>NC_045616.1:90753707-92003707 GCF_009829155.1 Mustela erminea
CTGGCAAGGGGCACAAGGAATGATTTGGGGTGATGCAACTTTTCTGTATCTTGATTGTATCTTGATTGTGCTGCTGGCTACATGGAAGTATACATTTGTCAAAACTCATCAAATTGTATGTTTAAAATGGATGCATTTTATGATATGTAAATTATACCACAAGTTTGACTTAAAATGAAAAAAAATGTATATTCTGAATCAACTAAGACTTTGTTGGAAATGTCATAGGCCCTTCCTTTCTGAAAGGGAGATGTGCATCGGATTTGTAAATGGTGAGGCCAGGAACATGCCTGCAGACCTACGTTCGGGCAGCCAGCCCCTAGAACGCCGGGAGAGCCATTTCTCCCTGAGAGATGGACTCCCAGGCTGACACCAAAGATGTGGCTTACAAGGTGACTCAACCAACTTAAAGAGGGACTGCTCAGCAACTGAAGCCCAGAAAAAGGAGCGAGAGGAATGCAAAGATGGGCCATGTGTTCTGGAAGAGAGGTTCAAAGATAATCAGGTCACCCACAAGCTCTTCCCGTGCTGTGTGGTGGGGTGGGTCTCTTGCTGAGGCCTCACCATGGGCCAGAGTAAGAGCTTTTGGGTCACAGCCTGTCTCTCTAAATCCACAAGGCCTTCCACCAATGAAAGGCTTCCTCATCTGGATCAAGCAGGGCCATGGCCCAGGTCATGCTGCCTTGTGCAGCCTGTGGTTAGCTAGCCACTATGCCACTTCCCACCGTCACCCAGGACACAGCCCACGAGAGGAGGCTCAGCAAGGGCAGTGACTGGAAAGCAAGGAGAAAGCAGCAGGCTTCCAGAAGTGGAAAGAGCCAGCTAAGAAGAAAACAGTTCCTGTCTTTGGAAGGAAACAGCTCATACCTGAGCAACCAGCACCCCTGACTTAAAGAGGCAGCAGCCAAATCCTGAGGTTGGAAAAGAAAGTATACACATGGGCTAGCGCCTTGTGAGAAGCAGGGGGCCTTGGAACCTTGTGATCACTAGAGCAGGAAGAGGAAGGAGGAGGCCGGGTACTCAGCTGTGGTTAGGAAGAGCAGCAGAGATTAAAAGGGGAAGAGTGGGTGTTGATGAGGAAAGGCAAGTGGAGAGCAGCTCTGTGGTCTAGTGGGGACACAGGGCCTGTTTATACAAATGGCTGCCAGATAGCTCCTCCACCTGACCAAACCAGAATGCTCCAGGCTTGTCTTCCCCCCGTGAACCTCTGAACACGATCAACAGCACCGCCTTGCATCAGGACCCCCAGCCCCATACTCGTCAGCCTGGCCAACCCGCCCGCCCCATAACCCAGCAATCTGGATTCTGCCCCCCTGCCCCGACCCGGAGACTGCTGGGATTAACCTCTGGCCGCCCCACTTGCTGATCTACACCAAGATGTGCTCAGTCACAGAGAGGGGAACCAACACATAGGAATTATTTAATATCCTAGATATTTTAATTACCATTCTCATAACAACCATGTGAGGAAGGCAGTCCTATCTCCACTTCGCTGACAAAGAACCTGGGGCTCAGAGGGCTCAGTTAATTTTCCCAAATCTAAACAGCTGGAAAGGACCCCCTGCCATGATTCAAACCTCTTCCCTCTCTTCTCTCGCACTCTGAGATAGACATAAATACAAAATTCATTTCCCCGATGGAAATCCTTTGGCGATTCCCCATTGCCTATTACAGGTTTTCAGTATTTTCTGTGGTTAAAGATTATTTTCTCCAAAAACTGTTTATGCAGAACAGTAACCTATCACATGGACAGGAGCAGGTATGTGTGTGTGTGTGGGGGGAGGTAGTGAGGCCCAAGCCCAGCCTGCTTTCCTAGAGGTCTCTATGTATGAAGCCACACAATTAGTAGCTCACATTAGTCCGTTAAAGATCAGACCCCTGGCCTTTTCCTGAACTTCCCATCTTAATGAATGGTCAGACCATCCACTCGGGAACCTGAGCAACGCTTTCTCACCACCTTCTTGTTCCCTCATCTTCCATACATAATTGGAAAGTCTTCTTGTTGGCCTTCCACATGGCTCTAGAACTAGCCTTCTGCTCTTTGTTCACAGGGCAAACACCCAAGCACCGAGGCCAAGCCATATGATCTCTTACCTGGAGTAGCGGCAGACCTCCCTACTTCCCTCCTGCACCCCCGCCAGCCCAGTCCTCTCCCCACCCAGCAGCCAGAGGAAGTCACACAAAATTCCCCACCAAAGAAGGGGGTCACTCTGACACAGGAACTTGCTGACATTTGAGGGGTGCTGTCATCCCCCTCCATCCAATGTGGCCATCTGTTGCTTCTTACTTTTATTTAAAATACTTTTACAACCCTCAGAGGAGACTATCCACCAAAAAGTAAGCTAAGAGTCAAAAGAATGGGGTGTTGGTAATTTGATGTGTCGTGTGACCATCGAGTTTCACCAGCCACAGAGCAGAGTTGATAGAATCTGCTCTTTCTGGAAATAACTTACCTAAAATATTCAGAATTAATTACAAGGAACATATTCATCTACAGCCTTCTTATGTCTTCCTGACGTGAAATGATAAATGTGGTTGACAATATGATGTTCTAAGATTTAAAACAAATTTGATGATGTAATGAAGTACCTATCTTACCATTTTTACTCATGTTTAGAACAAGATCCCTCTCAGACTCTATATTTATACATGGTGTCGGCCACATGGTCATATAAATCATGTGAAGATGTGGAGCAGATGTTACTGGGTAGCTGGAATTCTGTTAGGACTGCATTTTAATGGAAAAATGACCACAAAGCAGACTTCCTACATGCTTCACAAATAGAGTAATATAGCTACTTGAAAGGAATATTTATATTCTAGATAGGCCGATTTGTAATCAACGAACATGGATTGCTTTTTGTCTGCCCTTGGATGAGTCAGACAGCAGAGTGTGTAGGCATTTCCGGGCAGGAGGGGAGAGGGCCACTGGGGAGAAGGTTTCCAGTATCTTCTTGGTCAGTGTGGTCTCGTGCCCTTTCTCCTCTTGCTGGCTGACAGAGTGCTCTCCCAGGGCATGTTCATGGCAGCCCTCCATGAGCTTGTAGCTTGAAAGGGAAGTAGTCAATGTGAGCTAAAACCAAGGCCCCACCAACGACAGAAAAGAGCTCTTTGGCTAGGTGCATTTCAAAGATTTTTGAAATCATCCATTTTGTTGGTGTTGACTCCTTAGAGCCTGTTTCCTCTGAAGTCCTTGTTAGGAATGGTTCTCTAGAAATGATTTTCTAGGGAGGCAGAAGGTCCTTCTGAAGATCCCTGTGCTTCTCAGACAAAGTAGGTGATGTCCTACTGCACGGGGACTCTGGCTTTCCGTGATGTTATTCCTCCCTTTCAAGTTCCCGCGTGGAGTGGGGCATCAGAGAGCCACAATCCAGATTCTTCTTCTTTCTTTTCCTTTCCCCTCCTCCTCTTTCCTTTCACAGTTCTTCCTCCTCCTCCTGCTCCTCCTCCTCCTCCTCCCCTCTCACACCCCCCTCCTTCTCCTCCTCCTCCTTCTTATTTTTTCTCTCTCATAACATGGAAGACGAAGAAGTAAAGCTACAATATTCGACGTGGGAGGTCTGGTGGATAAATGGATTGGACAATGACTTCATCCAAACAATGACTCAGTTAGATTTTCTGAGACAGAAGAAGGTTGCTTAACTCTGCCAATCTCACCTTACGTCAGGTATTCTGAATAACTTTATACACCATCATCAGCTGGGTGGTTACCTGTGACTTCAGGGGAGAGTTTGGGATGGGTGGGCAGAAGCAGCAGGACAATACCAAGGGCACTATGCTGAGTGCATGCTGGGCTTGGAGGATGGGGGGATGCAGACATGCTTTCCTCCCTGCACTGAGCCCCTGGGGGCAGAGGCCTCATGGTCCCCATGGTCAGTGTTCTTCCACGAGAAGACTCTGGGGTTGGAAAGGCAGCCCTGGCACCCGGCTTGTGTTATGTCAGAGCAGCCTGGGTTCAGTCTGGCAAAATGAATGACAGACAAAAAAGAATGACAAGAATGCCATAAACCTGATAGCCACTTTTCTGGCTAGGGTAATTACCAGGGTCACTGAAAACAGAGTAAATGTTATCAACTTGTTTTATAGAGAGACCTGTGCATGCCTGTTAAACTTGGTGCCAAAGCTAGACCACACTGCCCTTGTCATTTTATTGTTTCAAAAATGCACTAAATGCTTACTATGTACTAAGCCCTGTGCAAAGCTCCGTGATAATGTGACATACCAATGAAACCGATTTCCAGGTTTTCATTGGCATAGGGTATTATTCATAATATATTACTAGTTAAAGAAAAACTTGTTTGAATCACAAAAAGACACACAGTCTGTAAGAACCTAAGACAAAATATTAGCTACGGCTCTGACCACTACCTAGGGTACATCTAACTCAGGCTACCAGGAAAAAGTCCTCTCAACAGTGACTCATCTACAATTAGCAAGGACAGCATGATATTTATTGCTGTAACTACCCAAATAGTTCCTGACTGGGTCACATATTACATTTGCCAATGGAAGTTGATTGACCTAAATTTCTACTTCTTAAAAAGCCCCAGACTTAAATCCTCTTAGGATTTTGCAGACAAAGCTTTGCAGGACACAGTTCCTTGGTGGATGAGTTTGATTCAAGTCCCAGAGAACCCCTATGCCGATGTCTAATTTGTTTTGGTGTATTTTATGTGCAAGAAAACAGAATTTATGTCAATTTCAAAGCCAACACAAAAACCAGACCCTCCAATTTCCTCCAGAAAACTGTATCAGGCTTTACATCTTTTTTCTCAGGCCAAGTTTAGATAAGACATAGACTCTAGGCAATTTGGAATGCACTGAGGTAGGCAGTGACACCTGGTGCTGGGACATGGAGGACTTCAATGAGTAGCCATGGGGGCACACACACTGGTGAGTGACGGCCAAGGACTTAACTCCTTATAAATACTGATTGCACTGAGTAAGCCTTTTGGGACTTCATGTCAATAATTATATCTCAACATACTTGCAGAATCTGTAAGGCAACAACAAGCATGAAATATCTGAACATCCCCGAAACAGGGATGATCAAAGGTCACCTTGCTGCAGGAAAAAGGTGTGTAGACTTGTCCTAAAGGAAATCTGATGTATTGTGAGTCCTGGATACACCCCAAAGTCACATGACACTTTGATAATTATCCATGGTCAGAGAAAGCCTTCCTCGCTATTGATATGAAGTTCAAGGCACAAACTGTATGAAAATTATTTTTGCTTTGTAGTCAACGAGTGGAAAATGCCAGATTTGAATCTGGACCTGCCAAAACGTACCTCTAAGTTGTGCTTTGATTCTCTCAGCATAAATTCTCTTAATATGTTTGCTAAACAGGGTAACATTGCCATGGATACTTTCCGCTGCCCTACAACTTCCCTTACACACTCTGGCACCTTCCCTCCAAGCTACCACATATGATACCAATTGAACACATTAGCATGTCATTTGTTCTCCCCATGGATGGGAAATCCAGAGAAAAAGCTGCACAGAAATATGACGAAAAGAGAGGAAACATAAAATGGGAGAGAACAAGTGGGACGGAGACAGGCAACTTGGCTCAGAACATGTATTGGGCTGACTTAACCCTTTCTGGGCTCAAGCAGCCGCCATGTTTAGGCCGGTCGAAACCCACTCCCGTGTGAAGGAGTGGAACAGATGGAGCCAGCTGACAACAGGGGATGGGGGAAAGGATGCTGGAGCACACGGACAAGACGGGAGAAAGCTTTCTGTCTCTAGGGGCTGCTGTGGGAGCTAAGAACCAGCAACCCCTAGTTCCCCAGGGTGCCACATGCAGAAGACCTGCCCCCCCACCTTCACACACCTGAGCCGTGTCAGATGAGATGGCTTCGCTGCAGTTGCTCTGGAAGGCACGTGTGGGAACTGACCCTTCTGAATGGTGTGTTGGGCTAATCCAGGAGGCTGACGGCACTAAAGATATTCATCTGGGTACTTTCTGCTGGGAGGTGACAGACATCGCCTTGAGCACAGCGCTGCAGATGAGTCTTTCTATCTCCTGCTTAATATCTCCAAACTGTCTGCTTCTCTCCACCTCCACTGTAACTAAAGCCCATCCACTAATACTGCAATGTCCTCCCCAATGTCCTTTCTCCATCTCTCTCTTTCCTTCGATCCATTTCCCTCAGTATAGCCAGAGTCTTCTTCCCACACATAAATTTGATCATGGCTTTTGCTCTGCTTAAACACCTTCAGGGGCTTCCCATTTTATTCCGAGACTGAATCCAAAGTCTCTCATGTGGTCTATAAAGTCTGTGGGGTGGGTGCCTGCACTCCTCCCCCACCCCAACCTGCGGGCTCCTCTGACACCACATTCTCCTTTCCTCCCCCTTTAGGGCACATAGGTCATCTTCATGCAGGACACTGGCATGAGCTATGACCTGTGCCTGGCTGCCCTCCTCTTCCCTACCCCTTGGCACTGCCCCTGCCCCCTCTCATCCCCTGCCTTTCTTTCAAATCTTGGCTCAGGCCATTACTTCCTCAGAGAAGCCTTCTCCCAGTCTCAGGCTAGACCAGGCTCCCTTGTTACTCAGTTTAAGAGAACCATGTTCTTGTTCTGCATGGTACTTACTAAAGTTTGAAATGAGACGTTAAGCAAAATGCTGCAAGAGAGGGAAATGCACACATCCCAAAGGCTCCTTCTCTGTGGCTTTCCCTGAGTTCACTGCCTGAAGGGCTTGGGCCCAATGAAAAGATCGTGGCCTTCTCTTTGGTTCCCCAACTGGGAACCAAAGCACCTTTCATACTGTCTCGTATTTGTCCATGGGTCTGTCTGTCTCTATCAGTCTGTGCTCCTGCAGGTTGAGAATTCTGTCCACTTCTCACCTCAGACAGAACCCATGCAGACTGTGTGCTCAGTATTAAGTGGCAAAGCTGAATAAATAAGTCAGCCCCAGACCTCGCTAAAGAACTGAGAGGACAGCATTCCTTGGAAGATAAGCTGTGTCTGTCCACCCAGACAGTCTGGGAACATTCAGTTTCTGTAACTGACGCATGTTTACTGAGCATTTACTATGTGCCAGGTAGATCCTGAGGATATAGCTGTGAACAAGACAAATAAGATTCCTGCCCACATTTAACTATAATGAGCAGACACATAATAAACAACCAACAAAACAAATCAAACAGCAGCAGTAGTTAAAGGAAAGAAAATAGGATGACAAAAAGTGCTAGGAGTCTGGAGTATTATGCCTCCATCGAATACCCAACTTTTGTAGCAACATGGACGGGACTGGAAGATATTATGCTGAGTGAAATAAGTCAAGCAGAGAGAGTCAATTATCATATGGTTTCACTTATTTGTGGAGCATAACAAATAGCATGGAGGACATGGGGAGATAGAGAGGAGAAGGGAGTTGGGGAAATTGGAAGGGGAGGTGAACCATGAGAGACTATGGACTCCGAAAAACAATCTGAGGGTTTTGAAGGGGCAGGGGGTGGGAGGTCAGGGTACCAGGTGGTGGTATTATAGAGGGCACGGATTGCATGGAGCACTGGGTGTGGTGCAAAAATAATGAATACCGTTATGCTGAAAATAAAAAATAAATTTAAAAAAAAAAAAGAGTGCTAGGAGTCCTTTAAAGTGAGATCTGAAGACAAAGAGAAGTAAGGTAGAGGAAAGAGCATTCCAGATGGCGGACACAGCTAGTGCAAAGGCCCTGAAGCAGAACTCAGCTTGGCATGTTAAAGTAACAGGAAGAAGTCCAGATGGCTGAGGAGCACAGCATGGAAGTGGGGAGTGGGTGGGGTGGGATTAAAGACGCGGACGGGCTGGGGCCAGATGGCACAGATCAGTCTAAATGCATTGTGAAGCCACTAGGTGCTTTGTGCTGGGTGGAGAAGGGTGGCACAAATCTGTTTGTGAAGGCATTTTGAGAAGACCTTGTGATAAAACCAGCATCAAAACCATCCAGAGTTTGTAGGAAACATTCTGACTCAAAAACCTCTGGGGATGGGCCCCAGACATAAGAATGGTCATTTGAGAACCACAGAACTGGACTTAATTTTCCTCCTTGAAAGGAAATAAAATTTTCCAATTTTATTCTTCGACCTGAATATGTACCTTTTTAGGATAGGGAGAAGGATGGCTATAGAACAAAGCCCATGGTTTTCTTGAATCTCCCATTTGAAGTCACTGGTACTTGGGCTGAGTGAAGGACTTCCACATTATGAAGACTTGGGAGAGAAGAAGTATATTCCTAACATTACAGGAATTATTTTGAATGAGAGAAAGGTATTCCTCTCAATGGCCTCTGGTTGAAGTGATGCAACCTACCGCATAGACATAGAGTCGAAACAAACTTTATGCAGCATATGGGATCAAGCAATGGAATCCAGAGCCTGTCAACTAGAGAAAGACAGACATTCCCCTCCCCACCCCCCGCTTTGGGCCAAGATGCTCACGAGCTGTGCTCAAGGGAGTAGGAGGAAAAAGAGAAGCTAGGCCTTGGCAGGGTCTACACAGTTCATCTCAATCTTGGAGTTCTTTTGAGCTTATCCTGGCTTCTAGGGATGCTTTGGGATCTGGCAAAAGCAAACATAACTCTTCTCTAGAATTATAACATCATCTCAGTCCTCTATTTCTACAAAAAAATTTTGTAAATACAATGTTTCACACAAGATGAAAAATAACCAGAGCCACTCCAAGACATGACAGCATGAGAGAAAAATAAGAAAAACAATAGAGAGAAGAAAACAAACCCACATGGGCTTCAGATGTTAGAGTTACAACACGGACTTCAAAGCAACTATGCTCATTATGTTCAAAGAGGTAGGAGATAAGCTTGAGAATTTTTGTCAGAGAACCAAAAGTTATTAAAAGAATCAAAGTTAGTTTTGGAAATTAAAAATACAATAGCTGAAATATGGGGCACATTGGTGGCTCAGTTGTTAGGTGTCTGCCTTTGGCTCAGATCCTGATCCCAGGGTCCTAGGATCGAGCCCCACATCAGGCTCCCTGCTCTGTGGAAAGCCTGTTCTCTCTCTCCCACTCCCACTGCTTGTATTCCCTCTCTCGCTGTCTCTCTCTGTCAAAAAAATAAATAAAATCTTAAAAAAAAACACTCAAAAGATGTGTTTAACAGTGGATTAGAATCAGCTGAAGAGAAAATTGGTAAGACAGACTAGAATATTATACTTAAAGTATGATTTATAGACCATCATTGACATAATCTGGGAGTGTTGCTTTTTTTTTTTAAGTAGTCTTTTAAATTTTAAAACAGCTTCAGATTTCAGAAAAGCTGCAAATATAGTACTAGAAGTTCTCATAAAACTCACACCCAATTCCTACAGTCAGTAATACCTTACATCGATACGGTATATTTGTCACAGTTAATGAACCAATACTTGTATGTTGTTACTAATGAAACCCCGGACTTTCTTCATACCTCCTGAGTTTTTATTTAATGTTCTCTTTATGTCTGGGAGCGTTTTAGAAATGCAGCATCTCGGGCCCCAGTATAGGCCTAGTATGAATCAGAATATATATTTTAATGAGATCCCTAGGTGATTTTAAAGACACTGAACTTTGAGAAATGTGGGTCAGAAGAAGGAAATTTTTCAGAACAAAGCATGGGGAAAAAAAAAAATAATGAGAAACAGAGAAAGGGAGCGTAAGGTGCAGAGTGAAGACGAGGAGGCCCCAGTCTTACAGAGTCTAAATGCCATCTCCGAGCAAGATTACAGAGAGGCTGGACGCAAGGCAGTATTTTCAGAGACAGTGGCTGAGCAATTTCCAAAACTGACATAAGATATCAAGCCATAGATTCTAGACATTCTAGCAACCCCATATATGGGAAATAAAGGAGATCCATACTAGGACCATCACAGCAAATCTATTGAAAACCACAGACAAAATAAGCAAACAAAAACAATCGTAAAGGCAGCCCAAATAAACCACAAAAACAGGTTCCCTGGAAAGGAGTACCAATTGGATAAAAGGGCAGCCTTCTAAACAGAAATAATGAGAGCCAAGAGGCATTGGAATACCTCTAGAGTGCCAAAAAAATGTAAAATGTAAAATCTGACTAGAATCCTATATTCACAACAAAAATTCTCCAGAGATGGTGACATGTTAAAATGCAGACAAATGAAGAATGAGAGAATTTTTCTCCAGCAGGCCTGCAATGAAGTAAATATTAAAAAGCATCTTTTGGGTAGAAGAAAAAATGATCCCAGACAGAAGTTTGGAGATGCAAAGAAAAAAGCAAGTGGAAAAAACATCAGTAAATCAAAATGACATTCAACTGTGTAAAATAATAATAATGTATTATGGGCTTAAAACACACAAATATTAAAATACAATCAATAGCAAAGAGTTAAAGCATTAAATAAAATTACTGCATTGTCCAGAAAGAAATAGAAACAATTAATATTAGATTCTGATAAGTCATAATGCATGCTATGATCTCTTGAATAAATATTAAAAGAATGTCTAATGATCTACAGATTCAATGCAATTTCTATCAAAATACCAGTAGTATTTTTCACAGAACTAGAACAAATTATCCTAAAATTTGTACCACAAAAGACCCTGGCCTACCAAAGCAATCTTGAAATAGAAGAACAAAATTGGAGGTATGTCAATTCCAGGTCTGAAGATATACCACAAAGCAGCAGTAATCAAAATAGAATGGCACTGGCACAAAAATAGACACAAAGATCAATAGAACAGAATAGAGAACCCAGAAATAAACCCATGATTATATGGTCAACTAATCTTCAACAAAGGAGGTAAGAATATGCAATGGCAAAAAGACAGTCTCTTCAACAAATGGTGTTGTGAAAACTGGCCAGCTACATGCAGAGGAATGAAACTGGACCATTTTCTATCATACACAAAAATAAACTCAAAATGGATTAAAGACCTAAATGACACCATAAAACTCCTAAAAGAAAACACAGGGAGTAATTCCTTGAACATTGGCCTTAGCAACATTTTTCTGGATATGCCTCCTGAGGCAAGGGAAACAGAAGCGAAAATAAACTATTGGGACTTCTTCAGAATAAAGAGGTTCTGCACAGTGAAGGAAACCATTACTAAAATAATAAGGCAACATACTGCATGGGAGAAGATATTTGCAAATGATATATCCAATGAGGAGTTAATATCCAAAATATACAAAGAACTCATACAATTCAACAGCAAGAAACCTCAAATAATTCAATAAAAGTAGGCAGAGGGGGCACCTGGGTGGTACAGTCAGTTAAGCATTCAACTCTTAGTTTTGGCTCAGTTTGTGATCTCAGGGTCATGAGATTGAGCCCTATGCCCTCTGTGCTTAAGGTTTTCTCTCCCTCTCCCTGTGCTCTTCCCCACCTCCCAAGTAAATAAATAAATCTTTAGAAGAATGGGAATAGGACTGAATAGACATTTCTCCAAAGAAGACATATAGATAATCAACAGACACATGAAAACATGGTCAACACCTCTAACCATTAGGGAAATGCAAATCAAAACCACAATGAGATATCACCCCATTCCTGTCAAAATGTCTGGCTAAAATGAGAAAGACAAGAAACAAGTGTTGGTGAGGATGTGGAGAAAAAGGAACCCTTGTGCACTGTTGGTGGGCATGCAACCTGGGGCAGCCACTGCGGAAAACAGGAAGGAGATCCTCAAAAAAATTTCAAAGTAGAAATACCATATAGTCGAGTAATTCCACTACGGGGTATTCACCCAAAGAAAATAAAAACACAACTTAAAAAGATATAGGCACCCATATGTTTATTGTAGATATTTGCAATAGCTAAGCTATGGAAGCAATCTAAGCGTCCGTCACTGGATGAATGAATAAAGAAGAAATGGTGTAATACACAGGCAATGGGATACTATTCAGCCATAATGGGACGAAATCTTTCAAGTAGTGTTGTGGATGGACCTAGGCGGTGCTATGCTAAGTGAAATAAGTCAGGCAAAGAAAGACAAATACCGTGTGGTTTCACGTAGGTGTGGAGTCTAAAATACAAAATAAAGGAACAAACAGAAGCCGACTCATGAATACAGAGAACAAAATGGGAGTTGCCAGAGGAGAGACAAGTGGGGGGGCGGAATGGACAAAATAGGAAGGGAATTAAGAGGTACAAACTTCCAGTTATAAAACAAATGAGTCATGAAGATGAGAGGTATCACATAGGGAATACAGTCAATAATATCATAATAACGTATGGTGGCAGAGGGTAACTACACTTACACTCAGTCCTGTGTAATGTTCAGAATTATCAAATCACTGTTTTGTACATCTGAGCCAATGTAAAACTGTATGTCACCTATGCTTCAGTAAAGAAGAAAAAAAATGACTGAATTCATATAAGATGCTCAAGTTAACAAAGGGATTAATGTAAACAGAAAAATAGTCAAAAGGGAGGCAAGAGAGGAGAGAAAAGGTGACAGAGAACAGGCAAGAAAAACAGAAAGCAACTGAGTGAGATGATGGATCTAAACGAAAGCATCAGGTGTTATATCCACTATGCTGGTCTGGGTAATGAACAGCATCTGCCTCCATTTTGGGATATTTCACTGCTGGCAGTTCTTAAGCCTCACGCTTCTGTCTTCACATCTAGGAAGAGTGAGAAGCTGGTGCTCCCTCCTTTGGCACCAGGAAGAGATTCACACCACACAAGCCCCCATCTCAGTCCCCTAACCGCTGTCTCCCTTCCTTGCTCTCCCTAAGCCATTTCAGGCTTGTGTGGGGAGCCTGACCTGTCCTCCCTGACAGCTTCAATTACGTAAGTAATAAACCTTTCCCTATCCGCTGGCATGTGCGCACGGTGTCATCAGCCCCAACATCCAACACATTTGGGGTAGAGCCCTATTGTGCTCCTTCCATGTGGCTAAGGCAGTTTATGTGCTCTAACGCATTAGACCACTGATGGAGATCTAAGTTCCCATGTTCCAAGATTATAAGATCTGATTTAAAAATAAAAACCCCAACCGTATACCATTTATAAGAGATACGTCTAAAATACAGGGACCCAGAAGGGCTGAAAGGAAGGACTGAAAGATGATTAACAGGAAGTCACTAAGTACATTTGGTTTTGCTAGATTAATATCCAAAGGCAAAAGGAGACTTGAAGGTAAAATGCATTACCAGAGATAAACACTTTTAAAAAATAAATAGATAATTCAATTCAGAGGATGATCTAACTATTCTAGCATTGCATGCAGCTAATAAAATAGCAACAAAATATTAATGCCTGAGTAAAGTGTCAGAAACAATCATGGCAGGAGACTGTAGCATAGGTGTTTGGATAACTGAGAGGGCAGACAAACAGCCAGCAGAAACACAGTAAATCTAAACAACATGATTAGCAAACTGCTGCAATAGACACATCATCTTCACGCCAAACCACAAGAGATACGTTGTTTCCTCGAGTCTACTGTGGAGCATTTACAAAAAGTGACCAAGTGGTAGTTACATGGAGCTTTCTTTTTTGATGAATCATTGCACTGTATATTTTTATTTTATTCACATTACTGTTTTTATACCATTTTTTCCATAGTAATCTGGAAATTCTGTCTAGAATTATTAAGATCCTCCGTCGTGCCAAAGACTTAGAGGCTCTTCCTACTCTGGGCTTTCGCTGCGTATACCTCCCATTTTCAAGGCTACCCCCGGCTCAAAATGGCTGCGGAAATTCCAGCTATTGGAATCACATTCCAAACACAGGATGAAGAAAGATAAGGAAAGGGATTTCATGAGCTCATTTAAAAAAAAAAAAGAAAAAAGTAAAAAACACTTTCTAGAATTTGCAAGCACTATTTCTGTTTATATCTCATTGGCTAGAACTTGTTGCTTTCACAGCTATCTTCACAGAAAGGTGGGGGTTGAGGTTTTATTTTGGTTGGCCATGTGGCAAAAAAAAAAAAATAAATAAAAGGGGGATTCATTGCTACACAGGGAAAACTAAAATGATATCCAGATCCTGAAATGGAGAGAGAGAAACAAAAGATTTCCATTCTGATCTTATCTTATTGAAGGGACATTTTTTTCCCGTCCTATCACTATAACCCCTACCTCCCCAACAGAGAAACTGTTCTCTAGGGTCCTCTTTGCCTCTGTTCCTTTGGTGTGGTATAAGGTGGGAAGGGATGCACCAGGGAGGAACAAGCAAGCAAACAATTATAAAGTCCAAAGAGCTCTGCATCCGTACCCTAAACATAGTCCGTTTGACCAAGAGCTATGGAGGTCCTACTTTTCAACTTAAAATGAGGAAACTGCATGGAAACTGAAGTCATTAATAAATACCGTCTCTATTTTATGTAGGATGTCCAAGGATAAATCAAATGCAACTGTGGAAAGGCCAGATGTTATTCCCATTGCTTCACTTCAGTGTTTTCCTGGAAGTGATCTCACCCTGATGGCAATCCTGTTGTCCAACTGTGCATACTATTTATATCTAGAACTCCAGCTTTCAGGTTCAGAATGCAACAAACTGAACACAGCTATTGCTTTGAATGCTGAGCCTGTCAAGAGAATTCAGGCAGAATCTTCCTTCTGGGATGCATTAACGCTGATGCCTGTCCAGAAGGCAGGAGCTTATGTAACTTGTAAACACGTGGGGGATACGGGTACGGGGCTCTAACGTACGGTTCAGACTGCACCACTACATGAACCAGTGTAGGCAATCAAAGTCTCCACGGTCTTTCGCCATCCCCTTCCGTGAAGAGAAAAGTGAACCACAATTATCTCCTACTGATTAAAAAGTATAAAGTCCTAAAGCCGAAAGAGACTTTTGGTCGGAGCCATAAATGGAGTGCTAATCCTTAAAAGAAATAGAGACACTGTCAGGAAGAAGTGTGAGGATGAGGATGACTTTGATGCCAAGAGTTCTTTTGTTTTTGTTATGATCTCTTTAAATGTGGGGGTAAAGAGAGGCATCACGAGGACATAAAGTGGTTTTGAAGACTAGCATAGAGTTTTTAAATCTTTATTTGTTTATTTTTTTGCTTATTTAGACCATGCGTGCGGGGGGGAGGGGGAGCAGAAGGAGACAGAGAAAGAGTGAGCGAGCACCAGAGCTGAGTGTGGAGCCTGACATGGGGCTTGATCTCACAATCCTGAGATCATGACCCAAGCCAAAACCAAGAGTCAGAGTCTTAACCACTGGGAGCCACATAGGTGCCTCTACCATAGATTTTTTTTTCTTTTAGGATAATTATACCACTTTGGTCTTATTTATCCATCCATTTCCCAGTAACATTATTTGTAGGATGAAGAAGAAACAATACAATGATGAACATATTTATAGCTACGTACACTTTGAATACTTCATTTACATGATAAATGCAACAGAGAACGTAGATAGTTCTTGTGTTACTTACCAATATGAAGGACACTAATGACTAAGGATCATAGAAATAATAGTTAACATTTCTGGGGTGCTTCCCATGGGCCAGGTCCTGCTAAGTGGCTTATACGCTTTACCTCATTGGATAGAAGGAGGTTCTATTATCGTCCCCAGACTCAGCAGAGGAAAATGAGGCACAGGGAGGGCATACAACTTGCGCCAGCCCACGCGGCTCTTGAGAAGTGTGGTGGGACTTGAGCCCAGTCCAGAGACCATCGTTTTGAGCCCGGATTTCCCAGCCTGGGATTAAATGAGACATAACGTATTTGAGGGGTTTAGTCTATCTCTTGGCATATAATGAGTTGCCAAAAAAGGCACCATGAAGGACGTTTATACAAAAATAGACTAATGCAAGCTGCAGCTCACACACCATCCACATCACTGAAGGTGTCGGAAAGAAGAACCATGGAGTTGAGAATCCCTTTTTGGTTCTACCTCTGCTACACAGTCATCCCCAGGTCCCAGCTGTGCCTCACTCCCTGAAGGGTTGGGTGCCTTTGGACCAATCACTTCTCCTCTCTGAACCTGATTTTCTTCTGTAAAATAAGAGGATCTGTCGAGAAAGACTCCTAAGTTTTCCCTCTGCTCTGAGCCTCTACAAGGTAAGACAATGCTAAGATTTTGCCTGTGAGATTTAGTCCAGCAGCCCAAGGAAGTTGATGTCTGCCTTCAATATATAGGAAGAGATTAACTGTCTATTAAGAGAAAGAGTCAGCATTTTCCACAGGGGATGAACAGTTTCGATGGCAACGGGCTGTGGTAGCAAAACTGCAAGCTTCCAGTGTGGGCATGACTCAAAACCAGAGAGCCAGGGAAGACCTTCAGAAGAGCTGATGGAATCGAATTATGCCAACGACTTCCATAATCCTGCGCCATTTCAGAGCCAAATGCGTCAGTGAGGATGGGAAATGCTGTGGCCTGCTCTGGAGGGCAGAAGCTGAGGCTCTGAAGATTGCTCAATGGCGCCCACTAGTGGACATCCCAGTGTGGCCATGGACACTAACTGGTGGCAGTGGTTCCAAGAGCTCTCTGTATCTCACAGGTGGGGAACCTGAAGGAGAAAGAGGAAATGCCTTGCCCAAGGTCACCAGTTAATTAGCGGTAGGGCTGACCTGTTGGCAGCCATTCTGGACCATGCAGAAAAGTCATCTTCCATACAATACACTAATTGTTCCCCATCACACCCTATCATTTAATATTTATTTCTACTAGATACTAGTCACTATGTTAAAACAAAGTGCAAAGTTCCTCTCTACTTAATCCAAGGAAATATAAAATACCTGGAGAGAGTCCTTTTCTGATTCTATCATAATTTAGTAACTGTGAATATAAAGTACTTGAGATCCTCTCTCCCATGCACATCTTTTTTTTTTTTTTTAAAGATTTTATTTATTTATTTGACAGAGAGAGATCACAAGTAGGCAGAGAGGCAGGAAGAGAGAGAGAGGAGGAAGCAGGCTCCCTGCGGAGCAGAGAGCCCGATGTGGGGCTCAATCCCAGGACCCTGGGATCATGACCTGAGCTGAAGGCAGAGGCTTTAACCCACTGAGCCACCCAGGCACCTCATCTCCCATGCACATCTTACTAGAATCAAATGGTTCACAGAGATAAACGATATTGTAAATAGGATTATCTGACGGATACTTGAATGTCTCATAAGTGACCAGGACAGCATATTTCAAATTCTCAAATAGAAACAATCTGACAAAATCCACCAGTCTCCAAACAAGTATATGCTGGTAATGTCATTTACTGGATAATCAATCAGTACTTTTTTTTATTATTAAGCATAGTTGTATTTAAATAGCATTTTATCTTGTTAGAAAAATAAAAGCAGCATACGAATCAGTTCTTACAGCAGGACAGTTGCAAATCTCTGCAAAGAATTAAGGTAGTATATACAATGGATAAAATGTATGATTATAATTCTGAAGTAATTTAAGTGTCCCAGAAAAAAGTTCTGAGGGAGTTTTGAGAAAGGGTGCTGACAAACCTAGAAATAGCTAGGAGAACTTCATGGAGCAGGTAGCACTTGACCTGAACCTTAAGGATAAGAAGGACATTCAAGCATAAGGGCAGCAAAAAAAACCCAAAAAAACAAAAAAAAAAAACAAAAAACGTGCTCAGGGAAGGCAAACTCACAATGATTCATGGTGGTGGTTGATGCAGAAAGGAGTTCCATGGACAGACAGTATCCAGACTAGTCCTGTCAGGGCACATCTCATGACTTTAGCTCTTCAAGCCTCTTCCATGTATCCGGCTGACCTCTCTCGTTTCCTGTCTAGTGAAGAACTCATGGTCAGCACTTCTACTCAAGCTTGTCAACCCTGGGCTTTAGCTACCTTTCGACCTCCCTCTGCTCATCACGTTCTCTGGCCCCACTCCGGGGTGGTCACACACTACTGGAGAGTCCCAGTGGTGGGTTCCCAGGCCCCAGCCACTTGGCAACCCTTTACTTCATGTCTCATTTCTCACTTACAGTGGTCAGTTCCAATTCAAGCTCATGGTCATTTCTTCACCATCTTCATATTATCTACTTACCCCATCTCAGAGGACGGTGAAGCTATTCTACAGGAATTTTCCAACACACACTGTCACCACTGTAAAGTGTTTCTTTATTGTCACATATTCTCCATCTGTGTTCCAGACTACCCCCTCACCTTCTCACATCACTGTCTCAGCGATAATTAGGTCCCTCGACTCTTACATTTTCAGCCTCTCTTGGGAGAGAGCACGGTCTTTGTTTGTGGGCATTTTGTGCTTTAGGTGAATGTGAGATACACAGGGGGAAGAGCTCTCTCCTGCCTATTCAGACCTGGAACTCCCATAGTTCCAAGAGACCAGGAAGTAACCGTCATCCCAGAGAGATCATCCTTAGAGGACAATGGATGCGGAAGGAGTCAAGGTCAGACAGTCATCACGTACCATGACTGAGCCTCAGTTTTGGCACAAATCAGGAGCAGAAACAAAAAAGGTAGTAAATGCAAAAAAAGTGCTTCATTCTTTTTAGAAGAAACACACCAAGAATGAAGTGCTCTAAGTGGTGAAATGGAAGATTTTTGCATAACCCTTCTAATTTGGGCAAAGCAACATGTTTTTTTTTCTCTTTTCTTACAATATGGTTTGGGGAAGAAAAGGACAAACTGTAACTTCTGATGATGAAAAGATGTTTCAAAATATTTAATAATGATCAACAAATGCACTAAATCATGCAATAGGTGATTTTTGTTTCAAAACCCTTGGCCAGAAATCCCCCTTCCAACTAATGCTGTTCTTCAGTGATGAATTGGAACAGCCTGTGCTATTTGCTCTTGAAAATGTGGGGGCCTCAGGCTAACCTGAATGCATGCTTCCTTGCGGGGTTCTCTGTTTGCTCCAGCACACCACCTACTCTCTGCTCTTCCCCGATAGCCCTTCTGTTTCTGTATGGTTTGGCACTGGTAAAACACAAAGGATGTACCGAGTTCTCACAAAATGCAAAACATGCTAATGAAATGTGGGAATTAGGGAGGCTTCTCTGGCTTAGTCATTTTCATTATGTCTTACTTCTCTAACTCATCAAAAGTCTTAAATTGGACAGACCATAAGGAAAGTTTTCAGTGACAACATAATTAAGGACATAAAGCTTCCATAAATGAAAGCAACAAAATGAAATTTCCTCAAGTCCCATGAAGGCTCCCACAGCCACAGGCATGGCAAGTTTGGTCTCTGTTCTAGTTCAACTCTTGAAGTCGAAATACACAGTTAAATTCTTATTTCTGAAGCAACAGTGCTGGCTTGGTTAATTGTATGGATCCACTTGGCGAGGCCAGGGTATCTAGACATTTGGTCAAACACCAGTTTAAATGTCTCTGTAAAGGCATTTTTTTAGATGAACATTTAAATCTGTAGACTTTGAGTAAAGCAGATTACTCTCTACAATGTGGATGAGCCTCATTCAGTCAGTTGAAATCTTAAAAGAAAAAAGAGGAAGGTCCCCCAAAGAAGAGGGAATTCTGCCTCCAGGCTGTCTTCACACTTCAAGCTCCAACATCAACTCTTTTCTGGGTCTTCCTCCTGCCTGCCTATAGATTTTGGACCCACCAACCTCTATAATTACACGAGCCGGTTTTTTAAATAACTCTTCTTGCATTTTCTCTCTCTTCAGCATATAGAGGGTTATTTTGTATATGTAGAAAATATATATATATATATATATATATATATATATATATATATATATAAAAAATATATATTTACAAAAATAATAGTGTTATTTTGTATACACACACACACATACCCTATTGGTTCTGTTTCTGGGGAGAACCCTGATTAATACAAATGGATACTCTTTTGTTAAGTGCAAAAAGAAGACATCTCCAGAGGAAGGAAATTACGGTTGACCCCGGAACAACATGGGTGTTAGAGGCACTGATGCCCTGGGCAGACATGTATGATTTTTGATTCCCCCAAGACTTAACTATGAACAGCCTGTTGATCAGAAGCCTTACTAATAACATAAACAGTCAAATGACACCTATTTTGTATCCTTTATATATGTTCCATTCTCTAGTAAAGTAAGCCAGAGAAAAGACAATGTTATTAAGAAAGTCAAGGAAGAGAAAAAACATTTATACTACTATACCATATTGATTAAAAACCCGAATCTGCATGGTAAGTGGATCTGCAGAGTTCAGATCCCTACTGTTTAGGGGACAACTCTATCTGAATGTGAAGCTATGAAAGATACTTCCAGCCGAGAACTATTATATTTTCCCCGAAAACTTCTGTTTACCCTGCTGTCTGGCTAAGATTCAGTTTAGGTGGGGTGATGTACTTTGAAGGTCACATTCTGTCTTTTATGTCCAAAAGGTCCAAGTGCCTTTCTTTTCTTGATAGTTTCTATTTAGCCATCACAAGAAAATTGTTTTATATCTCTGACATAACTTCTCATAAAACAATTTAAAAATAAACTTTGGAGACAGAGAGAAATACAAATGTACCTTGTCCTTGCACAAATGTATTCATGTATCCAAAAATGACTTCTCTATCCTCTTTCATAGCATCCAACACAAATATTCCTGGAGCAGGTCCAGATCTCCCTGGAGTCAAATGAAATTCAAAAATTCCATCTCTACTCTTGGAAACAAGCAAACAGTTGGATTAGGCTTGATTTATAAGGCCCTCTGCGATCCTTCAGGGACTCGGGCAGCTACGGGACAATCAACACTCCCTCTACCTGTTTCACTCATCCTGGCTCATTCTTACCCTCATTTCCACATCCAGGATGGGCCCCTCCCAGGTTCTTAGTCTTTCCAGACTTGCTTGCCTCCAACCTCATCTTTCATTCTCACAGTGCTGCATCTGGTGCCCTGCACACTTTGCCTACTGAATGCAGGATGACGTGTGTCATCGAACAGTGAAGTAGTATTGTGACTTTGAAAGTCATTCATACAGATGGTTTCTTTTTTAGGGGATATCGGTAGCTAAAGAGAGATATTAATCCCTGAACAGAAGAGCATTATTTCTTCCACTGCTATAATTAATTATCATTCAACTTACGATGTTCAGCTGGTCTGAGTCAATCAGAACAATGGTGCCAAGAATGTGTGTGTTGTAACCTCTGGCAATGCTCTGACCATGTCTGTGTGTGGTGCAATTTCAGGGTTCAAAGCTCACTGGGCCAGTTACATCTGTTTACCATGATTTGAGGTAATCTAAGTCTGTGTTTCCCTAGGTGGCCCAAGGCTGTTTGCTCTCTGCTGGTCAAAGTACTAGCAGATGGTGAAAGTGGGTGAGGAAATATACCCACTGTGAGTCGGCAAGTGTTTGATAGAGTGAGGGTTGTCTATTGACTGGGGCTTAGTACATTCTGGAATCTTACAATCAAATGCTCAGCTGTAAGACAAAATTCTCAGGCAGGATTTTAAAACCAACTCTCATTTGGGGAAAAAAAAAAAAGGTAGATTTAAATAAAGAATGTGTGTAGGGTCTTTCTTGATTGTATATTTATGCCCAGTGGGACAAAGAAAATTTTATTAGGAAAAGTTCATGTATAATTTAAATCTCACAGACTAGAGTGATCTTATTTTATTTTATGGAGGTAACTACCAGTGACTTCTAGCTGTAAAGGTTTCTCATAGATGGCGAATCAATCAGTTCACAAGAGTTCCTGCGAGCAACCTCAGGTAAAATATTAGTGGTATAAGCTGTGGAAGCAGACAATGTCATCTGATGAGTCATGAGGAGGAACCTCCCCGTTTTTGATCCTCTGTCCTTAGCACACAGTAGAAAGAGAGAGGACATTTACATTCTCTACAGGTACAAGCACTTCCCATGGGATCACAACTTTACGTAAGGACTCAGCCCAGAGAGCAACCAATAGCTGCTGTCATTAGGAAAAACACATGTTGCACAGGCTAGACAAAGACTATAAATCAACTACTTTAAATATGTTCAAAAAATTAAAAGAAATCATATGTAAAGAACTGAAGGAAAGTATGAAAACAAGAATTTCAAGAGAGAGAAATTTTATATATATATTTTAATATATTTATTTATATATTTATTTTATGTGTTTATATAATATATATTATATGCTATATAATGTATATTATAAAATGTATGTTTTATATATTTATTTATATAAATATAAATGTGCATATATATGTGTGTGTATGTGTGTGTGTGTAAACCAAGTAAGAATCCTAGAGTTGGAAAACACAATAACTGAAATAAGAAAAAAACTGTCTACAGAAGTTTAATATCAATTTGAGCATAGAGAAGAACAAATCAGCAAACTTGCAGATTTGTTGAGTAAGATTATCTAGTCTCAGGAACACACAAAAAAAAATCAATGAAGAAAAATGAACAGAGACTCAGAGATCCATGGGGCACTGTCAAGAACACCAATATATGCATAACAGAGTCCAGAAGGAGAGAAGAGAGATTAAAAGGCAGAAAGAATATTTAAAGAGGGGCACCTGGATGGCTCAGATCATTAAACATCCAACTCCTGATTTGGGCTCAGGTCATGATCTCAGGGTCATGAAATCAAGGCCTGTGTTGGGCTCCAGACTAGATGTGAAGTCTGCTTAAAATTTTCTTTCTCCTTCTCACTCTGCCTCTCCTTCCCCCCAACTTGTGCTTGTGATGTCTCTAAAATTTTTTTTTCAAATTAAGTATTTGAAGAAAAACATCAATCTACACAAATGAGAAGCTCAACAAAATCCAGGTAAACTTAAAAACTCGAAGACTAGACACAACATAACCAAACTACCAAAGGACAAAGGCAATAAAAGAATCTTGAAAGCAACCAGAGAGAAAATATTCATACATACAAGGAATTCTCAATGATGTTAATGGTTGATTTATCATCAGAAATGGTGGCGGCCAAAAGACAGTGGGATGACATAGTACAGAAAAACAAAACAAAACTGAAAGTACTAAAAGAAAAACACTTGCCAAATAAGAATTCTACATCTGGCAAAATTATCCTTCAAAAATGAAGAAGTTAAGCTATTCCCAGATAATCAAAAGCTGAGAAAATGTGTTGCTAACACATAAGCTCTACAGGAAATGTTCAGAAAGCCCTTCAGGCTGAAATGAAAGGACACTAGATAATAACTTGAACCCATACAAAGAAATAAAAAGCATCAGTAAAGGTAACTAACTACTTTATTTACATAGGCAAATAAAACAGTAATTATAAATCTGGGTGTTGATGAACACACAAAATATACCAGTATAATTTATATGACAAAGCACAGGAGTGAAAAATGGAGCTATATAGGGGAAAATCTTTTGTATAAATTGCAATTAAGTTCATATTAAACTGAACTAGATTTTTATAAGTTATAATCAGTCTAACTAGTAAGAAAATAACTGAAAAATATATAGAAAAGAAATGACTAGAAATAAAAGGTATACTGAAAACATCTACTGAACCCAAAAGAAGGCAGTTATAAAGGAACAGAGGAATAAAAAAGCTTATTTGCAGATGGTATCAGTGTGTATATAAAAATTCTAAGGAATCCATCAACAAATGAAAACTTTTTTATTAACATATATTATTTTTTTTAGGGGTACAGGTCTGTGATTCACCAGTCTTACACAAATCACAGTGCTCACCATAGCAAATACACTCCGCAAAGTCCATCACCCAACCACCCCATCCCTTCCACCCTTTCCCCTCCAGCCAACCCTCAGTTTGTTTCCTGAGATTAAGAGTCTCTTATGGTTTGTTTCCCTCTCTGGTTTTACCTTGTTTCATTTTCCCCTCCATTCCCTATGATCCACTGTCTTGTTTCTCAAATTCCTCATACCAGTGAGATCATATGATAATCATCTTTCTTTGATTGACTTATTTTGCTTAGCATAATACCCTCTAATTCCATCCATGTCTTTGCAAGTAGCAGGATTTTGGCTGTGGGGGGGTGATAGCTGCATAATATTCCATTGAATATATATATACACCACATCTTTATCCATTCATCTGTTGGATGGACATCTAAGCTCTTTCCATAGTTTTGCTATTGTGGACATTGCTGCTATAAACACTGGGGTGCATGTGCCCCTTCAGATCACTGCATTTGTATCTTTAGGGTAAAAACCCAGTAGTGTGATTGCTGGGTTGTAGGGTAGATCTATTTTCAACTTTCTGAGGAACCTCCATACTGTTTTCCAGAGTGGCTGCACTAGCTTGTTCTCACCAACAGTATAGGAGAGTTCCCCTTTCTTCACATCCTTGCCAACATCTGTCATTTCCTGACTTGTTAGTTTTAGCCATTCTGACCGGTGTGAGGTGGTATCTCATTATGGTTTTGATTTCTATTTCCCTGATGCCAAGTGATGTTGAGCACTTTTTCATGTTCCTCTTGGCCATTTGGATGTCTTCTTTGCAGAAATGTCTGTTCATGTCTTCTGCCTATTTCTTGACTGGATTATTTGTCCTTTGGGTGTTGAGTTTGATAAGTTCTTTACAGATTTTGGATACTAGCCTGTCATCTGATATGTCATTTACAAATATCTTCTCCCATTCTGTTGATTGTCTTTTGGTTTTGTTGACTATTTCCTTTGCTGTGCAGAAGATTTTTATCTTGATAAAGTCCCAATAGTTCATTTTTGTCCTTGCTTCCCTTGCCTTTGGCAATGTTTCTAGGAACAAGTTGCTATGACTGAGGTCAAAGAGATTGCTACCTGTGTTCTCCCTAAGCATTTTGATGGATTTCTGTCTTACACTGAAGGCTTTCAACTGTTTTGAGTCTATTTTTGTGTGTGGTGTAAGGAAATGGTCCAGTTTCTTTCTTCTGCATGTGGCTGTCCAATTTTCCCAACACCATTTGTTGAAGAGACTGGTTTTTTTCCACTGGACATTCTTTCCTGCTTTGTTGAAGATTAGTTGACCACAGAGTTGAGGTTCCACTTCTGGGCTCTCTATTCTGTTCCACTGATCTATGTGTCTGTTTTTGTGACACTATCATACTGTCTTGATGATTATAGCTTTGTAATAGAGCGTGAAGTCTGGAATTGTAATGCCATCAACTTTGGTTTGTTTGTTTGTTTGTTTGTTTTTTCAACACCTCTCTGGCTATTCGGCGTCTTTTCTGGTGCAAATAAATGCAATAAAATTTGCATACAAATTTTAGGATTATTTGTTCCATTTCTTGGAAAAAAAGTTGATGGTATTTTGATAGGGATTGCATCAAATGTGTAGATTGCTTTAGGTAGCATAGACATTTTCACAATTTGTTCTTCCAATCCATGAGCATGGAATGTTTTTCCATTTCTTTTTGTCTTCCTCAATTTCCTTCATGAGTATTCTATAGTTTTCTGAGTATATATTCTTTGTCTTTTTGGTTAGATTTATTCCTAGACATCTTATGGTTTTGGGTGCAATTAGAAATGGGATCAACTCATTAATTTCTCTTTCTTCTATCTTATTGTTGGTGTATAGAAATGCAACTGATTTCTGAACATTGACTTTATATACTGACACTTCACTGAATTCCTGTAAGAGTTCTAGCAGTTTTGGGGTGGAGTCTTTTGGATTTTCCACATAGAGAATCATATAATTTGCAAAAGAGTGAAAGTTTGACTTTTTTGCGGACTCAGGTACATTTTCTTTTTGTTGTCTGATTGCTGAGGCTAGGACTTCTAGTACTATGTTGAATAGCAGTGGTGATAGTGGACAGCCCTACTGTGTTCCTGAGCTTAGGGGAAAATGTCTCAGTTTTTCCCTATTGAGAATGATATTTTCTGTGGGCTTTTCATAGATGGCTTTGATGATATTGAGGTATGTACACCTTATTCCTAACTGTAAAGAGTTTTGATGAAGACAGGATGCTGTACTTTGTCAGATGCTTTTTCTGCATCTAGTTAGAATATCATATGGTTCTTTTTTTTTTTTTTTTTTTTTTTAAAGATTTTTTATTTATTTATTTGACAGACAGAGATCACAAGTAGGCAGAGGCAGGCAGAGAGAGGAGGAAGCAGGCTCCTGCTGAGCAGAGAGCCCGATGTGGGACTCGATCCCAGGACCCTGAGATCATGACCTGAGCCGAAGGCAGCGGCTTAACCCACTGAGCCACCCAGGCGCCCATATCATATGGTTCTTGTTATTTCTTTTATTAATGTATTGTATCACATTGACTTATTTGCAGATGTTGAACCAACCTTGCAGCCCAGGAATAAATCCTACTCGGTTGTGGTGAATAATCCTTTTAATGTACTGTTGGATCCTACTGGCTAGTTTTTTGGTGAGAATTTTTGCATCTATGTTCATCAGGGATATTGGTCTGTAATTCTACTTTTTGATGGGGTCTTTGTCTGGTTTTGGGATCAAGGTAATGCTGGCCTTCTAGAATGAGTTTGGAAGTTTTCCTTCCATTTCTATTTTTGGAACAGTTTCAGAATAGGTATTAATTCTTTAAATGTCTGGGAGCATTCCCCTGCGAAGTCATCTGGCCCTGTCTTGTTTGTTGGGAGATTTTTGATGACTGCTTCATTATCCTTACTGGTTATGGGCCCATTCAGTTTTCTATTTCTTCCTTGTCCAGTTTTGGTATTTATACATCTCTAGGAATGCATCCATTTCTTCCAGATTGTCAAATTTGCTGGCATATAGATGCTCATAATATGTTCTTATAGTTGTTTGTATTTCTTTGGTGTTGGTTCTGAGTGCTCCTCTTTCATTCATGATTTTATCAATTTGAGTTCTTTCTCTTTTGATAAGTCTGGCCAGTGATTTATTAATCTTAGTAATTCTTTCAAAGAAACAGCTCCTACTTTTGTTGTTCTGTTCTACTGTTCTATTTGGTTTCTATTTCATTGACTTCTGCTCTGATCTTTATTATTTATCTTCTTCTGTTGGGTTTAAGCTTTATTTGCTGTTCTTTCTCCAGCTCCTTTAGGTGTAGGGTTAGGTTGTGTATTTGACACCTTTCTTGTTTCTTGAGAATGGCTTGTATTGCTATATATTTTCCTCTTAAGACCACCTTTACAGCATCCCAAATATTTTGAACAGTTGTGTTTTCATTTCCTGTTTCCATGAATTTTTTCAATTCTTCTTTAATTTCCTGGTTGACCTATTCATTCTTTAACAGGATGTTCTTTAGCCTCCATGTATTTGAGCTCTTTTCAACCTTCCTCTTGCGATTGAGTTCTAGCTTCAGAGCATTGTGGTCTGAAAATATGCAGGGAATGATACCAGTCTTTTGGTACCAGCTGAGACCTGATTTGTGACCCAGGATGTGATCTATTCCAGAGAATGTTCCAGGTGCACTAGAGAAGAATGTGTTCTGTTGATTTGGAATGGAATGTTCTGAATACATCTGTGATGTCCATCTGGTCCTGTGTGTCATTTGAAGCCTTTATTGCCTTGGTGATCTTTTACTTAGATGACTTGTTCACTTCACTGAGAGGGGTATTAAAGTCCCCTACTATTATTGTATTATTGTCTATGTGTTTCTTTGATTTTGTTGTTAATTGGCTTATATAATTGGCTGCTCCCATGTTAGAGGCATAGATTTAAAATTATGAGATCTTCCTGTTAGAAAGACCCTTTAAGTATGATAAAGTGTCCTTCCTCATTGCTAATTATAGTCTTTGGTTTAATCTGATTGTCATCCCAGCTTTCTTTTGATGTCCATTAGCATGGTAAATTGTTTTCCACCCCCTCACTTCCAATCTAGAGGAGTCTATGGGTCTAAAATGAGTTTCTTGTAGATAGCATATCAATGGGTCTTATTTTTTTAACCATTCAGATACCCTGTGTCTTTTGATTGGGACATTTAGCCCATTTACATTTAGGGCAACTATTGAAAGACATGAATTTAGTGCCATTGTATTGTCTGTAAGGTGACTGTTACTGTATATTACCTCTGTTCCTTTCTGGTCTGTTACTTTTAGGCTTCCTTTTTGCTTAGAGGACCCCTTTCAATATTTCCTGTAGGGCTGGTTTGGTGTTTACAAATTCTTTGGTTTTTGTTTGTCCTGGAAGCTTTTTATCTATTTTCAATGACAACCTTGTTGGATATAGTATTTTTGGCTTCATATTTTTCTCATTTAGTGCTCTGAATATATTATGCCAGTCCTTTCTGACCTGCCAGGTCTCTGTGGATAGGTGTGCTGCCAATTTAATACTTCTACCTTTGTAGGTTACAGACCTCTTGTCCTGAGCTGCTTTCAGGATTTTTCTCTTTGTCTCTGAGACTTGTAAGTTTTACTATTAAATGATAGGGTGTTGTCCTATTTATATGGATTTTGAGAGGAGTTTTCTGTGCCTTCTGGATTTTGATGCCTGTTTCCTTCCCCATATCAGGGAAGTTCTCCACTATAATTTGCTCCAATATACCTTCTGCCCCTCTCTCTTTTTTCATCTGTGATCCCAATTATTCTAATATTGTTTAGTCTTATGATATCACTTATCTCTCAAATTTTCCCCTCATCATCCATTAGCTGTTTACCTCTCTTTTTCTCAGCTTCTTTATTCTCCATCGTTTGGTCTTCTATATCACTAAATCTCTCTTCTGATTCATTTATTCTAGCAGTTAAAGCCTCCATTTTTTATCATACCTCATTAATAGCCTTTTTATTTCAATTTGGTTAGATTTTAGTTCTTTTATTTCTCCAGAAAGGGATTCTCCAGTATCTTCTATGTTTTTTTTGAGCCCAGCTAGCATCTTTATAATTGTCATTCTGAGCTCTGGTTCTGACATCTTAGTAATGTCTGTATGGATTAGGTCCCTGGCTGTCCATACTGCCTCTTGTTCTTTTTTCTGAGGTGAGTTTTTCCATTTTTGTCATTTAGTCCAGTGAAGAATAGATGAATGAAAGAATAAAATGCTAAAAGGGAAACAATAACACCAGAAAAATATACACTAAACAAATCAGAAGAGATCCGAAAGCAGGGGGAAAAGAGAGGGAAAAAAAAATATGATCAGGCTGGTGAATAGAACAGAGCCACACACTAGATTTTGGGTATATTTTGGTCTCTTAGAAGAAACTGCCTCCCAAAATTAAGAAAGAAGAACTTATATATGTAAAAAATAAGGGTAAATAAGATGAAGGTATGGAATGTGACTGTAAAAATGAAAATTTAAAAAGATTTTTTAAAAGGAATTGACAAGATAAGATGCTGGTTGAAAAAGGAAAGAAGCAAAATTTTAAAAAATAGAAAAAGAAAAAAGCGAAAAATTTAAAAATTAATTTTGCAAGACTAAAGAATGATGGAGGGAAAGCCATGAATTCCACGGGCTGTATTCTCCTAGCTCTGGAGTTCCACAGTTCTCATTTATCAGTAAACTTGGTCTTGGCTGGATGTTCTTGCTGACCTTCTGGGGGAAGGGCCTGTTGCAGTGATTCTCAAATGTCTTTGCCCAAGGTAGAATTGCACCACCCTTGCCAGGAGCCAGGCTAAGTAATCTGCTCAGTTTGCTCTTGGTAGCTTTTGTTCCCTGAATGCTTTCCGTATGGCTTTGGAGGATGGGAGTGACGATGGCAACCTCCCAATTTCCAGCCCTGTAGGGACCAAGAACTCAGGGCCTCACTCCTCAGTGTGCCCTGAGAGAAAAGCAGTCAATCACTCCCGTCTCGTTGGTCTCCAGCCACACTCCGAGCTCACCAGGCCTGTGACAGTGTTTCTATTTCTGGCACACAGCTCCATTTGGAGTCTCCAAACCCAGCAGATTCCTGTCATGTGCTCCCTCACTGCTCCTCCTGGAGGAGGAAGGTGAGTTTCCCCAGCTCTGCTGCTTGTTGGGTCCCTGATGGAAGAGCAGTAGCCCAACTGTGCTGGGGCTCACTGTTTATGACAACCTCAAGTTGAGAGCCCACTCCTAGGCTCTGTCTCTACAGCTGGCTTCCCCACTCCAATATCTGAGGGCTCTGCCACACTCAGACACCTCTGGTCTTTCTGTGACCCCAAAATCCTGAGACCACACTGACCCAGAGACAATTTTACCCCCCACCCCAGTTTAACCACTAGAGTGATGTCCCTCAGTGAGCAGATTTCTAAAAGTTCCAATTTTGTGCTCCTACTGCTCTACTGCTTGCTGGGAGCCAGCCTCTACCCCCATGGTCTATCTTCCCAAATGCTACCTCAGATTCACTTCTCTGCATGTCCTACCTTCCAGAATGTAGTTACTTTTCTATTCACAGAATTGCTGCTATTCTTTTCTTCAATCTCCTGTTGAGTTTGTAGGTGTTCACAATGGTTTGATAACTATCTAGCTGAATTCCTGGGACCAGATGAAATTTAGGTCTCCTACTCCTCCACCATCTTGCTCCTCCCCCTCAACAAATGGAAACTCTTAAACCAAATAAATGGATTTGGCCGGACTATAGGATATAAGATACATATGCAAAAAGCAGTTGTATTTCTATACCCCAGGAAAGAAAAATATAAAAATGCAATTAAGAAAGCAATTTGATTTATAACAACATCAAAAAAAGAGAGAAATACTTAAGTCACACATTTAACAAATGAAGTGCAAGATGTGTATCTTGAAAACTACCAAACTTACTAAAATAAATTTAAAGAGAACCTAAACAAATGGAAAAGTATTCCATGTTCAAAAACTTGGGGAGTTAACATCATCAAAATGACAATACTCCCCAAATGGATCTAAAAATTCAATTCAACCTCTATCAGAATTCCAGCTGCCTTTCAGTTTTTCCAGAAACCAACAAGCTAATTCTAAAAAATTCATATTAAAGTGCAAAAGATCGAGAATAACCAAAATAATTATGAGAAAAAAGAAAAAGTTGGAAGACTCAGACTTCCTGATTTTGAAATTTACTAGAAAGCTATAGGAATCAAGTCTGTGTGGTAGTAACATGAGACAGACATATAAATCAATGAAACAGAATTGACAGTACAGAATTCCAACAAGGGTGCCAAAAAAAATTAAATGAGGGAAATATAAGTCTTTTTAACAAATGGTGCTGGGAAAACTGGATATCTGCATACAAAAAAGATAAATGTGGACTCCTTGCTTCATAACATAAACAACAATTAACTCAAAATGGATCAAAATACATTTCCTAAATGCAAAATTCTGAACTCTTAAAACAAAGGCATAAATAAATCTTCATGACCTTGGATCAAAGATTTTTCAGATATGACACCTAAAACACAAGAGCCAAAGGGAGAAATTATAGTAAATGTCATTAAAATTAAAAACTTCTGTGCTTCAAAGAACACCATCAAAGAAAGTGAAAAGAAAACACATGTGGTGGGACAAAATATTTACAAATCATGTATCTGACAAAGACTAGTATCTTGGCAGACAGAGATCACAAGTAGGCAGAGAGGCGGGCAGAGAGAGAGAGGAGGAAGCAGGCTCTCCATGGAACAGAGAACCTGATGTGGGGCTCGATCCCCGGACCCTGGGATCATGACCTGAGCTGAAGGCAGAGGCTTTAACCCACTGAGCCACCCAGGCACCCCCAAAGACTAGTATCTTGAATATGAAAAGAACCCTTACAACTGAACAATAAAAGGATAAATAACTCAATTAAAAATTGGACAGAACATTTAAATAGACATTTCTCCAAGGAAGATATACAAATGGGCAATAAGCACATGCAAAGATGTTCAGCCTCATTACTTATGAGAGAAATTCAAATCAAAACCACAATGAGATATCACCACATGTCCCCTTGGATAGTTATAATTAAAAAGAAAAATTAAAACAACTGTTGGTAAGGATGTGGAGAAAATGGAACTTTCACGCATTGCTGGTGCAAAAATATAAACTGATGTAGCTATTCTAGAAAACAGTTTAACAGTTTCTCAAAAAAGTTAAACACACAGCAATTCCACTTCTAGAGACAGACCCAAGGGAACTAACATACATGTCCACACAAAACTTGTAGCTGAATGTGCATGACAGCCATCATGGCCATCACATACACATCACTACGGCCATCACAGTCATCATACAGACATCATATAGTCATCAGAGCCAAAAGTGAAGACCATCCAAATGTCCACCAACTACAAAATGTAGCATTATTCATGCAATGGACTATATATTATTCAATCATAAAAAGGAATAAAGTTGTGATACATGTTACAACATGGATAACCTTGAAAACATTATGCTGAGTGAGAGAAACCAGACAGAAAAGGCCACATATTGTAGGATTTCATTTACATGAAATGTCCAGAATAGGCAAATCCATAAAGAGGAAAAGTAGATTAATAGGTGTTAGAGGCTAGAGATAGTAGGAATGGGGAGTGATTACTAAAGTGTAAGGTTTTTCCTTTGCAGTGATAAAAGTATTCTGAAATCAGACTGAGGTAATGACTGTATGATTTTGTAACCATACTAAAACCACTGAACTACGTTAAAAGGGTAAATTTTATGGCATGTGAATTAAATGTTAATTTTAAGAAGATTTAATATGTTAGCAGATATAAAACACACACACACATTTACTACATACAGTAGTTATTCCTCTTGGCTCATTCTCAAATCCTGAGCAAACACTCATATCAAATGTCACCTTTCCTACCTCCAGGTTCTCCCAATGGAAGAACATGGGTCTAGAGAGACAGAGAGGGAATCAATGAGATGGAAGTTTGTGGGCCCATTTGGTGTCACCCAAGATGGAAACATTTTCTAATCCATTTTCTCAAAAGAGAGACAGAGAGATTCCACATGGTTGGAAAACCCCTTAAAATTCTTTATCTCTTATTGCTCTCATTCTATATTCATCAAACCACTTTCCCAAATTTCTAACATCAAGAAGGGAGGAAGCACATCCTGTCAGTAGAGAGAAATCATCTCCACTGAAAATCATACCTACTTACCTACCTACCTACCTCTGTGCTCATTTATTTAACCTCCAGTAACTTGATGAACCTGAACCACCTGCCCTGCCTCAGACTCTGGGATACTGAATAAAAACTAAAAGCCAGATTCTGGATGAAGGTAAATTCACCTCAATCAAGAATGACAAGTAGATTTCAATCGAGATGCTAATTTCAATATAGTAACAGTTGGGAAAGAATCCACAATGAGCAAGATCATGAGGACATGCCTGAATAGTCTGACAGAGGAACATGCCTGATACATAGTGTCTGCCTTGAACACAGGCAGGGAAGTCATGCTACCTGTACCCGCAGAGCTGCCACTCTGAGATAGACAATGTTCCTTCCGGGGTCTCTAGTCAGAAAACCTCCAGGTCACATCCCTCTAACCTTGAAGTGCTGTGTCTATATTTCGTAAAGATAGCTTTCTGCTTTCAGTAGTACAGAACTTAAAACACGGAAATTTGAATGCTCCATTCTAAGGACTACAACCTATCCCTTCCATTATTCCATCAATGACAAAGTAAATGGCTTATTAAAAAATGCTTAAGTTCCTGTTTCCCAGGAGAAGTCAAACACCCCATACTTTAGAAAACTTGGGAACAATTCCCCATGTTAAAATTATTTTTGTAATCAAGTGCCACCCCTTTGCTAATTTCACCTCTCAAAGCTGTGGTGACTAATGTCTCATACTTAAAATTGTTACTGTTCTCTGTCTACACAGAGGATTTGTGAGGGATGACAGGAGAGGGAAAATAAGAGTTGAGGAAGGTAGAAAGGATTTAAATGTTCACTCAGCATTCTTGAATCAGAGATGGAAGATGCCAGATGGGGCCTCATCATGAGGCTGAGGCTTCTACCAGCCAGAACATGTGTTTTATGCCTTCTTTATTCTAATCAAGACTAGGGCTGACTTTAGTAGAGCAGTTCTGGACTTACTTCAGGTTTCAGAATGCATTTGTTTAATAAATCAGTAGCTTAACACAACATGCTCTTTCTAGATATGTTTATCCCAGTGAAACATAGGAGGACTCTATATGTTTGGTCAGGTGATCCAGGCCAACAACCCTTTGCAAAACACACTGGCCTCCTCCCTTTCGCAAAGGCCTCTGAATTGCAGATCAAACCAAATATCAAAGTTATTAAGAAACAGTATCCTTGCCCTCTCACCCACTATTCCCACAGATAGGGAAAACCAAAAAGGTTTCATGTAAATGTTCCCAAATGGAAGCACTCAGACATACCCAAAACGTCAACTCTTCCATTATTTAGTATTCTACTAAAATCGGTAGTCTTTTCTTGCATTTAACTTCTAGTGTTATGCTCAGGTGAAGAGAGTATTTAATAGGATATGGGTATTTTCCTGAACAAGAGAGACTAGGTCAAAATTAAAAGAGAAACACATATACCCAAAAATGTTAGTGGGGAACGTTCAGACTCTTCTGAAATGTTGGGAGGGGGGAGGTAATTTATGCCATAAAAATATAGTATGGTGGTGCCTGGGTGGCTCAGTTGGTTAAGCGTCCAAGCCTTGATTTTGGCTCAGGTCTCGGTCTCAGGGTAATGAGATCAAGTCCTGAACTGGGCTCTATGCTTCATGTGGGTTGCAGGATCAGGTCTGGTATGGGGCTCTGAGCTTAGCATGGAGTCTGCTTGGGGTTCTCTCCCTCCTCATCTGTTCTTCCCCCAGCTCCCTCTTCCTTTCTCTAAAATAAATAAATAAAATCTTAAAAAGAAAAAAAAGAATGCATTATTTGCATAATCAGAACAATAAATACAGCTACTTATTAATAATAAATAAATTATTACAAAAGGATAGTATTAGCCCTAAAATAAGATGAAGTGCTTTCTTTGGCTTATCAAAGTATAGGATTCAGAGGTTTTAAATCAGAACCAATTTGTTCATCAACTCCTGGAATCCAACCAGTCCTCTCACTCTGGCATTTTGGGGTGAGTTTACTTCCTACGTTGGAGGAAGCAGAGACAGAGTTAGAGAGAAGCAGGGACGAGACAGGAGGAAACAATCGAGTCTGTCACATGTGTGAGCTCTCACGTTATTCTACTGCAAACCTTTCTAACAGCAGAGGAGAATGATGTGGTAAAAGAGGCAAGTCACTTCTAGTTAGTCTCGATACAGGAAGTAGTTCTTAATACTACTGCCCTCAAACTGGAATTACAGCCAGTTTGAATTTCTCCTCTTCCTCCTGACCCCTTTACCTTTTGTGAAAGTGCTCATAAAAATAAAATGGTCCAGGCATGAGGGATGGGGGAGACATAAGAGGTCAACTTATGCTGATAGTTGACCTTGCAAATGTTAAACATCCTTCCATAACTATAGCCCAACAAGTAACCTGACATCCACATACATTTCCTTGTGAGGAAGTATAGCTCAGAGGAGATGAAGGTCTGACTCAAAAATAGATAACTCAATGTTGTCTACTAACAGGTCAGAGTCTCTAAACAAACGATCTCTACCATGTAGCCATCACCTCAGTGTTCCTTACAATCCCTGACAATACACAAGAAACAGTGAGAGTGCCTTCAGGCCCTGGGCTACGACTTCTAAATGGACATAAGTCAGTCTCCTCCAGGGCACATTTGGTTGGCTAGCTTGTATTTGCTTTAACTCCCTTAATATTTCCTTTACTGTGCTCTGTAACTCTGAGAGCTGATGGTTTTCTAATGTAAATGAAGGGGTGTGCCAGGCTGGCTGTAGGTTGGGGGGGCCTGGCTAGGGTGGATCCCTTCCATGTGACTTTCACCCTCTTCTGGAGGGCCAGCAAGTTAGTCTGGGAAGGCTGTCTGCACAGTGAAGGCAGAACACAAGAAGGGGAGAAACAATTCCCTGCAGGGCTCAGGCTCTACTCATGAACTGTCACTTGTGTCTCACTTGATTGGTCAAAGCAGGTTGCAGAGCTGAGACACACAGCAAAGGCTGGGAAAGCTTCCCTGCCTCTGAAGAGAACATGGGAAGGGTGGGGATGCAGGGAGCGAAAACTGAGGCGACAATCTCAGTCTCCTGCAGCCACTGACAAATTATTTACATGGGGATGTTTGCACAGAAAATCCCAGGGCCTCATATAATATTAAACATAACAAGAAGGAGGTATTGACACATACTTGAAATATACAGAAAATCACATATATTAATATACCAATCACCATGTATCTACCTCTGATGATTAATTCATACTTTGATCCACTGGCTTCTCATGCTTTTTACAAAGTATTTTAGAGTTTAAGCATTCTGTATACCCCTCCATAATTCTATTTCCCTCCCTCTTCAGAGGTACTTATTATCCTAAAGTTAATCTGTGTATATTTTTATAGTCTTTCTATGTACACAACCATTCAGGAAGCCAGCCACAGCCCAGAAGACAGTCACCTAGCCTTATCATTTTCTGTTAATATTTAGTCAGCATTTCCAATAAAATTACCTTCTTTTCCAGATCAAACACTTTTACATAGGTCCTACATGTGAACCAGATAGGTACCCAGGGAATATTCAACTTGGACTTGCTTCATTCTCGTATTTTTTGTGTGTGTCTCACACTAAATTAAAGAAATGAGAGATGCAACATTCTGAGGCTAAATAATTCAAACTTGGCTATTCTTCAAAGAGAGTGGGGGCAATTCAAATTATCAGAGGAAGAAACATCATAAAGAAAGCAAAAGCCAAATGTTTTCCACAGGAGTCCTTCTCTCTGCTGTCTTGATTTCAACTGGTAAGTCAAAAACAATTTTAGGAACTTGGCTAATTTAGAAAAAAAAATTTAATAAAAGATTTAAAAGTCATTAATATCACAGCCACAACAGAAACTTACATGGTTGACTACTGAAAATGGGCTAGGAAGAATACATGGTCGGGGATGGGCGGTCCTCCATGATTTCCACTCTTTAATGAGGGAAACAGCAAAGTAGAATGGAGGACTTAAAGAAAGGTTTATCAATCTTGATCTAGGATTTAATTGGAACATCATTAGAAAATAAAAAGTCTGTGTGAGAATTTGATTTGGAGAATTCCTGATAATAGCAACTGGTATGGACTAAGACAAGGGGAACACTCCCTTAAGAGTCAGGAGAAAAAAATGAGTCATTTAATAAGTTGTCTAATATCTGCCTCAATTCCCAGGGATAAATATTTGTTGCCAAAGTGATGGTATTATATCTCGATCAAGATATTGACTTGAAGCTTTGCTCAAAGGTATAAGACATCTGAAACCCATCATCTAAAAAGTATATTAAAGAATATACAAAAGGCCATATTCTGTAGCTCCTCTTATACCACGTGTATCTATGGATAGTAAAATATCTTTAAATAAAATCAACAATCAAATTAGCTCATTCTTGTTTTTGCTTCTATTTTGTTAGTTTATTTCAAAATAAAAAGATGAATTTGCTAACCGCATCTCTCTATGAATATTAACATCGAAAGCCTAGGAGATTTAACTCAATTGAGTATTTACTGCTTACCATACTAAAGACAAGCTATACCTCAAACAAGTGCGGATAAAATACACTGAGAGAGCCAGCCCCTCTTCCATGCTTTATTGCTATACAATTTTTCATATAATTATTTCTACTCCCTTCTTTCCCTTTTCTTTTCTTTCCACTCTAAATTGGTTTGACAAGTTCTTATTTCTAAGAATCTCCCTCTTCCATGTTTGTAAATATGAAAGAGATTTATTTAGTGCTAAATAAACTTTGCTAGTTCAGAGTCTGTTTACTCTTTTAATTCAAACATTTTCTTGGATTTGATTATTAAGACTGGCAGTAAGGGAACATTTCAAAGTTACTTTAGAATTTCTAGAATTATTTCTTTGAACCATGCTGTTCATTTTTGCTTAACCTGAACATAATGGTCCCAAGTAATAAGCAAAGAAAATTTGAAAAGCACAATCTATGTCACTCATTAGTCAATAATCTGAAACAGACTATAATGATGGAGATGTATTTATGCTTACAAATAAACAGTTACAAATACACTGTATGTAATAAAACAGTTATTTTATGGCCACGAAAAAATCTAATTTTCCATCTGAATCAGGAGTTAAAAGGAAGACCTGCCCATAACCTACAGAAAGTTAGAGAAAAGCTATAGTGAAAACAGAATTTTTGAATCCACTGGGATACATATAAGATAAAGAGAGACTGGAAATATGGAGGTCAGAAAACCTGCTTCTCATGTTTCTCTTTTTTAGCACTAGCTGGACCATGGGCTAATATCTGTGCTGGCAAGTCTTCCAATGAGATCAGGACATGTGACAGTCACGGCTGTGGCCAGTACACGGCCCAAAGGTATTCTTTTGGTTCTTACCTCTTTGCTTAATGTCCTTGCCTCAAGTGCTCATCTCCCTCTGACAGTAGGATCCAGGGGCGAAAGCAGTTGTACTAATGTCTTTAGAGCAGCTTCCAAGACCTCTGCTTCAAGGACGGACTCTGAATTGGGAACACAGCACATAATAAAGAGGGAGGCCGACAAACATCCAACAATCATCATGAATCTGATTTTTCAGGTGCTGGCCTTTTACAGAGGAGAAGAGGTTGGTAAGAGTGGGCATAAGGACAACAGTGAGGGTTGTCAGACACAACTTAGAAATCTCACAAGCCGGAATCATTTTGTGTTTGTGCTTCATTCACTCTGATAAACTCAGGAGTATTAAACTCACTGTATTAAAATATCATACACAGTAAATGATTTTTAAAAAATATTTATTTATTTACTGGAGAGAGGGAGAGAGAGAATCCCAAACAGACTCCACAATGAGAAGACAACCCAACTCAGGGCTCCATCCCATGACCCCAAGATCACGACCTGAACTGAAACCAAGAGTTGGATGTTTCATAGCTGGAGCCACCCACATGCCCCAACAGTAAATGATGTTTATAATCACTTTGGGATTACTGAGACAAAAGTAAGATGAGGGCAATGTAATTCATTTATAATAGGTCTCCATAAAAAGACAGCTTTTTAAGTGGACTTGAAGGGGTCAAGATTCATGTATCTATAAAATTTACTTACATAGATTGGCTCATTTCCCCAAAATGCCATATAATAACCATAGTTCATAAATTCTTAAAGGCTCTCTACATACCAAATACTATCTGAAATGTTTTAATCTTTACAATAAGGTTATTCTAACTTCAGTGGGGGAGGTTAAAATGGAGAGTAAGGACATCCCAACGTGTTCTCCAGTTCTAGGGTTTGATATCCTAGCCTGGGAACAACGAGTTAACACCATGTTTCTGGACAAAAAAGTTCCAAGGCCAGTTCCTCAGTCTGTGCATTCTTATTTACATTCTAGAGCTCACAGGCTTCACCAGGGTGTGGATGTCTTGTGCTCTGATGGAGCCACCGTGTATGCACCTTTCACCGGAATGATTATGGGCCAGGAGAAGCCATATAAAAACAAAAACGCCATTAATAATGGTGTTCGGATATCTGGAAGAGGTAAGAGGTGTTGTATACACCTGGGACAGATACTGGAAATGTTTGATGCTTATCTATTTAATGCATTTGCCATTTACTGAAGTTTCATACTTAATTCAAAATGGTGACATCTATAATAGAAAGAACATAGGGTATCGAACTAAAAAGTCCCTCCCCTGAGATGTTTATGCACACACTCTACCTAACCCCACAGCCAATCGAAGGACTTTCTTCTTGTTCTACAAACAAAATCACTTTCAAGAGTATTTACTAGAATAAATACTTTCATTTACCAAAATCCCATACTTCTAAGATGGCATTTCTGCAAAAGTTGACTAGAAATATTTTCAAGGCCTTTATGTTCTAGGTAAAGTTGGGTCATCTAGTACTCCAGGTATGGGCCTATTCTTTATCTGTTTTTTTGGGTTTTTTATTTGTTTGTTTGTTTGTTTAAATCCACTGAGGTCTAACATTCACACAGAAAAATGCACAAAGCATAAGCACGCAACTCCTAAACTTTCACAAAGTGAGAACACCTGTGTAACCAGCACCTGAATCAAGGAAAAAAAAATAAAATCAGCAGGATCCCAGGGACCTCTTCCTGTGCTACATATACTCATTCCTCCCACAAGGATAATCACTACACCACCACACACTAGTTTTGCTTATCTTGGGAAATGATATAAACAGAATTAAACAGTATGCAGTCTTTTTTGTGGCGTTCTTTCATTCCACTCATGTTTGCAAGATTTGTTTTGCATGCCAAAAATTTTGTTCTCCATGATGTAGACTGTTCCATTATATGCATACATCTTCATCTATGTAATTACCCTTCTCTATATGGACATTTCTGCAGCATCCAGTTTTAGGTGACTAAGAAAATACTATGAATTTTCCTGCACATGTCCTGTAACGAACAGAAATGTGCTGTCCTGTTGAGAGTGGGGCTGGAGGACACTGCCCTCATTCTGACTGTAAGAAAGAAACATTCTGTGAGGGACATCAGGTCCTCAAGGATCTCTATGGTGGCTGTCCTCTGTATGTGTGAAATGATAAGAGAAAACTGCTGCCACTGGACAGAGTGCACTTAGGAGGCAAGGCCAAGGTTGGCATGGTTACCCAGCAGGTAACACAGCTGAAGTGCTAATCAGATTCGTCTGAAGCACAGAGATCTGTGGCATTATCTGGTTAATTACGGTGACCCAGGAGCTGAACAAATGGGCAGCCTACTAAAGCCTGATTTATTTGTGTAAATGGGAACTCTGATGAACAAAATTGTGACTTTAATCATCACAAGAGTGGGACACAAAACCTCTCCCTACCCCCTACCAAATGCCAGGCTCAAGCCAGTTTATGATCCCAAAGCCCCTTGAAAGAAACCAGGACTGGGTCCCTTTGAAGAAGGGCTCTGTCACTTGGCCAAAAATTTATACCATAAAACTTACTTCTAGCTATCCTCAATGGGACCTGCAGCTATTTAGCAGGACGGGTGCACACTGGGGAAGAAGAAACACTTGGGCTTCTCCGAGATTACTGGATACTCACTCAAAGAGGACACTAATCATGGACATCCAAAAGGCCACTGTGGTCAACCAGTCAGACTACAGGCTTCCAGGGTCAGGTGATCAATGTAGTTTCTCATCAGGGTCCATCTGATAGTGGTCCCAGTGTGTCCACACGTCCGCTCTGTGGCCATATTCCCAGTTCCGGGATGCATAATTGGCATCGACACAGTGAGGGCAGAATGCTGTAAGAATGGGTATGCTGGGTCACTTGGGCTGTGTTCACCTTCACGTTAGCCACCACTGCCACAGTTTCCCCGAATATTACTTCCAATTTATATGCCGACCAGGAGTGCATAAAAGTTCCAGTTGCTCCATGCACAATATTTGATGCTATTTACTTTTTTCATTCCAGCCATTCTGATGAGTATGTAGCGGTATCTCATTGGCTTTAATATGCATTTCCCTGATGGCTAACGCAGCTGAGCACCTTTTCACATTTATTGATGACATGGATATTATATTTTGCAAGGTGCCTGTTCAAGTATTTTGCCCTGTGTTTTCTGACCTTTCTTACTGGTATATAGGAGTTTTTGTTATATTGTACATAAGAGTCCTCTGTCAGATCTGAGTGTTGTAAATATCTTCTCCCACTTCATGAGTTACATTTCACTTTCTTTTCAAAAGATTTATTTGACACAGAGAGAGAGAGATGGAGAGAGAGAGGGATCACAAGTAGGAAGAGCAGCAGGCAGAAGGCGAGGGAGAAGCAGGCTCCCCACTGAGCAAGGAGCCTGATGGACTCGACCCCAGGACCCTGGGATCATGACCTGATCCAAAGACAGACGCTTAACCAACTGAGCCACCGAGGAGCCCCTACCTTTCACTTTCCTTATGCTATCTTTTAAATACAAAATTCTTATTTTTAGTGCAGTCTAATTTAGTATTTTCCTTTATTGTTAACATACTTTTTATCTAAGACCCATTTCTCACCCTAAAATCATAAAAATACTTTCATCTTTCATATTTTAATTTACAATCCATTTGGGATTTGGTTTTGTATAAAGTATGAGGTAGGGATCAAAATCTTTTTCCTCATGTTGGTGCCTGACTTAGAACCATTAACTCGACAAGACTGTTTTCTCCCCTACTGTAATGCAGTATAGAATCTATTGTTATAAATTGTAGTCTGAATATAAATTAAGTCTGTTTCTGGTCTTTCTACTGTGTTTCATTGGTCAGTGTGTCAATCTTGCACAAATACCACACTGCCTTAATTACTGTAGCATTAGAATACATCTTGATATCTGATAGTATAAATCTTTCAACTTCTGTCCTTCTTTCAGATTGCCTTGACAATTCTTGGTCACTTACATTTCCAGATACTTTATAGAATCAGCTTATCAGTTTCCACCAAAAATTCTGCTGGGACTTTGATTGGGTTTGTCCTGATTATAAAGATCAAATCAAGAAGAACAGAGATCTTAAAAGTAATGAGTCTTCCAATGCATAAACATGTTACAGCTTCCATTTATTTAGGTCTCCCTTGCACTGTTGTATTAGTAGTTGTCATACTGTTGAGGCTGTGCACATATTCTGTTTAACATGTACCTAAGACATACTGTATTGATTTTGTTTAGATTTTCTATATAGAGCAGTACTGTCCAACAGAAATAAAAGTAACACATATAATTCAAAATTTTCTAGTAGTTATGTTAAGAAAGTTAAAAAACAATGAAAGTTAATTTTAATAATATGTTTTATTTTACTACATATCTTAAAAAATATTATCATTTCAAAATGCAACATAAAAATTACTAATATTTTACCTTCTTTGTATGGTCTTCAAAATCCAGATGCATCTTATACTTTAAGTCCATCTAACTCAGATTAGCTACATTTCAGGTGCAGACTAACCACATGTGGTTAATGGTTACCATGGTGGATAGCTACAATTCTAAGGCGTTTCTTGTGTTTTCTGTCCAATTGCCCTGTTTTCACAGATATGTGTGTTAAAATCTTCTATTACTAGTGAGTTTCTATTTCTTCCAGTATCTCAGATAGTCTCTGCTTTCTATACATGGTTTCTGTATTATCTGTCCATGGACAATTGTAACTGCTGTATCTTCATTGTATCTTTCAGTATAAATAATTGTATATATTTGCATATTGTAGCATAAATTCTCCTCCTTTGTCTTGTTTAATTGCAGTATAACTGCAATATAAATTGTCCTCCTTTGTCTTGTTTCTGTGATTTCGGGCTTGAGTTTTACTCTCTGATAACAGAATCATAACCCTTGCTTGCCTTATTATTTCCATCTGCTTGACAAATCTTGATATAGCCCTTAATTTTTTGCCTTTTTCTTTTTTATTTAAAGATTTTATTTATTTATTTATTTGCAAGAGTAACAAAGAGACAGAGAGAGCACAAACAGGGGGAGGTGAAGGGGGAGAGGGAGAAGCAGACTCCCTACTCAGCAGGGAACCCGACATGGGGCTCTATCTCAGGATCGTGAGATCAAGACCTGAGATGAAATGAATGCTTAACCCACTGTAACTTAACACTGTATTGTGTTTTACTGGATACAACATAGAACTGGGTTTTGCTTTTCAAACCAGTAAGAATTTTTTTTTTTAACAGAAGAGTTAACATTTATAGATTTACTTCATGTATGCATCCCAACATTGTCATGTTACATCATAATTATGGTATTAAATTAACCTTACTTATTTGGTGGGTCTTTGTTTTAAATTTTTTTTCTTTTAGTACTTAGTAAGATTTGCATTCTTGTGCCAATTATGTCCATTTTTCTTTTTTTTTTTTTTAAGTCCAATCACTTTATTAAACTAGATCTTGGAGTTAAAATTATTCTGGGTAAGAACAAAAAATATGATAAAAGTTTCAATTTTCTCAGCAGCCTAGTGCTTTCTGCTATTCCTCAGTGTCTTCATTAAATTTTCATTTTCATCTACTCTCTCTTGGACATTCAGTCTTCATCTCTGATATGATTTTGATGTCTTCTTCTGTTCCCTCACTGAGTTCAACCACGTCTCATTTCTTTTTGTCTTCTCTTTCATTTCTGTTCTTATTTTTTGAATTTCTGATTCGAGACTACTGAAACCCAGATATTGACTAAATTAACTTCTGATTTCTTTTAGGTTTCTGTATTAAAATGTTCTACATTAAGCCAATTAAATATAAAGGCTCTATCAAGAAGGGAGAAAAACTAGGAACTCTACTGCCCTTGCAGAAAGTCTATCCTGGCATACAATCGCACATACATATTGAAAACTGTGACTTGAGTGATCCTACCGTGTACCTGTAAGTGGAAGACACATGACCACATCTTCTAAATAGAAAACCAACTTCTTAAAAACCTGGATGCATATCCTACTCTTCAAGAAATTTGTGTCCAAATAAAAACACGATGAATATAAGAAAGAAAATAGCATTTTTATTTCAACTCATTACCACTTGAATGTTTGTCAACTAATTTCTGAGAGTTCTCTGATTTTTCTGTCACCTATGGGATCTGAGGGGTTTTACTTGTTTGTTTTTTAAAGTTTCTCAGTCTTAAATACACAGGATAAATAAACATACAAATTCTGGCCTCTCCAGACCATGTTTTTGACACTTCTAAGACTAGCTACCTTTCTGCCTAAGAACAGGAAAAAACCTGAAGCTGTTCTCCTGGTACAAGAATAGAGTGTTGCACAGTGCTGGACACACATACATACTTCATAAATATTAAGTGAATAAACTGGAGTTAAACTCTGAGTAAAGGTAGGGAAGAGCTCCAGCAATATCCTCAGGTTTGTCAAACCAGTCAAAGGGTGAACCGTTTGCATGGAGAAGACAGAATTCGCTGGTTTTCCCATCCGCACTTGCCCAAACTACATGAGCAAAACATTTTCGAAACATAAATATAAGAAAATACATCAGTATTCTTGATTTCAGTAAGACTGCATTACAGGAATTTATCATCCTGGAAATTTTCCATGAATTTATGCTTAAATCCTTTTGGAATGTAGAAAACTCCAGCAGAAAGATTCCATTCTTAGTACAGATGTGCTAGAGGAAAATGTAATTAACTGAGCTTTATTATTGGAGAATTAGCTGCATTTGTATGCTAAAATATATGTATGAGAACGTTCATATCACTTTTGTCATGGCAAACCCTGTAACAACTCAAACGCTTACTACAGTTGATATGAACAAGTGAGCTATGAGTTATTTACAGAATGGAATAGTATACAGTGGTCACAGTAAATAAGCCTTGGCTAAACATAACAAATGGATGAATCATAGCAATATAATTTTGAGTTTAAAAAAAAGTCCTGAAGATTATATATAGTAGGATACTCTTTTTATAAAGTCAAAACAATTAAAACCAAAATGTAATTTTTAGGAACACATATATGCGATAAGAGTAAATTTAAAGGAAATCAAGCAAATAATGGACACTCGTTACTGCAGGACTAAGTAATAGAAGCCACAAAGAAACATTTAAGTTACTGTCATGTCAATGTTGTCATTTTACAGCTAGGAGGTGAGTATTTATTATAATATGTTACAGTAGTAACAAGACTTGCCGGTGGGTGGTCAGGAAGAAGAGTTCCTGATGACTCTTGATTCAGAGCCTCTACTGGGACGTTCCCATATGCAATTACATAGTATTCTCTACTGGATCATAACATCTCATGTAAGGCTAACAAATTAAGAATTTTAATTTCTGTTTTTTTAAAAAAAGAACTATAACCAACACTGTTGGGTTTGATCATCTACCTTAATAATCTCTTTAGGTTGTTTTCGGAAATTAAAGTTGCTTTTAAAAGACTAGGCTGTGTTCTCATTCAGAACACAGAATAGGAATTAGCACAGAGACTTCGAAAACAATTTTTAAAGGAGCTCTAAGACGTCTGAACAAGAAATAATCAACCTTATTTAGTGATTGTTTTAAAAACCAGACCTGTTGACTGGAACAGAGAGCCTCCCCAAGGTAGAGCAAGACCGATGCCTTCTGTCTAGCACTCCATAAGCACTCTTGTAGCTGTTAAATGGAAATGCAAACTTTAGACTAAAGGACTGCTCTTAGAAAGAACCAGCATACAGCGCCCTCTGGTGCATTCGATCAGAGGGCTGTTTTGTTTTGTTAAAAATTTCCTTTCCTTTTTAGATTTGAGTGTCAAAACTTTCAGTTTAAAGTATTGTTAAGGTTCAAATGACAGAATAGTACTGAATAACATATTTTTCCTTAGTGAAAATGACTGTAAAATATACTTTAAAAACTGTGACACATACTAGGCTTGATGACTGTTAAGATAATAATGCAAACAAAATTAGTTTTTACTTGTAAAATGTTTTGAGTTTTCTGCAGAAAAGTAATTTAATGGAAGAACAAGATAAGTGGCCATTTTAATCTAGAATCCTCTAATCTTAAGTAAACTGTACTTTTCATAGACTTCCAAAGTAAATGGAGACATTTTCATTAGATAAAGCATTAAAAATACTCTCCATTTTCTTGTCTTGATTTTGGCTATCCTACAAATGTTTGCTGTTGAATTTATAAATGCAGTTAGACCAACCAGGGTCATGAAAATGAGCTGATCAATTCTACTGCATTTGCCTTTAAGAGTTCTTATAGTGCTTATTTCACTAAGTCCGACTACTAAAAACCACCACTGAAGACCACTACTAAAGGCCACCATTTAGAGTGGCAACATCTCACTCAATGTACGAGAGGTGATAGGTACTCATTACCATTCTGTGCTAGCAGGCAATAGGGAGAAACTCCACCTTGACCACCTTTCATCAGTCCCTCTCTGTTTTGCTCATTAGTGAAACCAACACAGGCATCCTATCACCTACTATTCAGATAGGTATACTCCCACCCTACCTCTCCACTACACATCACGTTATCCCGTGAGACCAGAGTTCACCTCTTCAGCATTTCCACCACTGCTCTGACCTCCAAAGAGCCTGACCCTCCTCTCAGTTATGCCACTTCCTCCATGCGTGTCCTGTTAGCCTAACCAGACCTTGAGTGCCCTACAATATGCTGCTTCTGTACTCTCCTGAAATCCTAAGGTATAAATCACATGATCTGCAATAGTAACAACTGTCTTTGAGAATCTTATTTTTTAACCAGTATTTCAGCCCCACTCACATTTACTGAGGGTATACTAATGTGCTATGCAGTAGTCTGAGAGTCCCAAACACAAAGTTGAAGAAGGGAAGATGCCCATTCTTACAGAGCTCAAAGTGAGAAAGGATGTGGCACACTGCAAGAGAATGCTTGCACAAGTTACTCTCTAAAAAAAAAAAGAAAGACACAGAAAATATGCTCTTTTTAAAAAGTTACCACTTACATACCACAAGGTATCCTAATTCTAATTTCTTTAACAGGTAAGAAGATTAAAATTTTTTCCTCATTAAAAAACTTTTAAGGGGTACCTGGGTGGCTCAGTGGGTTAAAGCCTCAGCCTTCGGCTCAGGTTATGGTGTCGGGGTCCTGGGATCGAGCCCCACATTGGGCTCTCTGCTCAGCGGGGAACCTGCTTCCTCCTCTCTCTCTCTCTGCCTACTTGTGATCTCTGTCTGTCAAATAAATATATAAAATCTTTAAAAAAAAACATTTAAAACTGGAAAATAATAAACTTTTTAAGTTTAATTGCTTTCTTAGAAAGAAAATGAAGATACTGGGGGAAGATGCAAGGGAACTCTGGAAATGAAAGTATCTAAGTAAAACTTACTGAGTGTCTACTATTTGCTAAATATTATGCTAGATGCTGGGGATACAACAGTGAGCCAAACCTGACAGTGATCTTGCACTGATAAAGTTCACAGGGCAGTGGAATTAGCAGAGAATAATCTAATCATACAAGTCATTGGCAAATTACAATAGTGGTAAGTGTCGCAAATGGAAGTCAGAGAGTGCTGAAAGTCAGAGGCTTCCCTAAGGAAATGACATCTAAAGGAAAGACCTGAGGAAGCAAACAGCGATGGAGGTAGAAAGAGACTATATCCTCAGGCGCCCTGACTAGAGGGTGCATGGCTGTCTTTCGGACCTGCAAGAGAATGGAGCAGAAGGGCAAGGAGTAGCTTTGAGAGCAAATGAGGGCAAAGAATGAGGGAGAGGCCAGACTATGTAGGGTACTGTAGGTCATTTTAAGGATATGTTTTCACCCTAAAAGCAATCTATAACTACTAAAGAGTTTTAGCTGTGCTACTAATTACATTATAAGATCACTCCTGCAAAAGATATCTAGCACGGTTCCAGACAGAGCAGTATGCCATCAGTATATGCAGATTCCCTCCCAAAGACACTCTGCAAAATGTAGTTTTTTCACTTGAGCTTAGCCAAAAGGCTGATAAGTATACTTAATCAACTAACAGTCACAGTATCTTTACAAATTGATCAGTGTTAATTTTGACCTAATGCCCATCTTCTCCTGAGTTAAATGAAGTAGAATTCAATGTGTTAGAAATTAGAAATTGTTTATTGAGTTATAATATGATCTTATGTAGTGCTAAAAATTAAGTACAATTAAGTCAGCTTCTGTGTTTATACTTTTATTTTACTCTTGGATTTAATCCTATATATCTTGTAAAACATACTCATACCAAGATGAAAGAGAAGCAGTTAAAGCAGTATAAAGTTACAAATGTCATAATTTAAGGATCCAAAGCTCAATATTATAAATTTATTGAGCAAGCTAAAATGTACCTTCAGCAAAGGCTAAGGAACTCAAAAGTACAAACCATATGTAGTTTTTAGCCTATCAACTACCTAATCCACAATACAGGATCTATGTCCTATTTATGGAAATTTCTGGCTCCTTCCATTTCTCATATTTTTTTCAAATGTTTCTATTCTAATCCATTAAGACAGTTTGCAAATGATAAGATATTTTACCTAAAATAGTTCAGCAACATATCTTAAAATTTATAGCTGCATAGAAAGAAAGAAGCTAATTTTAATAATTTTTAAAAAATTAAGAATCTTTGGTAGCCAATCACCAGACAGGCAGGACGTCGGGGAACCACATTCTTCCCAAATGTCTGGAGACCTCAGTGTGAACTTTATCTAGGCTATACTCATCATCAGGGATCAAAACGTCTTCCATTACAGAGAGCTGGGTTAGCCTTTTTCCACACAGTCTTACAAATTCAATGAATGCACTGCAGCTAACTTCACATTCACTGAGGCCCAAGGCTGTTAAGTTTTTACAGTGTTCAGCAATACAAATAAGCTCAGTATCAAGAGTCTGAAGACCATTAGCACATACCACTAACTCAATTAGTCGTGGACAGTTAAGACCTATCCGTCCTAGAATCGCTTTACTTACTGAGCGACCAAAATAAAGGTGAGTAACAGGGGTTTCTTCTTTGAAGAATGCCTCAAATTCTTCTTCATATAAAAAGAAATACATAACAACATTCACTCCAGGGGAGTGTTTGATAAGTGCATCCCAACTTTGTTTTTTAATAGAATGAAATTGAATTTGCCCAGGATTTTCACTCACAACATCAATTCGGAGATGCTCTAGGTTAACATGAGTTTCACTTGAAAGTGCTAGGAGAAGTTCATCACTTAGAATGTAGTAATTCAATGCCAGTTCTCTAAGGCCTTGACAGCGATCAGCTACACAAAGGATTCCTGTGGGAAATGGGGAAAAGTTCTTAAGAACAAAGAATCACACTGATACCAATATGATAGCTTATAAACTTAAATTTGACATCAGTTATTCATTATTTACTAAAATAGATATCAAACAGGCTGCCTGGGTGGCTTGGTCAGTCAAGCGACCCACTCTAGATTTCATAGATTTCAGCTCATGTCATGATCTCAGGGTCCTGGGATTGAGTCCCATGTTGGGCTCTGCACTCAGCAGGGAGTCTGCTTGAGGATTCTCTCTTCCTCTCTTTCTCCCCCTCCCCACCCCACACTCACTAGCTCTCTTCCTCTGGCTCTCTCTCTCTCTCTCTGAAATAAATAAATAAATCTTTTTAAAAAACGATAATTCAAAATAAAATATAATAAAATAGACATCAAATGACTTCTGAGGAGACGAATGTTGAGATATATATATATATATATAATTACATGTAAAAATAAAAAACATATGTATATTAAAATATACATATGACTAAAATATCTTTAGAAGCAATTTAAACTGGGAAACCTGTGTGGCTCAGTCAGTTAAGCGTCTGCCTTTGGCTCAGGTCACCATCCCAGAGTCCTGAGATTGAGTCCCACATTAGGCTCCTTGCTCCGTGGGGAGCCTATTTCACCCTCTGCCTGCCGCTCCTCCTGCTTGTGCCCTCTCTCCCCATCTCCCTCTGACAAATAATAAATTTAAAAAAAATCCTTAAAAATATTTATTAAAAAAAGCAATTTAAACTATTGTCTACCTTACAGATTAAGACTTCTTTAGAAAAAAGATTACTTTTTTCATTATGTTTCATAAGCATGTAGTATTCTATGTGAAATTGCATTGTTACACATAATATAGAGTACAGTAGAATATACATACATATGGTATATTATACATATAGTATATATTATATATACTATTCTATGATACAGTATATAGTATATAAGAGTACAAACGTGTATATTATATGGATTACATATGATATATATTATACTAATAGTATAAGAAAAACATCATGCTTGCTTAAAAAAGATATAACTTACCATCAGAGGAAACATGCGGACAGCTACTCATTTTTAGGAGTCTTAGGGTATCACTATTATTGGCCACAAGAATTTTCAATGAAGGATCATCCACTGGTGTGTCTTCAATTTTGATCGATGATAATGATTTTGAGTTGACAAAGACAACTGTAAGTGCTGACACAAAATGAGACTTGCACAGCAATAAGAAAAGAATTAGGAAAACATTATTTAAAATCTATGGATTCAATCAAATAGTTCATTGAAACTATATCAACAGATACTAACAATAACATAGTAAAAACAATCAACATATTAGCATTTTAATGACACCATTAGTCATTTCATGTACATACCTTCCAATTACTTCAATTCTAAGGGTTTGATTTTCAGTATTAAAAGGATATAATTGCATTTATTTCCTAGAACAGGGGTTGACAAATTGTGACCTGCCAGCCAAATCCAGCCTAGTCTATTACTGTATTGCTCTTGAGTTCAGAATAGCTATTATATTTATAAACAGTTGAAAGAAATTTTGTCCAGAATAATATTTTATAACATGTGAAAATTACAAGATACTTCCAGTGTCCACAATTAACATTTAACTGGAACACAACCACACTCCTCCATCTACGTACTGTCTGCTTTCACACTACTATGCTGGAGGGGAGGAGCTCCAAAATCACAGCCTGTGAAGCCCATAATACTTACTGTCTAAACCTTTTCCACCCCTGCCATAGAATAAAGAGAACTTTCATGTTTTATTCACTCCTATATTTCCAGCACCTAAAATAATATCTGGCACACTGCAGAAGATCAGTAAATATTTCTCAATGAATAAACAAATGATCTTATTCTTCAGTGATATGCATTTTGCTAGAAAGTCATCTAAATAAATGTTTTAATATTTTAAAAAAGATTTTTAAATTTTTAATTTTTAACTATTTTTTTTAAGATTTTTAATTTATTCAAGAGAGAGGAGGGAGAGCATGAACAAGAGGAAGGAAGGAGCAGAGGAGAAGGAGAAGCAGACTCTCCACTGAGCAGGGAGCCCAATGAGGGGCTCAATTCCAGGACCATGAGATCATGACCCAAGATGAAGGCTGATGTTTAACCAACTGAGCCACCCAGGCATCCCAATAAAGACACATTTTTAAAACTATGTTTTAAAAATTGATAAACAGGGGTGCCTGGGTGGCTCAGTGGGTTAAAGCCTCTGCCTTCAGCTCAGGTCATGATCTCAGGGTCCTGGGATCGAACCCCGTGTTGGGCGCTCTGCTCAGCAGGGAGCCTGCTTTCCTTCCTCTCTCTCTGGCTGCCTCTCTGCCTACTTGGGATCTCTGTCTGGCAAATGAATAAGTAAAATCTTTTAAAAAAATTATAAAAATTGACAAACAAAAGCCCATTTATAGTTTGACTCCAAAATGGAAAAAACTTCACAAGGTTCAGATCCAGTATTTTTTGACACAGATAGAAAATCTGAAAACCAAATACAGGCATGATCATTTTTCTCTTTTCAAAGTCAATGTGGATTCTGCCAAAGATACTAATACTCCTATGACAATGACCAATTGGTTATAACTCTCATTCATTTATTAGAAACCATACTGATTTATAATAATTATATATTTATTAATATAAATTTTTAAGTGATGGATGGGTAGATCTCTTTGATAAATTTTATTGTGCCAAAAATCATGAGAGAAATACTTTACTTTTTCCTTAAGAAATACAAGGCTTATTTTCCCTTTAATCAATTCTCACTGGACTCTTCGTCCTGCAGGACGTATTTCAGCATTACAGGACCTACCTCATCATGGTGTCCACATAATTCCTTTAGCACCCTTTATGCCTAGCAAAATACTCTATTTTTACCCTATCCTTTCCTCAGTTTACAGGTGAAAAAACTGACACTCAGAGAGATGCATGACTTTGCCAGAAGCCACTCAGTCATTTGACTGTAGAGGCAGAGCCTGCAAGGACACGTGCTCATCATGGCTGCCTCACCCCGGCGATTGCACCAGCTCCCCAGAACCGAAGCTGATGTGCGGCATCTGAGATAGCTGAGAATCTAAGAATTTCAGGCGAAGCTGACTCCATCACTCATACACAAGGAAATAACTATTGAGAAGTAGTAAGTTTCCATCTGATTGCTTTTATTACCCTAATTCCCAAATGATCCATTTTCCCTATCTCTCAAAAAGATGAATAGGCTGGTGGAAATGCTTGAGAGCCATGACCCAGTTTATGAGCGAGAATATGCTACTATTCCCCTATTCTCTTCCACAGGAAGAGGATAACCTTACTACAGGAAGGTTTCCATCGGCCAGTTTTACTGACAATCAAAATTAATGTTTATTATGTATCAGGCATCACTCTAACTCTTGGCTGGTAACGGCAAATAAACAAAACAGAGTCCCTGCCTTCAAAGAGCATACACTTTGTTGTAGGGGATGAGAATAAACGTGTTAAAGAATGACATTAAAAAAAATACTATAACACATCAGAGTGTAACTGGAGGAAGGGGTGCTGCTTTAGCAAAGTGGTCAAGGAAGGCCTGCCTGAGGAGATAGGACCCAAGCTGAAGCCTGAATGAAGACAGTTATTAGTTTATGCTTCTGGCAAAGTCGTGCATCTCTTTGAGTGTCAGAGACAGCTGGTGGCTTCCTAACACCCATTCATCCTTTCTTTCTTTGCTAATCGGGTCGCAATTTTGAGCTGAGCACGTTATCCGTCAGCTAAAAAATGGTTCCTCGTCACCCAGAAACCTAGCTTGGCCACACAGTTAAGTGCTCGTCAGTGAGATATCAACAAAAGCATTACACAGTACTCATGGCTAGGGTTCTTGAAAAATAGTGGGCATACCCTTCTTTCCCCCTTTCCTCCAGCCTCCTGCCATGATGGCTGGAGCTCAGAAAGCCATCTGAAACACCTACAAGAACACAAGATGCCTCAAGGGAGCTTGGAGTCCTAACAACTTCATACAGGCTCTGCTCATGCATGGATTTCTTTAATGTAAAAGAAAGAAACTCCAGCCATGTTGTTTAAGCTACTATTGTTTTGGAGTTTCTATTGCACAGAATCTGACGTCACCCTAACTGGTATAGTTCATTTAGCATTATGTTGTTCTAACCTCCAATGGAGAGGCTACAGAATTACAAGAAAAACATCCACTACTGGTCAGACATGCTCTATATTCAAAGAAACTAACTGGCACTTGAAAATTCCAAGTATAACATCTAAATTTTATATTAATGATAGCTACTATAGAAACAATAATTAGAATTACAAAATATGTCGAAAGGACGAAGCCATACATAAGCTATTTCAGCAAAAGTAAGTGCTAATCAAGAGGGACCTGCTTTAAGTAATTCTTTGAAGATAGGGAGGATGTGGCCTGTTTTATGGAAAATAATTATTTTTGCCTAGATTGAAATATTTGAGAATTTTTGTGTCTCTCACAAAAAAGCCTGGCATCTTTACCTTTGACACATTCATAAAACTTGGCTTGGCCGTTGAAATCAAGCCCAAGGTCTGGACAGAACAATTTACCAGCTGAGAAAGGATATCGCAGGCAGCTTCCGCTGATTCAGTACTACTATCCACCTATAAAAACAATTTTAAATCTTCATTTCCCGAAGGTGAGTTATCAGAAACTTACTGGCAATTTAACTATGTAACAGAATCCCAATGCAAAACTCTATTTATTCCATCAAACTATACAACAAATTAGTATTTCTTCTTTCCACAAAAGGTCTCAGACAAAAAGTGAGGAACAGAGCTGATGACAGCATAACTTTCTAAGTGCTCCATGCTTCCCAATCCTTTACAATGACCTGAATTTTAGTAGTACCATCCAGATGAAGGAAACTGATGTTTAAGTTACAGCTCAAGTTCTACACTTCAATCTGTGCAAACGATCTGTGCAAACGATTACAGAAAAACAGGACACAGGTTGGAGTAAAAATTCTGCAAAATTCACCGACTGCCTCAGCATAAGGATCTAGATACACGAAAATGACACTAACGTAACCTAAGTTCTTTCTATTTAATGCTTATTTTTCTTACCTTAAAGCTAACATACTGGAGATGGGTAGCATGCTTCTTAATGATCTGCTGAATGAGATCAGGATGTGTGGACTTAAAATATGAAGTCGCTGACTGGTTCAGTTCAAATTCAAACTTTCTCCAAAGGTCAGGAATATGAAAAACTTCATTCCATTTCCTACATACGGAAGACGCCCGGGCCCGATCTATTAAAGGAAGATACTGAAAAATGCGTAATACTACATAGTGAGGCAAACTCCCCCAGTCTAGAAGGACAGTGTGCATGTGGGTGTGATTGAGAGAAGAGAAGAAGCCAACTTTTGGTTGTTTCACTGCTGGTGAAGATCGGACGATTTTATTCACAAGAGATAAATTGTTCCTCTTCATTCTGTAAACATTAAAAGATTCTGTGATCATACAAGATCCACATTTCCATCAGACATCTATACTCCAACTGCACAGAGTAACATTAGAAAATGAAAAACAGTTAAGCAGATTTTAATAGTACTCTTCCACTATCCTGCAGTGATAGGTACTCCCACAGGCTACAGATACAGAGGTAAGAGGGAGCCTGCTCTCCAAGAGCTACGGTCAAATGGTGAAGGACCATGATAAATGCCTTCCCTGACATTGGGACAAGTCGCACTGGAAGAATAAAGCAATGATATGTGACTGAGTTTGTGTATGGGAGGGAAAGGTTGGGGAGGCTTCTGGGAGGGAATGTCCACAGAAGCAGTGTGTCTCGCAGGTTTATTACTGGTCAATTACTATATTCTTACTATCTCCTACAGAGAAGAAAGCATCACCATGCAATTCTGCTAACAACTCCTGGGGTCCTGAAAGACAGTAAAACATTATCAAAAGCAGAGGCCTGGAAAAGCCCCAGCTCAGCCATTGACTAACCATGTGATCTTGTCTGCATAAATTTAAGCCTCAGGTTCCTCATCTGAAAAGCATGAAAAACAGCAGTACCTAATTTCATAAGGCAGTTGGGAGGATTAAAGTCCATAAGTACCAGAACACAGTAAAGGCTTAAGAAATGTTACAGTCATTCTTGTTGTACTAAATTGTCCAGTGAATTTTTCTAAACTAATTTCGTTGCTTAATTTGAAGCACAATTTTCAGGTAACACCCAGGACACAGCAGCTCTAGAGAAACTGGGCGTAGCAACACACCTGACCCTAAGTAGCAAATGTAAAACAGCAAAGGGATGAGCATTCTTCCCCAATAAAAAGGCAGGATGAATGTCCAGGGAGGAGCCAGCTTGAGACACACCTAAGTTACAACAAATTTCAAGTCCAGATATACCCAAATATATAGGGTTACTGTGTACCTATAGTCTACATAAGAATGCAAAGTGCTTTATATATACAATTATTTGAGAGGCAAAATAATGGTAGGAATGGGCTCTCAACTTTATTTAACTTTGCTTGACTACTTAACTCTCTTTTCATCCTTGAATGTTAGAAATATATATATCTCTGCCTGATGTGAAATACTTCTTAGCCATAATAGAGAGCTGGATCCCAAAGCAGGGCTGACCTATAATTATAGTTGTTGAACAAAATGAAAGGACATCTTTAGGGTTTGGAAAACTAAAATAGGTGCAAAGTTGTATCTCAAGCATGAGGCACAGAGCTACCACACACATTAAACATGACTTGACTAATTATACACATAACTGAGAACTGGCCCAATAATACAGAATACATCAAAGTGCTGACACCAATAATTCAAAGCATATTTAAAACATGCTTATTTGGGCAAAATATGCTTATTTTGAAAGGGCTGCCCTACTCTTTAATTTTAATTTGCTAAAATGAAATACATTGGCCCAGGTAAGGTAAAAGAATGAACAATGGATCCTAAATTCTGATATGAAGCACATTAATGGGCATTTTGCTTGTATGTGTTTCATTTGGTAACTTACAGAATGGATTGTTAAATTTTCACTAAGTGATCACAAAAAGAGTTATCCCTAATATAATCCCTTACTGGAAAATCAGCACAGCCAAAAGGAAAATAAGATTTCAATGAAAGGTCAGGTTAGCAAACTACCTTGCAGTTGTAAACAAAAGGACTGTGCTGTACATTAAAGTGACTCTAGGTAACCTGGACAGATTGTTTCATTTATTCAGCAAAATATTAAATTGCCAGTTCACTGACAGAATCACCATAAATGACAGACATTCAATGAATACCAGTCTTCCTATTAAAATAATATTTTAATTTTCTTTTTCTTTGTGAACATTCATTTTCAGAGTCTAAGACTATTCTAAAAGTCAAATGTTTTACATTTAAGTCAGTATCGATGAACATCAGTCAAATATATCTTAGAATGCAAGGCAAATTAATCTTTATTAGCTTGAAAACCTTTATATAAAAAACTCCAACCTAAACATACAGGATCGTTTAAAAAAAAACTGATGGTTGCTTTTTCAAACTGCCAACTTTCTTACCTAAAGAAGGCTTCCAAGTTATAATTCACTCTGAGCAAACGAACTGCTGCCATGGGGTACTCACCAACATCCATTTGATCTCACTTCCTAGCTTGGCAAAATACCACAAAAACACATTCATCAGAATGTATAAGTAAAAATCCAGTAACTTTTATGCTTAGGACATTTACCTATCATCGCATTATGTTGAAGGATTTTGTTACGAAATTGTTGATTCCCAAACAACTGTTTTCTACTCGGGAGGAAACTGGTCCATCCAAACAACTGGCTAGGTGAGCGGGCATATGGTAACCTTTGCCAAGAATCAGGCTAGAAGATCTACTAAGAAAGCCGTGGATCAAACAAAGGGCTCTGAATATTTCTATTTTAATGAACATGTATGGAGAGATTTTACAAAGTGTCTAAGTAGTCCAAGCTTACATTTATTTGTAGGCTGTGTAAATCTTACAGTTCTAGATTTTAAGAGCACATAATGCCACTACAGTTACAATAATTAAATAAGAAGACATAAAAATTTAATTGAATATAGTTTGACTCATCTAATAACTGTAGTTTTTTTTTTAAGTTTTTCACTTATGTTGACAGATGTAAGTGATTTATTCATACTCAGTCGATTCATTCATACTGTCTTTGAGGTCCGACCAATTTCAGTCAAAGTTAACTTGCCAGAGTTGTGAGCAGTCTATGGACATGGAAGAAAATAATAATGGGTCTACACCAGGATAATACTCACTGCCTTGGCATCATGAATAAATGTTGTAAAGTCAAAGTAAATAAATAAATGCACTCTACTACCTTCATAAGCCAAATTCAATGGTACAGGGGAGGTGGAGGAAACAGCCCATTAATGCACTAAAATCTTGACTGCTGTGTGCTACCTGCCAGGTCTCAGTTTCTCTCTGAATCTTACTCCTAACAGAGCTTTGGTGAACAAATAGGGAGAAAGAATTTGAGCTCCAACATCCACAATTTAATTTCTTCCTCCACTACCTGTATTTACAAGGTAATGTCAAGGTTGGTTCTCCCGCTTTTTATTCCACTCCAGAAGTAGGCAGAAAAGGAGCTACTGGCACCATTTTCAAAAGAACATCACAAATAAGGGAAGGAACAAGTCAAGTGACTTGTATTTCCTTCGTCAGATGTTACGCACAAGTTTTCTTACTGCAGAAACTTTTCTACTGGGTAATAGAGACAGCTCTGTGTTTGCAGGCCCTCCTGTGTGCTGGAGAATACAGCAGTAATGTACTAATGGTACATAAACAGTAAATCACTAGAAGCCTAAGAAGATGGTGAGCCAGCACCTATCTCAGATCAATTCACTGGAGTTTTCAGGACCAGATGAACTACTTCCTTGGGTACTGAAGAAACTTGATTGCTGTTTCTGAGTCACTATCAGAATTCTGAGCAATAGGAGAACTTAAAACCAGAATATGAAACCCGATCAAGTGATGAGACAAACTTAAAACTGCAATATTCCAGAACCTGAAAAAGGTTTATTAGCATTTGGGAAAGAATGTAACAATGACTCAAAGTCCAGTCAGTGACTTTGCTAACCATCCTAACCCGATTTTCCTTTTTATTATGTTTACTAATTTGGTGGAACAGGTGACCATGTGAATTGGATCTTCTGAGTATCTAAGAAACCTCCAAAAGTTTTCTTTAGAATAACATTTTCAAAGACAGAGTAAATGAAAGACTGAACATCCAAAGCCAAGCTGGTGCCTGCAGTGGAAACAACCACCTTTTGCAGCATCGCCAGATTCTTCCAGATTGGTTAAATGAAGACAAAGGAAGTACTTTGAAAAGTTTCAAGTATTCAATCGTCACAATGCTAGAAATATTGTATAAATATTACAGATAAGAGAATAAAGATTCAAAACTACCTAAAAGGCTAGACAAAGTTGTTGGAAGCACCAAGATGAAAATGAACAGAAATAATTACCAAATGTCCTTTATTTGAGTTGCTTTCTAAACCAGCACGCTAAAAATCTTACTGCTGCTACCAAAATCAGAAAGTGTGGCTAGAGCAGGAGAACTGAAGATCTGCTTCAAAACACAGTTTTCAAACACACAACTTTCTAATAACAGAGCCAATTATGTTAAGGGCCAACACTTTCTCCCAATAAATATCACTCAAGGACAGAGAAAAACATTTTTTTTAAAGATACTGTAAAATAAACATTTATATTCTTTGCAGCTGACATCACCTTAGTTGCCATCTAAATCTAAAAATTGCATTTTTTTTAAGAATACAAAAGTCAAATTACAATATCATCAAGGATTCAACAAGACAAACAGAATAAGTATTATATCAAGTAAATCTTTTCTAAAGCACTGATTTCCAGAATTTTGGCGTTCTCATATTTCACCACTGATTTAGCAATTTTCTATACTGTCTCCAAAGTCTCTCTGTGGTATTAAGTATACTCATTTAAAAAAAGTAAAAAGAAAAATTTTAAATTTAAAATAGGCGTCTTTCCTTTTAGTGACTCATAGGAAAACTGAAGTTTTCAAAATATACATAGACTTAAAGCACCTGTAATCCTCTATTACAGAGAATCTGAACCAGGCAATCTGTGAGAATCCCTGAACTGGGGAGGGGAGGCTGTTAGGCTGCTTTTCCCTCTCCATTCCCCCTCCCCACCCTCTCCCACTCCAACCTCACAGGCCAGACTCTGAAAAAGAAAAGGCTGTGAGGACACCAAGCCAAGCCCTCTACAGGAAAACTTCAGAACTGGGGAGGAGGGTCCCAGTCCTAGGGTTGGTCACATTAAGGGATCTAACAATAATACAAGGGTTTCAAGAAAGCATTTTGCAACATCTTTCTGAGAATATAATCAATTCATTCAACTTCACATTTTTGGAAAAATGTCTGCGCAGGTGCCAAGGCAAAACTAGTCCGCCTTTGAGTGCAGACTCTCACAAGCCACGGGAAAGGCTGGTGTCTGCCTCTCTCTTGGCCATTTCTTTGTAGCAGACATAAACGCTCCGCTACCCTCCTGTTACCTAAAACCCTTCCAGATGTTCTGCAAAAGCGACCCCGTCTATCAGTGACCACCGCTCACTATCCCCAACTACCCTTATTCAAAATATCCGCGAGGGAGCGTTCGAGGGCCCAGTTACGATGCAGACAATCCCCTCAAAGCTTACCCTCCAAAGACGGGAAAAAAATGACCGAATTCAGGAAGGCGGGTCCCGCGCAGGCCCCTGTTGGAAAAACGCACACGGTGAGAAGCGAACCACGCGCAGCCATAAAACTGGCTAGACGACACCCCCACCCCCACCCCGGGCAAATCAAACGCCGGCTTTGCTAGGCGGCCCGGCCTGCGGTCTGCAGTGGGGCCGCGCCATCGAGCTCCCACCACCCCCATCCTAGGGCCGCGCCTGGGTCCGCAGCGGCCCCGCGACGAGGCCAGGTCACGCCTCCTCGTGCCCAGAGCGGGCGCGGGGACCGACGGCGCCTCCCCATCCCCACATCGCCACTCGCCTGAGCCAGGCAGAACCCGGGCTCCGGCCCCCGACTCCCTCAAAGTCTGCGGAGGTGCACCCTTCTAAGACCACTGCAACCCCCACAAGGAACTGCTACCTTCAAGCCTGTAACCGCGGGAGTTCCGCGGGCGCCTGTGTGCGTCCGCTCGGGAGTGACCCACCACCCCGCCGGGGCTCCAGTGGCGGCTAGGGAGCTGGAGGCGCGGGGACGCAGACCGAGACCGCGGCGGCGGCAGTGGCCGTAGTCCCTTGGGCCGGCCTTGCCCGGGCCCCTCCCCGGCCCCGCCTCGCATGCGCCCTGCTCCCCGTTCCTCGGGAGGTCCACGAGCGCGGACGCACACCTGTTCCGAGGACCCGGGGGCGCCTCCTCCGGGCGTGAGTGGGAGGGCTTCTGCCTGCTGGTCTTCAGCTACACCTCTGTGACCCCTGCGCTGTCAAACTGAGGGCCAAAGGAGAGTGAACTTAGAATTCCAGTTCCTAGAAATGAGCCTCCCTGGGGAAAGGTCACGATTTATTAATATGCAAATAGATGAAACTTAAAATATCAAAAGTGGTGAGAGGTCAGTGTTAAATATGTATATATTACCTCTCTGTCCTGTGCCCCATCTCTTTCCCTGGGGCTAACTACCGCAATAGTTCATTGTGTAAACTACCAGACCATCAATATACACACACACACAAAGTGTACCTTCATAGGGTAAGGATTTTATTACTTTTTCTTAAACATTAGTTCTTTTAAAATCTGAAATCAAACTATACGTAATGTTCTGGAACTTCTGTTTTTGCTTGTCATGGATAGTTCCATATTAACACAGATGGTGCCCCCCAGACTTTTTTTTTTTCTTCAGATGGCTTTATTAAGGTATAATGAACAAACTGCACACTTAAAGCATAGAATTTGGTAAATTTTGACACCGTTGAGACAATCACTACAATCAAGATAATGAATATATGTACATCTTCCAAAGATTCTTTACATCCTTCTGTAATCCCTTCTTCAACTCTTCCCGCATCAGCTTTCTGACACTACTATACATTAGTTGGCATTTTCTCAAATTTTATGTGAACTGAGTCACAGAGCACTCACCATAATTGTGTCCAGATTCATCCAGGTTACTGGATGTTATACTTTGTTTCTTTTTATTGCCAAGTAGTATTCCATTGTATGGATATGCCACAGTGTGTATCCATTCACCTGAAGATGGACACTAAGGTTATTTCTAGTTTGGGGCCACTGCAAAATTAAGGTGCTGTGAGCTTTACTGTACACATCATTATATACAATTATGCTTTCATTTCTCTTGGTTAAATACCCAGGAGTGCAATAGTTGCATTGCATATAAGGCATAGGTTTAACTTCTAAAGAAGACTGCCAATGTGTTTCCAAAGAGGCTATTTTATATTGCTGCCAGCAGTTTACTGGAGATCCATTTTTTCCACATCCTCACCCACACTTTTTAATCCAATAGGTATCTGGGAGATAACAGTGCAGTTTTAATTTACATTTCCCTAGTGAATAATGATGTTGAGCATTTTTTTTTCATGTAGTTATTTACTATGTGTATGACTTCTTTGGTGAAGTCTATTTAAATCTTTTGCCTAATTTTAATTGGTTCATTTTTCTCATTATTGCGTTTGGGATATTTAGATAAAATTCCTCTATTAGACATACAACTGTTAGAAGGTGGGGGAGGGACTAGAAAGTATTCCCCAAATCAAGAAGGCATTTTGAGGGATGCCTGGGTGGCTCAGTTGGTTGGACGACTGCCTTCGGCTCAGGTCATGATCCCAGAGTCCCGGGATTGAGTCCCGCATTGGGCTCCCAGCTCCACGGGGAGTCTGCTTTTCTCTCTGACCTTCTCCTCGCTCATGTTCTCTCTCACTGTCTCTCTCTCAAATAAATAAATAAAATTAAAAAAAAAAAAGAAGGCACTTTGAGACTGAAAAATGAAGCAGGCCAGTCCATACAGTTTTAACACAGAGTTACTTTCAGGGTAACATACTCACAGGGAAGATTTGGTGGGTGACAATCTGGCTGTGCAATTGTTCTCCACAAAGTCTGGACCTTGGTTCACAGATTTGACAGTGCAAGGGGACTGGCAGAAGGGCAGTGTAGTTAGATAGAAGGGTTCAGGTACACCTACTTGACGTCAAATATTCCATTAGATCTTTTGGCACCACCTGTAGGAGGAAGGCAAGAGATTAGGTTATCTTTAACAAATTTACAGAGGGCCATAGCAAGCCTCCCCCATATCCTGGCCTTGGCTGGCATTTCTAAGATGTGCCTATTAATCCCCAAGGGGTCCCAGAAGTCTGCAGTGGTGATGGTGGGAGGAGGGGGGCTGTCAGTGATCAGACTTGAAGGAACAGATGGCTAAAGGTGGAGAGATGGAGTCAATAGGGTTGGTTCTCCTACATATGACTTATAACTATGTTCTTCCCAGTCTTTGGATTTTCTTTCTATTCTTCCTTTGAAGACCATAAGTTTTCATTTTGATAAAGTTCAGTTTATCAATTTGTTCTTTTATGGATCATGATGTCAAATCCAAGAAATCCTTTCCTAAACCAAGTTCACAAAGATTTTCTCCCATACAATTTATAACTTCATGTCTTACATTTAGACAGATGATTCATTTGAGTTAATATTGTGCGTGGTGCAAGGTAGGAATCAAAATTCACTATTTTTGTATACATATATCCAATTATTCCATCTCCAGCTTTTGAAGAGACTTTTTCTCCATGTAATTGCCCTTGCACCTTTATGGAAAACCCATTGTTCATGTATGAGTTGATCTATCTTTAAACCTTTTATTCTGTGTGATAGATTTGCCTATCTTTATGCTATTATCACACTGCCTTGATTTCTATAGCTTTATATTATTATTGAAATCAGGTAGTTTTCACCCTCCAAGTTTTTCTTTTTTTAAAGTTGTTTGGCTATTCTATATTCATTCTATATGAATTTTAAAATCATCTTGTCAATATCTACAAAATATCTTGCTGGGATATTGCTAGAGATGGCCTGCAATTTAGAAATCTATATGAGAAGAACTGACTTAAAAATATTGAATCTTCAAACCTATGAACACAATATATCTCTCTATTTATTTAGATCTTTAATTTCTCTCAGCAGGGTCTATAGTTTTCATACAGATCTTGCAGAGATCTCTCCTGGTATGGCACATTTTTTAAAAATGTAAATTGTGTTATTTTTAAAATTTAAATTTCTAATTATTGTTGCCAGAAATAGTTAATTTTTCGATATTGATCTTGTATATTGCAACCTTGCTAAAATCACTTATTAGTTCTAAGAGCTTCCATTGGAATCTAGTACACTCCATTGGATTTTCTACATAGACAATCATGTTGTCTGTGAATGAAAAGCTTAACTTCCTCCTTTCCAATGTAAGTGCTTTTTATTTCTTTTCCTTGCCTGAGTGCACTGTACTTGCAGTACAGTATTGAATACTAGTGGTGAGAGCAGACATCCTTGGCTTGTTCCTCATCTTAGGGGGAAAGCATTCACTCTTTAACCAGTAAGAACATGGTTACCACGATGTCAATAAAAACTTATCCATCAATAATCCCTCTCAATGTGAATGGCTTAAATGCGCCCATAAAACAGCACATGGTTGCAGATTGGATAAAACGACAGGACCATCCATATGTTGTCTACAAGAGACCCATTTTGAACCTAAAGATACACCCAGACTGAAAGTGAAGGGTTGGAGAAGCATCTTTCATACCAATGGGCCTCAAAAGAAGGCCAGGGTGGCGATTCTCATATCAGATAAATTAGATTTTAAATTAAAGACTGTAGTCAGAAATAGAGAAGGACACTACATAATTCTTTTTTTAAAAATTTTATTTATTTATTTGACAGACAGAGATCACAAGTAGGCAGAGAGGCAGTCAGAGAGAGGAGGAAACAGGCTCCCTGCTGAGCAGAGAACCTGATGCAGGGATCGATCGCAGGACCCGGGGATCATGACCCAAGCCAAAGGCAGAGGCTTTAACCCACTGAGCCACCCAGGCGCCCCAAGACACTACATAATTCTTAAAGGGACTATCCACCAAGATGATCTAACAATTGTAAATATCTATGCCCCCAATATGGGAGCAGCCAATTACATAAGAAAACTGTTAATCAAGATAAATAGTCATATTGATATGAATACATTAAGAGTAGGAAATCTTAACACATGTCTCTCAGAAATAGATCATCAAAGCAGAAAATCAATAAAGAAACAAGAGCATTGAATGACACATTGGACCAGATGGACCTCATAGATATATACAGAACATTCCACCCTAAAACAACAGAATATTCATTCTTCTCAAGTGCACATGGAACCTTCTCAAGAATAGACCACATACTGGGTCACAAATCAGGACTCAACCCATACCAAAAGACTGAGATTATTCCCTGCATATTCTCAGATCACAATGCTTTGAAACTGGAGCTCAATCACAAGGAAAAGTTCGGAAGGAACTCAAACACCTGGAAACTAAAGACCACCTTGCTTAAGAATGCTTGGATCAACCAGAAGATCAAAGAAGAACTGAAACAATTCATGGAAACCTATGAGAATGAAGACACTTCGATCCAAAACCTATGGGATACAGCAAAGGCAGTCCTAAGGGGGAAATACATAGCCATCCAAGCCTCCCTCAAAAAAAAAACTGAAAAATCCAGAGCACACCAGCTGTCTCTACACCTTCAAGAACTGGAGAATCAACAACAAATCAAACCAACTCCACACATAAGAAGGGAAATAATCAAGATTAGAGCTGAGATCAATGAGGTAGAAACCAGAGATACAGTAGAACATATCAATGAAACTAGAAGCTGGTTTTTTGAAAGACTCAATAAGATCGATAAACCACTGGCCACACTGATCCAAAAGAGAGAAAGCCCAAATTCATAAAATTATGAATGAAAGGGGAGAGATCACAACTACACCAGGGAAGTAGAAACAATCATCAGAAGTTATTATCAACAGTTATATGGCAATAAGCTAAGCAACCTAGATGAAATGGATGCACTCCTGGAAAACTATAAACTCCCAAAACTGAACCAGGAAGAAATGGACAACCTGAATAGACTGATATCTAGTAACGAGATGGAAGCAGTGATCAAAAACCTCCCAAAAAACAAGAGCCCAGAACCTGACGGATTCCCTGGGGAATTCTACCAAACTCTCAAAGAAGAAATAACACCTATTCTTCTGAAGCTGTTTCAAAAAATTAAAGCAGAAGGAAAACTTCCAGACTCTTTCTATGAAGCCAGCATTACCCTGATCCCCAAACCAGGCAAAGGCCCTACCAAAAAGGAGAATTTCAAACCAATATCACTGATGAATATGGATGCTAAGATTCTCAACAAGATCCTAGCCAAGAGGATCCAACAGCACATTAAAAAGATTATCCACCATGACCAGGTGGGATTCATTCCTGAGCTACAAGGATGGTTCAACATTCGCAAATCAATAAATGTGATAGAACAAATTAATATGAGAAGAGAGAAGAATCACATGGTGCTCTCAATTGATGCAGAAAAAGCATTTGACAAAATCCAGCATCCGTTCCTGATTAAAACACTTCAAAGTATAGGGATAGAGGGAACATTCCTGAACTTCATAAAATCTATCTCTGAAAGATCCACAGCAAATATCATCCTCAATGGGAAAAAGCTGACAGCCTTCCCGTTGAGATCAAGAACATGACAAGGATGCCCACTCTCACCACTCTTGTTCAACATAGTATTAGAAGTCCTAGCAACGCAATCAGACAACAAAGAGAAATAAAAGGTATCCAAATTGGCAATGAAGAAGTCAAACTCTATTCGCAGATGACATGATTCTTTATATGGAAAACCCAAAAGACTCCACCCCCAAACTACTAGAACTCATACAGCAATTCAGTAACATGGCAGGATACAAAGTCAATGTACAGAAATCAGTGGCTTTCTTATACACTAACAATGAAAACACAGAAAGAGAAATTAGAGAATCGATTCCATTTACTATAGCACCAAGAACCATAAGATACCTGGGAATAAACCTAACCAAAAAGGTAAAGGATCTGTACTCGAGGAACTACAGAACACTCATGAAAGAAACTGAAGAATCCACAAAAAGATGGAAGACCATTCCATGCTCTTGGATTGGAAGAATAAACATTGTTAAAATATCTATACTTCCTAGAACAATCTATACTTTTAATGCCATTCCGATCAAAATTCCACCGGTATTCTACAAAGGGCTGGAGCAAATAATCTAAAAATTTGTATGGAATCAGGAGAGACCCCGAATCGCTAAGGAAATGTTGAAAAACAAAAATAAAACTGGGGGCATCACGTTACCTGATTTCAAGCTTTACTACAAAGCTGTGATCACCAAGATGGCATGGTACTGGCATAAAAACAGACACATAGACCAGTGGAACAGAGTAGAGAGCCCAGATATGGACCCTCAACTCTATGGGCAAATAATCTTCGACAAAACAGGAAAAAATATACAATGGAAAAAAAGACAGTCTCTTCAATAAATGGTTCTGGGAAAACTGGACAGCTGTATGTAGAAGAATGAAACTCAGCCATTCTCTTACACCATACACAAAGATAAACTCAAAATGGATAAAAGACCTCAAGGTGAGACAGGAATCCATCAGAATCCTAGAGGAGAAAATAGGCAGTAACTTCTTCGATATCAGCCACAGCAACTTCTTTCAAGATATGTCTCCAAAAGCAAAGGAAACAAAAGTGAAAATAAACTTTTGGGACTTCATCAAAATCAAAAGCTTCTGCACAGCAAAGGAAACAATCAATAAAACAAAGAGGCAACCCACGGAATGGGAAAAGATATTTGCAAATGACAGTACAGACAAAAGGTTGATATCCAGGATCTATAAAGAACTCCTCAAACTCAACACACACAAAACAGACAATCATATCAAAAAATGGGCAGAAGGTATGAACAGACACTTCTCCAATGAAGACCTACAAATGGCTATCAGACACATGAAAAAAATTTTCATCATCACTAGCCATCAGGGAGATTCAAATTAAAACCACATTGAGATATCACCTTATACCAGTTAGAATGGCCAAAATTAGCAAGACAGGAAACAACATGTGTTGGAGAGGATGTGAAGAAGGGGAAACCCTCTTACACTGTTGGTGGGAATGCAAGTTGGTGCAGTCACTTTGGAGAACAGTGTGGAGATTCCTCAAGAAATTAAAAATAGAGCTTCCCTATGACCCTGCCATTGCACTACTGGGTATTTACCCCAAAGATACAGATGTAGTGAAAAGAAGGGCCATCTGTACCCCAATGTTTATAGCAGCAATGGCCACAGTCGCCAAACTGTGGAAAGAACCAAGACGCCCTTCAACGAACAAATGGATAAGGAAGATGTGGTCCATATACACTATGGAGAATTATGCCTCCATCAGAAAGGATGAATACCCAACTTTTGCATCAACATGGATGGGACTAGAAGAGATTATGCTGAGTGAAATAAGTCAAGCAGAGAGAGTCAATTATCATATGGTTTCACTTATTTGTGGAGCATAACAAATAGCATGGAGGACAAGGGGAGATGGAGAGGAGAAGGGAGTTGAGGGAAATTGGAAGGGGAGGTGAACTATGAGAGACTATGGACTCTGAAAAAAAAAATCTGAGGGGTTTGAAGTGGCAGGGGATAGGCAGTTGGGGGAACCAGGTGGTGGGTATTAGAGAGGGCACAGATTGCATGGAGCACTGGGTGTGGTATAAAAATAATGAAAACTGTTATGCTGGAAAAAAAAAAAAAAGGAACGTGGTTACCTATAGGCTTTTCATAATGCTCTACATCAGGTTGAGGAGATTCCCTTCTACTCCTACTTTGCTGAGAGCTTTTTTTGGCTAATAAAAAATAGGTTTTTGTCAAATGCTTTTCCTCATAACTACTGAGATGGTTTTATGATTTTATTTTTTCATTTGTTAAAATGAAGAATTACATTGATTGCTTTTCAAATGTTAATCAAACCTTGTTTTCCTGGGATAAAACTCAGTCATAATTCATTATCTTTTTACCAAATGTTAAATTCAATTTGCTAAAATTTTGGTTAGAGTTTCAGCATCTATATTCACAGAGGTATATTGGTTTGTAACTTCCTTTTCTTGTAATATCTTTGGCAGAGTTTGATATCAAGTAATGCTGGTTCCATAGAACAAGTCTAGAAGTACTCCCTCCTCTTCAGTATTCTGGAGCAGTGTGTAATAATGGTACTATTTATTCATTAAATGCTTGGTAGAATCAGCTAACGAAGCCATCTGGGACTGGAGTTTCTTTTGCAGGACAGTGTTTATCTATAAATTCAGGTATCTACTTTAGTAGATATACCCAGGTTACCTATTCCTTCTTGAATAAGCTTTGGAAATTTGTCTTTTAAGAAATTTCTCTACTTCATTTAAGTGATTAAATTGGTTGACATAACATTGTTCCTAATATTATCCTGTTACCCTTTTGTGTCTATCGTATCTGTGAGGATGTCACCTCTCTCACTCCTGATGCTGGTACACTCTTCTTTAGTCATCAGTTTAGCTAAAGAATGATCAATTTTATGGATCTTCTCCGGGAACCAGTTTTGGTTCACTGATTTCTGGAACTGTTTTTTATGTTTTATATTTCACTGACTTCAGTTCTGACCTTTATTTCTTCTCTTTTGTTCACTTTGGACTTAATTTAATATTCTCTTTCTAATTTCTTAAGGTAGAAGCAAAGTATATTGTTGTAAGCCATTTTCTTCTATTCTCAATGGGCTTTAGTGCTTTAAGTATTCCCCTCAATACTCCCTTAGTGGCCTATCACTGATGCCTAAATTCAGGGAGTCTACTAAACAGAGTCTGGGTTCCTTCTCTCTTCCTAGATGGCAGCCTATAACTCTCTCAAGGCAGTAAAATGGGAGCACTAGTAAGGAATCAGATCACTTGTGTCTTGAAAGCTCCTATATCATATATCGTGTGCTTTTGGGTGGGTATTTACACCGAGGAACAATCTAGTCCTTGCTTCTCTATCCTGGTTGGAATGAGAGGTTGCCGCATACTTTGTTATGGCTGAATGAGAAGTTCCATGTATGTGGTCACATCACAAGTTCTCTACGTATTGCTGGACATTTAATTTTTGTTATTATGAAGTATGTTTTGAAGATGATGTATCTTGCATTCCTACAAATATTACTGAAGAACATTAATAGAAGTGGAATTGCTGGTTAAAATATTTTAGATTTTGATAGATAAGGTAATATCTAAAATAGCGCTGGTCCGATAATTGTGATCTACTTCCTTTCAAACTACGGACCACAGAATTATGCCAGTAATAATTTTTTTAAAAACAGCATCTCTGTATAGTCATTTTGTCATGCTTTGAACAAATAGTGATTCTGATCATTTGAATCAGGATAGTTTATGCTGCAGGAACAAACAGCAGCAAATCACAGTGATTTAGTACAACAAAGGTTTATTTCTCAGTCATACTACATTTCTCTCCAAATGCAGCTGATAGCTCTGGTCCCTGTTGTCTTCATTCTGGGACCAAGGGTGACGGAGAAGCTACTAGCTAGTAAACTGTCAATTTGTCACAGAGAGAAAGAGAGTGGGATGAATACACTGCAACTTCTGCTTCTAACCACATGTCAATTCCATTCTCCTTGGCCAAAAGCTAGTCAAATGGCCACATCTACCTTTAAGGGGGTGAGAAAATGCAATCATACCACATACCTGAAAGGAGAAACCTGGACTGTTTGAGAACCCCCATAATGACTGCCATATAGTAAGTGTGCAATCAAAATTTCACCAAAAATATTCAAGCATAAAACAATATCTCATGGGGGCGGTGGTTATATAAAGTTTAAGGATAGGAAATTCCTCAGACTGCAGTCACTCCTGATACCAACAGCAGATACCAGGGATCTCTTAGACCCCCCTCAGATTGATAATTCACTGTAAGGACTCACAGGACTCTTCAAAAGCTGGTATACTCATGGCTATGATTTATTACAATGAAAGGATACAGATTAAGGTCAGTGAAGGAAAGGGATGCATGGGGCTGAGTTCAAGACAGTTTCAGATGTGAGCTACCAGTTGTCATCTCCCACTGGAATCATGGACAATACTAAATTGTATTTAGAAGAGCATGCATGGAGTATTGCCACAGAGGGAAGCTTACCCCAGCCTTTGTGTCCAGAGTTTTTACTGGGGCTTGTTCACAAGACGTGGTTGACTTTCTGCCTACGTGGCTGACTTTCATTCTCAAGCCCCTCCAGAGGTTGAGATAATACCTCCTGGCCCAAAGCCTTCACCATAAATCATACTGTTTGACTATTTGGTGTGACCCAAAGCCCCAGATAAACAGATACTATTATCAGGCAGAACATTCCAAGGACTTAGATTATAACACAGGAGCTGGGGGTAAAGATCAGACCTCTCTCTGAGTAAGGATAATTCCTGACTGCACAGAGTTAAATCATATTTGATTCAACATGATTTCAGAACTCTATAATGAAATGGCCTGTGAGTCCGATTGGAAAGAAACATGCCTTTGAATTGTATCAGTAATATTTGCTACCTAATATAAAGTCTTTATTTTTGACAGTGTGACAGGAAAAAAAAATGCCATATTTTCCTTAATATATAAACTGTCCACTTGGCAGAGAAAAATTCAGGTACGTTTCCCACTTTTTTTCCTCTTGCACATTGCCAAACTCAACACCTACATAAAAAGATACTCTAAGATTTGCTTTGTTACAGTTTATCTCCATTGACCTCTACAATACATTTAAATATGCTCTGAAGATCTATCCTGCCTTTCTTTTAAGAATTTATTTTCTTATCTATTTTCTAAATACTCTCAGTATTTTTCTGAAGATTCAGCTTTCACCTCATATTCCTTTGGAATAAGTTTCCCCAAAGGAAAGAAGGGGGCATTTAATTTTACAGAAACCTTAAGGCAATTCATTTTAAATCACGAACACCAGCTATTGTGTCTATAAACGTGGATGAACTTGCTGCTGTTTGTACTGTATTCAAACACAGTAGGAAGCCCCTGTAAATAGGGGGAATTATGAAATAAGCATTTCTAAATGGGTCAGGTTAGTCATCACTGACAACATTGGTTCTAAGCCATCACCCTGTATTGAAGAGTGAATAAAATCAAGAGGATTGCGTGGATCCCAACATTTCATTAACATCACGTTCTATCTGGTGTGAAGTAGCTTTGTCTTATACGCTTTCATGGGTCTGACCTTTTCATTTATTAAAGCAAAGAAGAAAAATTATTTTTGACCTGTTACTTTTCACTAATGCTTTTCTAACCAGGCCCTTATAAGGCAGTCTTTAAAATGAAAGGTAACACTGAATGATGTTTTCCAATTTAGTAGATTACTTAGTTTTAGAAGCTGTAACTAAGTAAAAAATTTGGCAAATACATTTTGCTTAAAAAATTTAAAAAAAAAGCAAATAGGGGCACCTGGGTGGCACAGTCAGTTAAGCGTCTGACCCTTGATCTCAGCTCAGGTCATGAGTTCAAGCCCTGCACACTGGACATGGACCCTACTTTAAAAAAAAAAAAGAAAGAAAGAAAGAAAAGAAAAGTGAATACATTTATTTTCTTGATTAACTGAACAACATATCATGTAAATACTTCATCAAAATGTAGAGATAATTTTTTTGCAATTGCTTTATTTATGAAAGGCAAAACCTGTATTATTAACTTGATTGTCAGCACAAATCTGGGATCACTGAGAGAAACAGGATGGTCATTCTAAATCATTTAATAAAACAGGTTAGTAGGTCATGTTTTATAGTTGTTGTGGTAATCAGCCATTTCTGAGGTCATTTCAAAAAAGGAGTCGTTAACAAAAATGAAAATTTCATAGTTTTTTGAACAAAAGAACATTTTAACACTGAACTATTTTTCTTATATAAAACAGTAAACTCAAGATACAAATTTATATTTCCTCGTTTATGGCAAGTTTTCCTGTGTTACTTCAAAATCTTTGAAAAATTAATGTCTCTTATAATTGAAAATTAAGTACACAGATATTTAATTTGACTTATGGGTTTTAGAAAGAAACTGCTTCAGTGTTTTTTAATGATTACTATTCATTAACATAAGGAATATACTCTATTGCCAGTCAATTACAATGAGATCATAAAGCAGAACTGTCAGAGGACACAGAAAACAATACTATGATACTTAATAGAAGTAATATTTAAAATGCCACAGGATAGCAGTAAACTGCCTACAAACACAGTAATCAAGCACCCAAACTGAAATAGGGCAGCTCGTTGTTACCGAATTATTAAGGAGACTGTGAACAACAAACAGGCTCACGAACAGAAACAAGGTTTGCCAATCAACAAATATGGTAACAAATCAAGGACAGAGAACAGTGCAAAAGAACTAACAGTGAGTCACACAGACATCTGTCCAACCTATCCAGGCACGTACAACCATACAGGAAACTCACATGGCTGTAGAACACACACACATACACACATACATGCATACCTGAGGCTGCTTGACAGTGGTGGTAATTGCATTTATTACAATAGTAGAAGTTAAAACAGAGCACAGCACGTCTGATTTTTCCATTTCCCTATATAGGCTCCCTATACTGAGTGAAAGTATAAAGCTCAACATTCACAGGGAGAATTACATCTTCAAATGTAACACATGAGTGTTCTTATTTGAGCCTTCCAAAAACAGGATGAGGTATGCAAAACATGTACAAATAAAAATAAAGTAAAACCATTTTCTTGATCACACATCTTTCTAGTACTTAGGGTGGTATGGGATCTAAGAAGGGCTTTTGGGAGAAGCCCAGTCTTTTGAGAATGCACTAAGTTCTAGGTTTGGGGGAATGACTTTCCTCCTGAAGGAAGGAGCAGATCTCATGTGTGAGAGCTGGAGCTGTTTTCTTCCCACAATGATGTGTCCTAGCATATAATATCCCTTTGGGTTGAATCATAGTAAGAGTATATTTAGATCCCTAAATCCTTATTAAGCATCTTTGCCATTATGTTTCATAAGAGAGGTTTTCTCTTCAGAGAAAATTTTGTTACTCATTTCTTTTATCAGCATCAATCACACCATTTTACCTCTAGGGAACTTTTCAAATCTTTGAGAGGATATCACGACACCGTCCACTATTGAATGGAGGGTGTTTCATTAAGAGCAAATTGCTATTGAGTCATATCCTGAAAGTGAATAATTACTTTTAGCAGGATAATTATACAGATGCTTCAGAAGAGAACCCAGTCAAACTCTTATTAGATTGATATATTTCCCTTGGAACAGAGTTTTCATTTTCAATCCAGGAAAATTCACAAATATTAAACTTGTAGAATGACATATATAGGTCGCTTTTTATAAGGGGGTGGTGATGATGTGCATCTCCTTCATTGACTCCTACATTTAATTCAGTTACATTTCCTTAAATTAACTACATAAATACCTTGGAGATAGTACAGGTTCAGTTCTAGACCACAGTGATAAAACAGATCCCACAATAAATTGAGTCAAATGAGTTTTTTGGTTTCCCAGTTCAGATTATTGAAGAAGACACTGAAAAAAAAATGGGGCTCCCAAACCTGAACATTAAAGTTGGCCATCAGTGATGATGGTCCCCAATCTAGGACAGAGAAGAGTACAAAAGAACAAGCCGTGAGCCACACAGGCATCTGTATAACACAGAGAGGTGCTCACGACAATAATGTCCACTACTGCTCACATTGTTTAGAAGTCCTGTTTATTCTACACTGTAGTCTATTAAGTGTGTAACAGCCTTATGTCCAAAAAATGTACATGCCTTAATTTAAAGATGTTTTATTGCTTAAAAAAAAAATGCTACCCATCATTTGAGCTTTCTGCGAGCTGTCATCTCAGTGCTGGGTGGCTGCTGCCTCATCAGGGCGGTGGTTGCTAAAGGTTGCATGGGGCTGTGGCAATTTCTTAAAAGAAGACAACAGTGATGTTTGCCACAGTAATGGACTCTTCTTCTCACAAACGATTTCCTCTGTATCATCCCATGGATGTATTTCGATAGCATTTAACCTACTAGCAGAACTTCTCTCAAAACCGGAGTCAGTCCTCTCAAAGCTTCCACTGCCGCATCAGCGGGACTTCTGCAGTATTCTAAATCCTCTGGGTCATCTCAACAATCTTCACAGCATCTTCACCAGGAATAGATTCTATCTGAAGAAGCCACTTTCTTTGAACATCCATGAGAAGCAACATTTTGCTCATTTAAGTTTTATCATCCTACTGCAACAGTTCAGTCACATCCTCAGGCCCCACTCCTAATTCTGTTCTCTTGCTATTTCTACCGCATCTGCAGTGGCTTCCTCCATTGAAGTCTGGAAACTCTCCAAGTCATCCATAAGGGCTGGAATCAACTTCTTCCAAACTCCTGTACATGTCGGTAGTTTAACCTATCCCATGAATCACTGATGTTCTTAATGGAATCTAGAATACTGAATGCTTTCTGGAAGGTTTTCAATTTGCTTTGTCCAGATCCATCAGAGGAATCACTATCTGTGGCAGCTATAATCTTACAAAATAATTTTTTTCTAAGATTTTATTTATTCAACTGAGGGAGAGAGAGAGTGAGGGAAAGTGAGTGCATAATTGTGGGGGAGAGCAAAGAGAGAGAGAAAAGCAGATTCCCCGCTGAGCAGGGAGCCAGATGTGGCGCTTGATCCCAGGACCCCTGAGCTAAAGGCAGGCGCTTAATTGACTGAGCCACCCAGGCACCCCATGAAATGTATTTCTTAAAGAATAAGACTTGGGGGCGCCTGGGTGGCTCAGTGGGTTAAGCCGCTGCCTTCGGCTCAGGTCGTGATCTCAGGGTCCTGGGATCGAGTCCCGCATCGGGCTCTCTGCTTGGCAGGGGGTCTGCTTCCTCCTCTCTCTCTCTCTGCCTGCCTCTCTGCCTACTTGTGATCTTTCTCTGTCAAATAAATAAATAAAATCTTTAAAAAAAAAAAAAAGAATAAGACTTGGAAGTCAAAATGAATCCTTGGCCCACGGGGCTGCAGAATGGAGGTTGTATTAGCAGGCATGAAAACAGTATTAATCTTGCACATCTCCTTCAGAGCTCTTGCATGGTCAGGTGCACTTTCAATGAATGGTGGTATTTTTAAAGGAATCTCTTTTCTGAGCAGTACATCTCAGCAGTGTAGCATGTGGGAAACAGTCATGCTGTCATCCAGGCTTTGTTGTTCCACTTAGAGATCACAGGCAGAGTACATTTAACATCTTTCTTGAGGGCCCTAGGATTTTGAGCATTAGCTAAAAGTCACCCACTGCATTAGCCCCTAACAAGATAATCAGCCTGGCCTTTGAAGCCGGGCATTGATTTCTCCTCTCTAGCTATGAAAGTCCTGGATGGCATCTTTTTCCAGCTGAAGGTTATTTTGTCTACATTGAAAACCGGCTGTTTGGTGAATCATCTTAGCTGGATCTTCCAGATAACTTGCTGCAGCTTCTCCATCAGCCCTTGCTGCTTCACCTTGCACTTCTATGTTCTGGAGATGGCTTCTTTCCTTAAACGTCGCGAACCAACCTTTGCCAGCTTCAAACTTTTCTTCTGCAGCTTCCTCATCTCTTTCAGCCTTCATAGAATGGAAGAGAGTGAGGGCCTTGCTCTGGAGGAGGCTTAAGGGAAGGAGGCTTAAGGAGCATTAAGTGAATGCTCTGGCTGGTTTGATTTTCTATCCAGGCCAATAAAGCTTTCTCAGGTATCAGCAGTAAGACTGCTTTGCTTTCCTATCATTTGTTTACGCAGTGGAGTAGCACTGTTAATTTCCTTCAGGAACTTTTCCGTTGCATTCATAATTTGGCCAACTGATGCCAGAGGCATAATTTTGGGCCTCTCTGAGCTTTCAGTAGGCCTTCCTCACTAAGCTTAATCGTTTCTAGCATTTGATTTAAAGTGAGATGCCTGACTCTTTTCACTTGAACGCTTTCAGACCCTTATAGGGTTATCAATGGGCCCGATTTCAATATTGCTGTGCCTTAGGGAATAGGGAGGCTCGAGGAGAGGGAGACAGACAGGGGAGCAGTTAGTTGACAGAGCAGTCAGAATACACACATTTATCAGTTAAGTTTTCCATTTTATATGAGCACTGTTCATGGCACCCCAAAACAATTACAATAGTAACATCAAAGATCGATGATCAGAGATCATGTAACAAATATAATAATAACGAGAAAGTTTGAAATATTTCAAGAATTACCAAAAAGGGAGAAACACGAAGTGAGTAAATGCTGTTGGGAAAATGGCACCCATAGACTTGCTCAACACAGTATTGCCACAAACCTTCAATTTGTAAAAACAAAAACAAAACAAAAGCCCCACAATAGCTATAGAGCCCAATAACTTGAAGCACAATAAAATGAGGTAGAAAATTGTGGTAAAAACATCAATCAATAAATCTCAGAATTTCTTACCCAACATGAATAGCATCTCTAGCACTTTTCCTGAGTATAGAGCTAGAACATGATCCAACCATAAAATGGTATGAATTTGACCATGAGGTCAATGGACTTGACCAAACTTTCTTTTCACAAACCCTGATTCCCCTATATTCTGGAAGTCATATAAAACCTATTTTCAAATAGCCTAAATTAACTTTTTTTGTTGTTATTACACAGAAGTATGTTGAGAATGGTAATGACTCCTTCTGAATTATGCAGAAAAATATACTCAAATAGTTTTTAAATAAAATGCTTCAACTTTTAAACTTCAGTGTGCTATAAAATAGGAAGAATAATGGGAAAGCATCCCTATTAGATTTCTCTGAACTGACGACATCATATTATTCTATTCCTATGACTTTAGTGTATTGGAGTCCCAGCCCAAATCCAACATTTTTCTAGAAAGAGGACAATAATGTAAAATGAACTTTTGAGTGCACCGTTTAATTATGTCCTGTCCCATGGTGAAAGACTGTGGATGCAATATCTAGTCTTTCCCCAGTTACTCTGGCCACTTCTTTCTTTCTTGTGTCTTTAAGCTCAATCTATATTTTACTGACTCCCAAATGTGTATCTCCAGTCCTGACCTCTCTCTTAAACTCCAGACTTTTATATCCAATGTTCTATTTGACTTCCCTTGGATTTCCAAAGGCCATCAGAAACTTACATCCAAAGCAACTTCCAGCTCTTCTCCTTTAAAACCTGCTTCTTTTGTGGTTTTCCTATCTCACTAAATAGCAATGCCATGTTTTCTGTTGCTAAGACACACTTCGCAATCATTCTTTACTCCCATATTTCCATCCATAGTCTCTGTACAATCTGTCAGCAAATCTTCTCAGTTAGACCTTCAAAACATGTCCAGAATCTGAATACTTTTCACCACCCCTACTGCCACCATCTTGGTCCAAGCCCTGTCATCTCTCACCGGGAGGGCACAATGGCCTCCTAATTGCCCCCCTTGCCTCCTTTCTCACTCGTACAATAAAATCTTAATGCACTAGCCAGAGTCATCCTGTTCAGATGTTAGCTCATGACATTTCTTTGTTCAAAAACATCCAGAGGGATCCTTGCCCTCAAAGTAAAAGGCAATCCTTACAGTACCTATAAAATCTCCCTTTAATCTGTTCTGCCCACTGCATTTCTTTGACTTCATCTTCTCCCACCTCCTCCCTCCCTCCTTCCTTCCTTCAGCTCTAGTCAAAAGGGCCTCCTCTTCCCTGTCCCCCCAAGCCCTCAAAGTACTCTCTTGTCTTGGGGCCTTTGTACTCACTTTTCCCTCTATGTGGAATGCTCTTTTCTTTTCTTTTTTTTTTTTTTTAAAGATTTTATTTATTTATTTGACAGACAGATCACAAGTAGGCAGAGAGGCAGGCAAAGAGAGAGAGAGGAGGAAGCAGGCTCTCCGTGGAGCAGAGAGCCCGATGTGGGGCTCGATCCCAGGACCCTGGGATCATGACCTGAGCCGAAGGCAGAGGCTTTAACCCACTGAGCCACCCAGGTGCCCCTGTGGAATGCTCTTTCTAAAGGTACTGACAAGACTCACTCTCTCTTTCTCTTTCAGGGCTGTTTTATTTTCTCACTAACCACTATATGATATACTACGTGTTTTTTTATGTGTCACTCACATTGCAATATAAGCTGCAGGCAGGCAGAGATCTTTGCCTGATTTGGTTTCTGGTATATGTGCACTACTACCTAGAGTGGTACCTGGCATGCAGTAGGTACATACTGTATAATCAAATGAATAAATGTCTTATTATTTTACATCATATTTTGTTCCAGTAGAGAGATGATGGATGGGTGTGGATGGATAGACAAGTGAAATGAACCTGCAGATAAGCTGGTAGGACCTGTCACTACCATGCCCCACCCCTTTCCAGGAAAGACAGCCCAAGCACCAATACAAAATTACAGATAGAAATCTCCCCATTTTAGCCTAAGGACAGCATATAATCATTATGCATTTTATATTTCTCAGAAATTTTAAGTATTAAATAATACCTTTCACTGGAGCACCTTAAAATGTGTTCCCCCCCCCAAAAGCAGCATAATTACTCGTACTTATACATCTCTATTATACATCAGGTAGCAGTAGAAGGCTTTGCGGATTCAAGATCCCTCAGCTTCTGACACCTTTGTATTGGAACAGAAAATGTAGATGAGCCCAAGAAGTCGTCTGACATTTACAATAAATCCTTTGTGCTTTAGAAAGTCTATTATTGCCTGCCTTATTAGCATAAGAAAAAAGTGAAATGACTTGTAGACTGTCAACAGAGTGCCACGGTGACCCTGGGCCAGTCGTTTACCTCAGCTAACCTCACATGGTTCTTCTAGTCTACGTGGGCATGTCAGAGTGAAACACATTAGTCAAGGAAGGCTCTGAGAAGGAAGCAGGGCTCACTCTTGGTGGTTAACCAAGAGTGTTTTCCTGAGGTCAAAGTGTGAGTGCCACAAGTACTCGGTGTTGACCACAGGTACAATGAAAAGACAAGTGTTCCTGAGGAGACCGAGCCCCTGCAAACTTGCCTGCTGTTCAGAGGGTGGCCCTGGCCTCCTAATGGCCCATCCCTCACACTTTCAGTCCCCTCTTCAGAAGCCCAGGACCTACACTCTTCTTCCTTTCAAAACTGGCATACAACTAAGCCACTGATCACAACTGAAACAAGTTGCCTCCTGCTAGGTTGTGGTATGTCCTTCTGGAGAGAGGGAAGCCAGAAGCAAAGTGCATGAAGGGCCAGCAGTGAAGTATCAGGAATCACCAAGCCTCTGCTTGAGGGGGCAGGACTTTGTCAGTGCTCCAGAGATAAAGCCATGCAGGACAGACATGCACAGCCCCTCTACCCTGAGACTGTACCTGCTTTACTTACTGTAATGACTAACATTAAAATTAAAATTAATTAAAATTATTATCTCTGCCCGTGGGTCTAAAGTCTGAAGGAAATTCAACAGACCTTCAAGCATGACTCACAAACTTTGGGAGGACCTTTGAAGTCACTTTATCTAACTTTCTCATTTTACAGAAAAGGAAATAAAGTTTCCAAAGAGTCGACTGCTGGCTTGCAATCTCCTCAGTACACACTCCATACCTTGATTTTGTGTGTGCTTGAAAATGACTGGACTGCATTTGTTACAAAAGGCCCTGTAATTCAGCATAGTCTTTCTGCATATCCCCTGAGTCTGAAACACTAATATTTGACTGAGCCTGTTGACCAGGATGCTCTAAAAATGCCCATGTTCTAGGAATATAGATTGTATAATGAAAAGTTTTCAAGTGGGACTAAGAAGGAACAAACCTTTCATCTGACTCTAAACTACATTAGCCCCATGGCCACAGACATTATCTGATTGACCAAAGAAAAGCCTGGTGGTATGAAGATGACACTGGATGGGAGAAGGTAGATGGGAGTTTCAGCCCAGTCTTTGTCATAAGGTAACCATTTCACTTTGGGCAAGCACTGCATCTCTTTGGGACTTAGAAACCCTCCTAGTAAGTATTCAAACTTACTGTCATTTTCTCGGACAGGGCAGATGGATGAGCAAAGCAAGTGGACAATAGTTTTGCTTTAAAGGTAAAATGCCTCTTTGGTACAGTATCTCCTAATCTAGCAAAGATTTGGAGAAACAGATTTTCTAGAAAGGCTAAGAACACACTTGTGCTATCCTAAGACTCTCTAGTTCCTTTCTTTGGCCAGAAGATGAAATGAGGGCAAGAACCAAGAAGATCCTTCCCCTAACCTGATTTCAGTGAGAGACACATGATCTATACTTGGCCAGTGATGGTACTTACTTCCCTAGCAATCCAAATAGGTCCAAAGTATAGATAGAGGACCAAAGCAGACCCAACCTAAGTTCTTCCCTCAGACTGGTATACGAATCTTGGGGAATAAAATTTATTTTTGAGGGGTGCCTCGGTAGCTCAGTGGGTTAAAGCCTCTGCTTTCAGCTCAGGTCATGGTCTCAGGGTCCTGGGATCAAGCCCCACATCGGGCTCTCTGCTCAGCAGGGAGCCTGCTTCCTCCTCTCTCTCTCTGCCTGCCTCTCTGCCCACTTGTGATCTCTGTCTGTCAAATAAATAAATAAAATCTTTAAAATTTATTTTCTCTAGAGCTACTAAGCTAGGGTGATACAAGCCTGAAGTTACAGTGGATCCTTCCCTTGGGCCCTTGGCAGAAAACCATCTATCAGAGGGGAAGTGAGGCCAACAAAGAGATAAACAGAGCTGAGAGAAAGACAGTATTCCTTTTATACTGTCCTATACCTGCATCCAGCCATGCCTGAAGATGCTTGAGTCCCAAAATGCTCTTTTTTGCCTGAGCTTCTGTCACTTTTGATTAAAAGAATCCTCTAATTTTTCAAATGAGGAAGTTTAGGTTCATATGAAGGGAGTGACTGACTCAAGGTCACATAGCACACTGGGGACAAAATTTGGACTTGAAATCAGGTCTGAGAGTTTCTATTCCAATGCATTTCCTATTACACTGTGCTTTATATATACTGTCTTGTGAATTATTCAGCATTTTCTGAGTGATAGTACAGGTCTTTTTTCATGCCATACTGCATCATGGCAAAATCTATTCATTCATTTAAACAAAAGTTGGAGAATCATTTATTAAGGACTGCATGACACAAGAGGAGAGCTTAGATTAATTGACTTGTGTCTAGGCTAAGTCTAACTAAAGGATTCAATGATGTCAGGATCAAAGGTAGAATTCATGTACTCAATTCTGTCTCTACTGCCCCCCCATCCCACCCCAGAACAATCTGCTTTGCTCTAGGCATGGTAATAGGGTCTTCCATCAATGTGTTCATGTGTAGTGACCTTACAGTGGGCTTCATGCATAGGTGAAATTCAGTAGGTACTGGAAGGAGAAAAGGAAGGAAGGAAGACAAGAAAGAAGAGAAAGAGGACAGGTGAAGAAAAGGAGAGTGCGTTTCAAGTAAAAATTAACTGTTATTTTCTCTTGTTGAGCAGAGCTTACATCATATCTTGTCTTGTAGCAGTCTTACAATATGTCTGTGAAACCCAGTCTACCATGCAACCACTGCTTTTTCTAAATTGAACAGAAGAAACCTCAAGCTGGAGCCACAGATCATGAACCCGTCTTGGAAGCCTGGGATATGAGGAGGTAACTAACAGTGGTGACCCTTGATACACACCCTGATTGTAGCAGTTCTGTGAACTGGTTACAACAGGGTTTAGTCATGCTCAGTAATCCTCGTTTACAAGGGCTACACAGGAGAGTAAACTGTGTGAAAAGTGGCCAGTTCCTGGATTTAGTAACACGATGAATAACGTTTTAGGAAATTTGAACACTTGATGATGAATAGATGTTAAGATTATTTTATTTGAATTATTGTTTAGTGGGTGTTATATCATTCTTTGTGATCAGAATTTTTCAACCACAAACAGGATATAGAAAAATGGTAAAAAAAAAAAAAAAAGTTTCAGAGTCAGAAAATAAGATGATCATCAAAAGAATGTATATGTTTCCCATGGCCTTGTTAAGAGACTCCACCACTTTAAAACTTGATCTTTCCTCGCTTCGAATTGGGTAATGGAAGGCCAAAGATTCCACAGCATCGTAATCACGAAGCTAAGAGGCATCTTTTATATCGTGCTGTCCTCAGCTGAAATTTAAACACCATAAAAATGAAAGGGGAAGATATTTCACTATCACCCTAACTGAATTAGCAAAACAGAACATGTTCTATGAATTATTTATTAAAATTAGGTTTTCTTTAGGTAAGAAATCTTCAGCCTGACTTACATGGTAATCTAGAAGGTCTCATCTCACTTATAAGTGGGTTTTATTGATCTTTCCATCAATAGTTTTGTTTTCTAAGCAGCGTATATTATAGCAATTGTTTTTGAACTTTTGAAAGATCTATAAAAATTAAGTATGGGTTTTGTTACAATTCACTGATGGCGGTGACATCAACTTCTGATGCCATTTATTATTGAGAAACTTACAATGTGAGGGCACGATTTGCTGTCCAGCAAACTGTTCACAGGCTTCTGGTGTTCACTGTTCCATGAGGACGTCCGTAGAGCCATTATTCTGTCTCTTGGAGAAATACTAAAATCTTAGCTTTGCTGGTGAGCATTTTGCAGTCCTTTTATGAGATGCCTACAATAGCACCACATGCAATCTTCACCACTGATTCTTTAATTCAAGGGTTTATTCAACAAATATGTGCCATTCACTGTTCAAGACTCTGAAAGCAGAGTCGTACCATACAGAAATGGTCCCTGTTTTGGGAACTTTGATTCTGGTGTGAGCATGGAGAGACAAGCAACAAGTGAATGAACACCTGAAAAAGGAGATTTAGAGGTTCATAACTGCTATCAAGAAGGCAACACAGGTAATATCGAGGATATGGGGGGATGGCAATATGAATGGGGTCATGGGGGAAAATTCTTACTGGGGAGATGCCAGATGAACCCAAAACTGGAAGAAGGAAAGAAGGCAGCCTGCATTTCCCAGTCTGAGAACAGCAAGAGCCCAAAGGATGGACTGGCATTGCACTGAGGGAAAAAAAGTGGCTGTGTGCAAGTGTGACAAGGCTGGAGTTGGAAGCAGGGCTTTCACCATGCAGGACATCACAGGCATGGTGGGAAGCTAACACTTTGTCTAAGGGTTTGGGGAAACTACTGAGGGTCTTCAAGCTGGGAGGAGATACCCTATTTATGTTTTAAAAAGATCACTCTGGGTGCAGGTGGATAAATGATCATCAGGAGGAGCACAGGAATGAAGAGGGTTACTGGCTCATTTGTAGCCTGGATCTCACACCAAGATGCCAGGCAGAGAGGGTGAGTGGGGGGTTGAAATCTAGCTTTTGTGCCATGCACCAAGCCTATGTCCAGCCTGGGGCTACGTTCACCTGTACAGAAGGGTATATTTTTCTGTCATATACAAGGCACCAGTTGGGCACAAAGGAGAACAGCGGGGAAGGTATTGGAGTAATCATTGCAAGGATGAAATGATAGTGGAGAAAGAGAGAAGTGGGCCTAGGACATATGTGGGGGTAGAGCTGGCAGGGCTTACTGATGGGTTGGATGGGAGGATGAGGGGAACAGAGAAATCAACAGTGAACCTTAAACCCATGGGGTACAGTGCTATCACTGACTGGGGTAGGGAAAACTGGGAGTGGACCATGGTTCTTTTTAGGAGAGAGGGCAAGAATTCATTTTGAGCTAGATTCAGTCTAAGATACATGCTAGATGTTGAACAATCAGATGTAGGAGCTGAGGGAATCTCTGATTTCAGAAATATAAAGAAATAATTGGTTCTTCTCAGGTCCTCCTCATGATGCTTGACCCACTGGGGACTGGAGCCAGGCAGAGGGAGGGAACTGGAGTTAGTCCAGATGGGTATTCTTCACCCAACAGAAGATTTTAAATAGGTTCAAACTCTCGGATTTCCATCCCTGAACACTTCTCCCCCTCAAGGTGATGGGAGACCCTGGTGGCCCCCCAGCTGTGCTTGGAAGGAGTCTTTGTATCTTCTGGCATCCCCTACCTGCTGTGGGCTCTAGAGCAATACATCTTACGCACATGGGCCCGGTCCCTGCTTGCCCTGCTGGCATTCATTGCTGACGCTGGCAGCCAGTGTGGCTTGGTGAGAGCTTGGTGGGGGCTCAGAGACTCCCTGGCTGACTCAGCCTCATGCCAGCTGGCCCTGTACACCTATCTGGTTGTCTTCCATATTCTCCACCCAGTTCCTGGCCCAAACACCCACCTTGGCCCTGTTGGTGTTTACTAGCTCCCTATCCAGCTAGGATCCATGGACGCATTGCCAACACGTGGAAATTTCTGAGTTCTATCCTCACCATGTGGAGACTGGGGATAGCTTAGGGAGCTACCACCCAGCTCACCTCTACCTGACCATGCCATAACACTGATGTTACTCAGATATGTTCATCCACCATCTGCTCCCCAACACCAAGGTTGGCAGAAAGACCAGCTAGGTGATGCTCTCCATTCAGAGCTTCCAAAGTAAAATGGGCAAGGACACTCAGCATTCTTCTCCCTCTGCCTAAGTGGGAGTTCAGGGAGGAAAGACCAGCACTCCTGTGTCTCCTTCTGTCTCTTCTGCCCTACCTTCTTTTCCCTATAATCCCTTAATACCAGAAGAAATGGGCTTCCAGTTTTCATTCCTCTGGGTCCCTTCCTCCCCTGCCCTGGGGCAGCAAGCTCCACAGCCCAGCCAGCAAAGTCAGGTGGCAATCTTCTATTTATATACCTAATCCTAATATATTGAAAGATACAAAAATTCCTTCTGGTCTCACTGCTAAACCCTGATGGCTAAGGGAGTGTGAGAAGTGGTGATATGATTCTTCATGGGAAACAAAATCTGGACCTGTTTAAATATATTACACTTGTAATGCAAGTTTGTAGTTTGTAGCCCAGTGAAGCTGTCAGTGAAGGAGACATAATTGGAGACTCATCAGCATGTGGATGGAGTAAAGCCAGGAAGGAAGGAGACATCTATGTCATGATAAGAGAGCTGAGAGTCCAGCACTGAGTACTAGGGAAACCCAGTAAGGAGAGGCTGAAATGGAGGGAAAGAGCCATCAAAGGTTACAGAGAGAAAGTGTATGAGATAGGAAGAAAATCAAGAATATGTGGTGTCACTGAGGCCATGAAAGGAGCAAGTTTCCAGAGGAAGGGAGCACTCAGTGGAATCAAATGTTCCCAGGAGGTCCAGACTACGATGGATCCTAACCCGTACTCTGATCCTGACCCTGACCCTGCCACACCTTTAACTCTTCCTTAGAAGGATACTGAAGACAAATTGAAATTAATAATAATAATAATTTTTAAAATGCCTTATCTAAAAAGGCCAGTGGTAACAAAATTTCATAAAACCGTGTCACTATTTTTAATTACAATGATGCTCTATTCAGAGAACGCTGTGCTCTTTGAGCCAAACTGAAACCCCATCGGGATGACTGAATTAATGAACACTGGTGATTGGAGATCCCCACTATTACTGAGAATTTTTAGAGGTACTCCACAGGATCTTTTAGTCTGCTTCTCATGAAACATCATGAGAAGCAGAACAATGCTTCTTTCTTTGTTTTGCTTATCTTGTTCTGAAATCAACTTGGAAAACACACTTGTCTCTCCTCCTTTCAAACAGACACCAAAGCACATGGTTTTGTGGGCAGGGCCTCTGCTGGGTGCTGTGCTTGGTGTCCCACGTGCTCTGGAGACAGCAGAAGTATAACAAGAGGTAAAGCCTCCTTTTCCACCAAAAGGAGCTTTGAAATAAAGTGTTGGGGTGGGTATGACACTGATGTCCTTCTGCACCTACCCACCATTGTTCTGAATTTCTGGTGCCGCCATCCCTACCCTGACCTTCACTTTCAGTTGTGACTGTGACCATAGTAGGAATTTTATTCATTTTCTCTGTTCCACTTTATCTATTTCATCAAACTGAATAATCTGGAGTATGGAAATAATAAACTGTGAATACAGTGTTCAAGTGCAGAGTTTGAATGAACTAGTTCCTTAAATGGTCAGCCTCTGAGCAGAATGATAATGCAAAGAGAATGGGTTGAGTCCTGACTCTGTCTCTCACCAGTTGAATGACTGTAGAGGTCTACAGAACAGAATAGGTTTGTGGATAGGCGGTGAGAAGCCTGGCCTCCAACTTGGGCTGGGTTTCTAGAACCTGTCACTAGTCATGGAGGGGGAACAGAGCTTGCCACGACTTTGGGGAGAAAGACTGAGTCAAGAACTGAAAAGAGAGTCATTTTGAATAATTCCATCGAAGGGAGCAAGACAGAGAAGTAGAAGTGGGGACAGAAGCCAATAGCTTGCATTTAAGGCCAACTCGATAGTTAACCAGTCTGAGGGGGTGCAAAGGAAGTGGATCCCAATATGATCCTACAGTGCTGCTGCACAGAGCCCTGTCTCCTCTGAGATGGAGAGCAGAGAGCGGCTCCATGCTGGCTGATGTCCAACCTCCAAGACAAGAAGGAGGCCTGGCTCTTGAGATAAGGTGAAATTCTACCCCAGAAGCTGTCCGCACTGCTGACCGCACTATCCCTATTCTGAACCACCACTCAACCTCTCAGCTGCTAAAGAAAAAGCATACATCTAAATTTGTCTTCTATTTTTGTTAAGGACAGAAAGAAATTGCACTGGTTTACATGGGTTCTGTTGGGACCCATCTCAGTGCAGATTATCTTTCGGAACAACTGTTCCTATGTATCAGCAGAGCAAAAATTACCGGATATATAAAAACACTCAGCCTTTTAAACAGAACATTCAGAGTGAATAACCCTGGGGGGTGGGGAGGAAAGCTTCTCCTCTCTCCCATGTATTTATTTTTTTAAATAATTTTTAAAATAATTCTTATTCTTCCATTGCATTGATAAAATGAGAGCAGGCTATTACGGCAAAGAAGCATAACAGTTCTTGAAGATAAAAATTATAACTGCAAAACTGAAAAGAAAAATGGAATCCCAGCAGCAGTAAGCACAGCTAGCTTCCGTCTTGCTTTCTAATGCCATTCTCCAGTAAAAGGAATCGGCATTCTTTGGAGAAACAGCTGCCTCCAGACTGCCCCAGAAAATAGACAACATGAACCTGGAACACCTTGTAGTGCCAGAAAGTAATGTGCTCACAAAACAAAAACAGAAATGCGACAATCACAGGGTCAAAAGGGACACAGGAGACAAAAGAAACAGCTCCCAATGGTCAAAGCTGCAACAATATGAGCCACAAAATAAATAAAGCTGTAATGGATTGCAACCTGAAATGTAAAATAAATACCCGAGTCCACACTGATATAAATAATTGAATAAATAAATAAACAGGAAGACAAAGGTGCCATGCAGAATAATCCCAAATAATTTATGTAGATACTCAGCCCACAAGGAAGTGAAACCTAACTCCCCACTCTTTATGTGTGGGCTGTCTATGGTGACTTTCTAAGTCTACTTTCAAAGACTACAGCATGGAAAGAGAAATCTACTGTGGAGAAATCTGACAAACACCATCTCTGCCAGACCATCAAGGCCAATATCAACAGGGATAAGTCATGTTAGTGTTTGTATTCTTAAATGATGTGATGAAAATAAATCATTTCTGTGGTCTTCCTCCCTAACCTCAGTTTAATCATAAGAGAAACAGCAAGCAAATCCCAACCGAGGGACATTCTATAATACCTAACCTAACCAGCACTCCTCAAAACGGTCAAGGTCATCAAAAATAAGATCTTGAGAAACTGTCGTACCTTGGAGGAGCCTAAGGAGATAAAATGACCAAATGTAATGTGTTCTGGATGGGATGCTGGAACAGAAAAGGACATTAAGTAAAAACGAAGGAAATCTGAATAAGGTAAGGACTTTAGTTAGAAATAACATGTCAATATCGGTGCACTAATTGTAACAAATATGTGGTAATTATGTAACAAATGTAAGCTGTTAACAATAGAAGAAACTAGATGTGAGATATATGAGAACTTTCTGTACTACATTCAGGATTGTCTTGGAAATGTGTTCTAATAGAAAAACTTTATTAAAGATCAAAAAAGAAGACAGGAAGACACTGGTAAAATGTGGGAGAGAGTAGGCTGCTTTTGGGTTCTGGTAGTATAGTCAGATTTTGGAGGAAGAGGAGCTGGATGGCTGAATCCAGGTAGAAAAACTTCAGTGGAAGTGAAAGTTTCAGTGGGATTTTTAATTAATGTTAGTGGAAAATATAAGGCCATTTTATGTGTCTTTGTGATTTGTATGTATCACCTTCCTCATTTTTATAAAAAATGGTACAAAGTGGGCTACATGAGCTTGTTACTTATTTGGGGGGATGCAAATTAAAATTTAAAAATATTAAAACAGTCATTAATGGGGGGGAAACCCATCCTCAATAGAGGCTTTTAAGCAACAGACTGGGTTCGCAGATAAATGAATTGGCAATTAAAAGACACAATCCAGAAGTGCCCTTAAAAATCAGAAGTAAAGACAATGGTAAGAAACTTAAGGGAAAAAACAAAGGCATGAGAAATAAGCCTATGAATTTCAATCTGTGTAATAAGAATTACAGAAGGAGAAAAAAGAGAACTGGAGATCAGTGAACTAAAAGAAAGACTTTTACTGGAGAAAGACTATGATCTTAAGATCAAATAGGCTACGTGCTGGTCAGGAATAAAAAGCATAATAGCACAACTATTCAAATTCTGGTAAAATTTCTGAGTCTGCCTGAGGATGTAGATCATGCAGGCAGAAGGGAAAAGGTTTCCAAAAAGGTTTCCTACAGAGGAAAAAGAAATAGGAATTTCATCAAAGATATAATTAAAAATTGAAATTACAGATTCTTAAGAAATTAATGCAAATGAGCCAACCCAACACCAAAAACCACAGGATACTGCCCAGGCTGTGCTCCCAAGAAGGTGGGTCATAATCTGCTAAGAGCTGTGTAATTCTGGGAAAGTTCCTTAATTTTTCAAATCTCCAATGCCTTGTCTTTAAATAATATCAGTTACTTCCATGATGCTACTTATGTGCCAGACACTGTTCTAGGGCATTTTAAGTGCTAATTTATCCTCCACAAGAGCCCTATAATGTAGATGATATGATTCACCCATTGTATAGCTGTAGAAACAAACACAGAGAAGACACTTGCACAAGGTCACAGAGCTACAAGTGGCAGTAACCATCTAGCCCAAATCTGCACTCATCACCACTAAGCTATAAAGACATCTTATGAAGCCTTATGCAGTGTTATGAGGATTCAGTGGGATAATGCAAATAAAACGTGTAGCACTCTGCTTGCCATACAGTGTACTCAGTAAGTGAAGCTACTGTTTGTTTAAAAAATGAAGCAAACATATGACTCAAGGAGCTAGAAGAGGAACAACAAAATAAATCCAAATCCAGTAAGGAGGAATGCAAGTATATAAAATGCTAATTTGGAAAGCTAAGAAAAATCATGCACAGAATTGATAAATAAAAGCATAACCTGAATATCTGAAATGAATCGAATATATAAATTTCTTACAAGGTTTTTTCCCAAGAGGAAACATAGGTAAAATGCAAAATCTCACCACTTTGTTAGCATAAATCTGGGATCACTGTCTAGGAAAATGCACACAAAAATTAAGAAGTAGAAAACCTAAAAGAGCACTAAAAAGAGAAAAACCAGAAAATTCCAAAAAATTAATGCCCAAAGGCCATCAGATCCAGGTTTTCCAGACAGGTTTATCAAAACTTAATTCATTTAGAAAAAAAAAATTTTTTTTTTCTTAAGAAACATTATTTTCCATCAAGCTTATTTCCATATTCTGCTTAAGAGTCTGGAGAAACAGGGATGCCTGGGTGGCTAAACTGGTTGTTCATATGACTCTTGGTTTCTGTTCAAGGCATGTTCTCAGGGTGGTGAAATTGAGCCCTGTGCAGGGCGCTGCCCTGAGCTTGGAGCCTGCTTAGGATTCTCTCCCACTTTCCCTCCCCCACTCCCCCACACTCACGTGCACAACAGCATGTGCGTGTGTGTGTGTGTGCACTCTCGCGCGCGCTCGCTCATTTTCGTTATCTCTCAAATACATAAATAAAATTTAAAAAAAAAGAGTCTGGAAAAACAGCTTAAGACCATTAGGTGATTGTTCCTACCCATTAGCTGCAGTCCAGTCCTCAGTAGCGGTGGAGGGCGGCAGTCTTCTGCTGGGATGGGCTGAATAAGCATAAGGGCGCCCACTCCCTCAGACAAGTCTGCCACATCGGAGTGAGTACCAGTAGCTGGAGCAGTCCAGGCACCCTGGGGTTCCTCCCAGATCAACCCCTTTCAGCAGCCGCAAAGCTCGTCCCTCGCAACAATCTCCCGGAACTAGAGGTTAGGCATGGCCTCTCGCCACCGCTCATGGGAAATGGTGCTGCACATGCGCAGAACTTCCCGGGGCCGTCATCCTTCCCCTCAGACTCAGAGAGAGCTCCTCTGTTGCTGCAGGGAATGGCAGTGTCCACAAAACACAGAGGACATTCTGTGTTACACAGAGCGATGATAGGCAGATTAACTAAGAGGCCTCCATGAGGGGCTGGTGGTCAGCCGTGGGGCCAGTAAGCAGCAGAAGTCATGGCTCCTGGGTCTGGTGAGGGAAGGTTCTGGAAGCAAAGTGGCCAGCAACAGGAATGGCTCCAGGGGCAGCAACAAACTTCAGGACAGCCCGCCAGTCAGCATTCCTGGAGGTGCTAGGACACTGACATCAGTCAGGTTTTCAGTGGCAACCATGGCACAAGCTGCCAGCAGAAACTTCTCCCCAGTTCTTTTCAGATTTATGACATAGATGCCATCACTTCCTTTTGCAAATGTACTATTCCATTTGGAAGTCAAGGTTGGTGCCCCCTAAGTGGGTTTCTGCTGCAAGGAATTTAAAGACATCTTCCTCCTTCATCTGCAGTACATCAAGAACTTTGAAGATTGTGGAAGTTTCCCTTTAAGTTACAATGAGTACCCAGAACAATGCCATATGGACTCCTTTCTGGGTACCACAGAAAGGTCAGGAAATATTCCAGGTGCTGTTCTAATTGCTGTGCCCCAAGCTCTGCTTTGTTACTGGGTTTGTGGAGATGAGCAAGAAAAATCCCTTGCTCTTCACAGAGGAATAATGGCACAAAAAATATTCTCATACTATTTATGCTCTTCCAAAGTGCAGAAAAAGATGGAAAACTCCTAATTCACATTAGAAGGATAGAGTAACCCTGGCCAAGACCCTTAAAAAAGGGATAACTAAGAATGAACTCACTTGCAAATGTAGATGAGGTAGGTAATGTGTTAACCAGATACTTCTAAAAGAGAATTTGGCCTTACCATTAAATTTTTTTAGCTTTGTTCCCCTGAAAACCAAATGAAGGTAAAACGTCAACTAAGCCTGACTGGCAAAATGTATCTAGATGGGGAGGAGTCTAAATGAACTATAAATTCCTCAAGGGGACACCACAGCCTCGGGCTCCCAAGTTCAGGGGCCTTAGAATCTACAACTATGGAGCTCTCCCAAGAGATAGTGACAACAATTGGGACACAAAGGTTTTAAGCCAGGATCATGCCCATCTCCTTCAAATGGGAGTTTGCGTCACACCTGAGCCATCTCATCTAGAGACCTAAAGGAATAGCTCCTGGATGACTGTATGGACCACTCCTGCTGAGAGGAACACCTCGTGCTGTCATCCTGGCAAACTGTGCTTCATCTACTCTTCTGAGGAAACACATATGGAGTGTAACCCAAGATGGTCTTATGAGTCTGAATGCTTAGTTGGCCCTATGCTTGGTGGAGTGACGGAGTCTAAAAAGACCTCCCAGTGAGCACTGAAGATAAAAATCCAAAAGAAAGGAATAGCAAATTGAACGCAGCCTTTGCCATGTAATTGTTCAGTGTGTGCTCACCATGGGCAAGGTGACATGCTTTGCTCACCAATCGGTTTCATGGCTTGCTTTGGCACTGAGATGTTGGCAGAAATGATGCAAACAGAGGCTGGAGATGACACTGAGAATTGGTCTTACCCCTTTTATACTTCCTCCACTACTGTGAGCATAATGTTTCTGGATTATCTTACTGGTCTTGTGCATATGGGAACTGAGATGCTCCAACCAATACAGCTGTATCTACAGTCTACCTTCAGGCCCAAAGCCATACTTTGATATATGGATTGCACTCAATGGACTTGAAATATAGTCTATATAGTTGTGTCAGCAGAAACAGAGGTTGATAGATGGCATAGCAGACGAGATCACAGGCTTTGGGATCAGAAAAACCCAGTTCAAGTCACTAACCGTGTGTTTAAGGCAACCCTCTTAGCCTCTCTGAGCTTCAGCATCTATGGAGTGGGGCTAATAGAGACTGTGCAGAAGGCCAAGGGACATAATATATATATAATTGTTTCATATATTACCTTGCACATAGTAAGGGTTCAGCAAATTCTAGTGCCTTCCTCAATGTAACCCAAAACAGAAGTTCTCATCCCTTTTTAATTAGATGTACACCAAGAAACTGTCTGCTGCAAGGGGAAGGTGGGTCCCACATTCTCCAAGAAACACAGGGGCAGGTTTCTGCTAATAATGGGCTGTGTCAATGGGAAAATGTAAAGAATGCATTTACAAGGATGGCCTAGAGTATTATTCACTGATGGTGAGAAGGAGCCGAAGCCAAAAAGAGAGGAATGGAGCCAAGATCTTGGAGCTCTGGAAATTGCTTGGAAGCTAAACTCGGAGCAGTGGGCCCCGAGTCCACGGGACCCAGAATGTGCTTTGGAGCAATGTGAGGGGAGAGGTCCAGAGCACCACCTAGAAATCACCCTCCCTGGGGGAGAATCCCCTTCAGGGATAACAGCATCCAGTGGGGTTTGCCCGTCACAGTTGGTTGGGAAACAATGACTTAGAAGTAACTATTTGGTTAAGAAATTAGTGCTTGAGGATTCTCATAACTAGCTATCTCTTGGCTATTTAAAAGAAAAGGCAGAATGGGTTTTACTTAGAAATTCTGTGTCTTTTTGTGTGTGTCATTTCATGCTGGGGCTTCCTAGAACAAATAACCACGTTGTTTTATTCCTAGAGCAATAATCCATGACACATGGGTGTTTAATCACAAAAATGTCAAGCTTTATCTTTGAAACAAAATAATTGGTTGAGTATTTTCTTTTCTCATTTATTGTAAAATATGTTATCTACACTACATCTTGGTAAGCATCCCACTCTCCAATCTTCTTGATATTTAAAACAGGTGAGTAATTAATTTCTGAGCTTGGTGTATTTCCTCTGTAGGAGATCATTTGCTTACTAACATTCTGGTATCACAATAAATCCTAAAAGCTAAACCTCAAAAGCTGTAGACTTCGCTAGATAAACATCTGCTGTTGTAATGGTGTTTTAAACTGCAGAGTTGCTATTTAAATATTCTTAATTCTTTTCATTTTTATAACTGAGTGGTTGGGAGGATAGAAAAGAGCTATAAGGAATAGTCACCTAACTTTCTTTCTCCCCCTCCCCACCCCGTTTCTTCCTCTATGGAGTCAGAGTTCCCACACCTGACATGCCTTCTTCATGTAGTGACTATGAGAACTGGAAGGGAGAAGAAATTGAAAAGCTCTCCAAAGTTCTGAAGGGACTGCCCTGCAGGAGGCTGTATTTTGTTGATTGCTTACTCACTCTTCAAATGCTTCCCTTGCTCAAATTTCATGAATGTTATATCTGTTCTTTGTTAATGATCCACTGGGAACATGTCTTGGTCATTTCATAAATAATATACATTAAATACAGTTTTACAAAATTAACGTTATTCATTAGTCATTCACTTAACCAGCAATTCCTGAGTACTTAGAATAGACCATGCCCTGGGGATACAGTAATGAACCAGAGTCTAGCATCATACCCTTCTCATGGAACTTAATCCCACTTGGAGGAATAGATTTATAAGACAGGATTGTGCAGATTGCAATGACTGCTGTGGTCATGGAGGGCCACATGGAGGAAGTGGCACTTGAGCTGAAGCCTGAGGGATGAGAACAAGCCATACATGGAAGAGCTGAGGAAGAACATTCCAGGAAAGCTTAGCAAGAACAAAGGCCTGGAGGCTGGAAATAGAAAGCAACCAATATGACTATCAGGTGGGAGCTAAGGGGAAGAGCAGAATATGAGCATAGTCTGGACCAGACCAGATCACATTTCCAAGAGGAAATGTGGTTCCCTCTTGAGGAAGCATACCAAATTGATACCCCTATCCTTCTATGAGGTGGGGCTGAGTAATCTGCCCCAGATTCCGGTGTGGGTGAGTGTCGGTGGTACATGGATATGTGGAAAGGCTAGGCAACCAGCCCAAGGAGCACCAGTGTCCAATGATGACATTTCCCTGCAACAGTACTTGTGGGTAGATACAAGGGTAGGTGACCCAAGGCCAGTTTGTCAGGCCAGTATTTGACCCAGAGAGAATGGAATGTTAGTTCACCCACTTTTCTCCTGACTTCAATATGTAGGGCTCTTCACATAAACCAGGACCTACTGGAGATAACGCCGATGGTAGGTACCAGGCTACACCAAGAGAAGACCTTTGGCTCATGGGACCAGGAAGCTCACTCTACAGCCCACTGCAGAAGATGATGGGTATCCAGCACTTCAGAGAAGATGGCAGCCCATGATTCCAGAGTTTCCCCTGCCCTCCCTTCTGTACAGAGCCCTGAACTGAATAACAGGAAGGGGAATGGGAAGAGAGACCCTCAGGCCACCAACTCCTAGCTCAACATTTCCCAGGAGGGGAAGATCATAGATGATGTCTACTGATGAAACATTTCTTTGAATCTTTACAAGACTCTTCTGAGGTAGGCCTTACATGAAAACTGTACTCCCATTCCCCTTCCCATCATCCACATCCACGTCCTTGTTTTACAGTCAGGAAATAGAAGGATGAGAGGCCAAGCAACTCGCCCATATCCTTATGGCCAGCAAGTGATAGAAGTAACATTGGAACCCAGGAAGTCTGATTGCAAGGTCACAGGTGTTAACCACTACACTCTCCTATTACCCCGCTGGTAACTGGGCAGCCCAGTTTTCTTTCTGGATCTAGCCTCCATCTATCCAGTAAGGGGGCAGTATGGTGTTTTCCTCAGTGTGGAAGGCACATCTGAGGCGATGAGAAAGGATCTCCATGCCTTACATACATGGCATTAAATAGTACTGATCTACACAATGGGAAGGTGATTGCCTTTTCAAGTCTCTTTTACGTCTTCCAATGATGTTAGAAAAAGAAACATTTGATCTGATGCTGGCATATCTTTGACATTTCTCTGGCAGGTGCCGATTTCCATTTTTAGAAGAGATTTCCATTTTTACTAAGCTTCAAGAGGCAGGGTCTTCTGTAGGCAGTGATCTCTAGCTGGAATTTACTAGCACTATTGTATTCTCATTGTTACCTTCTATTGTTGCTCTCATGATTTTATTTTTATCAGTTTTTTAAATGATTACTTCTACTTCTGTAAAGTGTTCATGTTGCTATTGTTACAATTCTCTTGTCCATTCCTGCATGGTTATAAGATGGCCTCGGAAGCTCTTGTTATCATATCCACACTTGAATTGCAATAAGGGTTAGGTAAGGGCAGGTCTCAGCTACTTTAGCCTCCTGTTCACCAGAAAAGCTAGTGAATTATAGAGGCATTGCATTGATCAGAACATGTCATGTGGCCCCTTGTAGTAGCGCAGTAGAGGGACTAAAAAAGTGGGTGTTTGGTCGGGCCCATTGCCACCCCGAAATAGTGAGGATTCTATCAGCAAGAAAAGGAGATCACTTCTCTGTAGAGATCAATACTCTGTAATCAAAGAGTTTGCCATAGGCTGGTAGGCCTCTGTAATGTCTCCTTAGTGCCTGCAGAGGACAAGTGTGGAACTGCAGGAGGATTTGGGGAAGTTAGCAAAAAGCCAGTTTTCCCCTTGTTTGCTCTCAAGAGACCTCCTTTCCCCATAGTCCGTCACGACTCCTAAGGGATGGCATGAACAGCAACAACAATATTACCACACACTCTTACAGGGCAGGTGACTAAATCGTATGGATTTGTCCCACTTGCTAGTGTGGCTCCAAGGAAAAGAATCCCCGCTTTTGCAGCCTCTAGTCTGAGAAAGACACACTTTGTTAAGCCCACACACCCCCAAATGCCTGTCCCTGAAACTAGCTTTGAAACCTCATAAAATCATAATTTTTGTGTATGTTTCTTACTATTTCAAAAACTGCTTTTCTCATTTATGTTTTGATTCAACAAGCATTTAGTGATAGACCGCACTTCCACAGGTGCCTGCCTGGGGGCTGAGGATACAAGGCTGAACTAGACACATATACATTCTGTTCCTCAGCTTTCCCACCTATAAAACAATGGGGATAATCATAGTACTTATCTCATAGAGCAACAGTGAGACAACTTTCTGGCTCATAGAGGAAAAAAACAGCCTCATCAAAGAGGCAGGAAGCTAAGATACAAGATTATTTATTAAAAAATAAAAAATGGGCTCAGGTCATGATCTTGGGGCAGTGAGATTGAGCCTCAACTCAGGCTCTGCACTCAGCAGGGAGCCTGCTGGAGATTCTCTCTCCCTCTGAGCCTCCCCTTTCTCTCTCTCTCTCTAAAATAAATAAATACTTAAAAAAAATAAAAGATAAAAAATGGGGATGACAAATTAGTATCCACCTAATTTAGTGTCTATATGTCATACATGGCTTAATTCCCATCAGGTGCTTAAAATGGTGTCTAGTATGTAGTAAGTGCTCAATAAATGCTAGCTGTTATCCTATTTCAAGCACTGAGTGTTGACTGGATGCTGTGCAGGGTTACATAATTTCCCTAAAGACACTAAGGAATCCTCAAGGCCGATTTTAATAGACACTGTTGCTACATTCTTGCTGGTACAGTTAAAGAGTTCCTCCTTCAGACACCCATTTAAAGGAATACTTGCCCAAAGATGCATTTGTATGAGATAGAGAATCTGGCCCGAGGCGTGAAAAACACTGTTATGATTTGAGGATAAAGTACAGTAAGGTTAAGGTTGCAGTGGGTTCACCAGCGTGAGCTTGCAAAATCCTGACAGAGCAGCTCACAGGCATAATTTCTCATTTCCCCGCCCCCTCCCGGCCCTTCATTAGAACACCCATGACTGGCTAGTGGATCAGCATTTCCAATAAAGTAAAAAGGGGAAAATACAGACCTGGGTGTTCATGGAAAATATTTTAACTCTCACAACTAGAGCATCTGTCTTAAAAAAAAAAATTATGGTTTTAAGATCTTTAACTTTTCCTTCAGCATCTCGGTACCCAACTTTTGAAAAGCATCTTTTCTGGAGAATGACATTTCCCAGCACAATGTCACATAGTCTTTGCCAAGTGACTCAGTTCAACATATACATGTATATTTTCAATGTCAAGTGACCCAATCTTACATAGAAAAAGTGGGCACCTGGTATCAGTTTGATGTCAGGGTTTTCCCAGGTTTGCAGGGGAGCTTTAAATACGACTCCATCTCAAGGCATCTGCAAGCCAGCTTGCACCTCCGTGTCAAGATGCTCCTGCCCGTGGTGGTCCTTGCCTCTGCCCTGCTCCTCTGCTCCGTGACCAGCAAGAGTTGTCCGACCTTCATAGGGATCAGGGATGTCACACACCTCATTGACAAATTGCAGGTAAACAGCAGAGCAGGGTGCCGGCCGGAAAGGCAGCTATTGAAAACTTAGGTGAAACGTAAGAATGAAAAACTCACCGCCCATTATGGGTTCTTGTTTTTCTACTTACTTTAGGAACATCCAGCTTTAAAATGCAACTGCAGCCGCGCCAATGTGAGTCAATGCTCTTTTAAGAACTTTGCAAACTTACTGCCATGCTTGCATCGGGCATCCTCACTCTGGAATTTTTCTTTTGCAGGTGACCGATTGTTTGTGTCTGACTATTCCTTCTGTAAGTATAGTAAAACAACATAATCTCGACCTTGTATTCTTTAAAAGTTTCAAGTAAAAATGAATTGCTCTATTTGATCTTTTAAGTAAGAAGATGTTACTCGATTGTAATTGTTATGGCTCAGTGTTTCCTTTTAAAAGCAGCCTCCTGAAATTCTATACCATCTACATCACTTTGTATCTAGTCAGCTTTATGCCCTTTCAGAAGGATTGAACACTCTTCAATCCTTTAAAAAGAATCTTGTATGTCTTTTTAGATTAGTGGCCATGTGCACAGATAAATGACACCAGAGCTGAGAATATCAGAATATAGCTTATATCATATTGCTTACTGATTTATTCCCTAAAACTCTAGAGTAGCAAAATGAGTAAGTAAAAGTAACTCTTTTTCTTTCCTCTTGCATGAACTATCCAGGTGCTAGACCTTTTCTCCCCTTTCCTCCCTTCCTATCTGTCTTTTTGGCTGATGTAGGGTGGCTGTTGCAGTTTGAATGCTGGGAGGTTAGGGTTTCTAAGGCAGAGGGAAGGTGAAAAAAAGGGTTCCCGGGAGTCATTTATTCCCCATGTAGGCAAGGAGGAAGAGTGGCAGAAACTTTCTGGTTTAGGTGAGGAAGGAAGCAAACCCTGGGAGAATCTGAGCTTCTCACTTTAGCTGGGGTCAGATATCATAGCCCATCAGGGGGCATCCCTTCAAGGAGATGAGTGTGGGGTGCCTTCTGAGGATGGACCATGCATCTATAGTCCAGGCCAGACCCTCAGTTTATGGTCCATGATTTTAGTTTGCATGAAACACCGGCTCTATTCATTTGGCACATCCCATCAGACTGGTATGAGAAAGCTTTTCCTCTCTCTCTACTTTGGACCTTACTATTACAAGACATACAGCAGAGGAACATCAGGGGCTAAGGAGACTAGAACTAGTTTCCCAGCATCCATAGGCTTTGTGTTCCTTGGATGGAACCAACTGGAAATCTCCAAGGAGGGTCACTGAGGAAAAATGGTCTCACCTCAAAATGCTGATCATTTCCTAGACTAGGAAGGGACAGGTCTAAATACAATACCAGTTTAGGTTACGTTAGGTTAAGTTAAAATAGCATCTGAAGGCATTCTCTTTGTGATTCTTCTCAAAGTAGTCCTCGGAAGGTTTCTTTGAATCAATTCTTTTTATTTACCAGGACAGCTGCACCACACCGTGCTTCCAGGAAGGTCTGTCCCAGATGACCAACTCCACTGTGGGAACAAGATACCCCCTGATTTTCAATCGAGTAAAAAGAACAGTCCAAGACCTAAAGAAAAACAAGTGCCAGGTGACTTTGTTTTTATCTGTGATATGCTGTGCTTAGTTGTGTTTATGTGAGGGTCAATGACAACTCTATCGAAATGAAAAAAGGAAAAGGGATGATGAACTTGGAATTGGTAGCTCAAGGTCAGTAAGAGAACTCTAAGAAATTTACCCAGACTGACAAAAGTAAAGTGAGAGCTGCCCCAGATAGTCCATTATTCCCTCTAGTTTTAAAAAATACTCACACCCATGTTGCCATTCACTCCTCTTGAATGGCGAAAGCATTTGTCCTGATTGTAGTTAGAAGCTGAAATCTGGGGGATCAGAGCTGTGTCTCAAAGGATGCTAGCTAAGTTACACTAGGGCACCTTCTCTTCTTCAGCATATGCCCTGGTCCCTGGAGGGAAAGTTGGGTGGAACTCCTTGGGATTTACCATCTCCACAACTGTCCCCAGAAGGCTGAGAGCCCTTCCTTCAACTACTTGCTGAGCTACTTACCATCAACAGCACTGGAGTTCTAAATGCTTAATATTTACTGTTTCATTGCAATACCATTCCAATGACAGTTGTTTCAATGATCATTTATCATCCTCACTTTATGGGAGGAGGAAACAGAGAAACAGATGCTCAGTGAGCTTAACCAATTTGCCTAAGGCTAGATACTTAATGAGGGGCAGAGTTGAGATTGGAAGTCTGGTCTATCTGACCCCAAGTCCCACTCTTAGCCATGACCTTGGAAGGACAACCAAAAAGGAAAATAAAACGTTAAGACTCAAATAATCCTGAGTTTTCCTCTAATGAGGAGATTTAGGACCATTTGATGGGAGTGTGTGTGTGTGTGTGTGTGTGTGTGTGTGTGTGTGTGTGTGAGAGACACCGCAGGAACAGTAGCAGAATGTTAGCCACCTGCATTGTCTATGCAACATGCTAGCCCCGGACCTTCCCGAGTATTTGCCGTCTGCTGCCTGCATACCCCGCCCCACAGCACCCCTACCCCACCTCAGTACTCTAAGCAGGGTGATTCCTGGTCCACACTGTTCTAGTCACTCTGTCTTCGCTAACTTTTCTCCCCACAGTTTTTTTCCTGTGAGCAGCCATGTAACCAAACCACAACAGGCAACATGCTGACGTTTCTGCGGAGTCTCCAGGAAACTCTTCAGAAACAAAGGGCCATAGGCAGAGTCTGAAGATGAAATATTATTTATGCTATTTATTGAATGAAAAAGCCTCCCCTTTAATCTGGGGCCATTAAAAACTCAAGTAAAGCCATGCTAAATCAAAATCAGTTGTAATTAACTTGTTTAAAATTGTATTTTATTTTGGAATAAATATATATGAAGAAAAAGAACACCATCTGGTCTCCAGGTGCTTATTTGCTCCTTGCTGCTCAGAAAAAAAAGAAAGCTACAAATACCGTGAAGGGACTGAATGGATCAAGGACTCCTGTAATAACAAGATTCCTTATCCTGAGCAGACTGGGAGACCCACTGCTCATGCCTGGGGACACAGAGGTCACAGTTAGGAGTGGTGTGTGGGGTTGGTCTGAGGGCTGCTCTCAGGGAGGCTCAGGACACCCTCCTTGTGGGTGCTGGGGGAGGGAGGTTCAGGGCACTGCCGAAGAGTTCAGGGTACTGAGAAACCACCTGTGTATCTGAAACAGGAGAACATGTGGTAAGCCCAGGAGGTAGAAGCCTACCCAGAAATGTGGGCACCTACACACAGAAGACAGCAGTGTTTGAAACTAAGCCGGGGGAGACCCACAGGACACACTCTCTGAGTTAGAGCAATCCAGGGATCAACAGTCACCTATTCATCCCCAAAGACCTTCCACAAGTGCCCACCACACGCCGGGCAGTGTGCCCAGCCAGGGTGCGGAGCTTAACGGGGACTCTCCCGAAGGGATCCTTGGACTAGGTTGTTGACTTGGCATATGGAGCTCTCTCTGACGTTACATTTTTTTTTAAAGATTTTATTTATGTATTTGACAGAGAGATCACAGGTAGGCAGAGAGGCAGGCAGAGAGAGAAAGGGGGAAGCAGGCTCCCTACTGAGCAGAGAGCCCGATGTGGGGCTCCATCCCAGGATCCTGGGATCATGACCTGAGCCGAAGGCAGAGGCTTAACCCACTGAGTGACCCAGGTACCCCTCTGATGGTACATTTTATATGTCAGCTAGACCAGGCCACAATGTGCCCAGATATTTAACTAAACATTGCTTTGGGGTGTGTCTGTGAAGGTGTTTCTGGGTGGGGTTAGCATTTGAATGAGTATATGGGCAGTGCAGCTCAGTGTGGATGGGCCTCATGCAAATCCACACAGGCCTGAAAAGGCCAAGGGAGCATTGGCCCTCTCTGTGCTGACCCCATAAGCTGGGACACTTGCTCCACATGGACTGGGACTTACACCATCATCTCCTGGCTTTCAGGTCTCTGGACTCATATTATTTCCACACCAGCCACTTTCCTGGACCTGGAGCTTGCAGAGAGCAGAGCATGGCACTTCTCAGCCTCCTTAATGGCATGAGCCAATTCCTTATTATCTATCTGTGTGTCTATTGTTCGATTTCTCTGGAGAACCCTAGCTAATACACTATCCACCTGACTTCAATATTCAACCTGCCCTTTCCCTCAGGAACCCAGATCCTATCTTCTGTTCCATGGTACTGACTACCTTCTATGATGCTCTGGCATTCCTGACTTGACCATGTTTGCTGTCTGTTGTCTGTCTCTCCCTGCCCAGATGTCAGCTCCCTGAGGGGAGAGAACTTCCTCAGCTCACTGTTGCAGCCCAGATGCCTTTCCTGAGCCTGTACTCCTTGTATGCCAGAGCAGAAACTCCATAAACACAGACTGACTGAATGAAAGACTTTCGAGATGCAGAAGCAGAGTATGAACTGGTCTGGTGGTCAGGCATGTACTCACCTAGAGAGGACATGGCGACACACTTGATGTGCTCACAAAGGTGAGATCCCTTCACAGAGCTCCATGCTGGCCCCAGGCTGGGGTTCACATAACCTGGCCACTTGGGTGGGGACCCTCTGCCAGCAACTTCCTGCCTGGCTCTGTGGGATTGACAGGGTGGAGGCAAGGTTAAGGCAAGGGTCTTGGGGTTAGGATGGTCTGACTATCACAATCACCCTCTCCCCCACCACCTGAAGGGTTAGAGGCTTGGGAAGAGCTTACAGGAATCTACCATGGGAAGTATTTTTCCAGAACTGCTTCTCCTCTCTATTGAGCTAGAACACCCTTGGGTACTTTTGATGACAATAATACGGAAAGTTCAGAGCATCAAGATTTCCTCAAGGAGCTTCACTCAGCTTTTTGTTTTTTCTTTTAATCGGTTATGATGTTAAACAATATCAGAACTGACCTTACTTCATTTTTTAAAAATGATTTATTTATTTTAGAGACAGACAGAGAGAGAGAGGTCGGGGAAGGACAGAGGAAGAAGGAGAGAGATTCTTTTTTTTTTTTTTTTAAAGATTTTGTTTATTTATTTGACAGACAGAGATCACAAGCAGGCAGAGAGGCAAGCAGAGAGAGGAGGAAGCAGGCCCCCTGCTGATCAGAGAGCCTGATGCGGGGCTTGATCCCAGGACCCTGAGATCATGACCTGAGCCCAAGCCCCAAGACCCTGAGATCATGACCTGAGCCGAAGGCAGAGGCTTTAACCCATTGAGCCACCCAGGCACCCCAGAAGGAGAGATATTCTTAAGCAGACCCACAGCCCAACAAAGAGCCCAGCACGGAGCTCGATCTCACAACTCTGAGATCACAACCAGAGCCACTGACACGGAGAGCCGAGTGCTTAACCACCTGCACCACCCAGATGCCCCAGAAGTGACCTGTCCTTTAAAAAGCCCTTATGGCTCCTGGGTGGCTCAGTTGGTTAAACCACTGCCTTCGGCTCAGGTCATGACCTGTACTGGGCTCCCAACTCCATGGGGAGTCTTCTTCTCCCTCTGACCTTCTCCCCTCTCACGCTCAGTGTCTCTCTCTCTCTGTCTCAAATAAATAAATTAAATCTTTATAAATAAATAAACAAATAAATAAAAACCCCTGGCCAAAGTTAAGATTCTCTAACACTCTAAGTAGCCCTGATCCCCAGGGTTGTGCAAACATTTTAGGGATGGGAGGCAGGGGATGGAGAAGGACTGTTTAGCAACGACTGCCTCACTCGGGGGGGCTGGGCTATCTTCTGGAGTGCAGAAATTATGGGTCCCTGGGGACATCCAATCGTAACTGTTTTAATCTTAGTTTGCACAGAAAGAAACAAGTTTCTCAATGATTTATTTATAGTGACATGAAGATGAAAGGGCCAAAGCCGGATTTTCTCAGTCAAGAGGCTTTCAGAAGGGGACCCACCGTTTAGTCTTTGTTCTCTCTCAGTGCTGAAGGCCATAAGCAGCTTGGAGTGGACACAGACCTTAAGACAAGTAGACGGTCGTCACAACTTGTTGATCCACCTGCTTCCCAAGAGAAGTGAGAAATATCAGGTAGCTGTGGTGGGGGGGTGGAGCGGGGACATTGGGGCTGCCAAGGAGAATTCCTGAGCATCTCCCATAAGAGTGAGTACAGACTTCATGTTCCACTGTGACTGTTTATAATAGTATATCTCAGCATCTCCCACATGACTTTTTCCCCGACACTGGAAGTTCTGAGTACTAAACATCCTCAGCACCCTCCCTCTTTCTACCCAGGGCTCCTCAAGCTGGGTGCTTGTTCCTGCCAGGCAGCCAGGGCATGGAGTCCAGGTGTGGCTACCAGACTCCCTGGCTGGTCTGGGATCCCAGTGCACAAGGCACTGAGGAAAAAGGTCTATCTGGCTAATACATACATTGTTATGTATTCATATTAAGCATGTAATTACTAAGCACTCACTCTGTATGCACTAAGCATGCATTATCTCATTTAATCCCCTAATAAGCACAGGAGGTAGGGATTATTATTTCTGTTTCATAAGTAAGGAAATCGAGACTCTGAATGGCTGAAGACCTTCCCAAAGCCCTACAACTAGTGAGACCTCGAGCACCACCTCTGCCCCAGCGTCTCATCCCAAACCTATTGCTCTCTCCATTCTGTTCCTTTCTTATTTTGTTTATACCAGCTGTGTTTTTCCTCTGACAACAGTCTTAAAGGTAAATCAGATTCATAATAATATGGGCCCACACTCCCTGGTTCCAAAACCTGAGGACCAGATAGTTTTCAGAATTGAAACTGTTTGGCCTTCTAGAAAGGGAACACATAGCTCACGTGCTATGAATTACATAATCCCCAGAGCAGGGCCCCGGGGTAGGATTCTATAATGAAATACATTAATATTCTGAAAAAAAAAAAATCCACTTGAGCTGTCACACAAAGTAGTCAGGTTTTGCAGCCAAATGAGTCAGCAAATCCTGGGCTTTCAGAACTGTTTGGATCTCAGAATTGTGATAATTCCCTAGTCCTGGCCCCACTTACAGAAGGGGGGGGGACTCCCTCCCAAGGGCTTATCTGGGGCCAGGCTGGGCATCTCCAAGAGGGACAGAGGCTTTATGGCCTCCCGGGTCTTGGCCACAGGCCGTTCTCTCGTGTCCTCCACTTGGCTTTTCTGAATGGCCCCAGACAGGCTTTTCCCAGTGTGGTCTACAGTCTGAGGCAATTGGGGCCTCCCCCTCAGCAGAACTCACCCTGTACGGGGATCAGAGGGAGGACAGATGCTGGTGGCTGGTGATGACTTCGGAATAGGCTGCCGGAGACGACGGGCCCGGAGACGAGCTGCAATCCACTGTCACAGATGAGTCACCAGTGTCGTCTGGTGGTTTCCCTCAGCTGTTCTGCAAAAGTCACATTAACCCACAGGATACACCCCTGCAGGCCAGCTCAGCCCACAGTTCTCAGGGCCTGTGATGAGGCACACAGTAATTACTCTCCTGCCTCTGTCAAGAGAGTTGAGATTTATCTAAAAAGCCCCTTGGAGAAAGGAGAAGAAGGAACATGTATTGAGTGTTTACTGTGTGCCAAGGATTCTGCTAAGCATGTTTTATGGAATATCTAGTTGGATCCTTACAAGAATCTCATGAGGTAGATATACAATTTTTGTATATAGTTATTCCCAGTGCACAGATAGGGAAACTGAGGCCCAGAGAGGTTAGTATACCTTGCCAGGGCACACAACTCACAAGAAGTGAAGCCAATGTTCTGACTCATGTAACTGACTCTAGAGCCTCATCTTCCATTTAACCAACAGGAGAGTGGAAGCTCTCAACACAGACATCCACCTTGTCCAGGTTGCCCAGCCCCAGGCAGAGTTGTTTCCAGAAGATTCCAGTCCAGGGCACAATAACACTGACCAAAGCCAAGCCCACAGTTTACTGACTGTGACCAGTCCCCATATGTCTGTCTGTCTATCAGTTTGCCCATCCATCCAATTTGAAGCATGAAGATAGGGTGAAGGCTCAAGACTACCACTCCTTTCCTAGCCTGCTCCCCTCACCTAGTCTAGACCAAGAACTCTCTTCTGCAGCAAAGGGAGCTCACAGAAGAAATGTAAAGACCACCCACCACTTCAAGTGTAGAATTCAGTGGTTTTTAGTGTCATTATAGGGCCGTGTGGCCATCACCACAGTCTAAATTCCAGAAAACTTTCTTTACCCCCAAAAGAAACCCTGTACTCATGAGCAGCCATTCCCTAGTGTCCCTTACCCTGGGCTTATCAAGCAATGATCTACTTTCTTCTCTGTAAGTTTGCCTCTTCTGGATTTTTCCTATAAACAGAATCATACAGTACGTGTTTTTCTGTAACTGGCTTCTTTCACTTAATATGATACTTTCATTCATATTGTAGCATGTATCAACACTTCATTCCTTTATTGCTAAATAATATTCTGTTGTGTGGATATATTGCATTTTATTTATCCATCTACCAGTTGATAGACATTTGGGTTGATTCCACTTTTTGGCCATTATGAATAATGCTGCTATCAACATTCATGTAAAAGGTTTTGTGAGAACATGTTTTCATTTCTCTTGAGTATGTACCTAGGAGTAGAATTGCTGGGATATATATATATATATATACATACACACACATATATATACACATATTATACATACACACACACACACACACACATTTTTTTTTTTTTGAGAGGACGAGAGAGGAAAGGGAGAGGGACAGAGGGAGAGTGAGGGAGAGAATCTCAAGCAGGCTCCATGCCCAGTGCTGAGTCCGATGCAGGGTTCAATATCATAACCCTGAGATCATGATCTGAGCCGAAATCAAGAGATATTTAACCAACTGAACCACCCAGGTGCCCCTATGTCATATAGTAACTCTATTTAACTTTTTGAGGAACTGCCAAACTGTTTTCCAAAGTGGCTACACCACCTCACATTTCCACCGGCAATATACGAGGGTTCCAACTTCTTTACCTTCTTGTCCGTAATTGATATTTTCTGTCTTTTTAATTATAACCCTCCCAGCAGCTATGTGGTGGTATCTCATACTTCCCTAATAACTAGTGATGAATCTTTTCACGTGCTCTTTGGGCACTTGTATATCTTCTTTGGAAATGCCTATTCAAATACTTTGTTTTTTTTTTTTATTGGGTCACTTGTCTTTTTATTGTTAAACTGTCAGTGTTCTTTATATATTCTAGATAGTAGTCCCTTATCTAAGATTTGCAAATATTTTCCTCCATGTTGTAGGTTGTCACTTCATTTTGTCAATGGGTTCGTTTGTAGCACAAAAGTTTTAAACTGTGGTCCAAATTGTATACATTTTGTCACTTGCACTATTGTTATTCTAAGAAACTGCTGCCAAATGCAAGTCCATAAAGATTTATTCCTATATTTCCTTCTATGAGCTTTACAGCTTTACCATTTCCCTCTAGGTATGACCCATCTTGAGTTAATTTATCATATATTGTGTGCAATAAGGTCTCAACTTCATTCTTTTGGTATGTGGATGTACGCTTGTCCCAATACCACTTGTTAGAAAGACTCTTCTTTCTCCATTTTATTGTCTTGGCACCTTTGGAAAACACCATTGACCATAAATGTCAGGGTTTATTTCTGGACTCTCCCTTGTATCCCATTGATCGATGTCTCTCTCTTAATGCCAGCACCACACTCTGATTACCGTAGACTTGTAGTGAGGAAGTGTGAGTCTTCCAATTTTATTGTTCTTTATCAAGATCATTTCAGCTATTCCAGATCTTTTGCATTTCCATATGAATTTTAGGATTAGTTTGTCAATATCTGAACCTCTCTCTCCAAAGAAAAAGCCAAGTGGGATTTTGAGAGGGGTTGGATTAAATCTATAGATCAATTTGGGGAGTACTGCCACCTTAACATTCGTCTCCTGACCTGTGATATGGAATACTTTTTCATTTAGTTAGATCTTTAAAAGTTTCTCTCAACAAGGCTTTGTAGTTGTCAGTGTATAAGTCTTGTGCTTATTCTGTTAAAATTTGCCTAAATATTTGATTTTTCCAAATGGTATTGTAAGTGGAATTGTTTTCTTGATTTCATTTTTAGAATGCTCATTGCTAGGATATAGAAATATAATTGATTTCTGTTATTGATCTTGTATCATGAAATCTTGCTAAATTTGTTTATTGGTTCTGATATTTTTTCAATGGGTTCCTTAGGATTTTCTATGTACAAGATCATATCATCTGTCCAGGAGGTATTTTATTCTTCTTTCCAATCTGGATGACTTTTATTTCATTTCATTGCCTCGTGGCCCCGGCTAGAACCTCTATACCATGTGGGGTGGAAGTAAGAGCAGCCCTCCTTGTCTTGTTCCCGATCTTCATGGGAAAGCATCTAGCCTTTCACCGTTGAGTGTGATGTTGGCTGTGGACTTTTCATAGATGCCTTGTATCAGGTTGAGGAAATTCCCTTCTATTCTGTTTGTTGAGTGCCGTTATCACCAACCAGTATTACACAGATGTCGGAGAGGAGAGGATGACAGTAGACACCAGTGGTGAGGGCTCTGCCGGTAAGTGAAGCCAGGGGATAGTGGTGGCAGGACTCCAAGGAGGGGTGAGTACCTGAGAATGGAGGGCTTCTGGATTGCTTATCCTGAGAGACAGCAATCTGAAAAGAGAATGCCTCCTGCCATCTAGCACATGGTGCAGCATAGGGAGCCCCCAAGATGGGCTTGATACATCAAGTATCTTGATACATCAAGCCCCTGAGTGGTTCTGATGGAGAAGCCAAGGTTTTCCCAGAGGACAGAGAGGGGTCTAGGACTTGACAGAGAAGGCTGTGCATGGACCACAGATCAGATGGCCAAGATCAGAGAGGAATAAAGATGCTTCCCCAGAAGCCACTGTGGAAGGAAGGCCAGACCCCAGGACTAGACAGGAGGAACTCCAGCATAGGATGGAGCACCTCCCAAGAGCCAGGAGCCAGCCTCTCCCTACACCCCAACTCCCCAAAATCTAAGGTCATTCCCAGGACATGGAGGAGAAGGAGAAAATCCTGAACTGCCTGCCTTTAACTTGTTTCTGAGTTTTACCATGAAATGGCAAAATTACTTCTTACCGTCATCAGATGGAATGGAGGGCTGAAAAAAACGAAAAGAAAAATTTTAAAAGTCTTCATATAGGGACTCCTGGGTGGCTCAGTCAGTTAAGTGTCTGCCTTCAGCTCAGGTTATGATCCTGGGGTCCCGGAATCGAGTCCCACATCGGGCTCCTCAGCGGGGAACTGCTCCGCCTGCTTGTGCTCTCTGATAGATAAATAAAATCTTAAAAAAAAAAAAAAAGTCTTCATTTATTTGTTGTACACCGGAGGGTGTCGTGGAATCATTCAGCAGACACCGGTGAAGAACACAGGGAGTGCCAGGGTCTGGACTCAACACAGAGAGGATGCAGAGGCGTGTCCAGAATGTATGCATGTGGACCCAAGGGCTGGTCCAGGCAGCTGGGAGGCAGGAGGTACAGGGAACTGGGGACCGGTGTTACGACTGGCAGCAGAAACTGATCTCAGAGCAAGCTGGCCCCACCACTCTTAGCCATGGGAAAGAGCTAGTGATTCTCCGGATAGTTTTTCTCTCAGGTACTAATGGGCTGGATTCCTCTGCTGGATCAAATGTTTTTTGGAAAGCCCTTTGCTATCAGCCTGACAACAAGGGGCACTAGAAGTCAGCATCCTGAAGGGCTGGCATCTATAATTCATTAGACATCCTCAGCATCAGCAAAAACACACCAGTATCTGTATCCACCCTACCCCAAGCATGTGCATTGACTGCCCCTTTGGACATCCAAAGGCCCAGGGTCCAGGCACCGGTAGTTCTCGGGTTTCAGCCATAGAGACAAGGTCCAAGGTACACCACTGCAACCACCCTGTGTGGCAAACCACCCAAAATCACAGAGAGGAAGGGCAGTCTAAAGAAACCAGAAAAATCAGATAAGCGATTGCCTTTCCTGCTTTCTCGAATTCCTGTTTTTTACTTTGTAGTTTACAAAACCATGTTTGCAGTTGATTCTTACGAAAGCCCTAGTAGGTAAATAATGGAGCCCCACTGTTAAATCCCCGCATTTTACAGGTGAGAAAACTGAGGTCCAGATGGGGCAAAAGTGGGCCAAGCTCACCAAGGTAGTTGAGAATAGCCTGGGCCTGGAATACCAGGTGGAATTCCCTCTCACCTGAGGTTCACTCCACTACAGAGAAGTAAAAAGACAATAACAACGTAGATGGTGAGATCCCAAAAACACGAAGAGAAGTGGGACTCAGATACTCTCACCATGGAGGACCCTGGTCACAAGCTAACAGAAGCTGACATCTGTGGATGGTTCTGTTGACCTTTGCTGCCACCAAGTGGCGATTCTGCAGTTCCTCAGCTTAGAGACCCTTTGAGTGACTGATTTTTTTTTTTTTTTTCTTTTCTGTAGTGCTGCAGGAGGGAACAGAGAGATCAAGGAAGACGGTCCCAAAGGGGAAAGGAAAATAATCTAAGGATATTTTCCCCACCGGGATTTAAGCTAAGAATGGCAATTAATTTGTATGCCAGCTCTGCAGGCTGGTGGTGGCCACCCAGGGACCTACACTGGGGATTCTCAGGTGGCATTTAGCGCATCAGGAAAAGGCTCTCTGACTGATTAGGGATGCCTATTGTGGGCACAGAAGTGACAGTGATGTCATGGATCCATGCCACAGGACAGCCAAAGAGCAGTGGCCTTCCCATGTGGTTCTAGCAAGAGGGAAACTCAGAATAATGAAACCATCCTGGAAACCAGACTGTGGAAAAAATATTTTATTATGTTTCGTTCTCCATGTGACAAAAAGGCCCGGAGAATGCCCATCCCAGCGCGCTCAGCACCACGGCCTCCGAAGTGCCTTACCAGCGCTTGGCACCCAGGTGGCGCCCTTCCTGCCCACCTGGGCCACGAGAAGCCTGGCAGAAACACTGGATTCAGAAATGACCTGAAGAGGTTTTCAGTGTTTTTATCTGACAATGTGGAGACCAGGGAGCTCCTCCTCGAACTCCCAGTGAACACACAGCAGGCACACGGGCAGGGTTGACGTTACCCTGCTTTGGACCCAGCGCCAGGACAGATTGGAATTAGCTGGTGTCAGTCAGCAGTCCACTGCTCCCTTCGCAGGCAGCCGCTGAGGGGCCCCAGCCAGGAGGTAAGGAACGGAGTACTCAGATCAGGGAAAGAAGGGATTCTGAGGTCTTCTCAGCGCCAATGGCTGAGCACCCACCCAGCCCACAGCATAAGTGGAGAGGACGCCTTCTTTCTCTTCAGTAAATTCACTCCCATGGGTTTCTAGATGGTTGCCTTCAACAGTAGCACAATGAGGCTGTGGTCAGGTGACATTGGCTCTGGGGGGAAAGGATGAAAAAAATAGCCTTAACCTAACCAGGTTATCAGTCAGCAAGATCTAAGGGTCAACAACCCACTGAGAAAATCATTTCTGTGAAGCAACCGTGGGCGGAGGATCACCAGGAGAATAGATGTGAAGGGCGAGGAGATGGTCTGGGTTATTCCTAAATGTTCAAAAAAAAGATATTACAAGAAGAATCTGTCTTCTTTCCTTGAAATTGAATTTCCTAGGAATTGAAAGTAGATCAGTGAGGTTTGGAGCAAGGAGGTCACAGCAGGAGGTAGACCAGAATTATTCCAGGAAGCTTCTGGGACAGCGGATCCTGGTCTGTGGGTAGCGGATGGCCCAGCTGGCATCGTGGGCTTCCAACAAGCTGAAGAGCTGACTGCTGACCCAGGCTGGGACCCTACTTCTTTTCATGGTAGTCTGGTATCTCCCTGTGAACAGATAAAATGAACCACATCCCAAAGCACCACCTCAAGTGGCATTCACTGGGTTTCACACAGCCCTTGGGTCACTCGTATGTGTAATCCTGGGGGACAAATAATGGAGAGGATGAATGAAAAGTAAACGTTCTTCATGGGAGCTGGTGGGGGGTGAAGGAGAACTCTGCTTCTGCTCGTTGGAAGGAGGCTGTAGGAGTTGCGGGTTGGACTCTGCTCCCTGCAGACACTGGAAACAGTCCCAGCCCATCCACCACCTACATCCAGGGACACGAGAAAGTCACCCTCCCACACCCTCACAGGGACTGTGGGGGCTCTGTGGCTCTCTAATATGGATCATCTCTCACCCCGACCCCAGTCTGGACTCCCGAAGGAGCCACTAGTTCCCACGCCTTCAGAGACTGGACGCTGCTGTCACCTAGAGCTTGACTTGGGCATGAACTCAGAGCTACTTGGTAAATTCAAATCCAGGGCTTGATAAAGAGCCTCAAAAGCTGAAACTCTTTGGGTGAGATGATGAGGTCAGGATGAGGCTCCCGAAAGGTCAATGGGGATCCTTCTCTTCCACCAGAGAGCCACAGCCTCCTGTCCCATGCCTGTAGGCCAAGGCTAGCCCCCGTCTGTACCTCATTGTCCCAGGAGAGGACTTTCAGAAAGAGGAGCTTCCAACTGGGGTGGTCGCTGCTCTGAAAGGCCAAATCCAGGACCATCAGAATTTGGCCTACTAGAAACTTCTTCCTTCCTCCTGAAGTAGTTAATCAACAGGGTGGTGACAAGTGGTTGGGCGTGACAGCTCACGCAAGCGTCCACCTCTCCAGGAGCTGCCAGATCTTGGCTCTCAAGCCACCCTGCTGCTGAATATTTAACCACATAGAAAGACGGTCCTGAGCTCTTAAATAGGAAGAACGAGTAATAAAATAGTGCATAAAATAGGTGTTTTATTTTGTTCTGTTTATATTTTCTGTTGTTGTTTTTTTCTATAGTAAAGAGGCACTGATTTTATTACAGGATTTTTTTAGAAAGCCACTCTCTTCTGGTCACAGGGAGAGTGGCCAGTATCTGAGCACAGCTTTGAGAACCAGACTATTCCTCTGCCTTGCCCCAGACAAAACCCAAGGACAGTAGTGCTTCACACAAGATGTTTAAGTATGCAAAATGTGTGACTCCTCTTTTCCTTTTGTAAGAGAGGGCGAAGAGTCAAGAGAGCCATGAATGTGGGTGCTTTAGTGAAAAGCTAAAGCATTTGATATAAAGCCGCCGCTCCAGGGCTTGTCCTGGGCTCAGTCTTTTCGGCCTCATCCATCATGCCCTTCCCCTGGGTCTAGGGTCTGGCCCCATTCACACATGCCAGCAGGCCTTGGCTGCCCCAGGGTCAACAGCAGGGAGGTTTGCTAGACCTTTCTGACAAAGGCCATCCTTCTTGACAGAATTTGCAGTCACCAAGGCCGAAGCAAAATGGTTTCTTGTTGACTAGAAAATTCACTGACTCATTTCCCTTTGTCTTCTCAGGTCTGCAGTTACCACTGTGGAGCCAGAGAAGAAGAAACAGGGAGGAGGAGAAGAGAAGGAGCTGAGGGGATGCCGGAAGTTGATTGTCCATCTTCTCAATGATGTTTCTGAGTGGCCGTCTCTGTGTCAGGTTCCATGCGAGGCACCAGCAATAGAGACGTGAAGAAACAGTCACAGCTCCCCTAGGACTTTCACGCTGGCTGGGGAGTGAGGAAAGTCATCAGGCAGTTATGATGCAAGGGGATGTGGTAGGGGCTGAGCAGGGGCTGCAGGGGAGAGCCTACAGCAGGCACAACTCATCTTGGCTGAGGCATAAGGGCAGGCTTCCTGGAGGAAAAGACCTGTAGACTAAAGCCTGCATGACAAAGAAGAATTGGTGAAGGACAAGGGGGATGCGGTGGGGTGTGACAAGATGGTGTGAGGTTGGGAGAGTTTGTGCAAAGACCCAGAGGCAAGAGTAAGAATGTGATTTTCAGGATGCTGGTGGTGACGGGGTTGATGACTAAAACTTTACCTAAAGGGCAATGAGGGAGCCACTGAGGGCATTTGACGAAGGGAGTCACTTGCTCAGATTTCGTTTTTTAGATCCCTTGGGCTGCAGTGATCTTTTGCAATGAGAGATGAAGAAAGAAAGGGAGTAGGAGGCAGGGACCTCGGGAAAAGGCTGTCCTCCAGGGCTTTGGGAGCCACTGGTGGCTCTCAGACTCATGCTCTGAGTCCAGGAGGGAGGTGGGGAGATGATGCCTGTGACAGAGAGTGGACAATGTGGTTTAAGTCCTCACTTCTGGGCCTAACTTATTGAATTTGTATAGTAAAGTGAAGTACACTTCTCTCTGAGGGCTGCTGACACCACTGGATGGGAAAACAGATAGGTGAGCCCACTATCAACAGGTAAATTCTATGCCAATCTCAGTTACTGGGCACCTGCTCACTACCAGCCACAGGTGGGCATTTCAGAAGGGTCTTCTGATGACAGAATTGTAGCCATTGTAGCCCCAGAAATGGCAGAGATTAGGAAAAAAATGAATGACAGGGAGGTTTCAGAAAGTCAAGTGTTCATGGCAAAGCAGAGTGTGTCAAGCCCCAGGGAGGTGCACCTGGCTGGGAAGGAAGCACACTGACCTGGTGCTCAGGGGCTGGGCACGGTGTGGTCCCCACGGATCGCCTTCAGTGAAAGCTCATACCCAAGGAACATGGTGGCGCTCATGGGGAAGCCGCGCACGGTGTTCACCGTGATGCCTCTGAAAAACACCTGTGGCAGGAGCCAGCGTTATCACAGAGGAATGATCCAGACCCCCTGCAGGGCCACCACTGAGGCGTGGAGGAAGGACTGGGGATGTTGGCCACTAGTCCCAGGCTGGACTCCACAGAGCCCAAAGGACCCTGGTGAACCAAAACCACCCCAGATGCCCCAGTCATGCCTCTGCCTTGACCCACATCACCTGTGACTGGGCTTTTCCAGCCCAGCCTTGTACATATACACTAAATACTGTGGGCAAACTGTTCATCACAAACACCCACATACACTTGCTTAATTGCTGCTCTCATGTATATACCCACCTGCACGTGTGTACACACACACACACAGACACACATGCAAGCAAGCACCAAATTCTCTGGAACCTGGATATCCCAGCTCTGCACCGCCCTCACTTTGCAATGGTAGACAGAGCAGCCAGTCAGGACCAACCATTTTGACAGGGTGTCCTCCAAGGGGCAGAGTGGGGAAGAACTCAGGCCACACTTTTAAGACTGTAGATAAGAAAGCGGAGACACAGCTTTGGCATTTAACAGCTGTGTTACTTGGGCAAATGGCGAAGTCTCTGGAACTCAACTTCCCAATGGCAAAATGGGGGTGATGATACAACTGAGCAAATATGGTTGCCGAAGGAATAAACAAGATGCTGCTTTCAAAGTTCTTGTACAGGCCTGCCACGCAGCCAGCGTTCCTGGAAAGCTGATGGTCCCCTCACTCTCGTTCTCAGTAGCCATCTTTACACAGAGGGGCAGTCAATCTTCAATCATCAGTATGAGTGCTGAGGGTACTGGCCTGTATCGATGACCTGCTTAACTAGCCATTCATACAAGAACCCTGTATCTGTCTTCCATCCTTTCTGTTGCAAGGGCAGATGATAAGATGTCTCACTCCCTCTCTGAATCTTCCTGCCCAGTGCTGGGTAGAAGTTGATCAATGTAATATGGTTCCAGCCCTTGCCTGGTTTAAAACCTACCAGGGAGAGATAAGCCCCATGTGGGAATTATTACAATACAGTCTAGAATGTGATGACAATAGATCAGGGCTTTGGGGTGGGGGGAGGTGGGGAGAGCCTGTCCTTGAATGTCTTCCCTGGGAAGAGACAACACATCTAAGGGAAACACTACGCAAGCATAAATGATCCAGCAAGTGTCAGGAATATAATGTACACCTAGCTGACTCCTGTATATTTACTAAGTGTAATAAATAGAGCTGGTATGGGAATTTTGGAGAAGCAGAAATCCAGCCCTTGTACATTTCCCTAGTCTTCTTGGCTGTGAGGCACTGTGGTGTGAGGGTAGGTATAGGCCACTGTCACTGGCAAGGACAGCAAGATGTCTTCCTTCAGGCGAGGCTCCTGCCCCCTAGTACTCTGTGTCAGCCTGCAAGACATAGCCTGGTTATGATGGGGAGAGAATGGCCTTTGTGGGTTTGGGGGGAGTCTTGACCCTCACAGGGAAAGGAGTTGATGGACAAGGATCCCCCAAAAGGGAGCAAGTGGCTCAACTAAACACAGGACTGATTCAGGGGCAAGCAGGACACTTGTAGCATCTAATGTCTAACCTTTCTGGAATTCCCCAGGCTCACCCAGAGTGACTGAATAACAACAAGGAACTGGCCCGAGCTCCGAAAGGAAAATTCCATGCTGGGTGCTCATAAACACTCCCTTGTGGGCCTGTGCTTGGCTCTGCTCTGTGAGGCTGAGCCAGGCAGGGCCTAGATTGGAGTGTGGCCCTCCTCTCCCACAGTGCTAGGCCCTATGGGAACCATAGAACACTCCAGACATATAGACATGACCTCCTTCCAGCAGCCCTGGCCTTCTCTGCTCTAAGGCCCAGAGATGGCAAAGTGCAGACGTGCTGGCTTTTACCCTGAGCTTCTGGAACACAAAACCACCAGAGCTGGTCTCTCCTCATGAAGCCTCGATGGCTCCCCACTTCCCAGGGAAGTCTACATCCTTCCCTGGCCTGCCAAGACCCTTATGCTTGGGCCCTGCACTTTCTCTTGGAAGCCTCTTACACCTGAAATTCTGGGCAAGTTAACAACCTGTCTTTCCTCCAAGAAGCCAGCTCTCTTCCACCACTGGGTGTCTTCTGTTCCATCTGCTGGAATGTTCCCCAGGCCTAGCTGTATCCTTTAGCAGTCTTCCCAGGGCCACCCCAAGCTGGACCATGGCCCACTGTCTTCTGTGCACTCAGAATCTCTGCCATCACAGCACTTCTCACACTGTCCCTAACTACCCATCATCTGTCTGAATCCCTGTTACTCTCAGTCAGGGCAGTGACAGCAGAGCTCTGTGTGGTTTACCTTGGAACCCCCAGCATCTACACATCTGAATCCCCAACATTTATACTTCAGAACCCCCAGCATCTAGTGCTTTCCTTGGCCCAGAGAGCCCTTTATAAAACATAAATGAATCAGTGGACGGATGAATGGATGGATGGAGTGAACGAATTCCTTGTTGTGAAAAGGGAACAGTCTCTGAGCTTAAAGAGTCTTGCTGAGGTTGGTGGTAGTGGGGGATTCTGAAAGTGGCGGGACAGCCCCGGTCCCCAGATGGCAGAACAAAATGGCAGCCGGCTCTGCTACCTCAGGAAATGGCTCTTTCTACAAATGTTTCTCCTCACCTCTCCTTAGTCTCAAGTTCAGTCTCAAGCCACTGTCACAAACCCCCTCCCAACAGCCACCTCCGTGCAGCTGAAGGATACCCACTCCCTCTTCTGGCCTCCTGATCTCGATGGTAACTCTCCCAATGTGTGCAATGGCCCAAGTAGCCCATGACGAATGTCACGGCAGGCAGAGAACAGACTTCTTTTTTGATTTGGGAATGCCCCCAAAGTCCTAGACTTCTAATTCCCTTTATCAAAAAGGCTGCTTTCCTAGTAATCATGAAGTGAGTTACAAAGAACTGCCAAACTTGGCAGTGATTGGGTACAATCACCATTATTCTACTCCTTCCTCAATCTTTATCCCCACTGAGTTTTCCTTCCATAGGGAGGTGGGGACAGGTTGGCTTACTCTGCCTCAGTGTGCCATGGTACAAACAGTTTGGGAATGGATGCACCACAGAGCCAGCTGTGACAGGAGCCATCTACTGGGCCCCCAGAAAAGCCATTCCTCCTGCGGCTGGGAAGGACTTGGAGACAAGCCAGCTGTACAGGGCTATGAGGGACGTTGTTGTCACGTTTCTCTTTGTGTTTACGTGCAAACACATATAAAAACATATATAAATATAACTATCCACATATAAACTTGCACAGAATGTGAATGTTTTTGGAATACATTAGAAGAAACTCACAACAGTGATTGCCTTTGAGAGAAGATTGAAGACCAAGGAGGGCCAATTCGGCCTTATATCCTCTTTTACCTTTTGAAACTTCCTATGTTCATACATTATCTATTTTTAAACCAACTAATAAAAGAATTAAAAATGACTCGCAGTCAGTGAGTGGTTAATCCAAGCTGAATACTGCTACTTCTATCTAAAACCTGTCTCTGAATATAAACTATGGACCAATGCTACTGAGATTAAGAAATCAATCATCTGACCTCAGTTGCCTTCCAGGACCTTGTTACTAACAGAGCACAGTAATTTTTGGATGAAATAATATAAGCAATATATTAAGACTCTGTAGACTTTATAGGATTAGGACACATTAATATTTTGACACACACAGCTTGTGGAAGCCAGAGAGGACAATAACGATTCTGTCTTGCAAATATTGGAGATCTGTGTTTTGATCACTGATTGCTGTTTCTGATCACAGAAGTGCAAAGAGGAAAGGAGCCATGGTTGTTTCTTCTACCCCCACTGAGGCAAGTCCTTCCTCTTCTGGCCAATGCCCCTTTCCCCTGTCATTTTTCTCTTTCCTTTTCTCTTTTCTTTTTGGAAGCTAGATGTTAAAGACTAGGACATTCAAAAGCAACTTCATGTATGGGAAAGTTGGAAAGTGACCATGCATTCCCAGAGAAAGGCTCAGAAAAGAACTGAGAAGACCTTAAGTTTACACTTCGGGCTGATCTTTGGCAAAAACACAGCCTACAACAATCTGAAAAGTGAAACAATAAACAAAAACAATAACAAAACACACCAGACACTGGGGAAAGAGGGGAGAAATCTGATTTCCAGAATTAACACATAATTAAATTAAATTCATAATTAAAGTCTAATCTTCAATAAAAAATAATAAGGCATAAAATGAAACAAGAAAGTATGGTCCATTCAAAGAAAAAATAAATCAAGAGAAACTGTCCCTGAAAAAGACCTGACAGCAGATCAAGCTGACAAAGACTTTGGAACTACCTTAAAGATACTTGAAAAACTAAAGGAAGAGATGAAGAAAGTCCAGAAAATGATACATGAACAAAATGAAAACATCAATATGAAATAAAAAATCTAGAAAGAAAGCAGACAAAAATTCTTCAGCTGAAAAGCACAGTAACTGGAATGAAAAATTCACTAAAAGGATTCAAAGGTATATTTGAGCAGGCAGAAAAAAGAATGAGCAAACTTAAAAATAAGACAATGGAAATTACTGCAGTTGAGAAAAAGAAACAAAATTGAAGAACAGTGAAAAGAGCCTAGGGGATCTGTGGGAAACTGTCAAGGAAACAAATATACACATTATGGGAGTCCCAAAAGGAGAAGAGAGGGCAGAGAATGTCTGGAGTAGTAATAGCCAAAAACTTCCCAAGTTTGGTGAAAGACAGGACTATAAACATCAAAGAAACGTAATGACTCCAAGTAAAATAAACTCTAAGAAACCCACATCAAGACACATTATAATCAAACTTTTGAAAGCAGCAAGATAGAAGGAGCACATTATATAGAAATAATCCTCAATAGGTTTAATAGCAGATTACTTATCAGACACTTTAGAGACCAGAAGTCAACAGGCCAACATAGCCAAAGAGCTAAAAGAAAAAATGTCAGTCAAGAATCCTGTATCCAGGAAAACTATGCTTTGAGACTGAAGGTCTTATTCCCAGGTTCATTTCCAGATAAACAAAAGCCAAGGAAGTTCATCACCACTCGGTCTACCCTGCAAGAAATGCTCAAAGGGGCTGTGGAGGCTGAAACGAAACAGCACTAGAGAGTAACCTGAATCTGTACGAAGAAACAAAGAGCTCAGTAAAGGTGAATTAATGATGAGAGTGACATCAGCAACATGACAGTATAAAATGTCCCTATCTTGTCCCCACCCCAACAACATAAATTCGGCATCCATCCACTCACACAGGTGCCTCTGTGGGAGTTCTGGGATCCAGGAGCACATCCCGATGGAAGCAAGAGTCCTGCCTGCCTGTGTATCAGGGGCTGGGCAGAGAGACCTCAGTACTGGCAGTGGGAGCTTCAGCAGCCCATGGACTGGCTCTAGCCTATCTCAGCTGCAGTCTGGGAGCATCTGGAGAAAAAAGGACTTGGCCAGCGTGTGCGCGCGCGCGCGCGTGTGTGTGTGTGTGTGTTAGAGAGAGAGAGAGGGCGGTGGGGAGAGAGAGTCTGGATGTACTGGAGTGGATAGTGAGCCAAGACTGGAGGGCTGGGGATGAGGCAGCCATGTGAAGAAAGGTCCAGCATCCAGTAGTAACATTAACACTAGTGAAACTACTAACACTAATAGTAAAGCCAAGAACAATGCCTAACTCTTTGTAAATACACTCTATATGTTATGCATGAAGTTAAAGTATTTCTTAGATGCCTAATTTAATCCTACTAGCAAATATCCCTGTTGTTCATGGTAGGGGTGATTATCCTTGGAGAAATGGAGGCCCAGAGGTGAAACAGCTTGCCTGGACCTCCCCCACCTCATGAGTAGCCAGGCTGACTTTAACTTGAGTCTGCTGACTTGAAGGGGGAAGTCAAGAAACCTGGAGGGGCCCCCCCGGAGGTAGAACATGCATGACGGTTTCTCTGGAGGATACTAGGAGTTATCACAGGTGGCAATATAGACAGAGATGATTTTGTTTATAGCTTTAGATGCCAAACTTGGAATTCCGGTTGTCATCCTGGGACAGTTCAGACACCAGAAGGGGCTTGGATTTAGACAAGCCCTTTGGGTGCAGGGAGGAGGAAAGAGAAAGGAAGCAAGGCCAAGTTGCAGGCTTCCCCACAGCTGAGCCCAAAGGTGACAGGATGTGGACTCGAATGGGGTGAGAGAGAAGAAGACAGACCAGGGGACTAGACATTGTGAGATGTGATGACCAATGTGGCTCTGGGACCCCCTACTTGGAGGATGAGGCACCAAGTACTGAGTGAGGAAGTACCTCCAAGCCTTTCCTGATGAGAAGGCAAGCTTTGGTGACAGGGAGATGTGGGTCCAGGTCCCGGTTCTTCCATGTACCGGCTGCATGACCTCAGGTAGGTTACCAGCCCTCTCTGAGCCTGTCTCTTCCTCCAACCTGGGGCATGGACTAGATGAGACAAGGATCCTAAGTAGGGCTTGATGTGGTAACTGCCAGAACTTCAGTTTCCTGATTTCGCTCTCTGTAATCTCATATCCCCCAAAATGTCTGGCCCACCTTCCCGGGACTGACATGACCCCATGTCACCGCTGTGGGGCTTACTTTAAGACCTTCCTTCTGGTAACTCTGGGAGATACAATCCAGGACACCTTTGTATTTGTTTAAATAAACCCCATCAGCTTGGAGTCGACTTTTCACGACATCCATAGGAGTTGCTGTCCCCCAAGAAATTGCTCCTGTAAAGAGAGAGACAAACAGGTGTCAGGGACTGGCTGGTTGAAATCTGTTGGGGACGTGGCTCCCTGCCCCTTCCCATCATTTACAGGCTTAACAGCTGCTGGGGGACATGGAAAGAGCTCAGTCAGGACCTGTGAAGGCCATCCCTGAACTTCCCTCACCAGTCACTGTGGAACTTTAGAGAAGTCTCCTCCTCTGGGCCTACAGTACTGACCTTTATGGGGTTCCTGTTAGGATGAATAAATGGATGCACACAAAGCATTGAGCACAGTGCCAGGCCCACAGCCAGCGCTTTGTCCGGATGCCTTTATTGGCAGCTTTTACTGGAGAGACAAGAATAGGCCCCACCAATCCTTGGCAGTGCCTTTCCAGGGCACCAAGGGCCACAGCCCAGAGCAAAGGCTGTGGCGGAAGGCTTGCAGCTCCACAGAAACAGAAGGGACTCTGAATACAGAGAAGCTAAACAAACACTTGCAGATAGGCTGCTTGCCAATGAAGGGCCAAGTATTGGAAAGAGCAGGAAGGTCTTTACAGATCTGGTCACTTTTCTGAATATCTGAAACTGAAGCCTCGGGATGATGTAACACTAGGTCATCCTCACTGGAGAAGCTCAGGTGCCCTAGTTTGAGCACTTCTGTGACTTTAAAGGACTCTTGGAAAACAATGCCAGGTTATTGTATAAACATGAAAATTGGCACGTCCTTAGACAGGAAGAGAAAAACAAACTGATGCCAAAGTCCAGGGCAGCTGGTTTGCAAAGTTTAGTAATTGCTGTCCAGAGACTCCCAAATGATGCCTTAGCCTGTCCTGGACCCACTGCCCATCCCAGCCTCCAGCCGCCATGGCCTCCTGCCCATGATTCCCTGGGAATCCTCCACACCTCCCTTCCCTCTTGCCTCCTGCCGGATAATGGGGCTGCTTCCCCTGGAGTCTGTCCATGTACTCCCGGGCATACTCTCCTGTTCCTCAGCCCATGGGCAAGGGCAACACAAAATGTAGTCTACCTACCAGGGCACTCAAACCTGCTCTCACCAGAATCGAGAATGGTAGGGGCCTTGTCCTCTCAGCCAGCTAGTGCTTAGTAAGCACTTACTAGGATCTGGCAGAGGCCGGACCTCACACACATGAGGGCAGAGGGCGGACACTGGTGTTTGGCAGGTAAGAAATGGGCTTTGTTATGTGTTTGCTGAGTTTTGAGCATAGCTAATGATGATGATATGGGGGCGGGGGAAGTGGAGAAGAATATCAATTTTCTTCTTTCCAGAAGATCTTTCCCATCAATATCACACATGCTGTGTTATCAGTCTTTTTAAAAAGCATCCCTCTCTTGATTTCCCTACCTTTCTCTGGAGAGAGCTGCATACCACTCTTTCCAATCACAGCACAGCTAAACCCCTCAGACATGTTGTGTGTCCTCAGACTGTCCAATTTCTTTCATCCCATTCTCTCCTAGTCCCACTTCAGTTGAGTGTTTACACCCCTCTCTTCACCAAAATGGGTCTTGTCACAGTCCCTGATGACCTACATATTGCTAAATCCAGGCAGCAGGTATAGCAAGTGCAAAGGCCCTGATGTGGAGAGAAGCCAGGCATGGTCAGGGTGAAGCAAGGAGACCAGTCTGGCTGGAGCAGAGCAAGCAAGGGGAGAGGAGCAGAAAAAAATTGCAGAAGGGTAACAGGCAACTGGATCATAAAGGGACTGAAAACCACTGTAAGAACACTGATTTTTACCCAAAACGAAGTGGGAATACTGTGTGGTTTCTGAATAGGGAGGGTGAGTAACCAGCCCATGGTCACCAAATGAGGAAGAGAGGATTTGAACTGGGATCTTGCTGACTGCAGAGTCCCTGCTATGCTGTCTTAATTAGCTGTGTGCCCTTGGTCACTTAATCTCTCTGAACCTCAGTTTTCTCATCTGAAAAATGGGAAGACTGATTCTTCCCTTAAAGAGTTAATGAAATTCTCACTTTAGAAAGGGTTTGCTCTGTCAACATTCAAAAACAGTGAACCCCAATAACAGATTTCCTCTTCAAAGCTCAGTAATACCTAACACAGAAGAAAGGGTCAGAGTACATCTTCTGACTGGAAGTTCCACAATCCTGAATAGGAACTTGCCATTCCCACAGATCCAGAGGAAAGGAGAGGCAAAATAGAGGGAGACCATTCCCCATTCCCAGGCTTTCCTCTGACTGGCTCGGTCTGGCACATAGTAGGTGCTGAATAAAGAATTGTTGAATGAGTGGCTAGATGAATTGTGCCCTTTTCTGGGCTGAGAAGGGCATGATAGGCCTCCCAGTCATCCCAGGATAAAGGTCAGCCCAGGGACAGGGGTCAGTACGGCTGTCCTTACCTGCCATGCCACCGGCCAGCCACACGGCACAGGGGCTGGGGCCTGTGCAGGCCTCAGGTGTGATCCACTCATTCAGGAACACATAGGGGATGAAGTAGAGGCAGTAGCCTGGGACATCCCTCAGGAGCATGGCACCAACGCCCCGGTACATCCCTGCCAGGCCCTCAGTCCGCACGATGGTTGCGATGCAATGCACAGGCCCCTGGTAAATGGGCTGCACCCCAAGAGCCACTGCCCTGGGTTTCAAACCAAGGTTGGCTGCAAAGACAGGGAGAAGAAGATGAAAAGTGACCCAGGGGGCAAGAGACTGGCCCATCTCCAGCGCTGGAGCCAGCCTGGCCCATTGACAATTTCCACTCCCACGGCCTGTTGGTTTTTATCAAAACTTCTGACCCTAGCAATTCAAACCGAGATTCTCAAGCTCCAGCAGGAAGACCAACATGTGCAGCCAGCTGTACAGCCAGACTGGAGACTATTGCCTGCTGGGTGAGAAAGCACCAGGTGCCTGAAGGGCTTTTGGTCAACCACCGTTATGTCTTTGTAAGCAGCAGTGACTGCGGAATGTCCAAGATCAAAGATGACCAAGCTGTACCAAACTTTTCCCTGAAGCAGAGGTTGCAAAATCAATGTACTCTGTATGAGTATGTGGGTGTGTGTACTTGTGCACAGTTGGTTAAAAAAAACATACGAGTATCTTCTCCGATTCTGTCAGTTGTATAAGGGCTAGTATCCAAAATCCATAAAGAACGTATCAAACTCAACACCCAAAGAACAAATAATCCAATCAAAAAATGGACAGAAGACATGAACAGATACTTTTGCAAAGAAAACATCCAAAGGACCAACAAACACATGAAAAAGTGCTCAACATCACTAGGCATCAGGGAAATACAAATCAAAATCACAATGAGATACCACCTCACATCTGTCAGAATGGCTAAAATTAACAAGTCAGGAAACGACAGATGCTGGCGAGGATGCAGAGAAAGGGGAACCCTCCTACACTGTTGGTGGGAATGCAAGCTGGTGCCTCCACTCTGGAAAACAACATGGAGGTTCCTCAAAAAGTTGAAAATAAAGCTACCCTATGACGCAGCAATTGCACTACTGGGTATTTACACTAAAGATACAAAGGTAGTGATCCGAAGGGGCACGTGCACCCAAATGTTTATAGCGGCAATGTTCACAATAGCCAAACTACGGAAAGAACCTAGATGTCCATCAACAGATGAAAGGATAAAGAAGATGTGGTATATATATATACAATGGAATACTACGCAGCCATCAAAAGAAATGAAACATTTGCGACAACATGGATGGAACTAGAGGGTATTATGCTGAATGAAATAAATCAATCAGAGAAAGACAATTATCATATGATCTCTCTGATATGAGGAATTTGAGAGGCAGGGCAGAGGGTCTTGGGGGGTAGGGAAGGAAAAAAATGAAACAAGGTAGGATCGGGAGGGAGACAAACCATAAGAGACTCTTAATATCACGGAACAGACTGAGGGTTGCGGGGGCGGGGGGTGAGGTAGGGATGGGGTGGTGGAGGGATGGACATTGGGGAGGGTATGTGCTATGGTGAGTCTTGTGGAATATGTAAGACTGATGATTCACAGCCCTGTGTCCCTGGGGGCAAATAGTACATTATATGTTAACAACAACAAAAAAAAGCATATGAGATTTGGACCCAGACTGTTCTGGTTCCAAATCCAAAACCCACTACTTAAAAACTTCTCAACCTTGGTAGGCCACACTTTTCAGCCTTTGGTTCCTTAACTTTAAAAAAAGATAATAGGTCAGGGGCACCTGGGTGGCTCAGTGGGTGAAGCCTCTGCCTTCATCTCAGGTCATGATCTCTGGGTCCTGGGATCAAGCCCCATGTTGGGCTCTCTGCTCCACAGGGAGCCTGCTCTCCCCTCTCTCTCTGCCTGCCTCTCTGCCTACTTGTGATCTCTGTCTGTCAAATAGGTAAATAAAATCTTAAAAAGAAAAAAAAGATAATGGGCCAACTACTTATTGCATAAAAAGTTGCTAAAAAAGTAGATCTCAAAAGTTCTCTCCACACACACACACACACACACAGGGTAACTATAGGATATGACTAATGTGTTAACTAACCTTACCTCGGTAACCACTTCACAATACACATGCATATTAAATAATCAAGTTGTATACCTTAAATGTACACAATGTTATATGTCAATCATTTCTTAATAAAGCAGCAAACATTTCTAAAGGAAAAAGAAGAGAACAGGTCAGTATGCGTAGGGCAATATTATAAAGAGCTGAGCATGGTACTAGGAACACTGTAGGGGGAGAATAATTTACCCACAAATCATTACTGAGACTGAGACGACGGGCATGAATTTGGAGGATACATGGGCTGGAGGGCTGGACATGCTGTCCCTCCAGCCTTGGCTAGCAAGCAGTGACTCTGTCTCTTCCTTTTAATCCTTCCACCAGGCTCCCGTCTCCTTCTCTGATGCTCATCTCCCCAGCTGCGGACGCTTTATCTCAGCTTTGACTCCTGACCAGAAAGGCTCCCCAGTCCCAGGGCTGATGCAGTGCACTCTTATTTTCAACACTCCGTTCTTGAGGAACCAACATGGTATGGCCAGGAAAGAAACAGAACGAAGCTTCCCTGTGACACACACCTACGTTACCACCTGGGTTTAGTTCCCTGTATGTGGCATCTCACTTTGATTTTGCACATGCTGACAAAGAGGCAATAACTTTCATTACCGAACAGCTGAATTTCCAAGTTCCCCATACAGTCCCATCCTTATCAGATGAAAGGTTAGGAGCAAAGATTCAGGTTCATGATTCTATAGTCCAAACTGAAGATCTGAGAGTCAAGTACAACCTTTCTTTCTGCTCATCCCAGAAGGAGGTAAGGTAGAGGGGGAGATTCCTATTTGCCTGGGAAGTGTGCTTGGACAAATGAATCCTGTATTTTCTTTTTGTGCAAGAGGAAGAGACTAATTAGAGACTTGTGCATTCAGCCAACTACAGCATGGCCAGGAGGCTGAGTCCTGTTCACTTCCACAGCAGATCCCCCAGGAAGGGAGCAAGTGTGGTGGCCACCCCTGAGGGCAAAGGGCCTCTGAGCTCAGAGCAAGATCAGACACTGTGGTCTTTGAAAGCCCACTGAGATATCATTGCCCACCCCTTCCTTTTCCAAATCCACTATGATGCTGCCAGCGTCACCCTGGGAAATTCTGGGATGAGACAGAATAGATATAATTGTCCCAACATCTCAACCTTCCCTGGGTCATGCCCACGTCCAAGTAGCACTGACCTGACCCAAGAGTCAAGGTTTTCATGAATCAACTACCGGTAGGATGTGGTTCTCAGAAGTTACTGATTGAAGGAGAGTGTCCTGATAACATTCTGCTTATGTAGAGGTACAAATGTTGAAAAAAATACCTGCCCAACCTCCAACATGCCTTATCAACAAAACACCTGTACTTTTTTCCCTTTTCTTCCCAGGATAAGCAATAAGGAACTTCTCTGAGATTCTCCCACATTTGTTATATAAGCAATCTAGTTTTTACTGCTTAAGAATTCTCCATTTATGGCTATTAAAGCAATATAATTGTCAGGGGATTGCCATCCTCTGGAATACCAACATGACTCTAACTGGCAGCCAGCGCCTTCTGAACACAAGGCCACTGGAACTCCTTCTAGCTCCCTCATCCCCAGCGTTAAAGCGCACACACACACACACACACACACACTTATTTGGAAATAATTTCCAGCTTGCAATAAAGGTCAAAAAAGAAAAATTTATACAGAGAACACGCTTATACATCCTTTCCCTGGATTCACCTAATGTTAACATTTTACCTCATTTGTTTTATGGGTTGAGTGCTCTCTCTCTCCCTCCCCACTCCCATCTCACTGAACAGATGTCCCTGTCCCAGTGCATAAACTTTGCCTGGGCTGTGTTCATCTTCAAGATCAGTGACCTGACCCGGAATCAAGGGTTTCATGAATGAGGTATGGGTATGACTTGGCTTTCAGGAGTTACTGATAAGAAAGATCCTCATAAAAATCTTCCTTGTTTGGAGGTGCCAATGTTGGAAAAACATCTGATAAACTTTGAACTGGCTTTGTCAACAAGACCCAAACTTGCACTTTTTTTTTTTTTAAATCCTTTTCCGCAAGGTAAGCAATAAGGAAATTCTCTGTATACACATGCATATCTTTTTCACACATAGGTACATAACATTATTTTCTGAACCATTTCAGGGTTAGATACTGAATGGTTCTTTACCCTTAAATCCTTCAGTAATTGTTGCCTAACAATAGAGATACTGCCTTAAATGCCAGAGTAGTTATCAGTCTCATAATATATGTTGACAGTACCTGTACCTAATGTTACTAACTATACTCAAGTTACCAATTGATCTTGTACTGACCTGTATGGCATTCCTCCCTTCACTAGTGCAGGATCTAGTCCAGCGAGTTACTGCACTTAGTCGTCATGATTCTTCAGGTTCCTTTATTTATTTTTGTTTTTAGTAAGCACCACACCCAACGTGGGGCTGAAACTCATGACCCCAAGATCAAGGGTCACACTCTTCTGCCGACTGAGCCAGCCAGCCCCTAGTTCCTTTAATCTGGATCATTTCTACAGCTTTTCTTTCTTTTTAACGACACCAGCATTTTTTATTAGTGTGCTGCCTCCCTTCTTATGAATAAAACCTTCTTCATTTGTGGTTTGCTTCATGTTTCCTTGTTATCACATTGAGATGATGCATTCTTGGCTGAACTTCCTCCCCGTTCTCACCTCTCCTCCCATGAAGACTAATGACTCTCAGAAGCCCCTGGTTTTCTTCTCTGGCCTCCTGTCCTAGTTTTATTAGTTTCCTTTTGCAATTTGGATATAATTCACATTCAATAAAAGGAATAGCTTGTAGGTGTACATTTGATGAGTTCTGACAACTGCATGTACCTGGGTTACCACACCCTCCTGAGAAAATGACAGCTTAAACTTGAAGCAACCTGTTTGATCACAGCCCACTAAGACACAGTGAAGATTCCAAGCCTACCTACCCTTTCCTGATTGTTTTTGAAGGTATAGGAACTCTGTGACATCAATGATGTGTCACTCAATGAGAAACAAATCTTCCAGCTAGTCGATGGTTGTTGCTGGCCCATCTGCATTAGCAATAGTGGCATGGACTGTTCATATGGGACCACAAAGCAGAAAACAGAAGCAACTCTTAATCAGTTGCACCAACCAAGAGATGCTCAGAGGCTGGGCCCATCAGGGGGAGGCTCTCCTAGGGAGTGGGCGTGGTCTGAGAGGCGTGGCCCGGGGAGGCACAGTTTAGGAGGTGTGGCCCGGGGAGGAGAGCTTGAGACAGGACCTGGGGAGGTGTGGCTTGAGAGGCGTGGCTCCCGGGGGAGGTACGGCTTAGAAAATGTGACTGGGGGAGGCGGGGTTTGGGAGACAGGCAGGGCTTGACAGTTCCACTTAGAAAAGAGCTGAATCAGAGTTCTTGGTAACTCTAGCTGTTTAAAACAAACTTTGGTGACCTTTAAAAATGGACTTGGGAGGTTGCCTGCAAGCAGCTTTTGGAAATAGGTGCAACAGAAATGCGTAAATCTGCAGGTTGTTTGTGCAAAGAACCCAAGGAAGGGGGTGAGGTGCTTGGTGAGTGAGTACTTCGCTCACACTGAACCACCTGTTCTCAGCCAGTTGTTTTTGATCCTTCAGGGCTTAGCTTAGGGGTGTACACGTGCATGTAAAGGGATTCACATAGGGCATATTTTTTTCTGGGACAAAATGTATTTAGCTTCTCTAATGAGAATTTTTTGTTCCAAAATGCGGATTAAATTACAAATCAAACTTTGATCATTTTTTATCAGGAAGCTTTGCTATTGACACCATTTTTTTTTCTGTACTCTAAATGAAGACCCTGTTACCTTTTATGATGATACATATGGATTAAAACTCTGAAACACTCAGGATGCTTGTGATTTTCTTTGTTTTCCCAAATTCACTTAGGACCAATTCAATCTCCCTATATCAAGACAGGCAGGATGTGGGGCACCTGGGTGGCTCAGATGGCTAAGCATCTGCCTTTTACTCAGGTCATAATCCTGAGGTCCTGGGATCAAGCCCCACATAGGGCTCCCTGTTTAGCCAGAAGCCTGCTTCTCCCTCCGTTTCTGCCTCTCTCTCTCATGAATAAATAAATCTTAAAAAAAAAAAAAAAAGACAGGATGCTCAAAGTCAATGAAATTGGCCCCTACCTAGCTCCTAATCTTCTTCAAGGAGCAGAGGACAGCCTCTACAGTTCTAAAAACAAAACAAAACAAAAACCTCTGGGGCACCTGGGTGGCTCAGTGGGTTAAGCCTCTGCCTTCGGCTCAGGTCATGATCTCGGGGTCCTGAGATGGAGCCCCACATCGGGCTCTCTGCTCAGTGGGGACCCTGCTTCCCCCTCTTTCTCTCTGCCTGCCTCTCTGCCTACTTGTGATCTCTGTCAAATAAATAAATAAAATCTTTAAAACAAAAACAAAACCTCTCCTCCAAGCTCCCTCACCTCAACCAGCTGGCCTACCTCGTTGGTGGGGCTGGGAGGCAGGACACACAGAAGCTGGGGACCATCATTCCGTAGACTATACAGTGTGGCTGTTTAACTTCACTGCTCTGCCCACCAGTGTAAGGTGACTTGCTTACTGGCCTCTGACTGGGCCGTCCTGGCAGGTGCCTCTGCAGGAGGTAGTTTTCAGGTTTGGCCTGTCCTAACAGGTACCCATGCAATCACCTCTTGGGAGTTCTCCCACTTTGGAGGGCCTGAACCAGCCTAGATGCAGGCTGGGTCCCCACAGATTTGCCTCTCAGAAGCCAGGGGTTTAGCCATACATACTGCTGGGCCCTTCCCAGGCACAAACATGAAAAACTTTCATCTCTTTCCTTTCTCAGATATTGTTCAATGTCTTCAATGGGCCATAACTGGAAACAGGAAAGGCACCTGAAATACAATGGCTGGTCACTGATCCACTGCAGTAAGGGGTAGCTAGCCCTCAGAAACACAAGGTCCGGCCACTTTCTGGAAGGGAAAGGCCCATGAGACTTCTCCTATGTACGCATAGTCAGGCATGGGATGAAAACACAACATTATTTCTCAACAGGTCACTTTCTACAGAAAATCCTTAATAACTAAGCCATCCACAGATGAGGTCCCACTGCTCCCCAGTCAGTGACGTACAGGGTTACCACGTACAGGTTACACAGGTTATTGTGCTCAAATATTTCTAGGCCAGGGAACTCCCAAATCACAGTTGGGAGCATGCACTTATTTCAGGGACCCACAAACTGGTAAGCATTATAGATTCACAGGACTCCTAAAGTATTTCACACACATGTGTAACCGTTTTTTCTCCTACGTGTACATGCTATTGCAGGGAACACAACAAAAATTTACTTAAATATACTAATTATCCAATAGTAACTGATCGTATGTGGCTTCTTAATCCACAGACACTGAAGGTACAGCAGCTATTCTGTGGGTTGGACACCATTTAACGGATTTAAAAGGCATTCAGGGAAAACCTGGGATTAGAAGCAGCTGGGATTCACTTTGCTGCTCAGCGGCTGCTTACCATACAATCCAGTGCAAGGGAACCCACCACTTTGGCCCGCAGTTTCCTCCGCTGCTTAGAAAAGGGGAAGAATAAATAGCCTGCCACCTCTTTCACTTTTGTGAAAATTGAGTGACAATTGGCAAAGGTACTTTACTTGAGGCAAATAGTCATTCCTATTTTATTACCCCTCTCCTGATATGACTCCAGATTCTGGGAGTGCTGGACCTGCCAACCTCAGGCAGCGGTGGCCTGCAGCCAAACCTACTGGGGGAGGTTGTAGATGTCCACACAGGACCAACGACTCAATACTAGCATTGAGTCCCCAACTCAGGACCATACTTGCCCTCCTCAGTTGATATAAAGACCAAATGGAGGTGTCATCCGCGTATGTAACCTCACAATGGTGTGTTACGTGGTAGGCACCATCATTTCATCTCTGCTAGCTGTGTGGGACCACAGTTTGGAAAAGGTTCAGCCAAACCACCCAGAATTCAAGGACTCCTCTTGAACTACACGGCTAAATGCCTGGCCTCTTCACAAATTTCTTCCCTTTCCTTTTGGGCTGCTGTGGCTCCAGCCCTCACTTCCTATTGGCAGCCCACAGCCTACTTGACAAGAAGGCTCAGACTGTAGTCCTGGCTTGTCTCCAGTCCCTTGTCATACTCCAGGGATCCTTCCTGCTCTCCCACATAGATTTTCTTCTTTGGGAGTTAAATGGAGCAACATTCAGGGAGTTTAGCATTAGTTATTCTTGATCTGCAATGGGAAAGTCTTGAAAAATCTGCTCTATCAGAAGGCTGCTCCTCCCCAAGGCCATCCTGCCTGGAGAAGAGTGTTTTTCTTGGCAGCCATACATTTTTACGGTAGCAATAAAACTATGTTGCCAAAGAGACAAACTGAAGTACATGGTCAGGGCCTCTGAGGCCCAGTTGGTGACCTTCCCAGCCAGACATTGCCGAAGACTCAGAAAAATCAGAGAAATGGTTTCATCCCACTTTTGTCATCCTTGGGCTCAGGTGGGCTTTGTGTTCTGGTGTGTGGTTGATGATCTCTTCCACCCCTCATGAGGCCCTCTCTGATGTTACCATTCCAGCCCTATTTATCTCGGCTCGCATGCTCAGAAATTAGGATCCTCTTCTCTCCAAATCCTGGCCGCATTCTGTCCCCTTCATTCTGTTCGGGCTCATGGTAGAGGCTGGCCTTGCAATGAGGTCTCCCTCAACCTCCTTTCTCTTGCCCTCAAAATCCTTTCTGGGGGCGCTTGGGTGGCTCAGTGGGTTGAGCCTCTGCCTTCGGCTCAGGTCATGATCTCAGGGTCCTGAGATCGAGCCCCTCATTGGGCTCTCTGCTCAGCAGAGAACCTGCTTTCCTCCTCTCTCTCTTTCTGTCTGCCTCTCTGCCTACTTGTGATATCTGTCTGTCAAATGAATAAGTAAAATCTTTAAAAAAAAAAATCCTTTCTGAATTGTCTGTTTTATTCTCCTCTCCAAACCCAGAAACAAAAGGCTTGTTCCTTCCCCAGCCTTTGGTCTCTGTCCCTAGTGTCACCTCCCACCTCAGCCATTCTCCCCTCTTGATTCCCTTTTGCCTACTTCGGTGACAGGAGTTTTCCAGGACTCTGGCTTCTGGGGCACTGGAGGTGGATGGGCCAGGACCATGCCCTGTTGCAGCGTGTCACACCTGAGGGAGCACGTCACCTAACACGTCACCCAACCCGAGCCTCAGTTTCCCCATTTGTAAGATAAAGAGAATGACGGCACCTCTTTTACACAGTTGCTGTGACGATTTAAAGGCAGGGGTGTGTTAGCACAGCGTGCATGGTATGGGCTTGGCTACTGCTGACCATGGCCATTGATGCCACTGGAACTCCTCCCTGAGCTCTTTCCTGGGTCTTTCCCTTCATCTCCACCTCTTCCTATCTGTAGCTCACCTTGACATCTGCACCTAATTCATGGCCTCAGTGGTCACTTCTCTGTCACACCCCTGACTCCTCCTCCAGCCCCGACATTCCAGCTGTGGCACCTCCCACACGAACCGAGTCAGACTCAGCACGTTCTCACTCAAGCCAGCCCTCCTGCCAGGCTCCAGAACAGCAGCAGTGACAGTAATGTGTATGGGTGACACACCCCACACCAACTGCTGCCTCACACACTTCGCCATTTCATTCCCGGTGGCGGGGTGGGGGGGGAGGCGTCCTCCCTCACAGTCACCCAACTGTGCAGTCCTGGGTCAGTGCAGACACTCCCCTCTCCTGCCTGGCCCACTGATTCTCTACCACAAATACCTCCAACTGGCCACTCCCCTCCATTCCCAGAGACCAAGGCCCTGGGCCCCCTGCTCCTGTTTCTCACCTGGTCTGTGGCAGCACACCCAAATCAACCCACCACTACTACTTTCCCCACCCTTTCCACCTCTCCTGAAGGCCAGATCCAGCTTCCTCCCACACAGCTCTGCTCAGGTCATTCTGCTGCCCAAGAGGCCGCACTGCCCGCTGAACGGCGCCTAAGCCCATGCTCAGCTAAGTAATCCAAGCTCTTCACAACTCCCCCCTGCACCTTCCCCCTCCCTGCATTGTAGTTAGAACTCCAACCCTGTGCTACGGTGCTCTCCATTCCCACGTGTCCGTCTCCAAAGCCTCACCAGTATTCCAACACCCCATCAAAGGCCCCTTCCTTTCTGGAGTCCTCCTGACCTGCAGAGCCAGACTCCAAGGTTCCAGAGCCTTCCACAGACTGTTCTATTCTGCTACACATCTGATTTCCCCCACCAGACTGTGCACTCCCTGAACAGGGGCTGTGTGTCTCATACCTCTGATCTATCTACTCTGCTTGGATCCCAGCAAGAGCTCAGGACATGTTTGTGAATGACGGAGCCAGAGAGTGAGTCCCAACAGGTGCCACACTCAGCCCTCTGCCTCCAGTGGGGCCGGGTACAGTCTTGGGCTGGTTGGCACAGAGTTAAAGCTGAGTCCTCCTCCAGTGCCCAAACTCTGCCTTCTTGGGGGGGGTGGGTGAGGCCTTTGTGATTTGCACATTAATTAGGCTGTCAATGAAAACACAGACCAGAAAGCTCCCAGACTAGGGAAAAGTTGAGTGTCACTGGCCATCGGCCTCCAGGACTTGACTTGGCCCAGGCAAAGGAGGGACTGCTGGCCTCTGGGACCACAGCCCTGAATTCCAGTTCAGGCCCAGCAGGGCACCCAGAGAGGCTCATGCCCACACCAAGGGTGATGATGACTTCCAGAGGGAGGGTTTCTTCATCAGAGCCTTACAGTGCAGCTCATGGCCAACTGAACTCAGGCCAGCCTCTCCTTGCTGCCAAGCGGCAGGGGCACCAGGAGCAAACCTCCGTCAAGTTGCAACAGTTTTCACAAAGGGTTACTGCTGTTTAGTATGCAACTCTAGTCGGGGCCAGATGGAACTTCCCTCCCAACTTCAGCCACTGCCGATGGAATGTGGTTAAAAAACACACACACACACACACAAAACCTTTCTGTATAACAATTTCACAGTATGTGCCAAGAATCTAAAAATGACCAGACCCTTTGACTCATTCATGAAGCAAAGAGCCCACACATTTAGGGAAATAACCCTACATGAAAGCAACTCCATATGGACAGATTACCTGATCATATCATTATGTTTGAAAGAGGATGAACCAGCAACAATGTCAAGGTCCATCCCTAGGAACGTGTGACCTAAGTTTAGTATTACAGTGAACATCTATTTCAGGTGTTCAGTGTGTCAGGCCTGATGCTCAGATCGTCATGTGAAATCCGTCATCCTCCATCCCAGTTATGAGGTGGCTACTGTCGCTATGTCTGCTTTGCAGATGAGTCATCAGAGACTTGGTGACTTGAGGGGAATTGTCTAGAGTTCCTGGGTTGTGGGGGAGAATTAGAAGCAGGTAATCAAACTCTAGAAACTGAATTTTTGCCACGTTGCACCATCCCTCTCAAAACATGTGTGTGCTCATGGACACAGTGATGGAATAAGGCACATCTATTTTAAATATTAGTCATCTATTGTTAATCATTTTAAATGCCATTTTCATAACATGGAAAATGTTGTAAACTAAGTTGAAAAGAGGATACGAAACTGGAGGAGTACCACTTCTTAACGTGTTTTATCTATGCATTTAGAAAAGGAACACATTACTGTATTCACAGCGACTGGACGGGTGGATGGACGTCTTCTCCCTCCACATTGAATGTTCTAGCTTGTGTATGTTTTCAACGACAAGTCAGCACGAATAGTTCATCAGGATGAGCTCAGTGGCTTTCTATTTGCAAGCCTTCAGGTAGCTTACCTCTTACCTCGATGCGGCCTCTATTCTACCTGTCACATGTCCCAGATGCCAGAGGCCTCTGGCACTCAGCTTCAGTATATGGGGGTGCTCCCTCATGGCCCATCATCTCCACCCAGAAGTGGTTAGGACATTCTAGGGTAAATCCACAGACTATGGACAATCCCACAAGCCCGGCCTGAGGCTGCCTGGAAACACCCATCTCAGCATGGTCACCTCACAGAGTGGGCCTGACCCAGGGCGGAGACCACAGGCTCTCAGGTAGCACTAGGCCCACACCACCAGCTCCATGCTCTGCTAGGCTTCAGGGTGAGGTGTTCGCATCTGCTTTTGTTCTTAATTAAATTATATGAAAATTTCCAATTCCAGCCACATGGCATCCATCACCTAGAACAGAGCTGAAGCCACCCCCTTGGATAGGATGTGGGCTTGGCTTGCCACAGTCCCCACCACTCCCTATTATCTCCCCAGCACCAGAGCGGACACGTGTGCTGCTTTTGTAAACGCAGAGTCATAGGGAAGTGAAATATGTTTTGTGCTCACATTTTGAAGAGGAAAAGGGAGATGTGGTTTAGCAGGGCTGTGGGTGTCAAGATAAATGGAAGAAGTTACTCACTTATGTTACCTCCCTGGTCCCAGTGAGTCTTTGAACTTTCCATCTCTGGCCTAGAGGGTCCCTGAGGGATAAGTAAAAGAAAACCACATCCTTTCTCCCTTCCTGGGAAGATTCCTGGCAAAAAGCTCTGCTTACCTGCCGCCCTCCTCCAGCCCCAGTAGTGATCCTGCCCAGCCACCAAAGACCTACCCCCAAGCAGCTGGGGTGGAAGGTGAGGAACAACAGGTCAGGCAGAGAGGGGCTGCCCAAAGCCATGGCATTCGGACCCACCCCTGGGAATCCAAGAGCTATGCCCACTACCTGAACAATGTTATTTTGGAGACATGCTCCCAGCCTAATTCCCCCTTCCCATTTGAAGCCGGATTTGGGATGAGTTTGTGCAAAGGCCCAGGTGTTATGAAAGCTGCCATCATCTCAAAATCCCAGGGCAGAAGCAAAAATAGCATCAGTGGGTGAGTCAGAAAGCCTGGGGCTCCATCCCAGCTCCACTTCCCACGAGGGGAGTGACCTGAGGCCAGCTACAGAAGCTGCTGATGCCTCAGGCTCCCCTTTGTTAATGACTAGGAATTGGGTTGCTAGAAAGATTAAACACTTACAGAGCTCCTAGCGTAGTACTTGGCGCAGGGTAAGGGACCAGTAAATACTGGCTATTCTGCCCCCACTGCTGTGACATGGCTTCGAGGAACACAGAGGCTTGAGGAACACAGCTCATGTGAACCCTCCACTCCTGGTTTCTACTCTCCCTGCACTTGCTCGGGTAAACTGTCTTTGTCTCTAGCTGCCTGCTAAGCCACTGGGCCCAGGTGCTAATGACTTAGAACTCTGCAGGGCTGAGAAACCCTGGCCTGCAGGAACCTCCCTTGGCTTCTTGTTGAGAGCCTTCCCTGAGTTCACACAAGGCCAGTTCCTGGCACACTGAAAAGGACAGAATAAACACATGTTCATTTTCTGTTGCTGCCTCAAGGGACTGACGAAAGAGGACAAGTTTCCTTCTAGCACTATGATGAACTAACAACCTAAAGCCACGGACTGTGGCCTACCCACACAGGAGTAGAGCCAGGAACTCACCCTCCTCGGACACTATTCAATGCCTCCTATGGTGGCAAGGGCAGGGAGAGCACCCTGGACCCTATGTTCTCACTGCTCAGAGAGCTTATCCAGGAAACGAGGCCCCAGAAGGATCTGGACTTCCCAGGTAGGCAGTTGTTCTCCAAAACTGCTCAGGCCCTGGCGAGCAGGCAGGGGTAAGCCTCAATGTAGCCGTGAGCATGTGCACAGACCTGATCTGCAACAATCCCTCCACCCTCCTTCTACCTGCCCCAAAGCCCTTCCTGACCCCCAGCCTGTCCCGATTCCTCCCCTACCACCACATCTGGAGTTGCCCAATTGCTCTCTGCTGGAAAGAGCATTACAGGACAGATAGGATGTAGACACTTCTTCACCACTGCATCCCTAGCACCTAGCTCTGTGCCTGGCATACAGCAGGTGCATACATAGCACACTGGATAAACGAACAGGGCTAGCAGCCATGAAGACCTTATGGTACTGTAATGGGTATTAAGTATCGGGCATATGGTGAGTGGCTTGGCAGCTTTAGCAGCTGCCGATGGGGACTGCTCATGTCCCTAACATTGGCTGCTGCTGCACACTCAGCTTCGGGACCCCTCTTGGGTCTACCCATTCTTTGACAGCCTCCCATCCTTCTTCCGAGCTCCAAAGGCTTCTAGCCTAGCCTCAGGATTCCTTGTAGTTCAGGCCTCCACCTGACAAGTTAGTTACCAATCTAGCACCCTCTGCAGGGAAGGCAGGGGTGAAGAAGGATAGGACAGAGGATGCAATCAATTAATTTACCTCCAACTGTCCCAGGTGTTTATAAGGAAGGTGTTTTTTTTTTTTTAGAAACATCTCCTTTGGTGTCCAGGCTCACTGTGCCTCGCCCAATATATAAATGCATGCCTCCCCTTCTTCCTCCCCTTCCAGGGTCAAAGTGTCAGGTTGTGAAGGAGGCAGGTCTGCTCCCAGGAGCAGAGGAGATCCATCACTGGTAATTCTTCCAACATCTGGACCCAAAAAGTCGGAAGACTTAGGGAGAGAGATTTCCTCCACACCTGAGACTGACACAAGCTTTTCTGAGAGAGGGATAGAGCCAAATGTGAACTTGGGGGCCGGGCCTCCTCATTCTCAATCTGCTCTGGATGCCCTTCATTCCTCAACATGTTTGCTTTTGTCTCTGAGACGAGACCAGATCAGTGAGCTTCAAACACTTCTATGAGGTGTCACCTTTTGGTGAAACTAAACTATACCAAGACATGGCTCAGTATGTCGAGTAGAGAGACACTCGAGTATCTCTCTGAGTGGCCCCCAAAACAGTATTCTGTGACCCTCAGGATGAGCCAGCCTGCTGGGGTCCCCTGTTACCCCACATGCTGACAGTGACCACTTAGTGTCCCTCAGGCATGACCCGACATGTTAGGGCAGCTGGCCCCAGGCTCTCCACGGGCCCCAGTGAGGATAGTAGCAATAGGGGCTATGCAGTCCTGTCCTGGAAACCTGCTGGGCCGGGCAAGATATGCAGGCTGAATCAAGGCGCTGGGGCTGGGGGCAGGAGAGCTGCTGGGCTGGAATGCTCCCGAGTGCACTCTCTGGGCTTCGGCTACAGAACCCAGATGAGTCCAGCCGAGCCTGGCCTCTGTGGGCAGAAGGCTCAAGGCAGCCCACTCAGAATGCTGCCAACAAGAGGGGTCTTGTCCACGAAAGCTGTCAACCCAGATCAGATAACTGAGGTGTCAGGAAGGACCACAAATCCAGCCCTTCCCTTATGTGGACAGGAGACGGTGGCCCAGGCAGGAGCAGTGCCTTGCCTGAGGAGACAGAGTGACATCAGAGCCAAGAACCAAACCTGGAGAGAGTGAAATCTGTCTAAGACCCCAGCTCATCCTTTCTCAAGAGCTGGCACCTTTTACTCCAAACAGCAAGCACCTTCCCATTCTTTCCATCCTCCTTTAGGCAAAGCACAGCAGACACAGACACTCCTCTCTCAAGACGAAGGAAGTAACACACTCAGCCTGTAGTTCAGGAGGGCTGTTTAACACACCAAGAAATGAAGTTCCAACCAGAATGTCAAAGAGGGGAAGAGGAATGACCCCTCACCCTGGCCACAGGTGGTGCAGGGGTAAGGTCTCCCAGCAAACTCCCTGGTGTTGGGGATGGGTGTGGTTTTGAGACCCATGAGTCCCTCAGGGCCCCAGGCCTGATTTAATGCTCTGGGTTGCTCTTCTAAAATTCTTTTTTTTTAAATTTTAAATTTTAAATTTTTTATAAACATATAATATATTTTTATCCCCAGGGGTACAGGTCTGTGAATCGCCAGGTTTACACACTTCACTCACCAAAGCACATACCCTCCCCAATGTCCGTAACCCTACCTCCCTTCTCCCAACCCCCCTCCCCTGAGCAACCCTCAGTTTGTTTTGTGAGATTAAGAGTCACTTATGGTTTGTCTCCCTCCCAATCCCATCTTGTTTCATTTATTCTTCGCCTACCCACTTAAGCCCCCATGTTGCATCACCGCTTCCTCACATCAGGGAGATCATATGATAGTTGTCTTTCTCCGCTTGACTTATTTCGCTAAGCATGATATACTCTAGTTCCATCCATGTTGTCGCAAATGGCAAGATTTCATTTCTTTTGATGGCTGCATAGTATTCCATTGTGTATATATACCACATCTTCTTTATCCATTCATCTGTTGATGGACATCTATGTTCTTTCCATAGTTTGGCTATTGTGGACATTGCTGCTATAAACATTCGGGTGCACGTGCCCCTTTGGATCAATACGTTTGTATTTTTAGGGTAAATATGCAGTAGTACAATTGCTGGGCAGTTGTATTTTCAACATTTTGAGGAACCTCCATGCTGTTTTCCAGAGGGGTTGCACCAGCTTGCATTCCCACCAACAGTGTAGGAGGGTTCCCCTTTCTCTGCATCCTCGCCAGCATCTGTCATTTCCTGACTTGTTAATTTTAGCCATTCTGACTGGTGTGCTCTTCTAAAATTCTTAATCATTTTTGAACAAGGGGTCCCCCGTTTTCCTTCTGCACTAGACACCACAAATGATGCCATTGGTCCACTGGTCCTCACCCACCAGTCATTCATTATCTGTGTGGCCCTGTCTAAGGGTCATCACTTCCAGGAGCCTCCACTTTCTCCTCTGTAAAACGGACATGGTCATAGCACCCACCTTAAAGAATTGTTAGGAAGACCAATGAAGAGAGCATACCCAGAACGCTAAGCAGGTGGTTGGCATGGAATAAATAATTAATGACTGTTTACTACAATTGATCAAAATGCTAACTGCAGACTCTTAGACGACAACGCAGGTACTCTGCTCAACAAAGAGGAGACAAGCAGCCATATCCCAGATCTGGCGGACCAGGGAAGGGCCACTGGTGCCCAGACTCCAGGTCCCCCCCTCCTCTTACCTTCCCGAAACGGCTGCGTTTGCATCTGCAGCCGGATCTTGATGAGGTCCACGGGCGTCCCCAGCCCAACAGAGACCACACCAGCCACCATGCTGGCTAGGAGAAGGTCAGACAGTGTGCGGGACCGGCTGGCCTCGGACTCCCGGCCGTGGTACTGGCTGAGGAACCGCTGTGTGTTACTGAAGACCCCAAACACCACCGAGTTATAGACAGCGATGCTGGCAAGGGGAAAGGACATGCCTTTGAAGAAGCCGAACACCTGTGGGAAAACCAGGGGGCAGGAGCATGAGGGCCTCGGGCTGTCTGCAGGCCAGGTGCCAGGCTCCCCATGTGGCACTTGGCATAGACCCTGCCCTCTTGGAGCCCGCAGGCTGGGAGGTGACACCATGGGAAAACTAAATCATCATGTCGGTGACAAGAATTTAAAAAAAGAAAGGTTGCTGGTGTGATGGGAGGGACCAGGTGGGTGAGTGAGGGGTGGCTCTCCATTCCCCCGCAAGGCATAATCTGGCCCAAGGGAGGAACCCACTTCTGTAGGCAGTTCTGTTTCCTGAGTCCGGGTGCCCTGGGCCTGGAACCCATATTTGCCACCAGAGTGGCAGCGTTCTTGGGCTGGAAAGCTATCAGGCTACATGGAGCTCTCATGGGCGGTGGCTTTGCCGAGCACCCCTCATAACTTCCTCATTTGCCACTCGACCAAAAGCATTCTTTAGGGCACTTGCCATGGGCCAGGCCCTGGGGGCCAACTGTAAGAATGAAATACTCACTGCCATCAATGAGCCCACATCTGGGGGTAGGAGAGGGGAGGGTGCAACAGATAAACTGACAGGTGATTAAAATTCAACCTGCTAAGGGTGTGGTAAGGGTCTGAGGGGAAGGGAGCTGCAGAAGGACAGCACCAAGAGGCTTCCTTTGCACATAAGCAGAGACCACAGCAGAGGGTGCTGGAGTCTGAGAGGAGAGGGTCCTTTCCACACTGAACTCTCAGGGAACATCACAGACACTCCTCTGAAATCTGGAATATTCCACAGGCCCTTGAAGGAGTCAGGGCAGCACTTACTTTCAGCCCCGTGCCAAAAATGAAAAAATACCAGGAAGCTATTGTACCAACTCCAGGCTGCACACAAACCTGCTAATCCTGACCTGGCTCGGAGGTAGGACACCACATACATACGCACACACACCTTCACACACACATGCATGCATACACACATGCACACACTCCTCCTCCCCACCTCGGGTTCTTCTTCCAAAACAAGCTTCCTCAGATAATGTGGGACATCATTCAGCCTTGAGGTGCTATGTCTCCAAGGAACATGTGCAGTCCCCACAAAATGGCCCAGAGACAGGGGGGTGTGCAGCTGGGGCTGGCAGGCACTGTGGAGAATGTGTGCCCAACAGCAGAATCAGGGGCCACTTCTCAGAGAACTGGGGAATCACACACCACCCCGAACAGCTTGCAGTCCATTGTAAAGCAGCCCAGCAAGAGTTTGAGCAATGCCCTGACACAAAACACACCTCTGAGGAAAAAGTCCGGGCACAGGCAGGAGGCTCCTGAGCCCCAGGGCACTTGCTAGGATGGAGGCTGTGGAGATGGTGGTCGACAAGAAGGCCACATTTCCAGGTACTCAAGGGAAAGCCCAGGGCTGCTATCAATGATTTCTTTAAATCATCAAGTCATTTCATCATTAATTAGAAAATGTATTTTAAATTCCCCAAAGCAGGGCTTTAGAAAGTCTTTGGAAAGCACACACTCATTCTTAAGAAGGGCACATGATACATCTTCCACAAAATATTATTTGCATTTTCCTGTTTGGGAAGGAAAATCCTAGGTCCCCTGCCTTCTAGCAACCTGAGGGACAAGCCAGCTCTGGGCATCTGGAATCCCAGGGCCTGGCTCCCGCCACCCCAGGTGAAGGGACGCCTGTGAGCAAACAGTTTACCGGTCTCACCTTTGGCTCTGAAAACTGACAGGTCCCTCTGTTTCTGCAGGAATTTTCCACTCTGTGATTCTAAATTCCTCAGAATTTCTCCAGAGAGGTTTCACAAAATCAGCCCCCCCGCTCCATAACAGCATACAAGATGGCTGGGTTAAGTTTAGGGGACATACAATATTTGAGGTGTGGCGTGAGATGGAGAGAAGAGGCAACACAGAGCCAGAAGCGATGAGCAGGAATGAACGGGCCTCCAGCCTGACGGGCTGGTGTTGGGGCTCTGGCCGCAGGGCCCAGGCCCTGGGCAGGCTTCGAGCTGTGTGCAGGAGTCCCTGAGGGGGACAGCTCCAGCCCCGGTCCCGGAGGCACTTACACTCTCCCTCTTGTACACCGTGCGGATGCAGCTGAGGGTGTTCCCATAGTTGATGCCGGCCTGCAAGCGAGTCTGTGGAGAGATGCAAGGAGGTGAGGGCCCAGGCCAAGAGGGTTCACATCCCCACTGCCCCAGAGAGCAAGGGCTTGTGACACTGAGGCTCTTCCTGGCCCAGCCAGGAAGGAGGGCAGGATTTCTGTCCCCGCCAGGCTGGTGCTCTGTCCTCTGCCGACACTGCCTCCTTCAGTGTCCCCTTCAGGCCTTGCTGAGCATGGCAGAAGCACTCCTGGGCTGAGAGAAGAACAAAAGTCTCTTTTTTGTTCAAAAGTAATGTTTGTTGGGGGACATGATCCCCACCTCTTGAGTGCAAGCACTTTCCAGGGCTCTGCCCCATCCACTGCCCATCATTCTGCCATCCTAAGTATTCCCCGAGTGACCCGCCCTTCGTAGCTCCAGAACCCCTTTCATCTCTCACCGGGATGGTACGCTGGTTGCCGGCGGGTTTCCCCACTGGCTCCTGCTCCCTCTCAGTCCTTGGCCTGCGTCTACATAATAGTCACACTGATCACTTCTGACAAGAGCAGATCGCTATTTACAGCTCACTGGTGGCTTCCCACCAGACTCAGAGTAAACCTCCCACTCTCTACCAGTGTCAGAGAGGCCTGGGTTGGCACCAGGCCTGCCTCTCACCCCTGCATGTCCTTTCCTCCATGCCCCTGCCCTCTGAGCCCACCACGTGGTACATCCCCCAGTCCCTGGCCTCACTTTCCCCTCCCCCACCCTGCCTGAACTCTCCACCGGCTCTTCCTTCCCCCAGAAGGCTCTTCCTTCAGCTCCTGCTTATCCTTTGTGTCTGAGCTTGTCATATCTCTGTTTACTTTGGGTTTATTTGGGCTCCCCCTCTATGGCAGGGCTGTCTCACATTTCCCTCTTGTCCCCATGCTGAGCATGGCCCTGGCACGTAACCCCTTTGCACCGGCTAAATGAGGGACTAGAAGGGAAGACATGGTGTCCTCTATTGGAGGTTGGCTCTTGTGACCAGGGGCATCAGTAGACAGGCATGGGGAGTCTGAGGAGGCTCTTAGAATTGTCAGGGCACCCCCTCTGAGCCTGGTAAGAAGGAACTCCAAGAACCACAGGAGCAGTGACCGCACCCTGCCCACCAGAACCCAGGGGTCCCTGAGGACTAAGACCCAGAGTGCAGCCTAACACATCACACTAACAGCCTGAACTCAGTGTGTAGACAAGGAGCAAAGACTCTGGCAGAACACATATCATAAAGGTGATGGTCTCTGAGGTGAAAATCACAGGAAATGTTTTTTCTGCCCTGAACGGTGTTTCATGTCTGACTTTCTTACAATAGACAAGGGTTACTTTCATTATTTTCAATTTACATTATTTAAAAAAAATAATGTTAAGTATACAACTAATATGGGAATAAATTTTCTTAGTAAAAAAAAAAAAATTCAACATTCTCCCTCCTCAATCCACCCTGCCCCCCTGCCTGAGCTAACCAGCATGGCTAACAGTGTGGCTGCGAGCTTGATAGGCATTCATCTCCATGGGCTTAGAGACCCCGACGGCCGTGGGAAATCCACAGCACTCTCACAGGCAGGACAGGTAAATGGTAGTGTATGTTTTATAAGTGTTACTTTCATAATCAAAGAAATGTAGCCGGTGACTCATCCAATCAGTACGATTGAATGCCTGTTTTCCAACAGCCACTGTTCCACTCTCAGGAGACTTTCAGCAGTCGAGGAAACCAACTTCCTGGCCTTGTGGAACTTAGAACTAAGTGGGGATGGGGGGAAAAAAGAGTCGATAGTAGGTAATTCCCAAGCAAATATCTACGTCTGCTGAGGACAAGTACCATGGCAAAAAACAGACCTGGGGGTCAGAAGTGTGGGCTGATTGAGGGAAAATGCAGTATTTAACCATCTGGAGGTGAAGACATGGGGGAAGGCACAGAGAGATGAGAAGCAGGCTCACACGGATGGGCAGATCCACAGAACTCTACCTTGGGGTGGGGTATCCCCAACCAGGACAAGAATGTAGGCGAGGAGACTTGAGCACAGGCCTCCCTCTTTCCCTTATTTAAGGCTGGTGTGGGGGTGATACTCTCCACTGGCCCCAGTGTGGGCAGGGCTGCCTCTGGGGACTGAATTCCCAAGAAGGTTCAAGTTCCACTGAAAAGCTCAAGGGCCCCAGTTACTCAAGCAAATCGTACATGAGGAAGCTCAACCTAGGAGTCAATCCCAGGTCACAGAGGAGTTTTAAAACCATGGAGCAAGGGTCTCCCAGCCATACTGAGCCCTTGGGAAGGCTGCCACGGAGGCCAGGTGCATGGCACACACCTCTGGGGCCTCGGCTCCAACAGGGGCTGGAATTTAGTTGCAACAATTGCGTTCTTGGGGAAGTACGGGGCCTCTTCCAGAGCTTACCTCACAGAATCCCACAAATGCCATGCAGCCTGGACACTCTCCCTGTTTTACAGATGGAGAAAGCTAACTTCTTGTATTAGTTCTCCTACTGCTGCCATAACAAATTATGACAAATTTGGCGGCTTGCCACATGTATATTTCATTCCCTTACCAGTTTGCTGCTGGTCTAAAGGCAGCTGAGCCCCGATCAGGAAGTCCTGGGCATACTGCATCAGGCATACACCCCAAATGCACCAGCTGGGCCAAGAGGCATGTGAGAATCTGGATCCCAGCTTCAGGGCCACTGCGCAGCCAGGGGCTGGCCCTCCCACCAGTGATGGGGCAGTCATGGGCAGGAAAAGAGCCTCCGACCTAGGTTAGCAGCGCAGGAGTTTTTAGCTCGGGTCTTCCCACGGCAAGCTCTGGGACCTCAGAGAAATCCCAAGGCACTCGCAACACAAGACAAGCTTGTGTGTTCATCAGGATGGGAATGGTTCACTCATGACTCTGCCACAGGGACGATCTTCACAAGAGCCCTGCTGGGAGGTGCTCTTTGCCCATTTTTCAGATGAGGAAAGCAAGGCTCAGGGAGGTAAAGTGCTGCACCCTGATCACAGGAGAGTAGGTGGGCAGGCTGAGAATGCACTCCAGATTATTTCAACTCTAAAGCTCTTGCCTGGACCTTTCTAAGACAGGGACTGCAGAGAAAATGTAAGCCAGAAGAAAGGAAGGAAGGAGCATGTTCGGGGGAGTAACAAGGGCCCTGGGCCACATCCCTGGGCTGAGCCCAGGCCAGCCATACTTATAAGCTGGCATCACCAGGCTGGTACCCTGTGCAGGGAGATTCTCAGGCTGGGCAGAGACTGGATTTGATGTATCAGGAAGGGTTCCCTCAGAGACTCCAGGGGCACAAAGGACAGGAGGAGGAGCACTCCAGCCTCTTCAGGTGGCCAGACTTGCCTCTGTGGGGAGAGGGCACCTTCAACAAGCCCCTGGCCTGGCGAGGGGTAAGAGAAGGATGCTCTACCAGAGAGACACAAGAGGCAGCTTGTGCCAGGAATGTAGCTGGAAGGCAGGGATTGGATTTGCCTGGTCTACAACTGATGCCTTGCTATCCCCATACTGTCTACACACAGAACATGTCCAGTATGCGGAAGTATGAGAAAAAGCAAGGCCCATATGGGGCTGATCCCCATCAAGAAGAAAGCAGGCCTAGGCTCTGACCTAGGAGGGGCCCGCTGTCAGAGAGGGAGGAAGACAGGGCAGGGGGTGGAGGGGAGGCTGGGTTGTGATCGTAGCAGCCATTTGGCGAGAGCCAGAGCAGTTTGTCTTAGCGCACGATCCAGGCAACGTTTTAGATAAGACTGTGCAAGTCAAGGGTGAGAAGGCACTATTTGAGACCATGCCCCAAGGTATGGCTCTGTAGGCCTGTTCACCACAGAGGACAGGGGGCAGCGACGGGGGTGGCGTCAAAGAATGTCCCTTTGTAGAGCGCCTCACTCCCACACTCCTGAATACTTTGACACCTGGAATGACCTCAGGCAAGCCCTTTGCCCTTCCTGGGCCAGCTTCTCCGTCTGTAGAACAAGGGGTGTGGATGAGCTCCATGCCAGAAGGCCGTGCTGGGTCCTCAAACCTCCCCCACTTCCTGGAGTTATAATGGCTCCCTATTCCCAACCCAAGTCCACAGCTCTGCTCTGACAGTGAAGGCCTCCCAGGATGGAGTGCTGACCCACCTTTCCTGGCTTCTGATCTAGAGCAGCTTTCGCAAACCCGCTGCATCGGCCAAACTGGCCATGCTGGCTTTTCCCAAACATGGCCTGCAAATGGTGTCCCTACCTCAGTGTCTTAACTCTAGCCTGGAGTATCTGTTCTCATCACCTGAAACCCAACCTTAAATTCCGGACTCAGCTGCCACCTCACACCTGAAGCCTTTCTTGTTCCTTGGTTGCACAGAGACTGGCAGGGGATGCTTAGCATTGTCTTGGCTCCCTCCCTCACAGCCCATGAGAAGCTGGAGGCAGGTATGCAACATTCACAAAAACAAACTCACTGCCAAGTAACCAGAGGAGAGCAAGGATTCCAAACCAGTCCTCCCAGCACCCCACCCCACGCCCACCCCCAGGTTGGCATAGAGAATCTGCCTTGGGCTGGAGACTGTCTTGGGATCAGAAAAAACAGACACATTCCTGGAGACAGACTCACTCCAGGCCGCTTTCCAAGAGTGAAGGCAAACATGGCTGCTGTACCTTGACTGTGTCTAGAGGGTGGCCAACGATGACACTGGCTGCACCTGTTGATCAAAGAAGAAGAAGAGCTGGTCACTGACCCCTGGATTCCTCACATGTACCAGTTGGCTCTTGGGATAAGACAAACAGCTCGGGCACTCACATTCACTCATTCAGTCAATGCCCAGTTACCAGAGCCTCCCCTGACCCACTGCAATGTGCTAGGCACTGGCCCAGTCACTGAGGAAGGCAGAGAAAATGAAGTAAAACCTGGGCCCTGCCTCAAGAAACAAGCACCCCCAACAAAGGGCAGTGAAGTTGCTGGGACAACTGGTGATCCACATGCTTAAGAATGAAGCTAGACCCCTACCTCATGCCATATACAAAAACAAACTCAAGGGAGACTGAAGACCTTAATGGAAGCATTGAAACTATAAAAATCATTTGCTGAAACACAGGGGAGAAAACTTCATGGTCTTAGATTGGCAACAGATCCTTAGATAGAACACCAAAAGCACAAGTCACAAAAGAAAAAATAAATTGTATGTCACACAAATTAAAACTTTGTGTGCAGCAAAGGACACTATTAAGAAGGTGAAGACAAGTTATGGAATGGGGAGAAATATCTGCAAATCATATATGCGATAAGGGTCTTGTATCCAGAATTTATACGAAATACTTAAAACTAAAAAAAAAAAAAAAAAAAAGTATTTTTTTAAACGTAGGCTTCATGCCCAACACGAGGCTTGAACTCACAACCCTGAGATCCCAAGAGTCTCACATTCCACTAACTGAGCCATCCAGGTGTGCCTCCCCATTCTTTTTTTTTTTTTTTTTAAAGCAAAGGATGGGAAGAGACATTTCTCCAAAGAAAATATACACATGGCCAAGGTGTACATGAAAAGATGTCTAAAACCATTAGACATTAGGGAAATGCAAATCAACATCACAGGGAGATTCCCCTTCATACCCATTAGAATGGCTACAATTATTTGTTTGTTATTGTTTTGTTTTTTTTTTCTTAAAGGCAAACAGTAAGTGTTGGTGAGGATATGGAGAGACTGGAACTCTTGCTCATTCCTGGTGGGAGTGTAAAATGTTGCAGCCACTGTGACAACGGTTTGTCATTTCTTCAAGAAGTGGAACAAAGAATTACAATATGATGCAGCAATTCCACTCCTAGATAGAGAGCTAAAAGATCGGACCACGGGCACTGGAACAAGTACATGAACACACATATTTACAGCAGCACTATTCGCAATGGCCAAAAGGTGGAAACAGCCCAAATGTCCATTAGTACATGAGTGGGTAAATGTAACGCGATGCTGTAAATCCTTGCAATGAATCCTGTTGAACATCAACGGGAATGAAGTGCCGATGCCCTTACAGTGTGGAAGAAGGGTGCAAGAGGCCAGACGCAGAAGGTCCCAGGGTGTCTGATTCCATCTACTCTAATTATCCAGAACAGGCAAACCCACAGAGACAGAAAGCTGGTTAGGGGTTGTCAGGGCTTGAAGAGAGGGGAAATAGGAGTGACTGTTTGATGGATCCAGAGACTTCTTTGGGCAGGAGGAAAATTTGAAACTAGACAGAGCTGACAGGTGCACAACACCATGAATGCACTAAATGCCACTGAATCGGATGCTTGAAAATGATTATTTCTAGGTTATGTGATTTGTGCCTCAAAAGCGGGGGGGAAGGGTGTGAAGAGAAAACATGGAAACGTTTTGGTTACCTATAGTTCAGTTTACTTCACTTTCTTTAGACCTCACTTTTAGCAGGTGTAGGTGGGAGTCATATTAGCACCTACTTAATGATTCCATTGCAAGAATAAAATGAGCTAACGAAGGTCAAGTACCAGCAGAGTTCTGGCTCTAATAGGCTGTCACTATCCACTTTTAGTTGTTTTTTTATTTTATTTTATTTATGTTTTTGTTTTTAAGAAGGCTTCTCTGACATGGTGATGGAATCTCTGGATTTTTCTTCTCACAGAAAAATGCCCATCTGCGCACACAGTTGCAAAGGCCTGAACAAATTCCCTGCCACGCTGATGAGGAGTGAAGCCTTTCTGTCTGCAGGGGTGATTTAACCAGGTAAGGCAGTCCTGGAATATGAGACAGGTAGGGGGGCAGAGGAAAAAGCTAACCCCAGAACAGACATGTGCTCTGCCTAGAACCTCCAGACCCTTCTCAGTCCCTCCTTCCCACAGAAGTGGGCGCAGGCAGAAAGGTGAGAGGCAGAAGGAAATGAGTATTCATTCTATAGGAGCCCCTCCCAGCAGGGAAGAGAGGACTTCTGGTCTCCAGATTCTAGTTGCTTCACTATGAGCATCCCTTAGCCCAGGAAAGCAGCCTCCGAGCCCACCTAGGACATGTATCTCCCTGGTCATTCATTAGCCCATGCATCTGAAAGCAGGGAATACAAAGATCAGAAATGGGACCATCAGGTCAGTGGTTTCCAGACCTTAGGGCCTCACAGACCAGTAAAACTTCCAACAAAATGTAAAGGATGTCATGGTGGGATTTTATCCTGCAAGTTCATTAAGAAAGAACACAGCTAGAGAGGAGTACAGGGGTTAGGATTGCCCTGGTACCAGGCTGTGTAGGTTGGATTCCAGGGCTCCAGCTAGATGCATGGCCTTGGGCAAATCACTGAATGTCTCTATGCACCCATTTTCTTGTTGGTAACATGAGGATGTAATAATGGTAGCTACCTCACTGGGGCTACAAAGAAATATAAACCAATAGACATGAGACCATATACTGTCTGATTCAATTTGCATAAAATGCCAAGAAAAGGCTAATTTATCAAGCCAGAAAGTAGATTCAGAAAGTTGCCCAGAGGGAGAAGGAGGGCACGGGATTTAACTGTGAATGGGCATGAAGGATCTTACTGGGGAAGAAAATGTGCTAGAATGAATTTATGGTAACTGCCGCACCACTGGTAAGGTTGCTAAAAATCACCGAATTGTATACAAAATTGATGCATAAAATAACCTCAGAGAAGTCATTTTAAAATTACCTGTGGCACTTCAACAGCACCTGCTATTGACTTAGCATTCAGGTATGATCCTCACTCCACGGAAACAAGAAAACCCCCAAATCAAAAGACAACAACAAAATGATAACATCAACTCGCAGAATAAAGGACAATCCACTATTTACTGTGTGACCTGGGGAGGGTCCCAGGATCATCAGAGACCTGGAGCTACTCGGACAGCCTTACCCTCAAATCCAGCCAGGTACAGCCCTTCTGAAGTTCGTCTGGCTATGCAAGCGGACAGCCTTAAGTAGGGACGGCTCTCCCCCAGAATAGCTGACGGTTGTTCAAAGAGGGCCTGAATAGGGCCAGTGGGCCCCTGGGTAGCACCCCTGACCCCATGGTGAGGTTAGAAGAGGGAGGTCTAGAAAGCCTGTACCAAAGAACTGCTTATAGTGAAAGGGACCTCCTGTGTTCATGACAGTGAGAAGCAGGGGCCCTGCAGCCGCGTGCTGGGGGACAAAGGCAGGAGGAACCATCAGAAAGCGATCCTGGAATGCTATCTGGTCTGTTGTTCTTTTTATCTGTTTCATTTTCATTTTCCTATAAATCTCCTGGTCCCCATTTCCAGAACACTTGGTGAGGCACAAACACACTAATTATAGCCTCTGCCTCAGCACCTTAGGTTTTTGGTTTTGTTTTTGCTTTTGACTTTGGGTGGAGGTTGCAATTGCCAACATCCCTTTTCCGAGGATCCTCTTAGAATGAGCCAAAAGAAAGATAACCTTCTACAGTAAGTGCTAGTGCTTCTCATCCCCTCCTTGGGCCCCATCCATAGCTGATAAAAGGAGAGAAATAAACCTACTGTAAAGAGATGATCAGAGAAGCAAGGAAATGCAGGCAACTCTTGCCCAAGCAAACCCATCCCGGGCCCAGCAGACACTGGCTCCAGGAGCGGCTCCAAAGGAAAAATGGCTCTAAGACGGCCGGGAGGAGAAACCGGACAGTCAGTGGATAAAAGCTGAAAACTGGAAGGGTTCCTCCTATCTGGCAATAGGCACCTGCAGCCAGGCGCTGGGCTCGCAGCTCTGCGCCCGCACCCTTCAGCCAGGGCGCCCTCTAGGGCCAGCCAGATCGCGAAGCCGGGCTCCCCATCCCGCGCCCGGGACAACCGCCACCCTCACCCAGAAGTTCTTGCAGCTGTGTCCTCAAACTCGGGCGCACACCCGGTCTCCGAAGGGTGTGTGCGCACCGGGCGCTCCATTGGCTGTCGGCTTCGACGGCAGGTTTAAAAGTTACCGGAGACAGTCCTCGGGATCCTCACTTTGAGGCAAAGCCGCAGCTCAGGGGGAACCTGCGACGCTGGCAGGGCAGCGGGCGAGGGACAGCAGGCGAGGGACAGCGAGGCCAGCAGGCGCGGGGCGGTGGAGCACTCCGGGAGCAGGCGGCGAGCACGGTGTGCGCCGGGTGGAGTCGCAGGGGTGCGGGGCGCCCAGACGTATCACGGCACGGTCTGTAAACTCGGCCGGGTCTCTGGTTTTCTCCCCGGCCCGGACGTATCCTGCAAGCACACTCACCTCCCGGAGGTTCCCTCCCATCCAGGCTTGGGCTCACCTCCGATCCAGCCCGCCGCGAAGTCCTCCAGCTGGAAGCTGCCCATGGCCGGAGCCGCGGCTCCTCGCACTCCCAGAGCCCGGTTGGTGCCCAGTCAGAGGCCGCGGCGCATGCCCCGCCGGCCGGCGTGCCGGGGGAGGAGGTGGGAGACTGGAGCGCACCCCAGGACCTCCCGCAAGCCCTGACTCTGAGCTGCGAGACGGATCAGCCGCCGCGCTCACCTCTCCAAGCGCCCGCCGCCGCGGCTAGCACGCCCCCAGCGGACCTTAAAGGCGCAGCACCTCGCCGCTCCCGGACACTGGGAGGGTATTCCCTCAGTGTCCCCTTCTCCATCGTCCATGCCGGGCCACCTCACACCCTCCACGCCTCGAGGTGAAGATGCCGGCCCTGCCTTGTTCACACTTTCCCCCGAGACACTGCAAGAGATGTCAGGGACAGTTTTGCAAAATTCATTAGAGGTGGAAAGGGAGGCTTTATCCCAAGTCTAGAAGAACGTGATCACAAACACCAGGAGGTGATAGGATCATTTAAAACAGTGCTGGAGGACTTCTAACTGACTGCGCAGGGAGCAGCTTAGCCCCAAGTCCTTAGTTTTCCGAGGAGCTGATTGAAAGCTAGGAGACAGTTCCGCTGTGAAAGACACAGGACACAATTTTGCAGGCCCTTTTTGGAGGTCAAGGACTCTTCCACGGCCACACCCTCCACACCCCTCTGGCTAGTCCCAGGCTGCAGAACCCTATCTATTCAAGAATAAAGAGTGTGTGGAAAGCACCTAGCCCCAAGTTAGACTCAAGTCAGCTCAAAATAAATACTTGCTATCTGGATGTCTTCAGGCCAGAGTCTGTGCCCCGGGCCTTGTGCATGGTTCCACTCCTCATGGTTCCTCCTCCTCACAGCAGCTGGGAGCAGGTATTAGGGTCACCCCCGCTCTGGGTCAGTTCTGTGTGTCTGCCTGGCCTCCCAGCAGAACCCAGCGATTCCATCAAACACTAACCTAGGTGTCGCTGTGGAGGTATTTCTATAGATGAAGTTAACATCCCAAACCAGGTGACTTTAAGTATGGGAGCCTATCCCTGATAATCTGAGTGGGTCCCACCCAATTCGTTGAAAGGCCTTAAAAAGCAAAATGGAGAGGCACCTGCCTGGCTCAGTGGGAAGAGCATGAGACTCTTGATCTTGGGTCTGGAGTTTAAGCCCCTGTTAGGTGTAGAGATTATTTTAATTAGTTAATTGATTGATTGATTTAATTAGTGGCACCTGGAGGCTCAGTCGGTTAAGCCACTGCCTTTGGCTCAGGCCATGATCCCAGGGTCCTGAGGTTGAGCCCCACATCACACTCCATACTCAGTGGGGAGCCTTCCACTCTGCTGGAACCCCTTGTTTGTGTTCCCTCACTTACGCACTCTTTCCCTCTCTCTCAAAAAAGTTAATATTAATTTTTTTCATTAAAAAATTTTTTTTTAAAGAGCAAAATGGAAGCTTCCCTGAGGAAAAAAAATTTTGCCTGTGGAATGCAGTGTCAGCTCCTGCCTGAATATCTCCAGCTTTCCAGCCTGTGCTCCAGATTTCAGACTTCCTAGCTAGACCCCACACTTAAGGTAACATATATACGTCCCTGCTGATTATTGCCCCAGTGGAACCCTGTGTGCACCTGACACGGCTCTGACAGCACTGATTCCAATCAGCCGTGGGCTTTCTCTTCTGTCTCCCAGCCCCAGGAGCTGATGCTTACTGCCTTCTCAATCATGTCCCATGCAAGCAAACACCTGGACATTCAGGGTCGTGTCAGCTTTTCAGATAGAGCTTTCCAGGGGCCAAGCTCCCCTCAGATCCAGGCTCAGCCTACACTGTCTGCTCTGGGCCACCCAGGAAGGTTGAGAGGTTTTCCTCTGTCCCTCAAATATCTTCTCTGCAGGTAGGCTCTGCACCCAGCCAGAACCCAGCTGGAGGTCCATGCTCATTGGGGCAGGTGGCCTGGCTATGTGGAGGTGCTTATGGTGCAGTGGGAGTTCCCTGACCTCCTTCCAAGGAGGAAAGTGATTTGATGCTGGTTTCCAGCAGGATACAAGCCCTGGCACCCCTCACAGTGAAGGTATGGTCTAGAAGGGGCCTCTTCTGGGTCTGCTCTTTATCCTGCTAGCATGTCTATGTCACCTCCTCCAGTCCATCATGCAATAGCCACCCAGGCCTCCTTCTTCCAAAGCAAGACAAAGTCTGGCCACTGAGGCTTGCTGATAAGGGCCAAGAAGCCTGCTGAGGAGTCAGGGCCCACCATGAGCATTGACCCCCAAGCTGTGCCCTACCTACCAGGCCTGAGCTATGTGCCAGAACAGTTCCAAGACATGAATGGTCTCCCAAGATGGGCCCTTTTGTGAGTTCAGCACTGAACAAGTCAACAGGTGGAAAGGCCCACTGTCTCGGAGGACCACCAGGCCAATTGTCGTTCCTCAGTCCTGTGTCAGCAGTAACTGGAAGGTCCTGAGTTGGCAGGCAGTGGCTCTGAAAGCTACTGCTTAAACTGCTAATGAGTGCAGCAGAATGGAAGGAGTGGGCTCTTTTCCAGAATCAACCACTGTGTTCCATTCCCAGATGAGTGCCATAAATCTACCCATGAGGCACATCACCCGACAGGCAGGGGGAGGACCCAGGTCCAATGGCAGTCACGGGGCTGGCCTAGAGCAAGCCAGACCACTAGGCTGGGGACCTGGCAGAAGGCTCACTCTTTAGTAGTGGGTCTGGTCTGTGGCTGACTTCTGGTTTCCCTGCTTGGGAGCATTTGGAATGCTACCATGCACATTTATATTCTACCCTTGCAAGAGAGAGGCTTTGGAAACTGAGGCACAGAGAGATCAAATCCCTGGGTTGCTAGGGCCAGAGAAGTCCCCATTTCCTTTCTCCCTCAACTCTTCCCAAGAGGTACCCTCCTGGAGCGTTTCCTGCTGCTGTGGGGTATGCACGTGGGATGTGCTGCTAACACCTGACAACCAGTGGCCCACTTCCCACCTCTCGTTTACCTTTTCAGGTGATGACTTTCCTGAACACCTGCTATGGGCCTGTCTCCACTCTTGGGAGCTGTCAGAGAGGAGGCAGTCTGAGTTGCTCACAGGAGGGCAACGGTGAGAGCCCTGGGGAGGGAGCTGTGTGCCAGGCAGCTGTCAGGGAAGCCTCCAGGCCTTGAGTCTCTGGGCTACACCCAGACTATCCAGCCTCAAGGCTCTGCCTCCTCAAGGCTCTCTTGGCCAAGCCCTCCCCTCCCACCCCCTGACCCCTGCACCTGCCATGCCTGAGCCACACATGCCTGAGCCACACAGTCCTGAGCCAGCTGCTCCTGCCTCACGGTCTGTGGCTGTGACCCTGCCTCCTGCTTTCTTCCCTTCTGGAAGCCCAGCCCTGCTCAGCTTTCTCCCCTTCTCTGCTGTTCTGCTCTCCCTCCTTGGTGCTTCCACCCCCGTGTGGACCTCCATGAGGTCCTCAGGACCCTCATCAACACCCTGGCCCAACCATGTCCGCATCTCTCCACTCACAAGCTCCACATCTCATCTCCCACTCAGACCTCACACCTTTCTTTACCCAACACCTCTACCTGGGTAGCCCCATGTCATCTCTGATGTGACATGTCCCTTGATGAGCTATGTAACTCTCCAAGTATTCCTATTTTCCCGAGTATTCCTCTTTTCCCACCCAGCCAGTCACCCAAGCCAGACCCTGGGTGTTGTCTCTGATTCCTCTCTCTGCCCCAGGCCTCTTCCCAACAGCCATCTCCTCCTTGGCGCTGACGCTCAGCCCTTTCTGGCCTCTCCCTATGTGGCTGAGCCCAGGCCTGTGCCACTGCCTGCCTAGATGAGGGTGACAGAGGCCCTCTGCTCCATCCCCTGTCTAGCCCCCCACTGCTGCCACAGTGAGCTTCTGAAGCCTTGCATCCGCTCTGGCCCTCCTCTGTTGAGGGACCTCCAATGATTCCCCATGGCCTTGAGCATAACTCCAACACCCCAGCTCGGCATGTGGGCCTGGGTCTGACAGCCTTTCTACTTCTTACTTCCTACCATCTCCCCTCAGACTCCCCCACTTCCTAGCACCCCCACCTCAAGCTGGACAACATGTCCTCTAAACCCCACCTGCTTTCCACATATGACTGTGCACACATGTTCCCTTCCTGTGAATGCCTTCCCCTCAGCTTCTCTGGCTAACCCCTCTACCTGACCCATTTGAGACTCAGCTCAGCCCCCACCTTCTCCTGTCACACATTCTGTGAAGCACTCACCACCATGCTCCGCCCTGGATCCGCTCTCTCTCAAGTGTATTTCCAGAATATCTTGGGCCTATCCATATCATAGCTGCTACACTCTAAAGGTTAGTCTGTCTTCCTAAGAACAGGGCAGTGCCTTATTCTCTTGTAAACCTGCAGTGCCTGGCACAGGCCTGGTGGCCAGTCACCAATCAGTGGGCTGTGGAAAAGGAAAGGCTGTGGAGCAGAATTCTGAAAGGCTTCCTGACTGCAGACAGCCTCAGAGGGGGCCCAGATAGAAGGCAGAGCAGAAGAGGCCCTGGTCCTTTCTTGGCATGTCATAGAAGCCTTGCTTCCTTCAGGCCCTCAAAGCTACCAGATGTTTTTCCACCTCAAGACCTTTGCCTTAACCATTCCTGCTTGTGGCTCCCTCCTTTTGCTTTTCTAGAGGAGAGCTTCCACTTCCTTCAGGCCTAAGGTGAAACATCCTCTTCATAGAGGGCTCTCCAGGTCCCTGGGCCAAGGTCAAGTCCTTGTCTCTCTCAAGGCATCCTTATTTCTCATTCTACCCCTTACCATGTTGGTCAGTCCTTGAGCAATGCCCAGGAAGCCTCGGAGCAAAGGACTCTTCTGAATCACCCACCACCACTGCGTCCTAAGCCTTGGCCATGAAACAGATGAACAGGAATTCCTGATCGCTAAATGCAAATGAATTAAGTGGAAACACATGTGTATGTTGTATTTTTCTTTGGGCATTTGTACCTGCTGCATCCATCCTGTGCTGGTCTCAGACAACGGGAGGTCTCTGGTTCCTTCCAAATCTAATGGAAAGGGAAAGAGCATATGGTGGTTTTTAAGGTGCTGTTCAAACTTCTCACTTGGGGCGACATTCCCTTCATTATTGACAGTTGTTTGGGAAAGCAAACAACTTCAAAGCATGTTCAGACTGTATTTGAATCAGCATTAAATTAATTTGACTCCAAGTCAAGAAACAGAGTTGCAGGGCTGGGAAGGGTTGGGAAGGGGCAAAGCAGCCACTGGGAGACTGGGCAACCTAGACTCTGCTTCTGGTGCTGCTGCTGACTCCCTGGGCCCCGTGGGCAACTCCAGCCCTCAGTTTCCCTTCCTGTCTTTTGGAGAGTACAGATAACTTCCATCATAGGCAGTAACCAAAAAGTATAAAATTCTGGGCCACCGTGACACCGGCTATGCGTGTCTTATCAAGACGTGCCAGCAGAGAGCGCTGCTGTCCAGCACTTGGGACTCCCAGGAGGAAAAAACCAGCTTGGCCGCTCCAGAGGGAGTTTCCCGGCCCAGATTCCTCTGCCCTGGGGCTGGCAGTGCATACACTTGGGCAGTGAAAGAGGAGCTGAGCTGGGAGGCTCGCAGGGATCTGAAGGTGCCAGAGGGGACATCTGAGGGGACTGAAGAGGATCCATCTGAGGCTGTGAGGAGCTGACGGTACTGGGAGGGAGAATGCCACAGTAAAGAGAGATGACACCCCCAATCGCTTCACCTGCCTTGATTCAACAAGACAGCAAATGTACCAGGGTCTTTTTTTTTTAAAACCAGGGCTCCAAGCTGGCCCAGTACTCTATGCTCCACTTCCAACATCTCACTGTATTCTGTGAGTAAATTCCCCATTTTATAGCTCAGAGGAGTAAGGCTCAGGGAGGTTAAGCAATTTCCCCAGAGCCACACAGCCAGTGAATGGAGGATTATACACCTGCTGTATGACTCCAGGGCCTAGCTCTTAACTAGAGTGCTGCCTCTTGGCCAAGACGCAGAAAGTGGAGATGACTTTTTCCAAAGCCCTTGCTTGTCCCTATCCCTGCCCTAGCCCATCTGCATAAATGTCCTAACTTCTGTGATTAATTTCCCCACCATCAATAAGATGGTATGAATATTTGCCAACCACACTCATATTCTTAGGGCTTCTGCAGCAGATGCCCCAGTAATCATGGGGAATGCCCTGGGATATCCTCTGTCCGGTTCTCCCTGACAGACTCCCCTGGGCTGAGCTGGTTCTGTGCACATCTGAGAGCAAGGAAAGCCTGGTCCACCTTGGGCTTTTCTTCTCAACTCCTGGACATCAGTGGTCTGGTGCTGAGGACATGTGGAGGCTGGGCAGGTCAGGGAACCAGGTAGATCTACAGTGGATGGGCTTCTATGGGAGGAAAGGATGGAGGGGTGGAAGGATCCAGAACAGCAGTTGCGACCACATCCCAAAGCCTCTGCTGAACACCTACTGGGGACCAACCTGCCAGGGATACAGGGGGCTTGAGATGCTGACAGCAGGAGAGAAGTTTGTGCTAAAGATGTGTGGCTAAGCTCTGCCATGTGGTAGGCCTCCCCAGCATGCGTTCTTCAAACATCAGATACAGGGTCCTGTAGGGGAGGCCAGGAAACCCACTACTCTGGATGATCTGAAAAAAATACAGGCCAGGAGGGACAGAAGAATGCCTTGAGGACACACTCAGAACCCTCAGGAGGGAGGTGACCTCTGGGTGGATCCTAAGAGACAACCTGGGCTTTGACCCATGAAGGTAGTAGAGAAAGGCAGGTGGGCAGAGGCAAGAGCCTGAGTAATGCCAGCCAGGGACGGCAGGACACCCTGAGGAGCCTTCTTGCTGTGGGAGGGGAGGCTGAAGGCTTGGGGATTTTAGCCAGCAAACTGACTGTAGGTGGTCTCAGTCTTCGTGCTGCTCCCTGTGAGGGGACAGAGGACCCGTCTTGCAGCCATCTGCATCTCACCAAGACAAACCTCCCTGGCCCAGGCTGAGGGTGGCTTGGGCTCCTTGAAAATTAGCTTTTGCTCTCAGCAAGGACCTGGTCATCTTGTCCCAAAAAAGCGGAGGCCTGTGCTGGTCAAGCCTCTCAGAAGGGCTATGATCTCCCTCCCCACACTTGCCTGGGCAGTTCACTGTCACACCAGGACACGCATACCTGAATGCCCTCTGCATGAGGGTGGTGGCCAGGGAACAGGCAGGCAGGAACCCGGACCATCAGTACCTTCCACGCCCAGGGAGAGCACAGTTCTTCCCACTTGCTGTGCATCACCTTAAGGAGAGCCATAGGGTGTGATAAAACCCACAGCTCTGAACCCACCCAAATCCTACTGTTCTCTGCTCCAGGGTCCCTGTGAATGTGGCAAAGAACAAACTTCCCATTGCTGAGAGAAGAGAGATTTTAAAGAACTCCAAAGACATCTCAATTTTGTATAAAGCACAAAGGAAAAATTTAAAAGAACAAAATCCCAAACCATATGGATTAGATTAGAAAAGAGAGATTTGCTAAGTGCCAAAAGCTGTGGCCAGGGAGCAGGCTCAGGGGAGCCAGCCCTAAATGAGGTACAAGGCCCCTTGGGGCCCAGGCAGAAGGGAAGCCACCCACTGTCCCCACGCCTGCAGCTCTCCTGTGACAACAGTCGGCTGCCTGTCCTCCTCAGGGTGACTGCCAGCCACAGCCCTACCTTCTCCCTCCAGCATGCCAGCCACAGTGAACGAGCTCACTCCTGCTGTGAGTCACCAGAATTGGGCTCTGTATCTTGTATGACAGCATTTCGGTAGCCATGTCCAGGAGGACACTCACGTTCACCATTCATGCCCTTGTGAAGTCTCTCCACACTGAATGACAACACATCAGCGTGATCAACAGAGTATGCCAAAGGTAACAAGCCGTGACTCTCGAGGCTTGCTGGGAATCAACATTACAGCTCTGCCTTGGTCTCTGGGATCACTTGCTCTGGGGGAAGCCAGTCACCATGCTGGGAGGCCACGCCACTGCCCTGCGGCGAGGCCCACAAGGGGAAGGACGGAGGTCTTCTCCCAAGTCACCGGCACCAATTTGTCAGCCGTGGGAGTGAGCAAGCAGAGCCGCCAGCCCCCACCCAGCCTTCAGATGACCACAGCCCTGGCCAATACACTGACGGCAGCTTCACGAGACAACCCAAGCCAGAGCCACCCAACCAAGCTGCTGCCAGGTCCCTGACCCTCATAACTGGGAGAAAATATGTGTATGTCATTATTTTAAGCCACTAAGTTCTGAGATGACTTATTATAGAGAAATCGATATCTGAGAGATATAAGCATCATGTTAATGTTATGATCTAAATGTAACAGTCAAGGGCATGTGGTCTAGATGACACACATTCACAGCCAGAATCTACTGTTTGCTGTGTTCTTCCCTCAGCCACTTAATCAACCTGCATCTTGACATTCTCATTCGTGAAATGGGAGCGCTAATCATACTTAAATGAAATCATTCTTCTTTAAAATTTTTTCAAAGATTTTTATTTGAGAGAGAGAAAAAAAAAAAGCACGAGCAGGGGAGGGACTGAGGGAGAAGCAGACTCCCGCTGAGCAAGGAACCCGACGCAGAGCTGGATCCCAGGACCCTGGGATCATGACCTGAGCCAAAGGCAGCCTCTTGATGGACCAAGCCACCCAGACACCCCTAAATGAAATCATTCTTAACTCATCATCAATGCCCATGAGCGCTCAGCCCCATGGCTGGCACACAGCAAACACTGGAAGTTAGCTGGCGCTTATCCTTTTTATGGCCTCGGTGTCCTGACATGTGTTTGGGCATGTGTCTGTGTCAGCACAGAACTCCCAGCCGATGCCACCTGGACCAACGAGCAGCAAGCCACCTGCTCTTCCACATAAGCCCATTCCTTCACCCGGGACCTCTTCTGCCCCAGATCCTTTCTGCGAACCCCTCGCTCCAGAAATCTCTCAGTCCTGATTCTCTTCAGCATGCGAGCCAGTCAGGCTCATCCAGCTTCCTTGGGAGTGCTGGCAGGTGGCCCTGCTGAAGCCTGGGAGGCCACTCGCATGGGAAGAGGAAGCCACATGGCCGACCCAGCTTGGACTGCACAAGGAGAGAGTTCTAACACGCAGCCAGACACTTCCCAACCCAGTCCGTTTCTCTGAGGGCAGTGAGAGCCCAGAGATGCCAGCTGGCTGGCCCCAGCCCTGTGGAATGTGAAAGGGGAAAGACCAGTCACCCCCTCCAAGAACAAAGCCAAGGAGTTGTGCTCGCTTCGGCAGCACATATACAAAGCCAAGGAGCCTTCCAGCAAGGGCACCTAAATATCTTCACCCTACTGTCAACCCAACCCAAAGGGAAGTCATACAAGTGCCTCAGAAAAAAATTTTTTTTTAAGTGCATTTTAAAAAAAGAAATTCTTGGATGTGACTGAAGTACAACTGACTGATTTCTAGCGTGCGTCCTCTCAACTTTGCCACCCTTGGGAAGACTGGGGAGCCGGTAAGGGTGTCCTCCTGGGTGGAGGAGGAACAGGAATCCAGCCATCAGGGGTGTACGGGTCAGAGGGGAGGGGAAGGGACATGAGACCAGTGCCACGGGACAGAGTGGCTGTGAACGTGGGTACCAAGAGGCTGTTTCGAACAGGAGCCAAGGTTCACAGTCCCAGAGGAGGGGGGGCACGTGCTGTCATCATAAGCACGTGCTTCAGCCTCAGGGCCATCCGCCATGCTGTGGGGTAAGCCTGGAGTTTGGGGTCAAGGCTGGGGCACCAGGAAATGTTATCCCCAGAGGTCAGCGAGGCCGGTCCTTGGTAGACATGTGTTATGCTGCTTTCCCCTGCTTGCTGCTCCAAAGCGCAGTGAGCCAGGCAAGGGAAGGAGGCCTGTGGGGGAAGGCAAGGTGGGGATGGCCTCCAGGGAGCGTGACGGGTGGCAGCTGGCTCTTTCTTTGCTGTGTGAAGACTCACTGAGGAACGGTGTAAAAGTGTTTTAAGTACTCAGGGCCCGAGGACAGGCATGGGTATGAATCCCAGCTCCACTATTGGTGAGCTGTGTGAGCCCAGGCCTGCAGCCCACCTCTCTGAGCCTGTTTCTTTAACTGGAGGATAGAGTTGACGCAGTGTCTATCCCTAACCCACAGCAAATACTCTATACATGGAAGCTGCATTTGTATTTCTCCAAACTATCACAGTAGGGCATCAATTCCAACCCTCGTAATGCGGTGACTTAGCTCTGGTCTGTAGTCCTCCATTGGTGGACCCTGCTCTCTGCCCTGAGCCTGGAGCTCAGGCTAGAGCAGAACCAGGACCGTGGGGAGGTCTGAGTGCTGGGCCAGACTGACATCCCCTTTGTGGAGCCGCTTTTGGGCTGCTGCACTCCATTAGTCATCAGGAGGTTTTTCTGGCTAGCAGACCCAAGGGAGCCCCCCGGGCTGGGGGTCACTTCCTGAGCCTGTGGCTGCAAGGGGGCACAGATTGAGCCTCTCAGTTCCTTGGAGAGAAGGCAGCTCCCAGGCCTGCTGAGTCGGACAGTGGTGTAGAGCTACACACTGGCAGGGCACGGGGTCCCCTTGTTTGCCCCCCCAAGTAGACTGAGGGGGATGGTAGGGCCTGCCTGCCTTTGGGCTCCTCCTGACCTCTCTTGGGTCCTAGGCACTGAGGCAGGAGGTCCCAGGCCAGTTCGGGGAGCCTCACCCCCAGCCACCTTCACCTCTTGCTGAGCAGGTACTGGGGCCCATTCTTCGGGGGCTCCTGCTCCCTCACACTCTGCTGGCAGCAGGCCTGGGCAGCACTCCTGCGGGCTCCCGGCTCCCGGACAGAGAGGAAGGAGGCCCAGGGCTGGTATGCAGCTTCTCCTCAGGGGTTCTGTAGTATGGCACGAATCCCGAGGCACAAAGGCCGGGGCCCCTGAAGGCAGCATCACTGGAGAGAGGGACAGTCAGGCTGCTGTCATGAGAGTGACCGGCCGAGAGCAGCAGGATGGGACTGCAGGGTGGTGTAGAGAAGGACCTGGGGAGGATGCCTGGGCTTGCCGAGGCAGCCTGTATGGGAAGGAGACAAGAGGGTGAGCCAGGCCCGCAGGTCCAGCTGGAAATCCAGGACTGGCCTTGAGCCTGCAACCACCCAGCAGCGGTAGGGTTAGAAAGCTGGCCTGTTCTGTAGACCGGGTGACACTAAGCAGGGTCATCTGCCCTTCTGGGCCTCCCTGCAAGGAGGAGTGCATCCAGCATTAGAACCCACTCATCCTGCCTGCTCTGTCTTTGCAGTCAAGGCATTGCACCCAGCTTTGTGGTGCTGCTAGTGGCTGGTAGTGACATGCCAGGGTGCAGGCTTGGGATCAGATCCCAGGTTTACTCTCGCTAGCAATGTCTTTGGCCAGTCATTTAACTTCTCCGAGGCTCATTTTTCTCATCTGTAAAATGGGAATAACAATCAGGCCTCTCTCACTATAATATAAGTGAGATATTATATTATATTATATTATAAGGACTAGTAATAGTCCTAGGACTATTACTAGGACAAGTGAGATGAGGCATAGGAAGCATCTGTCTGGATGCCGAGCAGGTCATGAGGACTAAGATGTTCCTGTCCAGGAACACAGGCTAAGCCTGGTGTAATCAGCGTATTACTGTATGTAAGTCTCACTGAGGCTCTAAGAGCAACTGTACTATTATCTCTCTTCTGCAAGGAAACTGAAGCTCAAGGGGCTTAAAGACACTGCCCCCCCCACAAGTGGCTGAGCTGGGATGAAGCAAGGTGGTCTGTGTCCAGTCTCTGTACACTTTGTTCTGGGAGCCCCAGCAGACCGCAGTAGTGGTGCTGGCCTGGCTTACTGGGCTAGATCCCAGGAAAGAGGTCTAAAGGATGCCAGGGTCCCCTCCCCATACTCCACCACTCACAGAGCACTGGCAGCTGACAGTCATCCTGCAAACGCAGCCAGTCAGGACCTCCTTCCTGGTGTGCAGGTGTTGGGAGCCCCCATACAACCTATCAGGAAGGACCAGGCTGGGAAAACTCTCCTCCTTGGAGCGGTAGTAAGGGAAGAAGCCGCTGGGTGGTTCTGGGTCCTCAGAGAATGGCGCCTCTCTGATGTTCTGGTCCCTGCAAACCTTGGGCAGCGGGGCTGGCTCCTCCACAGTCAGGAGGTTCCCATAAGTGCGGAAGAAAGGCAGGTACTCCGAGGCCACCAGGGAGCCACAGGGGAGATCTAGGCTGCTGAGAGGCTCACTGCCTCTGGAAGTGCTGGCCTGGAGGTGCTGGGACAGGGGCTCTGGGCTGTGCTCCTCCAGGAGGCTCTGGGAGACCGAGACCCAGAGCTCAGACTCACAGCTCTTCTGGGATGACTGGGAAGAGAAGGGTTTCATATGTTATGGCAGCCCAGTTTCCCTGCCCCTGAGCTTCCTCCCCATTCCTGCTGACACTGAAGGCCAGAGGGGTCTTTCTTTCCAAAGTATAAACCTGAGTGCAGCTCTCCTTGTTAGAACCCAGCAGGGGCGGCCAGCCATGAGTAGGTTACCCAAGAGTCCTGGAGTATCTGGCCCCACCAGCATCTGCACTCTGCCTTGCATCCCTCTCCACTGATTGCTCTACTCTCTACACACCAGTCTCCTTTCCCTTCCTCAGTCACGCTAAGCTTGGTCCAGCTTTAGGGCCCATGCCCAGATCCGCCTTTCACCTATCAGTTCAGAGGAACCTTCCCAACCCCAGCCTCCCTCCACCCCTGCTTTGAGTCCTAACCACTTCCCCCCTCACATCTCCCACACTGGAACGTTCTTGCTCTGTGGTCTGCCTGTTCCGGTGTGTGGTGGTCTTGTCTGTCTGATGTTCCTGGCTCATTGCAGGCTGGGCTAATCTCCTAACTCTCACGCCATCTCAAATTCCCTTCATTGTCCAGTCCAGCCATACCGAACTCTTCGTCCTTCTCACTCGCCTAGCAGCCTCCTGCCACAGGGCCTTTGCTAATGCTCCCGCTTAGAATCTCTTCCTTCTCCCTCCCTGGTTGACAACTTCAGCCCCTGGCTCCAGGCCATTTCCATACTTCCCTGATTTAGCTGCATCACTCTGTTATTGACTCCCACCACCCTGAGGCCCCGCACTCATAGCACCCACCCCTCTGCTACAAAACATACATCTGCATGGTTACTTATTAATATCTCTCATCTCCCTCATTACAAATTCCACTGAGGCAATATCCATCTGTCTTCTGTATCCTCAGGGCCTAGAACAGCCCCAGCATATGGCAGATTCCAAATATTGGAATAAAGGAAAGGAAGGCAGGAGGGAGGGAAAGAAGGAAGGAGGAAGAAAGAGAACATTAAACTGGGTTTGGCCAGGAACAAAGTCCTTGCCAGACTCCCTGTCATAGGAAGGAGAAGATATGCCTTGTGGGGAGGTTGGGGAGAGGAATGAGGAGTTACTTTCCAGCCCCAGATGGGACAGAGAAGCCCAGAGCACCTGTCAGTAACCTTTGTCCACCTTTGCCTGTCAGGATCAGGCCCAGAGCCCATGGGTACATGGGAAGGTCTGGGGTTACCCTCTGGATTCTGAGTCCCACAGGAAGGGACTTATGGCCTGGTCCTCGTCTTCTTGATCTTTGCTGGGGCCTCTGGGCTTGAGTTTCCCTCCCCAACCTCATGTCATGTGGTCATGCTGGTCCTAACTTCTTATGTGCCTGGCCAGAGTAAGTCCTAACCCTGGATAAGAGCCCAGGGCCCCACAGACTGAGAGCTCCTGAAAAGCAGAGGTCAGGCCCCCTCCCCCTGAGTGCTGGTGCCCAGTTCAGCACCACCTAGACACCCCAGACCCTCCCCAGACACCCCATGGACCCTGTGCAATCTTCTCTCAGGCCAGCTACAGGAGCCCTGTCCCAGCTTTGCTGGGCCTAGGAAATAAGATGGGCTAGAGACGGTGGCAGAGTTTGAGGCGAAGTACACCCTACTCCAAAGCTGTGACCTATGTAGTATTGTGGTCTGAACTGTGTCCCCCATAAGATATGTACCCATGGTCCCTGGGAATTCAGTCTGTTTTGGAAATAGTCTGTGCAGATGCAATCAAGTTAAGATGAGGTCATACTAGATTAGGGTGGCCCTAGATATGACGACTGCTGTCCTTAGGAGGGAAATGTGGACCCAGACACAGGGCAAGCATCCTATGATGCTGGGGGCAGAGACTGAGAGGATGCTGCCACAAGCCAAGAGCTGCCAGGGACTGGCTGCCAGAAACTGTGAGAGGCAGGGAGCACATTCTCCTTGAGCCCCTGAGAAGGAGACTGCCTTCAGAACTGCTCGAGAAGACATCTGTGCTGTGTGAAACCATCCAGTTCGTGGTGACCCCAGGACACTAACACACACACAGGTGGGTCACAGGGCTGGTTGTATGGGCAAAGGGATTTGACACAAGAATGAAGGTTGGCAGGGCTTTCCCGGCACTACTTCGTGAGCAGCTTCTGGAGAGAGACCCATCTAGGACTGCGGTGTCCCTGTAGGGCCTGGGTCCCCCGAGGCCTTACCATTTCTGCCATCCTGTGGTGCTGGCCCAGTGGCTCTCCCACACCTGAGTCGTCCCTGCCTGGGCCCTGGATCTGCTTCACCCGTGGGTTCTGGATTGAAGGAGACTGGGTATGCCCCACCTACTCTCCAGAGGGGCTAGGCAAAGTGGCCTGTGCCCAATGCCACATATGCTATCCCTTGGGCCCCGCCTCCAGCATCCATTCTGGACCCAGCAGTAGCCCCAATTTGTGACATGATCAAGGCTAATCTTCAAACTCTGGTGAGAAAGACAAAGCTGCCCTTGGCAGGTCCCTTCCTCTAGGCCTGCTCTTCACCCTGGCGAATCCCCCCCTGCCTGTCAGAGAAGATTCTACCATGAAGTCACAAGGCCTGGTGCCAGGCAAGAAAGCCAGATGGCTCTGTTACCACGGAGACTCCAGCCCAAGCGCCCAACACCTGTGATCCTCACCTGCTTCTAATTCCACTTAATCCAGATCTCTCCAGAGACTTAGGGGAAACAAAGGACAGGCAGGCATCTTCGGGAATGAGATCAGCTCTCCACGAGAGGGCCAGTGAGCTCGCTCAGGGATCTGTGCCAGGAGAATCAGAGAGGACCCAGCACCGCCCCTGAAAGCTGAGGAGGGGTCCCAAGGATCCATGCTGTCACCGAGGGCTGTCTGGACCTCTCCTTCCCCAGAGGCCTTAGTCCCCTCAGGTCTCCGCTCTTGCCTCCTCTCCTCGATGGGTCTTCCCCAGTCACTCGTGAGCACCAAGTGAGAGGGACTCATGCTGAACGCCCGCTTTCCCCCACGGAGCCACCACCCTCAACTTCTGTCCCCAGCTGATGCTGCTCTTCCGAGGGAAGAGACCAGCATTTGTTGTCAGCTACCACGCTGTGTGTTCTCCACATGCCGTCCTCACTACAGCCCTTCGAGTCAGGAATGGTACCACTCTGGGTCCATGTTTCAGTCTGGGGAGCTGAAGTTCAGCACTGGGACGGCCTTCAGAGGTAATCCTTAGCCCTAGGGCTGGAGACCGGAGAACCCTGATACACTGCCCAGGGCCACAAGACCTGGCTATCTCCAGGAACTTCAAGCTTCTCCAGTGCAGGATTCCAAGCACAGGGTGACCCAGCCAGGTTCCTCCCTCACCCCCATCCTGGGCCATGAAAGCCTTCTTTCCTTTTTTTGATAGACATAACCCTTTAATCCACATGGAATTTATTTTTTTAAGTGTTAATAGATAAGGCTCTCATTCTATTTTATATTTTCAGTTCCCTATGTTGATGCAACATCATTTATGAATGATGTATTTCTCCACCAACCTGACTTGAAATACCAAAGTAACTGCCTTCGAAATTCTTAACTATTGTAAACTCAAGTCAGTTTCTCCAGTTTATTGTTCTGTCCCTCTCTTTGTCTCTCTCGCTGCCAATACCATATTGTCTTGAGCTCTTTAGTTTTATCATAATTATAATTCATGATACAGTCATATTTTTATTATTTTTAATTTATTTATTGGAGGGAGTGAGTGAGTGAGCAGGAGGACGGGCAGAGGGTGAGGGAGAGAGAATTCTGAGCAGACTCCACACCAAGCATAGAGCTTGACAGGGGGCCAAATCCCATGACCCTGACTGGGGAAGACCCATCAAGGAGAGGCGGCAAGAGCGGAGACCTGAGGGGACTAAGGCCTCTGGGGAAGGAGAGGTCTGGACAGCCCTCGGTGACAGCATGGATCCTTGGGACCCCTCCTCAGCCCGAGCAAAAGCCAAGAGTTGGATGTTTAGTGCCTCAGGCTGCACAGGTGCCCCCATTATAGGGACATATTTTTAAAAATCAGCTTTTCTGAGGTCTAGTTTACATACATCATACATCATACAACATATACCATTTACAATCTAAAAATCCACATAACAACCCCAAAATTAATATACAGAATTGCCTCTCTTCAGGTAGTCCCCCACCCCGGCCTCCCAGCCCCAAAGAACCAAGTGATTTATCTGCATTTTGATGTCATAGATTAATTTTGTCTGTTCTAGAATGAACGGAATCTCACAATCTGTACTTTTGTGTGTGGCTTCTTTTACTCAATATTTCCTTTTTAAGACTCATCCATGCATTGGCGTTCTGTTTGTGCCTTCCTACTGAGGAGCAGGACATCACTGCATGGTATAACAAGATTGGTTTATCCATTCATCAGAGTACAGACTGTCCAGGTGCTTCCATCATCAATAAAGCTTCTATGAATAGTAATGTACAAGACTTTGTGTGGGCCTAGTTTTTGTTTCTTTTAGGTTGATACCTAGGATTTGAATAGCTTGGCCATATGAGAAGTGTATAAAGATACAGATGTAGTGAAAAGAAGGGCCATCTGTACCCCAATGTTTATAGCAGCAATGGCCACGGTTGCCAAAGTATGGAAAGAACCAAGATACCCTTCAGCGGACGAATGGATAAGGAAAATGTGGTCCATATACACTATGGAGTATTATGCCTCCATCAGAAAGGACGAATACCCAACTTTTGTAGCAACATGGACGGGACTGGAAGAGATTATGCTGAGTGAAATAAGTCAAGCAGAGAGAGTCAATTATCATACGGTTTCACTTATTTGTGGAGCATAACAAATAGCATGGAGGATATGGGGAGATAGAGAGGAGAAGGGAGTTGGGGGAAATTGGAAGGGGAGGTGAATCATGAGAGACTATGGACTCTGAAAAACAATCTGAGGGGTTGAAGTGGCGGGGGGGTGAGAGGTTGGGGTACCAGGTGGTGGGTATTATTGAGGGCACAGATTGCATGGAGCACTGGGTGGGGTGAAAAAATAATGAATACTGTTATGCTGAAAATAAATAAATTTAATTTAAAAACAACCTGCCAACATGGGGTACCTGGGCGGCTCAGTTGGTTAAGCAACTGCCTTCAGCTCAGGTCATGATCCTGGAGTCCCAGGATCAAGTCCCACATTGGGCTCCCTGCTCAGCAGGGAGTCTGCTTCTCCCTCGGACACTCTCCCCTCTCATGCTCTCTCTCTCTAAGTAAATAAAATAAAAAATAAAAAATAAAAAACTTAAGAAAAAAAACCTGCCCAACTGATTCCAAAGGTTGTACTATTTTACATTCCCAGTAGCAATGTGGAAAAGATCAAGTTGCTTTCCATTCTTGCCATCACTTGAAAATTTTGCCATTCTAATGGGAATGTACTGGTATATCATTATGGTTGTAATTCGCCTTGATGACTAATGACGTTGAGCATCTTTCCCTGTGCATATTGTCAATTTATATACCTTTTTAAGTCTTTGAATCTTTTGCCTATATTTATTGTTCTAATTAAAGTACAACAAACTGCAGATATTCAAAGTATGCAATTTGACCAGTTTCCACATATGGACACACTTGGGAAACCAAGTGTACACAATCAGAACAACAAATATTTCCATCAGTCCCCAAAACTTCCTCATGCCCTTTTGTAATCTGTCCCTCCCTTTCCAGGCAACCACTGACCTGTTCTCTGTCACAGCAGTATTCTATATTTTCTACAGTTTTACATAACTGGAATCATACACTATGTATTTTGTCTTCTTTTACACAGCATAATACTTGTGAGATTCCTTTATGTTTTTGCATGTACCAATAGTTTGCCCCTTTTTTATTACTGAGTGCTGTTTCATTGTATGGATATACCATGATCATTAGTCCACTATATGTAGTGGGTCATTTTTTTCTAGATGTTTTGATATTTTTCTTTATCTTTCATTTTCTGTTATTTATAATGTGTCAAGCCATGGTTTCCAATGACCTTATCCTTTTGGGGTTTTAGAGAGCCTCCAGAATCTTTCAACTCATGTCTTTCACCAAACCTTGGAAGACTTTATTTCATCAAATATTTTTCTGCAGTTGATTTTTCCTCTCCTTCTGGTACTCCAGTGACACCTCTGAGGGGCAACCTAGCCCCTGTTTCTGGGTTTCCACCCTGAGGGGCATGGACTCACCTGGGGACTAGTCCACAGAATTATTTGGACAGGGCGGAGGGCTGGGTGTAGGAACCAAGCTGCAACAGCAGTGGGAGTTCTTGGTGACTCTTGTGAGCTGGGAGTTCTTTCTGCCTCTTCTTGTGCTCTTTTCTGTGGCTCTTGCTCCTTCCCCATGTTTGTGACCCTGAGCAACCATCTGTCCCTCTCCAAGCCACAGCTGCCCACCTAAAGTCACATGGCGGGGTGGACAGGGGATCCTTGGGCTCTCTCCTCCCTGCAGTGGCCCCAGGACCTCCTATGGTGGGGTCAGATCTCCATCTGCCTCCCCTTCCTGACTCACCTGTGCCCAGTCCCCAGGATTGCCTCCTTTCTGTTCCATGTCACCTCCAAGACACCTTCTCCACAGAATTAAAATAGAAAAAAATTTAGCAACAAATTTTTAAAAAAATGTAAGTATCTTTCCCACAGGTTCCTGGAGCTCTTCTCATTTTTTCTGATTTTCTTTTCTCTCTGTTCTTCAGAGTATGTAATTTCTATTGATCTATCTTAAAGTTTATAGGGTTCCCCCCCCCATCATCACCAAGCTGCTATTGAAATCAGTAAATTTTTAAATTTCCGATTTTGTATTTTTCAGCCTTAACATTTCCATCTGGCTCTTTTTTATAGGTCCTATGTTTCTGTTGAAAACTTCTATTCTTTTATTCATTCCAAATGTGCTTTTCTTGACCTATGGAACAAGGTTATAATAGCTTCTTTGAAGTCTTTGTTTGATAATTCCAACGCATGGGCCACCCTAGGGTTGGCATTCATTGTCTTTTCCCTGGAGAACTGGCCACGTTTTCCTGGTTCTTTATATCGTGGGTAATTTTGATTTGTCCCAGACATTGTGAATGTTATGTTGTGTAGACTTTGGGTCTTGTATATAATCCTCCCAAGAAATCTGTATTTTTGTTTTAGCAGGCAAACAACTGGGTTAATTAGGTTCAAGCTCCATGCTCTGCCTTGCTTTCCATATGTAGTGATCCAAACCTAAGGTCAGTTCTCTAAGTCTATGCTGGACTCGCTTGGTTCAGTCCGTGAACATGCACTATTTAGTGATTAAGCGATAAAGATGTGTGCACATGGTTTAAACCTCAGCTTGTTTTTTTTTTTCTTTTTAAGATTTTATTTATTTATTTGTCAGAGCATAAGCGGGGGAATGGCAGGCAGAGGGAGAAGCAGACTCCCTCCTGAGCAGGGAGCCCAAAGTGGAACTCAGTCGCAGGACCCTGGGATCATGATCTGAGCTGAAGGCACATGCTTAACCAACTGAGCCACCCAGGCATCCCATCAGTTTGGTTTTCAAAGACTTGCTGTGCTGGTTTTGGTCTGTCTCACTTACACATAGCTCAGAGGTTAGGCTAAGATTGGTGAGTACTACATTACAGAATTAAGGCACTACTTTCCTGGTTCTCTCTCCTCCTGGATTCCTCCCACACTCTTTGTCCTCCCCGGCCCCCCATTCAGTTATGGCTGCCTTGCTGCTGTGCAAGTGGAACTTGCCCCTCTGGGCAAAGCTGAGAGACTGCAAGAAACCGAGATAGCCAAAGAGAAAGAAAATGGGCTTGGGAAAATTGCCCCCTACATATAGATCACTTGTCTAAGTGTGGTGTCTCCACAATCTGCTCCTATTTAAATTTTAGAGTTCTCTTGTAATTGATTTTTGTGTTTGGCTCAAGGTTTTTAGTTTTAATCAGTGGGAGGAGTAGATTAAGTGAGCTTATGCTACCATGTTAGCACTGACACCTCCTTTCCCCTATTTTTAGTAAGGTTTTTTGTCTTCTTATTGCTATACTGTACGAGCTCTTTATATCTACTTTATATCTTTATATCTATTGGATACAGCTCCTTTGTCAGACATATCTGTTGTGAATAGTTTATACCAAGCTGTGCCTTGACTTTACATCATCTTAACAATGTTCTTCTAGGAAATTTTTTTCATTCTGAAGAAATCCAATTTGTTTTTCATTTGTGCTTTTGGTATCCTAAGAAACATGTGCCTACCCTAGGACTGTGATTTCTTTGTGTTTTCTTCTAGATGTTCTATAGCTTTAGCTTTTATACTTAAGTTTCCTTTGATTCTTTTGGAGTTAAATGATGTGATTTCAGGTGGTAATTAAGATCTATCTTTCCATTTGGATATCTACTATGTCAGTTATCATTGGTTAAAAAAATCTTTCCCTGTTTCTTATTGAAATATCTTGGTACTGTTGTCAAAATTCAGTACTATATGGTAGCACCTGGGTGGCTCAGTTGGTTAAGCCTCCAGCTCTTGGTTTTGGCTCAGGTGATGATCTCAGGATTATGAGATCAAGCCCCACATGGGGCTCTGCACTGGGCATGGAGCCTGCTTGAGAATCTCTCTCTCTCTCTCTGTCTCCATCTGTCCCTCCCCCACTCAATCTTATACTCTTTCTCAAATAAATAAAAAATCTTTAAAAGAAAAAATTCTGTACTATATACATGGGTCCATATATACCAGACTGTCTGCTCTGTCCCGTCAACTGATAAAATGATGGGGTTAGGAGGGTTTGATTACGATGATCAGAGTTTCTCAATCTTGGCACTATTGACATTTTAAGCCAGATTACTTTTTGTTGTGGGAGCTGTCCTGTGCCCGTTATGATGTTAAATAACATCCCTTGCCTCTACCTATTAGATTCCAGTAGAAACCTCTCCTCCCAAGTTGTGGCCAACCAAAACTGTCTTCAGACATTGCCAAATGTCCCTTGGGGTTTAACCACTCTCAGCTGAGAACTGCTGCTGCAAATTTACCATATGCCTTGAAATCAGCTAGGGTCGTTGGTCAGTTTTGCCCTTTCCTTTCTTTCTTTCTTTCTTTTAAGATTTTATTTGTTTTCTTGAGAGAGAGCAGGAGCAGGGGGAGGGGCAGGGGAAGAAGGAGAAGCAGATTCCCACTGTGCAGGAAGCCTAATGAGGGGCTCTATCCTAGGACCCTAGCATCATGACCTGAGCCAAAGGCGGACGCTTAACTGACTGAGCCACCCAAGCGCCCCGGTTTTGTCTTTTTTCAAAATACACTTTAACATTTAAAAAATAAAAATATTTTAAAAACCCTATTGTTCACATTTTCATAGAAATGTATGTTAAATCTATCTCTATATTTCAAGTTTTTTGCACATTTCTTTTTTAGTAAGTTAGATCTACCCTTTTGAATGTACTGATCTATGAATTTTAACCAATGCATCCCATCAAGTAACCACAACCTTAATCAAGGTAGAGAACACTTCAGTTATCTCCCCAAGTTCCTCCTTGCCCCAGTGGTGTGCTGGTAAACCAGCTCTCAAAACAAACAACACAACAAAGCCTTGACTGTTAGCTAATTTCCCTGGTATAAATACTCCTGCCCTGGCCAGTTTCAAACTGCTGACATGGTAGCACTTAAATGTGCTGCTGGGAAGAGATGCCCAGACTGGGCTCGTGAGCTGTGACAAGCTGCCTCTAGGGCAGCATGCACTGTGCCCTCTGATTGAAAAGCCTTCCCACCCCACAACCACCAGTCTATACCTGAGGTTTTGCCTTTCTCCAAAACTCTCCTAAGTAGAATCATATGCAAGTTCTAGTTACTCATCCTCCTTGAACATGGACCTCTGCCTTCTTGACTCCCAAAGGCCATGGTGCTCTGCAAAAGCGTCCCTTCCCTGCTGCGTTCTAAACCCTGCAGAAAGCTGGGGGCTTTTAGGGCTCACTTCCCTGTTCCCTTTCCCTCCAAGACCCCTGTCCTACATGCACTACCTGTTTTCCACTTCTTAAAATAGTTTCCTATTTTATGTAGTTTTCTATTCCTTAAAATAGTTTCCTATATTATGTAGTTTTCTAGTTGTTCACAGCAGGAGAACAAATCTAGTACGAGCTATATTCACACGTCTCTATAACCAGTTTTTAATAACAGTTTTTATTTCAGTAGTTACTCTACTCCAGGAACTGTGCTAATCAGTTGTCATTGATTATGTCCTCTTAATAATCCTATCAGGGATGTACCATTATTACCCCCATGTGAAGATAAGGAAATGAGATTTAAAGAGGGTAATCAAAGGCCAGTAGTTAACGGCAGAGCTGGAATTCAAATTTAGGCAGCTTGGCTCTGAGGCTGAAGTATTTAATCACTTTGTCTTTGAAAATGATTTTAGGTGACACAGGTAAACAGTTTTTATTTTAACAGCAAATATGTTTAATTTGCAATATATCAGAAAAAATAATATCATGACACCAAAGTCATGATTTTTCAGATATTTCTGCCTGGGACAAGAGTAGATTTCCCCCCACCCCCAACAAAATGCCGAGTCTACTACTGACATATTGACTACAAGCTGTCATCAGACACGGCGATGTGAGAGACCTACACTCCAGGCCACGTCCTAGACCCTTCACCCCTTCTGGTCTGGTCCCTGCATCCGCGTGCATCTAGACATGGGGATGACACTAACTCATTTTATGTCAGAGGAATCACACGTTGCAATGTGCTTTCTTCATGCCACAGTGTGTGCTGGACTTAGCTCTTGCCCTTAAATATAGTTCAAAGCCAGCCCCTCAGGCCCTTCTGTGGGGTTGACAACTCCTCTTTACCTGTAAGAAGTTTCCAGTGACATTTAAAGAACCACCTCTTCACGGCTGCTGTGCAAGACCAGGGCCCCAGCATTTCAAAAACCTTTGGTGGCTCCCTCTTGCCCAGGAAAGCAAATCCAGACTGCACGGTCCAGCGCCCCAGATCCTTAACAATCCAGCTACCTCTCTACTATGCGAAGCAAGCTTCCCCTCGGGCACCCCAGATTTGCTAAGCCCCTAACAGCCCTGGTGCATCCCCCTACTGTGCTCTCTTTTCCAGGGGAGCCCCGCTCTCTTCCTCTAAGACACGGTCCAGGTGGCCACAGATGCTCTCTTCACTTCTAGGCTGCCCTAACTCCGCACCCCAGCCTGGGGTTCTTAGACAGTGAAAGTGACCTTCTTCCAGTTCTGGAGGATGGAAGTCTGAGATGAAGGTGCTGACAGGGCTGGTTTCTTCCGAGGCCTCTGTTGTTGGCCTGTACATAGATGATAGTCTTCTCCCTGGTCTGCACATGGTCTCCCCTGTGTGTGTGTGTGTCTTCAACTCTTCTGAGAAGCACACCAGTTGTATTAGGATAAAGCTCATCCTAATGACTTCATTTTACCTTAATTACCTCTTTAAGAAAACTGATTAACATTTAGAGGTATTTGGGTGAGGGCTTCAACACATGGATTTTAGAGGACACAATGTAGCCCATAAAGTCTTCTGAGGTTGACTTTAGATATTCCAGATCCTCTTCTCCATCCTCAGACCTATTTTGCTTCCTCTCAGCCAAGGTTGGAGGAGTTTTCACTTTGCTTTGCTTTATGTGTTTCTTTGGGACGTGAGGTGCTCAGACCTCTTCTGCCTACATCCCTCAGGCTGGGGTACAGACAGAAAGGACACGATCTCCTGGGGACAGGAATCTGGCCTCCCACTTTGCCAGCACTGAGGCTGCCCTGGTGTTACGCTGCTTCCCAGCAGGGAGTTTGCCACATGCCCTCTGGGTGTGTCCAGACATAGGCTTTTATATCTCAGCTCTGATACTTAGCAGTATTACTTTAAGGAAGAAAACCCAGGTCTCCCAATTCCTCAGTTGTACACCGGGACAATAACAGCCTAAGCTCCTTATGAGGATTAATTTAGAGAGTAAGGTTAAGAAGAAGTACCTGACATAGAGTAACCCACACCCAAATGACAGTGGTCGTTATTGTCACCTCTCCTGTAAGCCCCCAAAGCTCTTGCCTAAACCTTCCAGTTTACAAGATCCAGACAGGGACATTAAGACTGACTTATCTGATGTGGTTGCCAATAATCTGGGGATGTGGGAGAGGAAACTAAAGTTTCAAACATATATACATAGTTGAAGACATTCTATTATATGTAAAAATACCTATGTCTCACACTATACCTTGTACTTATTTTTTTCCTATGGTTTGTTTTAAAATACCAGTTATAAAAATCAGCTATTACAGAGAAATTTTGTGACTTTAACAAAATTTTAGATAGAGTGTACTCACAATTACTTTTAAATGAGGAAGAAAAATATCAAACACCCTAGAGTTCCCTCAACACTCTCACGTGTAACTTTAATCTGGGAAAAAGACACTTTCCTAGTTATTCCACAAGGGGGAAGACTGATTCCATTTCTTCTGAAAGGTACCCACTGGGTCATCATTAAAGATCATTTAAAACTGGTATTTCTGGGTGTGTGTGTGTGTATGTGAGAGAGAGAGAGACTATTTCTCTCAAAGAAATGAAATTTCCCTATGCAAGGAAGATGCCATTCTTTTTTAAGCTGACAACTTACAGATGGCCGTTGGTTTGAAAACACATTTCAAAATCACTTACACAATCTCCCTAAAGTCAATCATGGAGGATTCTAACAAATGCTACATCCAGAACATAAGAACACTGTGGTTATTCCACTAGAAAGTCAAGCAAATTATTTAAATTCACAGGGATGGAAAAAAAATCATCTTTTTTCAACATCAAACAGAAAACATTCTCTCTTTGAAAATGTAAATCCCTTAAATGTATTCAAGAATTTTAATAATCATCCCGGAAGACTATCCTATTACTCTTTGAAGCCCTTAAAGAATTTTTCTTAAAATAGTCACACACTACTCAGGGTGGGGGAGAGGCTTTTAAGTGACAACGGAGGTGGAAGGGCCCCATGAGTTCCCATATACCTTTTTCCAGAAAGGAAGAACAGCCTTCAGAGAATCACTAGGCAAACGTGGGGTGGGGGGGGGGGTGGGGGGGGAGTGGGGGGGTGGTCTAAGAGTAAGGCACAGGATCTATTTCCCATCTGTTTTACATCTGGGGTTAGAAATAGGACTTGGAGCTCTGAACTTCAGGGAGAGCCTCAAAGACAGTTAAAAACAGAGAGCTGAGGAGATCATGGATCCCCCATCTGCAGTTTGGGTACAGGCGGGGGTGACGACATTCCAAGCTAGGGTGGTTTGATGCCCAATCTTTTTGTGAGCTAATAACCAAACATGAGCTTCAGTTCAAGGAACTGGAACTCCATCTGTGAAGGGTAAAATGGAGGAATCAAGAAGATACCAGCTATTTCACTCACAGACGTTTTCTCTAAGGAAATAACTGAAAATATTTACAGAGATGTGGCTTTAAGATATTTATCACAGTGCTGTTTCTAACAAGGAAAAGTAAATAAACAAAAAAAATAATTTAAGGGAAAACCTAAATATTCAACAATGGGGGATTGGTCAGATAAATGATACTGTATCCACACAAGTAAATATTATTAAACAATTAAAAATTACAACATAGAAATATATTTGTTGCCATGGAAAAAGAGTCTTAATATACTAAGTAAAAGACAGCTGGTTATGAAACAGTCTCTACAGGATATATATATTGGGGTAGATTTACAGATGTTCTCAGTTCTCTATTAATTATTTATTTTTGCCCTATTAAAAATACTATATAAAATACACTGTAGATGCTATAGAAAAGTTACATAAAAAAGACAAAACCCCAAATTCCTATCAAAATCCCAGCAAGATAATTTGCAGATACATGTTAAGAATATTCTAAAATGTATATGGAAAGACAAAAGAGCTAGAATAGCTAGAATAATTTTTGAAAAAGAATAAAGTGGAAAGATTCATTCTACCTGATTTCAAGACTTAGTAAGTACCTACAGCCATCAAGATTGTGTGGTATCCCAGGAGATGCATCCAGATACCCAGAAAAAGACTCACACAAATGTGCCGGACTTTTCACAAAAGTTTAAAAGCAGGGGTGCCTGGGTGGCTCAGTCTGACTCTTGATTTCAGCTCAGGTCATGATCTCGGGGTTGTGGGTCAAGCCCTGCATCTGGCTCCTGCAGGATGTAAAGCCTGTTTAGGATTCTCTGTCTCTCCCTCTCCCTCTGCCCTTTGCCCCCAGTTCCCCACCTTTAAAAAAAAAATCCTCAACCTAAGTCTCACGTCTTTTATGAAAATTGACTCAGAATGGATCACAAATGTAAACATAAAATGTAAAACTATCAAGCTTTTAGAAAAAAAATAAAGGAGAAAATTTTCAGGGCCAGGAAAGATTTCTCAGATCTAAGATTTAAAGCAAAATCCATAAAAGGAAAAACCAGAAAACTGGGCTTCATTAAAAATAAAGACTTTTGCTCTGAAAAACACCCCGTGAGGGGATGAAACACATAAAGGACCGAGGACTAGTATCCAGACCATGTAAATAACTTGCAAAACCAAAGAGTAAATAAACCCAGAGAGTCCAACCAGAACACGGACAAAAGACAAAAGCCATTTCACAAAAATGGTATCTAGTGATGACCAATAAGCACATGAAAAGATGTATGTTATGAGCCATTACAGAAATGTAACTTCAATCACAATGAGATATCGCTATGCATCTGTCAGAAGAGCTAAAATAAAAAACAGTGACAGCACTAAATGCTGGGTAAGATACAAGGAAACTGGATCACTCATAACAGTGCGAGTGAGACTGTAACATAGGACACTCCTTCCTGAAAACAGTTTTCTGAAAAACTAAACATGCAACGACCATAGAAGCCAGCAATGGCACTCCTGGGCATGTATCCCAAAGAAACGAAGACTTATGTCCCTACCAAAGTCTACACATGAGTGGAAACAGCAGTTCCATTCACAGCAGCCCCAAACAACATGGATATCCCTTGGTTGATGAAAGGTTAGGCTGTGGTACATCCACACCTCAGAACAGTCCTCAGCAGGAAAAAGAGAAGAACCACTGGCACACACAGCAATCTGGATGACGTTCCAGGGAATTATGCTCAAAGGTTACATTTTATAATTGCATTCAATAATCCTGTGTTTCCTTCTCTAGAAAATTTTCAAAATGACAAAATTACAGAATTTGCAGTTCAAAATGACACAATTACAGAAATTACAGTTTAGTGGTTGCAAATGATTGAGGAAGGGTAGAGGCAAGAGGGACTGGGTATGACTATAAAGGGGAAACCTGGGGGATCCTTTATGGTGATGGAAATGTCTGTATTTTGACTACCAACATCAATATCCTGGTTGTGATCTCGTACCATGGTTTTGTAAGATGTCACCACTGGAAGACGCTGAGTAAAGGATATGCAGGGTCTCTCTGTGTTATTTCTTACACCTCTGTGAATCTACAGTGATCCCCAAATTAAAAGTTTCATTAGAATAAAAAGGACAGAGATGAGACGCTCCCCAAAAAACGGGCAGACATGGGCCTGGGTGCTGTGCTACGTGGGGCAGCACCGAAGGCCTTGTATTCAACAAGGAGCCCAAATCACTCAGCACCCAAGTGACACCAGGATGGCAAGAATGAGGGTCATGGCAGGGGTCCCCCAAAAGAGGGGCTAGGATAGTAGGGTCTCTCTCCAGTCAGCTCTGGGCCACTGGGCAGGATTCTCTGTCTCTAGCAGCAGCAGACCTCAGTGCAATGCACATGTGGATTAACCCAGCCCAAAGGCAGGATGAAACAGTGACACTGTCTCTTCCCAGGTAAGATCTGGAGTCGGTATCCATCAGCAAGCAGAAAATGAGTAGGGATGGCTTGTTCAGGGTTGTCCCTCCCAGAGCTAATGGCCTGTTTAGCTCAGTGCCCATAACAATGTTAGAGCAGCTTTCTCCAATTAAATAACCACAGGCAGGGGCTTTTGTTTTGCCATTTTTTTTTCTTTTTTCTCTTTGGCAAACCCTAGCACTCTGCCTAGTAACAAAAGGTAAACATAACATGATTTAATACTTTACAAAGTCCAAGAAATGCCATGTTAATTGCCTCTAATGAGGACATAGCTATCAGATGTAAACAAGCCATCAGGCTGAGGGTACTGAGAGATTGGAGCGAGCGTTGGTCTAGAAGAGCTACTGTCTGCATGAGAGTCCCAGCCACACACCACTCCCTGCAGCATGCGAACACAGGCATTGATGAGGGGAAACAGTAATGACTTACAGAGACAAAGGAAGAATCCAGTCCAAATGGATGTTCTGTCTTGAGGCAGGCCAACAATCCCAGTGGCCTGGCTCTCTCTTTGCTCTAAACAGCACCAGTGCTGAACCTCAACAGAACTGTTGCCATCAGTCTTCTTTCTCTTCCTACAACTCACTCAACTGCCTGCCTCTGGGCCCCAGCACTTGCTGTTTGCCCTGCCTGAGGGCTCTGCCCCCAGATCTGGGAAGATCTGGGTCTCAACACATGTGCCTCTTCCTGGGAAGAGCCCTCACTCCCTGACAACTTCCCGGAAGCTGGCTTCTTGCTCCCACTTCCACCCACAGTCCCTAGCATATCTCCCCACTTTCGTCCATCATAGCATTCACCTTTAGGAAGTGTCTTGTTTATTGGCTGGTGTATTATCTCCACTAAAGTGGGAGCCCCACAAAGATTAAGGAGCTCATCTGCCTTCTTCCCACTACCTGACACAGAAAGTTTGGAAAAATACCCATTGAAAGACTCTGTAAAACTACCTCCTTTCCTGTGGCAGCTTTAATTCTGGGTTAATTCTGCTCAGAAAAGGTTGTAGTCACAATAAAGCCCCTTTCAAGAGGTGTTGCCGCCCAGAGGAGACTCAAAAGAGCAAATAGCCTCTCCCTTCATAGAAATCCCTTTGGTAGGAGTTTCTGTGGTAAGTCTGACAAGTTGAGTTGGCAGGCTGAGGCCGGGCTCTTACACTTCTAAGTCTGTTCCGTTTGCCGTCCATCTCTGCCCACCACTCTGGGCTTGGTCACTGTCTCCTCTCTCGTCATCTCCCCTGCCCTGTGCTATCTATGGGACAGCACCAGCGTTTTCTAACAACAGAAGACTGCTGTCAGTCAGTCACCTGCTCACAAGTCAGAAGACCCCAGATGCAAGCCCAGTTCTGCCAATAACTCTCCCCGTGACCTTTGGGAAGGCCTGGTCCCTTTCCTGGAATCTCTGGAAAGGACCCATGACCTCTCAGCTTCCATTTTAGCCAGGAGAGAAAGATCCATTGTGGTAAATGCTAGGGACCAAATATTTACATCCCCCAACTCCTGTGCTGAAACCTAATCCCCAAGGTGATGGTCCTGGGAAGTAGAGCCTTTGAAAGGTGAACAGATCATGTGAATGGAACCCTCAAGAATGGGATTAGTGTCCTCCTATGAGGAGCCGAGCGTATAAGGGTATAAAGCACCCCCCCCCCCGCCCCAACGTGGAGGCAGGTTGCCTCTGACCCTGGAGAGCTATTAGAGTTCTGACAGCTACTTCAGCATCCTAGGCCTCAGTTTCCCCATCTGTAACTGAGGACAGCAACAGCAAGAGCACTTGATGGGATGGAATAAAGCCATGAGGCGAGACTACAGTGCCTGGCATGGAGTAAACACTCAATAAACAGCAGCCCTGAGTAAGATGGTGAGGAGGATGATGATGGAGAAGCTGAAGAAAGAGACAAATTCACACTGAAGAAAAGCAGTGACAGGAATGATCTCCGGCTGTACTGTTGAGAGACAAAAGTATGTGTGCAAGGAGTCTGGGCCTGAGTCTCCTTCAAAAATGAAGGCATTTATTCACACATGAAGCAAGGATAAGAGTTCTCATCCTGGAACAGTCATGCGCCTGCCCCCAGGAAGCATTTTCCTGCCGGAAACTTCTAGAGTTAATAACACCGAGAGATTGCACAAATGACCCCCATGCTTGTTTCCCAGCTAACGTGACATGATGGCCATTCAGGGGGATTGTCAGTAAATTCCAGAAGGCACAACTGAGTGAGTGATTAAAAACGATACCTATAAAGACTGTGGTAATGGGAGGCAAGACTTAGGAAATAAGGGGAAAAACAGAATACAGGATTGTGTTGCAATTACAGCTGCTTGGAAACATGTCTGCGTACAGGCAGGATAAAGAAACAAAGATGAACAACAGTTGATTCGCCTGAGTGACAGGACTGGGAGTGATTAAAGCAACATTTGTGCTCTGGTGGTTACACTGTGGTCTCTGTCGTTTTTTAAGTAAAAGGAGCAAGTGAGGAATTGCATGGGAATGTATGTACATGGGGGTCCCTGGCTCTGATGCCCCCCCTTCAATTCATTCTCCCTCCCTGATACTCAGTCTCTCCCACTTGAGCTACCATTCAAAATGGCTCTAGCCAATAGGGCCTGTTGAAGAGGGATTTTTGCAGATTTACAGTAGCTCAAAGAATAACAAGTTGATTAGCCAATGAGAAAAAACATTGTTGGGCTTTGTTATCAAGGTTTGCAGCACAATGGGCAGTTCAAAGAGTTTAAGGGTAAGGGGGAGCAAGACATGAAAACGTGTATTTGCCAGGAGCCTTGTGAAGGAGGGAAAGCCTCGAGCCCTCAGGTGGAGCCCAAGGGGCCCAGCTAGGACACCTAGCCAGGCAGGACCTCTCTGAAGAGGAGCACAAGTCCTGTAGTGATCAAAGCAGTCACTTGGGGACCTGTACTGTGGTCCCCGGAGGCAGCCGGTGGGGAGAGATGCCAGTAAATAATCACTCCTATTGGAAACAATAGCAATGACCCCCATCATTATCCCTATGGTCAGTGGGTCTTAGAGGACAATGTCCTGGAATGCCAGCCCTGTTCTCCCTTCTTCCCATCTGGGGCCCAGCCAGGCTGTCCCTCAGCTCAGGTGGGATGGAGTAAGGCTTTCCCCTCCTTCGGCCTCTCCCAGGCAAAGTCCATAAACAGTAAAGCTGCAGCTCTCCAGGTGAGGCAGCTGAGTCTTCAAAGAAACAAGTAACTTGCTCCAGGTCAAAGCCACTCATCCCTGTAAGTGAAGGGGTATGATTCAAATCTGCATCTTATTCCTGCCTGTTTCCCATAATGAAAAAACATGGAGGGGCAGCCAAGTGCCTGGAAAGAGGAAGGAAAGAGAAACTGCAGGCAAAATTCCCTCTGTACTCACACACCCACACCAGGTTCCTCAGACAGCAGGTTGACACGGTCAAACTGCCTGGAATGTACCAGCTGTGGCCAGCAGCTTGAGAAGCTTGGGGACAGGAACCATGGAGCATTGGGTGGCTGGACCAGCAGACAGAGCCAGATGGCCTGACCCAGTGCTCTTTCCATGGAGGGCAAACACAAAGGAGCAATGTTAGGGACGCAGAAGACAGTCGAGAACAATGAAATCCGGATCCTTGACTGTTCAACCCGCAGTTTGCACACAAACTCAGAAGATACTGGACTATAAACTTCGGCTCTGCCCCAGGACTTCTGCAATCATTGACAGCAGAGGCAAAACCACAAGGCACCATTTCCCAGAAGCGCAGGGTCCAGAGCCCTGTGGACTGAAACCTGCTCCGGGATGCTTTGGAGCCCTCTTGCAGAAGGCCCACATACCTGGGCTGAATGCCCTCTCCGCGGCTCTCTGCTGGTTTCCAGCAACACGCTGTCACCACAGCACGTCTAATAATACTCGAAGAGCGATGCCAGGGTAGCACAACCGCATCTTCCCTGGGCTGCGTCCAGAGGAATGTTGCCAGGGCTTCGGCGTCATCCCGGTCAGTGAGCGAGGCTGTCAGCGGCCTGCGGTGGACGCGCCGTTCCTCTTGGCGTCCTTCTCTCCCTTTCCCTGACCCACTTCCTGTTAGAAGCCTCTTCCTCCTGCAGGAACTGATTTTCTCCCTCTCGCCTCCTACACTTGGTTCTGGAGAGCAGAAATTTGGAGCACCCATCTCTCGAGGGGATCATAATGCCCACCTCTCTTGCCTCACTGGGGTACACACCGGTGTGTGCAAGGCCCTGCAGAGTGTGACACGTGAATAGAAGGCAGGCATCTTGTGTGCAGCTCCGCTCGGGAGTCAGATAACACTGGGTTGGAGTGTGATCATGGCCAGCTGTGGGGACTCGGGCAAGTGCCCTCATCTCAGTAGGACTGGTGTGTAGCAGGAGACCAGAGGGTCATGTTAAGGCCAGGGGGAGCTGTGTAACCTCTGTGTGAGTCCCGTCAGTCATGAGTCACTCAGCACATGGCCTGGCCTTCACCACCCAATCTGCATCTCCATCTCACAAAGGCCAGGCCCAGCCAGCACTTCCAGACCAAAAGAGAATTTCATGCTCGCTTTAAAAGCCTGCCTGCCAGGTACTGGCAACAGAATGGTGAACAAGGGATGGAGAGCCTTTCCCTGGGCCCAGGCAGCTGCCCACCTCAGCCTGCTGGGACCAAAGAAATGGGGTCCATCTGTAAGGCCCCAGGGATGGGTCGGGGTCACGTGACACAATTCTAGGTCAGGGAGGGTCCCAGGGGGAAGTGCCCGCACCCCGTATGAAGGAGCTCAGCTGCTAAAATGAGAACCCGCACAGCTTCCTCTCAGGTCTCCTCAGTGAGAGTGCTGTTGCCCTCAGCCTTTGGCCAGGCCCAGCGGTGGAAGCCACAGTACTCTCCCTCTTCTTCCTCCCCAGTACTACCTCCCCACCCCTCCCATACCCCCTGCCACATTCCTGAGCAGGTCTAAGCATTGCCCTCACGGAAGCTTCTTCGTGTTCTCAGATCCCTCTTCATGTAGCAGCCTGAGCACCTTCCCTTCCAACTCTGCTGCTCCTTTGAAGGGGCATCCCCAGGGGGAATGTGGGGCTCATTCTCTCCTGTCCCCCACTGACTCTCCCCACCCTTTCCCTTGGGGCTCCACAGGGAGGGATGGAAGCCAGGTTTCCATTCTTCCTGCCTTTCCAGCTTGCCTGCTCCACCCGCCCCCCACCCCCTAGGACACTGGGACACGCTTATACTCGCTGCCTCTGGTATGCAGTGGGCTCATTTACCTGTCTTTAAGTCAATTTGACTGAATTTGACAAAGAGACAACAGGACCTAAGAAAATCCCAAAGGGTGTAATAAATCCTAGATCTGCAAATGAAAACATAGGCTCTTTAATTGATTTTGTTTACTTTTCTATTTTCAAAGTTAGCTATCTTTAATTTTTTTAAGTTAGCTGTTTCTTAAAGGAAACGTCATATTTTGAGGTAATTGTAGATTCGCATGCAGTTTGAAAGAATACAGAGAGATGCTGTGTGCCCTTCACCCAGCTTCTTCCCTCAACTAGTAACACTCTGTGAGACAATGGCCAGGATGCTAACCTTGATGTAATCCACGGAGCACGGTCAGACATTCCTCATTGTACTTGTACCCCAGGCGTGTGTTTAGTTCAAAGCAGTTCGGTCACATGTGAGGATCTGTGTATCCACCACCACAGTCAATATACAGAAACATTCCAAAGCCACAGGATCCCTCTTGACACCCTTTTATAACCATACCCACGTCCCTCCAGCCCCCCATCATTGGCATCTACTAACCTCTTCTCCACTTCTGATATGTTACTATTTCAAAATGTTACATAAATGGAATCATACAGTATGTAGCCTTTTGGGATCGGCTTTTGTCATGTGGCATAATTCTCTGAAAAGTCATTCAAGTTGTGTGTATATCAAGAGTTTGTTCCTTTTTTTTTTTTTTTTTTTGCAAAGTCATATTCCAAGGCTACCCCGAGAAGGAGGCAGATAGTTAGCTCCCTGATACAAGGGTGGCATCGAAGCCAGAGCAGGCTAGCCATTGCTCAGGGATATGGTCTAGAGCGAGTTTCCCAAGGAGAGTGATATACACCTAACAGGACAAAGCTTGGTTCTTGGGAGGCAACAAGTCTGAGCTGTTACAGTGGCTATGCCCTTCAAGGACCATAGTACATAAACAGATATGTGGCATTTCCCTGGTACTGAAATTTCATAGGTGGAAAACATCTAAACAGACTAAGAGATAACACAGTTGAGGGTATCCTTTGCTGGCCAGAGCTTGGGCTGAATGGTCTCAAAGACCATTCTTCCTAGTCCACAGCTTTTGACAACCCAAATCCCACATTCATAATTCTAGGTTTCAGACTCCCAAACTGCTCCTTATTAAACCTTTTACAGAGATAGAATTGGGGACTGTCTTTCTAGCACAGTATCAGGAAGCACTCATTGGACAAGGACAGGATTCCTCTCACAGATGCCTGGAAGCTCTTAAAGAAGAATCAAGGCCAATCAGCTACCACAAGTGAGGCTCACAACGCAGATACTCCTGAAGAAGTAGCTGACTTACGCACACAAAGGTGGAAACAAACAAAAATCAATGGGATCAGAGAACAGTCCCTCTGAGAAATTGTATCTCCCCTCTGCAGGAGCACAGGAGATTCTGGGGGACCTCAGGTCAGCAATAGGCTCACTTTCTTCAAACCTACCACCTCTTGCTGGCCCATGAAAAGGTGCTCATTGAAAACCCAATTGTCTAAGCCAGTACACCAGTCACGGGCACAGTGGAAGGGCAGTGGGTCCGAGTGGCTCTCATCCAGTTTTCGCAGGAACGTAGTCTATCCTGCTTCTCACCCCGCTGAAGATCATTATGGATGCCCCAGGGCTGGGGCCTGGGTAAGATCAAGGCTCACATATTTCCCTATAGGTGAGCATTCTTTGTCAAGATGGTAACACACCACCAGGTCCAAGCCACAAGCACCCAGAGCCTTAGAACAGACTCTTGCAAACCATGTATCGGGGTAACTGGCATAGTTATTAGGGCTAGGAAGCAAAGAGGAAATCTCAATATGAATCACTTGTTCCAAATAAAAGGCAGGAAATACAAAGCAGGAGTCTCAGCCCAGGGAAACAGGGCGATACCACGGCAGGGGCACAAGAAAGGGTTTAGCCCCAGAAAGCCATGCACGCCCTGGTCAAGCTGGATCTTCCAGCTTTGTAATTCTGGGCCGCAGCTTTAAGGAGACCCAGCTTCCTAATTACAGGTACAAGTGATTTCAAGAGAGAAGAGGCTGTTATCCAACTTGCAAGTTCTCTTTCAGGAGGCATTAGCACAGAATGGATGGATTAGTAATTTAAGAAATTTGTTTTTTCCTACAAGTGCACTTTTTATGCCAACACTCCTAGGTCCAAACCTCTCATCTACTCCCTGGGGCTTTGGAGAGAGTCCTGAGAGATGAAGTCACCTCTGGCCAGTTACATCCTCCCACTACCCACCTGGGCAGTAGCCCACCCAGCAGCTAGGGTGTCTATACAAGCTCATGAAGGGACAATGGCTCAGGCCATGCTGGGGTGACAGAGGAGCCTTTGAAAGAGCTATGGAAGTTGATGGAGCCATCCCAATGCACATCCACCACCTCCCTGGGCTCTCAGGAAGGGTTGTGCTACCCCAGCCAGTGTGGGAGCCCAAGGCCAAACTTGGGGAACTTGGACACAACCCTGACCCTGCTCTTCTCTGCCATAGTGACTCACACGGTTCACACAGAAAAGTGTCCCATCCGGGACTGGAAACCGCAGCCTGGAAGAGCAGCCAGTGTAAAGGCTGGCTGTGTGGCCTCATTTTAGTGGCAGCCCCCCTGCTACTTCTTTCAGATGTAGCCCAGTGGCTCAGCCCTCACCTCCTCTCTGCCCTGCTGAAAGAGCCTCTGTGCAGCCGCCAGGCCTCTTGTCTCACCAGCCAGGCCCCCAGGAACTACCTCATACCTTCCTGGATCACACAACAGACTTGAACTCCCCTGGCCGACAGGGCGAAGCTCACACTCCTTAGCCTGCCCCTCTTGGCATCATCGCTCCCCACCACACCAGGCCTGAGCTCAGAGCACTGTGTGGTTTGCAGGTCCCCTTTGCACCGATCCTTCCACTGCACTGTGCAGGGCCACAGGGACGCCCCACCCCCACCCAAACATCCTTCCAGCCACTTGCCTTCCCCTAGCTAATTAACCCAAGAGGTGGTTTAAAACCGTTCTTGCAATCATCAGTGTGTGACCTGGAGCAATCATGTGGCCATTTTACGTTCCCTCTGCTTCGTCTGTAGAATGGGGATCCTAACAGGACCTTCCTATTGCCTAGTTTGGGGGGGGGGGGTGTGGAATCAAAGGACTGAACGCAGGTCAAGTGTTTAGAAGCATGCCTGGCGCGGGGAGTGCTCACACAGCACCAGCCATCACAAGTGGTATGACCTCTGCCCAGAATTTTTGCAGCCAGGGCACCTAAGCCAAAGCATGCAGGAGAAGACAATACACCATCCCCATTGGGCTTGGCCTCCACTGCAAGCCAGAGGTGGTAGGCAGACTTGAAGTCTGCTGACAAGCTGAGCAATTGCAAAAAAGCACGAGGTGATGGGCCTCCAACTGTGGAAAATGGCAGTCAGAGACAACTGCCCTCCTGGCTCCTCTTTGGCTCAGGTACCCTTCTTGTAAAGTCCAGGACAGGGCCTGGATGAATCTGTGGAACAGCCAAAGCCTCATCTGCTTCTGTCCTTTGTAGTGATCTCTAAGGGAGGTTGGGCACATTCGTGTGGTCTGGAGTTCAACACGCAGATCCCCTCTTCCCCTGATTCCTTATTCTGCCACTGGTCTCACCACAGGGTCCTGTGAGCATTTTGTGAATAAGTGCCTCTCTACACTCAGGTGGATGGCCAGAACCCAGCATCCTTGGGGAAGGGGCTCCTAGGGAGATGATTCCAAGTTAACAAGCATCACAACCGGAAACTGTTCTCAATAAGCTTCATCAGCACTCCTGTCCTACCCTTCCTCCCTGCACCGGCTCCTGTCCTGGGGGAGGGGGGGCGTGGTAAGCAGCAGGTGTTTGCCTCCCCTGGAACAGCTCCCTGCAGGGTTTCCCACCACCAGCTACAGGGGCTCCAAGGGGAGCCCCCCCACCCCCGGGGCCAGAGGGCTGTGACAGTGTGCCAGGATGGAGACTCGGGTGGGCTGTGCAGGGTGCCCCCACCTGGAGGAGGTCATTCCACCCAGAGCTTTGCTTTTGAACTTGCAAGCAGCCTCCATAACCACAACAGGGGGACCACACAAATCTCTTGCAATGGAGCATGAAAGACAGCCTGCAGTCACCCGGAGATGGGAGGTCGGGGGAATTTCAGTTCTGACACTTAGGAAATAAACTGGAACAAGCTTCGATCTAGTTGAGCCTTAGCTTCCTCGTGTGCAAAAATGGAAATAATGCCTGCTGCCCTGTCTCCCTCAGGGGCCTCTACGTTTATTCATTTGTTCAGCTAATTAAACTGCAGCCACATGCCAGGCCTGGGCGCGGGCTGTCGGGGCAGCCTGCCGGTCCCTGGGGCCTCCAGGAACCCAGTCGAGCTGCTCTGATAACCATACAAGTCCCTATTTGTGAAAAAGCTTTGTGAAATGCGAAAGCACTGGCATCATTGACATGGGATGCTTTGTGCTAAAGGTTATCATCTGCTGAAAAGGGGAAAATGTGTATTAGGTTAGTGCTCTTCTGACTTTAACATGCACTAGAATAACCCAGGGATTTTGTCAAAATGGAGAGTCGGATTCAACGTTCTGGGGTGGGCCCGAGACTGCATTTCTCATAAGCTCTCAAGTGACTGGAATGGGGGCCACATTGCGAACAGCAAGTTAGGTTAATGCTGAGTGATTACAGTTCCTTAAATATAAGCTATAACTTGGCTTATCAGATCTGCTAACTGCAGGATTTGGTGGGAGGGAAACATAGGATAGGGAAGTTTTGATAGGACTGCCTGGCACTGGACAAGTTCTAAAATGCAAGACCTCTTGGAGTTGTGGTCACTGAGGATGGTCTATGTATCTATAGGGCAGAGCGAGATGCAGGGACATTTGAGGGAGGTGAGGTCTGGAGGAAGAGACGGGTGAGCACAACTTCATGGGTTCCTTGGGGTGTCCAGAACGCACTGCAGAATGACAGGTTGCCCAAGTGCGAGGGGTTGGCATGGTTTGGGCACAGATCTTGGGCAGCTTCTTCCAGGGGATTCTCTTCTCCTACAAGTGTTCAAGGGGAGGAAGATGGTCTTTTAGTGGGTTTCAGTTGAGACTGGATTCTAGGGCAACTGACAAGCCAGAAAATATCCTCAGGGCAAAGCATCAGCTCGTGGAGCTGCCCGTGCCAGGGAATGCTGTCAGACCTCAGGAGGAGTGGGATGGGGCTGGCCTTTTGCTCAGGCCCTCTCTCTTGTTTTTGTTCCTCTCTGTATTCCCCAAAGTGCCTACTGCAGGGCCACAGAAGGGGCCTGGGAAGTCAACAGAAAGAGAAGGGGTAAGTATGTACTGGGATCATAAATTTGACCTTACAAGTGGTCGCCCACTCAGACACATATGCTTTACAATCGGGGCACCTGGAAAATTCTGTTCCTCACTCGATGAACTCTTTCCTCCAAAAATAAAGCCCATAAACTTGTTCAACAGCTGGAATTTTCCCTCTGAAGAGAGTACCTCGTCTGGCAGTCGACTTAAGCAGTTATTTGCAGCCTATAATTTTCACAAAAACAGTAGGGTGTGCCTGGCGGGAGATGTTTTCTACAATCCCATGGAAAGAAAACAATGAGAAAACTTTGGAACAAAGAACGCCTCTGATTCCATCCGAAAATCAAAAATCATCGACAACTCAGGGTCAAGACCAACAAAGACGTGGAAAGTTTTGGAGCAGATTCGCAAGGAGTCTGGAGTGCTGTGCTTTGGGGTGCTGGAGCACAGCCGGCAGGATTCCTGGTAAGAGGAGATGGCAGGACATGCTAGAGGCAGGGACACCAGGAAGAGGTGGCCGCAACAGTCCAGGTGACAAAGCTCCAGGCCCAGGGAGGCAGCAGCAGTGGAGGCTGAGACGAGGGATACGTGTAAAGCCTACACAGGGAGAACCAGCAGGGCTCATCAGTGAATAAACTGTACAGAAGGGGAGTCCAGGAGACCAAAGCAGTCTCGAGGTACCAACTCCAAGCTACTGAAGAATATGGTCCAGGCAATGAGGACAGGGCACAAAGGACGGACAGACTTGAACGTGCTGGGGAGAGTCCTGTGCAGTCAGTAGCAATGTGGAAGTATGCCTGTGTCCCCAGTCCAGATGGCTCCCCTACGTTCCTGGGCCCACAGGAAGGCAGGGAACTGAAGTGAACCAAGAGGACTGGTGAGAGAATGGAAATGGTGGAGTCTCTGCTTCTTGGGGATACTCCTTGAGGCCCCTGGCACTGGTGCTTTCCTTCCTTCCTCCCAAACAGCATGAAAACAGCAGCTCACAGGGCCTTTCTGAGAACTGACCAGACAGAGTCCATTCACGCCTACACATGAGGCCAAAATAACTGGAGGGGCAGGGTCCGGGAAAGGCTGCAATTCTCCCACAGGCCGTGGACACTAATATCCACAGGGGGCTGAGTATCACCAACTCTAGACGACCCTCATCTCTGCCACCTTGGCTCCCCCTGGACTGAAGAGTAGGAGGGCACACAGAACAGCAAAAAGACCTTGACACGTAGAACTGCCCATAGGAAAAGCATCTGCAGGGCAGAACGTGTACCCTGTGCCTTCCCAGTTGAAGTTCGTATGTGACACTTCTCTCTCTGGGTCTTCTCGCTGCTGCTCCATGTCTGCACAACAGCAGTGACCCCGAAGCTCTCTGGCACCTCAGAGTAGCCGCTCTGGACTGGATCTGACCACCTCTCTGAGTGCTCCCCAGGCTTCTCAAAGTGTCTGCTTACTATGACTGTATTAGCGAGGGCTGGCTAATGGTGGGGTTGGAACAGCAATATCCCAAAACTCGATGGCTTAACACCAAGGTTTATTTCTCCCTCACAGAAAGTCCACAGTGGACTCCAGGTCAGCCAGCTCTCCTCCAGCAGGAACCCAAGCATTCTGGCTCCTTCCATTGTGTGGCTCCACCATCTCTGCGCCTGTCACATTTTATGACCAGGTCTCTAAGTGGCATGGAACTGCTTATATTTTAAATCAAAGCGTACCAAAGATTTCTCCAAACTTGGCAAAAAAAAAAAAAATCCAACTTCTTCCACATGCTGGAATAATTGTAAAGAACTTAATATTTCTTTGTGTAGGAAAGGTCCCTTCGAGGAGGAGATGAAACTTGCCATGATGGAAACGACCTCTCCTTCTCAACCCATACCAGCGTGGCTGGATTATCACCGAGCTTCTAAACTCCTGGATGAAGGACAGCATCAGAAAAGCCATAGGGACAGCACCTCTGAGACAGGATTAGACACGACATGGCACCCCTCCACCGAGCCACCCCTCTGCCTGGCCCTATCCTGAGCACACAACACGTATTACGTCTGTGTGTTACCACCCCATGTGACAGATACATGAACACACCAGCTTGACGGAGGAGCAAACTGAGCACCAGGGAAGCTAGCTAACTTGCATCAAGGTCACACAATGGTCACATGCAATCCTAGGATATGATTCTAGGACAGTCTGGTTCTAAGACCCACACTCGCTCCTTGGCACATGCCTGCCTTTCTCAATGATCAACACAAGACAAAAGCAGAACCAACAAGGAGGCAACAGTGGCTTCAGAGGCCTCGCACCCTTTCATGCCATCCATGGCAAACGGTAAATATTAGCATGTTGGAGCCATCGCTGCCCTTTGATAATCATTTCTTCTCTGGATTCCTAATGCCGGTAATTTGAGGCTATGATTCCCATTTCCTGCATTAGCTAGGAGGACTCAAGGATAGCAAAAATGTGCAAAATCCAGCTGCCCCTTGCAGCAGGAGGTAGCAATTACATTGGACTCTGCCCTCAGCCCTCCGCGTTTATCAGCTCCAGATGAGGCAACCGCATACTCCTGCTCCACAGTGAACAAGGACTCCGTGCCGGGACTCCACTCACAGCCACACATCCTGGCCCGCTGAGCACATCTCTTCTCAGCACCATGTTCAACATCATTGCATTAGAAGCTTGCAGTCGGCCCTGGGGGAGTATTTGTACCACAGAAACTGGTAAATGCCCCAGATCAGGACTTTTCTTTTAAATGCAGAGATCCAGCTGATAGTGTTCTTGGGACTGGTGTGTGTTGGGGGAGGGGGCCCATGTGCGGGTGAGGAACGGTATTTACTATTTACTCAGTGTGAAGTCGGCACTTACAATGTGCCTGGCACTTGGTTGCACTCTTGAGCTATTCTCTTGAATAACCCATAGGAAACACGCCATGTACATATTATCATTGCCTTCATTTGAACCACCCTTGAGCTGCCTCACTGTACCTCTCAACATAGTGATGCCTCTGAAATATGGCCAGGTCCCCCTCCTTTCCCCCTTCTAGCTGGTTTATTAAAATGCAGATTCTGGGGCACTGTCCCTTCTGTGCCAAGTCATGATGTTTGGGGGAGGGGAGCCAGGATTCTGGATTTGTACCAAGCTCTCTGGAGATTCTTCTGCTCACTACAAGTTGTAAATGAGGGCTGAGGGGTTAAAAACTGGCCCCTAACTATGGTCTTCCCATAGCTTCCCATAAAATTTACTGGGAAACCTGGCCAGAGAGTTGGTCTAGGACTTGAGTGGGGTTTGAGGCCTCAGCCCAAAAGCCCCTGGCTAGGAAGTCTAGATGCTGATTCCAACTCCTTCCCAAAGAACCAGTGAGTTCCCCAGCTCGGCAGGCTCTGCAGGCCACGGGTCCCCAGAGGCTGGGGCACTTGGAGCAGGTGGCAGGGTCCTTCCTTTTACTGTCAAGAAAGGAGTAGTGCGTTGAGTTCTCACTTTTACAACAATTTTCAGTATATGGAGCAAAATCTGCTTTGTATTATTTTCTTCTCAAAATAGACTTTTCCACATTTTATAATAATAAAATCACCTTGGCAGGACAGTCATGCGACCTAAATGAAAATACTCTCTAATGAAATGGCACTTGACCAACTTGAAACAAAGCAAAGGTCTTATTTTAGGTGGGAAGGGACTGGGGGTGGGTGCACGGGCGCCCTTGGCCATAGTTGTTACCAGGGCCAGCCCAGTTCTCCAAGGCCACGCTGGCCCACCCACCCGCTGGCCTTCGGAGCCTTCAGGCCCTCTCTCTCCCTCTCTTATGTGTTTTTCCACCTGAAGTCATTAGGGATGATTCTGGAGGCACTTGGGCTCTCCCTGGCCCCAGCTCAGGTCTGGACTGGGGCACAGCAAATATCCCTCCCATTGCCCATAGCCACTCCTTCCTTACAGGACACCAACCCGGGAGAATGGAAGCGGCAGTGCCACAAACCAGCAGTGGCCAAGTCGCCCTGCGATGGCATGGCCACCTCTGCCTGGCTAGGGCAGGGCCTGACACCCACCATTACAGTAGAGAATCTGGATGAAAGCGCACCCAAGACGAAGCAAATCTCATCACTGACACCTCTACGGGACTACATGGAGCAGGTCCCTGCTGAGGGCTAGTGCTGACCTGGGAGAGACGGAGCGGGAGGCTCAGGATTCTCGGGGGAGGGACAGAAGGAAAACACTTGTCAGAAAGTACTTCGAAGCTCTTTACACAAAAGGAGGCCCTGTGGGTTTGCCTCAGAGTAACCCTTGCGGGGGTTGGGTACGGGGTGTGTGTGGAGACACTCAAGAACAAGAAGGGCCACGAGTTGATTGTTGTCGCAGCTGGGTGACTGCGATGGGTATGGATTATACTCTTCTCTCCACTTTTGCAGATGTTTGGGGGTTTCTGTAATAAAATGCTAAAAATCAAAAAAAAAGGGAACCTTGGGTATTTATACTCCTTTGCACAGCTCCTGCTGCCTGGGAGGTTGGAGGGTCCATGTCCCAGTGGCACGGAGCCAACAGGGAAAGGATGTCACAGCTGCAGAGTCCCAACTCCCAGGCCCCACCTTTTCTCCTCATGTTCAGCCTGAGGCACAGAGGCCTCAACTGCCTGCACCCATCTATCGTCACTCAATGCATATTTACTGTCCTTCTACCAGAAAGCCTGCTCCATGCCAGGCACCAGAGCCCAGCAATCAATAAGACAGACACGGTGCCTGCTTTTAATAGCTCACATGCTATGTGGGGGGAGATGGACAGTTAATGCAAACACCTGAGGTCATTTCGGACTGATACAAACTGTGGGACAAGAAACCAGGATGTTAGGAAAGAGAGGCTAGCTGCTTTAGCTGTGGGGGTCATGGAAGGCCTCTCTGAAAGGTGACATTGGAGTTGGAACCTGAGTGAAGGGAAGCAATGAACCATGAGGGCTTCTCAGAGAAGTGCTCCAGCAGTGGGAATAGCAAGTGCAAAGGCCCTGAGGCAGGCATCCTAGGGAGTCTATGAGAAACCAAAGTGGGGGCCAGAGTGGCTGAATTACAGCAAGCAGGAGAGAAAGGCAGGCACCGTGATGAGGAGGTGGGGCAGGTAGAGGATAACACACAAGTGCTTGAAAGCCTGCTAGGAGAGAGTGGAATGCCACCAACACTCTGGTTTGCAAAAGAGACCGAGGGAGTCAGAGTGATGACCAAGGGATCAGATCACAGGTTGTAGTTGCTTCAGAATCTATCATACTTTTTACTTCTCCCATGAAACGTTTTCCTAATCACTGAAGCCAAAAGAGTCTGCTGCGCTCACCCACCACGGCCCTATAGGGTCCCCTCTGCTCTTTCATGATCATGCCTGCCTGTCCTGTATGGGGAGGGAAGACATGGCCACACATCAGCATTTTGAGAAAAGGGACTGAGCCCCTTACGCCCCTCATCCTCCTGGAAGCTCCTCCTCCAAGTCTCATTCCAGTGGCACCTTCTGGATATTCAGTGCCCCTCCCCCAGTGCTTCTGTTGCCTCCATCACTTGCTACCCTTGGAGCACTGGTCTTGCCACCTCCAGCTCCTTACAAATCAGAAGCCTCTCTGTATGAAGAGCGACCTCTCTGTAAGAAGAGCTAGGCCCTATGCTCAGCGCATCTTATGCTCCCCCTGATCCTTTGAAGTGGGTAATATTGTTAACACAACTCACAGATGGGGGAACTGAGTCTAAGAGAATGTGAGTGCCTTGTCCAACGTCACACGCTAGTGAATAGCAGAGCTAAGATGTGGACCGAGGTTTGTCTGAGCAGAGGTCCTGCTCCTGGTCTATTGTACTCCTCCATCTCCAAGCCCAGGAGAGAGAAGGTCTAAATTGCCTTTGGACCCTCAGTGCCTGGCAGAAGTCACCAGGGGCCTAGGAGTTCCATGACACACATCCCCTTCCTGACTGCCCAGCCCAGGGCTAGGGCCTGCCCTGGGGAAGCAGCCAGCAGAAAGGCCCTATTTACTCAGGTGTCAGGTGTCTGGTTGGGGTCTGGCTGCAGAGGCAGAGCACCTTCTTGTAGTCACGAGGCCCACTTTGAAAATAAAGGGCTGGACTGGTGGCCAGATGGGCAGCCAGGAAGAAAAAGCTGAGTTCAAAGAAAATGGTTACAGGGTGAGTGACTCCTGAGAACAAAGGTGGGATGCGGCGGCCACATACACCCTTCTGTGCTCCAGCCAGGCCAGCTCCCTGTCAGTGCAGCTGGGACCCAAGACTTGGCTGTGGGACCAGCCAACTTCAGGAACTCCTGCCATCCTAATGCCCTGTGAAGACCTAGCTCCATCTCCTGGAAAGAAGACCTAGCCCTTCTGCTATAGAGGAACTCTCTTCTGAGTGGATAGGCTCAAAGGGGCTAAGTAACTTACTCAAACTCACACAGCAAATAGGCACCAGAGCCTATATACAAACAAGAAGGATGACCCCAGCGCATTTTTTGTCTAGGCAGTGTTGCCGTACCCTGTTTTGAGCAGTAAATGACACAAGTACACAGCCTAGCCTGGACTGGGATCTGCTGGGCACATGGCCCATGCTCTGTCACTGTTGTCACCATCATCACTGTTTCATGTTCAAAGCTAACAGGCATGGAATTTCCCGTGTGCTGATTGCCTGGCATGGATTACCTGATTCCCCACAATGACTCATGAGATAACCATTAACATTTCCACTTTATGGATGAAGAAACCAAAGCTCCCAGAAGCTACAGAACATGGCCAAGGCTTCCCACTGCTGGATGGCGGAGCGAGCCTGAGAAGTGAGGAACAGCAGCTATGTGGAACCTCATGAAGGCAGCTACTCGCCCTGCGCGGGCTGCTGCTCTCTGTGTCAGATCCAGAAAATGCAGACCATAAACTGGATATGGGAGCTCTGAATTGGGGGGTCCAGGCCTGAGGGCCTCAGCACAGACCCGCAGGGAGCACTGTGGCCTTGTCAACGGGAAGGGGGTCCAGAGCCTGGTCAGGGCCCACAAGACACTGACTAGTCTCTCCCAGAGCCAGCTCAAGTTCGCTCAGACAAGAATGTTCCTTGCAACTGCCCACACACTCCCCACGGCCCCAGCTCCTTTTCAGCCATCCTGGCCATGCCTGCCCAAGTCGAAGCTTCCTCTTAGACATCCTCCCAGCCCAAAGACCTGAGCAGCAGTCAGGAACAGCCCCGGGCTTGCATCGTCAACCCAGACTCACACTGCAGTCTGCCTGACACCAGGGAACTATTGAGATACGTGGAAGTTGCCAGAAAACTCAGTTAGGAGCATAGCTTTGCCAGCACACGTACTGGGTTTGAATCCTGAGTCTGCCATTTATTAGCCATGTTACATTGAGCAAGTTAACTAACTTCTCTCTGTCTCAGTTTCCTCATCTATAAAATGAGGCTAATAACAATAGCTGCCTGAAAGAGTTAATAGAGGGATTACATGGCATAAGGTACATAAAGCTCTTCACATACCTCCCAGAACGTAGTATATACAGAGAGAAAAAAACAAAAACAAAAACTAATTTTGATCCAACTTGACCCTTATATGTGTCCCTTAAAGGAAAAGGCCAAATAGCACTGACCTGAAAGTCGGAAGTCCTGAGTTTCAATTTATGCAAATAACTACACATCTCTGGGTCTGTTTTTCTTTCTTTAAAATGGGAATATTGCCCACAACCTACTCAATATTTGAAAAAAGAATTTATGTGGCTCATGCATGAGGATCTTTGGGAAATCTGAAGCCTCAGGGAAGATGACTTAGAAGTTGCCTATCCTCTACATAGCTAAACCGAGGGCGCCTGGGTGGCTCAGGTGGTTAAGCATCTGCCTTCAGTTCAGGTCATGATCCAGAGTTCTGGGACTGAGCCCCATCTTGGGCTCCTGGTTGGCTCAGTAGAGAGTCTGCTTCTCCTCCCTCCACTGCTCGCACCCCCCCCCACCCGCTTATGCTCTCTCTGTGTGTCTCAAATGAGTAAAGAAAATTGCAAGTAAGTAAATAAATAAATAGATAATAGATAGCTAGCTAATCCAGAATCTTCCAGCTTTAATTAAGGGCAGGCTTGGGGCTGCAGTTCTGATGTGACTGTGAAGCTGAGTGGGTTAAGAAAACAACCTTTTTTCCCCTTCTGATTTGCCACCCATACACATATTCGGAGGATATTCTCCCCAGCAAACCCCCAAAGGAAGCGTTTCACAACCCCAAAGAAAGAGTTTCGCAATGCCAACGGAAGTGTTTCACAACTCCGTCCTGAACCACTGTGTCTGAAGCAGAGGTTGCTCTCTTCCCTGAGTCCTCCCAACCCAGAGCAGGGCACAAGCCCACCACTGAAATCCGGGCCTTCTGCAGGACTTTGAGCCAGGTCCCAAGTGGATGGGACAACCGTAACAGTAACTGAATGCCACAAATGGATATAGATATGGATATAGATATTTGCTGCATCTCAGGAAGGAAATCTTTGCAGGAGCATGAACCTGCTGTAAACACCAGAACACTGAATCTGGCATTGTATGCTGACCACCAGAAGGTCACTCCTGGGTGCTGGTGATGGTGCAGCCATTTCCAGCCAGATTTGGGGGAGCTGGCACACAGAAAGGATGCTTGTGGCCATGACAGTGGGGTCTGAGGAGGTACCCAGGGAAAAACACAGACGTTCATTCATTGGCTATGTTCTGAATACCCTCTTAGGCCAGACACTGGGCTGGGTGCGGGGGATACAGTGGTGAGTATGACCATTCTATCCTCATAGAGCCCCACAGTCTGGCCAAGACAGACACTGAGTGTGTCACAGTGTGGTGTCTGCCTCAGAACAGGGCATCCAGGGTGCTCAGGGAGAGTAGAGGAGGGGGACACAGTTGGCCAGAGAGGCTGGGATGGCTTCCTGGCAGAAGGGACACTTCTTCTGAGAAGTTAGCCAGGCAGGGATGGGCAGTGGAAAGACTGTGGGCAGCAGAATGTCAAGTGAGTCACATGACCTTGCTCTAAAAATGCCCACCCTGTTAAAGCAGCTCCTCACGGAGTAAGCAAATGTGTGGCTCATCTGTCCCCCAGCCTTGACGTCTGCAGCTGCAGAGGGTGAGAAACTGCTGCTCCTCACCGTTTGGGAACAACAGGGAGGCCGGGCTGGGCTGCCGCGCGGTTATCTCTGAGACATTCTTGGCTCAGAGGTGGAGGCATGCCAAAGCATCCTTGAGTAGTGATTGAAGTTTCCAGGTTTGCCTTTAGGGAAATTCTTCTGCAAAAGCTCATGTGTGGTTCCCACAGAGCGGCTCCAGATTTCAGACTTGGTGTTTTTTTCACACTTGAGACGAAAACAGCACAAGTCCGCACATCTGCCTCTGCTATTTTTGCCTGTGGGTCCCTGTCTGATATTAAATATTGCCGTCTTGCTCGCTGCTGTGAATGGCATTTTCATAGCCCTTTCTATAATAATTAATTTATTGATGTCTTTTTTTCCCTCTCCCCAGTGCTGGGGAGAGGAGTGATGGAAATCCTCAGGTGGTTCAGTCGAGAAGGCAGTTTCCTGAAAAGGGCCCTGCGTGTGGCTATTTCCAGCTCTGGCTTAGCCAGCGAGGATGCCTGTTTGGCATTTAACAGCAGTTCTCAAAGTGTGTTCCTTGAAGCCTCAGCTTCACACCATGTCAAAAGGTATTTTATGAGAAAGGGGTCTTGAGGCCATTTGTTTGGGAAATATGTGATTAGAAAATATTGACTACATTTCCTGGCTTTGGGACTTCTCAGAGCCTTTCATATGCAGTTGGGCCCTGGAAATCTCCAGGAGGAGAATATAGCACCCAGAGGGGGCCAGACCCTCCCTGCAGCAACAGTAAGACAGTGTATTGCTTTCCCAGGGCTGTGTAACTAGGTGGCTTAAAACAGCAGAAGTTTGTTTTCTCTGAGTTCAGGAAGCTAGAAGTTCAAAATCAAGGTATTGGCAGCACCACACTCCCTCTGAACATTCTAGGGGAAGAATCCTTTCTCATGTCTTCCTAGCTCCTGGTGGTTGACGGCAACCACCAGCATTCCTTGGGTAACAGACAAATCCCTCTAATCTCTGTCTCCATCTTCGCATGGTCTTCACCCTGCACATCTCTGTGTCTTCATGTGCCTTTTTATGAGGACCCAGTCATGGGATTCAGGGCCCACCCTAATCCAGTTGGACTCATCTTCACTTGGTTACCTCTGCAAAGACGCTATTTGCAATTAAGATCACATTCATAGCTACCAGGAGTTAGGACTGGGGCATATCTTTTGGGGGACAGTAACCCACTACCATCGGGCTAGAGAGAAAAAAAATGTTAAAGCGGGGCACAGTGAGGCTCAGTGCACAGGCTTTGTAGCCAGATCTAGAATTAAATTCCAGCCAGCAATGGAAACAAGTTAGTCATGGTACCTTCAGCCTCATTCTTCTTATGGAACCATCTCATAGGCCTGTTGCAAGGATCAAAGAGATAAACACATAAAACATGGCGCCCCTTGCCCAGTACACAATAGGATTTTAAGCAGCAATGTGACAGGATCAGATGAGTTTTTTTTAAAGTGATCACCCTGGTTTCCAGGTAGAGGATGAGTTGATGGTGCCAGACTCCTGTCTTGGTCTCACTGGGCCTTCTCCTGGGTGCACCTGAGGAAACACCTCACAAAGCCTATCTTGCCTCAGTAAAAAATACATGGCATGGATGCCCAGATCTGGACCATGTGAGGCTGTGCTCAGGGAACATGAACTCACAGCTGTCTGTCTGTCCCACTGTCTGTTAGCTCAGACATCATCACGAGACATGGGCCAAGTGATCAAAAGTTTAGGAAATCTGTTTCCTCCTCTAAATGTGAGAATCATGGTCCCTTGCTATGTCCCTTACAAGATGACATGGGGATCAAATGACAAAATGCACAGCGAAGAGTTTTGTAATATGCAAGTGAGTATTCAAGATGTATGTATGGTGGTGGGGGGGTGGTAGGGATTCTGCCCCTCAAGATACTGCTCCTAGCAAGCCACCCAGTGCCTTTGTTAGACAGTCTGGCTTACACTAATCCCAAGGAAGGTAGGAACAGGGCAGAGGCAATTATTAGGGAAAAGTCCCCTAAAATATGAAGGTATTGGCCCTCAGCCAAAGCTATTCTCAGTCAAGCCACTGTCGTCTTTGATTACCAGTGATCAGAGATGCACATGGAGAGCAGAATGGTGCACAGCCTGGGCTGAGGACCAGGACAGGCAGCAGGGGACTGTCACTAGGCTACCTTGATAGGGTACCCAGTGGCCCAAACTCGGAGGCAGGTGGGCGTGACTCTGCCCACTGCTGCTGGGGCTGGGGCTGGGGCTGGGAGTGTGAAGCACTATAGGTCTCTGGGAGACTGTGTACAGATGATAGGGAAAGATGCCCATCACCATCTGCAGGTGGGATGGGCCCAGCAGACCTGTCTGTTATGATTCAAAGGCAAGAAAGAAAGCTCCCTAAGGCCTTGTGATTTATGGGGGCCATGATATCTCAACTTGCTCCAAACCTGTCTTTAAAAACTAGAAGCCAGGACAGGCCTGGTCCCCTGCCCTTGGGCCTCAGCACATGCAGAAGCAGCATCGACTGTGTTGCCACTGGCAGGAGTGTCCTCCAGAGCTCCGGAGACAGGGAGTCCATGCAGAGGCCCAGGTGTGCACCTGGAGCCTGAGGGGACTTCACAAGTCTCTCTCTGACAGGGGCCTTATGCCTTAACCTGTTTGCAGAACCAGTGCCTATGAAGATAAAAGGGCACTTGCACCATCAAGGGACACATTTCCAAGCAAGGCAGGAGCCAGGGTAGAAGGCATCGGAAAATAAAACCAAAGACTGGGCTTAGAGACCATCAGGGAGGAATGCAGGGGCCAGCAAACACCCGGGAAACCAGATGTTTGCCTGCATGGACCTCTCTAGATTGTGAATTCCTGGGGTGGCACCCCTCTTGTTTGCTGCTTCTGCTCAGCCCCAGGAGAGTGCCCGATATGCAGCACGTGTTCACTCAACAGTGGACAATGCCTGGAATTCCCACTGTCAGTCCAATATCATTTTGCTAAGTACCCACAAGGTCAAGTGATAAATGCTGATGGGAACAAGGAGGTAACAAAGTAAGAACCAGAAATACAATTAGAACCTGTAAGGCCTCAGGCCACAGTTTAGGTTCTGCTCTCCCCCCCACATTTAAAGGGCCCTGAAACCCCTCAGATAAAAAATGGTCATGATGGGTCCTACCCCTCTAAGAGGGAGGTTGTGAGCATGAGAGACCACTGATAGGCGGTCAGTCACAGAGCTGTATAGCATAGGGGTTCAATAAACGCTGGCTGTTGATATTTTTCTAATTAAAACATAAAATACATTGGGGTACCTGGGTGGCTCAGTGGGTTAAGCCTCTGCCTTCGGCTCAGGTCATGATCTCAGAGTCCTGGGATCGAGCCCTGCATCAGGCTCTCTGTTCAGCAGGGAGGCCTGCTTCCCCCACTCTCTCTGCCTGCCTCTCTGCCTACTTGTGATCTCTCTGTGTCAAATAAATAAATAAAATCTTTTAAAAAATCAGTAACATTTCTCTTAAAAACAACATAGAATGCATTAACTATTATATTACACCAAATGCAGAGACCTTAAATGTCCCATTTGTGGAGTTTTGGCAAGTGCATACACCTGTGTAACCATCATTTCAGACAAGATATAGATATTAAACATTTCCAATCATCCCAGTTCCCTCACACTCTTTTCTGGTCAATCTCTGCCTCCCTGCTTCCAGAGACAATCATTTCTGATTTCCATGATCATAGATGAGCCCTGCCCATTCTAGAACTTCACATAAATGAAATCACAGAGTGGACATTCTTCTGGCCCCATTCTTCTGTCTGGCTTTCTTTTTTGCTTACTATGTTTTTTGGGTTCATCTATGGTGTTGTAGGTAAGAGCACTTTGTTATTTTTTATTGGTGCATAGTATTCTACTCTAGCACTTAAAAAAAAAAAAAAAAAAAAAAAGGAGCCTATTCTCCTGTTAATGAATACTTGGTTTGTTCAGAGTTTGAAACTACTATAAATAAGTCTGTTATAAACATTCTTGTATTAAGCTCAGTATGAACACATGCTTTCATTTCCCTTGGGTGAATAATCAAGAAAGGAATCACTGAGTCCCAGAAGAGATTTATGTTTGGAAGAAACGGCTAACCCATTTCCAAGGTGCTTGTGCCGCTTTTCCTTCTGACCAGGAATGTGTGAGAGGTCCGTATCCTCACCATCGTCTGGTGTAAGGAGTCCTCCTCACTTCGGCCACACTCCTGGGTGAGAAAGCATACCTCACTGTGGTTTTAATTTGCATTTCCTTGATGACTAATGATGTTGAGCAAATTTTCATGTGCATTATTGGCCAATTGTGTATCTTATTTCATGCAATCTCTGTTCCCATTTTTTTAAGTTGGCTTCTCTTTTTGTTTTGATCTGTTGAAGTTCTTTATATATTCTGAATATAGTTCCTTCATCAGATACATGCATTTCATATATTTCCCTTCTGGGGTTTGCCCATTCGTTTTCTTAATGGTATCTTTTGATGATAAAAAGCATCTTTTTATCACTTCTGACGAGCAATATATTATTCTTTTTATTCATGGTTTGTGCTTTTTGTATCCCGTCTAAGAAAAGTTTGCTTACCCCAAAGCTTACCCCTATGTTTTTTTCTAGAAGCTTTCTGATTCTAGGTTTTACATTTAGATTTACTATCCAACTCAAATTCTTATCTTTTAAAATTGTAGTAGTTGATGAGAGCCATGAGTACTAAGGAAATACTCAGATTTTTTAGATGATCAGACTTCACTTAAGCTGCAGGCTGAAAAGATAACATCAGTTCAAAGAAAGGGCCTTTGTTAGAGTCATGGCTGACTGACCACAGGCCACAAATGGCTGGTATAAGAACCATCAGTCAAAGAAAAAGCTATGTTGACTTTCCAAATTACTTCCAATTACTAACTTAGACAACCACAGTGTGACCTTATGGTGGCCCTGGGAACCATAGCTGGTCCCAGCGCAGGACCCTAGGATGACCAGCAGAAGATGACTGTCAGGATGCTGGTAAGCCCCACCCCATTGAAGCCCAGCTGGCTCTCAGAGCATGTGAGCATGGCAAATTGGAAGATGACATGACTTTAGGCAGCTCCTTGAGGTAGCAGGACCTGCTCGCAGCAGATGTCAGAGCTGGACACAGCCAGTCCTTAAGGTAGCAGGACCTGCTTGCAGCAGATGTCAGAGCCTTCCACATGGCCTAGGGATAGCCTAGACAGCTGAGGAGCCTGGGTAAGAGGGAGAAGGAGGTCATGAGGGGATGATGTGGCAAGGAGGAGAGGCATTCAAAGGTTGTGAACTTAGCCACAAAGGCCTGCAGCCCAGGCTTTGCAAGCCTGCTTCTGTAAACTCATCTGGGAGCTAGGGCCTGTCAGACGTGTTCTTATCACCTCAAGGATACACTAAGGACATCTGTCCATCTCTTGGGCTCTGGGAGAAGGCCATTGGGGTGTTCTGTCTCTCCTGGAGACCCTGCCACAAACTCAGTGCCTTGCTGGCTCTGCTGGCAACCCATTGTACGTCTTGTCTACCCTCTCATTATGTTGGACCTGGCTCTTCTCATCATAGCCCTGGTTGATATAAACTGGCTAAAGCTAATATAAATTATGTTACACAGATTCTCTCTCTTTTCTTTGTACTTCCAAAGACAAGGGTGCTGCTAGGACTCACAGAAGAGCAGGTCAAAGCTCTGGCAAACGAGGCTTTCAAGAAGCCCACACTCTATTAGCCCAACCTCTCCAGAGACAGGAAGAGACATGCCAAGAGCACACAGCTCATGAGTGATAGCATAGGGATTTGAGTCTGGGCAACCTGACTCTAGAATCATATCCTATCCCAAGGAAATAAATGGACCAGTGGTTTCTGATTGCTCCTTGTTTGCCTTGGAGCAAGGCAAACAAACAGATATCAGGACCCTTGGTGACCAGTGTTTATGGGGAGCCCCTGAAAATCACCACCCACCGAGGCCAACAAGCCTAAACCTTGGAGGCCAAGCCAAGCTGGCCATACAGAGGGGGCAATGTCTGTGCCATCTCCTTCACCAGGAGGGAAGAATCATGTGAGGTGGCCTGAGATACTCTGGGTTAATCCCAAAACTTAGAGTTTTAAAAAAACAATGTTCTTTGCCTCTCAGTCTCTTACAAGGGACTCATTCCAGCATCCTTTCAACTCAAGTAATTTTGGATGTCAATTGTGTGTCTTTAATGAGCCTAGAAATTTTCATAATTACCCATTTTTTTCAAAGTCATAATTATAGGTTTGAGTATATGCTACAGACAAGAAATTTAAATAGCACTTTTTATACACTTAGGCATTCTGCTTCTTTCTCCTTTCAATAAATAAATAAATAAATAAGCAAGCCTTCCAATTATCCTTCCATTACCTTTCTTTTTCACTTGATGTAAATATTAAGAGAGGACTCTAATTGTCTGCTGCCTCAACACCAGGTCACTGGTCCCACCCAGCCCCCATCTCCCTGCCCTTTCAAGGCATCCTTGCTTTTTCCCACACTGGTTCAGAAGAAAGGTCACTATGAACAGGGACAGGCTTCCCATCTCTAAGCACAATGACTGGCAGAAGGTGGGAAGGGTTACGTGGAGGTACTCTCCAGCAAGCAAGGCCCAGGCTAGCCCTGAGCATACCCAGAGATCTCCCATGGTGGTACAAGGAGCCACAGCCCCAGGGGGTATTACAGTGGAGCAGAACCTCCTAGACCAGCCCCTTCCTGTGGAAAGACTTACTCCCACCGGTCCTCCATGGCCTGTCCTAGCTCCTTGGCATGTATGTGAATTTGCAGGTAGGTGGAGGGGCCCAGTGGGGACAGGACAGAGGCCAGGGAGACCACAACCCTTGATTCACTCACTCATTCATTTATTCACTTATTCATTCTTCACTGAGTATCACTGTCCTCTTGGAACTCACAGCCAAACAAATCTCTTTCCTTACTCATATTTACTGTATGCCTGGCACAGAATTTGGCACAAGGGATCCAGGAAAATCGAAACTCAGATCCTTCTCCCTCAGAGTTCATCTACCTCCTGGTAAGTACCAACGAGTTCGGCAGGACTCCTGGCCGCACCTCATTGTCAGCTGAGAGCAGGGAGGAGGGCTCTGCTCCCCCCGACTCTGGCTCATCCCCTCTGAGCCAGGTCAGTCTGGTCCCTACCTAGTGGTCTTGCTGCTCTACGGTCCCAGAACTCTCCCTGGCATTCCTAGATATTTCATCGCTGAGCTCGTGCTGGGCACTTTCCATATATGGCTTTCATTCTACTCTTCAAAACTGCCCCTGAGTAACAGATGTTACTGCTTTTTCTGGTGAAGAAACTAAAGCTCAGAGAGTTGGCATTTGAAGCACACTGCTGGGCTCTGATCCACGCATCTCTCCCCTGGATTTGTCCTGCAAATTTTTGTCACGGCAGGCTAGAACGTGAAAACGTGTTTTCCTGGGTAAGGATAGGCTATTCTGGCGAGGAAGGGACAGAGATCTTGCTCTTGGTGAGACTTTAGTATTTTCTCTCTTTCCAAAATGACAAAGGTCATCTCCCTCACGTCCCATTGCTGCTGGGAATTTATTTACCTCTGAACCCAAATGCCCATTTGCTAAGAAGGTTGTGGCAGGAGCAAAAACATGTGGCCAGCATCAAAGGAGATTCCCAAGAGTAACTGTCCTGCAGCCGGGGTCCAAGAGGAAACAGCCACCCCCAGCCCTGGCAGCAGGAGGAAGGTGGCAGCACTGCTGCTCTGAGGTGGGAGGCCGGCCAGTGAGAAGCCCCTGTGGGTGGGAGGCAGCTCCCGGTCAGTGACCAGCAGAGGCTGAAGGAAGAGGGCTCACCCAGGCTGATGTATGCATTGTTTTGGCAATACTGGCCCCAGGAGGGTCGGACTGCTTCCATCCTAGCTCACCATCCTGCAAAACCAGCTGAAAAAACAAAGAAACAATCCTCTGGTCCTAGGAGACCTAGCAAGTTAAGCTCACTGTCAAACACCTTTGTTGGGTGCTAGGTCTTGTTTTCATAGATCTTATATTCTCATAGGGGGAGACGGGCAATATGCAAGAAAAAAAGTAACTAGGACAACTTCTGAGAGTGATGTGCTCTGTGAAGAGAGTGATTCCAGGAGGGGAAGGTGGTGGCTTCAGACAGGATGCTCAGGAAGGCCCCACTCTGGAGAGGACCACTGAGTTGACCCACAGGTAATAAGCAGCAGCTGGCTCTGCAAGCTTTAGGAAAGAGTGGTCCAGGCAGAGGGACTGACTAGCACAGCTCACCCAAGCCCCTGGCAGGCCTGTGCTTTTGAGGAGCAGGAAGTTGAGAATGGAGAAGCTGGAGAAGCTGAAGGGTGCGAGGAGTGCGGGAGGTGATGGGGCCTGACAGGTCGAGTCATTCCGGCTACCAGGCGGACAATGAGTTTCTGGAGAGCAAAAGTCAAAGTAGGGCGATGGGAGCTGCCAGAGTTCTGATTTTAATATTATTTGCAGCCATTTTCCAGAGCCATTTCTCATCCCTAAATACCTAAGCAGTGTCCTGCTAAGAGGGAAGCTGGCTTCATCTTCATAGATATCAAGGTGAAGACTGCTCAGAGTATTTGACCCTCTCCAGCCCTCTCTTCATGGAGGCCATGGCCAGGGCTGGGCCTCTGGAAGCCTGTGTGGGCGGGATACATCCGTGCAGCCGGTGGCTCAATAAAAATAGTAAACTCAGGACACCAGGCCACCCAGGGGACCAGCGCATTTCATCCAGAAGCCAAGAGCCTCCTTCGCAGTCTCTCTCTGTCTCCACGCCGGCCTGCCAAGGTCCTGTCCACTGTTGTGGCTGCCTGGCTTCCTGTGTCTGGGAACAGACACCTGGTAGGCTGCTAAGGTGAGCGGTGACCTGAAGCTCACCACCCACACCCTACTCACCATCTTTCAAGTGTGTTCCCTAAAGCATCTGGTGAGGAAATGCTCTTTCTCCAGAATGTTCCAACCCACCGGACCCAGAAGGCTGCAGGACAGAAGGGCCCTGTGGACCCTCATCCAGACCTGCTCAAAAAGCAGGCCATGCTGCGGGGACAGCAGTTGTGTTTCATCTGCGTCTCCACTCTACTTGACTGGCAGTGGCTGCTTTGCAAAAGGTGTAACAGGGCTTCACATCATGCCTTGTTTCATAAGGAAAGAATGAAGTGATAGATTAGTGATGTCTGCCCTGAGCACAGGGGAAGACCCAAAGCTCCCATGCCTTTATTTGCCAATCCTATCACAGGCTGGAGATGTCAGAAAGCAAGCTAGCATACGACTCCATCTTCCTCTGTGGAGCTGAATATCTAGAAGGCTGCTGGGTTGCTCGGTAGAGCCACTTCCCAATCCCCACCCACTGAGGGCAGGAGAACTGCCCAGCACTCTCCAAGGTCTGATCCAGTCCTTTCCTTGACTCCAAACTCCCTAACCATATGGGGACTCATATGGGTTCAAAACAGAACTTTCTTGGGCAGGCATCGGCCACAGCGGACTAAGCAGCTTCAGATACCTGCTAATTCACAAGCTAAGTGGTAGGAGTTTTAATCAAAGAAAATTTAAAGAACATTAAGAAAGTCTCAACACTTCAAGTTATTAAAAAGTCTACTCACAGATCCAACAAGGAAAACCATGTTGAAAACACATTGCGGAGACAAACACTGTAAAATTTTGAGATGACTTAGTTTGAGCTTTGGATTTGATCTTGGCTGGTAATAAGGTCCATTTTCAAAAAATAAAAATGCAAAGCTATTTAGAGGAACTTTCCTCTCTGGGCCTTGCATTCTGATCCACATCTTCAGACCTCAGCTTCAGTTGGACACAGGCTGATCAAACCCAGCTCCACTTGAAAACAAGGACACATCTCTTAGTTGAGTGGCAGGCTTAACAAGCAGCCGCATTCCATTTTAATTGCTAGATTATTAGCAAAGACAGCATCTCCACGGACGACTGCAGTGCATGTCAATTCGGAATGAGATCCTCGGCTATGTAACTTTTTCCAAAGAAATGCACACACGCAGACAGTGCTGGCTCAGGTGGGTTCTCGGGGTGCTGGGTGGTAGTTGTTCTTTGCCCATAGCTTCTCCGCTGGGGCATTTTTAACAGCCACTAATCCTCTCAAAGGACCAAGTAGGATAGAATTCTTTAACACTAAAAAAGCCTTAACAAATCCACCCCAGGTGATCTATGTCTTTACCTGATGAGTGATTCTTCAAATCAGGTTTAGTCAGCCAACCAGATAAAGTCATTCTCAGGGCAACACCGTTCACTCTCTAAAGAGCACCAGCCTTCCTGGCTGGCTGCTTTGAAACGGGGTCCACTCTGAGACCAAGAACTAATATGAGCTACTGTCCATCTCTTTTCTGAAAATATATTAGCGTGAATGACACAATATGAGTAACCCTTGGGTAGGACTCAGGATTTCTCTGCGACCTCTGGGCTGCTGCAAGCAAAGGGGAATAGCCCCCCTTTAAACAGCCACATGGAGCAAGGGGCAGATGATAAATGGGTGTCACCTCAGGGCAGGGACCTTGTCTGGGCCCCTGCCCACGACTTAGCCCTCAGCTGCCTACTTTCAGCCAATCCTCGTGCTTCAACGGGTGGTGGAACAGCTCTGAACACAGAAGCACCAAGTCAACATCCAACACCTTTGGTTTTAAGCATTCTGCAGAATTGTTGGACAGGAAATAAGGACTCCTGCGCAAAAACATCATGGTCCTTTATACGGGGTGGCCAAAGCGGTCACCTAGTTTACCTGGGATTTTTCTAGTTTAAGCGCTAAAATCCTGCCTCCCGGGACACCCGTCAGTGTCCAGGATGGCTGCTCAGCCTATTTCTAAATGTCCAAGGAGCACACGCCAGATGCCTCAAACAGTGCCTTCCACGTCCAGTGAAGTGACTGGAGAAACATGGTGTTTCCCTGGGATTCCTAACTTGCTCCCACCTCCGCTCCGCCTGCAGTGGGGCAGAGCACCAGACGCTGGTTTCCCCGGACAGGCGAGAGCCATCAGTCATTCTTGCCTTCGATGGCCCAGCCGCTGTCTGTGGAGGCATCCCTTCACACAGAGCTCTGAGTAACAGGAATATCTGTGAGTAAAATTTATGATTCGTGTTTCCACTGGAGTTAACCTTTTAACCCTGGGAGTGCTTAATTGCCTTTTCCAGGTTTTGCTTTAATAACCAGGTTGACTCTTGCCAATTTTGGCTGGATTGAGAAATACTGAAAGTGTGACTGGAAACGGAAAGCTCATTATTTGATACTTGATATAGCCTGTGCCAAATCTTTAATTCATTAAATTCACTAATTGTGGCATCTTTTCCTAATGAAAGAGATTTCCTTCAGATGAAAAACTTCCCAACTCAGGAGCTATCTTCAAAGCTGAATTTTTATAAAAATGCCTTCCCCTAACACATATTTAGGGGGAACTCCTGGCCATAAATTACAGGACGGCTTTGGAATTCTTGGTCTCCCGGTCTCTCCCAGAGGAGCCCCGTCTTTCTATTGGGGCCTCCCAGGCCCCACACTCCACCTTCCAAAGTAAGCACAGAGTAAGGTGCAGACATCTGGTTCCTGTTTCTGGATTCAAAATTGATCTGCTGGGTGATTCTTGGCAAGTCACTTAACCTCTCTGAGCTTAAATTTCCCTAATCCTGGCTCACTAGACACCTCTCATGGGGAGGGGGCGGGTGGCCAATTAATGAGCAGGTGTTTTAGAGAAAGGGGACTCGGCCTGTGGTACAGCAGAAGCAAATCCCAAGGAAAAAAATGGACAGGTGGGGGTGGGGGACAGAGGCAACTGAGAATCGCAGCAGAGCAGTAGCTAAATTCTGCAAAACGTAAGGGGCCTGAAGCAGGAAGAAGTTATTTCTAGAGTCACTCATTTTATTCCAAGGCAATCAAATCTCCTTGCATAATTTCAGACCGAGTGTCACTGCTCTTTAAGGCTCTCTGGACCACATTCCCTCTATAGAGTCTTCCTCCGTTCACTTAGGCTCATGCTGGCTGTGTCCCTTCCTGAATGTTCCTGCATGAGTCTTGTCCCTCTTTGATGTCTTAGGGCATTCATATGCTAGTACCCCCACATTCCACATGCTTTACAAATCTAATCACTTTCCGCCCTTTCTTACACCAACTTTAAGGGTTTGGTGTTCTTGCCTCCCTTTTGCAGATAAGAAAACTGAGGCACGGAGGAGGTTTAACTTTTGGGTGAGCAAGTCATCCTGGTCTGTGCAGGTCTTTCCTGGTTTTAGCACTAAACATCCCTTGTCCTAGAAAACTCCTCAGTCCCAAGCAATCTAAGTCACCCTCATTTGAACACAAATGCTTGGCTGGCCCAAACCAGGGCTCTTTCTCCAGAGTTCCTTGCTCCTCTTCCTCCCCCATCCTCAGTCCCAAGTCCCCAAGCAGATAGAGACTCCCTAAGGACAGTGGCCAGGTCTTCAACCTTTGGTGTTTAAAAGGACCCAGATAGAGCAGGACCAGGTTAATGTTGGCCAATTTTACTCCTATTGACGTCGACCCCCACTGAGGGCTCAGCCAGGCTCAGGTAGGCGTTGCAGGTGGTGAGAACATCCACTCCCAGTCCCACTTACTGCTCCTTTCGCTGCACATGTGACAGAGACACCTGCTCCTCCGCAGACTCACAGCAGCCCCCAAGGGCAGCCTACTTTCATGAGCCCTGTTGCATGAGATGAATGTTGCTTCTTCGTGCACAGTGCTGGCCATTAGCCTTTGCTTTTGGCATGTTTACAATAAACCTGAGTGTTAGAATCAATGTTCTCTGGAACAATTGCCACGTTCCCTCATGGAATCGGTTCTTGAGCAATTTCTTTCCACTAATGTTATTATTATTTTTTAAGTTGCAACACATTGTTCTATAACAGGCACCTTGACAGACATCCCTGCAAAAACACTCTGGTTGCTCAGGCGTGATCTCCAGAAGGGACGTCTCTGTGACCTAGAGATCAGGCCCCAGTAAGGGGAACCTCTCAACTATGTCCATGAAGGCTGTGCGAAAAAGCTGCAGAGAAGTGATGGGCTACCAGCAAGCTGAGGCGCGCAAGAAACACTTGGGACAACAGCCGACATAACAGGAGAAAGGTAATAAAGAGGGGAGAAGAATCTGTAGTTAATGGGCACGGCAGTCAGAGGCCACTTCCCACACAGCCAAACAGCCCCACATTACTCCAGGAGCCCTGGAGAACATTCTTGAATACAAGAACCCAGGAAAATCATATCTATTTATAAAGAGAAGCCCGAGTCTTCGTGAAATGATGACTTGCGTCTGAGGTGCTCTGTTCACTAAGCAGGGAAGGAACACATCTCTGTAAAAATAGTGACATAAAAAATAAAATAAAATAAGAACTGTCCTAAGTTAATTTGAGGGAAATTGCAAAAGAAGGATTCTGAAAATGCTTTGAAGTGGGTATGTGGGTGGCTCAGTTGGTTAAATGTCTGCCTTCAGGTCAGGTCATGATCCAGGGTCCCGGGATCAAGTCCCACACTGGGGTCCCTGCTAAGGAGGGAGGGAGCGTGCTTCTCGCTCTCTCTCCTCATGAATAAATAAGCAAAATCCTTAAAAAATTTAAAAAATTTAAAAATACCTTGAAGTAATTGTAGCATTGGAAAAATAAAAAAGGATTTAAATACGCAGCCTCAGTTTCATAGAACTCTCACTCATCTGTAACACCATGTTCCTCAACTTGGCAGTAAATGAAACGTTTTCCGTGTATAAATACCACAATTCTAAGTGCAACCGTGAAATCTTTGAGGATTAATCTTTTGATAGATTATGACTGGCTTTTATAGAAAAACATACCTAATGATTTTCAAATAACGTAGGTGGTGAATTGCTCACCTTCTCATTCAGTCTGTAGGTAAACTTTTTGAAGAGTTCAGTGTTACTCCTTAATGTCAGCCTCTTTCCTAGTTCCCTGAGGGCTTGCTACTGATAGCATAAGGACACTGAGACTCAGCCTCACAGCAGAACAGAGAGCCTGGAGTGAGATAAGCTAATCAGTCATGCTTTCTTTCTTTTTTTTTTTTTTTTTTTTTTAAAAAAAAGGTTTCATTTATTTATTTGACAGAGAGAGAGAGAGACAGAGATCACAAGCAGGCAGAGAGGCAGGCAGAGGCAGAGAGAGAAGCAGGCTCCCCGCTGAGCAAGGAGCCCGATGCGGGGCTTGATCCCAGGACCCTGATCATGACCTGAGCTGAAGGCAGCGGCTTAACCCACTGAGCCACCCAGGCGCCCCTCAGTCATGCTTTCTCAGTGCATTTAAAAGGAGGTACCATGGCCTGGGTTCTGCTGAGGAGAAGATGTTCTTGTCAGGTTTCTACCGCTTTGTGGAAAGCACTTTCTCCTTCTTTCCAAGTCACAGCCTTCAGAAATAAAGGCAGCCCCTCCCAGAGCTATCAGGTGTGACCCCCAGGCAGCTCATCTATCTGTCCCTCTACACACTCACACACCCACTCATCCACCCATCTAGCCATCCATTCTTCCACTCAGCCGTCCATCTCACCATCCATCTGTCCTCCAGCAAACCTCTACCACGTGCCTCCTGGATAAACGTGAGTCCAGGGGAGAAGTTCAGCGGCCCTGCCCTCATGGTAGTCTCAGTCTAATGAGGGACACTGGTGGACAGGAAAGGAGACAGCATGAAGGTGCTGTAATACAGCATGAGAGCGCTGATCCTGGGAGGGGTCACTAACTCACACAGGGGAGCCAGAGACGGCTGTTTCTCTGAGGACGAGACTACTCTGAGGATTATAGGGTAACGGGGCATAAGCCAGAGCATGGGTCTCCAAGGAAGTGAAGGAGGCTCAGTGTGGCTGGAGGGGCAGCAGCAAGAGGGAGGGTGGCCTGGGAGAGGGGAGGTTGGCAGGTTAAAGAGGGACATATCAAGTAGTTTACATTATCACGTTTAATCCCCTCAGCAACCCAAAGAGCTCTCTTGTTTATTTATTTATTTTTTAAAGATTTTATTTATCCATTTGAGAGGGAGCAAGAGAGAACAAGCCTGGGGAGCAGCAGAGGGAGAGGGAGAAGCAGGCTCCCTGCTGAGCAGGGAACCCAATGCGGGGCTCGATCCCAGGACCCTGGGATCATGACCTGCACTGAAGGCAGATGCTTAACCGACAGAGCCACACAGGCGCCCAAGATCTCTATTATTCTGTGACTTGGAAACTGTATCTCAGAGAGGCTCATGACAAGATGACATTATTGTTAAATAACGAGGAGAACATTTGAGTCCAGATGTGTCCAACTCTAGTGCCTCTGAAAATAAAAGAGTACACGCCACAGGAAGCTCTACCCAAGTTCAGCATGTTACAGTTCCAGGGACAGTCACCTGAGAGACAGAAAAATGGGAAATAGGTTCATCACACTAAACCAAGCCCGGGGAGAAAAGTTCCAGAAAAACAGCAGGTCTTAATGTCTACTTGAAAGTTCCCTAAATATACAATAGTTTCTGTGTCTCCCTACATTAGTTAAAGGGTGAACTTGTCAAAATATATTAAAAAGTTCTGATTTTCATACTATATAAAGAGTTCCTGCCAACCAATAAGAAAATGGTCAACTAAAGAAAAATTAAACAAAGGCTGTAATTAAAATGTTTGCAGAAAAGTTGATGCAAATTTCATTTAAACTTAACAAAAAGACTCCCTCATTCATAAAAAGAGAAAAACAAATTGAAATGACCATAACAAACTATTTTCAACCCTTCATAGTACTGGCAACAGTAGGGGAAATAGACAAGCTCATACATTGCTGGTGGGAGTGTAAACTGATACAGCCCCAGGGGATGGCACTGGATAGAATCTTCCAAAATAAAATGCACAGATTCTTGGATTGTGCAATTTGACTATAGGATATACTTGCACGTGTGTGAAAAGACAAATCTACACCAAATCTACAGAACTGGATGTACTTCTAAAAGAATGCTAATAAACTAAATGTCCATTAATGAGGAACTTAAATTATGCTATACCCACCCAATGGATCACTCCACAGCCATTAAAAATGGAGTAAGGAAACTATTCATATACTGATGTGAAACAAATGTCAAGATCTACTATAAAGTGGGAAAAAAGCAATGTAAGAACAATGTACATAATATGCTGCTAACGTTGGCCCATGCAGATTAGCCAGCTACTGGAGGTGTTGGAGGGACCCCAAGTTTCTCTGCAGGGGGTTGCCCAGGGGTGAAGAGAGCTGCATCACAAAGGATTATGCCCATATGCAATGACTGATCGAAGGCCTGCCCTCCCATACCCCAAATTTAGAGGGCCCTTCCAGCTCCAGAGCTCCCTGGGAGGCTGAAGCCTCTGTTGTGATAGCATTTCAGTTAGAACTCCTCCCTCTGGTCAACCCTGCTTCCTTCTCTTCCTCACAGTGCTGGCTCCTGCCCTGCCCATCTCCATCTCAGAGTCCGTTTCTATAGAACCAACTGCTACTGGTACCATTTGAGGGTGGAGTCGGGGGTAGGAGGGTAAGGGCAGAAAGATGATCCACTTGCATACCTACTTGATTGTACAAAAAATACCTCTAGAAGTACATGCAAGAACGTGCACAATGGGTCAGCTCTGGGGAGGAGACCCAAGTCGTCGGGGCCAGGTGAAGTAGGGGGACCCTTTTTGGGTTTTTTTGAAATTTTAAAAGCGTTTCCCCTTCCAGTGTTTTTGAAATTCATATCATGAGCATATGTTACCCATTGACAAAATAAAGTAATAACGCCCTTAAAAGGCGAAGGCAGGGGAGGTTTAAGAAAACCTAACGGGACTCTTCCAGTCATTACATAATTGCCAGCATTCAGCGGGAAGTCTCTGCCAGCCTGAAACCAGAGTCTGGGTTACTCTCCGGCCTGCTGACACTGCAGGGAGGACATTCCTCCGTTCCCATTTCAAAACCCACAGAGGCATCCTGGATGCAAGCCGGGCTGGGAATGAGAAATGATTCTTGCAGGGCATCCCTCCTTGTGCAATCGGAAGTGTTGCTTCCAAAGTACAGGCATCACCGAGGGAACTTGGGCCTTTGGCACTAACCTGAATTATCATTCGGAGGACCGGAAAGTACAGGGTAGTGTGCGTCCTCTGGTCAGAAGCACTTTGATGATGATGGGGCTGACCTTCCCACCAGGCCCATTTCTGGGAAGACATCTGAATGCCTGGCCTCGCCCTGCCTTGGTGCTGCTGACCACCCAGCTTTTCCAGCACATACTTGGTGGTGTGCTTTTCCAGATGCTTCCTCCGAAGAGAACTTCTGCCTCCATAATGAGCCAAGCCCTTGCTTTTAGAAGTTTCTTCCCCATCCCATTTATGAATATAGAAATGAAACATTCTAAGTGAAATCAGAGGAGACTTTCTCAAGAACTGCTAAGTCAGCAAGAATGCCAGTTGGCAGAAGGAGACTGGGAGTGGAGGCTCTTCTCAGCTTTTGCAGATCCTGGGGGACCAGTAAATATCTGATGCCAACAATTCTGGCCCTAGCCATGCCATAAAATGCCTTTATGAGGCCTGACTCTTCTCCATGTACTAGATCTCTCCTCATTCCCAGACCTTTCTGTACCCTGCTCTCCCCCTACCCCTTGGCCAACACTGATTAAGCCCATGGTATTTTCTCTATTTGCATTCAGCCGGCAGCAATGTGCATTATCTGGAGGCACCGTCTGGGCAGTGGAGGGTTACAATCAATGCCGGAAGTAGGAATAGTGTCAACAGAGGAAAGTCATTCTGGCCGACCCCTCAGAGGCTTCCCCAGAGGGACTTGGGGTCTTAGAAACAGTCTCAGTCCTCCAGTGCCCTGGATCCCTTCCTCCTTCTCCCATTTAGCCACAGCATGACTTCTCAGAAGCAGAACTGGTCCATGATGATTAGTTATAATCATAACAATCCAGATATGCTATACGTCCCAGATGAAATCCTGGTGGTATAACAGTTTTAAATCTATTAAAAAAAAAAAAAAACTGCCCCAAGGTATTGTTTGGGGCCCCTAGATTGGATTATTTCCTGCTGTTCATTTTTAGAAAAAGTTCTTTACCTAGCCAGTTGAGGCACTTGGGTCATGTTTGCAAACAGTCTCACCTCTTGGCTTTCAAAGAAACCCATCTCAGCAGCCTTTCCTCCTCCTGGAGGAAATGTCCCAAATCCCCCAAAGGAATGTGATTGGTGTGCACCCCCAAAGAATGCTCTGCCCACAGCGAAAGCACCATACAGATTAGTGGATTCTCTTCAGTCCTTCAAATAAAGGCATGTATGTATATGAGCATGTCTATACACACATACATGTGTATTTATAAAGTGTGTAATCTGTACACTTTAAACATGTGTGATTTGTCCTGTATCAATTCTACCTTGGTAAATCTGTAAATAATAATAGCTTTTGTAAGAACTATGGGAGGAAAAAAAAAAAAAGACTGGGGTTAAGTGTCCATTCCCAGAACACCTGGCCGGGCTGTGAGTGCCCAACCTCCCTGCCCTGTACCTCCAACCAGGTCTTGCGCTTAGCAGCTGAGCCTCAGTCCTGACACCCGAGAACCTGACACTTGCGATGAGACCATGGGTTTGAATAGCGGGTTTGAATAACGGCAGTCACCGTCCCAACACTCTGGCGGGGAGATTCTCTTCCTGCCATTTAACCTGCTTGGTGACGAAGTAATAGTAAGAAATAAATACGAGGAAAGGCTTGGGGGGTGGGGGGTGTCTCAGGCACCGATGACAGCTGCAAGGAACCTGCTGTGGCTGTGAGCAGTTCAACATGGTCAGCTCCTCCATGGCTCACTGCGGGCCCAAAGCCCACATTACCTCCTTTTATAAGCTTTAATATCCCTCGGAAACATTCTCCCTTTATATTCTCCATCTCTTCCCTGGAACTTCTCCAGAGGGCTCTGTGATTGGGTTGCATACAAGTTTCCGAGCTCGCAACTTCCTTTTGGTCATAAATCACCTCTTACACACTCACTTTTTCCTTCTCATTGTTCTTCGATATTAATAGCCCCAAATCCCGGGAGCATTTGAGAACCGTTCCAGTTTTGGTTAGAAAATCAATTTGGAAACTAGTAGTTGGCTTTGCTCAGACTTCCAATCCTTCTGAGAAGGTCAGTTCCTACAAATTGGCCAAACTGGGGGACGGCAGGGGCGGTGGGGGGGGGGACACCTGGTAAAGTCCCCGTGTTAAAAGTCTAGCCATTTTCTTATGAACTGCTAGATACCTCGGTGTCACTGTTTTTCTTTTAACTCTGTCTCTAAATTTAAAATGTTAATTTGAGGGGGTGGGGAACCTAATGCCTTCTGTTGTGTGATCTGATAGATAATTTTAAAAACTGCTCATTTTAGGATAGGTCAAATTCTATTATGAAAGCAGAGGAATAAATATGAAATCTGGTTCTGTTCGTTAAAGGACTCTGATATTATTTTGAACTTTTTGGAAATATCTTTCTGCTAAATAAGTTCTGCTTCCTCCCCAGGCTTCTGACCTTCTGCAGGGCAAGTGGAGAAAATGTCCCATCTCGGGGCACCTGTGTGGCTCAGTGGATTAAGCTTCTGCCTTTGGCTTAGGTCATGATCCCAGGGTCCGGGGATCGAGCCACAGGACACTGGGCTCTCTGCTCGGCTGGGGGTCTGCTTCCTCTTCCCCTTCTGCCTGCTTCTCTGCCTACTTGTGATCTCTGTCTGTCAAATAAATAAATAAAATCTTTAAAAAGAAGAAAGAAAGTGTCCCATCTCATCAAATGCTGATCTCCTCAAATGCTGACAGGCCAGAGCTCCCCGTAGATGGGAGCAGAGATCATCATCTGGGGTCTGCCCCCCCCATCAGACATCAGGAGCATGCACTGAGGGATAAATAAACAGACCATTGGTTGGGTTTCCTGGGAAAGACAGAAGAGGAGCTCTTCACACATAGCACGTTGCCTGGAGTGGTCTGCACCCCAGACCAGAGAGGGAAGTGGAATAAACAAAGCCCAAGCCTTGGCACCATGTTGTCAAGCAGGCCTCCTGGACAGGCAAGACAAGGGCACCGTGTCCACTAGCGACTCAGGGACCACCAGCCTCCCAACTCCGGAGCTGGGCTTGACCTGGACACACCTCTGGGCTGCAAACTTGACCCCAAGCTTGAAAATCATAACTTTCTCTAGCTCCTTCAGCCCTTATTCCGTCCTCTGATATTAGAGTCAGGTTCGGCATCTTTCCCCATATAGCTGATCAGATGCCAGCTTGTGGGCAACCCCGACATGTGCCCCCTGACAGATCCCCAGGTAGTTCATGTGCCGCCACGGCCACAGGATCCCACCTCTCAGCCAACAGTGGGGCCCAGGTATGGCACAGATGAATGATTTATTTAGAAGTGCCTCCCTAAAGCTCCCTCTGGGAGACATCATCAACATTTCAAGAGGCTGATAAAGTCTCCTGCATCTGGGGAGGAAGGCTATTAATCTATTCATTAGTGTGAGACAATGTCTCTTTTGAACCCAATCCGTCTAATTGTGGAAGAGAACAAAGCCTGACAATTACAGCCCAAGACAGGCAAAGAGCATCTGCTCCCATGACATCAGGATTTCTTCCAAGCGGCTCACAAAGTGCTGGGAGTGCTCCCTCCTGCCCCCACCGAGGGGGATCCCTGTTGGGGCAAAGTGATGAGAACAAGTAGCGAATCGTTTACAGAGTTCTTGCTATGTACTGCACACCATGAAAAGCAGCGTGTGTGTACTAGCTGTCTTCATTCTCAAAACAGCCCTGAAAAGGGAGTAATTTTATCTCCCTTCTACAAATGAGGGGACTGAGGCTCAATATGCATGATTTGCCTAGAGTAACATAGCGAGTAAACAGCAGAGCAGGGGTCTTTCCAGGCCCCTGGCTCCCGAGCCCATGCTTCTTCCCACTGTTCTGTGTCTGTCCCCGGACAAGACGGCAGTGTGGCACCTGGGACCCAGCTCTGGGAGGCCTCCTGGCAGCAGCTCTATTCATGAGCAGGGAGGAGTCCCCACAATGGGTCTTTTGCCCTGGGTTCCCCAGAGAGCATACCAGATCTGCACCAGGTGAGATGGGGTTCTGTGGGCTAGCCAGTCAGCAAGAACCCAGAGAGGCTGGCCTGGCTGATAGCACCAAAGCCGACACTCAAACCTGAAATCCAGTATGGTTTGTTAAACTTGCCTCCAAAGGCTTCTATACCAGTTTACTAACAAACAATTGGATCATTGATTTCTGGGACATTGCTGGGACATCATTCTGGAGCACCATGGAAAGATTTATAAAGTCCTCATGCTTATTAATGGGTAAGGAGTCTCTGCTGGGCTTGAGCCTGCCCCTCTAATTCTGAAGAGGAATTAGTGGACCTCTAAGCTCAAGGACAACATGGTGCCTCCCCCGTAGAGGTGTGGTCAAGGACTTGCACTGCCATCCTTCATCCCTGGACCCCCAGGGGCCACAACCAGAGATAGGCCTAGCACAGTGCACTCACCTAGATGCATGAGGCTGGTCATTGAGAATGCCAACCCCTTTCTGCTAGAGAGTTAATGGCCCTAAAAGCAGCCCTCAAGTAATGACGGGTGGTGGCATGGCCACAGATAACTCTAGCGTCTTCAACACTCAGCATAACTCTGAGGTGTGGTTTGCATCATCTCACTGCATGCCCCAGTGCAAGTGACATCAGTTGCCCGCAGAAGGAAGTTCTGGATTCTGCACCCCAACTTGGTGTCCTTCCCTTCTCACATCACTATTCCCACCAGCACCACTCCCAACAAAGTCCGTGCGTTCAATCCTTGTCTGGGGTCTGCTTCTGGGAGAACGCAATCCAGCCCCATTCCAGGGCATCCTCTCCCACTCCAACCCCAGGGAATATCCTTCGTGCCTCTCTCCTTATGATGCATGACAGAAGTTGGGCAAGAAGCTTCCTTATATTGTGTAATCCTAGGCTCAGGAGCTGATCTTCCATGGCCTCAGCATTCTCAAAGGTACAGTGCACTGACAAGCAGGCTGACAGTGTAAGGGTGTGATATGGGGGCTTATTATTGTTTTCTTTTATTTTAGAATAACCCAAGCACTTGCCTTTGAGCTCTGTTGTCAAGCTGTGACTTCCTGAACGTCATACACATGAGCATTTCATCTCTGTCTTCCCCCTCACAGGTGACACTCCATTAAAGACTTGTTGCATTAAATTGCTTTGCCTAGAGATGCCTCGGTGGCTCAGCTGGTTAAGCATCCGACTCTTAATTTCAGCTCAGGTCAGGATTTCAGGGTGGTGAGATGGAGCCCCGCCAGCACTGGGCTCCCTGCTCAGCAGGGAATCTACTGGAGAGTCTCTCTCTCCCATTGCCCCACCCCCGCTCTTGCACATGTGCCTTCTCTCTCTAAAAAACTAAAATCAATAAATGATTGTTTTGCCTGATCTTTGTACTACCTGTTCTGAAAGCACCCTAATTCCGCTGTGTTTTTTCCCAGGCACAGGGAACAGAGCCCTAAAGCACTTCCTGTTTGTTGACTTCTTCAGTGCATGTGTGCTACTCTGTGTGAGCCCACAGCCGGAGGAGGCAGCTGTGAGTTATCTCACAGGTTATGATTTCACTCTTCCTACATCAGAATAGTGAGAGCATGTCTCATAGGAGGCAGACCTCAAGGACAGCACCTGTGTTGATCCGGCCTGTAGTAGGTGCTCATTAAATGTTTGCCATTGGACTCAAATAATCTGATACGAATATGTGAAATAGCACCAGAGGCTTTGCTCTAACGACTCCCATCCCTGACAGCTGGATATAGCCAAGGCCTGACTAGGCTGATTTATGAGAGAATACCTTTCAAAAATTGGAAGGTGACAGATAGTCACTAACATTGGTAATTTTGCCCTCCTAGACACCATTTATGCACGTCAGGTTACATTTAACTCTTCTGGGTGTATATGTAGCTTATATTCGATTTCCAAGATATAAGCCTCGAAGCATCTCAGTTTAGAGACTCCTTCCCTGAGTTTTGATGATTTGGCTATTATGGGTCAAATCTCAGCCTTTTTGTTAGCACCAATATTGGTTAGCTGAGATTTTAAACACTTGATTAGGAACTACCTCAACCACATCACGACTGTTTCTGAGGGCCTTCGGTATCTTAGAAAGTACATGGGGCCACTTCTTGGCCCTGGGCCGCTCTATGATCAGACTCTGCCCTGGCTGCTACAGTTCACAGAGAGGCTGAGGCCTTAGAGATTTCCACACCCTAGCAATTTAAAAATCAATTCTGTGCTTGGGAAAGAGTTGTCACAAAGCACATACACTTAACTCCACAGGTGAGACTAGAACCATTCCTAAGGCTGGTGAGGATCTGTAACTGCTCGTAAAGCAGCTATAAACCCTGGCTGCGTGGAGGCATCAGCTGGGAGTCTGGCACCTGCTCTGACCAATCAGATCAGAATCTCTGGGTACGGAACACAGCATGGGGGCAAAAAGGATCCCTGGGTTCCTGTACTGTGCAGTCAGGCAGAGGGGAAACCTGGTGCCCTGAAGAAAGGATACAGATTCAATCAAATTCCTAAACAAAAGCAGATGAGAAAGAACAGGTTTGAAGATGGAAGGAGAATGGCAGGAAGTGGGGAGGACCCAGTATATCAACAGGTCACAGTGAGAAAAGGGCAGAATGGTGGAAATCTGAGAAAACTTTAAAAATGCCTCTCTCTGTGGCATGGTATGCAGGACACACCTCAGCAGAGCACATGCCGCTTTGAATTGAGTCCATTTTCTCTATATTAATTTTAGATCAGGAGCTCGTTGAGGGAAAGAGCCAGGTCCAATTTGTCTTTATGCCTCTGACACTGGCATCGTGTTGGGGCAGAGGAGGAGGTCGGGAAACGTTGGACAGCGAGTGAAACAACAAACACCTCTTCCCTCCTGGATGCCCTGAGGACGTGGACCGGACACAACGTGAAAACAGCGGGGGTTTATATGACTGAATCGTTCTACAAAGATGCTCACTTGGCACACCATGTGTGCCAGACGCCAGGCAGAGTGCTTTTAGGAAAACAGAGCTTCAGAGGCACAGCGTGTAGATGCGTGACAAGGGAGCTAAGGCTCACATGGGAAAGCACGGGACGTGCTTCAGAATGCACAAGACTAGCTGAAGCTCTGGTGCAAGGCACGGGCTGAAATACAGCAGAAGCAAAATGCTGTTCCTGCACTCCCTTCAAGGAGCCAGACAAGGTACGATACCCATTAGAAAGATTTCCTTCCCAGATGATTATGCTTTTTCAAAATCTGCTCACAGGCTCTGTTTTCTGGGAAATCCACTCATAGTAAACTCATTCCCATAATTCTGGATGAGCAAGGCATTTTTACAGCCACACTTCCCACCCAAACTCCTTCCTCCCTGCCCTTGAGTCAACACCTTCTGTGCCCTTGCTCCTCTAAAACCAGCAAATTGGGGCCCGGAGAGGACAGCTTTCCTTCTCCTGATAAGCAGCACTTACAATACGCAGGTCACTCACAACTCACAGCCGAACTCCTGCATGAGGAAGATTCCTGTCCCCAAGAACTGCCCCTCTCTGATCTCTTCAACAGTGGCTTCTATGAGAAATCAGAGCCTGCCAGAGCCTTCATGTCTTAGAATAAGGGCCTTGGATTTCAGCCATGTCTCTAAGTTGGTCCCTGCTTTAGAAGTTCCCCACAACCACAGGAAAAACATCTGAGGAACAGGGGGATCTAGGCCAGGAGTGATTGGAATTGGATTTCAGTCCTCACTTCCATCCTGCTGAGTTCTTCCTGAACATGAGCTCTTTATGTGAAAGATAGCTAAAAACAGGTGATCGCTGGGGTATTTTACTGAAAAACCACACTGCTATTTCCTGGTCTAAAATGCACAGATTACTGAAAATAGTCCTTGAATAAATGGAGAAGTTTCCTCTCAGTGGTTTAGTGCGCTTCAATAGTGTCTCACCCGATCCCAGGGGTAAGGGTTGTTTCCTCTGTTTTCTGGATGGGACACTGAGATAGGGGAGTTATGAGAGCTGACTGTGGTCCCAATGAAATGGTGGCAAAGCAGGTCCAAGATCTCCATGTCCTGGCTGTTCCATGAAAAGACCTAGTGTCACCTGCAGACCGCCTCTCTCACCAGGTCATGGCCCATAATGAAGGTCAGGTACTCATGGAGCCCAGGTATATAGCTGGAATTTCACCAAGCAGTGATGGCACCCACAGTGGGTTTAAGGCACTCCATGTCTTCAAGGAGTATACACAGTAGAGAGGAAGAGAAATGTACCCAAATAACTATGACAGATCAGAGGCCACTGAATGTCCTAGGAGAGGGTCAAACTGCAGGACAGTGAGGGAGCACGAAAGCCTACATTCCATCACACTGGGACAGGAGAGGTCAAGTGGAAGGAAGCTCAGAAGTCATGGAGGCAGAACTTGAGGGTGGATCAGATATTTTTAAAAACATAATAACCAGGGTATTTAAAAATATAACAAGATTTATTTATGTCAAAACAAGTCATTAATAATCCCACTTCCCACTGCAGTGGAATACCCATTCCAGATTGGTCCATGCCCACCACCGGGATTCAGACACATATGGGCATGCCCTAGAGAGCTACAGGGCAAGCCACCAAGAGCCTTTTGGCAGCACATCAGGCATGACCCGCTCGATCACTAACAAAGCCAAGGTGGTCGGAATGATGAGTCTGTCATTGTATCTGTCCCTTGGATTGAGTCCCAGCCCAGTCTTCCATAAACATCTGTCTAAGCAGCAAAGAGCAGGTTCATTAAAATTGCATATCTATAGCTTTGCAGAGAATATGAACAGACCGTGTTACCATGAGTGTTCCCCCAGACACAGGGCCTCCAGCATCAGTATGCCTGGTGGAGGACTTCAGTGCTTGGCAGTTGCTTTGTGTGTGGGCATCTCCTAGCCCCTACAGTTGTCTGAGGCTGGGGTAGATTCCACGGCAGAGGCAACTTTTCTGTCATGAGATTCGTTTGGGGAACCAGGGGAGACTGAGTATTCCCTGGAATTTCTGGGACCCAAATCCTACAATAACAAGTGGAAGTGAGAGACCCAAATGCTGGTTTGTTCCATAAAAAACAGCCACATTTTTAACCCTCCACAAGAGTAGCCCAAGGAAACATAGCTTACATAACTAAGTTCATCTTTGCATATTCTATTCCAGTCCGTATTCACTTGCATATATAACTAATCACAGTGCATACTTTTCTATAATTCAGTTTTTCAAATTTATCACCAAATTACAAATTGTAGGTGGGGAGATATGGGGGGGCCATCTATGCAGATGAAACAATATAGCTCTCAATAAGTGGTTCTCAACAGGGGGCAATTTTGTCTTCCACAGAAACATCAGGCATTAGGCGGTGTCTGAAGACATTTTTCATTGTCACGACTGGAAGGGTGATGCTATGGGAAGAGGCCAGGGATGCTGCTGAATATTCTCCTATACACGGGAGAGCTCCCCACCACAAAGAATTATCTATCTCAAAGTGTCAGGAATGCTGAGGTTGAAAAACCCTCATCTCTAGGTGCAGAGACCAGAAAGGATCTGAGTAACTGTAAGTAGCCCAATTTGAAAGCTGGCTGGGTGGGGATACACTGAAGCTACCCCAGTAGGTGTTCTTGGGAGGAACAGAATGTACAGAGAGGGACCTGGAGGATACCCAGACAAGGACCATTCAAGGGCAAAAGAGAAGAATGGCCATAGGGGCGGGGAAAGAGCTAGTAAAATCTGTGCCACAGAGGCCAATGGTGCCATGAGGCCTAAGGACAGCATGAGGCAGGTCCAAATCTATCAGATGGCACCGAAGAGCTGAGCTGGGGGAATGTCACCTGTGCTCTCCACAGGGAGAGCTGGTATTTGAATTTGGGTCTGCTGGCCCCCAGCCCAGGGCTCTTCCCACTGACCACATCACACTGTCTCAGGACCCTGTGGGTCCTTGAACACCTCTTGCTGGACACAGTTGGGCTGGCTAGAGCTGGACTATCACAGACACAGAATGATGATTAACAGTTACCAGAACAGAGAGAGTCTGGTGTCATACAGAAGCTTTCTTCTTTCTTCCAACTTGAGCTGAAAGCCCTCTGGGGGCCATAGCAACTGCTTTTGCACAGAGTCTTTACGTTAAACAAATAAATACTGCTTACCTCCTCCGGCGAAGCCCTTGGTGGTAACTCCTCAGTGGAGAGCTCAGTGGGGAGCTGAGCTGGTGGCCGGGGGCTGCTGGAAACCAGATTTCGTGAGCTGCAGACGGGAAACAAACATCAGAAGGGATGGATGCCTTCCTAGTGAATCCAGACATGCAACCATAAATAAGCACAAGATGATGTCTTTCCCCTTGAAGAATGACAGCCATGGAAAGGCTTGACGCTACCCTGCCATCGCTGGGATGTGTTGAGTGGACACATATACGCTGTAAGTGGAAGGTGCATGGTGGTGGGTATGATCTTTTGCAAGGTACCACCTATCAAACGCACAGAGGCACTTTCCGTTTGCTCAGGCACCCATCCTAGAGAATGTTCAATGAAACTTAGAAAGTTAAAAATTTAGAGACAAACAAAATGTTCATCGCTAGGGCATGATCTGACTGCCCTATGGTATAGCTATGCTGTTGGACATAGCTGTTAGGGAGAATGAGGCAGGCCTCCATGTGTGTTGATATGCAAACAAGGATCAGGATATATTTTGAAATGACAAAAGCAAGGTGAAATTGTGAGACAAGCAGAGATGAGACATTCCTGTTTCTAGATGAATATGTCTGTGAATATGCCATAGAATATGCCATAGAAATAGTACTGGGAAGACACACGCAATGGGCTGACAGTGCTCTCTCCCTGAGAGGTCCGTGGGATGACAGAGGGAAGGAGAGTAGCAGTTTTAACCCGTGCTTGCATGTTGCCACGTCGTTACAACTCACTGGTGAGATTTAATGCCTACCTGATGGGATTCCAACTTGTCTCAGAGAGAAGAGGTCCCAGCCTTGCTCACCTTGCCCAAGGTTGCCAGCTCTGGTCTGGTAGCCATGGCCACCTGGGGCACAAAGACACCCTACAGGGACAGGAGGGCACCCTACAGGGCTGCTCCCAGGGCACAACATTATTGCTGCTGATGTATGAAGGGCAAGTCAAACTTGGGCAATTTAGGGCTGCTTGCAGACACCTAGGCACTGGTGGTCTTGCTTCTCTCATCCCCCATCTGCCTGCCCAGGTGAAGAAGGGAGCAGCCTGCAGAAGCTGCATTTCTGGAGGCAAAAGAAGCCAGGAAGAGCAAAGTGACTCCTGGGCCGCGTCTCTTCCCATAGCAAAGAGCGCAGGGATCAGGACTCAGGGTCAGGGGCACATCCACACTCTCTCATCCATTTCTGTTAGGGCCAGTCATCAGCCTCGTACTCCGGCTCCAGTCCAGTCCTGGGACTGGCAAAACTAGGGGCATTTCAGATTCTGAACCTTGAAGCTCGGGCTCCCCGTGCCAGCTTCTGCCCCTCGCAGCTTCATACTAAAGCTGGAAAAATCAACGATTCTTGAGTGCTTACTCTATATCAGGTACTCTTCTGAGTCCTGGCCATGGAGCGTGGTCTGAGAACCAGCAACAGTCAGCGTCGCCAGGGAGCTTGTTAAAAAGGCGGACTCTCAGGCATGACAGGACCTAGGTAATTTGTGTGACATTAAAGCTTGAGAGCCACTATCCTTAGTACTGTTCTATTAAATTCCCTCTGAGTCCTATTATTATCATCCCCATTTTGCAGACAGAGTTTAAGCAGCTTGTCTTAGGTCATTAGGCTAATAAACCCTATGGGCAGGATTGGACCTGTAGAGCCTATACTGTTAACCACCACAACACAATGCTGACCGTGTCAACAGCAGGGATTACAGCCTCCTGAACTTCCTGTCCAGCCAGGTGGCAGAGGTCTTGGGGTGAAGAACAAAGTCAACTTCACCATGACTAGCTCGGTAAAAAAATCCATGTCTTTAAAAATTGCAGAATCAGAGAGCAGAATCATAGTTGCCAGGACTAGGAATGCAGCTGGGTGGGGTGGGAGCTGGGGGTCACTGCGGTGATGGGGCCATTCTGTATTTCAACTGTATCACTGTCAGTATTCTGGTTGTGATATTTTACTATGGTCATGCAAATGTTATTACTGGGGGAAACTAAGGTAAGTGTGCAGAGGATCTCCCTATTATTTCTTAAAACGGCATGTGAGTCTCAATAGGGTTTTAATTAAAGAGAAAAAAAAGCCTTTCCCATGGCTAATAATTTCCAAGCTTAAGACCCTGCTGAAGAAGCCAAAGTTAAAATTTTCACATATGGACCAGAAGTGTGTTCTGATTAAAATATGCACAATTAAAGGCCTAGGGAGGGGGAATAAAAGGAGGCGACCAAATCCAAGTGCAGCTATTTACCAAAACCATTTGTGCTTTAACATTTAATTCTCCTTTGTTCCAGTATCTCAGCTTATAGAATGCACGCGTGCACACGCGCACGCACACACTCACACACACACGTGTGCATGCCTCCCACAACCACAACATGTTAGTCATTTAGATGGGAATAATCTCATAAAGCAGTATTGATGCTAAAGAATAAAACAGGAGGGCTCCAAAGTGGGGAAACCATGACTGGCTTGCAGCAGAACAAGAAGAGTATCCTATGGGCTACAGTCGACTTTTTTTTTTTTCTTTAAGATTTTATTTATTTATCTGTCAGAGAGAGCAGAAGTACAGAGAGCTGCAGGCAAAACAGGCAGAGCAGGGAGAGGGAGAAGTGGGCTCCCCACTGAGCAAGGAGCCTGATGTGGCACTCGTTCCAAAAACTCTGGGATCATGACCTGAGCTGAAGGCAGATGCTTAACCGACTGAGCCACCCAGGTGTCCCTACCATCAACTTTTAAGAGCAAAGAGCCAAACTAGAGTCCTGATCTTCACAGAACGTTCTTAGCAGGGGGTTATCTGGTTGTTAGACAAGGCCAGATAGAGTTATGTCAATTAACAGTCTGCAAAAACACCCAGCCTAATGGTGAACCCCAAAGCTCGTGTGTGTGTGTGTGTGTGTGTGTGTGTGTGTGTGTGTGTTAGAGAGAGAGATAGATGTGTTGTGTACCACATACTTCTGATTGAAACCAATGGTTGGTTCAGGTCATGTGAATCAGGCATTTTTGTAAAAGGCTGGAAAGTTCTAAGGTGAAGAGATGACCTCCCTGGTGGGTAGTTCATCAGCTGGCTGCCGGCCACTTGTGGCAGAAGCCGGCTAGTAGGCATTATTGACACTCCTTTCTAGAGTCCAGACCAGACTCAGCAAGCAGCTCTTCCTTCACAGCACAGCAAGGCCTCCCCGGCTGCAGGGAACTCTGTAAAATGAAGATTAAGCCCCCTTGGGGACTGCCACCTCCGGTCACTTTGCACAGTAGTCTCTGATGGATGTTCTCTGTACTGACCACTGCCAGAAGCCAGCCCCAGATTGTCGCAGACACCACATCACAGAAACCTGCATGGGTGGTCCCAGTAAGCCACCACATGACTCTCACATTGGGTGGCAACTGAAAAGATAGGCCTTTGTGTGGGAGGTCATTGTCCAGTGATCCAAGGAGAGGACCGGGTCTGCCATGCCTGGGGACTGCAGTCTTTGTGGAATCGCAGTCCAGAAGCCAGTATCAGCCTTCTTCTTTCCACCCCTTCTCTTTCTATGTGTATGTGTGTATGTCTTCCTTTTCCTCAAACCTCATCTCATTGGAGAATGCTATTCAGCTGAAGATTATATTAATTCCATCACCTTCAGTGGAAATATCCAGAAGACTGTTTGATTTGCTCCTGAGGAGATCTACCACACCCAAAGTCCAGGTTTAATAGGGGACTTGAACTTCACCCCGGTAGACTGACACCAGTAGTCTAGGAAAACGTGCCATCAGCACAAGGCGCTCTGCAGCCTCTATCCTGACCCACTTGTCTTCACCCAGAACATTCCACCTCCCATTTTGTTTCTAGTTTTTCCAACCTAAGACCTCCTGTCTTGTCTTCCTGCTTATTCTCTTGTTGTAATCCACTTCAGTGTAAACACAGGGGGTAGGGCTTTCAATTTGGTCACTTCATCACCCTTCCTAGCACATGGACCTTGGGACATAGTATCTACTCAATAAACAGTTCTTGGGGGACTACCAGTCTCAGACTGATCTCAGAGCTGAGGGTCAGTCCTACTTCTCTTGCTTCTGGCTTCACTCTTTGACCAGAAATTTTATGGTTCACTGGCCAGTCTGGAGAAATTCTTCTCTTTCCCCAGAGCACTAGAATCTCATCTCTTCTCAGCTTGTGGCCTCCCCGTTTTCACCCTAGTTCATGGAGCAGAAAAAGACACACAGTCCAGGGCTAAGACCACACAGGTCAAAAGTAATCTGAAAGCCATCTGTCTCCAAGGCCTGGGTGAGAGCCAAGTGACTAAAGACCACAGGGGGCAACCAGGCATGGAGCCCTGATGCCAAAAGTAATGCAAAAGAGGTTTGGGATGAGAAATTTAAGGCTGAAACTTTCTGGAAGGAGCACCAAGAAGAGAAAGAAACTCAGAGCTACACACTTAGCACCCACAGAGTCCAAGGCTGGAGGAAATCACAGCACAACACTGTTCTCTGTACACTCAAATGACAAGGACGCTCCTTAGTGGTTTTCCCTATCCTGTAGTTCATGCTTGATCATGGCTGCCATGTGCCAGAAAGCTGGGAAAGAGTTTGCATTTCACAAACATGGACTTTCATAAGCCTGACATTTCCCACAGGGGGCCCTGCTTCATCAGCATTTGGAGAAACGTCTCTGATCAAACCTAGGTCTCAGCTTGGTTTCCGTGGTATAAGAGCTAACGGAAAGGAACATCCCTGTGTTTGGATGTTGGCTCCAAACTTGAACCAGCCATGGTCACACACTCATGCGATGCTTAGAAATAGTGATAGAAACAAATAATAGAACTGGTCAACAGAAGCAAAGGGGCTGGTCTCAGCATCAACTTTGCAACACTCACCCTCTGAAAAGGGCATCCACCACCAAAATGAGTGTGAATGCCCAGTGAGGAGGGGCTGTGCCAGATGCTCCCAGAGAGTGGGGTGTGGACATGTGTTTGAGGGACAGGAAAGACGCCACCCCTGAGACAGAGGATACATACTGTCCTAGGGCCGCTGTAACAAAGTGTCCCAGACTGGGTGGCTTAAAACAGAGATGTACTGTCCCACTGTTCTGGAGACCAGAAGGTGTCAGCAGGACCGCGCACTGCCTCTGAAGTCTGGAGGGAGACCATGCTTTGCCTGTTCCTCGATTCTAGGGGTTAGCTGGGAATGGTAAATGCTTGGCTGGTAGCCGCCTAATTCCAAGCTCTGTCATTGTCTTCATTGTCACATGACTTTCTCCCTGTGTGTCTCCAAGTCTCTCACTTTCTTCTTGTAAAGATGTCAGGATGAGGAGCCCATCCCACTGCAGAATAACCTCATCTTAACTAATCACACCTGCAAGGACCCTATTTCCAAATGAGGTCACTTTCTGAGGTAGTGGATTCCAGCATATCTATTTTGGAGGAGATATAATACAACCCTTACAGAGGGGTTGAATAAGACGGTGGGCCCGGGGTTCCATGACTGGCAAGATCCAGTGTCCTGGGAGCATGGCAGGAAGACAAGCAGACCTCCAGGAGAAGCAGAGACATGGGGAGGCAGGATGTAGGACCCAGTGCTCTCAGCCTCAGCAAAAATCTGATGCCCAGACTGGGCACATAAGTAACAATGCTGTCCGCTACAGACATCAAGTGCTTGGACAATATGGTCAGTATAGGCTATGGACCACCACACACTTCCCGAGGATACTGGCCAACGTGGCCTGAGAGCAAAGCCCAGGGTGGGAGCCCCATGGTGACCAAAATCAAACCCTGTAACACCAGACTCTGGCCTTGAAGTCAAGATTATTTTGATTCAGAAAAAAAAAAAAAAAACAACAACAAAAAACCAAAAAAACTAATGTAAACATGGCTCTTAAATCCAGCTAATATGGTGGTTGGAAGTTTATAGTAAGCTTTCAAATTTATAGACTATAAACATAATCACACTCTATTTCCATGCACTACACAAAAACAGGCCCTCAAGATACAGAAGACATGAGTCAACATGGCCAACGGGGTCAAAAATGGGCAGAAAGATGCCAAACGTAGGTAGGTATCAGCAGGGAGTAACAACGAACCCGCAAAAACCAGTGCTGGTGCAGATCCCCGCCCCCTTCTAAGTCCTTGCAGAAAAGAATATTAATAAAATGAAACTCTAAATCCAATCCCGGAGCAATAATAGAATGCTCGTGCCAAACTTCACAGCCGTGGGAAGGATGGATGTAGCTGAGCAAATCTGTGGACAGCATTTCTCAGCTGAAATTCTTGAAAGCTCATAGTGCTCAGGCCAAAATGCTCTGGAAACCAGTCCCGTGGAAAATGCAAACTTTATGAATTGCACATGTGGCCACAAAGTCAGCTCTGCAGTCGGAGTGAAAAGATTTGCCGAGAAATCTTGTCCCCATGCTGAAGACCACCAGGGCTGATGCAGAGCATACCGTGGGCCCCAGAGAGGATAGGAGACTCATTCAGCCTTTGGGATTTTCTTGTCAAACTCCAGAAAAAACAAGTGGAGGCCTGTGCCTGAATCAGACATGACAGACCAAGGGGCCATTTCCCTTTGCCCAAGGGTCGTCCCTAAAGAAGCAGCACCCGCGGAGCAAACTGAATCCTTCTCCAGCTACTTGCCCTTTTTGTCTCTCCCTTTTTCCATCTGTGAGTTGAGGACCATATAGAATTTATCTCGTGGGGTGGCTGTAAGGGTGCTACGGATTCATATATGTGAAGCTTGAAGAAAGCGCCAGCCAACACAAGTCCTCACCTGCAGCAAGCACTCCAGCAAAGCTGAAGTTTCAAATCTCTCCCCGAAGCTGCTTCTCTTCCAGCACGCCTCCTAAATTTTCATTTTTACTTTATAGATCTCAGATTGCCTTCCCACTTTGTCTCCCAACAACCTCTTCTCAATCTGGAGAGCTTCCCGCTCCCTGTCATAGGATCTAAGGACAGGAAAGGCCCTCCTCAGTCCCTCAGCTTCCGCCCCTGCCCCAAGGCAGAGCTCTGTTCACACCGACTCCGACAGATGGTTGTCGTTTCCAGACAGGAAATATTTATCGAGCATCCATTCTGGGCCAAGCCTTGTGCTCAGAGTTGCTAGGAATACGCACAGGAGTGGGGCCGGCTGGGCTCCCACCGTCTGTGTGGGGGAACTGGAAACTCAGACAGGACTAGATGCTGCAGTCTTGAGGCAGAATTTCTTCTTCTCTGGGAAACCTCCGTTTTTGCTCTTGTGGCCTTCAACTGATTGGATGAGGCCCACCCACATTATTAAAGGTCAGCTCCTTCACTTACAGTCCAGTGATCATAGATGCTAATCACATCTAGATTCGTGTCTAATTAACTGGCTACTGTAGAATCACCAAGTTGACGTAAAATTAACCTTCACATTCAAGGTTCATTTATCTTTGCTCTCCCCACTTCATGTCTAGCTTTCTTCCCACCCTCTTGTTCTGTGACCTAGAACAACTTCAGGCCCACCATGAGACACAGAGAAGATAGCTTTCCATTGACTTTTTCATCAGCTCTCCCACTTGCATTCACTCTTCATCCCTAAAATAAATCCTTCATTCCATTTCACTCATAATGGTGGGACTTTAAACCTGTCTTCCTTCAAATTTATTTAACGTATGTGCCTACAAGTCTTCTGCATGGGGAGGTGGCATACCTCCTGGGGTATGCCAGGAGGTATGCTCCTGGGGACAACTGTCCCCAGAATTACCCAGGAGGATGTCACAAAGAGTGCTCACATAGAGATGCCTTGCTGGCAATATTTTCATGACTCCAGATGCTGCCAGAAAAGATGCCAGAAGAAGATGCTGGCCACTGAACACTTTTGGCTGTGACACACTTACAGGAACTAGCAGTTCCAGAAGCCAACCTCTGCAGGGATGGAGTGCTGGAGAACGTGTGCCCTTCAGCCTGGCAAGTGAGACACACTGGAACCAGGAAGAAGAAGCCTCTTCCTCTTCTCTCCCTTGTGCCCTCAGGGTTGCCAGTGATCACATGGAACAATTTGCCAGCTGGCAAAGAAGAACTCTTTGCAAAGCCCATGCCTACCTCCATTCTGACAGAGTCAGCAAAGGGAGGTGGATTTGGAGCTAAGAAGCAATACGCCCAAAAAAACTAGCCTAGTTTATTCTTTTGTCTACTCAGTTTCCACATGGGCACTCGGACAGACGTTTGAACTTTCAGGTAACAGTGAAACAATGCTATCTTCTTTCCACCTGCCATGATAAGGCTATCCTCCTTCCAAGGGAATAATTTCTCACACTGTCATCAAAGCTATCTATGGCTTCCTTCCTCCGTTCTGTACTCCTCCCATGCTCTCAGTCAGATCTCAGATGGCTGGACTCTTTACCAGAAGGCATGACTGACATCTTAATTCCTGAAGAGTCCTTAATCACCCTTCCTATATTTTAGTTGCTGTAGTTTTCTATTAACCTGTGCTGCCAGGTGTGGAACTACTAGGAGGTGCCCCCAGAGAATCCCATGGGTTCCAGAAATAGTATTCCTTTCCTCCACTGTGTAGCTACAACCTATCATCTCTTGGTGCTCAGGGTCAATCACTCCAGCAAGTAGGCCAACTCCTTTTTCTTGATTCAGTGGTGTAAGGAACCCAAAGCAGCAAGGTCTCATCTTCCCACTTTATGGAATCACAGCTCATGTGAAGCACTCTCTGCTTGGGGGACTAAAACCTACAAACCAGCAGAGCTCAGAGACATCTGAACAGGAAGCAAAATTCTGTGTATGGATCACTGGGCATACCAGCAAGAGTGGTAGCTCCCATTTATGCCCCTTGATTCCTTGCCCCAACCATTCTAACTGTTGGGGAGACGGTACTATATTAGGATTTTGATTCAAAACATATGCTACATCCTGTAAGACAGAACCCCACCATCAGGAAGTTGTTTCACAAAAGGTACTCCAACTATGTTTTCAGTAACTCACTGAACCTTCCAGTTAGCCCAACCATGTCCAGTGGATGGGGTAAAACCACATAATTCCATGGAAGGGGCATTAGTCCACTGCTACACTTCCTTTGCTAAGAAATGGACTGCTGATCAGGAGCAACGCTATGGAGAATGCCATGGGGGTAGACAAATCATTCTGTGGATGGTGGTGCTACAGACAAGTTATGTGAAGATCTATAGCTAGAACATGTGTCTATTCCAATGATGACAAATACCTGTTTCCTTCATGACAGAAGAGGTCTAATGTAATCAATCTGCCACTAAGTTGCTGGCTACTTACCCCACGGAATGGTGTCAAGGGCTCAGGGTCAGTCTCTGCTGTAGGCAGACTAGGCAGTATAAGCATCCATGCCACTCAGCTCCTGCATAGCCTCCATGACTGCACATGGCTCCTTTGTTAATGGGCCACTGAGCGAGCCCTGGAGAGGCTGGGGAAGGAGGTTGACTGATGTCCACAGAATACGTAATTTTGTCCACGTGGTGACTAACCTTCCCTGTATTGATACCCTTTGGGTATCCACATGGGACACACATATCTTCACAGTTTGTGCCCATTCTGAGAGAGGTCCATCCAATACCTCTTTCCCCCAGACTCTATTGCCACTAATCTTCAATCATGTTCCTTCCGAGTCCTGGATCATCCAGCCAAACCATAAGGACATTGCAGGAGCTCAAGACACCACGACTACAGCAGGCAGGCACTAGAGAAAGGTAGCCCTTTCAGGAGCCTAACACAGCAGAAACCACATGCTCTCAGGACCTGAGTACTGGACAAAGCATGATCTGTAGGAGTCTGGTAAATGAAAACCAGAGAGTAGAAACCCCTTCTTTCTCCAGTGTGTCTCAATGTCCTCTACTGACAAGGCTTAGAATCATTCCAGCTGGCAAAGAAGAAATATTTAGAAAAAGCCCATTTCCACTATCATGGAGCAGGCAGAGATGAGTTTGGAGCTGAAAGGCAATAAATTGGCAACTGGCATGGGGTGGGGGATGCTATACTAGGAGATGGTCAGAGAGAAGGGCAGGAAGCAAACTAACACACTGCAATGCACTATTCTATGTATAATCTGAGCAGACGTAACTTCATCAGGAGGCAGGGCCAGAGTAATCAGGAAAGACTGCCTGTAGGAGGAAGAAAGTAAGCTTCTGCCACCCCAGTAAGATGATCCGCTCAACCCAAGGGTAGGGGCTGCCTGAGTGTTCTCAGTTCTCTTCAAGTCTAATCAAACCACCCTTACAAAAAGCAACTTCTGTGAGCCTGACATTGACCTGAGCATCTTCCCTCATTTCCCCAGAAGCTGGCCAGGGCCAGGCTAACAGGAGGTACTTAATAACAGTCAATGACTTTGAGAGACTTTCCTGTTCCACTCCATCAGCATGTGACCACACTTTAACCTGAGGGTCATAGTTTGCCCTAAAATCTTCCTTCCCATGGACAGCAGCCTGCCTATGACCCCAGCTGGTTCCTGAGAAGTCACTTTGCTTCTGGAGGTTCCTTCATCCCTGTGTAAAGGAAGTGTCACCCTCTATTGCTCTAACCGCAGCTCTGACCTCCTGGGGGCTGGCAAAGTCCCTCCATCCTCATGACAGAGAGAGCTTGGAGTGTCATGATGGAAAGAGGAGTGGAGGGAAGGAGCAGTCCTTGGCGTACCTTGGAGATGGACATAATTTTGGTCTCTCCAACCTTTGCCTTTTAAGAGTCAGGCTTTTAGAAAGACAAAGAAAGAATCAAAGAGGCCCCCTGGGGTCTCCAGGACTTTGTATTAAGGAAGGATGGTCACTGTGCTCTCAATCTTGCAATGTCTCCAAGTTGTGGCTTTGATTTTATAAACGTCTCCGTTTGGGCTCCCTAAGTGAAAAATGTCTTGGACAATGAACAATCCCAGAGAGATACAGAGGCTTCTCCAAGGTTCTTGAGACCCTGGATGAACTGCTCATAAATGTTCTCTTTTCCCCTCCTTTACTGCTCAATTTGGTTCACCCCTCACCTCCCTCAAAAAGGCAGATCCAACAAGTACTGAGTCCCTACCTGGATGGCCATTATCCTCCACAGCCTGGCTTTAAGAGGGATGTGAGGGCTCTGTCTCTAGGAGCTCACCATCCCACTCAGGAGAGCAGAGTCCCACCTCTGGATGAGGCAGGGTGGGTAGAAGAGCAGGTGCTGAAGGTCCATCCTTCCCAACATTTAATGAGCAAAAGAATCACCATGAGGCTTCTTGAAAGGCAGATCCTTATTCAGAAGTTTTAGGGAAGGCCCAGGCAATCTATACGTCCAACAACTTCAAGTGATGCCAAAGCTGCCAACGTATAGACCACACTTTGAGTTGCAAGGGTCTCCAGTGTGTGGGTTACAGAACCATGGTGATATAGAAACTCATGAATCCAGAGGCTTCAGGCCCCAACAAGGTCTAGGAAGTCAGGCAAAGTTTCACAGAGTTGCTGACGCTGGAACTGGCTCTCCAAGACTAGGAGGTTTTGCAGGGAGGGAGGCATCCAAGCAGGGGTGTAGCACCCTCACTTCCTCCTGCCACAACCACTATTCTCTCCTGTCCTGCCTCTGATCCTCCCACATGCTCTTCCTGCTCAGCATGCCCTGCTTCCGGGGGTTGGATCAAGTACATGCTGTGTGTCACGGTCAAGTTCTTCTTCCCACTCTGGTTCCTTCTCTGACCCCTGAAGGCAGGAGGAGGACACTTTAGTAAGAACTCCTGCCTACTCTCTCCTCAAGCAATTATGGGGCAGCAGGAACAATGGGACTGTAGGAAATGCAAATGGGCATATATTGTGGAAATGTGAGTAAGGGCCAGAAAAGGACAAAAGATGAGAATGTCCCCTGATGATGACTGGCAGGGGAGGTGGGTGGAGGTGGGCAAGTCTCTGTTAATTCACTCTGTTTGAATGAGGCTCTGGGGAGCGATTTTCAGCCTCTTAGTCAAGAGTCTGGCATTTAAGCTGCATACATATCCCACTTGGTTCAGTGGGCAAAGTTTGTCCACTCCTAAGACGCCGATGGCTACACAGGAACAGTCCTCTTTCCATCCTGCCCCCACAGCCATCCTATTCCAAAGCCACCCTCTCCTCAGGACTACAGCCAAGCAAATCCTACACATGCATCTTTGAGGCCCTCACCCCCTCTCATTCAAACCCCGCTCCGCCCAGCCTTTTCTGGCTTAAGAGCCTTAGCCTGTACAGGGGTATCTGCTGGTGATGCTCTGCCCTCCACCCACCGGCACACTGGCTCCTCCTAAGCCTTTAAGTCTCTGAGTAAAGTCACCTCCACAGAGAGGGCCCCCTGTCTGCCACTTGTCACCACTTCCTCATCTGTGGTTCACTTGGTGATGTTCTTTCTGTCCTGCCAGGATCCGGCTCCGTCAAGTCAGATGCCAGCACAGTCTCTGGTACCTCCGGGACATTTGAGAGACATCCATGATGGGAAAAATGAAGCCCTTGGACTCCCAGACCTCTCATGAGGGGTTCCCAGGCTAATTGATACCACATGGATCATTTACAGCATTTCTTTCTAATTCATGTTATTAGCCACAGAACCCCTTCTCTGTCCCAAAGCAATTTCATCCCAGAAACCCAAAGGCCCCCACCTAGTGGCTCCTGCAGATGCTATGGCTCTCAGACTCCCCCGAATGAGGGCCAGTCACAGGCCAGTGTTTGTCCCCTTACTGCCTCTGCTCCATTTTCCCATAAATGAGTTAGCCAGGGACCTTATTCCCAGTTGTTTGGCTCCAACCAGAATTCAAAGCTGGAAGTGTGCAAGAGGGAGTCTGAGGGTCCTCTCAGAGGAGAGCTGGGAGGCCAGGGCTGGAGGCTTCGAGCCCTTGTTTCTGGGAAAGACCTGAAAAACTGTTGCCACAAGCAGCAGAGAAGGAGACGTCTCAGGCTGTTGGTGTGTGCCAGCCCTGGACAGCTATGAGTCAGTCCCCAGGCCACCAGTGCAACAGCCCTGGAAGACCAGTTCACCGCTGCTTGGCCCTTGCCTGCCTCCCCGTGCCTACTGTGGTCCTCATCCACAGGCACCAGCAGAGAGGATCTAAGGACTGTTTACATTCTTGCCATTTTTGCTTGTGTTTAGAACTACTAAAAAAAATCATCTTAAACATTTATAAGCAATCATAAGCCCTCGTGGATTTCAAATAAACTTTCCTATAAACCAGTCAACATCAGAGTATCCATCCCCCTAAGAATCGTAAACCCGCAGAGCTGGTAGGCCCTTAAAGATCCCAGTGTCCTTGTTTTTCAAGTGGAGAAACCAAAGCCCATGAGGCACAGGGACCTGCCCAAGCTCCCAGGGTGCTTAGTGGCTCCCTGGAGCGCAGGGCTCCTGCTTCCACAGCCCAGTGTTCCCATTTCATGTGTGAAAAATCAGAGCCCATCAGCACACTGCCTCTGCAGGCATGTGGTTCTAGTTTTTAAGAGAACAAACTGATTTGAGGTTTCAAAATATTAAGCACTTAGAGTTTGGAGAAGGAATGTGTGTTAAGTGCACATTCTTGGTCGTCAGCCATCCCCCAGCGCCGGGCAGGCTGGCTGCCTGATGCGAGGGCTCTGAGACTCAGTGTGTCTAGCCGTCCGCGGCACAGCTCCACGCCACAGGCCCCGAAACTGCTCACGTTGTAGCACGGTGCCACAGCAAAGTGCCAGGCCTCAGTGGCAGCCCCAAAAATCCCCATCTGGAAAGAGGACGGCAAGGATATGTCCTCTCCAGGCAGGATGAATCCTAGGGTTCTTCCTGTCAAACTCTCCCCCAGGTTCTGTCCTAATAAGGGGGCTACAGACCCAGGAATGGAGATCCCTGCTGAGGTAAGCAGCTGAGGTAAATGGAAGCCTCCTCAAAGCCCAACACCAGAAAGGAAGGGTCTAGCTTAAGGCTGGAAGACGCCATGCAGGCCCTAAGCCCTCTGGGTCATCACCTTCCTCTCTCCACCACCACAGGCCCTGACAGGAAATTGAGCAAAGCTCTTTCTAAACCTCTACCGTGGGACTTCCAGGCAGGGCTCTGAGAGCCAAGGCCTATGCTCCAAGGAATCAGCTTTTAATAAAAGCGGTGGCCCCAGGGGATCCCACCACAGGGCCTGTTCAGCAGAGGACACTGGACCCTATGCTGGCTTGGGATGATAGAAAAGGCCAAGGCTGGCTGGGAAAGCCAGAAGGTGCCGCTTCGGCTCAATGCAAAGACTTGGTGGCCTCTTCCCCCATCCCTGTGCCCAAAGCCCAGAAGATTCCCTTTGGAAATGCCCTAGGCTCCAATCTCCACACGACTGGGAGGCTGAGGTTTGATGGCACAATGAGGACTGCCACCTTGGGCCCTAACGGTCTCCCTAAAGCACAGAGGTTTTAGCCAAGATGTTTTCAGAGCAAAGTAATTGACTGTATACTCAGACTTCGGTTGTGCCTGGCCACACGCCTGACTGTTCTGTGTCTGAGATGAGAGGGGAGGATGCTGCTAATCTCAGGGGCCTACAGACCAATAGGAGAAGCCTAATCAAATTAAGTCTAAATGCAATGTAGTTCCTTGGATTGGATTAGGGGATAGACAAAGGACACTAGTACAAAACCCAGTAAAATCCAAATAAAATCTTGAGTTTAATTAATAGTTATATATCAAAGTTGGTTTCTTACTCTTGATAAATGCACCACCAATATGTAAGATGTTAATGTGGAAAGCCGTTACAGAGGAGGGGTAACAGGGTATAAAAGGGTGAGGAGTATATGGGAAATCTCTACTGTTACTGCAACTTCCCTGTAAATCTAAAATGATAAATAAAACGTTCATATAAAAAGTAACCACTGATCATGGAATCACTATGTGTCATTCACGGGGCTGAGTACTTCCTCTGTATTATCTCATTTAATCCTCCCCAAACTCTATGGAGACTGCAATTATGATCACCCTTTATAGCCAAGGAGACTGAGGCCAGAGCTGCAGACATTCTGAGTCTAGGTAGGCAGCAGGTCACCACCCCTCAGAGGAGCAGAGACTGTGTAAGAAGTCACCTGTACAATCCCATATATAGAAGGACTCTGGGATTAACACACTACATGGAAATCCACATCCAAGTAAAAGTGAGCGATTTGCCATAAGGCCTCTGAAACACTTGCCAGGACTTCTGAACTCCCTCCAAAGCCCACCTGAGAGTACTCTCCCACCCTGTGCAGTGTCAATGATGAGAGCAGCCATCCCTCCCTGCACATCCAACTCCTTCCAGCGGGAAATTAAATTCCTTCCTACTCCCTCCTCAAGAGCCTTGGAACGTAGTCCTCAGAAGCTTACCAAGGGAAAATTCTTTCTTCCTTCTATTTATAAGATTTTTTTTTAAAAGACTCAAACACTTCCTAGGGCTCTTTTTCACACAAACAGAAATTGTGCAGCTATTTCCAAGTCTCTGGTTAAGCATGAGGCCCTCCTTCCATCCTGCAGTCTGACTGTGCCCACCACTGCCCCTGATGGCCCTCACCCTCCTCTTCCCTCCTCGGCCCTGCATTCCAATGCCAGGAAGTATGAAGTCATGAGATGAAGGAGAAGTTCAAGCTCTCTCCCCAACTAGCCTGTTAGCTGACAGAGCAGGGAGTGGGTCCTAGTCTCTGGGTCTTCTCTTTCTAATATCCATGTTCTACTAAGTGCTAGAAATAGGAATTCTTGGCAGCTTCTGGTCCGAGGAGCTGCTGAACAAGAGACAAACCCACAAAGGGCATTTACACATGGGGATCAATGGTCTCTGCTCTGCTCTCAATTTCAGTCATGAGCAAGAGAGACCAGGCCAGCCTGTCCTTCCCCAAAACACTACTCCAAGAAGAGTTATGATCACAGACAGACCTGGCAGAACTCAAGGAACTTGGGGGCAACCATGTCATGGCAACTCAGGGTGAACGTGAACTCAACTTCCATGTCAGGTTTTGCTCCTAGTAGCTGAATCAACCTCATCAGGAAAAGTTCCCCATTTCGTCCTTGAGGTTATAACCACATTCTAGGAGTGACTCCAGTGAGCAAGGTCACAGCTGAGATGCTGATGGTCATTTGGGGGTATTTCAGGCCCAGTGAATAATTATGTGAACAAAATAACACAAAGTAGTTGCCAACAGCTATTAGCCCCTTGAAAAATTATAGTGGAAAATTCAGTTGATTGTCTATCAAAGGGCCTTTACAGAAAGGAGGAAGCCAGCTGTAGTTTAACATCTGTAAACTCAAAACACAACGCAAAAGAAGCGAACAACCAAAGGAAAAACTGTCCACAAGTCCTTACCCTCAGAATGATATCAAGACTCCTGTACATCACTTAATGGCCGAGAGCTGGGTTCATTCCAAACTGGTGTGCACCTGAGCAGTTCAGAGACATTGGCTGTTTCCAAATAGTGACAGAGCAGCAGACAGGAGACTTATTCCCACTGCCCCCCCAAAACAAGTTACTCCCTCTGCAGAGACTGCACTCTGGTGAGTGAGAACCTTCCTCTGTGGTATTCCAACCCTTTCCATCAACACTGATGGCAAGGGAGGGCCTGGGTGAATGCTACCTCCCTGCAGGTGAAATCAGCACTAGGTGATAGCCTCATCAACGACTCACCCCTGCAAAGGTGGCCTCATGGGAGTGATGACGAGCAGGAAAACAGTCTTCATTTCATCCTCTAATCTCCTGGGAAATGTCCTATGTGGTGTGCAAAGGGCATGGCTATCAAATGACACAGACCTGGGTCTGATTCAGAGTTCCATCACCCATTATTAGCTGGGTGGCCTTGAGGAAGTGACTTAACCTCTCTGAGCTTTAGTTTCTTCATCTGCATTGCAGGGAAGGGTAAATACTAGAGATAATAAATAAAAACCCTCCAGTATGGTGGCAGCTATGCAGATATGCAGAACAAATTGCTGGCTTTTTCATGAATATTAGCAGGTGACACCAACCCTAGGACACTAATCACCAGTATGCCACGCATATGCCAGATATCAGCATCAACCCCAAATGTGCACTCGGATTAGAGACGGCACTGCCCCAATCCCCATAGCTCCCACTAACTGCTTTGCAAAGTTGACTTAGAATCTTAGCTGCCTGTGTCATCTTCTACCACCTTCTACCACAAATGCCAGGTTCCTACCACATCAGACTTCTCCTGAGCATACCCTGCTTATCTGGGACACTATAATATCTTTATTAAGACTGGTCCTCTGCTTGGGAATTTTTTCTTACCATCTGCCCTTGTTGAAATTCCATAGGTCTTCCAAAATCTGTGTCATGAGTGGTCTTCCCTGAAGAGCCTTCCTCAATCTCTGTTAGAACAACCACGTTGACCTTCCACAGCACAGTCTTATGTACTGTCATCAGTTGCTTATCCTAAGGCCTAGATGAGAATGTACTGTGCTCTGCTGTCAGTCCTCTGGCTCTAGCAAGGTATGGGCTCTTCCATTTATTATGGGTGGCCCATGTCAAGCAATACTTGATGCACAAAGCCTCATCTGTAAAATGAGAGGATACTCATGGTACCTCATCTGTAAAATGAGAGGATACTCATGGTACCAAACACACAGAACTGTTGGGAACATTAAACATATTTATGCAAGTGAAGGTGCATGGTATGTATTAGTCCAGAAATGTTTGTTCCTACTCTGAGAACATGTGTGAGTAAATTGGGTCACTGGCTCACCAGCCTGAAAGCCCTCCAAGGCCAAGAACTAGATCACCTCCACAGGAAGAACATGGTCCTTAGCAGGGGCAGATGCTCCGTAAATGATGGCTGAATAGGATTTCCCTTGGGAGAGTTAGCCCTTGAAGGCTGAGACCATGCCCATCCTGATCTCTCTGCATGGTGCTAAGTAGGGACAGAGGGCAAGTTAGTCCTTCATCAGCACTGCAGGAGAATGAAGCCCATGGGAGACAGGTTGTAATGGGGGGTGCCCTTCTCTACAGCAAAATGCCCTTCCCCCTTCTTGGCCCCATCAGGGCCCCTGAAGGGTCTCTCTGGTCTCACCTCTGCCTTCCTGAGGCAGGAAGAATTCATTCTTGCTTCAGTCCCACTCCTAGCTTGAAGGTTCTTCAATTTGGAGCAGGTGAGTGCCATTCTGAAAGGGTCACCATAGAAGGGGCTAGAAATTCAGCTTGGTCACCTCTTCCAGGGACTTTGTGTTTAGCCCCACATTGGGCAGGGCCACAAATGACCAAAGAACTGGGCTTCATTCTCATGGAGGCTGCAGCTGTTCTTGGCTTTTCCTGACCGCCCGTCAGGAAACAGGACAGAAACAAAATTGAGCAGCTGCGGCTGAAAAAAGAACCCGCTTCAGAATAATACATTGTGTCCAGCAAGTATGTGTTATGGGCCGGTGATGGGACAGCTAACACATGTGAGAGATGAGTCCACTCTGTGCACCCCCACGCTGCTCTCTGTACACTTCCTTGCCTGTGTGTCCTAGGTTCAGGACTTGTGTGCCATTCCCTCCAGCTCCCATAACCCCGGGTCCCTCCTGTGGAGGTCCCTCCTGTGGAGCTTGTATGTGAGGTAGACTCTTAATGCCATTGCAAAGATCATAAGTGAGGTGGATGCCATTTGAGGTCCCTATTCCTTTCTCTCTACTCTTGAGCAAATGCCCATCAGATGCCACATCAGCACCATCAGGACCTGCCAACCGAGTTTGCATCCCAACCTCAGCCCTTCTTATGTCCAGATCCACTCGCTATGGACATAGTCAGGTTTGGCCAAACCATGCCTGCACACGTGTTGTTTTGAAAGATTAGCACTGAATCCAAAACAATATTTCTCTTGGGTTCCTCTTCCAAGCCAAAAGAGAAAGACAAGTTTCCAAAAAAATAACACATTATTAACCAATGAATGAGAGCCAAGAAAACAATGTAGCTAGCATATTTATTCCAAACAGCTTGTTTAGAATGCAAATTTCAAATATATTTAATTCCATCAGGCATTCTGGAGAACCATGCTGAAAGCCTCTTACAGGCAGCAGAGCCAAGAAAGTCACCCTAAGTGGTTTGGCCCTGCTTGCTGATCAGGGACTGCCTAATACTAGTTATTCTTGGGTTCTCCAATATCAGGAGAAGTTGCTCCATGCCATAGGGCTCACTCTGAGAGCCCTGCTACCTCTCAAACCTCCTGCTTGAGAGCAACATTCCTTCATCCCATGCCTTTGCCTTGAGAATGGCCATCTGGCCAGAAAGGTTTCCCTCTAAACAAAGGCAACTTTCCCATGAGAAGAGAAAATAAAAGCCACTGTGACAGTCTCTATTAATGGATGTCAAAACTAGCCCCCAAGTGTGTGAAAGTCCAAATCAATTTGATTTACGAAAACTAAGCAAACTTTCCAGTAGGTTTGGCACATCTAATGCAATGAAGAGAGGCTTTAATTATACTGCCTCTGCTCATTAAATAGATAAGATCTTAACAGAGACAAGTTATGTTTTGTCTTTACAAAAAAATGTGAATCCATCTGGCTCCATATTTTATAGTCATCAGTAGCCTGCAGCCATGTGAAATGCCCAGAGTTTTCATCTTCCCAGATCTGGGGGTGGAACAGAAGTGAGACATCAACACGAGAGCTCTGAGCCTGGAGATGACGGTGATGTATTGAAGCATTCCTGTCTCTACAGAGCCCCAGAGCCAAACACTGCACATGGACTCAATGAGATGCCAAGGCATAAAAATCCCAAAGAAGAAATAGCCCTGCACTTTATCACAGAAATGCCTTCTCTTGGGCAATCAATGGAAAGAAGATTCATACTCTTAATGGTTCAGATAACCCCTCTTCCAACCCAGAAAGGACCAATGCTCTGTGGGCATAAGCCTCTGCATGTCCTAGGGCTTATCAGTGAGGTCATCCCAAATACCAACTAGAGAGTCAGTTGGTACTAATGGAAAACCATGTATGGGCAACAGAGTTCTAACACCCCTGGGGAGCCTACCATTGTTCAAATGAAAGTGGCTTGGGGGAAATATTGCTTTTACTGACTCTCGCCCAGAAGAAGCCCCATATGCTCCTCACCTCACAGTCAAGACTCAGAGCAGGAGCAAGTATGTGAAACAGCAAAGCTCCCTTACAAAGGACCCACAGTCCTTGGACTTTTCTTCTTCCCTCTTTATTTTTTTTCTATCATTCATCCAAATGTCTTAAATGCCTTATAAAATGGTTTTAAATTTATATATCCATGATAGGCTTCTTCCTTGAATCCTAGATCTTAGATTCAGCTGCCAATTTGACATCTCATTTTCAACAGATTTCAAACCAAGCTTCTTATCAGTTGATTGTATGTATTGACCTTGTGCCCCATTATTTTGACAGAATCATTTCTTAACTCTTGTATGTTTCCCCCATAGGTTCTTTAGGGTTTTCTACATACAAGATCATGTTGCTTGTAAATAAAGATTATTCTATTCTTTTTTTTTAAACTTGTATGCATGCCTTTCATTTTTTTTTTCTTCTTGCATTATCTCACTGGCTAGAAGCTCCAGTACAATGTTGAATAGAAGTGGTGAGAACGGACATCCCTGTCTTGTTCCTGACTTTAAGAGAAAATTATTTGGTCTTTAATGAGAGAATATGATGCTAGCTATAGTTTTTTCACAGATGCTGTTTATCAGGTTGAGAAAGTTCCCTTCTCTTTCTAGTTTCCTGAGAAGTTTGATTAAATTGGGTGTTGAACTTTTGTCAAATGCTCCTGCTACATTTATTGAAATAATCATATGGTTTTTCTCCTTTGCTCTTTTAATATACTGAGTTATGATAATCAATTTCTAAATGTTAAATTGAGCTGAAATAAATCTCAATTGGTCATAATGTACAATACTTTATATATATTTCTGGATTCAATTTCCTCATATTTTGTTAAGACTTTTTTCTGTTTGGCTACTTTCAGGAAAATACTACTCTTTTGGTTTCCTCTTTCATGATATTGTCATATTTTCGTACCAAAGTTATGTTGACTTTATAAAATAAGTTGGAAATGTTTCCTTCCCTATTTGCTGAAATAGTGTTATACCAGTATCACATCTTTGTTGAATGTTTGATTGAATTCATCTATGAAAATCTGGGCCTGCAGTTTTGGTAACAGAAAGGTTTTTTATTATGAATTTCACTTCTTTAATGGATATAAAACTGTTCAGATTTTCTATTTCCTTTTTGGTCCATTTTAGTAAGTTGTGTTTTATAAGAAATCAGTACATTATATCTACACTGACATTGGCATAAAGTTCTTCATTATGTTCCCTTGTTATCCTTTTAATAAATGTAGGACGCATAGGGGGACCTCTTTCATTCCTGATAGTGGTAACTTGGATCTTCTCTTTTTTCCTTAGTCAATCTTTTAAGGAGTTTATCACATTTAAAAATATTTTTACAGAGCCAACTTTGAGCTTTGTTAATTTTCTGTTATTATGCTACTGTTTTCTATTGCATTGATTTTTTTTTTTTACCTTTTTTTAAGGATTTTATTTTTTTGAGAGAGAAAGAGAGGAAGAGCACGAGAGAGTGAGCACAAGCTGGGGAAGAGGCAGAGGGAGAGAGAGAGCAGCAGGCTCCCCACTGAGCAGGGAGCCTGATCTGGGGCTTGATCCCAGCACCCCAAGTTCATAACCTGGGGTGAAAATAAATGCTTAACTGACTGAGCCACCCAGGTACCCCACTTTTTTTACATTTAAAATTTCTTTCCTTGTATTTACTCTGTGTTTAAATTGCTCATCTTTTCCTCCAGCTTCTTGAGGTGGAAATTTTAATCACTGATTTTAAACTTTTCTACTCTAAACATTTAAAGGTATAATTTTTTCTCTAGTGCATTAACCGTACCCCAACAAATTTTAATATGGTGTTTTCATTATCATTTCAAATATTCTTAATCTCAAAAAAAAAAAAAGAAAAATATTTCTAATTTCCCTGGAGATTTCATTTTGAAACTCCATTCAAAACTATCTTTTAGAACACACTTGGAAAAGTATTGTTTGGGATTTCCTAGATATTTTACTAATACTGATTTCTACTTTTTTTTTTTTTTTTTTTTTTTTTTTTGTCAGAGACCCTTCTCTATAATTTCAGTCATCTGGGTCATCTTATGGTCTTTATTTTTTTTCCTTAACTAGTAGTCACATTTTATTGCTTCTTAGTACATCCAGTAATTTTTTCTTGTATTCCTAACACTGTCAGTGGTGCCTGATAAAGTCCTGAATAATGTCTTCTTTCTTTAAAGCGTATTGCTGTTGTTATGGAACAGTTAAATAATGTATCTTGATCCTATTGACTTTGGCTTTATTCTTTGTTGGGGCTGGTCCAGTTTTGCCTTTGTGTGTTTGTTTGTTTTTCCTTAATCTCAAGGTATGGTCCTCAATCTAAGGAGTAATCCTTATTCCTAAAATATGATCTTTCCAGGGTAATAACTGAACATTTGAAGAGCTCATTATATTCACTCCAACCTTGCAGTTTCCTCCCCTCCAAAACCCTGCCCCACTGTATCTCCAAACTCTGATTTTTGCCTCATCAATCTACTTTAATTTGCTATGCTTTATTCAGAAAAAAAAAAAAAGCTGGTGATAGATGTCTGTGGAATATTAAACCTTCTGAATAACACAGAGAGCTGGAGAGCTATGAGACTAGAAATTCTCATTGTTTGGCATCTACCTGACTATACTATAGCCCTTGAAACACAAAAGTATCTTTCTTCTGGTGCTCTTAGGATCATTATAAAGATAAAGTTGGTAGTTAAGAGCCCAGGCCTTGCCGAATAACTTTTGCTTGAAGTACCATATTAAATGGGCTATTCACACCGGTTGGTACCTAAACATTATTTATTGGCCCCACATTTTCCTATTCTATCTGGTTATTTGATCAGACAGCTTTGCTATGAAACTGGATGCTACTTAAGGTCCTTTACCTCTCTGCCTAGCCAGCTTGTAGCATCTTATCCTTTTTGTTAGAAGGGGGTAGATTGAAAAGAGGGCAGAAATTTGAAAGAAACTGAAGTCATTTATGTTTAAGATTGTGTTCTTCTGTTTTGTTGTGTTCTTTTTAAGGCGGGGGGGAATCTTAAGCAAGGGCTTGACCTCACAACCCAGAGATCATGACCTAAGCTGAAATCAAGAGTTGGATACTTAACCAACTGAGCCACCCAGGTGCCCCTGTCTTATTGTGTTTTTGTTTTCTGAGCCTAATACTAATACCTTGACAAGATGCAGAAAAAGAATCCATAGAGTACTTAGAATTGAAACCAAGTGCTTCATGATTTATATAAGGATAAAGATGTGTGCACATCACTGTATTTCATGAAATCTAAGACCATTTGATTATAAGACTTACTATTTTGGGTACCTTACTTAAACTATGACATGATCCTTCATCAACAGCCTTCTGGGACACAAGAAATCAGATGCACCATTATGGTTCTAGAATTTCTTTCATCCTATGCCTGGGGATTTGGTATTTATCATGTCTTTAGTAGTATGACTCATCAAGAGATATATATCCATTGTATACAGTTCACTAACAAAATGAGCACGGCTTCATTTATTTATAATTAACTTCCTTTATAGCTTTGGTAAAGCCTTATTACTCAGTGTATGGTCTGGGCCTGTACTAATAACATCACCTGGACACTAGATACAAAAGAAGACCCTCGAGCTCCACCCTAGATCTCCCAAATACTCTTAACAAGATTCTCAGACAATTTGTATGCACATTAAAAGCTTAAGAAGTATTTTTGTAAAGTACTTGGTTGTTGTTCTGCAAGAAATAAGGAATTTTGGTCATTTCTCCAATGACTGATATTTGCTCCACTTAATAGTAATTTTAAATACCTCTGCTCTTTTGTGTTTGTTTCAATACCAAAGCATAGTGTAATCTTTTTAAAAAACAATTCTAAATGTCAGTGAGACTTAACATACACAGCACCAAAATGTATATAACTTCCAAACTCACTGAAGTGAAAATATGAACAGTTAAGACCAAGTTTTCACATGCACAGATGGTGACATGTCATGACTGCTCCCTGGCCAGCAGGAACCGTACCACGCCATGAATTATAGAGATGTTAAAATATGAAAAACAGAAAATCTGCATCTTCAAATTGATGAAATGGAGCAAGTGATGAAAAATATATTCACTCTTTATGTAGATTTAGGCTTTTCTGGAACTAGAAATCAAGGTCCTTTCTTACAAAAACAAATACAGTCGAAATATTCTCAGCAGTCCCTGTCATTGTGGCCTAAACTGTTCCGAAGGGAGCCACAAATGGCTTCTCTAAAATTGACAGGAGGTTGAGGATGCTGCTTTAACCAAGAATAGGGAGCTGAGACTTCCAGCCCACTTCATAACTGCCATTTCTGTTGCTTATGAAAGGAATTCTCTTTGCTTTGCTGCATACCAGACTTTTCAGCACTCACATTTCTCTCCTGATGGAGAAACCCGTGATGAAAAAATACTTTTGCCAAGAGAGACTCCTCCTGGATTAAATAAAACTGCTGTACTCCTTAACCTGACCTTTAGCGTGAAAAAAAAAAAAAATGAGTTGGGGACCATGATTAAAAGAACTTCTCAACAATTTTTCACCCAACTGCCCCAAAATGGTTGCAGAGGCTCGAGCTTCTAAGTTGGTAACATCCTGCTCTTCTTTGGGTCCCTGTGTGCTTGGTAAGTTTTCCTTTTCACGAAGTGGCAGGAGGGGTCAGTAGGAGGAGGAATGGGAAGAGAGAAGGGGAGAAGGAGGGAGGGGGAGAGCGAGAGGGAGACCATGAATTCATCTGGAAGTCCTGGGAATCCTGCAGCATCTACTTCACATAGCTTTCTTTGCTGGTTCAACTCCAACAGGAGGGTATGGTTTCACATGGGCAGAACTAAGCCAACATTTGGGTTGTATTGGTTATTTTGCCAGTTCATAGCCAGCATGTGATAGGAAGTTTACTTGTTGGTTATTTGGGTTGACCCCATTGATGATAAATTACAGATTCTGAAGGTCAGGGATGGGATCAGTTCAACTCACCCTGCATCAGCTCCAAATCCACACACAATTGTTAAACAAATGCCAGTCAACACAGATGCCAGGAGTAACTGTGTTTGTTAAAAGGGGCTGACTTTTTAAAGGTCATCGTCTCTATTTTTCACTCCAAGTCCTAATGGATGTTCACTCTTCCTCACTCTCTTTCTCTCTACACTGAGGCAGTACAGAACTTGGAAAATTCTTCCTCGGTCCCATGGGAAGCAGACCACACTTCAGCAGAGATGTACAACACGGTCTGGCTTGACTAGTAACAGCCCACATGTTTCCTGGTGTGTGAAAGTGGTATTGCTCAACCTCAGGAGTAATGAAAGTTAAAAATTGGCACCAGAGTCCAACATCTAAAGACTGTGGCTACTGTGTGTGCAGTTGCTACAGAGGATGTTTCTAGTACAAGAACTAGAATTTCACACGCTGAGCTCTTAATCAGATTAACAATGGCGCTGTTAAATCTCCTATCACTGAAACATGGGCAGCTTCCTACAGACATGAGTGTGACAGAAGCTGCCCAGAACTTTCTGTGGAAAGTGGTCTCTGCCCTAAGAAGTTAGCCATGCTAACTGGTCCCTTTCCACAGCATAGATGCCAGAAACAGCACACCACAAGCACTATAGCGATTTACAGATGACTGCCACTGAGACTTCAAGGTCATCTTCTATGACCATAGAGTCAAAAGTGACCTTTCCATAACAGAAAGCCCCAGAGCACATTCCCACCCCTCATCATAAAACAAAGCACTTCAGATTGGCTTGTCTCTTCCCCTCACTGAACACTTAGCCCCTCAGGAAGAGTCTGTGTCTCACTCATTACTTCCGCACAGTGCCCGTCACAAGACTCGGCACCAAGTAGATTCTCTATTGTGTTTGTTGAATGAAATTAGTTAGAAACATAACATGCTAGATAGGAGGTAACCTGTAAGGGGACGATTAGGAGGTCAGCAGAAGGTCATTATCCAAGACCAGTGAGTAATAATTACTCTTTTTATTAGAACCTCTAGTCCTAAAATGCAGTCTGCTCCTTAAATATCTATAGAAATGGGAACCAGAAATGAGAGTTGGGGATGGAGGAGCAGTACTGTTTAATATGAAAGAATGACGTAGTTTGACATAGTTTTCTAATATTTGCTTAGAGAAGGACTTATTTTGACCTCACCAGAGGATGAAATCTGAAAGACCCAAGACATGAAAGGAAGAATGGAATGAGCAACATCAAGGGTAATGAATTTCCTATCACTAGAGGTATTTTACTAAAGGCAATGGTGTGCAGCATCTGATTTGTACTTCCTGGAGAGAGCTGGCTGTTAGTATCTTCCCAGGGTTGTGTTCAAAGATGTTGTAGTGATAGCTTGAAATCAGCCATGGTGGGAGTATTTACACCATGGAAACTATTAATTACAAACAAACACCTTTAAATTTTCCCCAGAGAGCCAGCTGTTAGGCATCTACCAGCATAGCACTGATTAAATATTCAATGACTGATATTGAGGACATTTATACATGAGATCCTACACTGAAGCAAGGTTGGCAAGATAACCTTTCAGGCCTCTACCAGCACCAAGTTATTTGATACATCTCTTGCCCCCTCTGGAGAACCTCACGCCTTGGATGGCTGTCATTGTTGCTGGCCCCACCACCAAGGTTCCCAGGCCTGCTTATCTCACCTGTTTAAACTCGTATGGACTTGGCCAGGGATCTGGCTCCCCAACACCAACACCACCAGACCCTGGCTCAGTACGTACAGATTCAGCCCCCGAAAGGCAGTCCTGCTCAGAGCCCTGAGTTGGCACATTGCTGGGGATAATTTCCTGCTCTGTGGCATGAGAGCTTTCCCCAAGCTCTGCTGCAGACGTGGAGCAGCCCTGGACTCCACATGCTCGTGAACAAGCAGAGGCTGCAGGGCAGGGCCACTAGCATTTTCTTGCAGACAGCATGTGGTTTCTGAGATCTACCCCAGGGATCCCATCCTCATGAGGTCAAGAGTCACATGGGGCTAATGGGAGGGCCTGTGGGTACTGGAGTCACAGGAGACAGAGATGAAGGTAATTAGCAGTTGTCCCAAAGCAAAGCTGCAACAATGGCAGCACTCAATGCATGGGGACACTTAGCTTCCTCCCGTGAACAAGGAATTCATCCGGCTTCAGCTCTCTCGATCCTCAAAGCCACAACAGACCTAGAGAGATTCCCCATGCACATGTGGCTACTTGTTTTCTCCTTTTCACGACACGGCCCTGGCCTGACAGGCAGTAAGCACTTAAAAAGTATTCTCTGAGTGAGCAAACTAACAACCATTTTCTGCCTTGGGCCTCTCAGACTTCATCTCTCTCTGAGGACTGGAACAAGTGCATCTCCTCCAGAAGGACTTCTCAGACCCTAGGTTTCAGGCATACCACAAAAACCCAGGGCTTAACCCCAAATCATTCCTTTCCCTTCTCAGAAACTCCCCCAGTGGAAGTCATCCTGTGAAGACCCCTACTTGGACTTGTCTTGACTTCCTATGGGTCTTGTTTTTTCAAGGAGACCATGAGCTCCTTGAGGCCAGGACCCAAACTTCTTCTTTCTCTAGCATCCTTCTATAGTGTCTAGCTCAATGTCAGGGGTCTCAAGGTTCCATGATTATTGGTCATTGGCTAGGCTTTCCAATCACTGGATCATAGATCAGCTCTAGAAGATATTTTCTCTCTCTCTCTTTTTATTGCTTCTCTTGTTTTTTTGCCTTTGCATGTACACTGGGTTGCAGAACGGACTCCATGCCAGCAATGCCTCCCCACAGAGTGACAGAAATGGCAGCCACTTCCCTAATGAGGAAGCAGCAGAGCCCACAGGCTAAGCACACCCAGCACTCCCTCATGACCAGGTGACACAGAGCTGACCCTGCCTTCCTACCGTGTTCTTGGAGAAAACTGGACTGACTAAAAGACAGTTCTGGGCACAGTACCCCCACAGAACAGAAACAAAAATAGCATGAAGAACCTGGCCTTCGCCAATTCTAACTTAGTCTCAGAAAAGAACTCAAACTTGGGGAGAAATGGATTTACTTTCCCTGAAAGAATTCAGAAGTCATCTGGGGAACATGTCAGCCGTTTGCCAACTTCAGACTTAAATTAAGTTAAAAATTTTTTTTTAGAGCTCATAATGTTTATGCAAATTCTAAAACTGAGCAAGATATTTGCTACTTCATTGTACAAAAATCTAAATCCAGAAGAATCAGTGTTTATTACTGATTCCAAACTTAGAACCATGAGAGTGGATTTGTTTTGTTCAAATAAATACTATAATTGAATCATCCTCACATCTACCTGTCTGTCTTAGTCTGCTTGGGCTGCCATAATAAAACACCACAGACTGGGTGATTTAAGCAATAGAAATTTATTTTCTCACAGTTCTGGAGGCTAGAAGTTGAAGATCAGGGTGCCAGCACGGTCAGGTTCTGGTGAGAGCCCCCTTCCTGGCTTGCAGGTGGCCACCTTCTTGCTGTGTCCTCACGTGGCCTTTCCTTAGTGTGTGTGTGTGTGTGTGTGTGTGTGTGCACGCGCATACGTGGAGGGATCTCTCTTTCTCCCTCGTTCTCTTCTTTTAAGGCCAGCAATACTATCAGAATAGGACTCCTCCCTTATGACCTGATTTAACCTTAACCTTACCTCTGCCTAAAAGCCCTATCTCCAAGCACAGTCACACTGGGGGATTATGAATTTGAGGGGTGCACAATTCGGTCCATAGCAATGTCCGTGATGAGTTTTGCCACGTCTCCAAGTTCTTCCAGACTACTTATCTTTCTCATGGTAGGCATGTGTCTGATTAATACAGCCCACTGTCTTACAAGAAATCTAAACAACAGCGCGCAGAGAAAAAACATCACTTCATCTAGTCTGTCATGTTCCCATTACTCGGATCAGCTCCCCCATCCCCTTGCAATCACCATTAAACCGCAGAGATAATTACCTATCTGAGGGCTGCAGTCCTCCCACATAACCTGAAGCCATTGCCATTTGTCACAACAGATCATTTCCAGAAGTCTGACAGCCAGCCCTGGAAGCAGGAAGAATGCTCATTTTCCTCACCCTGCCAAAGCTTCAGAAAGAACTCAGCTCAAAATAGATGCTATTGAAGAAGGAGACACATGAGGAGGTACACAGCCTATCACTACCTCGACGCGGGCCTCTCCTTGCCCTCCATTCTATTGACCACATGAGAGCCGCTGCTGGAAGCTTTGTAATCCAAAACCATCAAGTGTTCATGCGGCTGGCAACCACAAATAGAAAATGAATTGAATCGCTCTCTTTCAAATTAGGATAATGACATTGTCTGGGAAATGATGATTTAAAAAAAAATAGTTCAAAATATTGGTTTGAACTTCCTTCCCACTATTCTTTCTGCTCAGGCTCTTCTCTCTGTTTTTTCCCAAGGTTTCCTTCCCAGTGGCTTAGAGACCTTGTGTTCAGTAACACGCTCCCAAGAATGAGGGCCCAAAGTCAACCCTGACTTTGTACATCACTATTTCCAGGGTAGGAACTAGACTTTTCCTCCTTCGGTACTTCACAGTCCATCTTGATGGATTTTAAGTTTTATCTCTTAGATATTCTCAAATGTGCCTCTCTTTTGCACTCCTTCCACCCCTGCTTGAGTTCAAGCCACCATGTCTTCTCTCAGCTGGGCACACACCTGCCTCTCACAAAGTCTCGGTGGCCCTAGGTTCTCTTGTGTCATCCATCCACCACATGGAAACCTGAACCATCCTTCTATGGCACTAAGCTTCCTTGCCACTTTGTTATAGAAACCTTTTAGCGGCTCCCCAAGGCCCTGAGGACAATGCCTACACATTACAGTATGGCACGCAAGGCCTTCTGTGACCTGGTCACCGTGGTAACTCTTGATGTCCCTATGGGCCAGGCCTCCAGAGGATGCTAGGAGAACCTATCCAGCCACAAGAGATGTCACACTCAGGTTAGTCTTTCATCCTAACCCTTGAGGGACAAGAACCACACAGGTAGAGGGGATCTTAAGAAACACAACACATAGGCCCTTGTTTCTAGGCAGAGGGCATCTAAATCACAGCATGGAGAAGGCTGGCATGGTCTCAAAGACTTCTCCCTTCCCTGGGTCTGACTTCAAAGGAATTCCTTTGCCAAACAGTGGTTTAGATAAAGAGCAAAAATATCCTATGAGAAGTAATGCCATTTAAAATCAACACTAATGATTGGACTGAGAAGCTGTTTAAATCCTATGGCTGTTCTTCGTATGGGGGATAAAGTGCAGAGCAACCTCGCAAGATGTTTTAAATGACTCATCCTCCAAACAGAGTCTCCTCTCCAGAGTAGACCCGTATCATTCATCTGTGATTACGGCTGTTATTTTGCACAACATGAGAATGACTTTGACGGCTGTGCTGATGTGGGGAGAGGTGAGGAGACAAGTCAAGGAGGACAGATTAGTTCTGGAAAATCAGGCATTTCCTGGGTCACCCTGGAGTTTTTACCTTTGAATTTGGTCTCCTGGAGCATTAAGTCAGCCTGAAATCTTTCTAAAATGAGAACCCCTCAAGTGCCAGTTGCACAGAGCCTTTCTTGAGCTGCAAAACAGATAGGAGCCATGCAGAGATGAGAGGCTGCAAGCACCTCGAAGGCACAAGGCATGGCTCCATCTCCATACTTTGGACACAAAACTCATAGCATGACCTAAGCCCACTTCCCAGGAAATTCATCGGCCCATGAAAGGAAACCCCACCACAAGGAAGTCAAGACTCTTCAGTCTATTTTCCTCCCTCCTCTTCCATTCTCCGCTCTACTAACCAAAGCATGCCCCAAATTCCACCTAGAGAACCCAACACTCTGCATGGATCATTGATCATCCACCCACAAAACTGTCCATTTTGCCAAATGAAAGATACACGTGCTTCTAATTAGAGGCTTCATGCCAAACTCCAGGGTCAGTGAGGAAGGGAAGTGTTCAGGATCCTTCCACAGGCCCTATCGTCTATCCTGGCCATCCTCTGGGGATAGATAGCAGGAAGGCAGAAGTGGTGCTGCCTCCTTTGGTCAGGCCCAGCTCCCAACATTGTTGCATGAGAATGGCGCTCAGCCATTCCCATCTACCCTCAATCCAGAAGGGAGAAACGTTTAATGTCTAGAACTCCATCCTGAGGACCCTGGACTGGGACACTCAAGTCAAGGCTTTGCCCGATCTACACCAGAGCCTTGGTCTCACCATCACCATGATGAGGAACAAGGCTGCAACAACATTCTCCAAACTTTCCTGTGGGGCCAGGTGCTCCATTCTCAGGGCTGTGGAAGAGATTTTTCATTAGAAAGAGGCACAGAACAGGATGCCTGGGTGGTTGAGTTGTTAAGCATCCGCCTTCAGCTCAGGTCATGATCCCAGGGTCCTGGGATCGAGCCCTGCATTGGGCTCCCTGCTCAGTGGGGAGCCTGCTTCCCCCTTTCCCTCTGCCCCTGCTCGTGTGCCCTCTCTCACTGTATCTCTCTGTCAATAAAATCTTTCAAAAAAATTAAATCTTAAAAAAAAAAAAAAAAGAAAAGAAAAGAGAAGAGAAGAAAGAGGCACAGAAGAAAGCGTCCCAGGAGGCCTCATAGGACTACAGCAGAAATGGGAGAAGGCACGTGCCTTTGAATCTGAGAGAGCTGGCTGAACACAAGAGCGCTCCAGACAGGCTCCTCATTGGCGGGAAGATCACTGCAGAAAGGTGACTGGGGCCTGCCCACCCCAAACTCTCACATTCTACCCTAGTCATTCAGTTCCTGGCATAAGCACTGATGTGGGAAACAAAGGCAGGAGAAAAATTACTAAATTGCCTTACTACCTACAGCCCATTAACAAGTCCTTGAAACAGGCAGTGTGACATTCCTCTAGGGACTCAACTGCCTCCATGTTCATACTTTGTTAAAGGCAAAAGACAATCCTAGCCTAATCTCCCCCACAGCCTCCACCACCAGGATCCTGTAAGTTTACTCTAACGTATAAAAATTTCTTTAGAAATTTCCTTTATATCTAATCCCCCCCCCCCAAGATATGTGTTGGCAATCACCGTCCCAAGCATATGACCCACTGATATACATCCGAAAGGTCTTGACTAAGGTTTTATTAGATGGTAATAAATGACTTTTTCCTAACAATAACTAGCCCCCTCAAGGTCCTGGAAACCTTGTTTCCAAATTCCCTAGAGTCTTTAGCTATCCCTAATCTCCTCCCAAATCGAAAGTGTAAAATGGGACACTCCTCACAACCCTGGTGCAGCTCTTTCTGCCCATGGGTCCTGTCCCCATGCTTTAATAAAACCACGTTTTGCAACAAAGATGTCTCAACAATTCTTTCTTGGCCATCGTCTTCAAACCCTAACATTCTTCCCTTCATCAAGCATAATACTTTCCAAGTCCTAGGTAAGAATAAACACCTCCCTGCCCCCGCCCCCAGGGAGGAAACTACTGGGTTCCCAGCAGGGTCACAGAGATGAAATGACCAGATCAGGAATCTGTGAGTCTGGGTACCTGCACAGTCGCTGCTGATGCCTTGCCCTTACCCTCTCCACCATTATAATGCATGCCAACTGCATGGCTTCCAAACATAGGGTCCCGAAAGTTTTTGTCCTAGGGCTTTCTCCAGCCAACAGAGTCTGTTGAGACGGTGCACAGAGCAAGTCTGAGTGCTAGGGAGTCAACACTACTCACCACCGGCAGCAGCCCTCAACCCCTGGTGGATGGGATTTGTAGGACCAGTATCCAGCCCTCTCATTCCTTGGTTGTGATAATTCTGGGCACATTCTGCACTGTCTCCCAGAGCTCCCGAGTCTGATGTACTCTAAGTCACTCACAGAGTAACCCACTAGACCCTCTACTGGCTTCTTTCCCTTCCCGATCTTACTTCCTCACTTTCCACCCTGCACTGTCCAGTGTCCCTTGGGATTAGAAGCCAAAACGATGTGATGCCAAAGCCCCAGATCTTTCCACAACACTAAGCCCCTTTCTTTGTACAGAGCTGTCCCCCAGGGGCAGTAGGGGAGAGGGGCACTGGAGAGTTCTTGTCTTCAGAGACCACACTGGCCTCTGAGTCAATAGCTTATCCACAGGTGCTGCATTCCTGGCATTCCGTGCCTGTTTTATGCAGTTGGAGTCCAACACAGGTGTTTGGCTACGAATCCAAAGGCTAGGAAGTTTTGTTGTTGTTATTTGTTGTTGTTTTGTTTTGTTTTGTTTTAAGTAGGGCTGCTTTAAAGAGGTTACAACACCAGGGATTCTGGTATTGGATGTCCCTTTAGATTCATTCCAAAGTTGAATTTCTGTGCAATAGTCCACAAGGCAGAACTGGAAACATAACATAATAAAACTTCCCCCCTTAGAAAGTCATAGTTTAACGGCTGTTATAATTGTTGGGGACTTTATGAAAAGAGACCACAGCCTAATTTTGGAAATTAACCTAGCACCAGCTGCAGCTTCCTGGCCCCAGCCTGCAGACATATATCCTTGTCTTCACACATATGCTCATCTGGACATGGGATGGCCTCAGGGGGCTGAGGCATGCAAGATGAAATCCCACAAATCTCCATTATTAAATCCATGATATATTTCAAAACCTACCCTCTATCTTAGTAATGACACCTCTGACATCCCTCCAAAGTAGGAGAGAGGGAGGGAGGGCTGTAGTGAAAGAGGGAGGGAGGTTCTGTTTTCCTCTGTCCATGCACCAGCCTCTTCTCTGCCATAACCCTGGGAACAGTGAGACAGGTCTCCTGCAACACCCCCAGACCACAGAAGGGACTGTCAACCACCGACTGATTTAAATCTGCCCAATCTCACCTTCCTTTGGTCCCAGTATCCTCAGATTGCCTTAAGATAGTCCAGACCCACTGGGATTCTCTTCCCAGGCTATCTCTGGGGCCCAAACCTCATTTTATTCCTCTTCCACTCTTCTCCCCTCCAACAATTTACCTCAATCTCTCTCTAAGCAGATATATGGAAAGCAAAGTGAATACCAAGTGAGCTTCTCCAACAGAAGACAACCGAGCCCTAAAGAGCCACCTTTGGAATTCTAAACTTGCCTAAAACATATTAGAGATTGTCTTCAAGCTCCTCTGGGTGTGAATCAACCCGTTGTGGCGGCACTACCTCCATGGAAAGGGTTTAAGAGTCTTCACTAAGACACAGACAAGCTGTTGAGGGCTTTGCAGTTATTTAGAGGAATTAAAAACCTTAGACTCCACCTTTAATCTCTGGGTATCTCCCTATAGTCATCTCTGCACATCCTATCCATCCTTCAAAACCCAGCCAAATACCACCTCCTCTTGAAAGCCCTCCCTGATTCCATATGCCAAAGGAAGGCTCTTATGCTCCAGACTTCCCTGTACTTCCCTCCTTGGGTGGTGCTCCATGTTACCCTTACTTGTGTGCAAGCCCCTACATTCTCAGTGTGTAGCAGGCTCCTGGCAGGGAGGCCTGCCTCTTCATTTCTGGTCCCAGCTCCCACCCCCAACATCAGCATAGAGTCTTCTTGCTGCAAAAAGTTCTCCATACATTTTAGAGGAAGAAGATGGGCAAAGGAATAACTTTTTAGGTCTCTCCATGACAAGAGTGGCAAAAGGAAGGCATAGGGCAGATGACATTCCCCTGTCCCATGTGACATCACTTCTTTCCTCAGCAAAATGGAGCTGGCAGGAGATAGGAAGGAAGAGTAAGTGATGAGGAAGAGGAACAGACAGTCCTTGATCATCCAGGCCCAGGTAAAAAACAGGAGGTAATTTCACAGAAGGATTTTAGTACAAGAAACAAGTTACAGAGTGGCCAAGGGCAGGGAACAATGAGGTAACCTAGACATCATCCAAAACTAGACCCTGCTGGAAGGTTACAAGACAGAGATAGTATTACCAGAGTCCAGGAGCCAAGGCCACCAGTCAGATCTGAGAGCAGAGTGGGCCACGCAGTTTATGGTAAATACAACCCTAGAGGAGATGCGGCCATTGCCATAGGCACTGCCCTGAACAGAAAGGGAGAGACACACCCTGACTTCTGCCTGTTTCTTGCCCTCCAGGTTCCCACTGGGGCCTCCCATTGGCCAAACATACTCTGAAACCAGAAGGTAAGGGAACCTGAGGAATGCCACCTAAGCCCTTGACTGCTGCTGTGATGCCAGTTGGAGCAGGGGGTGAAATGGATCTGAAGCGACAGTACAAGAACATTCTTCTTTCACTTCTTCCATAACAAGCATCTGTCCCACCTCTGCCATGGTCCTGAATTTTCCTTTCTATGTCCCTCCCACCACCACCCCTGCCATGCCAATTCAGGCCATGAGTGGGGATACTTCTGTAAGTCTGTTCCAAGAGGACAACCAGCCAGGTCAGGGAGAGACACTGGTTGGACCTTGGATGATCAGCCCCTGATCAAAGAGCCCGGGCAGGCAGGTTTGGCCTGGCTAGTCAGGATCTGGAGCAGTGCAGGCAAAGGGAACCACCAAGCTTAGCAACAGCCTGGGCGAACTTAGAACTGCCCAACTCCCTCACCCCACTCCCAAGAAGTCCCCATCCCAATGGGACCATAAAGTCAACTCTCTCAGGACCATATGATTGACCTGGCCTCTCAGGGCTTCAGGATGCCTCTAAGATCATGGATTTGCCTACCACCCTCTAATGCAATCTGATAAGAGCCACCAGAGGTTTGAACCACAAGAGGGAGGAATTAGGAAGCCTGCTTTCCAGAATCTCGAAGCCAGTGGTCAGTAATGCCGAGAACAACCAACTCTGACACATAAGCAGAGCTCACACGCCCATGAATGTTTACAGGAAAATATGGAAGAAATCCCACTTTGCAGAGAAACAGCTGGGTATTTAGAAGCTTTGTTTATACTCAAGGATCTGCCTCACGAATCTGACATGTTAAATAAACTCATTACCACCCACCTTGTCCAAACTTTCATCAGAGAAATGGAAAAGGACCAACGAGGGCAGGTAGACCCTGGCTCCCGAAGTTCAGACTCACAATTCTGAGTAGTCTTATTCCTACTCCACCCCAACTGCATCAAGCTTTAGCCTTGGTTTTAGGGTCACTGACGTTGGGAGACTCTGAGGCTATTGCTAAGCCCAGAAGAGATGGGGCATTTAGAAATTTGAAGGCCAGGGGTGGCAGTTTGGCTCATACAGACAAAGTCATTGTTGGGGCCTGGGAAGACCCACCTTCTCAGTGGCCAGAATAGTGTTACTGAACCAGACACATATCCAGAGTTTGCCAGTTGCTGCCCTACCCCAGGAAGTAAAGGCTGACCCACGAGACTTGGATGGTTCCTTGCAAGGTGGCTGTCACAGCCAGCTCAGGCAAGACAGGGAGTCTGGGGAGGTTTACCTCCCATATCCTTGCCTCCCTTTAATGGCCTTCTTCCCCTATTACACCTGGGAGTACCCCAAAAGGCCTTAAAATGCCAGTCTGCCATTAGGCATCTTGGGAACAGATGCACACAGACACGGAACTAAACCCTGAGCCCTAGGACAGAACTCCCCGGTTGAGATGGAAGGGAAGGGGCCCTGTTCTGCCTGGAGGGCCTCACCAAGTCCCACCAAGTCCCACCAAGTCTGGGGGTGAGTAGTCCAAAGCTGGGTAAGAAGGAGCCTGAGCAGAACCCAGGTAATGCCCTATAAACAAGTTCACCTCTCAGGAAGGAATCGTAGTCTCCTGGGTCCAGTCCACAGAGCCCCATAAGCCTCATTTCCTGCTGTCCCTACCACACTCCCCTCATCTGGCTCTTATGGTGCCTCAATCTTCACAACACAGAGCTTGGGTCTTCTTAGGCCAGCAGTTTCTGAGCCTTTGCCTGTGAATCTCCGCCTCCCATAAGGCTCTTCCCACCTTCCTTTCAAGGGCCAGGTCAACCACCACTTCTGGTCTCATCCTCACCTCCCCAGGCTCCTCACCCCCAGTGGACAGGGAACTCAATGGGGCAGGGCTCAGGAACGTGTCACCAGCCCTCCACCAGGCACACTCAGATTCCACAACTCAGTTCACAGAAAGGAAAGCCATGTCACTTAATCATATCAGCCACACTTCCCCACCTGATTTGGATGGACAATTCTGTTCCACATATCTGACCTGTTGGCCACAGACCTAAAAGGAAATCTCTATTATCGGATCCAGCCAAGAAAATGCTAAGCCAACCATAGCGGCCAAAAACGCATTCTGTGTTTTCCATGTATCTACAGACTCAAACAAGCTTCAGACAAACACAAAGTTGGTAACTTCTGATAAAGACTCCCCCAGGTTTGGACAAATTTAAAGGATCCCCTGCCTTGCCATTATCCATTTAAGATAACACATAAAAATGGATGAACCAGAAGGGCCTACTCACGGGACAAAAGACTCCATGGAATTCCAGTTCTCAAACGCTCATCCCCACCATGGTCATAATTTTTGCCATCCTCCACTTACTATCTGTGTTATTATTAATTTTGTATTTTTCTTCATATAACATTAAAATTACCCTCTTCTATTCAAACCGAGCTTTCCTCATTTAGTGCATTTTATTTTTCCTAATATCTACTAAGCCAAACGCAAAACAGCTAACATTTCCATAAGTCTGTACACAACAGACAACCTTTGGGTCTCCCATTCGGGTCGAGCATGGCCACCTTGGGGGTGGCCCCCATTTGCTGTGTCTGCCTTTTGACGCTGTGGACTGAAATGTCACCACTTCTGCTCCACTTGATCAGGGAGCTGGCACAGTGGCTCCTGGGCCTGGCTCCCAGGCTCTCGGCTGACTCACTGACCCTGCCCAGAAGCTCCCGGGGGCCCAGTTAAGGAGGTTACTGTGAGCAGAGTTTGCAAACACTGGAACGGGGAGGTCAAAGCCAGGCTTTGTGCTCATTTCAGGGAATACGCACACCCACTCCAGCTCCCACCCACTTGCTCTCCATCCTCCAAGTAGCTCCGGCAGATATGAGAACCAGTAGGAAGCCTGTTCTCACAAAGACCTAGCTGAAGGTGGGGACTGGAGAGTCTTGCCATCTGCTCACGCAGTGCCTAGGGGCAGAGGCCATAGCAACAACAGCAGCAGCAACAGCAATAATAATGACAGCCTGCAGCCCCTGACGTCTTCCTGCCCAAATGCCAGGTAAATTTTGTGAGCACCTGGCACCATACCCACATGCTGCCTAGCTGGGGGAAGACAAAGGCTGAAGTCACTGTAACTGTGATTTATGGAACACCTCCTTCTGTGTCGGGCTGGGATAAATGCTTTGCATACATTTGCTTACTTAAGGCTCACATGGCCCCTCGAGGTACTTAATACCAATGGGGAGCTTAATTTATAAAGGGAGGGCCTGAGGCTGACCTCAGTGAAGTGAAGGGACACGGTCACGCCCAGAGTCACGCAGCTTCTTTGCGTTCCCACAGCAGGAGTTGACACCCAGTGTAAAGGACTCCAATGCCCAGGAGCCTTCTGCTGCTCCTCCCAACCTACCTGAGACCAACCTTCCCCGCCATCCTGGTGTCCCCAGGTGACATTATAGTCCATTTTGGGGTGGTTAGCAGAGATTACACTCTCCCAGGCCTTGAGCACCATGCCAACGGGGAAACACTTGTCTCCAGAATGTCCCAACCACTGTTCTGGGCCAGTAAGCAGCCAAGTTCCTGGAACTAGGCTGGATGCTAGACAGGAGTAAGAGGAAAGAAAGCTCAGTCACAGCACCGTATTGGCAACCTGAGGTATCTCAAGAGTAAACTCTTTATACCAGAGATCTTTTCCTTTTAATGCAGCAGAGTCAAAAGGAGAATTGAGGAGCGGGCAGGGGTGGGGTGCCTAAGTGGCTCAGTTGGTTAAGTGACTCTTGGCTTTGGCTCAGGTCATGGTCTCAGAGTTGTGGGACTGAGCCCTACATCAGCCTCCACACTCAACATTTATCCCAGTAACTCAACTTGGAGTCTCTTCCCCTTGCCCTCCCCTGCTCTTGTGCTCATTCACTCTCTCTCTCTTAAAAAAAAAAAAAAAAAATCAAATAAAAAGAGAGAACTGGCCACACCCCATACGTCTTTGCCTCAGTGGCATGTTTGGAGGCACCTGCTATGCTGTAGTGAGTGCTCAGGGGTGCGGGCTTTGTTCATGCCTGGTCAGGGTGGTCTGCAGGATGGGGTTTACTCAGAGGGGGTTCAGCCTCTCTGAGAAGCTGTGGCACCCTGCAGGGCCTCACACACTCTGCCCCCAGCCTGCCTGTCTACCTCCATGCCACGCTGCCTTTCCATAACAATCAGATTCTGATATATCCATTCTGCTTCCTTGATTCATTCTATTAAATCCAGGACCACCATCTTCTACCATTTTTTTTTTATTATTTTGTTAGTCACCATATAGTACATCATTAGTTTTTGATGTGGTGTTCCATGATTCATTAATTTGTGTATAAAACCCAGCGCTCCATGCAATCAGTACCCTCCTTAATACCCATCACCGGGTCATTACTTCCTTTTCAAAATACGACTCACTTTCAAAATCTCTCAGCTAGTCTCACCTGTTTGATTATGTTTCAACTAACATTTTTCTCATTACAAGTATGTGTGCATTGCACAAAACTGGAAAATCTGAAAAGTAGAAAGAACATAAAAATTGTTCAAATCCAACCACCCAGATGTAAGTACCATTAAAATGTTGGTATATCTTTTTTCCTTCTTTCCATCTTTTATCTAGGTGTGTGATTATTTTTAATTTTAAAAAAAAGGAATTACACTATATACAGTTTATATCCTGATGTTTTTACTTAATACATTGTAAACATTTTCTCAGGTAATTTAATGACAGGATTCTTCAAAAACATGATTTCTAATGACCAGAGTATTGTCTCATGGATGAGCCATGATTGAGTTAACTGTTACCATATTGTTGGACATTTCAGCTGTTTCCAATTTTTTTCTATTAAAATAATGCTTTGATAGATACCTGCATATGTAAGTCTGTATATGAATCTCTGATTCTCCTCCAAGATAAATTCATGGAAGATGAATAGCTTGGCCCCCTAGGTATAGATATTTCTCAAACTTTCCAAACAAAGCATTTCAGAAAACTGCTTTAGCATCCCCACCCTCACCTGAAAATCAAAACGCTCATTTCACTGCATCCTTAACATCACTGCTTCTTATCATTTTTAAAACAATTTCTCTCTTGAAATATGAAAAATGATGTTGTTTTAGTGTGCATTTTTTGAGTGTTAGTGAAGTTTGGCATTTTTCCATATGTTTATTGGCCTTTTCCCTTTTTCTTTTGTGGTTTGGTTATTCATGTCCTTTGCCCTTTTTACTCTTGTGCACTCCTATTTTTCTTACTGAACTGTAAAAGATCTTAAACTGAAAATATGGAAGATGATATAAATATTTCCTTATCCTGTCTTTTGGTTTGACATAGTGATGTTGACATTTATCCCAGCAACTCACCTGGAATGTATTCTGATGTGTGGGATGGGACAGCAGTTCCCACATTTTAATGTGAAGCTCAGGGTAAACCTTAAAAATTTGCCTTTTAAGGGATGCATGGGTGGTTCAATCGGTTAAGTGTCTGACCTTTGATTTTAGCTCAGACGATCATCTTAGGGTCCTGGAACAGAGCCCTGTTCCAGGCCTTCCACACTTCCACACTGGGCATTGAACCTGCTGGAGATTCTCTCTCACCCTTTTCTCTCTGCCCCTCCCCTACCCTCTAAAAAATTCTGCATTTTAAGAGTGCTCCAAGAAATTCTGATGGCTGCAGCCACACTCTGAAAAACACTGATACAGAGTGAGAGGCTAAATTTTTGGTAATGGGTGAATTGTCCCAGTTTATTTATTGAATAACCTTTCTTTACCAATTGTCATAACATACTAAACAATAAATTACATTCTAATATCTACCTGGGTCTAACATCTTTTAGATTTTTGTTTAATATTCCCATAAACTGAAGCATTAATTTAGGGGAATTAGTATAAAAATAATAGCTCATATTTATTAAGCCATTTCCTTTGTAGCAGACACTCCTCTACACCCTTGCCACGTAACAATTCACAACAATCTAATGAGGCAATTACTATTATTGTTGCCATCATAGAGATGAGAAGACCTAGGTCCAGAAATATTAAGCAATTTAACCAGGACTACACATTTGGTAAGTAGTAAAGCTGGCACTAGGATCAGGGTAATATGACTATAAGCTGTTCCCATGTCGTCTTCATGAAGCAGTGTCTCACATGCCTCCAAAGTACCAAGTCCTCCAATTCATGAACATGGCACACTTCTCCATTGATTCAGTTCATCTTTAATTATTACTCCGAGTAATATTCTGAGGTTCAACATATTGCTTACTCATTCCTAAATATTTTATATGCTTAAAAAATTAAAATAAGATCTTTTGCACTGAAAACATTTCCAGCTAGCTGTTTTAATACTTGGAAAAACTACTATAAAGTATCTATGCAGCTTGGCCATCTTACTGAATTCTTATTAACGCTAATAATACTCCTATTTGTGCTCTTAAGTTTTCTTGGAAGGTAATTATACAATTTCAAAGTAATGATCACTTTGTTTCTTCTTTTCAATAGCTACCTTTTGTTTTCTGGTTTCATGCTTTACTTCTAGAGTCATATTAAATGTAAAGGTGGGAGAGAACATTCTTATATTGCTGGTTTTAATGGGAATGGCTCTGCTGTCTCCCTATTTTCTACAAAGTTGGATGTTGGCTTAGACAAATATTCTTTATCCTGTTAAACAAACATTCTTTGCAACATAGCATTTTTAAATGTTAATTTCTGATTTAAAAATCTTTCTAAAATTTATTGACTTCTGTCTTCTTTAAATGAAAGATTCAGAGCATAATGTTCCTTGACAATTCAGAATCACTGATTGCATATCCACTACTGTAACATTCTGGGGCACACAAACATTCTTGCCTCTATAAGAACATGTCTCCTGCTGCTATGTTTCTTGAAGTCAGGGCTCTGCTTTTTATGTTTCTTTTCTGTGCTATTAAGTTGTCATTTCCTTCTGACGGCAAGGCATGTGTCTCTAACTACTCTTCACCATAGAGTTTTTGTAGAGCACTAAGTTAAAGAACCCTACTTCTTAAAGCTATATGTAAAATGAGAGTAAGCTCTGAGAAAGCAATTTCTTTAGGAGTGAGAGTGAGTTTTATTACAAATAAACCTTGAGCCATTATGGCTGATTTTAAACTTCTCCCTGTATTCAGTGGTTTTCAGTCCTGCTCCAAGGGAGACAGGATTCCAGCTAGGGGGAGCATTATTACCCCTATAGGCAAGAAAGTAAACATAAACATGCTTTAAGAACTTCAATAATAAAACAGGAGTAAAGCAGACAGTAAAACAGAAAATTAAACATCTCATTCTACAATCATTCAAGAGGCTTCCTAATGAAGTTATTGGGAGATTTCATCCTAGGACACAATGAAAATTATTGTTATCCATGCCCTTTCTACCTTGGAAAGAGCATGGAGGAGGAACAGTAAAGAATCTACCGAGGCAAGTGAATCTGGTTTTGTATACATCTGTCTTCCAGGGTTACTCAAGTACTGACACTGCATAAAGCTCTATGTATGCTAGCAACTCTGGGGGGACACAACCCTGGAAGAGAATTGAATGTGCACAAAATTATTACAGTAACAGGCAGCACATGCGTGAGGGCCGGGGTTGCAATTATCAGATTCAAAGAAGCAGTCACTTGAGGTAGGAATGCCAGAGAAAGAAAACAGGCACCCCTATCTCATGCAGTGGGAAAAAGGCCATGGAAAAAGGTCTGAGCCTGTGGGAATGGATGCCTGGGGCCGGTCACCCACCTCTCCTAAGCTCTCCAGGCTGGAGCTGGCCCAGGCCCATCCTCAGTCCCACACCTGGTTTGTTTTTCTGGCACCGAAGATTCCACATACCCTTCCTCATATACCAGTCTTACTTTTGTTGCCAAATGGCCTACAGACATTTCCTTTAAGTAAGCGTACATAGTTTTATACAACTGGGTTTTTGCATTGGGAAGTAATATATGCATGTGGCTAAAACAAAAATCAAACAGTGCAAGTGGACATGCAGTTACAAGAGAGTCTTTCTTTTATCCCAATCCCTCTCAGGCACGACCACCAATTTTTAGTGTACCCTTCTAGAGACTTCCGCAAATGTACAAGCAAACATGAATAAATATACATTCTTTTAAACAGATGATGGTAAGTTATACACCTTGTTCTGCATTTTGCTTTTTTCCATCTGATCATCTAGCTTGGAGATGGAGTTAAACCTTAACCCAACAGGCTCAGACTCCCTCCCCCAATCCTTGCAAGGAAAGGTAATCTGTAAAACACCTGCAGAAGTGGCAAGGGGACTTGCCATGTGTCCTTCTGCCTGGAACACATTTCTGCAACTCTGCACAGCAGTTTCCTCAGGCTCCGGTCTCAACTTAAAAGTCACCTTTAGCAATGTGTCCTCTTGGGTCACCTTATCTAAGAAATACCTGCCACCCCCACTGGATGGATTCTTCTCTCGGAACAGGGTATGGTTTCTCCATACCATTCAACAGGGTATTCAACTACTTCATTTGCCCATCTATTTACTGGTTCACCATGTGTCTCTTCCCATGAAACAGCCCCTCGATGAGATAGCAAGACGATGACTACCGCGATCACTGTCATTCTCCTGGTGCCCAGCACACGCTGCCTGTGACAGGTGCTCTCTGCGCACTGGGTAAGAAAATAAAATTACCTTGTGACTTTACAAAGCTCCTTTGTTTCCCAAGTGAGGGACAGATGAGGCAGTATGAGATCATGGGGTAAGAATTAACCCCAATATACTGGTGGAAAAACAGGTTTGGAGAGGAAGTATAATTTGTCTGAGGTCACACAGTGGGTCAGTGATAGAGTCAAAATTACAACTCAAACATTGTGATTCAATTCATTGTGACTTTTTCTGCCTCTAGAAAAATGCCGATTTATACTCATCAAATCTCAGCTTCCAAAATGTCAGTCCTTGTTTTCAAATAGGACCCTAACTCTACAGATATCCACAGATAAGGGGCCAAAATCCCTCATACTCCTTCCTCCAGTTAAGATCTAAGGATGTGCCCCAGCCCACCCCAGGAAGCAGCTAGCCCCTCAAGGAACACAAACTGTCCTCCTCACATTTGACAACTGTTAGGGATTTGGGGCACCAGAAAGAGCCCAGGAATTTCTTCTCATGCTTGCATAGCCAGCCTGGGGAGAAGAGAGCCCCTTAAACCTCTGACCCAGCCCCCTCACTTCCATAGATCAGTGTGCTATCCATCACAGAGCAGTCCCCCACATACTGCACCCTCAGTCACTATAGACCCGCATGCTTCAGCCCATGCCCTGTAGCTGCATGATCAAGGTCAGAGTGTGGAGAAGGGGTGCATGGCTTCAAGTGGAAAACTGTTCTTCCTCAAATGGGTCGGGCTTTCTGGAAACCACCTCACTAGCTGGCCCATTTGCAGACATTCCAGGCCAACTGCAGAGTTCTCCCTCCTGGTGAAAAAAGGGCTATTGCTGGCTCCCCTCTGGCTTGAATCAAGCACCGATCTTCATGGCTGGTCCTACTCAGACTCTGACCATCACCATTAGATGAACCTAAAAGAAACCAGCAGAACTTTGCCACGTGGGCAGACATTCATGTTCTGCTTGATTTATATCCTCTATAGATAAAGAGGCCACGAGACTTAGTTTCCAAACCAAGACAGTCTTAAAAATAAAAAGGGTGCCCTTATACTTATGCCAGGATTTCAGGCATGAACCATAAATGTTCCAGGCAAACCTGGCATATTTCACACTAACTATGGCAACAAGTTTGCTATTCCTAATGGCCCTGAACAATCTCTGAGCTTGGCACATCCTCCAAAACACTACCCCAGCTGCATATTCTCCACTGCCTGGCATTTATAAAACTTCCCAAGCATTTCACATCCACATACTTTGTGAACTATAAAAACAAGTGTAATTTCCACATTAAAAGCAAAGACAAAGGTATGGTATGGTAAGGGGATGGCCAAGATCCCACAGAAGTTCGTGGCAGAAATGGGACAAGAACTCAAATTCCCTGACTGCAGTCCGGTGAATAAACAAATTCCACGTCCTTTCTCCACTGTCCACCGGTACTTATTTACATAGTGGTCAAAGTAGAACAGGCCCCTCTTTGAAGTCACAAGATGAGCTTCCACTAGGAACTAATGAGTCACTATTCATTAAGAAATCCTGAGCTAGTGGCTCAGTTGACAAGCGTCTGCCTTTGGCTCAGGTCATGACTCCAGGGTCCAGGGACTGAGCCCCACATCAGGTTCCCTGATCAACAAGAAGCCTGCTTCTCCCTCTCCTGCTTCCACTGCTTGTGTTTCCTCTCTTGCTGTCTCTCTCTGTCAAATAAATAAATAGAATGTTGGAAAAAAAAGAAAGAAAGATAGGGGTGCCTGGGTGGCTCAGTGGGTTAAGCCGCTGCCTTCGGCTCAGGTCATGATCTCAGGGTCCTGGGATCGAGCCCCGCATCAGCCTCTCTGCTCAGCAGGGAGCCTGCTTCCTCCTCTCTCTCTGCCTGCTTATCATCTCTCTGTGTCAAATAAATAAATAAATAAAATCTTTAAAAAGAAAGAAAGATAGATAGATAGATAGATCCTGAGCTAAAAAAAAAATTGCTCTTTTTACCTAATACAATTTCTAGTGCGTTTAACATATTTCAGGGAAACATATATACTCAGAGATGCTTGTATACTCTTCTTCCAAAAATAATAACAGAATATGTAACCTACCCTTCTGTGATCATAGAAGATCTCACACCGTAGTGCAGTGGGGGGCTGGGTCTTTCTTCTCACACATGAGAATCAGGGCTGTCTTCATCACTGCTATGCTCTACCTCTTAACACAGGGCCTGGCATGAGCAGGGGCTCAAAGTTCATGAATGGGTCGATGATGAATGGAAGGATGGCTGGATGCATATACAGATAGGTACATGCATGGACATATGCATGCCTGCTTAGAAAGGAGTTGGTCTCCTCTGATGGGGGATCAGCTATATTTACAGATCTATCAGAATGGGATTAAGTAGGTCTTAGTTAAGTTTGACCTTTGACAACCACTTTTTCCCCACTGATAATTCAAGTGCTATTGTGCGAGAAAACAAGGCAACGAAAGGCCTTGGAGAACATCCTAACCCAAAGCAGTGAATAGAGTAAACACAGGAAGCTGAGCTTCTGAGAAGCAGCAGCTATGAATGCAGCTAGAGGGCAAGAGAAGGAGAAGTAGACTAGCTGACTCGGTGGACACTTAGAGGTCCTGGGGTCTAGACAAAGTGTGGGAATGGTCAAGGCAGGATACATGGTCAGGGCGGGGGCAGGAAACATGGGAGAACTGAAAAGTATTATGGGCTTCATCAGCAAGGAATTCACTCTCTCATGAGCCACAGTGGTAATCTCATCCATTTTATTGCTCCTCTGAACTATAAAAGCAAACCAAATACACATTGGGGCAGCTTCTCCAGGCCTGGAAAATCTCTCCTTTATGGTTGGGGAAGTTTGTTCAGAGACCACAGAAACAAAGGCACCTCGGATGGTGATGTTATGCTTCCAGGAACTTCCTTACTCATCTTGTGTTGCGTATACACCCCAGTGAAGTTTCACTTACCCTGGGAGAGAGCGTGACCTGTGTACCAGGAAAGACAGAAGAACCCTGGGCATTTGGGAGTCAAAAAGAGCTGGCATCCAGCTCAGGGTCTGCCACTCATCGACAGGGACCCTCGGCTGAGCCACTTATCTTCTCTGAGCTTTGGCTTCTTACCTGTTAATCCACCCTGACACTACCGCTGGGTCACAGGCCTGGTGAGGACACAAAAAACCTGTCACAGAGCACAGGTGGCCACCTGGTGACCCTGAAGGGCTCTGCACAGGGACAGTGGTGTCATTTGTCTATTTAGAGGATTAAAAACCACAGATGGCTTGTCTGCAGATAAATGCTTCTCAAATACTTTAAAGATTTTATTGATTCATTTGAGAGAGAGAGAGCACTCAAGGAGAGCAGGGAGAAGGGGAGCAAGAGAAAGGGAGAGAATCCCAAGCAGACTCCATGCTGGGTGCAGAGCCTGACACAGAGCCTGACACATAGCCCGATCCCACAGTCCTGAGATCCTGACCTGGGCCAAAACCAAGGTTCGGACGCTTAACCGAATGAGCCACCCAGGTGTCCCTTAAATATTTCAAATGTAAAATTGAAAAATGAAGTCAGATCCTAGCAAATTATCATCAATTTCTAGGGCCTCATATTAACTTTGAGTTTAACCCAAATTAACATCTTCCCCAGCTTTGTCGAGATAAACCAATAACTCAGACCACCACCCTCTGAACTGAAAATGTGAACATTTTATATGGAAGAAAAACGTAGGGCTGGTAGAATGTAAGCCAGCGTGAACCATCAGGTCTTGCTCTAGACATAGGCCTGGGTCCGACTTAACCGCACGTCAATACAACTGCAGTGTAAAGGCTTTGAGCCAGTCTACCCTTGCTAAAAGGCCAGATTTTTTTTTCTTCCCTCCCCTGGGGCTGAAATTGTTCTCACAGCTCTCTGCGGTGGCATTGCTTAGGAGAGTACCTAGCACATTTCAGATAATCAATACATGTTTCTTGAACTAAATCTGAAAATAAGATGGTAATTTGTGAAATGCTGGCTTTAAACAGCCAACCTATCTTTGACAACACTGTCCGAAGCCAGGTGTCCACTACCCAAAACTTGCAGCTCCTGTCGCAACACGGATTTTTCTCTGTTCATTTCTGGTGCTGTGGTAAAAACCAGCACTGCCAAGGAGCAGTCAAGACCAGGCAGAATAGTCTTGCTCAGCCTGAGACTTTCGACTGGCACCAAACTTAGGACAAATTTTCAAGCGTGAGTTCACTGCCACTTCCAAAGATGGGTCTTTCACGATGCTCAAACTTCAAGCAAGGAAGATGATGTTAAGCACTCATATTTCTGGAAATCAAGTACCCAAGGTAAGCTCAACCCAGAGTGTCCACTGTCTCCATGGATACCTGCAGCATTTCTGCAGATGAGATGGTATGCCCCTTCTTCATTCAGAAGAGACCCAGGAACAGGTGTTTCCCACCAGACATGCTAGCCAGAAGAAGGCCACCAACCAGAAAATTCCCAAACCCTCCTAATCAGATCTAGATAGGAAGCCTTAGACATTTCCAATCAAGAACCCCCAATCTTTCAAAGGTACACAGTCCTCATCATTAGAACCCATCTTGTAAAGGAGTGAGGGCTGGGAGGGCTGGATCCTGGCCTGAAAGAACAATCTTTGTTTGATATTCTTCAATAATATTTTTTAAAATTATAAAGTAATTCATGTTCCTTGCACAAAAGAGAGAGAATACAGAATGTTATAAAGAAGAAAATAAAAACCATCCAAATTTCCATAACATACAGATAATCATTATTAAAATTTCTATAAATGCATATGTATATGCATGTCTGTATATAAATATATATAATGTGTATGTGTATATATATAAATATATAATTAGAAGCATAATTTTTGCATCCCACGGTTCTCACCTAAAATTACTTAAAAGCATTTTCCAATGGCATTCAATGTTTATATTTCACGAACACCCACATAGACCTTACTCTGCACCAGGAACTATTCTAAGCGCCTCACAAGCATTAATCCTCACAGGAGGCCTGTGAGGTGAGTATTATTATCCTCCCTATGTACAGCTGGGGACACAGAGCAGGCAGGCAGCAGAGCTGGAGTTCACAACCTGCTTCTAACTCCAAAGGCCGCGCTCCCTCGCCCACCATGCGGCACTGTCTCTGCAGCCTTTGGAAACCTGACTTTTTAGGACTCAATAATATTCCAATTGGGTCTCCTGGGATTGAAGCAATGCCACATTTAAGTCCTCCAAGTCCTTTGCGGCCAAGGTCCTTTGGGCTCTCTCAGTTTGTTGGCCATAGGAAGAGGATCCTGGCTATCAGATACCTCGACTGTTGACTACAAGCCACGTATAGCAAAGTGGGGGAAATACTGCCAAAGAAACACCCATTGTGAGAGCATTAGCTCTTTGACGCCTGCCACCCCCACCCCCCGGGGTCCTGGTGCTCCAGGGAGCAGCTGCTTCCCCACTTGTTCAAGATCGGGCAGGCTGCCTCATTTGCCTGCACTTTACTTTCTCTCACTAACACAGGGCACTTGGACCTGCCTGACAGGATGTTGATAAGACTTAAGGAGACAGCTCGATGAACCTGAAGTACTGGCCCAAGCTGGCCCGGGGTTGGGTAGAGGACAAGCCTGTTTTTTTGTGGTGTGTGTGTGTGTGTGTGTGTGTGTGTGTGTGTGTGTGTTGTTTGTTTTGTTTTTGGCTTTTTAAAAATATACCTGTTTATTTCGTGGATGTCGTCTCATCCACTGGGATGGGAATGACAGACTCTACAGTCAGACAAGGTAGGACTGACTCCCGGCCCTGCCATTTCCTAGCTGTGGGACTTTGGACAAGTTTCCTACCCACTCTGAACCTCATTTGCTCACCTGTGTAACAGGCATCATAATGGCAGCCACCACACAAGCCATTGTGAGAATTAGATGAAATAATACATGTCAAAGAATTTAGCATCTGGCAGGGACTCACTAAGTCATAGCCCTTCGTACTACTTCTTTGCTCATTTTCTACCTTCTCTGATTTCCCCTGTGTTCATTCGTTTCTCTGTCGAGGTGGAGCCCCCCCGGGGGGGGGGGGTGGAGGGGGCGGCGGCAGAGGAACCACCAATCAGGTCTGAGTCTGTCACACAGTAACCCTCAAGCAGCCAGAATTGAGGGGAGGTTAGAGACTTGGTCACCCTCCAACTTCCCTTTTCCAATTCGCACCTCAGGAGACCTGACTAGTGTGCCCAGCCACGGGCCACTGGCCACCACCATCAGAGAGTACTGCTGGGGTTTTGAAGGCCTCTTCCAGCACCCCACACAGTCACTAGCATTGCTAAAGGAATCACCGAAGGAGAGCACCCTGAGGAGCTTGATCCTGCCCCTGGGGCTGGAATACCTATTTCCAAAGTCCCTGTCCTTGGTTCCTACCTGAGGTATGCAGGAAAATGGCTGTCACCACACAGGCCTGCCAGCTTCCAGTGATAAGGCTCCCTAGGACTTTGAGCTGGCATGCCCCTCAAAGACAATACCCCCTCCCCAGCTCCAGAGAGATGCAATCTGGAGGCAGGGCTAGGCCTGCTGGAAGGCAGGCCTGCTTCTTCAGTATTTCCACTCAGCCCTCGGGCTATAAGGGAGGAACAGGACACTCCTCAAAGCCAGCATCTTAATTGCAGGAGGCATTAAGCTTAATTAGGCTAATCATCTGCCTGAAGTCATTCACTCTCAACCTCCAAAAAGTGTCTTCAGAAGAAAATCCCATACCAGCTGTGGGGCTGGAGGATGCAGGTGGAGGCTTAGGGTGCTGGTATCTGGAATTCCTAGGGGGCCTCCAGCATGGTCTCAAGAGTCTTGGGAGCAGAGCTAACCAGCTAAATCTATACCCAAGAAGGACAAAAAGAGGGGACTTCTCAGCCTCAGTCTCAAGCCAGCATCTGGGCCTGAACTGGAGGGGGTCTTTTCTGGTTTCCCTCTGAGCCCATTTGACTTGGTCAGTCGAGGTCTGACCCAGGAAACCATAGTGCCCAGGCACGTTCCCACAGGTCCTGTGGTTTAGTTTCTCCAGCCCTTTGCTCCCCACAGCAGTGGCCTCCTATCTGCCAGGATGATTCTCTGTAACCAGCCAACCTGAGAGACAGAAAGACTTATCTGAGTGGACTAGTTCCTCACTCAGAAAACTTCATGGGAGGCTACAAAGCCCAGCTGAGAATGAAAAATCTTTTGCAACAAGGAAAAAAAATCTATTTAGAAGCTAAAATTGAATCCTATACCCCATAATTTAAAAGCCCCAGGGAGTAGAGATGCCAGCCGCCAAACCCTTGTGCGTAAATGCCTTCCTGGAACTGGGGCATGGGGAGAGAATCTGGAAGCTGGGTCCACCCCCAGGTCTGCAGAAGCCCACATACCTACAGTAAAAATCTCACTAAATCAAAATCACTCATCCAGAATTCAGGATAGCTAGGATAGGGAATGCTTGGTTCCTTCCATTGTAATGGTTTATGGAAGGCACATTAGAGAACACAATTGTGGGAGAAACACTTAGCCCCACTGAGTCTTCCCGATCCTCTTAGTTGCACGTATTAGCACAGAAGGAGCTAGACGTAAATAACCCTACTTTGTCCATCAGAGATGATTCTTGCCATTAGAGGCTCACTTTGTAGGCAGTGGGTCCTAGCTTTATATACAATGTCTGCAAAAAGTAAGAGACAGTTTATGGATTGGTGCCTGCCCTGTGCTGGAGAGAAGCACTAATCCTTTGCTCTCTGCTAAGTGGCAGGCCCAGGGCAAGGTGATTGACACTGAAGTCACTTCTCACAACAAACCCAAGGAGGGGGGTTAGATGTTGTTAACCCAGATTTATGAAAAGAAAAAAGCAAGGCCCAGAAACATTGCATAACCACCCAAGGTCACTGAGCAAGCAAGTATGCTGCTAGATTCAAACACAGGGTGCATGCGTGTACACACACACACGCACACAGCATCCTCAGGAATTCTACAATAGGACTTCCTTTGTCACAGCTGGGCGTTCACTGTGGCAGCCATGTGAAGGATGGATAGATACGATAGAAATGAAGCCCAGGCTAGTCCAGCTGGGCAGCCCACAGTCCCCACAGTCCAGCAGGAGATGGCAAGGGCCCAACCAAGGCCACAAAAGGGTGGGAGCCCCCTGAAGGGAGCCATAAAGAAGGGAAGAGCTTGGGGAGAGAGGACAGCTTCTTCAAAGACTGTATAACCCCTGGGTTCAGGTCAAGAAGGGAAGAAGAACCACACTTTCTCCTAAGAGTATAGATAAGGTAAAGACAAACACTTTAAACACATATGACTAGCTCCAGGATAGAAGAACTTGTCCCTAGAAGATTCCCAGGCCTGCCCAGGAAGGTGGAAACCAAGGAAAAGCCAGAATCCCCAGGCACAGCAGCAGGAGATGCCTGTAGAAGGAGGCAGTCCTCAGCAGCGACAGCCTCTCACATAGACATAAAACACTATGCAGAGTTTTTATGAGGTCCCCCCGGCCCCAGACCTCTGCAAGGACACTAAGCAGCCATAGGTTGTAACTGCAGATGGAGACCTTGGTGTCTGAAACCATAAATGACTTACCCACCCCAGGATGGGTGGCTACCTAACCAGTGGTCAGAACTTCCCCAGGTCACTCCCTCACCCAGTGCCAGCCCTTTGCTCTCTGGTGTCTTCTTCTGTGGTTGGGTTTGTGACTTCCCACTTTTGTGACTAACTCTGTGAGAACAGGGGAGGGATAACAACTGTTCATTCATCTAGTCAATCGGCCAGTCAACAGACACTTGAGTGTCTACTATTTGCCAGGCACAGTGTTTGGTGCTGGGATATGACACCAAACACACAGTCCCTGCCAGGGAAGACATTCCAGGCAAGGACTCCAGACAAGGAGCACAGAAGTAGGGGCTACAAAGGGGTAGGGGTGAGTGGAAGGTTGGTCAAGGAGATAGCATCTGGGCATGACTTTGTGCCAGGTACTAGCCTGGGAAGAAGGGAAGGGGAGGGAAGGGAAAAGAAGGGAAGAGAAGGGAAGGGAACGGAAAGGAAGGGGAGAGAAGAGAAAAGGTGTTCCTTCCCTCCAGGTACGCTTGCTCAGAGGACACCGGCACCACTGTCCATAAGCTGAAGACCCTCAGACTGACAAAATGACATCCTCAGGGCTTGAACACTGGGAAGCAGAGAAGGCAAGAATGGCAACCCTGCCCCCATGCAGAAGGAGGCCACCTTACTCATCTATTCCCTAAGCTGTTCTACTTGGAATGTCCCAGCCATCTCCAACTAGGCACCAGAGCATGAAGGCCCTGGAAATGCCTCATCTACCTTATTATTTTAACCTACTTTTAATCAATCAAAGACTACACCCTAAGACATAGTTGCTAGCAGGAGAAGCTATAATGAGGCCAGCAGATGGAGCCTTGACAGCTCAAACACAGCACAAGGGCTGAGTGATCTCTCGAGCCCTGAGGGGGCTGGCCAAGGGAGAAGGGAGTATGCAGAAATATGAGTGGATTCTTTCTTAGATATGTTATGGCATGGACAGACAGGAATAGACTCCTCTTCTCAAAGTCACTGCCATGTACTGACTTCCCCAAAGTTGCCTGGAGAGGCAGCCCCATCCTGGACAAGCCTGTGAGTGCAGAAGGCCAGGACTGGGGCTGTGCCCTCCAACTTCTAGCTCCCCGCACAGAGTTAGCCCAAAAGTAGCAACAAGGAATATTTTCTGGATAAAATTTTCAGGGGAATGAATGCCAGAAGGAAGGGGTGACAAACAACTTATCGGGCTGGCCTGTGCTCCCTACAACTAGAGTAGCAAGAGCACCATTAATACTGGCAATATTGGCTGTGTCCTCCCAGCCTCAGTTTCCCTAGTAGTCCATCCTGCCTCCAGCTTTTCTGGACCCTCATGGGTGATAGGTGGTAGGGGTACCTGCAGACCCAGGCATAGCATGATAGAAACCCTGTCTGTGTGTGGTGAAGAAGAAGAAAGGGAAGCAATAAGTGGGTTGATTACAGCAAACCCCCAAAGGCTCTCCGCCAGAATCTGGTGGGAAGGGGAGCACCCCTAATAGCCATCAGGTCTAGGAATCCAATCAGTCAGAAAGCCCAGGAAGGACACGCACTGCCATATAATCACATAATTGTCCCCAAAATGAGAAGTAAGCATGACCGTCCAGGTGGAAGCCTCCTGGCCATCCCTGTGCAAGAAGGATCCTTCCCAAGTTCATGGTCCCTTTGCAACCATGGTCCTATGAGCTAAATTAATGGTAACGGTTACAGCAACTCCACCACATCTTCTCCCTCTCTCTGCCCCAGGCCTCATCAGCATCCAGCTTTCCCCTGAGGGTCCTGCTTTCCCATTGCCTGCTTGGATGGAGGCTACCCCTTCCTTCTACGCTGGCAAGTGGCTCCAAGCTGTCTTCACTCCCCAGAGCTGCTCCCATCTCGTACTCCTCTGCTAGCACCTGAAGCTCCTGTCCATCTGAGGCTTTGCAGGCTGGTCCTCCTCTCCTTGCAGTGGTCACCTGCCATCCACATCCTTCACACCCCCTCACTCACTGCAGACCCGCAGGCAGACTCACTGTCCTCCCCCCAGGCCATCCAGGGTGACCTCAGCCTCTGGGGATGCCATCAGTCCTGACCTCCTTGTCGCCAGTAGCCCTTGTCCACACCCCAGTCCAGGTACCCAAACCCAGAGCCATACCCTGCACCCTGTCATCCCCCAGACTCGCTCCACCTTCCAGATCACCAACTCAGACACCTCACCCATTGACCACAGGCTCCAGGCCTCCCGCCCTTGGGGTGCTTCATCTTCCTGGAGAGCCCCAACCCTGGAGCTGCCCCTGACCTGGACTCTGCCACAGAGCCCCACTGGTACGCCCCCACGGTCTCACATGAGGGGCCTGTGATCCTCCCACAGACTTCTGTGTCAAAATTCCAAACAGCAGCTCTTCTCACTCTCCTCTCCTCCCTCCTGACACCACCGCGCCCTTCCTGCCACGTGCAGATCCATCCCCGCATCATGGAGAAGGTCCATTTCTGACTCAATATCGCATGTCATCGTTCTACCCCTGGGCGCTGGGTCCCTGGGCTCTGGGTCCCTCTCTCACTGCTGGGGACACGGGTCTCTCCTACCCATCCCACCTCTTGCCAGTCTCCCGATTCCACCCCCTCCCTCTGCCTCCTTCCCCCAAACATGCTTGGGTCCTGCCCACTCATCCAAAACCAAAGAAGACACAACTCTCCTTCCCCTTCATTTCTCCACCTTCCCTCAACTTGCTGCCCTCTCTCCTCCCACCAAAGGGAGGTTACCTCTGAGAGTTGCTTACAACCCTCGCTTGCCCTCGTCCACTTCAACCACTGCAGTCTGGTTCTATCCCTGCCACTGCCCCAGAAGTGCTCTTACCAAGATCACTGTCAGCTCCCTGTGGCCACGTGAGCCTTCATCCTTCGGACCTCCCAGGAGCATCTGTCCCTGACTTTCCGGCTCCATGGCAGGAGCACAATCAGGAGAAAGTGGTGTGTGCAGCACGAGGGAGTTCACACTCCGGAATCAAGCCGTCCTGAGCTGGCAGTCCTGCCTCTGCGGCTCACTAGCCATCCCTTTGACATCTCCACGGCAGAAGGGGACAAATTCCAGCACCGCCTCCCCGGGTCACTGTTAGACTGAAAGCTTGAATGGGGTGTCCAGCCCCTCCTGGCACCATAGCGACAGCGGCCATCACTGTACCACAACATCACCAAACTCTGGGCACACACTGGGTACACGCACAAGGAAGAAGCCGAGAACAAAATTGGAAAGAAGACTTACTTGTCAGTGAGGTCTGCATGTCAAAGGAGCAGGTCTTCCATTAATAACTCAAGGAAACCAGAGGCACCTGGGCAGCTCAGTCGGTTAAGGGGCCGACTCTTGATTTTGCCTCAGGCAATGATCTCAGCATTGTGAGACTGAGCCCTACTTCCGGCTTTGCGCTGGGTGTGGAACCTGCTTGGGATTCCCTCTCTCCCTCTCCTTCTGCCCCTCCCCCTACTTGCACATACTCACTCTCTTTCTCAAATAAATAAATATTTTTTTAAAGTAATTCAGGGAAATTGGAACACTGCTGACAAGACAACCATTGAGAAAAATGCCAGACCAGGAGGGAGAAGGGTCTGGAAGGCTGGGGCCGCACTCAGTGCAGTCCACTGGCCAGCAGGAAGAACAGAGTGGGACCACTGAGAGGGACCAACTCTGTGAAGGCCCTACAAACTCCCCTCCTCCACTCACCCACCTCCAGTGGGCCCTGTGGCACCTTCTGGTCCTTGCCTTTGGAACTGACATTGCTCCATCCTGATGGCTTCTCCAGTTGTCCCTTGAGCAGTTCAGCAATGACCTCAGGCACCATTGTCCTGGGTGTCAGGCTTGGGTAAGCCTGCCCATGGGGTACATCTAGGTAATGTCAGGTCTGTCCTTCTACCTTCTACCTGTACATCTAGGTAAAGACAAGGTCTGTCCTTTGGGGATGTGCATCCCAGGAGTGGGAGAAGACAAGTTCAAGTGACAACAAGAGGGAAAAGTGCAACGGGTAAAGAGACAGGTATGACATGTAGGTGCCTTATGAGGCTTGGTGGCTGGTTGGGGTGAGCAGGTTGGCAGTGAGAGTAAGTCAGAATGGTCCAAGCTCCTGGCACAGACAGTATGGCGGAGGACAACATGACACCATTACATGAGACACTGGATCACAGAAAACCACTCTGCAAGGGAGGCCTCCAAAGAGGAAGGTGAACCTTAACACTGTTCATTAGGTGCCAAGCCAGACTCCTGAGAAGGCCAGGAAAATAATGATAATGATATCAATAATAATAATATCAAATATTTTCAGCACTTGCATTAATCCTGAGCGCTTTGCACTGGATTCTGTGGATCAGTCCTATCAACCCCCATTCCATTCTCTTTCTAGCTGGGAGGTTGGAAAGCTAAACAAGTTTCCTAGACTCCTGCAGCTAGGGTCTAGGGTGTGATCTAGGTCCTGCCAGTCAGATACACTCACACCAGACTTGGAAAGCAGAAGGCAGAGGCCATCCTCCTATGTCCTTCAGCTGTTTCTAGTGGCAAGCATGGCCCTGGAGATGTGGGGTTTCTTGGAGGCACATTCCAGACCTCCTCCCACAACTTCTCAGTTGTGGGAGGTGAGTGTGAGTGAGAGGTGAGTGTGGTGCCACCAGCAGCAGCAGTGATTTTTTTCACTCTGGCTTCCTGGTACCTGGATCCCAGCTGCAAGCCTGAGTCCTGAGCTCTGAACTCCAGTGTCAGAGGCAGGCAGCCCTATCCCAGAAGGTTCCGTTCTGAACTTTCCGGGATATCCTTCCAGGGGCTTGTCAGTGATCTGCTCCTCCAGCCCTCTGAACAGAGTTGTAGGACCTCATTCCCTACTTTAAATCTCCCCTTGCTATATCTTAAATTAGCCTTGATGTGCTGGGTTTTTATATGCATTACCTTGTGCTGGGTTTTTATATGCATTACCCCTCACGACAGACCTACTATTAGCTTCATTATTTCAAAAGAGGACTGAGTCATAGAGATGCTAAGCAATTCACAATAGGCTACACAACTAGTAAGTGACAGAACCAGATGTCAGCCCAATGCCAAATGCACCCCCAACCTTTACAGTATAATCCCCTGATGGGAAGCACACAGTTACACTGCCTTGCAGAAGCTGCCCTGTGGGCATGTCTTTTCCAGCTTCCATTAGGCTGGGGTAGGGGCAGAACAGAAGGAGAGGGACGGGGGGCCCACCGGATAGGCACTCTTTCTCAAAATCATGGTGGACTATGGGAGGACACTGCAGTGGGTCATTCTGATTAAAAGTGGGGCATAAAGCTCTGCTTGCTTAGCAGTTGGCACCAATGAGAAAATTCCCTGTCCTTCTTAGAAAGTGGGGCAAGTTGGCACATGGAGGTTATGCACAAGTGGGGGCTGACAACAATTCACTCCTCTGCAACTTCACAGCTGAGCTTGGCAGGTCATTTCATTCTCCACATCTGTAAAATCTGGCCTGGTAGGGCGAAAACAGAGACCACTTGGATGGCGAAGTGAGGGAAAAAGACTCAAGATATTTGATTTTGAGAGCTATAGACGCTGATGCTTTAGGCTGAAGCTAAGGTTGCTCATACGCCCTCCCTCTGGATGCGGACAGAAGGACACAGCTATGCAGAGGAACACTTGCTAATCCTCTTCCTCCCCCCAGAGATTTTTCCTTGGCTGCTTAGCCCATGAGTGAAGTCATGTGTCTCTGTGCATAAGTACAACAACTATAATTTTCAGGGAGTTAATTACCTTCATACTTTGATCTGGTGGAGTTTCATCTCTATGGTTACTGGCTGAGTATAAACAGTTATCACTTGTCTCTTTTACATAAAATATTCTTGGAAAATACCCCTAGGGCTTCAATCATGGAAATAAAATATGCAGAATGTTCAGAGAACCTATTAAGATTTTTTTATATAAAATATATCTACACACAAAAATAGATAAAATTGGGTAACCATATGGCTATAAATAATAATTTGAGAACTGATGCAGTTTGCTTTTTCAGCTCTACTCTGCAATGAGCACATCAGATCTCCTCAGTGAGGCTGGTCTGGCAAGGGTAAGGGCTTGGCTGAGTGACAGGCAGGGGTGCACAGGAAATAGTGTCCAGCACTTGATAATGTTCACTGAGAGTATTAGAGCTGGGAGTGACTGATGCTCAGAGGGACCATTCAGATAAGTGATCATTTAGTCATTGTACTTATTGATTGTGCCTGCCTGGGGCCTTATGCTGAAGCCTGTGTAAATAGATGTGACTGTGTTGAATGAATGAATGAATGAATGAGTGAGTAATGAAAGCTAACATTTACACAGAATTTAATGTGTGCCAGTCATCATCATGCACTTTACCATTATTTTCTGTAATCCTCACCATAGCACTAGGAGTTAGATATAACTGTCATTATAAAAAATTTATGGTGAGGAAACAGAGGAAATCAGAGAGGTCACATAGCTAAAAAGACATAGAGCCCAAGTCCATCTCAGTCTAAAACCCTGCTCTCTCTGCCCCCTCCTCAGCTGGCATTATACGACAGGCCCACAAATGTGGATGTCATGACTGCCAGACAACACTGAAATTTTCAAGGTAAGGGGCATGACAGCTTTCCTAATTTCCCAGGACAGAGCTCCGTAGATGGGTGACCCTGATGGGAAGATGTGTCTGATTACCAGAAGCATTCAACCATTGGTCAACAATGTCTATATATTGGTATATCTATCTCCCTGATCGGTGGTATCTGCCCATTGGCAGGTCTATGTCCGTGGTCAGTAGTCCACCCACTGGTAGCCCTATGTCCCTACCCAGTAGTGAAAATCCACTGGCAGCTCTATGTTTCCAGTCAGCAGTGTCCATCCAGTGGGAGCCTTCTCATCCAGGGTAGAACTGCCAGCGTCTCTAACCTCCAGGAGTCCATGAGGTTGAGCAGGGTTACCATGTCACACAACTCCAGATGGCATACAATGGGAATAGTGCCCAAGAGTTAAGCAACACCCAGCCCTGGCGATCCAATCTTGTCTCCAAATGGAAAAGGTGGCAGGGACTATACAGGGTGGATCTGGGTAAGAGAATGAGAGGACCCACCAGAATGGTACTGTTTAAAGATGGAGGTCTCGAGTTTCAGGAGGAGGAGTCAAGATGGCGGAGAAGTAGCAGGCTGAGACTGCTTCAGCTAGCCGGAGATCAGCTAGATAGCTTATCTAAAGATTGCAAACACCTGAAAATCCATCGGCAGATCGAAGAGAAGAAGAACAGCAATTCTGGAAACAGAAAAACAACCACTTTCTGAAAGGTAGGACCGGCGGAGAAGTGAATCCAAAGCGACGGGAAGATAGACCCCGGGGGGAGGGGCCGGCTCCCGGCAAGCGGCGGAGCAACCGCGCACAAAATCAGGACTTTTAAAAGTCTGTTCCGCTGAGGGACATCGCTCCAGAGGCTAAACCGGGGCGAAGCCCACGCGGGTTCAGCGTGGCCTCAGGTCCCGCAGGGTCACAAAAGGAGCAGGGGTGTCTGAGTGTCGCAGAGCTTGCGGGTATTGGAACGGGAAAGCCGGCTACAGAGACAGAGCCGACAGTAAGCTCACAGCTCGGTGTTACCTTGAACCGGTCGCAGGCTGGGTGAGCTTGGAGCACGGCCGGAGGTCAGGCAGACGGGAGTAACTGGGCGCTGTTCTCGGAGGGCGCACTGAGGAGTGCGGCCCTGGGCTCTCGGCTCCTCCGGGCCGGAGACCAGGAGGCCGCCATTTGTATTCCCGTCCTCCGGAACTCTACGGAAAGCGCTCAGGGAACAAAAGCTCCTGAAAGCAAACCCGAGCGGATTACTCACCCCGGCCCCGGGTAAGGGCGGTGTAATTCCGCCTGGGGCAAAGACACTTGAGAATCACTACAACAGGCCCCTCCCCCAGAAGATCAACAAGAAATCGAGCCGAGACCAAGTTCACCTACCAAGGAGTGCGGTTTCAATACCAAGGAGAGCAGCAGAATTCGGAGGAGGAGAAAGCCAAGCACGGAACTCATGGCTTTTTCCCTGTGATTTTTTTTTAGTCTTGCAGTTAATTTAATTTTTTTCTTTTTCATTTTTTTTTTCTTTTTTTTTTTTTCTCGCCTTCGGTTAAAATTTTTTTTTTTTAACTGTTACCTTTTTCTTTTTTAACGATTTTTTACTAGTTTATCTAATATATATATTTTTTCTTTTTTACATTTTTCTTAGGTGTTTTCCTTTTTTTTTTATTTTTTAATTCTTTTCTTTTCTTTTTTTTTTTTTTTTTTTTTTTTTTTCTTTCTTCCTTTTTGAACCTCTTTTTATCCCCTTTCTCCCCCCTCACGATTTTGGATCTCTTCTAATTTGGTTAAAGCATTTTTTTCCTGGGGTTGTTGCCACCCTTTTAGTATTTTACTTGCCCCTTCATATACTCTTATCTGGACAAAATGACAAGACGGAAAAATTCAACACAAAAAAAAGAACAAGAGGCAGTACCGAAGGCTAGGGACCTAATCAATACAGACATTGGTAATATGTCAGATCTAGAGTTCAGAATGACAATTCTCAAGGTTCTAGCCGGGCTCGAAAAAGGCATGGAAGATATTAGAGAAACCCTCTCGAGAGATATAAAAGCCCTTTCTGGAGAAATAAAAGAACTAAAATCTAACCAAGTTGAAATAAAAAAAGCTATTAATGAAGTGCAATCAAAAATGGAGGCTCTCACCGCTAGGATAAATGAGGCAGAAGAAAGAATTAGTGATATAGAAGACCAAATGACAGAGAATAAAGAAGCTGAGCAAAAGAGGGACAAACAGCTACTGGACCACGAGGGGAGAATTCGAGAGATAAGTGACACCATAAAACGAAACAACATTAGAATAATTGGGATTCCAGAAGAAGAAGAAAGAGAGAGGGGAGCAGAAGGTATACTGGAGAGAATTATTGGGGAGAATTTCCCCAATATGGCAAAGGGAACGAGCATCAAAATTCAGGAGGTTCAGAGAACGCCCCTCAAAATCAATAGGAATAGGCCCACACCCCGTCACCTAATAGTAAAATTTACAAGTCTCAGTGACAAAGAGAAAATCCTGAAAGCAGCCCGGGAAAAGAAGTCTGTAACATACAATGGTAAAAATATTAGATTGGCAGCTGACTTATCCACAGAGACCTGGCAGGCCAGAAAGAGCTGGCATGATATTTTCAGAGCACTAAACGAGAAAAACATGCAGCCAAGAATACTATATCCAGCTAGGCTATCATTGAAAATAGAAGGAGAGATTAAAAGCTTCCAGGACAAACAAAAACTGAAAGAATTTGCAAATACCAAACCAGCTCTACAGGAAATATTGAAAGGGGTCCTCTAAGCAAAGAGAGAGCCTACAAGTGGTAGATCAGAAAGGAACAGAGACCATATACAGTAACAGTCACCTTACAGGCAATACAATGGCACTAAATTCATATCTCTCAATAGTTACCCTGAATGTTAATGGGCTAAATGCCCCTGTCAAAAGACACAGGGTATCAGAATGGATAAAAAAAACAAAACCCATCTATATGTTGCCTCCAAGAAACTCATTTTAAGCCCGAAGACACCTCCAGATTTAAAGTGAGGGGGTGGAAAAGAATTTACCATGCTAATGGACATCAGAAGAAAGCAGGAGTGGCAATCCTTATATCAGATCAATTAGATTTTAAGCCAAAGACTATAATAAGAGATGAGGATGGACACTATATCATACTCAAAGGGTCTGTCCAACAAGAAGATCTAACAATTTTAAATATCTATGCCCCCAACGTGGGAGCAGCCAACTATATAAACAAATTAATAACAAAATCAAAGAAACACATCAACAATAATACAATAATAGTAGGGGACTTTAACACTCCCCTCACTGAAATGGACAGATCATCCAAGCAAAAGATCAGCAAGGAAATAAAGGCCTTAAACGACACACTGGACCAGATGGACATCACAGATATATTCAGAATATTTCATCCCAAAGCAACAGAATACACATTCTTCTCTAGTGCACATGGAACATTCTCCAGAATAGATCACATCCTCGGTCCTAAATCAGGACTCAACCGGTATCAAAAGATTGGGATCATTCCCTGCATATTTTCAGACCACAATGCTCTAAAGCTAGAACTCAACCACAAAAGGAAGTTTGGAAAGAACCCAAATACATGGAGACTAAACAGCATCCTTCTAAAGAATGAATGGGTCAACCGGGAAATTAAAGAAGAATTGAAAAAAATCATGGAAACAAATGATAATGAAAATACAACGGTTCAAAATCTGTGGGACACAACAAAGGCAGTCCTGAGAGGAAAATATATAGCGGTACAAGCCTTTCTCAAGAAACAAGAAAGATCTCAGGTACACAACCTAACCCTACACTTAAAGGAGCTAGAGAAAGAACAAGAAAGAAACCCTAAGCCCAGCAGGAGAAGAGAAATCATAAAGATCAGAGCAGAAATCAATGAAATAGAAACCAAAAAAACAATAGAACAAATCAACGAAACTAGGAGCTGGTTCTTTGAAAGAATTAATAAAATTGATAAACCCCTGGCCCGACTTATCAAAAAGAAAAGAGAAAGGACCCAAATAAATAAAATCATGAATGAAAGAGGAGAGATCACAACTAACACCAAAGAAATACAAACTATTATAAGAACATACTATGAGCAACTCTACGCCAATAAATTTGACAATCTGGAAGAAATGGATGCATTCCTAGAAACATATAAACTACCACAACTGAACCAGGAAGAAATAGAAAGCCTGAACAGACCCATAACCAGTAAGGAGATTGAAACAGTCATTAAAAATCTCCAAACAAACAAAAGCCCAGGGCCAGACGGCTTCCCGGGGGAATTCTACCAAACATTTAAAGAAGAACTAATTCCTATTCTCCTGAAACTGTTCCAAAAAATAGAAATGGAAGGAAAACTTCCAAACTCATTTTATGAGGCCAGCATCAGCTTGATCCCAAAACCAGACAAGGATCCCACCAAAAAAGAGAGCTATAGACCGATATCCTTGATGAACACAGATGCGAAAATACTCAACAAAATACTAGCCAATAGGATTCAACAGTACATTAAAAAGATTATTCACCACGACCAAGTGGGATTTATTCCAGGGCTGCAAGGTTGGTTCAACATCCGCAAATCAGTCAATGTGATACAACACATCAATAAAAGAAAGAACAAGAACCATATGATACTCTCAATAGATGCTGAAAAAGCATTTGACAAAGTACAGCATCCCTTCCTGATCAAAACTCTTCAAAGTGTAGGGATAGAGGGCACATACCTCAATATCATCAAAGCCATCTATGAAAAACCCACTGCAAATATCATTCTCAATGGAGAAAAACTGAAAGCTTTTCCGCTAAGGTCAGGAACACGGCAGGGATGTCCATTATCACCACTGCTATTCAACATAGTACTAGAAGTCCTAGCCTCAGCAATCAGACAACAAAAGGAAATTAAAGGCATCCAAATCGGCAAAGAAGAAGTCAAATTATCACTCTTCGCAGATGATATGATACTATATGTGGAAAACCCAAAAGACTCCACTCCAAAACTGCTAGAACTTATACAGGAATTCAGTAAAGTGTCAGGATATAAAATCAATGCACAGAAATCAGTTGCATTTCTCTACACCAACAGCAAGACAGAAGAAAGAGAAATTAAGGAGTCAATCCCATTTACAATTGCACCCAAAACCATAAGATACCTAGGAATAAACCTAACCAAAGAGACACAGAATCTATACTCAGAAAACTATAAAGTACTCATGAAAGAAATTGAGGAAGACACAACGAAATGGAAAAATGTTCCATGCTCCTGGATTGGAAGAATAAATATTGTGAAAATGTCTATGCTACCTAAAGCAATCTACACATTTAATGCAATTCCTATCAAAGTACCATCCATCTTTTTCAAAGAAATGGAACAAATAATGCTAAAATTTATATGGAACCAGAAAAGACCTCGAATAGCCAAAGGGATATTGAAAAAGAAAGCCAACGTTGGTGGCATCACAATTCCGGACTTCAAGCTCTATTACAAAGCTGTCGTCATCAAGACAGCATGGTACTGGCACAAAAACAGACACATAGATCAATGGAACAGAATAGAGAGCCCAGAAATAGACCCTCAACTCTATGGTCAACTAATCTTCGACAAAGCAGGAAAGAATGTCCAATGGCAAAAAGACAGCCTCTTCAATAAATGGTGCTGGGAAAATTGGACAGCCACATGCAGAAAAATGAAATTGGACCATTTCCTTACACCACACACAAAAATAGACTCAAAATGGATGAAGGACCTCAATGTGCGAAAGGAATCCATCAAAATCCTTGAGGAGAACACAGGCAGCAACCTCTTTGACCTCAACCGCAGCAACATCTTCCTAGGAACAACGCAAAAGGCAAGGGAAGCAAGGGCAAAAATGAACTATTGGGATTTCATCAAGATCAAAAGCTTTTGCACAGCAAAGGAAACGGTTAACAAAATCAAAAGACAACTGACAGAATGGGAGAAGATATTTGCAAATGACATATCAGATAAAGGACTAGTGTCCAGAATCTATAAAGAACTTAGCAAACTCAACACCCAAAGAACAAATAATCCAATCAAGAAATGGGCAGAGGACATGAACAGACATTTCTGCAAAGAAGACATCCAGATGGCCAACAGACACATGAAAAAGTGCTCCATATCACTCGGCATCAGGGAAATACAAATCAAAACCACAATGAGATATCACCTCACACCAGTCAGAATGGCTAAAATAAACAAGTCAGGAAATGACAGATGCTGGCGAGGATGCGGAGAAAGGGGAACCCTCCTACACTGTTGGTGGGAATGCAAGCTGGTGCAGCCACTCTGGAAAACAGCATGGAGGTTCCTCAAAATGTTGAAAATAGAACTGCCCTATGACCCAGCAATTGCACTATTGGGTATTTACCCTAAGGATACAAACGTAGTGATCCAAAGGGGCACGTGCACCCGAATGTTTATAGCAGCAATGTCCACAATAGCCAAACTATGGAAAGAACCTAGATGTCCATCAACAGATGAATGGATCAAGAAGATGTGGTATATATACACAATGGAATACTATGCAGCCATCAAAAGAAATGAAATCTTGCCATTTGCGACAACATGGATGGAACTAGAGCGTATCATGCTTAGCGAAATAAGTCAAGCAGAGAAAGACAACTATCATATGATCTCCTTGATATGAGGAAGTGGTGATGCAACATGGGGGCTTAAGTGGGTAGGAGAAGAATAAAGGAAACAAGATGGAATCGGGAGGGAGACAAACCATAAGTGACTTTTAATCTCACAAAACAAACTGAGGGTTGCTGGGGGGAGGGGGTTTGGGAGAAGGGGGTGGGATTATGGACATTGGGGAGGGTATGTGCTTTGGTGAGTGCTATGAAGTGTGTAAACCTGGTGATTCACAGACCTGTACCCCTGGGGATAGAGTATTATGCCTCCATCAGAAAGGATGAATACCCAACTTTTGTAGCAACATGGACGGGACTGGAAGAGATTATGCTGAGTGAAATAAGTCAAGCAGAGAGAGTCAATTATCATATGGTTTCACTTACTTGTGGAGCATAACAAATAGCATGGAGGACATGGGGACTTAGAGTGGAGAAGGGAGTTGGGGGAAATTGGAAGGGGAGGTGAACCATGAGAGACTATGGACTCTGAAAAACAATCTGAGGGTTTTGAAGGGACGGGGGGTGGGAGGTTGGGGTACCAGGTGGTGGGTATTATAGAGGGCACGGTTTGCATGGAGCACGGGGTGTGGTGCAAAAATTAATGAATACTGTTATGCTGGAAATAAAAAAAATAAAAAAAAAAAAAAAAAAAAAAAAAAAAAAAAAAAAGATGGAGGTCTCTACTTGCCTCACCAGGGACTATTTGGAAGTGGGGCCTGAGTCAACTGCAGCTATGATTAGATTTCAAAGGCATGTGGATCACATCTCTAAGACTCGAAATCTGGGTACAGAGTCTGACCAACTACAAAACAGGGATAGAATATATGGAGTGAGGACTACTTACCAAAGCCCTGGGTACCATACTCCCACAGAAATGGGCCACTGTAATGGCTTAACTCATCAGTCAGTCCCTTAAGATGTCATCCCCCATCTGCACCACTTATGGTGCCAGAAATTGCAGATGCTGCTTTAATCAAGTGAAAATACTTCCCTAGATCCATCGAAGCCCCATTTCATTTTCTGTTCTGGATGAGATCTGGCAGAGATTAGAAATAATACACACATACCTGTTGAGTGTTGACCTGAGGTTAGCACACATAGGTTATGATGGAGGCTGACACTCAGTCACAGCACAGAGAGTCAGCTGGTGTTCCACTGCAGACACAAAGCAATCAGGCTCACTGGTCACCAGCCTCTCACTAAGGGCCCACTGTACTTGACCCTGTGTATTCCAAGATGGAGAAGCCCTGGCTTATGCCCCAGGAATGGAGAGCATTGAGGACTACATCAGCTGTGAACAAAAAAGGAGGGAACTCATAGATGAGAACAGAGGAGGAGGGAGAAACCAGCAGAGCTGGATGAAGTGCCTTTTCCTATGCAGCAACCTTGAGAGCCTAGTCAGCAGCACTCAGAGCCCTTGGACATGAGCGCCCATCTGGAATCTTGCTGAGTTCAGGGGTCGGGGTGGGGTGCACTCCCTTGGCCACTGCTGGAGCTCCAGGACCTTGGGCAATGGACCAGGCAATGGGCATTCCTGTCAGGAGTAGGACTCACCCTCCCACCTCAACCCCCACTGGCTCTCTCAGAGAGTTCTGCTACAGGTACTGGTGCCTTTGGTGTTTTCAGAGTTTCTAGAAGCCCCAAACATCTGCCCTCCACTCTCCAGTACTTATGTGGGAACCAACTCCTCCCCCAAATTCCCAGTGCCCTCATTCTACCTTCCTGCTTCCTAGGGCATGGCTAGACTGTTTCGGGTCACGTATGTGTTCTCCCTCTCTCATATACACACTCACTCACATCCTCACAACACACCAGACACCCACGCATAGACCCTCACATTCATATACACTCACAACCCACATACACTTATGCAGCACTCTCGCACTCACAAAAACCCTCACACTTATAAATACGCACAACCCTCACACTCACACTTATGCATGTTCACAATCCATGCACACCCATAAACACTTGCACATGCTCACTCACACATGTTCACCCTCCCTGAGCTCACTCACGCTATCATACCCAGCTTGCCTTCCTTTCACTCTCACAGCACATCACACCTTACAGTTTTACTCTCCACGGCCCATTCCTTTCCCATTTCTGTTTCCCATGTTCACGTCCCTATCCGTTTCTCCCCACCCCCCCAGTCCCATTCCCTCTGGCCCTTCCGGCTGAGCCCCTAACACACCCCTGTCTAGGATGGTCTGCATTTAGCAATGGAAACCTATGACAGACGCATTCTGGAGCCGCCATGCCTCAGCATGGAATCAAGGAGAACTTCCTCCATACCAAAGGTGTGAACTAACAGTGGATCTTCAGGGACAGGACAAAGTCAAAGGCATTTAGGAGTGAAAAAGCATTCCTGGAGCCATAGACAATGTCCATTTCTGGTCATCTGGGCTTAGTTACATAGCCCTTAATGAGACTACACCACAGGCCTGAAGGGCTGGGCCTGAGTTTCTGTTATACCATAAGCAGGCCTGCATGGTTTCCAGGCACTCTACATATTTCAAGTCCCTGGCCCAGAAGATTCCCCTGGACCTGAAAAGTGGGGTGGGATTGGCTGTGGGGGTACTTAGTTTAGTTTTAACCCTCACAGAACCTGGCATGGGGACATAGGTGTGAGCGGCTTATTTAGAAGTAGTCCCAGGGGGCTCCTGGGTGGCTCAGATGGTTAGGCATCTGCCTGAGGCTCAGGTCATGATCCCAGGGTCCTGGGATTGAGCCCCCACATTGGGCTCCCTGCTCATCAGGGAGTCTGCTTCTCCCTCCCTCTCCCCACTGTCCACCCTGCTTGTGTACTATCTCTCTCTCTCTCTGTGTCAAATAAATAAGTGGAATCCTATAAATAAATAAATAAAGGCAAGAGGGGCTCCTATGGGCTTGAGAAGGCTCTGGGGGAGAAAGCAACAGGGTGCATGGAACACCTGAGGTGGGCTGAGGCAGGGTGGAGGGCAGGTGAGTTGGAACTGCCCACCACAACCACCACTGAAATCAGAGATAGGCTGAGGGAGCAGCCACAACAGGCACATGTGGGCCTGAGTCAGCCTCCATCCCAGAGAAGGACCACCCCAAGGATACTAATACGCCAGGCATGTGCTAGGCATCTAAGACATCTGAGAATGTTTTATCTGAGACATCTGAGAACAACCCCACTCCTGAGCAGAAGCAGTTCTTTCTCTGCTCTGGGTCTCAGTTTCTCTATCCTCCCAAAGGGGGGTTGGAATGCTTTCTCTACAGATGGCACAAAAATGGATGCAAGGCAGTATATGACTCTCCAGTGCTTTGCACTCCTCATCACCAATCAAGGCCACACCTTTGCCCAGAAAGGTACAGTCTAACAGCAAAATTACAAGTACCTTATAAGCAGAGAATCACTATGGAGACAAGGCAGTCCTCATCCCCTGGACATCGTGGAGGCTCCTGCTCGAGCATTTGAGGGGTGGGGAGGGTGAGGGCAGTAGAGAGCTTGTGACAATGCATAGGCCTTGGAAATGAGATGTGAGTTCACAGCCCAGGTCTGCCCAAAAGCTGGTGTCTTTAGAAAGGTCATTCATTCTCTCTGCCAATGGGAAATGGGCTGAACTCTGGGCTTGGCTGATAGTTTGAAGACACAGTATCTGTGAAGAACCAGTACCCAAGACCTAGCACAGAGCAGTTCTGCAGCAAATGCCCTCTGCTGGCTGCCCAATCTGCGGGCCAGAGAATATCAGCTGGGCTCCCCCAAAGTCAGGCTATCGACTCTCCTGCAAAGCCTCCCACCCTCCTTCACTGGATAGAACAGTGCTGGGGGGTGGGGGCTGTGCAGGTGTTGGGGTTGGGGGGGGTGGGCCAGCAGCAGCCCTGGAAGTGCTCAAGCTTTACAGTCCCCCGGCAGGGGCTGTGTTCCCCTCCACTAGCTCAGACCCTCGGCCCTCTGAGGAGCCCTGAGCTTAAGGGAACCAGGTGCCTTCAGTAAAAAAAAGAAAGAAAGAAAGAATCTACAAATAAAGGGTGATTTTGCAAGGGAGTGTGGTGCATTTTTAGGGGCTCCAAGCAGTTTCACAGACCCGAACACAGAGCAAAGGTATTCAGGGACCACAGAACAGTTCCTATACCTAGTAGGGTGGTGGGGGCCCAGGCCACAGGCAGGGATGGGGTGGGAAAGGCCCCTCCTCCAGCTGCTCACTGGTCTCCAATAGCAGACTCCTAGGTGGCCCTACTGCAGGTGGGTGGAAGGAAGGATGGGGAGAGGTTCAGCTCAGTGAAAAGCCAGGTTCATGCAGCTTTTCCTGTGAGGGGCCTTACATCCCAGGGACAGGCTTTTCTTAAAAGCAGCTTGTCTTGCTGCGGATATGAAATGGGTACATGCAAGTCCTGGGTGAGAACACCCCTCCTCTCCACACACTCCCAGAAATGCAGTCCCTCTCACATCTCACTAAACAAATCTGGGAATATATAGAGGCAGGAAAATCAAGACACTGGACTGAAAAATCCATTTATGAAATCTTTCTTTTTGCAACACACAAAGATGTCCAAAATTCAAAATGCATGAAAGCATGTCAGATCACCAGATACAAAAATACAGCAACCAAATGAGCAGCTGTGGCAAGAACCAAATGCCCACAGGGAACCTGGGTGGCTCAGTCAGTTAAGTGTCTGCCTTCAGCTCAGGTCATGATCTCAAGGTTCTGGGATCGAGCTCTGTGTCAGGCTCTCTGCTCAGCCAGGTGTCTCTGTCTCCCTCTCTCTCTCTCACTCTCACTCAAATAAATAAATCAAATCTTAAAACAAAAAAAGCCCATAGATGTCACTAGTAGTGAACAGAAACCAAATTCAGATAAACTGATATTTCAGTACCTCGATTTTCAGCATTGATTTTTATTGAGAGGACTGACCTGGGGCCCTTAACAGACTGAGCCCAGTGCCTGGCAGATGCAAGAGGTCATCCCAGAGCGCTGCCATAAATCCCTGTCCTGCTGCATTGACCTTTGTCATCCCAGTGGCCAGCCAGGAACCTGGGCACAGTAACACAAGCTCACTTTCCCTGGTACTGTAGGAGCACATGGTTGAGTGAAATGGGGGAGCCAGTCCAAAGGGCTCTCCAACCTTCAGCAGGTATGAACTACAGAAACTTCTGGAGAATCCAAACTCAAACCACTAAGCTGGAAATTGTTCATATTCCAGAAAGCCTGTATTTTACCCTAGGTCATTACCCTCCCTAGGTCATTTAAAGTGGGGAATCAGTGGAGCAAAGAGGGGAGTCATAAAATAATGTGTGCCAAAGAAGATCAGTGCACGTGGATCACATAGTATGACTGTAATTCTGTGAAAGTCAGCAGGGACAGCAGGACTGGCTCTTGGTAGGGTCATGGCTCCATGGTACCCTTTCTTCTCCTCAGTGCTCCCGTACTATCTTCAGGACAGGATACTTGTATTGTCTGGTGGCAGGGACGCGACTGCTTAAATATTTTTTAAGAAATGAGTGTTGCAATGGCATCAAACAGACCTAAGCACCAAACTCAACTTTCCAACAAGTTGATTAGAAGTTCCTGACACCAGCTTTCAAAACTCTCCCCAATGCCCCTGCTGCCCACAGCCCCCATCTGCCTCTTCATGGAACCAGCTACTCCCTGACTCACCACACTCTGCCTCCAGGCTGTTCTGCTGTTCAGTCCCCATGGCTCTGCCTTCCATTCCCCTTCTCTCCCTGGCTAAATCTCGCTCAATCTGCAAGGTCCACCTCAAGCCGACCTGCTCCATGAAAGCTCGCTTGGCTCCTTAGCTGAATGGGGCTGCCGCTAGCCACCCTCTGAAATCCCAGAACGCACGTCTGGAACCCATTTAAAGGAATCTGCCCAGACTGCTGGCCTGTGGTTCCCTCCGCCATAGACACATCACGAAGCTGCCCACATCTTTGCAGCCCCTGCTCCCTGGCAAAGATGCAGTGCTCATGGTCAAAGGACAGTAAACAACAGTATAAAATAAATCCTCCATCTCAAGCCAAGGAGGGCTACTTGGGCAAATATACTTTCACCCCAATCCAAAGGGATTTCCATATACGTTACTCTTTTCCTCTACAGAATAAACAAAGTTGGTCTTTTCATGATATTTCAAGTATACTGTTAAAGAACTACTTCAAATGTCGTCTTCAAAGACAAAAATTCAGGAGAAGCTTATAAAATACTTCTGTTAGTCCTGCTGAAGAAGCAGCAACAAGAATGGTAACCCTCCAGTCTCTGCCTCTTCACTTTGAAGCTGGACCTCCCGGCCACCATCAACAGGGGCAAACCTGCCCTCTTGCCATGGCCTGGCCTGGACTCCATCTCCGTCAGTGATGCAGAAGCCACCTCTCGCCCTCACAGGGAACCCTTTCCTCCACCTCAGGCCCACAGGGTGCTCCCCTCTCCCTCTAGCCTGCCTCCTCCCTCCAGGCCACCCATCCCCTCCCCCGCCTGCCCCCCACTACTACCTGCCCTGCACCTGCTTCCCTTCGACCCCGTCCCTCCTCCTTGCCCCCCACACCCTCCCTCCTGCCTGTCCCCTCCTGCCTGAACCTCCATCTGCACATCCTCCTTCCTACCTATCCCCCCACCTTCCCCCTCTTACTTGCCGCCATTGTAACCCTCCCCCCAACTGCCTACCGTCCCCCACACCTGCCCCCTCCTGCCTGCCCCCGACCCACACACACCCCTCCTGCCTGCCCCCTCCCACCTGCCCCTCTCCAGCATCCACATCTGGTTTCCCTTCCCCACAAGTTTCACAATGGACAGATTCTGCACTTCAAGGATTTATGGGTCCTGCTGCCCCTCCTTGCTTTTGATATGATTCCATTATGTGCTTAAAGTCTGGGCTGTGCTCTTGGCTCCTGGGAGCTGTTTATGACAATTCTTTTACAGCCCTAAATCATTCACCATTAGGAACCTGGTCGTGTTCAGAAGCAATGACTAGTTAGACTAGTTCCTAAGACAGAAATTTGCAATGTATGTCAGACAGTTGGTTGAAAAATTTTCCTCATACATGATTAATTAAGGCTAACGTTCACCTGGAAGCTAAGTCCTCTGAGCAACGCCTTTGACCCTGTCCTCTTACACATGGCTGAGACCCTGATTTAGGGGCAAATGAGAAACATCCCCGCCCCAAACCCAATCACTTCCTCCTTCTGCTGTACTCCTTTCTCTGGGAGCTAAAGACCCACTGATAGAAGGCTTGGTAGAAATACCAGCACTGCAAACGCCTCCCTCTCCATAACAAAGGGGCCTGAACCGGCTTTCATTTTCCATCTCTGAGTTACATTTTTCAGGAGAAGACAAAGAATTCTCAGAATAAGAAGACAAAGTGTTTATTCCCTGCCCTTTGGTCTAGGACTTCCCTTGGCCAAGGTTTCTCTTGCCTCCCAACTCCCCGTCATGTCTCCTTCACAGAAAGCCAGACATCTTCCTAACAGGTAAAATCTGATCACTGGACCTTCCTGCTCACAGGGCTCAAGGGGTCCTTATCATCTAGGTGGTGAAGGCCAAGGCCCTGCGCAGTATGGCCGTCATTCACACATCCAGCCATCCCCGCTTTTGTGCCAGATCCCTGCCCTAAACTCACAGCTGTCTGTGAGTTTGTCCCCGCTGCCCTGTGACACCAGCCCCCTCCACCATCTCCGAAGCACTTACTTAAGCTGCTCTCTCCACCTGGAATGTCCTCCTTGATGCCTGTCTTTTCAGATGGTCTCCTCCTCCCCCACTAGAGCCTGAAAGCTCACTCTGCCCCACAAGAGAATTCCCAAGTGTGTCTATCCTTCCCCTCCTCAGCCGGGCCCAAGGCAGATCCAGGGGGGCTCCCATATCTGTGTGTCTGAGACCACCACTTGAAGGAGGGTGGCCCAAAACCACACTGCAGCCCCTGATGCTGAATGTAGGGTGGCTATTCAAATTACAAGAACTTTAGTGAACTGTTGGGGGGGTTACGATTTATTTTTTAACTTTTTAAAATTTAAATTCAGTTAATTAACATAGAGTGTATTATTAGTTTCAGAGGTAGAGTTCAGTCACTCATCAGTCTTATATAACAGTGCTAATTCCATCACGTGCCTTCCTTAATGCCCATCACCCAGATACCACACCCACCACCCCCTGCTCCCCCAGCAACCCTCAGTTTGTTTCCTATAGTTATGAGTCTCTTTTGGTTTTTCTCCTTCTCTGACTTCATCTTGTTTTATTTTTCCCTCCCTTCCCCTATGCTCCTTTGTTTTCTTTCGTAAATTCTACATAAGAATTTCACACAAGTAATGCATAACTTTTTAGGGTAAGTGTGTCCCCGCATGTTGCATGGGCATCGTGTGTTTGTGTTTGCCCAACCCCAGCTGGATGGGAGCTCTGGGACACCCTGCAGGGACAGGAAGTAAAGATCACAGGCCAGCACCACAGGGCAAGGGAAGCAGTGGGGAGGCGACCTTCCCCTGTTCTCTCCTCCCAGGGGTCAGCATATGGCCGTTCTGAGCACATCCTGTAGCCACACTACTTGGAGGTAAAGATCAGCTCTGCCACCGGCCAGTTATTTGGGGCAAGTTACTTCCCTTTGCTGTGTCTCTGTGCCCTTTTACACACGGGGGTCACCCATCCTAGGTGTTTATGATGATTAAATAAATAAATAGTTGTACAGCGCTCAGAATAATCCTTGACACAAAATAACTGCTATTAGAGCACCTGGGTGGCTCAGTGGGTTAAAGCCCCTGCCTTCGGCTCAGGTCATGATCCCAGGGTCCTAGGATAGAGCCCCGCATTGGGCTTTCTGCTCAACGGGGAGCCTGCTTCCTTCTCTCTCTCACTCTCTGCCTGCCTCTCTGCCTACTTGTGATCTCTCTCTGCCAAATAAATAAAATCTAAAAAAAAAAAAAAAAACAAACCATAATGAGGGCTATCTAAGCCTCTCACAAACATAAAGCGACAGCAATTAGCCAAGCAAACCCACAGACAAGGGGACAAGACAAGGAAATCTAATAATAATAGTAAAATAAAACAAGAACAGACATCTGTGGAGCACGCTACGTGACAAGACCTTGTGCCGCATGCTCGTCCTTATTTGATCCCCACCACAGTCCGACTGTTATTTCGCCTGTCCTCTTTTTACTGGTGAGGAAGCTGGGGCACCGAGAGGCACCCCGTGGTAGACTACGGTTCTGAACCACAAAGTCTGACTCTAACTCACTAGACTGGGGTAAACTGTGTCAGTTTGTTCATCACTCATTCACTCATTCATGCATTCCTTGAGCACCTGCTGTGTACCAGGCCATGGGTTCCTGCCAGAACACTGGAGTCAATAAGAAAGTCCTCTGAAGTTCCTAGACTGATAGGGAAGATCTTGAGGGAGGCTTTGCGGGCATGAGAAGAGGTACTAAAGAGAAAATGAGCCTACAGACCCCGCACGCCGACAGCAGTGGCCTCTCCCTGACTGGGACAGGGGCAGGGAGGGGATGGGACAGATGGCACATGGTCACAGAAGGCTTCCCTGTGAAGCCTTGCAGATTAAGAAGGTAAAGCAGCAACTGGCCTGACCAGGGGACAGGGGAGAAGGCTTCAGAGAAATAGGGAGCTTGTCAAAGGAGTTTGAGTTGGAGCTTTCAGGGAATTGAAGACTAAAGGGTGTGGCTGGAAGGGGTGGGGACACCCCTACAGTACAGGCTAGTGAGGGGCAGCTCCCAAAACCCACATCAGGAGACAGGGCTCAGTGGACCTTGACAGAGGCCTGGGGGAGAGGCTGGGACCCTGCTGGGAGCATGAAGTAGGACTGGCAAGAGAAGGAGAAGGAAAGCAAGACGAGGCAGGAGGGGCCTGCTGGGACAGACCTGTGAGCTGTGCTCTGGAACGTAGGGACAGCTGTGACAATGGGGCCCAAGCCCTCATGGGGCTCACCTGCACCCCAGGAACTCTACGTGCTGCTTCTGCGGTGCCCTGCAAAGCGGTTAAGGTGACCCAGGCCTCACTGTTTCAACTAAATGTTTTTGAGTTCCTTCCAGAATAAGAACATTCAAATAAACAGGAAATCGAGGAGAAAACCTTAAATGAATGCCCAAAGTCCTGCCACTCAAAGAGCATGCTGTTTGTACCTCTCATTCTGCCTTGCTGTATACAGCGGTTGCTGTCTTACATACTTGCAATCACGGTGTTTACACGACCTTGTATTGTCCCTCCTCGCTGCATAAGCATTTACTCCACGAAATTCCACGGATTCTGTAATCAGGAGTCTTCGTACCAGTATGATATTTCATTCAGGGCTTTCACTGTTTACTTAACCAACATCCCACTGTTGGGCATTCAGTTTAACTCCTTATTTGCACGTGGCATTTTTCCCTTATCAACTGTTTAAATAGGTCTGAAGTGTGTTAATGGGGTGAAACAGTTCATTTCAAACAGTCTGGTTACATACTATAAATATAATTTCCCCAAATCTTGTACCAATTTATAGTTCTGCCAGTGATGCCTGAGTGATGCTTCCGCCCTTTACCGTCGTCCGCTTTGAATGTTACGCTTTAAAATAAATATTCATTATCGGGTAGGACCCAAACCAAAATGCCATGACACTGCAGCATTCGTGTGGTTTTCCTTGATTGCTAATGAGGATGCACATTCTTTCATGAGTTGGCTAATAATTGCTTTTCTTTCTGTGTTCCCCCTGAATTGCACTTTGATGTCCTTTGCTCATTTACTTGTTAGAGCCCCCTTTTGAAAATATCTTTGCTTGTGTTCTTGATATGGTAAAGTGGCTTGTCTGCAGTGAGGTGGTGCTGAATAAATAAATGGGAAGATAAATGCTAACCGTGGGTCTGTCGTGTCTTCCACAAGAATCCTGTTGCATGTCCGGGGGAATACACAGCACCTTCGCTTACCCACCCGAGTGGCACAGCCCCTCTGCTCCACAAGGCTGCCCAAAGCCTAATTCAACACTGCCTAGCTACCCCCTGCACCATTTCCTCTACGCTCGGTTTCTCAGGCTCTCTAAACATTCCAAGTATAAAGAACAAAACCAAGAGTTGTCCTCAGGAAACCTCAATCTGCATCCCTCTCTCCCTCAGAGCAAAGCCGTGGGGAGGGGGTCAGTACGCAGAACTGTGCTAAAGGAAAGCCACCAAAGAGGAGGTAACTGGCCACCCAGGATCCCACAGGTTCTGGGGCACACTAGGAGAAAAGTACACGGACCTCCACCACAGGGAAGTGTTGTCTCTCGGCTCCCTGGGCTCCCTGAGCAGGAAAGCAGCCTTGACCAGTTCAACACCCACCTGCTCTGCAGACCTTTGGGGTGGGACCCAGATACCTGCAGGGTTTCCTGGGAAAATCACTCTCCTGCTCATTCACCTTCTCCTCCTCCTCCCAGCAAACACTTTTCTGAAAGCAAATGTGCTCAGAAGAACTGCCTTTTACTGAAAACATGGTCTTTCCAACAGTCACCCTTCCCCACCCCTACACGTGAACATACGTGCACACCCTCCCCTCTCCCGCTCTCACCTGACCTTGTGGTCTACACAGCCTAGATTCAGCAATTCTCTATCACACCCCTGGGCTTTTGCCTGAAACACTTTTATTTTCTCAAAGATGTGGCCAGGCACAGCAGTAGGTACAGAGGATGTGCAAGGAAGTCACAGATGCTACTTCACAGAACCAGCAGACCAGAGGATGACCCACCATACACCCCCAAATAAACAAGAACATGGTACAATGTGAGGTTGTTGCACATACAATGTAAAAAGTAAAATAGGTCAATGGCAGTTGACTGCAGGCACAGGAAGAAGGAGACTGACAGTGTGACCTGGTCTCAAGAGTGACTATTCGGGAGAAGAGGGCCACCTGCCAACACCTGGACAGCAGCAGTGTGGGCAAGGACAAAGATCCTGAGACAGGGACAGGCTTGGCATGTCTGAAGGAGAGGACAAGGCACTCTGGGGGAGAATGGCCATGGAGAGAAAGGTGGATGCTGGTGACGAGGGGACTGGCTTTGACTCCTGAGATCAGGAGCCAGAAGGGCATTGAGCAGGGTGTTAACCCCAGGAGATCACTGTGTGAAGAGTAGAGACTACAAGGGGGCAGGAGTGGTCTCCTCCCACTGTCACCTAGTTAATTCCTTCTCATCCTTCAGACTGCCGCCCAGGGGGCATTTCCTCTGGGAAGCCACCTCTGCCTACCCACTTGCTGAGATCCCCTGATGAGACCCAGCTTCCCTTCAGCACATCTAGCTCTGGAGTAACTTCATGTGCATTTCTGGTTGTGTGATTAATGTCTGTCTTCCCCCACTAGACTCTGAATTCAATCTCAGACAGTTTTCCCACTCCCTCAAGGAATGATTTTCTGCTTCTACTTCCTCCCATCTCTGTGCCCCCCACAACTTGCATGTACCCGTTCCACAAAAGCCATCATGATCATAAATAGTTGCTAGTACTTACACACACATACAGACACATACACACACCAGACTGTGCTCCAAAGGGCAGGATATATCTGTGGTCCTTCACTAAACTTCAGAGATCCCCTTCAATTAGGCAGTGTTGGTGTGCAGAGGACTGTCTTACCCAGATCCACTTCACCCTGCCCCATTGACCTGCTCAAAGACTCCCCACATGAGCTCAGTAGAGAGTCTGCACCCTAAAGGTAAGTCAAAGGTCGAGAGCACTCTCTTTCCCAGTTGAGAAGCATTGTCCACAGATAGGCCGGCAGCAGAAGGCCCCCATCCTCTCCTGTACCAGTGACCCTCAGAAGAACTCACACAAACAGGAGTGAGCTCTGCTTGCAGAAACACATGACTGTATTTTGGGGCACCTGGGTGGCACAGTTGCTTAAGCATCTGACTCTTAGTTTTGGCTCAAGTCCTGATCTCACGGTCTTGAAAGCCAGCCCTGCATTAGGGTCCATGCTCAGTGCAGAGTCCGCTTAAGATTCTTTCTCCCTCTCCTCTCCCCCTCCCCCCACGGCATGCATGCTCGCGCGTGCCCTCTCTCCTTCTCAAATAAATAAATAAATCTTTAAACGCGCACATATATACACACACACACAGAGCTGTATTCTGCAAACCAAAGATGAGCATTCATACACTAAGGAGTACAACTAGGGACTAAACACGGGATTGCCTGACCTCTGATCTCACCCTGGAAGTTGGGAACCTGGCCTGTATTTTTAGGGTCCACTTTTTCCTATAAAAGCTCATTGACCATGATCCCTGATGCTGTTAGATCCTACTTAACCAATCAGCACTGTTAATTAAAAAGAAACAAAACAAAACTATTTCACATGGTCTGAGAAAGCTTGGTAGGTGAGAAATGCTTTTTTGCGAATAAAATGCATTATATTTTTTAAAGGGCCATTTGTATTAAAAGACTTAAAATGGGCATGACATGGCCCAATGATTCTGAGACATGGTCAATTTTTTTTTAAAGCTTTTATTTACTTATTTGACAGAGAGAGAGAGAGACAGCAAGAGAGGGAACACGAGCAGAGTGAGTGGAAAAGGGAGAAGCAGGCTCCCACCTAAGCAGCGAGCCCGACATGGGGCTCCCAGGACCCTGGGATCGTGACCTGAGCCAAAGGCAAACACTTGACAACGGCACCACCCAGGCACCCCGAGACATGATCAAGTTTTAAAGGGTCCCAAAATTGAGCTACAAGAATATCTGTCATAATACAGATATTACTTCTGAGATAATACAGTGGAAAACAATCTACGTATCTAGCAGAGAGTAATTACTTAAAATAATTATGACACATCGTACAGTGGCATATGCTGTATCCAAAATACTAACAACTACACACAGCACATAGTGAGCACTTCCTCTGTGATGGGGACTGCATTAAATGCTTTACAGGTGTGATCTCATTTAATCCTCCCTAAACTGCGGGTACTACTCTCCTCACCATCTCCCAGATTAGAAAGTCAATATTGAAAAAAGTTCAGTCATTTGCCCCAGATCCCACAGCTAGTAGCAGGATTCACACTCAGGCAGTCTGACACGGAGACACCAAGGTCCCAGCCACAATGCTCTATGACCTCATATAACGATATTAAAAGAGAGCGTGGAAAAGCAAAACCAGCCACGTGGAAGAATGTTGGTGATACCGTGATCGGTAAAATAAGCAAGTTATTAAATGGAACACACACACTGATCACACTGATGCAAATGAATGCAAGCAAAGACAAAAGGGGTGGCATCTTGGTGAAGACCTCTGGATGGGTGGAGGTGTGTTTTTTCTATGCTTTTTTTCTGCCTGTGTTTTCTGATTTTTCTGTAACAAAGGTTTTGATTTTGTACTAAGAAAAACATTTCAAGGGATTAAAAATTTTTTAAATTAACGCGAATGCCAAAAATCACTCCCTTGTACTCCTCTTTTGCATAAACCCAAATATCCAGCTGTTGGCCTTGCTTTAAGTATAGATACGACTGCACGCATAGGACTCAGGAAATGGCCTGAAGCCAGCTCACGAGATCTGCAGGCTCTTCATGGCCAAGCATCCTCTCAAGGCGGCCAAAGACTCAAACTGGGAAGAGACAGTACACGTTTTTCTACTCTCCCCCAGCATCCTGCCCTCCCCATTCTCTCCAGGACCCTCTCTGGGTATTTGTACCCCCAGAGAGTTACTGAGCTGACAGCACAGAGCTGTGCAAGCTGGAAGAACCTGGCAGCTTCTGCCCTGGCTTCAGCTCTGGCCTGGGAGCCAAGCCCAGGGACCCCTGGAGTCTGAGACACTCCATCCCCTGTCACTGGGTCTAAGAAGGAAGCACTTCAAGCACATGAAGGAGACAGGACAGCCAGGAGACTGGTGCCCCCATGCTGCAGCCCCATATACCAGGGACCCTCCCAGCTTGGCCACCTGCTTCCTGGCCACAGGATCTTAAACAAGACATTTCTTCTATCTGAGTCTATTTCCATGCTCATCAAATAAAGAATTAAAATATCAACTTAGAAAAGGACTTGCAAGAATCAAAAGAATACATACTAAAATACATCTTACAAGGATACCAGGGAGTACCATTTCCTGGGCACCAAGTATGGGTCAGGCACCATGCTGAACACTTTCTATGTCTGATCTTACATACAGCTCTCGCAGTTGCCCCGTGACAGGCACAGGAGGCAAACTGAAGGCTTAGAGCAGCTGAGTGGCTTGGAATGGTAGGGAATGGAGCAGGTACTTCTTTTGCCATGCCTTGGCCCACGCCACTCCACCACAGAACCTGGCATAGGTGGGGAACATGGACTTGGTCCAGGTGATTACCTGCCATGTGTCCCTCCTGGGCAGAGGCTTTAGAGAATGGTATGGCAATGAGGAACCCCCGGCTGCTTCTCCCCACCGCACAGGCAGCTCCCACAGACACACACCACTTGAGAAGCCTTCCTCTCAGAGTGACCAAATCGCCCTCACACCCATCCTTGGAGGCAGCCCCAGCGGCCACAGGCAATGGCTTTGCTGCTGTCCGACCTATGGCACCCTCCCTCCAGACCTGGCCTTGTGCTCTGGCCACCAAGGTGGCTGGCCCAACAAGGACAACTCACACGCTAGGAGTCAGGCCTGCTGGCACCCACACCTGGCACCTGCTCCAAAACCCTTTCAGTTCTCAGAAGATCTGGGCCGCGGGCCTGGGTCTCTCAGTGGCTCAGAACAGCAGGCCGGTCTGGCCAGGGGAAACCACGGGAAGCAGAAAAGCCGTTCCCTTAAGCAGCCCTTCAAGTGTCTGGTACAGTCGGGGCGCTGGCCGTATGCGAGGGTTGGAGCCCGGGTGTGCAAGTGTACGCAGAAGTGAGAGGGTAGCGGGCGTGAGTGTGCCTGTGCGCGCGTGGCTGCGAGTGAGCGCCGCTGTGATCACGGTCCCGGGGCGGGGAAGGTCTCCTCCCCCCACCTCGTTGAGAAATCTCAGTGAGTCAGCGAGCGGTTCTGCATATTAATGAGCTCGCTGCGGCGAGGGCAGGAGCGGATTTAAAAGAGGCCGGGGCGGGAGGAGGGAGGCTGCGGAGAAAGCGCGGAGCCGACCGCAGAAGCGCCGCGCGGTAGCCGAGGCACCCACCGACGGGCGCAGCGGGAGCGAGCGGAGCCGGAGGCGCGCTCCGGGCAGAGAGAGCCGAGCCGGCCGGGCGCCCTCCCCAGTCCCTGCTCCCGCGCCGCGCCCCTCCGGCCAGCATGAGGCTCCTGTCGGCCGCGCTGCTCCTGCTGCTCCTGGCGCTGTGCGCCGCACGCGTGGACGGTGAGTGCCCGGGAGGTCCCTCGTAGCCGTCCCGTCCCGTCCTGGGGCACCCGGGTGCGGACTGCCGGGCTTCCTGGGACCGTGGAGGTTCTGGGTGGGCACCGGGGGGAGGTCCGGGGCAGTAGACCCCGCACGCAGCTGAACGGCACCCCGCGCTCTCTCTTGCAGGGTCCAAATGCAAGTGCTCGCGAAAGGGGCCCAAGATTCGCTACAGCGATGTGAAGAAGCTGGAAATGAAGCCAAAGTACCCGCACTGCGAGGAGAAGATGGTTATGTGAGTTCTGGCTCCTCACCGTGAGCGTGTCAGCGCTGCTCTTAACCCGGTGCTGGGGCACAGCATGGGGCTGGATCGGGCGGGCTAACAAACATTCTTCTGTGCCTCTAGCAAGGCCTTGGACCAGCTTTTGTAACTGCCCAGCGAGTCCTTGGGACGCTGGCACGACAGTGTAAAAGGGAGTTTGGAAAGAGGGTCAGTGTCCCGTGCTCCCGGAAACAGCCCTCTGGGTTCACCTTTGCTAAGATTCAAATGGGCAGCCTAGGTGCATGCACTGCCCACCTTTCTGGGGTGATCAAGGGTTAAATGGCTCCCCTTGTGCCAACTTTTTAAAATCCAGATTCAAAGCATTCAAAACACACCCAGAACTATTGAACTTGCACCCAAACTGGGAGGCATGCTGCCTTTCTGTTACTGAAGAGAAAATAAAAACAAATGCTTTAAGTCCTCAGACCCTCCTTTCAGAGCCTTTTTCCGATCAGGGGACCGCAGACGGCCAGTTTTTGGCTTGTAGCGATTTCATTTTGAGACTGATCCTTGATCTTCCACCACCTGCTGGACTCCCGTGGGTCCCTGAGCCTGAGCGGGGCTGTGCAAAGTGTTCTGCTGGGGTTAATGTGCCATGTGGCTGGAGCCCTGCTTGGTGGGGATGCGAGGAATATTTTAAAAACTGGGGCAGAGTGAGAGAACACTGAGTTTCCTTGCTCCTCTGCCTTCCCAATTAACCACTTGAGTCCAGCACCACTGTTTCCCCACCAATATGCACTTGGCCAGGAAGGGAGCCCTTGGCAAAGCAGCTACCAAATATCTGCCACGGACCATTGGCCCTTCTTCCCCTCCCCCAGCAACAGGACACACTTTATTCTCAGTCTGGGCAAGTGCCTTCAGTCTGCTGGACCTGCTTGCCCAAAGGCCTCCACACAGGGCATGCAAAGGCAACCCCCACCCGCTACGGCCACCTGGGGGCTGTCCAGCCAGGCTCAAGTCAGGAGAATTTGCAAAGCCATTAGGCTTGAGCTGAACCACACTGCCTTCCCGCCCAGACACCTAAATTAACCTCCTGTCCCTGCCCCTTGCCTTGCAAACCCAAGTCCAGAAAAACTGCCGGAAAATCCTTTTTGGTGAGGTCCAGGGTTCCCATGACCTGAAAGAAGGGCTACAAGCCCTCCCTCCTCCCCATGGTGCCCAGGTAGGGGGCTGAAGATGACAGGGAAACTGAAAATTAGGTCTGCACTCCTCTAAGTGCTGAAAACCACCCGACCCCCAAGGCAAGGTGTCAAGACCTTTCAGAGAACGAGAAGCAGGGTATGGGGGTGCAGAGCCATCTCAAAAGGATAGAACCCTTGATAAACAGGCTTACTCTTTTTCCTGGCAAAACTTTTCAGAATAGAGAGTACACTGACGGCAGTGGGCAGGTGCAAGAAGGCTTTATGCAGCCTTGTGAAAACTTGCAGGGGGCTCTGGAGGTCCAAACACAGTCAGTGTCTCCTCCTAAACCTTCACCCACACCCAGGTCTCTCCTTCCTGAAGGCTAAACGTTCTTTCCCATCTCAAGCTCCTGAGAGTCTCTAGATCAAATGAGGGGCCAACACTTATGGCCAAAGCAGGTTTTCAATCACAAAAGCTGAACAAAAGCAAGTTTTCCAGCTCACCCTGAGTCACCCAAAAATCTCTGATGAGGCTGGGGGTGGGGTGGAGAGGACAATCGGTGGGAGATCTTACACCAGGAGACTCCAGATTTTTTAAAGGACAATTTGTGTCATACGTCCACTGAACTCTTGCCAAATCCCTCGGCACCCGGAACTGCTGAGGAGAGGGGACACAGGACCCAGAATCTCTAAGTAACTGCTGCAAACAGAAATCCTCATGTCTTCACCCCACAACCAATTTTCACAGTCCCAGCATTGTGACAGGCAGTTGAGGACTGTGGTGGGAGGGTAGAGTGTCCTCCCCTGCTGCCCCTCCCTTCAGGACTGGGAATACTCAGCCTGTACAGTGACCTGAGGAAGGGATTTTCATCAGGCTTCACCATATCCTTTCATTCTGAGTGCAAAGGCAGTGCTGTAGGCAGACAGCAGCGAGCTCAGTTCCCACAGAGCAGCCAGGTAGCACAGGGAGGAGACCAAGCACACTCCACCCTGATGTCTGGCCCTGTGCTTGAAACCTAGAAGGAAAGACAGGACCAGGGGAGCAACTGGTCTCAGGGAGGGCCAGGGAAGGCAGAGCCCAGTCCACAGGCATTAGCAGAAGACCCACTCCTGCTTTAGGAAGCTGGGGGGGGGGGTGGCTTGGAAACTAAGAGTGCAGGGAAGGGAAGAGGACAGGTTGCCCAGAAATATTCTGCTCCCATACTGGTGGCAAGAGTCATTTCCTTTCTCCCTGTCAACTGGGATATTTGGTTCATGGTGGCCCTGCTCCAACCTAGAACTTGGCCCTGTGCCCTGACACTTCACCTTGGGGAATCTGTGGGGTCATCACTGACCTCTCTCCTTCCCTTCTTGCTCCTCCTATTCCAGCCTCCAACCGCCTCTCTGCAACCCCACAGCTCATTCCCCAGCATGCAGTCCACAATCATCCCTTGCTCCTGCTATGACCTCTCAGGAAATGGCCCCTCTCACCTTCCACTTTTTCAAGTCCCCTATGTGGTCCTCATTCTGGAATACCATCCTTCCTCCCCAACCTAAAGCTTCCTCCTAAATCCTGCTGCACTAGCACTGCCCTGGCTCAGACCAGCAGAGAGGTTCTGGGCATGTGTCCTGCCTCCCCCTCCAGGCTGGAGCTCACACACTAAAGCTTCTCGTTCTCCCTGGCCAAACCATCTTCCATGACAAATACTAATGACAGTAACTCTTCACTGTGCACCTACCAGGCGCTAGGCATTCTCCATAGATTGTATCATCTCATCACCCAATAGCCCTAAGAGGAATGTCTTAATATTAGACCCACTTTACAGATGGGCAAACCCATTCAGAGAGTTTACCCAAGGTCCACAGACAGACCTGGGATTCATACTCTGCGTGCTGCCCCCTGCTTCTCTGCCACAGGGCTAGGACCTCCACTGGGTTGGAACACTGGGTGACAGAAGCCTGAAGGGAGGTCTTATTTTCCTGCCGAAGACTGAGACAACAGGGACTTCATGCTTAGGAATCAAAATGGGCTTCAAGGCCAGCAAGACTTAACTTCAAGATTGGCAATGCCTGGGACATTCTTCAGAAGATCAAGTAGAACAGGGTTTGAAGGGCCAGAGACCACATGTACAGAGCATGTCTATATCCCATCGCAAGCTCCTCATGTCTAAGGAAAGAGGTCTTAGCATGTGCACCTTGCTGGCATTAGCTCTCTCCACCTCTCCACCCCAGGTTCAGAGAAGCTGGAACAGTCCCCTGAGCTTTGTTCTCCAAGGAGACATAAGCCCTGTAAACAACAACCTCATGGGAATAGGGGCAGGGTAGGGGGACTATCCCAGACTCTGAGGGCTCCAGAGGAAAAGTGAGAGCCTATGGGGACACCCAGAAACTTCCAGAGAGCCAGCCAGGCAGGGAGCACATGGGCACACTCCCATGAAAGGAGGGAGGGGGCCACAGTCTCTCAGTGTCCTGACTGGGATAGACCAGGGCCACCCACAGGCCACAGTGAGGGGCTGTCATTCAGACTCCTCAATCCTCTACCCCATGCTGCTCCATTTCAGTATCACCACCAAGAGCGTGTCCAGGTACCGGGGTCAGGAGCACTGCCTGCACCCCAAGCTGCAGAGCACCAAGCGGTTCATCAAGTGGTACAACGCCTGGAACGAGAAGCGCAGGTACGGCCCCCCTCCTTGCACCTTCCTTCCCACCTTCCCCCCAGCTCCCGATCCTACGCCCCATCCAGCTCATCCAGCCTCATGCAGTGGGTGAACACCCACCACTGTAGCCACAACAAGCCCCGCTTACAGAGTCCCCATGGGGTAAGGAATTCACCACTTCCCAAGGCAGCGACTGCTCTCTTGGACAACTGGAAGCCATCGAAAATGTATCCTTTTGTGAACTAAAGTTTGCAGCTTGCTAATGCTTTAATTTGTAGTCTTAATTCCTCTTCTTTCTGAAGTAACTTAAGGTCTCCAGTCCTGTTTCCCTCTGTCAAATGAATGAGCCAGCACCCATGGCTGTCTGTGATTCTCATGTGGTAAAACATGACCACTTAAGTAACTGGGTTTATGAGCTGTAACACTGGGTACAACACCACGAGATGATGAGGACACTGCTTTGCCTGCAACATTCCCTCCCCTCAAGGTGCTGCCTGACCCCTGCTGCCCAGAAAGCTGATAGATGCCCTCCCATGCCGGTGCAGGGAAGGACCTTGGGCTTGACCCTTTAAAATCAGAGCCTCTTTTTTTTTCTATTTTTTTTATTAATACATAATGTATTATTAGCCCCAGGGGAATCAGAGCCACTCTTAATCTCAGAGAGCAAGAATAGCCAGATGACCGGAGCCATGAGACAGACCCCTGTCCTCTCTGGACTCTGTTTCTCCATAAACAGAAAATGACTTTCCATCTCTAGTTCCCTGAGGTCCTATGTCTGGCAAGTTCCTGGTTTCCCCATACCACATACAAGAGAACCTGTCCTGGAGCACACCCACTCCTCACACACTCAGGGCCTGTGTACACCTGTACCTACCTGTGTAGGTACTTCACAGATAGTGAACTTCTCTGCATGCTCAGAGAAGCACTTGCGTGTACACACATGCACACACACACGCACACACACACACACACGGAGGACTTCCTCAGGAGCTGCTGCCAGCACCTCATCCTGCAGAAGGGGAAACTAAGGCTAAGTGGAGGTGAGGAGTAACTTCCTGGGAGCACAGGGCAGGAAGCCAGGCCTCCCAGGGTCACCTTCACCCTGCCTAGAGGGGCTGCCTGAGCCACCCCTCCCAGTGTCTTACCCCGTCCTTCCACTCTAAGCTCAGCCCATGACCAGCTCTCCCCTGGCTGACACTTGGGCCCAACCCCAGTCCCTGAGCCTTCTGTGCAGCCTCCAAAACTGCCTCGTCTGCAGCTGCTTGAAATAGAATCTGATGACAGCGAGAGATTATTTTCTACAAATCTGATGGGAACCAAGCCCTCTTTCTGGTCAGGGCAGGTGGCTCACGTGGCAAAAGCAGGACCTGCCTTGTCCACTGTCATGCTCCAGACCCTGCGTCATCAAAGTGGAACAAGGCTAACCTTGGGGCCAGTCCATGGAGGGAGTTGAGAACATCTCTACCGACTGCTGGCAGACACTCAGGGGGTCTGCACACTTTGTCCCTCAGCCCTCCACCTGGGCCCTAGCTATGATGAAGAGGAGGCAGGCATGGGACAATGCAGTCCTGCTCTTATTTCTGCAAATTCCAGTGAGGAGGGCATCTCCGTTACCAGGCCTCCCATCACTTCATTACAAAATGAGCTCATCCTCTTTCTGGGGAACCTGAGGCGTCCTGGGAGAGGAAGAGGGCAATCTCTTGCCCTCCCCCTGTAAAAGATTGAAAATGTCTCCATGAATGTATAATGGAAAGAAAGGAACTATCTCAAAGATTTCTTTGCAGAGACAGCAAGAGAGTGCTAAACATGGGGTAGAGGAAGGAGAAGCCAGCCGGGCAGCCCAGGCCTATGGAGCCAGACCAGCAGCTCCACATCTCAGAGCCCCCCGCTTCTGGCTACCACGGGAAGCAGTCGCATCAGGCAGAGCCCAGTTAGGTGGTCCTACTCAGAAATCAGGAATGAGGCAGAGGATCGATGGGCTGTCTGAGTAGGAGGAGGCATGGCCCTGGAATAGCCATGGGGCAGAAGAGAAGGGATTTAAGTACCTAAAGAGAGGCAGTCTGGAAGGTGAGAGAGGAAGGTCAGCTTGGGAATGTATAGAGGCCCCACAACCACTAGAGGAAATGACCTTGAGCCACAGGCCTTGCTGACAGCCCCAGCCCCAGCCCTGCTGCCACCCTTCAGTCTTCAGGCAGCAGCTTCTAGAACTAGCATTCTTCTGGAGGACATGCATTTCTGGGCAAAATACAAAGAAAGATGCAATCCTAAGTTGAAGGAAGAGACGCCTGTCCTCCCCTGTCACATCCCTGCCCATGCTGGAGACAGACCTCGTTCCCACCACTGACAGTCAGTGCTCACTGGGCAAATCTGAAGTCCCCTGTCCCTCAGTTTCCTCACACATAGAGAGGGTTTGCTCCACAGGGCTTTGAGGATTGCAGAATGCACAAAGCCAGATTTGGGTAAGCTTTTGTGGTCCATGTAATGACCTCCTCTGAGGTGTTCCCCACTCCCACCCCCATTTCTCCCAAGCTCCAGCATTGCTGGAAGGGGAACTCCTAAAGACAAGGATGAAGCAGCTGAGCCACCTCTGGATCACGTCTGAATCAGGCAGCCTCTGGATCGCCTCTGTCATATCCTGAGCCACTTACACGGGTGTTTTCTCTTCTTAGGGTCTACGAAGAGTAGGGTGAAAAGTTCCGCATGGAAAAACGTCACACCAGCTGGGAGATGAGCGAAGGACTCTGCAGATTAAAAAAAAAAAAAAAAAAAAAAAAAGCAACAAACAAACTTTTCTTTCTCACAGGCATAAGACACAAATTATATATTGTTACAAAGCACTTTTTACCAAGGGTCAGTTTTTACATTTTATAGCTGTGTGCGGAAGGCTTCCAGATGTGAGACGCTTCTCTCTCCTGCTCCAGACTTTATCACACACTGCTTTTTACTGAAAAGGGGGAAACTCATGCCTTTCCTTCGTTAAAAAAAAAAAAAATGCTTTTTTGTATTTGTCCAGACATCACTACATCTGAGCTTTATAAGCGCCTGGGAGGAACACAGAGCTGGGTGGAAACATTTCATAGCAGCACTGCTCCATTGCTAATGCAGGAAGCTTCCGCTCAGAGGTCCTGGCGCCTCCACACAGCTGCCACAGGCTCTCCTGGGCTCATGGTTGGTCACAGCCTCAGGGGGACTCCACGGTGGCCCCTGTTACCGGGCAAGCAGAAACCAATGTCTCTGCCTCTGTTCTTTGAGGAACTTCCGTTTGGTTGCCAGGGAAATGTGCTTCATCCACCTCCCCCGGCCCCCAGTTTATTTTTGCATACTCTGGGAAACATCTCTAAGATTCTGAAATGGCAAAGCATAGGGTCCTTAAGGAAGGGGTTGGGTCTTCTCTCCTTCTTGTGAAAGGTTCACTGCTTCAGTACTGAATGCCCTGGAAGCACGTGATGTTCCCAACACTGTTAGCAAAATCCAACAAGAAAGTTTAAAAGTGTACCCAGACAGGCACAGTGTACAACTACAGACACACATTCTATCAGTGATGGAGAACCTTCAGAGCCTGTTTCTTTCCCTCCTTGCAACAGAACAGGCAGGACAGAAGCATTCTATCTGATTTCCCTGTGTCATTCTTCAATGTGAAACAGTGCAGTCCTCTTTTGAAAGCTGAGACAACCACGCGCTCTTTCCTTTGTAAATGTACTCTTCAAAACGCCCCCTCCACACACTGCCCCTTCAGTATATGCCTCATTGTACTGCTGTGTCATATGCTATGCACATGTCAGAAACCATTAGCCTTGCATGCAGGTTTCATATTCTTTCTAAGACAAAAAGAAAAGTAATAAAATATATTTGAAATGTACCAAAATTCTAGACTACTGATGTTTTTTCTATTCAGTGAGGTCAGGATGACCATCAAATGTTTAGCACATTGTGAATAAACAGGGACAGATGCTTTGGGAAGGAAGGAAAATATGTTTCCCAAATTCCTTGAAATATTGTCCCCTTTGTGGAATGCCATTATGGTCCTGAAGCCAGAAAGCTAGGTCTTCAAGCCTCAGGGCAGGCTCATCAGAATAACCAGGTCCATACATATGGAACTAAAGGGTCCCTATTTAGGGAAGAGAGTAAATGGGGAATCAATCAAGATCTGCGTGGCCCAGGGCCCCATGATTCCAGTGGGGATCAGGGAGAAGTGGCAAGTGCCCACCATGTGGCTGTGGGGCTCTGGAGCCAGGCTGTCTGGGAGCCGCGGCCAGGGAAACATGGAGGCTCTCTTTTTGCTTCTGTGAGGTGGGGCCGATGAGCACATGCCCCATGGCACTTCTGGGGGCTGCAGGAGGCAGTTCACATAGAACTCAGGGCACCAGGGCTGAACACTTGGTAAATGTCTGCACCCTTAATATTCACGACAGCAGGCCACTCTGTACTGTGCACAAACCACCCACAGCCCCACATCCCACTGTATCCAACTCAGCCAGGCCTTCAAATAGGCCTCTCTGTTCCCCCATGTCCCCCACACTGCACAAAACTGCCTAAAGGGCAACCTCCACCTGTCTCCACTTTCTGTGCACTACCCTAGGAACCAGGAGCCAGACACCCATGTGTGCGTCACTTTTAGGATGACTTCCTGTGTGCACACTTAGAGGGACACACCACAAATACCCTGCCCTAGCATGTCCTCTGCAGAATGCTACAGTAGACACTGTCCATCATGGCCTCATATCCTGGCAATGCCAAGCTATAACACATGTATTCCTGAGGAAACTGAGGACCAGAGAGGTTAAGAAAGTTGCCCAAAGTGACTCATCACACTGCTCCAGTAACTGAGCCTGACAGTTTTTCTGCTGAGGGGAACAGGAGAGAGCAGGCCAGGGCCACCGTGAATGCAGGTCCCGGTCCCCCATTTACCTTTATTATGGAGAAAAAAGGAATACTGGATAGGGAAGCCCAGACACCAACAGACAGAACAGAGCAGGAGGGCCCCAGGAGGAGGGCATATACCAGGGCAGGGGACAGAGGACACCAGGCCTCTCTCTCTGGGAGCCCTGAACCCAGACTGGCCCCAGATCAGCACACCATGGGGGCTCACGAGGGAGGGCCACTGGAAGGAAGTCGGCTGAAGGACTCCCCCCCATCTCCAGTCTGGCAACATGGAGGCATGACAGGATGGGTCATGGGGTACAGGGTTCGCTGTGCTGCTCCCCGAGTTTCAGGCTTCACCTTTCACTCATTCTAAACACACCATACACACATCCCCCTACTTGTTCTCTCTATCCCATCTGTGGTTCCAGTGCTAGCACCTCCTCTCCAGCCCTGCTGGCCCAGGTGCCCCCTTGGTTCTCTGATCTCCCAAGGCACAGAATGGATTCTTAGCAACCATAGCAATGTCCCTTTCCAGTGTCAGGCACTGAGCTGGGCACTGCCCTGCATGCTCTCCCTATACCCGGCCAGCCATTCTGGGCTACAGGTGCCCAGACAAGTTCAGAAGTTTTTTAGGAGACATGGTCTGTAGAGGGAGAAGTAGACTTCAAGACCCAGTCCATCAGGGAGCAGAAGGAGTGGGAAATTTTGTGTAAATGTCTCATCTCATCTACAGAGACCATGTGTCCCTGGAGAACAAAGACTGGGCTATCCTTCCTGATGACCGAGACCCTTGTCCTCCAACAGACAAGTATTAGCCAGACCACTAAGAAGAGGCTCTCAGCCCCAACACTTCACTGAACACCAACTGAGGATCCTCAAGCACCAGGAACCGTGCTCTGCTACAGGGAAGGTGCCCTTTTCCTGCTTACAGAGCTGTTGCCCATCGTTCTCCTGGGGCCTTCCCAGCAGCTCTGTGAGGTGTCCACCCACCACAGTCCAGAAATGATGGTAACACTAGTGCAGCAAAGCAAGGCTGGGCTGCCTTTTCAAGTGGCTCTCCCAGGCCTCCCTGTGGAGGCAAGTAGGGGCACAGGGCACATGGGGCAGCCCAGGCCCCCACGCAGGCTCCACCTTCAGAGCCACCACTTCCTCACAGACAGGCACACTTCAGGATCAAACGCCTCACCCCCAACTCCTTCCCCACCCCACTCTTCCTGAAGGCCTGTCCTGAGTGGGCTGCAGCACTGCACCAGGCTTGACGCTGGGATGACCACGTCCTCTCAGAGAGCTCTGGCCCAGCGCTGCTGCTCATCTCTGTCCAGCTCAAGCCCTCTACCACGAAGCTTTTCCCAGTCAGCATGGATCCTGGGTCAAAACCAGCGACATAACTGCAAGGCCTGGGGCAAAATAAAGATGCAGAGCCCTCTATTTAAAAACTAAGAATGTCAAGATGGCCAGAGCAGAGCATCAGACCTTAGCAAAGGGGTCCATAAGAGTCACACTCTGCAACCCCATGGAGCCAGCCCTCTACCTCGGGTAGTGACCCCAACACCCATCGGCACAGCCCATCTTGGCCCTGAGTTATTATACGACTGGTACTACAATTTAATAGTCATATTTTAACTTGAACAGCTAACAAGATGTGCTCCTACAGGCCAGGGATGATTTCTTGCACTCATTTTTAAAAACCTCCCAGAACCTGTAACAGCACTTGCAAGGTATTCAAACGCTGTGAATTGATCTTAGTCTCAAGGAGCACCCTGAGAACATGCTTTCTGTACCCACTTACTGAGCCACCACAATGTGCAAAGACTTGTGCCAGGCACCATGGGGAACATAGGCGTGGTCACGTGCAATCCCGTCCTCAAGGGTAGAGTCCACTGTTCATCCACCCAGCAGCTGTCTCATTAGGAAGCATTTGCTATGTTTAGCACACCATGCTGGTTGCTGGGAATGACCTCTCCAGAAACTCCTGGTCTACCAGGGAGACACAGACTCAGTTGAAATTGCCCACGGGTCTAAGCGCGGTGCACTAGAGGACTGCCAGGCAGGCTCCAGGCAGGCTCTCGGCCCCTCCAAAGGGGTGCCTCGCCCAGCCTTAGAGGAAGCAACCTCTGACCAACACCTTGATCAGCCTAGAGAGGGCTCATGGCAAACTGCAAGTTGTTCTCAGGGACAATAGGAAGTGCTGATTGCATCCTGGCTCTGCCTGGCCTGTGGCTCCTGGATCCACTGGTAATAGGATAGGCCAGCAGAGACAGGGAGCACCACACCTAGAAAAGTCAGGAAGGCTTAGGGAATTCAGAGGGGCATGAGGAACACCAGCCACGACCCAGCTGAACCTCTGGGGAAACCAGCTACAGCTCCAAACTCTACCCTCCCCATCCCCCCGCCCCCACTGTTTCATGAATGTCTCTTCCTCTCCCTTGACTTTGCCAGCCATCTGGCCTGCCAGTGAGCCATGGCTGGGGCCAGCCTCCCCAACTTCATGGGCAAGGAAGCTGACCACAGCTTTCCTGAGCAACCTCCTATACATGGAAGACATCATCCTGCTTTTAGGAACCTTAGGGTATTTTCCTGTCCTCCTCTTTTTGAAAAGTTGCAAAGATATTCTCAGAGATGGTCAAGAAAGCAATAAAACCCAAATTTTCTTATTTAAAGGTAACCTCTCCCAGCTTCCTCTTTACGGGGCCACTCTGATATGTGCCACCAGAGGGCAGCAAGGAGCAGGTGCACGGCTGCCCAGGGCTCTCCGCTTCCCTGAAGCTCTGAGAGCCCTAAGGGCAGTAAACCTGTCCAGGTAGTGTGGTCTATGAGCCAGACCCTGTGGTGAGGATTTTGCCCACCTTATTCCACTGAATCCTGCTGACAATCATAGCAGGGCACTCCATCATAGCTCCACTTTATGGATAAGAAAACCAAGGCCTAGGGAGGTGGATACACTGCCCGCATTCACAAAGCTTCCAGGCAGTAGACACAGGATTCAAATTGAGTGGCATGTGGCAGGGCTTTTGCTCCCTGAAGTACACACTGTCTTACCGTTCCTGTTGACCTGGGCCCACAGGAGACTCTGCTGTGCCCGCACGCGGGGCTTACCTTCTATTTACTGAAGAAAGATTAATTATCTAGTCAACACGGGCCACACAGTGAGCCAGCCTTAGCCGGGGTTGTCTTGAGTGTGATCATTCGTCTTTTCAAGGCAGAAGACCGCACCCTCCACGTGCTCCTCCCTTCTCCAGCGTGGACCCCACAAAGCGAGCCCGACCACCATGCCGTGGTTGTTTGGGCCCACAGTCTGGTAGATGCAAATTCTGCTGGAGAAGCAGGGGCCAGAGACTTTTCCCGCAACCACCAAATCACTTCAGCAAACAAGATGACTGCACCAGCATCCAGTTAGATTCAACATTTTAGCTAGAAACAAGGTGAAACCATCTCTGCTTTCAAAAAATTAATTCAAAGCTGGATTTGAAAAGAATCAGCTGGGCTTCATAATGAGAGCTGACATTGTGGGATGAATAGTAGGCATGTCTAATTGGATGCAAATGAGACTCATCTCATTTGAGTTATTCCCCAGAGCAAAAGGGAAGGTGAAGCAACAGGCTCTTCCTTTCAACCCATTGTTTCCTTAAAGGCAGCCCTGGAACAAGAATCATTTCTAAATTACAAAGGCTTTTGTCCCTTTGAAATAATGATCTGCCAAGACAGACTGAAGCTGAGTACATGCATTAGTACAGTCAAAAAAATATTATAAACCGAGAAAAGATGAGAGGTAGAATAACCTGCACTTCCTTGATCGCTGCTAAGATACCAACCCTTCTGATTCTCTGCACTTTGAGGGGCAAAAAAGTTTAATAAAATCTGTAACCACCAGCATGAACAGTAGTTATTGAGTGCTTTCTCAATAAACTCTTTTAGTAGTCCCATTTTACAGATGGGGAACTTAAGGCTTAGAAAACCTGAGTAACTTGTGCATGGCCACACAGCGGCCAAGTGGTCTCAGGCAGTGTCAAATCTTTGGACACTTCCAGGTAGGGTAACCATATACCCTGGTTTGCCTGAGACAAGCCCGGTCTACGATTGTTGTCTCAGTGTAATTATGAAGTGTTTTTTTTTTTTCTCTCCCTCTTAAAAGAGTTCTAGTGCGATTGATAAAAATTGGGATTGCTCCACTTACAGGGCCTGACAGGAGAGTACAGAGGGTTTGGAATTGTGCCGTATCTGATAAATGTTCAGTTTCCCCCCTTGAACGACCTACTCCTAAGCTAGTGTGGGCCTTTTGGAAGTAATGGTGCCTCTTTAACCCTGAAGAGCTCCCCACAGAATATTCCAGGGCAGCCTCCTGGTTTCTTCTGTTCTGCCCTGGTCCGCCGCCTCTGCTAAGTAAAAACTGAAGCTGGTGCCCATGGACTGCTCTCTGGGGAGCAGGCACATGGCACTCTGGAGACCCGTCTGTTCAATGAAGACACGAATCAAAATCCCTCTCCCTTTCTCTGTGTCTGTTCACATGAGACTCCCCAGACAATTGGGAGCATCAGACTCTGGTTTCAGGAGAACAGAATCAGCCAAGCAGCTGTACTTCCCAGAGGACTGAGGGAAAACTGTCCCTTGATGATGTGGTTGGCATGCACTGTGAGTGGGGGATTAGCTACTTCAGAGGAGCGGTCATGAGATATGGGCCTCTGACATCATCCTATTCTGAGGCAGGGATCCTGGGGAGGGCTGAAGCATATCAGGAAGGTTTGGGAAACCCTGCAGACACGAAGGTGCACTCCCTCTCCCCACGTTAGTTCCGAGCACCTTTCCCCTCCGACTGCCCACTGCGGGCAGTGGTCAAGTCTGGAGCACTCTCCTACCACAAGGTTGCTGACTGACTTCCTTCTCTAGGCCTGGAAGGAGCTGTGGCGAGGGAGAGGGCACAGCGCCAAGACTCAGGGTATGCTAGATCCTCACTTCACTGGGCCACCTGGAGCTGTGGCAGCTCAGGCTGGGGAGGGAGGCTGGGCACATGAGACCTTCGGGCTCACTGACTCAGCTGTCCTCTCCATGTTTAGCCCTTGGGCTGGTATCCTGTTCCCAAGGCTGCAGGATATGTTCAGTTGCTGCTCTGCCTAACCTGCTCCACCCCAGATCCTTAAGGGGTTCTCTGTACCTCTCCTCTCCCCCATCTGGTCAAATAGCCCCTCATGGGAAAATCACAGATGGGGTCTGGGTCCCAGCATCATGTACCAGCCCCAAGTGTCTGCAGAGCTAAGAGTGCAGGCTGCAAGCCAGATGGGTCCATTCAATCCTGGCTCCTACCCTTAAAAGCTGAGTGACCATGAGCAAGTGACTTAATTTCTCCCAAGCCCTGTTTTATAATTGAGCATTAAATGTCTCAACACGGAAGGTAAAAATTCAATACACAGTTACTTATTATTATTACCATCCTACCTTTAAAATTTCCAACATGACATTTCCCAGGCATAAAAAGGCCAGATGTGGGGGCACATATCTACCAAGAAAAGAAGCTGGAACCTCATGTGAACTTCCATACCTCAGTTCATCATTTATAAAATAAGAATGATAATAATGCTTAATCTCAAAGAATTTTTTTTTGAAAAACACTAAATGAGACAATTCAAGTAGAATATGTAAAACTCTGTGAGGCACAAAATAGGCACACAGTAAATTGGCAGCTAATAATAACAATAAATTCACATTAGCCACAAGAATGTATTTAACAATTTAGCACAGACTCTCACATCTGGGGGTAAAAAAAACACCTTAAAACCTAGTCCCACCTTGCATCCAGTAGCTAAATTTCATTAAAGTTATGTAATTTTAAACTGCTTTTGGATGCTGCCTGCCCCCCCCCAAAAAAGTTGATGAATGCAATGTTTCATTCTCCCTGAAAAAAAAAATCCACAGACATTTTACAGTTTCAGGAGATTATGAGATTCCCCCCAAAGTCATCCTAATGATTACCTGGATTGTATGTGAGTAATTCATGCTTTAGACCATTTCAGATGGAGCATCCAGAGGCTGCCTGAATGCTTCTGCTACCAGGAGCCCCACAACTCATAATGCAGCTCACTCTGTGGTTGGAAAAGTGCTAAAAAGTTGTCCAGTTCTTCCTTGAACCAGAATACTAAAAGATGCTTCCTGAGACCCATCTTTGGAGTAACATACAGGTAGCATGATGATACCTTTCTCAGGTGCCAACCCTTGGCATTTGTGGAAGGCAAGACCCAGGCCGTGACACACCTGATCCTCTCCAGGCTAACTCTGCCCATCCTCTCAGCCATTCCAGGGGACGGCTTCCAGGCCCTTTGTCATCCAGGTCACCCTGCCCAAACCACCTCCTGCAAGCCACCTCCTGTGGCTCCTTTCCTCCATCTAGGACATTAGCTACTGTTCTTAGCCACCTCATCACATCCATTAGGCAAGAATCTATCTGATCCCCAAGGCCTCCTCATACAAGAGTAGAGTTTCGTGCCACACACACTCCCCCTTCAACCTTGTGTTGGGCCCACTGATCTTTCAAACCTAAGGCCACCACTGTACGTCTGTCCCAGTCAAATTTAGTCTCACCGAATTCTTCCCTGACAAATTTTCGGGAGTGTTTGGAATTTACATTCTATCACCCAGTGTATTAATTCTGCCTCTCAGCTTTGAGACGTTTGCAAATCCCAGCCAAGGTCAGGCAATCGGTAAGATTTACACATCTCCCTGTGTTAAGCTCGGAGCAAAGTGCCTTACACCTGTTCTCGTTAAATCTTCACATCACCTCTATGATCCAGGGCATTGACATGTATACTGTCATCCCTGTTTCATAAAACACCACTGAGTCTGAGGGAGAGTCTGTCACTTGTGTAAAGCCGCCCAGGTACTGAAGAGCCAAGCCAGGATTTTGACCCAGGCCCGTCAGAGCCACACTATTTTCCACCCTGAATGACATTTTTTTCCCTAGATATGTCTGTCTCTCCAACGAGGCTGTGGGACCTTTGACAATAGCGAAAAGGTTTTGTCTCCAAATTAACCAGCCCCTGGCTAGTGCCTGGTGCAGAATGGTTGTTTTATGATTAAAAGGGAAGGCAGGAAAGGGGTACAGGGCTGAGCCCCGAATTTCAGGTTCTTCTGTTAGGACATTTATTCTACCCTGTGGAACATTAGGATACGATGTCGGCCACGCATGACCATAAGATTCCGCGTCCCCAGCTGCCAGGATCGCGCTGGCCTAACAGCGTGACATCCCTTCACTGACGTCACTGGAAAGCTGACCCAGAAGAGCGGCCTCACATGCGTCCCACACCCCCGCGCACCCGAGCCCAGCCAGGGGCGCTCGCAGAGTGCCACCCACTCCTCCTGCCGCGCAGCCGGCCTCCTCAGCACAGGGGGCTCCGCGGTGGCAGAGAGAAGGTTCAGGAAGCCTCTGGCTTGAGAGCTCTCGAGTGTTCCTGATGAACTCAGACTCTCCTTTTCATGAAATGGACTCTGGAACGAACTCACAGAACTTTTTACAGAGGAACCAGGCCAAGGAAAAGAGGCGTAAGACAACGACTGAACACCACCGCCGCTCCCACAGCGGCTGTCACACCACAGTCTGCGTGCTGAACGGGCTCCGTCCACACAGCACTAAGTTTCCACGCACACCCCTCTCATCGCATACACCCCCCACCATGGCCTGTTCCTTTTACTACTGCAAGGTCTCAATTCTTCTGAGAATCATCCAGCAGGAGCCCTACGAAAAGCTATCATCTCTGTGGGTTAACGGACGGAGGGGAAGACCCAGCGTTCACGTGAAAGAGAAAGAGCGGGAGCGCCATCTTGTGGTGACTTCACAACTTGCAAGCCTAACTTACCCCTTCCACGGTAACACCGTCCCAGCTTCTTGCTCTTCCCTCGGGAAACCCCTTCCCCAGCCCCTGAAGCCTGTGGGGGGCGATGAACCACCACGTCCAAGCCCACCTGCCCCCAGCGGTAGAGACGGTCCCTAACTCCGGTGGCCAGAGTCCAGCGTCGTCCCTCCCAGCACGCTGATTGGCTGAGACGAGGACACATGACCTAAGAAAGCCAATCAGGGACTTCACAAGATTTACTAAGAGAAGCAGGAGTTAGAGGCTTCTCTTATCTCTGATCTCAGGCTGTAGCGATGTGGCCTCAGGACACCGCAGGTCGTATTTAGGATCTTTTTTAAAGAAAACCTGCCGGAGCACAAATCCAACACGGAAGGAATCAGAGCAGAGAAATGGAGTGCCGGGACTACAACCACAAGGTTTAGTCCCTGGATCAAACTCTGCCTGAACTTGCACCCACTCTCCTCAGCTAACAGGAGCCAACTCGTTCTGGTTTTGCTTAAGCAAGAATCAAGTGTCTGTCACTTACAATCAAGAGGCATTACACATCTATAGAAGTAAACGAAAAAAAAAATTAAGCCTAGTTGCAAAAAAATAAATAATGCTTTCATTAACTTTATAATAAGGCTTTTAAAAACAAATAACTTTAATATCAGCTCTACTAAATTCAAATAAAATAATTACATGATACTATAAGTCTTAAAGCCATGGATCTTGATCTAATAGATTAAAATATAAAGCTAGCAAGGAAGAAAGAGCTCCACCAAAAGTTCAAAAAGAAGTGATTGCTAAGTATAACAGAACCTCTTCTGAGTATTTTGTATTGTCATATCTCTCTTTGCAACCTGTGTGGCAATATGGAAATATCCTCAGGAACTGCTGGATAAATTCTTCCCATCAATAAAACCATTTTTAGGAGTACATGTTGAGAAAAGAATTCCAATCAAGGAAAATGATACTTGCGTGGAGATGTTCACTGCAGCATTATTTACAAGAGGTCTGAATAAATAAATCGGCAAACTCAAAAGGTCAGAATACATAAATGTTATGTAACATCAGTTTCATTACATAGACAACCAGGCAATCTATTCATACACCAGCTACAGAAATATTTATTCAAGGGCACCTGGGTGGCTCAGTCAGTTAGGCATCAGACTCTTGATTTTGGCTCAGGTCATGATGTCAGGATCTTGAGATGGAGTCCCGTGTCTGAGTGTGGAGGCTGCTTAGGATTCTCTCTCTCCTCTCCCTCTGCCCTTCTCCCCCTTTACCCCGCTCTCTCTCTAGAAGGAAGGAAGGAAGGGAAAGAAAGAAATACTCAAACTTGCTGAACACCAGCAATAATTTACTGAGTTATTTCCCATGTCATGTCATCTCACCCTGGAACAATTTAAGTATTATGGACTTCTTTATAAACCCTTCTATAAATGTGATCTAAAGCTCGGAGGAATTTATACCTTTTTGCGGAGTGTGACAAAGGATTTCAATCCAGGAGTCCTAATACAAACTGCACACACTTTCTATGAAGCAGATAAGGCAACAAGAAGGTCGCCTGAGTTATGTGTACAGGCAGCAAAAGGCCTCTGTGGGTACTTCCCTGTATGTTTAGCTGTATGTTTAGCTGTCCTTTCCAGCTCCTGTTCCAGGCAGAGGCAAAGGAAAGATCCTTTATTAGCATCTGCCCAAGGTCAGGCACTGAGCTGGATTCTTTGTTTCCACTGTCTACATTAACCCTTATAGTGATCCCTGGAGGTGGGGATGGGGAGATCTCACAAAACCTTCATTTCTACAGAAGGTGAATTCAGAGATATCCAGAGGTTTATTCCTGGTCAGGTGCATGGCCTCTTACCTATATGTGTAATAAGAAGACGAATGGGAGAAATCATGGAGACCTGCCCAGACACAGCAGGGGATAAGGAGAAGGGAACTATCTGGAGGGTTCTGAAAGTCAGACGGAAGGATATGTGTGCCACAATGCCTGGAATGAGGAGAAAAACCATACTATATAAATGACTACCAGTATAGGACTCTAACTCCAAGCCAACACTCCCCATGATTTCTCACCTCATCCTAAGAGCAGGCCTTCAATCCAGGCAATGTTATCCCATTTTACAGATTAGGACTTGCAGCAAGTGGTACAACCAGGCTACAGATAAAGACCCATCCTCTCAACACCACAGCCCATGGCCTTTCCAGAGCCCAGCAATCTCCACAACTGGACGGTTGAGTCTGTGGCACACTTGCAAACACAAGAGACAGAGAGGGGCTGGGTGGCATACCTCACGTGGCTCCTGGTGGGGGGTGTTCCGAACAGCAGCAGCATAGCTGGTGGGAGACAGCAGCCCAGCTCCCCACTAATTGTCCCCCTTTGTGGTGTTCAGTTAAGGACTCAGAAGAAACCAATCTTTGTGTCTTTTCATGGTTAAAATTCTACATAGAACAGAAACCTCAAAGCAGCCACCAAGCCAGTCTTTGTTGGGTTTCTAGGCAGTAAGGACGCTGCATCTCAACACTTAGAACTCAGAGAGAAAGGGGCTCGGTTATTCAAAGGGGAACTCAACAAGAGCCTTTTTCTCCCAAGTCCTTGCAATTCTGGACTCACTTTTAATCCCCGGAAGAAATGTTGGATCTCTTTTCTCCTCCACATCCCAACATCGTTCTTGCAAGTTCACAAACTGTGAGTGGAAGATTTTCAGGAGTTGGGCAGTCCCCACTTTCTACCCCATTCTGATGGAACCAGTTTGGTTTTTGGAACCTTGAAACCTTTGTTTTTGAAAAATATCCATACTTTCAGAAACATGTATTTTTTAACTCAAGTTTTTAAATACAAAGAAATATATGCATTGTAGGTTCACAAACAAGCCTCAACTGCATTCCTTCAAAATAAGGGGCCAGGCAGGTTTCTGAAGAAGTCATTCAGGGGAAGCTGGCTGAATATGCTTGTCCTAAAAAAAAGCATACATACCCTGGAAAAAAAAAAAAAAAAGCCAAAGGCCGGTTTGGGTTCTACAAACAAACCCTCCCAGGTAGGAGAGGAGCTGTTTCCAACTCCATGAAGAATGAAGAGCTTTTAAAGGCAACGACCTCTTGCCTTCTCTGGGCTCCAAACTCCTCGATGGGCCAATCACCATCACCACCACCACCACCACCACCACCATCATCATCATCATCCCCAAAATTATCACCTGAAGAGCAACTAAAACATGCAGGGCCCTCCCCGAAACATGTGACAGACTTTATTCTATTGAATCCTCAAACTTTCAGGAGAAGACGAATGCTTACCCCCACTCAGCAAACACGGAACCCGAAACTCAGGAATTCTAAAGAACAACACAGCCAGCAGGTGGCAAAGCTGGAGGGTAGCCAAAGCTGTTGGACTCCAGTCCAAGTTCTTCCTGCCTCAACCTCCCATACCCCTGCCCCTGCTGATGAGAAGATGGACAGACCTGGAGCTTAGCCCATGATGCCAAGGTGAGACACTTCCTTCCTTCTCTCCGAGAGGCTTCCTGTTGACACACTCATATGAGCTGTTCCCAAACAGATGCCCTCTGACCTCTCTCCCCTGACAAAGAAGTACTCCAGACTCTTTCTTCTTTATAACTCCAGTTGGCCAAGCAACTGTACGCAAAAACCCTGCTCAAGGATCTTGAGATCGAAAGGTGGCCATTTGGGAGAGTGGTTTGACAAAATCTTATTGTCAAAAATGTCCATTTCTGACACTCTACAGAATATCTGACCAGTACCCCTTAGATGGATGGCACACTCAAATAGGGCAATTCAAGATGATTTAATAAAGGAACGTCAGTGATGTGCTGGGGCCAGAGCCTGAGAGCCAATGGCAACATTTTCAGAATTGTTGGTAAGCCTGGAATCTGCCACGGTGGGAGAGTTTACACTACAGAAATCAGGAAAAGTTACATAAAATTAGGGTTTAGATTGGTTTGGTTTTTCTGAGTGAGAGAGTTATTAAACATTTACCAGCACACCCAGGAGAGAATTTGTAAAAATGTGGGCAATGTTAAGGGAACCCAAGTAGGATAATGAAATCGTCTGAGGTTAGCAACAGTGGGGAGCTGTGAGCAGCCAAGCCCTGAAGAGGCAAGGAATGGTACCAAACCCAGACTGCAGCTGAAGGGGAGGACAAGCAGATAGAACCTTCGAGAAAGACAATCCATTAGGGCAGAAGATAGGGGGAAAAAATACTCCAGTCTTACCCCCTTCCCTCCAACCACCTCTGGCTGCTGCTTGCCGTTGATGGAGCTCACCTGAAAGAAGATGGTGTGGGAGCCTCCCCCTCCCCCACGAAGCCCAGAATGATGGGCTTCCAGGGCCACATGCAGAGGAATGAAAGGTAGAACATGGATCTGGGGCACCTTGTATCCAGAACAAGATGCCACCAATTATTTAACACACATACACACATTTTCTCTCTCTCTCCCTCTCTGCACAAGTAAATAGATGTATTTCTGGAAGGGCCCTCAAGTCCCTGGTAACAGGGGTGACCTCCAGGGAAGAATGCTGGCAACTAGGTCAGCAAGGTAGGTTTCGCACCCGGGAAAACGTGGACTTGGGAGCTGGACTCTGCCCCAGATCGGCTCTGGGAACTGGGCAACCCCTCCAAGCTTCCGTTCGTTCCCTGACGGGTGGTGGGAGGAAATGGCCCCTGAGTTGGCGGAGCAGGAGGGGCTGGTGTGGGGGGCCAAGGACAGGCGATTTCCTTCAAAGCAGAGATTTTGTGATCCCCATCAAGGGACTGGGGGGGGGGGGTGGCGGGGTGCTTCTGAACACTTCTCTTTCCAAGTCCTTTGCATCCACCTCCCACGCTGGGAGTCTGGAAAAGGCTTCCCAGAGCGAGCGGATGCCTCTGGGAGGCGGGAGCCTGGCTCCCCCTTGTGGCTGTTCATGCAGCTCCCTGGAGATGACACAGGGATCCCAGAGGAAGCATCAGGGCTGGGGAATGCTCCAAATAAAGACTTTGCCCACAAGTTCAAGGACACCTTTGCCTCCTCTTCCCTCTCACCCTATCAACACTGTGCCTTCAGAGGAAAGGTCGCCTCTCTGGAGGCTAGCCCAGGTCCCACCCGAGACCATGGCTGCATATCAGCCCCTAAAATCCCCTCCGAGGGCCTTCTCACACTGCTCCACTGAGGCCTTTAACACGACAAAAGTACCAAAACACAATACTACAGCATCTCTGTTCTACATTAATAAGTGAATGCTTTGAACCTCTGCTAAACACAACAGGGAATGTTACAGGGCCCCTAAGATTCTGGCAGACTTTTAAAACTATGGATTTGGAGGCCCCTGGGTGGCTCAGTCCTTAAGCGTCTGCCTTCAGCTAAGGTCCCAGGATCGAGGCCCGTATTGGGCTCCCTGTTCAGCCGGGAGCCTGCTTCCCCCTCTCCCTGCACCCACAACCCACTTGTGCTTTCTCTTTCATTCTCTCTCTCCCCCAAATAAATAAATTCATAGTATAATACGGTATGATCTAGAGACAGAGGCAAAGTCAAAGTTGTAGGATACCTACTTTCTCTTCAGCCCGTCATTTTTTTTTAAGATTTTATTTATTATTTATTTGACAGACAGAGATCACAAGCAGGCAGAGAGAAAGAGGAGGAAGCAGGCTCCCCACTGAGCAGAGAGCCTGATGTGGGCCTCGAACCCAGGACCCTGGGATCATGACCTGAGCTGAAGGCAGAGCCACCCAGGCACCCCTGTCATTTTTAATTGTAAACTCACTGGAGATAGTAATGTTAGAAGTTAAACAGCAGCCCCGCCCTGTCTGGGAGGACAGGCCAAATGATTCTCTGGCCTGGCCCCTCAGGCTCTTGCCTCTGCAGGTGTTCCCCTCTAGCTAAGTAAGAACTTGCATACATATAGAGCTCCCATTCATTCCCAAGGGATGTTCAGAAGGCACATCCTCCAGGAAGCCAAGGGGAGGGCTGGCCGAAAGGAGCTGGTCTGCCCACCTGCCACTGAAAGACCAGGGATGTTTCTGGTAAAGCTGGAGCTGGGGCCTCGTCCATCAGCCTCTTGGTGACCTAGAAGAAGGGACTGAGGCCTGAAAGGGGAAAGGCCTCAACCTAGACCCAGATCTGTCCCTAACTTCCTCTCCAATGTTCTTTCAAGAAGCTACATTGTCAAAAAAAAAAAAAAAAAAAAAAAAAGGCAGGAGGCGCCTGGGTGGCTCAGTGGGTTAAAGCCTCTGCCTTCGGCTCAGGTCATGATCCCGGGGTCCTGGGATCGAGCCCCGCATTGGGCTCTCTGCTTCAGCAAGGAGCCTGCTTCTCCTCTCTCTCTGCCTGCCTCTCTGCCTCCTTGTGATCTCTGTCTGTCAAATAAATAAATAAATAAATAAATAAATATTTAAAAAAAAAAAAAGCCACATTGTCCTTGATTGAGGCTCAGAGAAAGATCATCTTTAGTGTGATAGAAAGGTAGAGGAAGACCCTGCCCACCTGAATACACTGAAGCCCATTCCCTTGGAAAGGTCATGAGCTTCCCCATGTGCTTAGGTGTGAGTGCTAGGGGGTGAGTTCTAGAAGGCCTCAGCAGGTCCCTTCGTCCAGCCCTTTATTTCACAAACAGGTAAACTGAGGTCTCAATGAGAACACAATCTAGTTTTGAGGCCCAGGCCAGGGAACAACCCACCCCACCCAAGAGGCTCCCCCGCTGCACACTGCATAACAATAGGAGGCTGAACCCGTGACTGAGGCCTGGGCACCAGTCACAGGGCCCTGTGTCTTAGCTGCTGGAGAGAACAGAGCCAGGCCCAGGATGCAAGCAGGGGGCCACAGGGCAGGAAGATCAGAGGCTCTGCCAGCTGCACTGTGACCCATAAACTGGAAGCAACAACCACCTCTTTGTGACCAGGGTATAGAGAAAGTAGTTCTTACAATCATTTTATTAGAAACTAAGAAAAAGAAACAGAAGGCATGCGTTTCCATATTGGAGGAATATTTACTCACCACCCATGCTTGAGTCTCCATGTAAGCACTCCCTCCTCCCTGTAGCCTTCCTAGATCTGTCAGGCAGACTTGAGTGACTCCTTAACTGGGGGTCAACAAAAGCTCCCTGCTCTCCTCCTAGGTGGTGAGCCCCTCCAAGGGTGGAACCCAAGCTCAAGGCTTCTCTGGGACACTCCCAGGAATAAGTACAGTATTGAAACCTAGTAGGTGCTCAGTAAATATTTAACACCAATTAAATGAATAGCTACCTGAACTCATCCCTAATTACAATAAAGCACAAAAATCTTCTAAAGGCAACTTGGTAAATCTTGATATCAAGGAATCAGAAAATATGGAACAACAAAGCCTAACAAGAATCCTTTGTGAAACAAGTTATCTTACACATACAAGGTTTACAGTGTTTCCATTTCAGTGGATAATCCTCCCATAAAAGTTCTCAGATTCTAGAACTCTGGACCAGGCATGACCCACCAAGGTTTATCAGCTCTAGACCCAAGGCAGCAAAGGCCCAGGGAGGAGAAGCAGGGCTGAGCTGAGTGGGATCAGAATTCTATTTGAATTTTTGCTTCTTTATAACTTTCCTTTTTTAAAACCACTAACTGGAATATGGAATAATATGCTTAATTTGAAAACTAAAAAATAATCCAAAGATACATTGTAGGATAGAGGGTCTCCCTGCCAATCCTGTCTCCACACACTCACTCAGGCAACCACTGTGTTAATGGTTTTCCATGCATGCTTCAGAGGTTTCTTAGGCTTAGCCAAGCAAGATGAATATTTATTTTATATTCTCTCTCTCTCTCTCTCTACACACACACACACACACACACAATGGCATACTATATACACTGTTAGTCTCTGGTCTTGTTTTGTTTTTCTCTCTTTTTTAAAAAAGATTTTATTTATTTATTTGCACAAGCAGGGGGAGAGGCAGGCAGAGAGAGAAGCAGACTCCCCACTGAGTAAGGAGCCTGATGTGGGACTCAGTCCCAGGACCCTGGGATCATGACTTGAGCTGAAATCAAGAATCAAATGCTTAACCGACTGAGCCCCCAACGCGTCCCTATTTTTCTCTCTATTTAACATACCTTGGATACTTTTCAACTTGGTTACCTAAGGAGGTCTTTTATTATTTTCTTACAGCTACACAGTATTCTTCTATATGGATGCAACGTACTTTATCTACCGTTCCTCCTCTCACAGGGGTCACTTTCAACTTTTGTACTTCAAACAATACTGCCATGAGTAGCTTCCGCAAAAATATGTCCTTGCTCAGGTTTGCCACTTTGCCAGAACCTCTCCATGTTCCTCAAGCCAACCCAGATCCTTCACTTCTGGCGCACCTCCACTGCGTTTATTTTCTAAGATCCACGGATGCCCAGGACAAGGGACCAGAAATAGCCAGCTCAACCTCCCAATTCTGCCCTCTCTGTGCCGGAGGCATAACTGGGCCTCTGGGTTCTCCTGCACACCCTTACCCACCCCACCCCATTCAGGGCAGGCCCACACCCTGGGGATGGCAGACACTTCATGGGTGATGATGGATCCCTGGGTCTTCTGGAGTCGTACATCCGTCACCATCTTTCACCAACAGGTGGCGCTGCTTTCTGCGTGTAGACCATTCACCGGCTCCACGGGAAGCAGGACTCCTGGAAGGGTAATAAACTCTTTACTCTGGGATAAATGATGCCTTTTCAGCCATATGATTGTCCACATGCCTCTCTACATGATCCTCCAACAGCCTAAGGCCATGACTAGTCTTCTCTGCTTTCTCCCTTCTCAGTCCCTTTCCATGTTGCAGGTATGGGCAGCTTGCCTCTTTTCCCTGGACGCCAGGAGACAGAATCACCCAGTAGTTATGAACTTGGGCTCTTGAATCAGACTTATGTTCAAAATCTGATTCCACCATGTGCCTGACTGCGTGGCCGCTGGCAACTGGCATCACCGTCTGAGCTCCTGCGACCTCCTCTGCGGGACTGGAGGACCGCACTGCACACCTCACTGAGTTCAATCAGGGATAACACTGACCTGCACTGCCTGTCCGAATATTACACCTGGCCTGGCAAGCCTTTCTAAACATATACCAGTCTTCCATCAGTTTATCCCACACTACAAGCTTGCTCCTGCCCCCCAGAGTCCGCACTTGCTAGGGCCTCTGCCTGCAATGCTCTCCCCCTTGATCCCCCCACGGCTGGCTCCTTCTTGTCCTTTAAGTCTCAGCTTCTGGGTCGTCTCCTCAAGAGATGGTCCTTGTCGCCTCAGCTAGAGTAGGGATCTCCTGTTCTTCCCCCCATTTATTTAGCACTTGTTACCACCTTCTACTTTAGGTGTGTGCTCATTTTTGTGACAGCTCTCTTTTCCTTCCACTGGCGGCTTTGCACACCTGTGTTCTGATTCTCAGGCAGATAATCAGCTCTTCAAGGACAGGAATGGTGTCTTCTCCCACATGCAACCCTTGGCCAGACCCCCTGCAAGGGCTCAATGGGTGGAGCCAGGATTTGGGGGAAGGAGGGGAGCAACTGAGAGGGCTGCTTAGGACTTGTTGGTAGGAGGGGCCCCTGAAATTCACACCCTAAACATACCATCACGTGTGGATTTCTGGAAGTGACAGAGATGCACCCTTGGCCCCTGCCCCTCCAAATGGCTTTCCTTAGAACCAGTTCCAGCTGTCTTCCTGCTGATGGTCACCCACCCAGGTGTGTCCTACCCCCAGCAACTGCTCAGCCCCCGTGCTGCACTGAGGGGTTCGTCCTCTTCCCTGCAACTCCTAAGTGTCCCAGGAATGTCCATTCTCCATTTTGGATGGGAAAGCCTATCCCCATCCATTCCCACACTGCTTAGAAGGTATGCCCACACAGCTCTGTCCTAAAGAAAAAAGACTTCAACTCCAGCAGGTACAGCCGTCTCCTCTGGGCACAAACAGTGCAATTCAGGGAGCCCTATGAATTCAAGCAAGACACAAAATCATGCTAGGGAAGTCAAGCCCAAATAAGAAATGTGCTAGGTCCAGCCAAGTCAGAAAATGTCCCCATGCCTAAAGAGACACCCATCTTGGACACACTTCCCTCAGAAGCACCCAGCTGCACCCTTTGCAAGAATGAAATCACACACATGATGCACTCTTTCTCGTCTGCCCAGATTTTCCTGGAGCTGGGGAGGTAGAGACATATACAATAGCAAGGCACACATACACTTCACCATTTGACATAGATCCGAACCCAGGTCCACATTCAATCACAAAACATACTGGGCACTTCTTACACAGCAAACATGGTTCTTCTGGTCATGAGGGAGACAGCAGTTACTACCCCCCACATGGAACTTTTGGTTTAGTCAAAGACACAGACAAGCACAGCAAGCAAATAAGTATGCAAACCACATGTACAGGTTAGCGGAGTCAGTGCTGTGATGCAGAGTGACCACTGGGGTCGTGGAGGGGGACTTCAGCCAAGATCATCAGGAGGTCTTCCTCAGAGAAGGAGCCAGCCCAGGGAGAGTGCTCCAATAGATCAAGCTCATAGCCCTGAAGAGCATGTAAAGGCAATGAATGGAGACCAGTATTGCTGGAACCTCAAGGACAGACAGCAGTGGCACTGGCCCTCTCCATGAGGTTGAGATACCCACAAGATACCCCCAAGTCTGCATGGGGCAAAGAGCATCGAGCCTTATTAACCAGAATTAAAAGCTGGGCTTATTCTATAGTGAAGGCCAAGGGAGACCTCTGAAGGGCTTTAGGCAGGTACGTTAAATGACCTTCTCTGCTCAGGAGAAGTTGACTTAACAACCTGGCAATGAATAAATGAGTGAATGAATGAACTGAATGGACACTACAGAACCAATGAACATGGGTCACTTACAGTCTCAGTGCTAAGATCATGCTGAGTTCTTCAGGGACACGTAGGGACAAGAGAATCCCAGAACAGCTCACAAACTCTTAGAACCATGAACCCCACACCAAATAGAAGACAGAGAGTATCTTCTTCATCACTCAGAGGTTGCTGGCTTTCAGCATGGTTCAGCTCTGTGGCCCCTCCGAGGCTCTGCTCACCAAACAGACAGGGGGACCAGAGAGGAGAGGGAACCATTTAATGTCACACAGCCTGGTGATTCCCCAAGACCTCAGATGAGGGCAGCACAGGAGCCTGGAGGTTTCCCCTTGGGCTGCAAGCCCCCGGGGACACCTAACACCCCTCCATCTCCTACTCCGTCGTTGTTTTTTGAGATTCAGAGAGTGAGAGAAGAAGGGTTTTTCTCAAGGTAGCAGAGGGAACCCAGACCTCTCAAGTCCCACCAAGAAAACAAGGACAGAAGCTGATTTCAAAGCCAGCAACGTCTCCTGTATGCCATGGTCATAGCCCTTCTCCATAAGAGCAACCAACCAACAGACAAGAACAGACCTTTTCCCTCATCCGCACCTGCAGCTGCCCTCCCCAACAAAGTAGGGCTGTGGTTTCCATCCCATAGCCCCAGCCCTTGGGTGGAGCTGGCCCTGGAGTGGGTGTTCTCAAAAAGTGAGAAAGGGAGATGACAAGTGGTCAATGTCATGGGCACTGAAGCCAGATAGCCCTGCGCTCCAACCCTGGCTCTATTACCTGCCAGCCTCATGACCTTGGTCATGGATCTTAACCCCCTTGGGCCTCGGTCTCCTCATATTTCAAAGACAGATTAAAATGCACAGGCTTGCAAGTTTAATAAAATTATGCATATTGAGGGTGAAGCTCAATGTCCCTCTGAAAAAAACTGTTCAGAAACTATTTATGTCAATGTGAATGTTGATGATGATGATGTTGGAGTCAAGCTGTAAAGAGGACTTTCACTGAGCATCTTGACCCTGGGCATTCCAGGGCTCATGCTAACCAACAGTATCTGGAACATATTTGTTAAAACAGGAAAGAAGACAGGGGTACTTAATAAAGATTTCTGCAGAGCCTGTAAATGAGCAGAAAGTGTAGTCTGGCTGGCTTCCCAGCACCCCACCCCCACCCAATCCCAGACTCCAGGAGAACCACTGCCCAGCCCCCACTCTGGGAAACACCTCTCGCTGGTAACAGGTGTCCAGGTGTTGCGGTGAGCAGCCTGTGGCCAGGGTTTTGAGAGCTGGTGTTGTCACCGCAAGTAGCTCCCCTCTCCTCTCTCCTTCAGTGTCCAGAGAGGAGGCTGGGGGCATCTGTGGGAGCAGAAAGAGTATCATGTGGCCTGGGCTTTGGCAGAGCTTGGCTATGACTTAACCTGTGGCCATGGGTGTGATTGACAGTAAAGGCGTGACCAGGGTTTCAATTTGCCCTTGCCTGACCCCCAGATCCAGCAGGGGTAATTAGGGACCTCGCCTCAGATTAGGGTCCTCCGTTTCCCACCCCATCCCATTCTAACTCCTAAAGTTACACCACCACAGAATGAGTGAACAGATACCCACCCAGGAAGCCCTCTGTCAGCCAGGCGCTGAGTGCCCAGCAGAGCCTGGGGCTGTGGTGCCAACTTCTGGGCCAACTCTCAGGTTACAGAGGTGGGGTGATCCCAGAGAACAGATGCAACCTAATTCCCTGCTCTGAAGTTGAAGAAGGGCAGGGTGTGTGCACACATGTGTATATGCATGTCAACCACACACAGACAGACACACATATATGAACACGGGGCCCATACACAAAACTCTTCTCTCCACAAATACCCTTTGGACACCAGGTATGTGAGGCCCAGGCATTCTTTTTGCCTGAGGGCACAAAGAGGGTGTGGCATAGGCAGAAATGACTATGTCCTCTTTGCTTCTCCTGCTCCCTTTCTAGGCCAGACTCCACCCCACAGACCCTTCTCTCCCCCTACCCCCACATTGCATTGCTATTAACTAGAGTCACATTGGGCCTAGGGGTGCTTCTCTATTGCGTCCAGTAAACAAAGGCCACTAGATCAATGCATTCCACAGCAGTCTGCTTTACTTAAATTGATAATGAGTAATGTATTTCTGTGCCCAGACTTTGCAGGCACCCACAGGGCCTGAGCGGCAGGTGCAAAGCAAAGCTGCCTCCCTTCCTTTGAAGAGCAATCACTACCTTCTCCTTCAGCACATACACATAGTGGGAGCTGATTTTCACACTTTTCCTGCTTATCTTTCTCACTCTGGTTTGTGTCTTCTCCACCTGCCCCAGGCACGTGATGCCTATGGAGGGTACCTGCTGCTCTTTTCCTATTTCTGCTTCAGAAATACAGAAGTGTCCACCCTGGCTGCAATTAACATCAGCTGGGGCACTCAGCACAGCAAAATCTAGGCATTACTCCATGAGCATTTCATCCAGAATGGCTCCTTCCCTGTCATCACACAGCACGGAAAAAAGGAATGAGGGACACAAGGACCACCCTACTTGGAATATCCAGATCTTCTGCATCTTTTTTCCAACATACACTGCTGATCTGTCATTAGACACTAGGGCACTGCACCCACTCCTAAGGCACCTAGGGTCAGGCGGCACTGGGCTCTTGGGGACCGAGTCCTCCTGGCTGTCAGAAGGCAGCCCTTCTGAGAAGTTAGAGTGGGCCGTGTCCTCCCTCCCGCCGCCCCCCACCCCCACTTCAGATGCAAAGTGCCCATATGGCTCATCTCCATCTTTGGGGGAGGTTCCGTCTAAAGTCCTCCCAAAGATTCAGATTGTATGACAAATCACGTTCTAGACTATCGTGGTGAGAAAGGGCCGGGGCATTTGCATCATTACCCCCAGACAACAGCTTCATTAGGCTGAAAGAGAGGTTTGCAGCCGAGCAAGCTCTGCCACTGACCTGGGCCTCTCACTTCCCCCATTGTCTGTGGGCTCCGAGGCTCTCACTCCAAACCATATGGTCCGTTTGGGCATCTCACACTGCCTTCCAGGAAAAGCAGGCATATTGGAGCAAGCCAGAGGCCTGCCCGCAAGACCGCAGGTGCGATCCTGCCCCAAAGTGAGATGGGTTTGTGCCGGGAGAGAGAAACTGCTAGAGCTCAGAGGAGGCTGAACTCTGAGAAGCAGGGTGTGGGCCTGAGAGGGAAGGAGAAAAGCACCTGAGCAAGAAGGCAAAGGAGAGAAAAACCACTTGACATTTGCCCCTCACAGAGAAGGCAGCCTACTGTCCCAGACCTGTGAGAGCATGTCTGGCAGAATCTTGGTGTGGAGAGTACTGGGGTAGCAGTGCTCATGCTGGGTCAACCCTTTCTTCACCACAGCCCCTACTCAGTCCAAGTATGTGGAGCCCCCACAAGGATCCCAGACTCCAGTCATTTCCCCCACAAATACGATGCAGAGCCACAGTCTGGCAGGCTAGAGAGTGAGGCAGCGACTCCCCTTCTCCAGTCTTCAAAACCTGAAAACCAGTCATCCATTTGAAGAAGACACCCTGGGATCTGGCTTAAAGGAGGCGGGGAGACATGGCTCCGTGGATGAGCTGTCTCAACCCTATTCCTTCCCAAATCCCATCTTTTTGAAAATCCTCTTTGCACCAAGCCTTTGCAAGATTCCAAACAGATGGAATGAACCTCGGAAGCCAGCACAGCTACATGGGCCTGGTTCCCAGAGGGAAGGGGAAGCTCAGCACGCCCCCCCAAAGATGGTGTGGGCTGTCGCCTTGCGCCAACCGGTGTGCCTTCCCTGTCAGGGAGAAATGGGCCCACATGGGCCTCACCTGATGGTCCTCTTAAGAGTGGCAAGGCACTCCACTCCCCCCAACTGGGAGGATTAGGGTCAGGATTAACATTTTAAACTCAGACCGACTTTCTGACTCAAAGATCTTCAATCCCTAATCGTATTACTATCCCCAGGATTATTGCTTTGCTGGCTGCAGAAGAGATTCTAAAATCAAACTGTTTCAAGTTGCCTCCTCTTTTCTCTTGGCTCTTGGGGTGGGGGTGGGGGGGATAGCTTGTAGCTTGTTACGGAGACGACTTCTAAAATCGAATCTCACTTAATATTTCTCTCCTTCCCCGCGCCAGGCGGCGGTAAGAAGACTGGCGACACGGTTCCTTTATTCCCGCCCACGCCTGCTCCTAATTCCTGGTAATTTATCCCATATTAAAACTTCTTTAAGTAAGAATGGACAAGCATCAGCACCTGCTATGCAAATGCGGCCAAATCCAGCCCGGGCCGCGGGGCGTGCGCGCCCGCCCGACCGCGAGCGGCCTTTCAGCGCTCCCAAGGCGCCCGGCGCGCCCTTCATATGGAAACGGGCCGAGGGCCTGACAGATTGCGCCGCGCGCTAGCTCGGGCGGCGGGGGCGGGGGCCGCGGGGCAGGGCGCGCGCCGGCCTCGGAAACGCCCCCCGGGGGTTGGTAGGGAGGCAGCGGGCCCGCTCCTGTGGGCGTTCCGCGCCCGAACTTCTCGGGGAAGCGCCCCTACGCGCGCGGCCACCCCGTGCCCGGGCTCCCCCATGCCCGACGGCCCCGCGGCCCCGCCCCGCCGTCCCGCAGGCTGGCCCGGGGCTGCCCCCAGCGGCCGGCGGGCTCCGGGCGCGGGCGGGGGAGCCAGCCCCGAGCAGCCGGCCCGGGCTCTGGCTCGGCGCGGCGCGGCGCAGCGGCCCCGGCGGATAACAAGGATTAGCTGGGGGGCACCTTTGAAGCCCAGTCCCCCCTCACGTGGCTGGAGGCCGCCGCGCAGTCTCCTCTCGTGCGGCCCTAATCCCCGCACGCGGCCCGCCCCGCCGCGCCCTGGCCCTGGCCCTCTCGCTCTCCCTGGCCGCGCGGCTCCGGCAAGACCCCCTTCCCCGGCTGCGTGAAAGAAGCGACGGCGGCGAGGGAGGGGGAACGCGGGCGCGGCCGGCGGCCCAAAGACGTGCGAAGTGATAAATACATTGTTTCGAGGCCGCCCGCTCGCTCGGTTCCGGGGGAGGGAGGGGGGGCATAGAAAATGAGGCACTTTCTTCCCCCTTTAACTCAAGGGGAGTACCAATAATTCATGTATGTTATAATTCTTCATTGCCCCTAGGTAGTCTGGGAAAACTGGAAGAAAAGAAAATGCCAGAAAGTTACGGTAAAACTTAAGATGCGGCCGAAGTCGCTTTCTTTGCCCCTGCTGCGAGTGTTTGAATAAGAAGAATGCTCCCGGACTGTAACAAGCAAAAAGAATGAAGAAGACAAAAGATTTCCAGAAAAAGGTTTAGCTAGAAGACAAGGCAAGTGAAACTGAAAGGAGAAAAAAAGCATTTACAATGGAACAATAAGTGTACTAATCGCTTTGATATATTATACAAGCCCAAAGACCCAAAACATTGTGTAATTATTTATAAATGACTTCTCCACTCCTGTGTATAATGCAGAGGAAAGAATAAAACTGCAGGCTACTCTCTAAACTATTTCTAAATAGACCTGGTTCAAAAGAAGGCAGAAGTGTTTGAAATAAAATAATTAATGGTGGATTTTATGGTTGTCTCATTAAAACATTTTAATTACTACAAACAAAATACATTTGTGTTCCAACCCAACATGAATTTATGTAGCTGCAGCGTTAAGAAAAAAGCAAAAGGAAAACACCTCAGCTATTTCTCGACACTCTGTTTATTTCAGAATTCTCTCCATAAAACCGTAGTCAAATTCCATTAGGATAAATTTCACTGCGACTTCTTTTGTACACACAGGAGGAAACACCCTCAGTTTTCCCACACTTGACCCACAATCATCTTGGAGGGAGGGGATATTTTTAATCTCCACTGATGATGTTCTTAAGGATTCAAAAACATGAAACAGACAAAAATGAACTCTGGCTTTAGCAATATCCCATGGCAGGTGAGGCCTGGATTTGGGGAGCTGAAACTAGTGACAGCAACAGCAGGGCCTCTGTTTTGTTTTGTTTCTAAATCTGAGCCCAGAAGATTTCAAGAAATCTAGGAAGGCAAAACCCAGTCGCTTTGAAGGAGGTTCTGGATTGATTCTAGCCTCAAGCACCTGATGTGAACATGACTCCAGGCCTCACTGCTGGGGGCAGTGGGGGGTGAACACCTTCTGCCTGCTCCCTCTTCATTTCAGGGCTTGCACCCCGTGAGCCCTCCCTGCACAAGCATGCATAGCCCCTTCGCATCCCCCCACACACTGTACTTTGGGCACAAAAAGGACATTGTTTTACCCAAGACTGGTCCAAACCACAAACGCACTTCAAACCTTGGGTGAGCCCAAGCACATATTGTCCCCCCGCTAGGCTTGAGAACTCCAATCAAATCTGAAAGTTTCTTGTGGAAAGAATTCATTTGGCTGCAGAAATGACCGATACATTTTTGGAAGGCATTTCTTACAGGGCACTAGAATAACGTTGATTAGGACTTCCCTTCAAGGCCAACATTCATCTCACAAGTAGGCAGATTGTACACAACCAAACACATCGGTATACAATGGCACAGAATATTCAAGCAGACATCTTTGAGGTGGGAAATGCATACAGCCGGCACTGTATTTAGCAGGGCAGGGGCTGAGGGGGGCCTCCACGGATTTCTGGAAACCATGGATAATTTGCCATTTTCCTTGCTCTGTCACTGAAAGACCCCTCTGTTTCCCCCCTCCTGCCTCGTTTCTCCCCTCCTCCCCCCCCCCCCACAACTGTCATGGGTCATCAGTAAAGAAAACAGGGAATTGTTTCTCCTTTCCACTCCCCAACCCTACCCTGCTTCTCTTAGATGGAAATGCCTATCTGCGGGTGTATTTAATAGACCGAAAGGAATACTGTGTGCCTCTCGGTCCAACGTTTTCCTTCATCTGGAGTAACTGCACCTTTTTCTGCCTTAAAAAAAAAAAATTACAATGTTTTCTTTCTAAAATGCCACCCACCAAACCAATATCATCCCTCCCCACAGGTAACTCCAGAAAGAACACGATGATGGTAGCAGGAACAGTGTGGAGAGGGTGGCCCTCGCACAGCTTTGCTTTGTGCAAAAAAATCTACCTTGTAAACTCGGTGCACTGCACTGCCCTGTGCCCAAGACCCAGATGGATGAGTGGCTGGGTAAGGCATCAAAACCCTTCACCTCTCTTCTCTTAAATGGCATCTGAGAGTTCATGTACACTGTAAAAACAAAAGAACATCGCCTGTAACAGAATCCAGACCTACATGTATATGTCACAACACTCTTGAAATTAAGATTCTGTGTAACAATTGGTGGGGAGGGGGAATGGTAAATCTCAGCTAAAACAGTTTGGGAGAAAAGGATGAAATGTGATGATGTCCTTCCCCCTGCCCCATCCAGCACATCCCGATGGCCACGGCAGCACGTGGAATTGCAGGACACTGACCCCCTCAGCCTCGTTCCCTGGCTGGCTCAGTTACGGGAGCTTTGTATTTGTATATGCCGACTACATTCATTTACTGCAGGTAAACATTTTTAAGTTGCCACTATTTTCTATTTTGGCATTTCTTTCTTTAAAAAAAAAAATTCACCAAGAACCTCAAAAGACCCTGGAAATATCAAATGCCTTGCTCCACCCTAAAAGCCTCTCCTCCCATCTCTCCAGAATGCCCGTTCCTTCATGGGGTGTTGACATTAGAAAGGTCCTCTCAATAGGGACTAGAACCACCTCCCTGCTGGTTTTGCCATGGTCTTGAGTCAGACCTCCAGAGATGCCTGGAAGAGGCATGCCCTTTCCAGTCCCTGCATCCCTTCTGGGGGGATCCTCCCCTGCCCTCACACCCTCAGCTGTCACACAGGCACCACCCCTGGTCTTGGCATCACTTGGAGCACCTCTGAGCCATCATAGAAGCATGTCTGATCTCATGGGCTTAGGTAAGCACAGGATAGGAAGTTGGATGCCAAAGCAAGGCATTTATTTTAATATGAGGAGCAAACAGAGGTAAGTATCGTTCACTACTTCAGCAGGTGGTCCATATTTCCAGAATCTGATGAGGGCATCTGGGCTGGGGTCCCCCCATCATCCCTACCACCTCAGGTGACCATGCTGTGAGAAACTCTGGTTTTATCCAGCCCCTTGGAACATCTGTCCCACCTACCAACATCTGCCCCCTGGCTGACTGGCAGCTGGATGGCTCACACATCAGGCACCCAGAAGACCTGGTGTGGCCCTCACCACCTCAGCTCCTGCTGGGGCTAGATTTATTGCATCCTAGTGTGCTCTGGGTATGAGGGCTTCCACAAATGTGCTCTGTACTCGCCTCCAAGGGATTTGGAGGGCAGGAGAAACTTCTCAGACTTTTCTTTTGGAAGGGAGAGCTCTGAGCCTCAGAGGGAACCCTTGGGAGCCCAAGATAACATCTTGTTCTCATTCTCCCAGGACTCAGCTCCATCCTCAGTGGGTCACCTCCAGGAGAGCCCCCCCCACACCTGCCAAAGCCTCAGATGCATTTATGAAAAGCCAAGTGGGCAGGCACTAATGTCCAGTGAGGAGCTGCCCCATGCAATGCCCATGAGTCCAGAACAGGCAAGGCAAGTCTTGGATGCCTGCCCAGGCAGGTCACTAAGGCTCGAGGAGAGGAGTGGGACACACAAGGGAGAGAGCACAGAGCTGCTGCTAGCCTATAAGGTGTCTTCAGGCACATGTGAAAAGCACACTTCTCTGGGAAGATGCCATCCCTCATCACGGTGCATGGCTCAGTACATGGTAGACAGGTTAGAATTTAGCCCCACTTGCACTGGATATTCTTGTGCAGTGAACCACTGGAACCACTGTGATAGTCCTGCTCACAGAAAGCAACAGGAGAAGGAGACAAAGAGGAAGAAGAAAAACTGCCGTGGCCAGACCCATCACAACTGTCCCCTACACTCTTCTCACTGGGACCCCATAGAAGCTTCATCCAGACTGGCCCCCACATTGCTGCCACAGTCATCCTCATCCCTCCATTCTATCTAAACTGCCTATTCATATCCCAACCATCTTTCAGGGCCTTCTCAAGGTGCGCCTCGGTGGCTCAGTGAGTCAAGGCCTTCTCAAGTCCCCCTCCACCAGGAAGCCTTCCCTGACACCCCTTCCCTTTGGGAGGTGCACAATGCTCTTCAGGTCTGCTCCCTTAGTGAGCCCTCGGTACTTCTCACAGCCAGTGTCAGGTTACCCTTCTGTGGCCAGGTCTCCTCTGCTCTGTGACTACAGGTCTGCCTGACTCTACACAGAGCACTGGCATAGGGGAGCATGCAGGAAGCGCTCACTGTGTAGTTATTAACAGTGATGGGAAAACCTGCAATGGGAGCTGAAAGGACTCCCTAGTCAGGCCCTAGTTTGACCACCAGCAATCCCCTGGGTAACCTGGAGAAAAGAACCCTTCATCTCTCACCTCAGTTTCCTAGGTATGAGGTTCAGGACCCAGACAAATAATCTCCAAGGGTCCTGCCAGCAGTGAACCCTAGGCTTACGAGGCTCAGAGCCCCTGACCCCCATTGGCCAGTTTCTCATCCCTGTTAACCCAGTGTCTAGCACAGTGCTTAGCCCAGGATAGGCAAGCAATATGGTATGCGGGTTGCCTCAGTCTCTGTGCTTTGGTAACAGAGCCTTTAACTTGGTGTTTTATTCAGCAAACCTCAGACATCAAACCTAGCCAACCCAAGCAAAAGAGCCCTACTAAGAAGAGTCCTAGTTCTTGTGTAGTCCATGAGAAGACTAGAGAACCAGCCTTGGAATACAGGGGAGATGGGGCATGGGTATCAGAACCACAGCTGAAGGCAGGCCTACGAAAGAATTAGGGCAGGATACCCACTGGCTCCCAGCCACACCTTCCACCACTGGGCACTGGCCCATACAGGTTGTTGCCACCACACATGTATATGCTGAATTATCACCAGCTCAGAGCCTAAGTGCCAAGTGGGGCATGCAATTGACCCCATTTAAGTCACATGGCCATGCCCCAATTGCCAGGAATGGAGAGGAAGATGTTCATGCATTCAAATTCCTCCCTAGGAAGGCTCTTCAGGAGCAAGGCAGCCAAGAAATGACCAACAGCCACTCCAGTGAACCTGTTCCCCTGAACAGACAGACTCTTCCAGGAGCTTAGAAAAGACACTGCAGTAGGTTGAATAGTGGCTCCGCAAGAGATATGTCTACCGAGAAACTCAGAATGTGAACTTATCTCGAATAAGGTTCTTTGCAGCTAGAATTAAGGTAAGGCTTTCAAGACGAAGTCATCCTGGACTAGGGTGGGCCCTAAATCCAAGGTCAAGGGTCCCTATAAGCAAGAGAAAAGAAGACACAGAAACACAGAGGAGGCGGCAGAGACAGATGTGGTGCAGCTACAAATTAAGGATTACCAGGAGTCTTCGAGAAGCACAGAACACACTCTCCCTCAGAGCCTCCAAAAAGAGGCAACCGTTTTGCAGCCTTGATACCAGACTTCCAGCCTCCTAAAGGACAAATGTCTGCTGTTTGAGGGCCCTAGTTTGGGGTGACTTAGTACCACAGTCTGAGGAATATAATACAGGGGCCTGGCAACGTCAAATCAAGGCCGGTGGGAGTGCACTGGAGCCTCAGAGAAGTGGAGTTGAGGATGCCAGGGTTCCAGCAGGCTCACACAAATGCCAGCACCTTTGTGTTCCTTGAAATGCCTAGTGTCACCCAACAATTTCCCTTTCTTGCTTAACCAGATTAAATCCACTCTTGGTGACTTGTAACAAACCTAAAGCTCTTCTATCTGAGCGTGTATAGCCTTCTCTCCAGGTTGGGAGTACATGTAAAGCACTGCAGTGGGGAAGGCAGGGTTGGGTAGACCCCATTAAGCCAGAAAACCAGCACTGGACAAGCAGCCAAGAAAGGCTCTGCCTCCAGACAACAGTCATGTAGAAAGGGGATAGTGTCCCAGGCAGAGACCGCTCTGAAGACAGCAGGGACCAGACCGGAGGCAATCGCCCAGGTATCATGGGGAGGAGACTGAAACTTTGCTAAAAGGTGTTCATTTTGTTTTTAACCTCCCCAACCCCATAATCTGGGGCTGTTCCTTAGTGAATGTTTCCCCCTAGGTACAAAGTTGGGTGTGTCTGGGTTCTACTGCTCCAAAGTGAGCACTGGTGACCAGAGAAAAGTGACCGCTGACAGGCAGAATGGAAACCTTCTACTCTAAGAGGTGCGTTTATGTCACTAAAGAGCACTTTTCTCTGCCCTCTGCTCTATTACCCTCATCTGGCCACTCTGTCTTTGGATAGGGTTTTCCGGGGTTTCTGAGGGCGCTGCCTCTGCCAACCATTCATCGGCGCTGCGTTACAATAGAACCCTTCCAAGTTTCCCTCATTTCCCTCATTCAACATCATTTCACATCATACTCAACAGCAGAGACTTCCGCCCCATTTTACAGATGGGAAAAGCGAAGTCAAATCACTTGGCCAAAGCGACGCGGCCAGGCAGCAGCGGGAGAGAGGAAGCGAACCCAGGCTTCCTGCCGGCGGCAGGTTTCCGCAACTTGCTGCGCAGCTCACACTCGCCGGCCCGCGCCCCGCCTCCCCTCCCACCCCAGCGAGGGGCGCCGGGCCCGCCCCCGGAGGAGCGTGCCTCGGCCGCTAATCGCCCGGCGCCCCCCGCCTCCGTTTCACCGCCCGGAGACACCCCCGCCGGCTTAGCCCGGAGACCGCTCCTCCGGCCGCGCGACGCCGCGGATTGGCCCGCGGTAATTACGGGCACGCTCCGGGAGGGGGGAGGGGCCGGGCGGCCCCCCGCGAGCATAAATTATGCAAATACCCGGGCGCCGCACGGGGCTGACCTGCCGCCTCGCTCCATTCACGGGGGCTGCCGCGGGGGCGGAGGTGGCAAAAGGAGGGGGGCGCCCATTGTTGGGGCGGGTACTTAAGGGGTCCTGAGGCCGGTCGTGTGCCACACTCGGTACTCACACGAGCTGATCTGCTCGCCGGCGAGATCACTGGGGAGTCCGGCCGGGAGCGTGGCCCCTGCAGACGAGGCAAGGAGGTGAAGCAAAACTCCAGGTGCGCCCCCGCGCCTCTCCCGGCCTTCGCGCCCGCAGTGGCCACAGGGTAGGCCCGGGCCATTTGGAACGTAAGTGCACCCCGGCGACCCTGCCCTCAGCCCGGGCTCCCGTCCTCCAGGAACCCTCTTACCTGCCCATTGGTCCCGCGCCACGCAACGATGCCAGCCCCACTGGAGACCTGCGTCTCGGACCTCGACTGCACCAGCAGTAGCAGCAGTAGCGGCGGCGGCGACCTATCCGGCTTCCTCACCGACGAGGAAGACTGTGCCAGGCTCCAACCACCAGCTTCTGCCTCGGGGACGCCTGTGCCAGTGCGCAGGGGTGCTCCCGCGGTTCCTGCAGCCTCGGATACTCCCCGGGCGCCGGACGACGAGCAGGAGCGGCGGCGGCGCAGGGGCCGGGCGCGTGTGCGCTCTGAGGCGCTGCTGCACTCGTTGCGCCGGAGCCGGCGTGTCAAGGCCAATGACCGCGAGCGCAACCGCATGCACAACTTGAACGCGGCGCTCGACGCGCTGCGCAGCGTGCTGCCTTCCTTCCCCGACGACACCAAGCTCACCAAGATCGAGACGCTGCGCTTTGCCTATAACTACATCTGGGCTCTGGCGGAGACTCTGCGCCTAGCCGACCAGGGACTGCCCGGGGGCGGTGCCCGGGAGCGCCTCCTGACGCCGCAGTGCGCCCCCTGCCTGCCCGGGCCCCCGAGCCCCTCCAGCGACGCCGAGTCCTGGGGCTCCGGTGCCGCCGCCTCCCCCTGCGCCGCCGCCGCCTCGCCACTGTCTGACCCGAGTAGCCCCGCCGCCTCGGAAGACTTCGCCTATGGCCCCGGCGACCCCCTTTTCTCCTTCCCAGGCCTGCCCAAAGACTTGCTCCACACGACGCCCTGTTACATCCCTTACCACTAGGCCCTTTAGGGACACCGTTACCTTCCCCCTCCCTCAGGCAACAAGCAGTAGATGGAGCCCTAGCTGCAGTCTCAGGTCCCTCAGTCCCGGCGGAGGGAGCAAGCAGGAGCTTTAAAGGGACGGGAGATACCTGAGCCGCTTGTTAGGTCGCTGCACCCTCGCCGAGGCTGCCCCTTGGTCTGTTTCTCCAGCCCTCAGCCCCCGGCCCCTCCTGCCCGCCCTTAGACGGCCTTTCCTTTTGCACTTTCTGAACTCCACAAAACCTCCTTTGTGGCTGGCTCAGAGCTGACCCCAGCCACCACTTCAGTGTGATTTAGAAAGGGGACAGATCAGTCCCTGAAGACGAGGTGAAAAGTCAATTTTACAATTTGTAGAACTCTAATGAAGAAAAACGAGCATGAAAATTCGGTTTGAGCCGGCTGACAATACAATGAAAAGGCTTAAAAAGGAGAGACAAGGAGTGGGCTTCATGCATTATGGATCCCGACCCCCACCACGGCAGGCTTGCTCTAGGAAGAACCGGAGACTTGCGTAGCTATTCAGGCACCGGGCTGGGAAGTACTTTAATTTATTCAAGATGCTTCTTTCATATGAAAATGTATTTTTGTACATAAAGAGTTTATTCTATTATGATGAGCTATCAAAGTTTACATTTTTGTACTGCAGATGTTTTGTGTAAATAAAAACCAAGTTTAAAAAAAAGTAAGTCACCAAGTTTCTCGCCTAATGTTGGTGTCTCTCTGAGGCTTTCTTCCCTCCCCGGGCAGCTCAACCACTAAAGTGAAACACTATCCTTACCCACCTCCAAATCTTCCAGGCCCTTTTCAAAAACAATTAAAAAAAAAAATAAAATGCACCTGATTTTCACCAAGAAACGGTTAAAGACCGGGGCATTTGGGATCCATCATTTCCTTTCACCTTATAAACACAAGGGAGATCTTTCAGGCTCCCCTTAAGCCAATTAAGACTTTTTAGTGGGGAATTAGCCCCGGATACACAGCTACCTGTAGAGGTAGGGGCGGTGGGAGACTCTTTCAACTCCACATCAGCTGGCTCTGTGTTTCAAAGAGAGGGGATTAAAAAAGATCAATACAGTGTGACCACTGGCTAGGAAGTCCCAGTGACAGGTGGGCCCAGGCTGGGCAAGCAGAAGGGTCCACTCTTATAACAGCCTATTTAGAGGGAGAAATTGATTTGTAAACAATGCCTCCAAATCGTTGTCCATTGAAGCCAGGATCTCCCTGGCTGTGAGGTGTGGGATGAATTATGCTGGTGTGGTATCCCTGGATGGGATGTGCACCTGCCTAAAATTGTGAGTTGGGTGCCTGCACACACACACACCCCACATTTATCCCCAACACATGTTGCGCCCACAGTGAGGGGGAGGGGTGGGGAATAGGGAGACATTCGGTGGGCTCTGTTCTGGCTTGCCCAGCCAGTCTTCAAGGGCAACAGCTTTCATTTGCTGCCAGAGAAATCAGCCACTCAAACTCAATGGGGATTTTTCTGACTGCAGTGTGTTTGTTGTCTGACAAGTAGCGAACAGCATTGGCCACGAGGAGCTTTTGTTTTAAATTTCAGGATGTGGAGGACTACAAGAGATACTTCCCAAAATGCCGTTGCTGTCTGTTCCCACAGCTCACAAGTTACCGCACATGAGCACCAAGATTTCCCCCCACTGGGTTGCCCCTTTCCATGAATTTAATTACTGAGAAGCAGGAGTTCAGGAAAATACTATGGTCTCATGTTATAGAAATTGTATCTGCTGAGGAGGTGCATAGAAACAGAGGGTCAAAAGTAAAGCCACGAAGAGCACTTTCCACTTGTGCAAGCATTTTCCCCCCTAACGTATGTCCTGACAAGTGGGATCCACAGACTCATATGCAGTGTCTCCAGCAGGCATCCCTAAAGCCCAGCCACCAGCAAGGAGCCCTCTTTCAGATAAAAAAAGCTCCTTTACAGAAGATTCTGGAAAACTGGGTGCCTGCTTTAACTGCCCACAGAGCAGACAAAGAATCCTCCAAGAAAAGCTTCAGAAGTTGTGAGGGCTCAGAATGGAGTTGTTTCTGCTAAAAGCTCTAAGGAAGAAGTTGTGTCTCTTGAATGACCCTGCCTGGGGCCCCACTCTATTGTCTGTCTCAGAATTAATTCACCCTACTAGCTTTGCATTTTCCTATAGCAAAAGACACAAATGGTCTGCATCAGATTTTCTGCTTTCCTGTGCACAGGGTGTTTGGAAGTGATTCCTTTCAGCCCCAGACTGCAGGAAGGGCAGGTCTCCTATGGAGACTCCACGCAGCCAGGGGATAGGTGAATGTATCTGGGCCAGAGGATGAGAACAGCTAATTACGTTTATCATAGTCCAAAATCCTTGGGGAAACCAGCAGCAAACAGACACCCTGAAATCCCCAAGGCATCCCCAAGGCTCACAGCTGCAACAGGATCTTTGTCTCCTCTAACAGGACATAGCCAGCACCGAAAACGAGAAACATCACTACACCCTAGAATGTAGAAGGGCAAACCATATGCCCAACTTTGTTGCCAAAATAGGCTCATAACTTAAGGTACAGGGCCCTTCCATCTCAAGAAACATCTTTCAAAACATCAGCTGCAGGGGCGGGGGTGGGGGTTCTCCACCCCTGCCAGTTAATATGGTTCTTCTAAAAAAGAAAGCATGTATGTATAGCCCTTGGAGCTCTCAAGTAGAAGAAAAGGAAGGTGATTTAAAATGCTTATCCCTAGCTCAGGGGCCTCTTTCTTCCTGCAGCACACTCTCTTGTTCATCCACAGGCATCTGGGAAGATGGGGGTTACTAAAATATTCTAATCCATTATAGAGCATAGAACTTCCTGCTGACAGCCATGATTCACTTCTTCAACAGAACCTTCCACCAAGGAATCAGCAGGCGCTTAGGAAAGTGTATTCATTCTCCACCTTGATCTCTCTATTTGCTTCTGTCCTGCTATAATGTATATTTGTACACACTGCATCCAACCCTCCATGAAACCAGGCCAGGAAAGACTAGGATGCCCAGGAAATGCAGGATTTCCCTCTTATCTCTAATCACTGTCAAGCCCCTGCTGTGTGCTGAGCATCATTCCAGATACCACCACCGGTGAGCAAGACACCCCAAAAGGAGCTCCCCAAAAGGAGCTCAGAGTCTCACAGGGAAAGACAGAATAAACTCCTAAGAGACTGTGGTAAATGCTAAGGAACAGAATAAGATCATGTAAAATAAGGGGAAGAGGGAATGCCAGGGTTCAGGGGAGTTTGCTCTTGTAGAAAAGATGGTCAGGAGGGCGCTGGGTGTCTCAGCCAGTTAAGCATCCAGCTCTTGATCTCCGGGTCAAGATCTTGATCTCAGGGTCAAGAGTTCAAGCCCCTCACGGAGCCTACTTGAAAATTTAAAAAAAAAAAATTTTTTTAAAAAAGAAAAAAAAAAGAAAAGATGGTCAGAGAAGGGCTTTTAATGAGATGACATCTGAGTAGAGGCTCAGACCACAGAGAAAGGGAACAAGCCATGGCATTATCCATTGGGAAGTGTCCCAAGAAGAAGACGCCACAAGGAGAAAACCCTTGCTGTGCATGGTGCAGAGAGGGACAACAAGGAGACCAATGTGACAGGCACAGACGGGGGTGGGCAATGAGGGAAACAGATGGGGGGCAATGGAAGCCATTATTCTTTTCCTCAAGGTTAAGGCTGAAAGCAGAGGAGTGATGTGCACTGACCTGTATTTTTTAAAGTCACACTGGTTGTTACACAGATAGCAGAGGTCAGGGACCAGGACAGAAGCAGGCACCCAACTAAGCCTCTGTACATTCGTCCTGGGGGTGAAAAATAAAGGCTTATACTGGTAGAAGGTGAAGAGTGGTCAGAACTGGGACAACTTCCAGAGCAGCCAACAATATGATTTGCCTTCGGTTATGAAAGAAAGACAGAAATCAAGGATTGCCTTTAAGGACTAGGGTCAGGAGTAAGGAACACACAGAACCCATCTCTAAAAGCCCTTGACAAATGGTTAATTTTGCTGGAACTGCTCATTTAGCACCAAAAGCCAAGATGGAAACATGCGTTGCAGTGTCCAAAAGATTAAAGACAGATTGCTGCCCAAAAGAACCATAATGTCTTCTGGGCTCAAGGCCTAAAAATAAGGCCTTGGAGAAGATTTGCAATGGGGTATAGGAGAGGGGTAACTGAGGTCACAGACAATATCCTCACCACCAATATCATCGTAGCCATCATCATCCTAGCTAGCACTTACACAGCACTGATTCGGTGTTCCACATAGTTGCTAAAAACATGACATATATTCATCCATTTAATTCTCACAACTCATGAGGTCAGTAATATCAAGATTTCCATTTTACAGATGAAGGAACTTGAGGCACAGAGAAGTCAAATAATTTTCCTGAGATCACACAGCTAGTAAGTCGTGAAACTGGGGTTTGAACCTGGGCAATCGGGCCCCAGTGAGCCTGCTGCTTGTTAGTTTGTCTCAGAAGGAATGCAAATTAAAGTATCATGGGCCACAGGTTTAGTTTTCTGAAGCCCAGAATCATCCAGGGGCAAGCCAGGGCCTTTGGCTGAATGAGGAAAAGCACTGTTCCTCCCACCCTGCCTGGTATATCAGGCCTGTGCCAGGGTGCACAGCAGGGTACAGAGTTCCCCTTGCCCCTCCCGTGGGGGCTGTGCACAGGGCACAATGGTAAGAGCACAACTAGTCACCCTGCCTAGAGGCAAGGATGGTCACCTGAATGTGCCTTGTGCTAACTGAAGTAGAGACAGCCTGCAGAGTGTGTGGGTGAGTTTTCTGGCAAGAGCTGGGGTGTTACTGCTTCAGTTGGCAAAACCAGCAGAGCTTAGAACCTGGTGGCCTCCTCCGGTGAAAACGCGGTTTCTTCATCATTGCTATCGGGTGAGAAAGTCCCCATACATCTTACCAAGGCCTGGGCTTCCTTTAGAAAATCTTTCTGGAATTGCTCTAACTTATGCCAAACAAGGAATCAAGGCCCCAAAGCTCCACATGGAAGAGCCTGAGGGTGAAGACTGGAGCATGGAAGGTGCTTTTGCCAACTTGCACTCACTGCCTGTATAACCCAGAGGCCAAAGCCAAGGTATGTGTAACATTAGGAGCGATCACTTCCTGGGCACAGCTCAGAACAAGCATCTCGCTCCAGCACTGAGCTTACCTATGGCCCACTGGGCTGGCGTCCCTGAACCTCTGGAGGCAGGATGCAAAAATTGGATGTCGGAGTTTCACATGGCTGAGCTTATGCCTTCCTTTCTAGCAGCAGTTAGACGCCAGTCCTGGCTGCCTGCTGAAGTCATGCCCTTGTCAGAGAAGCCCACTGTGCCATTGACCAACATGTCTTTCTCCAGCCTGGAGAGTAAAGGACAACGTGCACCCAGCTTAGGCCAAGGCGGTCTCAGGTCACTGAAATACAAGCAAAAAGGCACCACTTCTTTGTCACCTCAGATTTTATCTTTGCTCAACCTAAAGATTCCACTTAGCCCCTGATAATATTCTGTTTGGTTCTGTTAGGATACTCACTCACTGGGCACTTGGGTGCTCAGTTGGTTAAACAGCCAACTCTTGATTTTGGTTCAGGTCATGGTCACAGGATCGTGGGGTTGAGCCCTGCATGGGTCTCCATGCTCAGCAGGAAGTGTGCTTGAAGATTCCTTCCTCTTCTGTTCCTCCCCTTACTTTTGTGTGTCCATGCTCTCTGTCCTCTCTCAATTGAATAAATCATTTATTTATTAATTTGAGAGAGAGTGCATGTGGTAGGGGGACAGACAGAGGGAGAGAGAGACCCAAGCAGACTTCACGCTTAGCACAGAACCCAACACAGGGCTCCATCTCAAAACCCTGAGATCACAACCTGAGCCAAAACCAAGAGTCAGACACTTAACTGAGTATGCGACCCACGCGCCCCAATGAATAAATAAATTTTTTTTAAAAAGAAAGATTTTACTTATTTATTTGACAGACAGAGATCACAAGTAGGCAGAGAGGCAGGCAGAGAGAGAGAGAGAGAGGAGGAAGCAGGCTCCCCACTGAGCAGAGAGCCCAATGTGGGGCTCGATCCCAGGACCCTGCGATCATGACCTGAGCTGAAGGCAGTGGCTTTAACCCACTGAACCACCCAGGTGCCCCCCAATAAATCTTTTTTTTTAGAGGATAAACTCACCCCCAATACAACCTGGATACCTACTGTGCACCTAGAACAAGTCCAGAATTATTTTAGATTTCACTTGTTTAGAGCCTGGTTTCAGAAACTGCTGGTTATTCACCAGAGTCCATTCTCCTCTTCCTCCTGGGCCCATGACTAGACATTTCCAAGAATTCTTTTTTTTTTTTTAAGATTTTTATTTATTTATTTGATAGACAGAGAGAGATCACAAGCAGGCAGAGAGGCAGGCAGAGAGAGACGGGGAAGCAGGCTCCCCGCTGAGCAGGGAGACCGATGTGGGGCTCAATCCCAGGTCCCTGAGATCATGAGCTGAGCTGAAGGCAGAGGCTTAAACCACTGAGCCACCCAGGCGCCCCGACATTTCCAAGAATTCTTAGCAGTTAAGCTGGACCATGTAGCTGGGTCTTTGGACTGGATCATGGGTGGAAATATTGCAAGCCACTTCTAGGACTACACTTTATTTATTTTTTTTTAAAGATTTTATTTATTTATTTGACAGAGAGAGATTACAAGTAGGCAGAGAGAGAGAGGAGGAAGCAGGCTCCCTGCTGAGCAGAGAGCCCGACGTGGGACTCGATCCCAGGACCCTGAGATCATGACCTGAGCTGAAGGAAGCGGCTTAACCCACTGAGCCACCCAGGCGCGCCCCTAGGACTACACTTTAAAGATGATGTTGGAATTTTGTACTTGTGTGTAAAACACAGAAAGCTGCAAAAAAACATCACTCTCAGGCTAAAAACGAGAAAAAGCCATATCACCCACATAGTCATGATTTTTCTTCAGCTAATCAAAAATGTAAGGTCATCAGCCATTAAAACAAAGTGAATTACAATAGGAGGAGAGACAGCGCATGTGAACAGTTTCCCCTTGGGCAAAGCAAAGGGGGAGAGGAGTGGCTGCCATACAAACAGGTCAGAAAATACTGGCTAAAATGTTAATAAAATCTAAAAGCTAAATGTGGGCAAAATCACTTTGGAAGAGTTTGGCAATTACTTACAAAGTTAAACATATAGGGAGGGATACCTGGCTGGCTCAGTCAGTGGAACATGCGATTCCTGATCTTGGGGTTGCGAGATTGAGTTCCACGTTGGGTGGAGATTATTTTAAAAAAAAAAAAAAGAAATATTTTTAAAAAATAAAAAAATAATAAAGTTAAACATACATTTACTATATGACTCAGCCATCCCATACCTAGGTATTGACCTAAGAGCAATGAAGTCATATGCTTTACACAAACACCTTTATACAAATGTTTATATTAACTTTATTTATATCCTTCAAAAACTAAGAAGAGCCCAGGTGACCATCAACAGGAAAATGGACAAAGAAACTTGTTATGCAACCGAGAGTAGATAATTGATGCATGCAAGAACATAAATGAATCTCTAGACTGTATTGCTAGGTGGGGGGAAAAAAAGCGAGACTTGAAGGCTAAGATTGGGATGCCTGGGAGGCTCAGTTGGTTGAGCATCCAATGCTTGGTTTCTGCTCAGGTCGTGATCTTCGGGTTGTGAGATCAAGCCCCACATCAGGCTCCGTGCTCAGTGGGGAGGCTGCTTGAGATTCTCTCTCTCCTTCTCTGTCCCTCTCCCTATTCTTTTGCTCACTCAAATAAATAATTTTTTTAAAAAATAAGGCTACATGTTGTATGATTCCATGTATATGCACTAGGAAAAAGCAAAATGGTAGGAGTAGAAATTAAACTAGGATTTCCAGGGGCAAGTTGGGAGATTTATTGGAAAAAATAGAGCAGGAGAGATCTTTTGAGGGTGATGGAAATATTGTGTTATGATTCTGATGACAGTTGCGCAAACTGTCAATACTCATACAACTGTATGCCTTCAAAGGGGGAATTTTATTTTATGTAAATTACCTCTCAATAAGACTGACTTAAAATACAAAAATGATCATGCTCTGAGGTGGAGCTCCTTCCCACAACTGTCACCTGGATATGACACAACAGTTTCAGCTACAAGTACAATGACGATACCCAGACCAGCGGCCCCTAAAGGGTTTTCCAGAACCAGTCCCTGGTGAGATACATACCAGATATGGTATGTATATTTAGCAACATTTATACCAATTTAAGCCTGTTATATCTAAGAATAAAATACTTAAGCCTTCTATATTGTATGACTTTGGGAGGTTCCCCTCTCTATTGTTCCAATAACTTCTTTATTTTTTTTTTTCAAAAATTCTGATCTGAAGTGGATGGAAAGTGGTTTTTTTTGTTTGTTTTTTTTTTGTTTTTTTTTAAGAAAAAAGGAAGAGAGAAAAGAAAATGGGGCCATCACCCTTACAGTTTGAGAAGCCCTGCTCTAAGGAACGGTGAAGCAATTTGGAGGACTTCTGCAGCCCCGAACACTGCAGAACCACCCCGCCACCTAGAATGCTCCTCTTGGTGAATGAGAAATACACTTTGTTCTCTAAGCCACCATATCATTGTGTGTCTCTGCTGCAGAAGCCGAAGCTTACCGTAGCTGCCAGGGATCACCACAATGGCATACTCCCTGCTGACTCGGAGCTAAGGCCTTGGTCCCACAAACAGCTAGAAACAAGCTCTCTCCAGCGAGAGCACAGGCTCAAAGCAGGTACAAAAGGGAACATGGCACGCCTTAGTTTTCCCGCCACAGAGAGTCTGCATACAAGTGAGGAGGTAAGAGCTAAAGTCCTCACATCCTCTGCAGGGTACAGGCAGGCTGGCAGCAAAGATGGAATGTGGAACCATTTTAATACCCTGCAAGTGCCCAGCAGGACGTAGCTTTCCCAGGCTGGTGGTGGGAGGGACAGGCTCCCAGGGCAGCAGGGACCATTGAAGACAACGACAGCTGCCCCCAGAGGGACAGCTCTTGGGCCTCCCCCTGAGGTGGCCGACATACTGGGGAATGGGTGTTTCTGATTATCAGTGAGGGTGCTCAGGCAATGGAACTCATCAGTCTGGTACTGCCGATTCCCAATAGTTCCCCTCTTTTTGCCTCAGTCTTCTCATCTGTAAAATGGGGAATAAGGACCTTATTACCTATCTCCATTGTAGAATTTTCCAAGGTTTTAATGAGGCATCATTCTGGGTCTGGCTCATTAAAAGAACTTGATAAATGTTAGCTATTGACTGATTCAGCAGCAAGCCAATTACCCTTTGTAATGAGATGATCTCTTTCTTTGGTCACCAGATGGTCCCTGTGGTGCTTGAAGGCTGTAGGCCTTAGATACAAACCTGACTAGTGTAACTTGATTCTAATGCAGCCATTTGAGTTTAGGGGCCAACGCTCTACTTCAAATGTAAAACTGTGATTACAGTACTTAGGAGGGATATTAAATTAGACCTAGTGATGGTCTGGCGGAAGCCAGATGCAAATCTCACAGCCTGGAAGACCTCTTCATATGGAGCATGGGTCCACGAGTACAGTGCCTTCCAGTTTACAAAGCAATTTCACATCCATCATCTGATATTAGCCTCACGATGTCCAGTGAGGTAGAAGGGATTATTGTATCTATTGCACAGATGAGACAAGGGGCTCAGAGGTTAAGTGGTTCACCCAAGGTCACAGGGTTAATGAGAGGAGAAGGTGGGGCTCAGAGCCACATCTGGTTCTAGGCCCATTTCTTTTTCCCAGATACTTCCCTGCCTCTCCAGGCTTGCTGCACCTGACCCCGGGCACACCCCACTTTGCTGTCCTTTCTACACCTTGATTCATAACCAAGCCGAAGACGAATAATAATGGTGATCTGATTAGACTGAACTACATAAAACTGCTGATATCTGAACTACAGAAATGGCAATTTCGTATGGTTCAGCCTGGTAACTAACACTTATTTGGATACTTACCATGGGTTAGGCACTAAGCCAAGCATGTAACAATTGCACTGGGGCTTATCTCATCACAAAAGCTCTATTACTTCCATTTTAGAGATGAGGAATCTGAGACCAGGGCTGCAAAATTAATGAGTGATGGGGAGAGGATTTAAATCCAGGCATCTGAGCCCAGAGCACAAGCACTTAACCACTATACTGCCCTATGATTTCTTTCCCCAGCAAGAAAACGCAAGTCACTAACAACAGAAACCATGTCTTCTTTGACCATGTAGTGCTCCGTGCAACACTTGCTATTCACTAATTCATTCATTCATTCGATAAATTTGAGGACCTACTATGCTTCTTGTTGGGACACAATTTTCCCTAAGTCACAAGCATTTCAACACATCTTGCACACAGAAGCACTGGCTACTCTTGTTTCCAGATTCTCTTTTCAAAGATTTTTATATATCAAACAGCCTTGGAAGATAGAGTTAGTGTCTCCCTCTGGGGCAAAGGGCAGACAGAAGGTCCAGGAATAAGAGAATCAGGTTCCCAAAGCTCAGGGCTACTCTCCTGTAACTCGTGTGTACAGGTGTCAGCTGGCCCTCTTTGCATCATCCTTTGGACTTGGGCTTGGGAAACCATCAAAAAGAGGCGAATACTCTGGTTGCTGCTATTGCTGTGAGTAAGAAACTATCCTTTCTGACCCAAGAGCCTCATATCTTCTACCAGCATGAAACTGGGGCAGGCTAACTGGTTAGTTTGCATAGAGTTCTTGACAGTACTGTGTAAATGCGGGCCGAATGAATGGATGCATGCAATAAGCCCTCCTTGGATACAGGCCACTGTGTCTTAAATATTCTAATGACATTTGTCGGGAGCCATGGCTGGCTGCCACTCTGAGAGAGAGAATGCTGCAAGAAAATAGCCAGGAGTGTGGGTCTCTTCTCCTGGGACTGACCACTGGCCTGCAAAACAGCCACACTGACACCAGCATTCATTAAGAATCATCTGTATACCTCGTTCCAATTTCCTAAATGCCACAGTGCCTCCCTAGAAACTCTTCATAAGTGCTTAAGGAGTGAAGGTTCCACGCAACTATCAACAAATACTTATTAAGTGCCTACTATGTGCCTGGCTCTGTCCTAGGATTTGGGGAAATGAGACAGACAGGATTCCTGCTCTCCTGGGTTTACCCACTGGTGGGAGAGACAGTCAACACAGAAAGCACCAGAGAGTGATTAAAAAAAAAAAAAAAAAACTCTACAAAAACTTGAAGAGGAAAATGGGTTAACGAGTGAATGGAAATCACTTTAGAAGTGGTGGTTGGTGGTCTGGGAAGACTGCTTGGAAGAGGGAACCTCTCAGCTGACAGCTGAGTGCTGAGAACCAGCTGAGCTCAGATCAGGGGGATGAGCTCTCCAAGCAGGGGAAATAAGAGTGGTGTGTTCAAAGGACAGCGATAGGACCAATATGGAGGGAGATCCGCCAAGCAGGGGGTGGCAGAGGCTGCAAAAGAAAGAGAGACCAGGTCCTATGGGGCCTAATAAAACTCCACGCATGTTTCCCATCAAAATACCAGTGGCACAATTGAGCGCTGTCACTCAGAATCCATCAGCCACAATGGCAAGCATGGCCACACTGAAGAAAGTGCTTGATCTTGCTCCTTGAAGTACTTTTGCCTCAGCAACTCTGTCGTCCATAAGGTGACCACTTGCTGGGAAAAAAACAAAATAAAACAAAACAAAAAAACCAAATAACTTAGCACAAATCTCCAGAGAATGGGTATTTAACAAATTAAGCATCCCCTGGGATTCTTTTCTTTTTCTTTTTCAAGAGTCGAGCTTCTGTGACACCAGCTGAGCTCAGTGCACCTGGGTTCATACAGAAACCCCTTCCTGGAGATTGCCTGGGAAACAAATGTAGGCCCCCCCCGCCCCCCGATTACGGGTTACACAAGGACATCACCATGTGAGGGGCGCTGCCAGATATCACAAGAGGGGCCGAGGAAGACCTTGCAGGTCCCTGTGGAACCTGGAGTTTTAAAAAGAAGGGTAAGGGTAGGGGTAGAAGACCAGAGACCTTTGCAAATGTCCAAGCACCTCCCGGAGCCACCTTTTCTAATGTAGTCAAAGGAAATGTTTTTTTAAAAGGAAACACACAACGGCCAAAATACAAATAATCCATTGATAGCAACAACCACCATAACAAACTTCTAAATACTCAAACCCAGGGCAACTACTCAGTAAACAGAGCAGGACCGTGTCATGGAAAAGGTATTATCTGTTGGGAATGGCTGTGAGGACTATGTAGGCACATAAAGCTTAAATAAGATGTTCAGGGGAAGAAGATTACAAACTTGATATACACATTGATCAAAATGGTGCGAAACCTAGTTATGGGTAAAACGATCAAGGTCGGGGCGCCTGGGTGGCTAAGTGGGTTAAGCCGCTGCCTTCGGCTCAGGTCATGATCTCAGAGTCCTGGGATCGAGTCCCGCATCGGGCTCTCTGCTCAGCAGAGAGCCTGCTTCCCTCTCTCTCTCTCTCTCTGGCTGCCTCTCCGTCTACTTGTGATTTCTCTCTCTCAAATTAATAAATAAAATCTTTAAAAAAAAAAAACGATCAAGGTCGGAGGAGTGAGAACGGTCAAGAGGAGCTCAAAAACGGTGAGAAGTTAAAGTTACACATTTTATAAGGTTGCTGACTCAACTAAAAATTATAAATGAAAACTGACTTCCAAACTGGAATACGAGATTTGAGGAAAACGGTTTTCCAGAACCATCAAGACCTAAAATAACTTCTAGAAGCCCGTTACTCTGGCCAAGTGATTCACTTGCAGAGATACTACAAGGCTTACTTGTAATAAAAATGCACACCAGTAGCCTTTAAATGTCCTTAGGCATTCACGGCTTTCTCTCAGCTACAGGCAGCAGTTTTAATAAGTCGCCCTGTCCAGATTTCCCTTAATGATATGCTTTCTACATAAAAAAAGGCTTGTGAAACCTAATTCCTCTGACAGAAGCGAACTCCGGGCTCTGAAGCAGCGAAGATTTCAGATTTCCGCTGGGTCTCCTTGCACCTGCCCTTTCGAGGCACCAGGTTTTGTGTGCAGAAGCCTCCAGGGGTTGAAATTTAGCCCTGTCCATGTAGCAGGAAGGTCAGCTGAAGTCACTGGGTCCCAAGACACTGGACTTCAATCTCCGACCAAAAACAAAACATCAAAACACTTCCATTCACTAGGACGTGCTTAGCAGCGCGCTGGCATTCACAAATGTAACGGGGCACCGTGCCGCTCCGAGAAGGGGCTCGGCTTAGAAATTCGATTGTTCTTCAGAGATCTGACAACCTCTATCAGATCTGTGTCAGCCCGGCTCCAGCAAACGCTCCAGAGAAAGCCAGCCTCCTCCAGGCTGCGCCTGGCTTGCCACCTGATACCTGAATGAAGAGCAGAGCCAGCAAAATCCAAACTCCTTTCAGAACGTCTGCTTCTGTGGGAAATGGTTTTGATTTTCTCAAAAAAAAAAAAAAAAACCATTAATGTGGAAGAAAATTAATTTGTGATTGGCTTTCAAAGATGGATGTTACATACCACTAATCAAAGCAGATGTATTTGACTGGGAAGAAAACCCTTGCTCTGTCTGCCTGTGTATTTCTTAGTTCCTTCCCATTCGGGCAGTGCTCTTACTTTATCTTCTTATTATTTGTAATAATGACAATAATTACAACAACAGCAAGCGCTAACCTAGCATTTACCATGTGCCAAGCATTGCACTACTTAGACTTCACAACAAACAGGAAGACATCATTGCCCGCACTCTGCAGAAGGGACACTGAGGTTCAAGGGGTTTGCCAAAGGAGGCTACTCAGCCAGCAACTGGTCAGACTTGAAGTCAAGTTCTCAGCTGGTCTGGGTTCTGCTTCAGTTCCCCCGTCCCTTTACAGTGAGTGTGTACAGAGGGTGATGACAGTTCTGAACTTGCCCCAGAAACTTCTCCATAGTCTCACACATCCCAGTTTAATTTGGCCAACCATGTATGGGACTCTGAGCTAGCACAGCCCTCCTACCACTGGGCATTCACAGGGCAAGGAAGCAAGTACATATGCAGGAACCCTAGCCCCGGACAGAATGCAAATGGCTTGGCAGTGGCACCAACAAGGTCAACAGGATTGAGAAGAGGGGACAACGAATTTTGACAGAAGCATTGGGTAAGGCTTCCAAAGGGGAAAGGGTCTGAGCTGAAGCTTCAAAGATGGAGAGCATGTTTTCACAGTGGCAATGTATTTATGAAAAGGGAAGAGACTGAGATTATTACTATAGAAAATTTAGAAACACAGACAAATGTTAAGAATAAAATTTTAAAAATCTTTACTGCCATCACCCCAAAATAACTACATTTCTCTTCTCATCAAAATAATACACAGGCGATGCGATCATGTGTTCAGTGTGTTGAGTATTTGACGCATGAATACACCAATTTAACCACCATCTCCATGAAGATACAGAACATTTCTATTATCTCAAAAGATTCCTTCATGACCCCTTCCACTCAGTTGTCTTCCTTCTCTGATGCCAGACAATCACCGCTTTGCCTTCTGACACTTCAGGTAAGTTTTGCCAGTTCTAGAATTCCATATAAATGGATTCATATACTATGAATTATTTTATGTTTTTGAGATTTAGTCATATCATTACGTGTATACCTGATTCAAACTATTCTATTTGCTGACTAATAACCCATTGCATGTGTGTTTATATATTCACCTGTTGATGGACATTTGGGTTGTTTCTGGATTTGACCTATGGCAAAAATGGCTGCTGTGAATATTCACGCACAAGCTTTTGAGGGGACTTATATTTTCATTTCTCTTGGGGAACTCCTAAGAGTGGAGTAGCTGAGCCATATAATAAGGATATGTTTAACTTTATAAGAAAGTGCCATTTTCCAAAGTCGTTGTACCATTTTTAACTCCTGTAGGCAACTGAACCCACATCTTGGCCTAACCTCTTCCCCTGGCCTTTCCCATTTCCCTCAACCCTGTGCACACTGGGAACACTCATTTGATAAATCACTTATTTGAGAATCCTTGATTCAGACTCTGCTTTCAGGGAAGGCAACCTAGTGCAATTAACTAGGCTTTCAGGAAAAGATACAGTTATCCTCCAGGCCTACATTGAAAGCAGGAGCTGGTCATGCCTTCTCCCGGGACTTAAGTTCCCCTGAGTCAGGGGACTGATTAGGGTCCTTTGCTATCCTCATAGTCTGTCCCCTCCAATGAGGACTCTGTGATCTAACTGGGACAAATGATGTTTTGTCCCCCTTCCTCTGCAGAAAAGGATCCCCAGAATATACCGTTATATACTAGCTCTCATGGGTCAGCGGCATGCCTTCCCCTCTGCCAGTTTTAATATATACTTCACTAGCTATACATTAACTAAACTATGAATAAACTATACTAAATTACTACATGATATATTAATGAAATGAATATATGTTAAACTAGGCATCCTAGTTCACTCACCTTGGAGTAAGAGGTGCCTTGAGCTAAAGGTGAGCATCTCCTTGTATTCATTGTCCAGAATCTCATATGCAAACTGTCTGAGAGGCATCATTCCACAGTGGACTTGATTCGGGTGTCTAGAAAACCCAGCCTGCAATGGCAAACCCGTGAAACGCTATACCATAATTACAGTCTCCAAGCACCTCTAATGACCCATTAAGGTGGATTTGTAGAGCGGGCAGACTCTGTAGCCAGCGGCAGGTGAGACTGCAGGGTCTGGTGCTTTCTCCCTGAGACCAGAGACCGACCAGAAACCATCTTTTGTGGAGGAAAATCACGGAGGAAGATAGGATTTTATCATCTCATTTTATCACCAAGAGAAGAGAAATCCTGAGATTTTTTTCACATTTCCTACACTAAAAAATCACTTTGAGAACAGAGACCATTGTGAACGTGGCTTATGAGAATACAATCTGGCACATTCAATTTGGAAAACAGTAGACATTATATTGTAAACTGCCATCCGCCCATCAGCTGGAGCCCAGCAACTCAGCTCCTAGTCACAGGTTCTAAGGAAATATTTGTACTTCCACACCAGGGGATGGGTAGAAGAAGCATTATTTAATTGCCCCAAAGTAGAAGCAACATCTTTTTTTTTTAAAGATTTTATTCACTTATTTGACAGACAGAGATCACAAATGGGCAGAGAGACAGTCAGAGAGAAGGGGGGGAAGCAGGCTCCTGGCTGAGCAGAGAGCCTGATGTGGGGCTCGATCCCAGGACCCTGGGACCCAGGACCCTGGGATCATGACCTGAGCAGAAGGCAGAGGCTATAACCCACTGAGCCACCCAGGTGCCCCAGAAACAACATCTTGAATACCCAATTTCAGGAGAATGCATAAATATCCTAGGGTACCAGTACACAACAGAGTATTAAGCATAAATGAATTATAACTACATACACCAACGTGAGTGAGTTTTAGAGATAGAATGTGAATGAAAAAAGCAAGATCACAATGACAATCTGAACAATGTCATAGCCTTTTTACCAAACCAAAGAAAATACTAACTTCAGGATGGAGGTCAAGGGCAGGGCAGAGGGATAAAACACTAGAGGAACACACGGGTAGATATGCTGATAATGGTAATAGCCTTGTGTTGAAAAGTGTCTCCCCAAAATATGGCCAAGGGACTAATCCCTAGTCCCTGTGAATATGAGCCTATTTGGAACTGGGGTCTTTGCTAATGTAATTAAGTTAAGGATTTTGGCCTGAGATCACTCCAGATTTAGGTTGGGCCAAGGACTTGTGTCTTTCTTAGAGAAACAAGAGGCAGATTGGAGGCACAGACATGGGACATATGGCCATGGGAAGACAGGCAGAGACTGGAATTATGCTAGCATAAGCCAAGGAACACCAGGGAACACCAGAAGCTGGAAGAGGCAAGGATGATGGAGAGCCTTCAGAAGGGGCAAGGTCCTGCTTAGGCCTTACATTTGAACTTCCAGCCTCCAGAACTATGTGGGAATAAAATCTGTTGTTATAAGCTACCTAGCCAATACTAATTTGTCACAGCAGACCTAGGAAACTAAAACGGAAATGCTCTAGACCTTAAGTTGAGTGATGAGTTTCTGGGTACTCTTTTTTAAATTTTGTGCCATAACTTATATATACCTTACATGTGTTCTCTTGCATGAAGCAAATAATATAAAACATGATCAGAAAAAAAAAAAAACTTAAAAAAGCATAAGCAAAGCAAACTTTCCCCAAGCCTATTTAAGGTCCGTGAGAGATTTGAGGAATTTCACAGGTATTGAATACCTACTGTGTGCCAGGAATCATGCTAAGCGCTTTCCAAACAGTGTGACATAGGACCCTCCAAGCAACCCTATGATAAATAAGTTACTCATTCTGTGGACAAAAAGAGGCTGGGGGGGCGTCTGGGTGGCTCAGTCAGTTAAGCATCTGCCTTCAACTCCAGTCATGATCTCAGGGTTCTGGGATAGGGATCAAGCCCCAAGTTGGGCTCCTTGCTCAGTGGGGAATCTGCTTATCCTTCTATCCCATCCCCCCCGCCCCCACTCTACTTGTGCTCTGGTGCTTTCTCTCTCTCTCAAAAAAAAACAAAAAACAAAAAACAAAAAACATTGAGGCTGGGAGCAATCAAACAGTTGCCTGAGGTGACAACAAAAAAGCAACAAAGCATGGCTCTCAGTGGGGGTCAATTTGCAAAATCTCTGCCTTTCCCACCCTAACACCTTAGGTCACCTCTACTTAGCTCAAGCTTGTTGACCCCCTAAATACCTGATGTTACCACTTATAGATCTAGATGAAAAAGGTAAACATACACTTGCTGTATCTCCTATTCTAGATTTCTCTTCAGACAACGCTGGATGAACGTTGTTTGATCTCACCATCTGCACATGAATTATGCATTTCTTCTTATCTTCCAACTCTCTCACCATGACCTGTGTGGATAACCTTAAAGTAATTGGAGAGTGACTCATTCAAAGACTGGGACCCACTCCTTGACCAGTCTACACCAACCCCAGTGCTGGCATTGCAGAAGCCTAAAATAAAATAAAGTTTCCTCCCTCTCCTCCTCCTAGTCACGGGGGATGGATTCAAAAGGAATAAACTCTTGGGAGACACTTATCCTGGTTTGCCTGGGACTGTCCCTGTGTGAGCACTGAAAGTCCCACACCCTGGGAAGCTCCTTGGTCTGGGACACACCAAGACAGCTGATCACCCTTCCTGCCAGGAAATCTTTTCTTCTGGGACCTGAAGTATTGACAAAGGGGCAGGAAAGAGAAGCCTGGGTCATCTGACCCAGCCATGCACTTTCTTCTAAGGACCATGCCCCCTTCCTACTTCTTCCTATGAGGAAAGGCACTTTTCAGACCCTGAGGCCAAGCCAGGATGTTAGGGTTGTGGGGTTGAGGGGGGCACAGGAGCAAGTGCTGCCTTCTATCCTTCCCTTCCCCATGCCCTTCAGCAGTCAGTGGGTTTTAATTAACTGATAACCAACAGGTCAGCTTCCCATGCTGCATCCCAGCTCCTCTGCATGAAAGTGAGAAAGGAAAAGCCACCATGACACCTTGGACCAAAGTCCCCAAGCTGCAGAGCACCCCACCTTCCTCAGCATGAAAAAAATGGTAGGATCACTTCACTCTACAGTTTATAGAACTTTTTGCATCCAGTAGCCCACTGGGTCCTCAGGTAAACACCACCTGCATCTGTTTGCCTCCATTTCACAGGTGGGAACAGACTAAAGGCAAGGGGCAAGCAAGGGGCAGAGCCAGACCTGACGATGGGTCTAAAACCAAGCCTCCCCGGACTCTGAGAACAGCAGGGGAGAAGTCAAGAAGGAATCACCATTTCCTTCCCCACCCCCTTCCCCTGCCGGTCGAAAAATGTATCATAATCCTGGAAAACACACACAGCAGATGGTTGATTCAGGAATAAATTCAGGGCTGCCAGATTTTCTCCGCCACAAAAACCTGACACTTCTCCACCCCCAGGTACCTCACACACTAGGGTGGGTAAGGATCCCAAAGGTGAGAGCCCAGTGCCAGGCGTGGGGCCACATGGGGGTCAAGGGTAAAGAGAAGAAGTACAGGATACTACAAGGACCCGCCACGCTCTGTCGGAGGCGTCCCTATCATCCTCCATTGGAGAGAGTGGGTTCAAGACACTTGCAGGCTGTTTCCAGAGGTCTGCCTCAAAGAGGCAGGGTTGGGCATGACAGATGTGGCTCCCTTTAATCGAAATCCCAGTCATCTGGCTCAAAAGAAAAAGCACACGGCTCATCTTTCACGTCCCTGGCTGTGCCTGAGGTGGGGAGGGGATGCGGTGGAGACAGATCTGATAAATCCCACTCTGGAAGATGGCTTCGTAATGAGGGTGTGCGCATGCGGGTGCGCATGCAGGCATGCGGGTGTGCGTGCGTGCGTGCATAAACTTGGACTCTGCAAAAGGGGCTGTAAGACAATGCTTAAATCCATTTGCCCACATCATCTACTAACTGGGACCCCACTAACAGGGCTACACCCTGCATTACAAGTTGTTGAGGAAGCAAAGGTGGTGGGCAGGCTCTGGCCTTCATAGGAAATAAAACCACGTGACCACTGTCTTTATCCCAAGCATACAATGAGCCGGGCACATCGGAAGTATGGGGACAGCGCAGAGGGTCTCTGAAAGGCTTGCATTTCATTTCCAGTGGGAGAAAAGGGGAAAGAGGTGGTGGAGCTCTTTCGAAACAAGTACCTCTCTTGCAGTGGAAGAAAACAAGTATGGAGTAGAAAGGCCAGCCAAGCCCCCTGTTCTCTGCTATCATGGTGGTGGGTCCCCCAAAACCTCCCAGTTGTTAAACAGGAACTGGGCAGAACCTGGGGAAGGGAGCTCATGGTCTCCTTCCCAAATGGACTGGAGGTCCCTTGGGCCATCCCTGTGGAGTCTGGCAAGCTGTGATTCCTGCCCTTGGCTTCAGGGTTCCCAGTGTCCTCTCCCAACTCCCTGCCCCAGGTCTCACCCATTCTCTCCTCCAGAAGACCACCAGTGGGTTTTAAAACACAGCTCTGAAGGGTTCCTGGAAAGCAGAGTCAATTAAGCTTCCAGCTCTTGGTTTCAGCTCGGGTTATGATCTCAGGGTGGTGAGATCGAGCCCCACGTCGGGCTCTATGCTGAGCATGGAGTCTACTTAAAACTCTCTCCTTCTCTCCCTCTGCCCCTCCACACCCTCTCAAAATAAATAAATAAATATTAAGGAAAAAGAAAAAAAAATGGATCTGACAACCTCATTCTTTAAATCTTTCTAGGGCCCCCAAATAAAAATCCTACCAGATAAAATTCTAGACTGTTTGCCTCTTCTGCCTCTCCAGGCTCATCTATCTTTATGCCTCCACACAGTCCCCCATACCATGCTTTCTGTGACTTCAGGCTTTCATCTGTTTCCTCTCTGGAATATTCTCTAACACATCATGTCCTTCACACCCCCAACTCCCGCTCAGCCCCAAAGCTCTAGGTCCATCCCCTCCTCTATAAGGCTGTCTCTGAGCTCTCTTGTTCCCCTCAGCCATTAGGACTTATCTCTATACCGCACTGACCACACTGTACCAGGATTAGTACCCCACCTACCTGCCCCTTCTCCAGACTGTGAGTCCCCCGAGACCAAGGACTGACTGTACCATGTATCTCTGTAAGCCCAGGGCCAGCACCCAATACCATCTGACTGAAGGTGCTCTTGAGTCACCACTTCCTTACCTTACCCAGGAACATTCCTGCGTGATGTCTGGGTTGCTCACAGGCAGGAACCTCAGTGTGGGTGTCCAAGATACTTCTTGGAAGGATACCCACCTGAAGCATTACCCAGGTGGCCCTGAAGCACCAGAGGGGATTTCTCCACCTCTCTCACACACCACCTTAGGATTCAACCACCTCCGAAGTGGAAATGATAGTAACGTGTATTTTGAGGGCTTAATGCTTAAGACGTGCTTTACATTCGCTATCCCAATTATTCTTTAAAAGGACTGAACAATATCCCATTTTTCAGATGAGGAAAAGCTATGGCATGGGGAAAAGCTTCCTTTTATTCTGGTTCCTATGGAGTGCAAGAACAGTCACGTTCCTGTAACTCTCACTAGCTACCTTGAAATAAGGTGGGCCTTACTTAAAACAAAAACACCCACAGAGCCACTCTTCAGCCTATCTAACAAGTGACAGTGAGTGGCAATGAATTTTTTTGTTATACAAACATAAGTCAGAGGCCCTGACTGCCACCTCCCTCACCCCTTGTCAGGCCCTGGGAAAATAATTCAATTCAAATTAACCACAATTTAACAACTATGTTGAGTGCCTTCTGTGAGGACATGTGGGAAATCTAATGGACAAAGAGCCTTGCTTTCAAAGAGCTCATGGAGAAAGACAATGAATGAGCACTGCATGTGATAAACAAAGAAGCTATATACTGTATTAGAAGGTGTGAGGGGTGCCTGGGTGACTCAGTGGATTAAGTGTCAGCCTTCGGCTCAGAACATGATCCCAGGATCTGGGGATTGAGCCCTGCATCAGGCTCTCTGCACAGTGGGCAGTTTCCTTCTCCCTCTCCCTTTGTCATTCCCCCAGCTTGTGCTCTCTGGTTCTCTTTCTCTTTGTCAAATAAATAATTTTTTTTTTTAAAGGTGTGAGAGCCAGCCTCCAAGAGAACTTCCACTCACCATCAACTCCTGTCACTCATGCCCTGTGTAGCGGTCCCCTCCAACAGATGTTGTAGAAATGGTGGTGTATGACTTCAGGAGTGAGGGCAGAAAAGACACTGTGGCTTTTCCTTGTTCTCTCTTGAAACGCTTGCTTTGGAGGAAGCCCGTGGATGATGATTTGAATAAGCAAGGAAATGCACATGGGAGACTTGTCTGGGTGGTGGTGAGAACGGTATGCTCTTGCCAGAATCTTTAGAATACACACACACACACACACACACACACACACACATATCTCCCTAGTGGGGTTCAGTCCAAGCTGGTCTCAACACTACATTACTCTCTCAAATGTGTGTCCTTGAAGTGGCTCATAGTACAGGAACAGTGGGTGGATGGAATATACTTTCCGAGGATAGGGTAGGAGATAAGGACCCTCTGATTGCCTGGGGCCAGCTCAAGGGTAGCTGGCAGTCATGTCCTCTTGATGACTTCCTCCAACCACCATTGACTGGGTGGCTTTTAAGCAACAGGTATTCCTTCCTCACAGCTATGGAGGCTGGAAGTCTGAGACTGGGGTACCAGCACAGCCTGGCTCTAGACAGGGCCCTTGTCCTGAGTTGCAACTTCTCCCTGTGTCCTCACATGCCAGAGGGGTTGAGGGAGCTCTCTGGGGTCTCTTTTATAAGGGCACTAATCCCATTCAGGAGGGCTCCACTCTTATGGCTTAATTACCTCCCAGAGGCCACTCAGATAAGGACCTTCACATGCCTTAACCAGGTTCTAGGGACCTAGGATGACTCCAAAGCTGCAATTCACAACAATCTGATTTGTGCACAGTTTTCCAGGAAATGTCTTCTACAGACACAAAACTACAACCTACCCAAGACACGATGTCAGAAAACTCTGTGAAGAGGTCTCTCTCTCTCTCTGACTCCTCACTCCCATAGCTGCTCCATGATTCTGCTGGTTATTTCTCAACCCCTGCTGTGTGTCATGCTTAGCCCAAGTTCTGAGGACCCTGAAAGAAAAGCCAGGTCCAGGGCATATCAGGTACTCTAAGATGCTTAGAAAACTTTCACCTCAATCATCAATGACCCCTTGACCACATAAGAAATAAATAAGTAAATATATAAATATATCTATAAATAAGGCTTCACTGTTGGGAACACCTCCCAAGCTCTCCCAGACACCGGCCTGCCCAGGACCTCTGCAGGGAGACCTCCCCAGTATTTCAGGTCAACAAATGAAATCCGCCTGCTGCTTCCCCAGGCCTCCAACTCCAGGTCTGAGGCAGGCCTCCAGGGTCTTTGTGCAGGACAGAGGGACTGCTCCAGCCCTGTGTCCTGGAATGGGGAGGTGGGAGGCCTGAACCACTGGCCATGTCAAGCACAGTGCAATGGGGGAGGGGCTTGTGCCTGTGCAGCCCCACACCAAGACAGTTTGAATGATTTATCTGGAGACAGGGTAAATGGTTAGAAAAGAGAAGACCCTTGTTTCTTTGTTTCAACTGGAAGGACTTGGTCAGATGAAGGGTCTGTTCCAATGCTACAAGGAGTAGCAGCAGTCAGACCAATGCTGTGGCCTGAATGATGGAGGCAATTCAGAGGTGTGGGGAGAGCTGAACCAGGAACCAGAATGAGGGACGCTCTGCCCACATTCTCCAGGAAACTTAGAGGAGCCTCTGCACATGGGACCTTAAGTCCTGCCTTCAGCTCTCCACAGGTCTAGGCATGGTGCCCAGGACAATTTCCATGCATCCTTCTCTAAAAGCAAATATTCTCAAGGCCCCAGAGGGCATAGGGATCTCTGCACCTACTTCTCAGTCCTTCCTCCATCCCCTCTTTTCAGCCCCTCAGCCTCTCTCCTCTCTTCAGCTAAGCCACCCATAGAGTCTGTTTTCCAAACAAGGCTCTGGGGCCCTCCCTTGGCAGCTGGTTAGCAGCTCCGGATGGTTAAATTCCTCCCATTCCTCACTCTTCACCTCAAGATGTTCGTGACCTGGCCTTAGAGGGAAAACCTTTTAAGCTTCCTCATGGTAAGAGGCCATTAGGATCTCTTCAGGGACATAAAAATTTGTTTCAGAAAGAATGGATTAAGTTCCACCTGTCCCAGGTAATTGGGGAGAACAAGGCCCTCCCTCTGCCCATCTTGGCCTCTGCCATGGTGGATACCAGCTTTTCATGGCGGCTGTTCACAGAGGCCACTCTAACTCACAAAAGGAAAACACAATCCCCATCTGGAAGCCTGAATCAGCCACAACTAGTCATGTCTCGAAACGGGCTTTGTTTTATAAGAGCCTGAACCTGACTTAAAGACAAGAAAGAGAGGGCAGGCAAGGCTTTCCCTGTTCTTCAGATCTCTCCGCAGGACTGACTCCTGGCTACAGAGAACCAAGTCTAAGTCACATGTATGTGGGTTGTGAAAAAGAGAAGTAAACACTCAGTAGAAACACACTTGTAATCTTGGGCCATCTCATCCCTCAGTGTATGAGCCCTGGTTTTCTGTTCCTGGTGGCCCTGCCTGGAAGGTGTGGAACATTTGTGGAACATCCAGCAAATGTTCAGAAGAGCCCTGCTCTGCCTCCTTAGGATCAGCTCAAAGAGCAAGGGAACCAAAATGACAGCATTTGAGGACCACTGGCTCCCCACGTGCCATTCCAGCCATTCCAACACAGGGGGCAATGGAGGTTGCAAACAGCAGTCGTATCTCAACTTCTGTGCACTCGAGAACAATCTCTGGGCCCTCCAGCCCAGAAAGTCAGTGCCCGTTCTGCTAGGGGCGGTGGATATTGTCCCATGTGGAACCACCCAATATCCGTTTGCCCCTTACAACAACACTTCAGTTTATCTTGGAGTTATTGCCACTAGCCAGCTCAATGTAGTCTGGGTGAAATGAGAAATCCAGGCATCTGTATGTCATCACTGAGGATACAGGGCCTGTATCACTGAAAATACACAAAGCTAGTAAGACCAAATGATGTGCTCTCTGTAGACTCTGAGTCTTTAGCATGTGGCCTAGGTAGAGCCCAAGTGTCCTATCATCCTGTCACTCAAGACCCCAGGTGGCTGTTGTAAAAGATGGGGATGGGTTGTGACAGACTTGCCAATCTGTCCCCAACTTCAGGAGCACAGAGGGTACCCAGTAATCCCTCCCTAAAGGGGGCTGGAGAGAAAAATGGGGAGCTCAGCGGTGGGTGAAGTGAGGGAATTGGAATGAAAGCTTTAGAGGGACCAATCACATCTACTAGGAAGCCACTGGGACAGGAGAATTTAAGTCATCAAGACACACTGACACCAGTATATGCCAGGAGTGCCTCAGCACTGACCAGACCCTGCCCTCATCAGTCACATAACCACAGCCAGAGTGCCTGTGTAAGTATAAGCTGCAGTGATGAAAGCCCGGGGTAGATGACCTGAATGGTCACCTGACAGGTCACCCCACCTAAATGGGGGGGGAGGTATGGCCAGGAAAGGTAGCTAAACGGTCAAATCTTAGTTTCCCTGACCTTTGCATCCTCCTGAAGTGACCCCACTTGGCAGTATTTGTGGCCTCATAGTCCCCTCTCCCCAAAGGGAGCTACCCCTTCACTCGGGAGCAAAGGGTACTTCTGAGCGCCCTTCCCCAGTTCCCTGACGCTGCTTACCAGACAGGTTACGGAATGGACTCATTGGGACTTCATACATCTATTTACTGCCCACCGCCCCCTCAACCCCATTCATTCGCGGTCCGCGTCTGCATCGTTTAAAATCAACATTGTCTCTCTGGCTCAGCTAAGTGGTCCCTGACGAGAGAGGCCTAGCCGCGCACTGACAGACCAGGGAACCCGGAGGCACCTGGCTGTTGGCACGCTCACCTGCAGCGCTTTCCCGGATCAGGGTGAGCGACCCGCGGGGGAGAGGCCGGCACCCACACCCAGCAGGGGCGGGAGGCCCGGCTCCCGACCTGTCAATCACCATGGGGTTCGCAGCTGCGCGCTCCGCGGCCCCAGCGCACGGCTCCTCCGAGGGAGATAAACATCGAGAAATCCAATCCAGCGCGGCTTCAGAGATAAACAGATGTGCAGGCCTCCTTCGGTCAGGAGATAACGCCCCCGCCCCGCCCTACGCGCCCGCCTTGGCCCTGCACCTGCCCAGGGCGACCCGGACGCGCCTCTTGGGAGGCAGGCTGCGTCCCCCCACCCACCCCCGACCCCGCCCTCCGCCTGGAGAAATGGTCTCTGGTACCGCAGGCGGGAGTGGAGTTAGAGAAGAAAGAAGCTCGGTTTGTAAGCAACTCGGAACAGAACCTGCGCTTTGGAACCAACTGCCAAGGTTCAGATCCTGACTCTGCCACTGTTTGACAAAGGGCAGCAGCTCTGAGCCTGGGTGTTCTCCTCGGTACGGTGGGGAGAAATACCCGTACCACCTCAGTGGGTTAGCACTGCTGACATTTGCACAAAGAAAGCTTCAGTAGATGATCATGGCCAACAGTAGCCAGCCTATGAGCTAGGTAAGCAGAAGCTAACCCCACGCTTTTGGGGGCATTAAACGCCCAAGGCGTTTGAGGTGGAAGGTGTTTAGGGCCACATAAAAACTCCAGCTTTAAGAGAGGAGTGATTGGGTCGCGTCTGGAGCTGGGATCTACTACTTCCAGAAAATAATAACCGCGGGGCTGACATAAAAAATGGTAACAAGTAAAAGTGACGCCATGGCAGGAGGAAAGGGGCCTGGGAGGTAGTGTGTGTGAGAGGGTTCGGGAATGGGGGGGGGGGTGAGGCGCATCAAGGGAAGGTTTCTCCTTCCCTGGCACTCAAGGCTCCAACGTTTCCAGCCACTGGGCGATTGGGAGACTTCCCCGTCCAGAACACCTCCACGCAACTCATTCATTTATTCCACGCAACCCGATGAACATCCTTAAGGTCCACGACCTTGCCCTCAAGGTAAAGGTTAGGGACTGAGCTGGATCAGAGACAACAGCACACTTAGACACCTCCGGGCTCACCACTTGAAGCTCAAAGTTTCCTTTCCTTTAGGGGCCAGAGGGTGGGGGGCGGGGACGATCATTACTTCCTACCCGAAGCAATTGGATTAAACCGACTCCCGCTGGGTATGAGGGGTTGGCTGCTCTCTGAAGCCAGACCTAACGTAGACTTTGATTTTTGTCCTTGAGACCACCAGGCCGGAAGTTCAATGAGGGTTGGACCACAATCCCCCCAAACCCCCCACCTCACCCCCTGGCCTCAAAAGATCTGGAGGGGATGTTAGGTCACACAGGAAGAGGGTAAAGGAGACAGGGGCCACTCCTGGCGTGTGACTGCTGGAGCTCAGCCGCCCAGCGCATCCCGGGCACATTTCGCCAGCGGTGTACGACAGGGAAGGCCTTGGACTGGAGGCGGTCACATGCTTAGCCACATGCTGGGGACCAGCAGCTGAGCCCGCACCGACGCTGGCGTCTTTTGCTGGAGCTACTTCCGCCTCTGGTCTAGGATATCAAAAGACGAGGTCTAACGAAGGGAGGAGAGGTGCCCAAGCCTCTAGGGTCGCGAGGCTCACGGGGGCGCGCAGTTCCGCCGGGGTTTGGGATAAGCTAAGAACTGCACTCCCGCAGGCCCCCCCTCCCCCGAACCTCTGCTCCAGAAGTGAGAGACAAATGCCTGGTCCTATGCGCACTGGCTGCCCCTGGATCTCTGAGGGACGCGGAAGGACAGAGACTCCTTACTCCCAGGGGCCGGGATGGTCCACACCCGGGACCTTCCGGTGTCTCGCCGCGATGCCGCACGCACAAAGGGAGCGGCGACGCGGTCGTGCCTACTAGTTAAAAGCTTATTAGTTCCCTCCGAGCAGTGTGATCCCACTTTCCCACTTTGTTCCTGAACGGTCTGAGCGCGCCCTTTCATGCTATTGTGCGCGCCGCGATTTAGCGTGGCCTTTGTGGGCCTGAAAGGATCCGCGGCCTCTCCGGGAGCGCATTCCCGGGGCATCAGCGTCGGTGGCATCGCGGTCCCCGTTTGGCCCCAGGCGCTGCATCCCCAGAGCCACTGCACCCTTTAGTCCGTCTGTGCGCGGCAACTGGGGAGATGGCGCAAACCATGGCACCGGGAGAGCCCTTCGCCCCCGCTCCCGCGGGCCCTCGCCTCTCAAGATCCCCCCTTCCAGCCAAAGTGAAAAAATGCGTGCGGACCCTTTACCTCTACTTAGGGGCAATTGGACTGGGTTTAAAGGGCTATTGAGGCCTGGAGCGGCCGCCTCTCTCTTTATAGCTTTGTGCAATGTTTGCAGAGACATTTGCATCTGTTTGCTCTTGGGGAAAAGGCCCCGAAGCCTCGGTGGCAAGAAAGCCCGAGGATTGTTCTGGTCGCTGTCCCCCTCCCCGCTTCGATGCTGGCCAATTCGTGCTCCAAGCAGAGGCATGCAAAAACCTATCCGGTTCAAAGATGAGGCGCCCAGGCTCTCCGTCCACTTTTAAACAATTGCTGTTAACAATGCAATTTTAAGCAGAAAATCGTCTAACTAGATTAAATCCACATGACATAAAAACTAGAGGGGGAAAAGTCCGCATAGGCACAGGGGTGCAGACTCCTAACAGGATAGAAAGTGTGAAATGCATGCAGAGGTGGAGCGACCGGCAGGTGCCCTGGCCTCCCTCCGGTCGGACAAGAACTGAACTGCTTGCCTCTCTCCAGCCCCAACGGCCCTGGAGAGGAAGGGGCTCCCAGGGGGTGCAGGCGGGCGAGGCTAGCCTCCCACCTTAGACGACCCGGGGAAGGGTGCTGTAAGCCCAAAATCAAGTCCTCGGCTCCTCCCCACCGCCGCGGGTCCGGCGATCCAGCCCAGTCTGCGCCCTCCCCTCCCCAAGGGCGAATGGCTCAGGGCAAGACTGGGGAAGCTGGAACGCCCTCTCCAATCGCGAGACTGAGCAGACAGGCTTTTTAATGGAATCGAATGAAAGTCAGGTCTTAGAAAGCCCCATTGCTATGGCAGCAGAGTACCCTGAAAGCGACAAAGCCCAGAGCCCCTCCCTCCCTTCCTGGCCCTGCCCTCCGCTCCCCTCCCCCTGCGCTGCCTGCAGCCACGCTTGGAGCGCGCTCGGACGGGTTAATCACTGTAAAAACAAAGAGATGAAAGGCTCTCCAATTGGAGAGCTCTCGGCGGCCTCCTCCCCGTACTGGGGGAGGCGAGGGGGCCACTCGGGCCGAGCTTCCCGGCGGGCCAGTAAGACTCTCCTGCCCTCAGCCGGGTGGGAGCCACGTCCCACCATCCCCAAGCGACGCCGCCCACACAATCTGGCGCCTCCCGAAGGGCCTGCGGAGGCTGGCGGAGGGGGACAGGCCATCCCCCCCTTGCATCTCCCCGCAGGCACAACCCCACAAAACAGAAGCACAAAGCCTGGAGCTTTATGACGGGGCCCTAAGGAAATGTTTGAAACTTGAAAAAAATTACTAGCTCTCAAAAACACCACAAAACGCCAGCAAATTGAAATTAATAAACAATTAAATGTCTGTCTTATAGCATCCTCAGTCACGTGTAAGTCAACTCAACTTACGGAGTTACTGAAAATTTAAATTTAATATAGGATTTTCGAGGCATTTTTTATATCTTGGTATGATACAGGGTGGGGCTCAGAAAGTTTTTAAAGGTTTAAAATTTTCCTTCTAAACTTCAACTGGGAGCCAGGACATGGAATCCAAGGCTGGCAGGCAGGTCCCTAGTTATTCTCTGACTGGTTCATTGGGGTCCCTGGCCCTGCCTTGCATCCACCTCACCCCAACCCCCAACCGTCTCAGGCAAACAGACAGGGCCCCCTTTAGTTAGCTGGAGACCCTGAGATGGGAAGCAAAGCAAGGATTTTCTGGTCACTCAGCCTGTCAAAGGCCACATAGTGATGGGCCTGTGGATTCTGTCTGGTAGTCTGTTTTTCCCAGTTCTGAAGTTCTGGCCCCTGAGAGGAAGGGGAGTTTGGGGAAGGGGGAGGGCACAGAGAGGCTAGTTTGCAGGGGTACCAGGAAGAGCTGGTGTTCCCAGAGACTGTCTCTGAAGTATGAAGAGAAGCCCAGTGTGCTGCTGGAGGGGTGGAAGGGGTCCCATTTGCCTCTCGGGTGCAGCTTGGAGCACTGCCACGAGGGACAGGTTTCAGTAACTCACTAGAGCCAATGGAAGATGTTTTTTTTTTTTTCTGCTGTAGGTCTACAACTACCCCAGCGCCCAGCTTCACCTAAGCCAAGTGTTATCCAGTCTCCTCCCTGTGTTATCAAATCCTCCAATGAAAAAAGAGCACCCTAACACACGCACGCGCGCGCGCACACACACACACACACACACAGAGGCACCACCCATCTTGATTCACCTCCTTAAAGTTCCTGATTTAGGGTCTATAGCCCTTAGATGTTGCCACAGTCAGGAATAACAGTAAGAAAAATCTCTTCATTAAAACAACAAAACAAAACAAAAAAAACCTCTTCCCTTTTCTGGGCCTCAGCATCCCCAAACTAATAGTAAGAGATATCTCAAAAGCCCTGTGGGCAGTGAATGGGCAGAGAAATTGGCAAGAAAGGCCCAGGCCTTTTCTGAGCAAGCTCCTTTGGATGTCCCTGGACCTGAAGACGCCTGGCAGCGGCATCAGCTTCATTTTGGAGAGCTGGACAGAGGGCTTGTCTGAGGTTAGCCAGGGTGAGGCAGCTCTGCGCACCTGTCTGTCCTGGCAGAGCCACATTACTGGAGCCCTCCGGGCTGCTCTAGGGGAATCTCTGGGGGCAAGGTCCCCAGGGACAGAAAGGCCAGAGAAGGAATTATCTGTGGGTGAGCTCTGCTCACAGCCTCACCCCCCTCCTTCAATGAAGCAGAGGTTTCTCTCTTCCCATTTGCCTCGCAGGGGACTGCCATCTGTCCCTCACTGCTATGTCCATCACTGCTGGGGAGGACAGGTACACTGTGTGGCCTACCCCCACCGACTCATTCTCAAAACCCCATCAGGGAAGCTGCTCAATCCAGCCATTCCATCCACTTTCTCTGGTCCATGCGTGAGCCCGGCTGAATTGCTGAGTCTTAGGGACCCTCTCCAGGTCCTGGCTGAATGCAGCCAGGAGCCAGGCCACCAGAGCAACACCTACTTTGACTTTAAAATCTTCTATTTTCCCAGGGGCGCATGGGTTGCTCAGTCAATGGAGCTCTGGACTCTCAGGTTTCAGCTCAGGGTCTTGGGATCAAACCTGACAGGGAGCCCCATATGGGGCTCTACAGAGAGTCTGCTTGTCCCTCTCCCCTCCCCTTGCTTGCTCTCTCTCTCTCTCAAATTAATAAATAATTAAATAAAGTCTTTTTAAAAATCTTTTCTATCCTGAGGATACAGGTCTTCCCCCTCTCCTACCCTTCTTTACAGAAAATAAGGAGGTGCAGCCACAGCCTTCTGACTCTCCTGGAGCATGTGCCCAGGGCCAAGGCCGGGTCACACAGAGCCTAGCACCATTTTATAAGCTCCTGTCTCAGGCCCAGGATCGGAGGAGCCTCAGTGCACCTTTTCTGGGGGAAGGCAGAGTGGGAGCTCCCCTCTCTGTACTCTTCCTCCCCAGGACCAGGGCAATGCTAGGACTTCCCGCTTCTCTGCCCAACCCAAAATCACTTTCTGAAGCAGCTCAAGATTGTAGGGGGCCCAACTCACAGTCACGGAAGCTTTTGTTTAAAAACTGAATCCATGGTCTGGCTTAAGCACAGCCCACCTCAGAGCTTTATTGGGCTCATTTGTAGAATGGGGATCAGCAGTCCTCCATGCAGGTGTTGACAGGAATAAATGCAGTGAAAAATAGAAACAGTAGGCACCTGCACCAGAGAAACCATGCCACAGACATCAGCAATGATTATCATCCACCTGCTGGACTCTCCGCCCTCCCCACCCTGGGCTGGAGAGAGCCTTTCCCAGGAACTTCCAACGTCAAGCACAACATCCGATCCTTGCTTCTCCTGGTTATTTTTACTGCACTTGTCATTTACTGAGCGCTCGTCATGGCGTAAACACTCAGTGCTTACCTCCTTGACATGTGTAATAACCCCGGTGTATAAGTAGAGAGCCCATCCAGAAACATGGCAAGGTTGGAGACCTGCCCAAATGTCACAGCTATGGAGCCGAGATCATTCCTTATTCCTCCTGGTTCCAGAGGTTCCACACTCTAAAGGCCTCGTAGGCCCCTGGGCAGTCCTGTGTCCACATTTGGTGCCCCTTCCTCAGACCAGCTGCCTCCCTCTTACCACCAAGATGGGAAATTCCAGGCGGTCCTGGAGGAGCCAGTGGCCTTGACCCAAGCTCCCAGCAGAGGAGACTGGAGCACTCCCCTGCAGGAGAACAGAAAACCCCTGGGGGCCAGAAGGACAAGCTGAGTGTTTTGTCTCCCCTCCCTTTCTTTCTCTGCCTTATCTTGCTTCTATAATGCTCACCAAACGGGCAGCCTCTGAGGCGCTTCCCACAGCCCCCCACAACACTCAGAGCATCCCTTCCACGTGAAAGCTGAGCCCCCGGGCTACACAGCTGGGATGCCCCCATCCTCACAGTTATGCCTTGGCACTGTACCTAGCTGGGCAGAGGCAAGCAGGTGGGAAGAGGTCCCACTACCCCGGCCAGAGGGACCCTGCTCTGTTGCGTCACCCCACTGGTGAGACTTCTAGGACTCCAGCCCCTCTGAATGAGAGTCAGCCAGATGGGCAGATGGGAGGAGCTGACATGCAGTTTGGGGCTCATGCCCGCTCACCCACTCACTGCTCCATCGCAGACTGGCAGGGTTTCCCCTGATGCCCAACACTCGCAGAAAAAACACCTTGTAGCCCCTGCAGGGATGCCTGCCAGCCATCTTCCGTGTTAACCAGCCTAACTTCCTCTCACTGCCCAAGAGCAGAAATATGTCTAAGGGCTCACATGGACGAAGACAATGAGCCATCTGCCATTGACTGTTAATCAATCGCGTCCCAGCTCCTTACTGGAAAGATGGGGAAGCGGAGACCCAGAGAGACAGTGACTTGCCCCAAATCAGAGCCAGCCAGTTTAGTAACAAGCAACTGAAATGAAGGAGGGTCCAAGCCAGGAAGATGGTGTTTCCTTAGTGAATAAATGGACATTCCCTGCAAGTCTACCTCTGCTACAGGATTTAGGAAAATACCTGTGGGGTACTTGTCTCAGGGCTGATGGGTGACCTTCTGGGGTGAAAGCTTAACCCCTCTTAACCTTTGATCTCTGGCCATCAGTCCCCTCTTGGCCCCAACTCCATCTCCCAGGCTAAGTGAGTACAAATCCAGCATCAGCCTGTGCAGAGGCCACCTGGGGGGACAGAGAGGCCAAAAGGCCTGGCAAGGACAGAGCCCCTTTAAGCCGATCAGCCTTGGCGCAGTGAAGGGACCCCCAGAGGGAATGGGGGAGTGAGGTTGCTGCCTGGCAGGAAATTGCTCCAGGAGGGAAGACCTGGGGTAGGCCGGGCTCCTGGCTCACACCAGGGCCCATCTGTCCACATTCCCCAGACCAGAGTCCACGCTGGCATTGCACAAATGCTCCCAGGACTGGGGTGAAAGCATCTGGGGTTGAAAAGCCCAGAGCCCTATCTAGAGCGGACTCCTGCAGGAGAGCTGGAGGGTGGAGGGGACTTCAGCCTGCTTGAAAGAACAAACAGCTTTCAAGTGCTCTCTGGAGTACCTATTTCTTGGCAAACTCTTGTTATGCTAATGAAGGATCCTTCTTTGCTCATTAGAGCACATCTCCAAAAGACCTCCTTGTAGCTGCTGTGTGTCTGAGTGTCTAGGAATCAAACACGGGCTCCAGAAAGGGGCTGGGGTTTCCTTGTACACCCCGCCAGCATGCGATGAGACGAGAAAGGACATGTCACCAACATCTCACCTATTTAGAAATCACTCCGAAGAAACCTGCCCCTTCCTGGAGTGCCACTGCGCATCGGGCAGCCAGCCAAGGAAGAAAATGCCCAGGCTGCACCAGGGATGTCACTTAGCTCTACCCGGGATCTCAGTGGATCCCAGTGTCTATCCCTGATTCCTGCCTTGGCTCTGCACTCCGAGGCGGGGTAGCTAGCTGGGCTCTGAGACTGAGGGTGTCAGTCAAATGGCGGGGACTCTTGTCCGGGCCAGGTGCTTTGGAAGGCATGGGGCACAACGCCCACACACAGCAAGCAAGCCATCCCTCAGGGAGGAGTTTCCACTCTGGTGAGTCCTGCTCTGGTTCCTGGCTCCGTGCTCAGCACTGAGTAAGAACCCAGGATGGGCAGGTTTGGATGAAGGCTCTAGGGAGGAGGCCCCGGGGTGTGTAGCAGATTTGGTCCATGGCACTTGGTGACCAATTTGGTTAAGAGCTCAGGCAGGACCCACAGATTTCTTTTTCAGAAGAGCTACACTGGGATTTTTCATCCAAACAGAAGGCTCAATAGGGGCAGCTTCCCAGAAAATCTGAGGATGCAGGATAGAGTCCTCACTTCCCTCAGAATGAGCCAGGCCTCCACTACCTACCAGGTGTGCCGGTGAGTCCATGATTTGGTGCTATGGACTGAATGACCGCCCCCCACCCCCACCACCAAGCTTCAGGTATTAAAACTCTGGCCTGCAAGGTGATTGGATTTGGAGATAGGGCTTTCGGAAAAGTAATTAAGTTTCAATGAGGTCGTAAGGGTGGGATGCAAACCCAACAGGATTGGTGCCCTTATATAAAAAGGAAGGAGCAGAGAAGGACCTCTCTCTCCCTCTCTGCCATACACGGACACAGCAAGAAGGTGGCCATGTACCACCCAGGAAGAGAGCTCTCCCCAGAATCCTGACCACGGCAGCATCCCAATCTGGGGCCTGCAGCCTCCAGAACTATGAGAACGTTCCCTTCTGTTGTTTAAGCTCTCCAGTCTATAATATTTTGTTATGGCAGCTTGAGTTGACGAATATATTTGGCCTTTCCCTGCTTTAGTCTCCTTATCTGTAAAATGGGTGTAACAATGGAGTCATTAGACCCATGAAGGGAACTTAGCCCAGCGCCAGGCATCATAGCAAAGGCTCCTGAGTGTGGACCGCCAGTATCAGGATCATCCTTCCGCGATGATATGCATCTCACCTGCGGCAATGTTGATGGGCTGTGACCCCCCCCCCCCCCCCCGTGCGGACCCACAGTGGTGCAGCAAGATCTCTAGCAAGCAAGACCTGCCAGGCATCTCCTGGACTCAAAAAATGCCCTCCTGGAAGAGGAGAAGGCAGAAAAACATCTTCTTAGCGGTTTAGTTGGATCATCCCCCTCCCTTGCTCTTAGGGACAGGGAAGGATCAGATCAGAATAAGGGAGAAGTAGTCAGCAGGAGGAAACAGCTGTAATGGGGGGCTCACCTGTGCCCCGTCCCCCCTCCCACCCCATCTCCTCCCCTCAGCCCATTCTGGGGCCACTCAGGGGCGCGATGATCACACAGAGTGAGGAGAGGGCTGTTGCCTTGGGGAAGAGAAAGCCCTCAAGAGCAGGCCACTGATCTCAAAGGGAAATAATGGGATTTTCTGGGATTCACATTGATCCCCAAAGGAGAAAAGCTTCTGTTTGCCTTTTTTAAGCCGCCAAACAAGGAACTAAAGCCTCTTTCAGCCCTGACGCAGGGCTGTCCTTTCTGAAGTCCTTATTATCCCTGGGGCACTGGGAGAACAGGCCCCAGCACTGGGCCCTCCACACAGGGAGCTTTCCGCTGGGTAGAGGCCTGCCTGGTTTCCTAGCGACCCACACCCCACCAGACTGCAGGCGCAGGCACCTTGACCCACAGTTCTTGACTGTGGCCCGGCCAGGGCCGGGCTCCTCTCCTTGATTTGCTGGGGGATGTGTTTCCACATCCAGGAGCCAACACACAAAGCAATAGCTCTCCATACCCTCAGATACCACACACACATTTGTCACCCCCACCGACCAACGAGGACATCAGTGATGGTAATAGTCCCATTAAGAGAGCGGCTAGCTCTTGAGCAATATTTTGATCCGGACTCATCTTCTTCTCCACTGGGCCTTACCTCGAAAGATCTCAATGCCCGGTGGGACAGCCAGCCCTTATCCCAAAGGCCCACCCATGGCTCCAGACCCACCAGCAACCTTCCCCTCTTGTCACTTGAGCTGTTCCTCTCATAGCCACACTCTAGATGTGGTCATCATTCACCACTGCTCCCTCCATCTCTGAAACCTCACGTATACATCCACACACATGCACACACTCACACACACACTCACACTCACACCACTACAATCCCACCCCCCAAACTCAGTCTCCAACTTTCTCTCTGTCCAGCTCTTAGACCCTCTGTTCCTTGGACACTCCTCCGCTCCAAGTGCTCTCTTCACTCCTGGGCAGCTTCCACAAACTCCAGAAAGAGAATCCCTCTTCCCCCTACCACCAAAGCCTGGTCCTCCCTCATCTACCAGTCACCCGGCTCACAGACCTAAGAGGCCCTTCCCATTCCCCTCACTTCCTCTTCCTGCTTCATATTCTCTTGCAGATTTGACTTCCTGAATATTTCAGTCTAGAAACTGAACTACATTTGAGTGCAGGTTAGATGATACACTACACTGAGAGATAAGCCAAATCCATTTGTTGGGGGCACGGGGCACATGACTTGAGGCTTGCCTGTCTTTCCAGCATCAGCTCCTGACATTGTCACCTGCCAACAGGGGTACATGTATGTATGCACACACACACACACCCACACACACCTGTGCATACACCCAGGCCCTGCTGCATTTCAGTCCTGTGCTCTGCTCACACAGTCTCCTCCGTCTGGGTTGTTCTTCCCCTCCTCTGTGAACGGCCACCTCCTCTAAGAAACCTCCCCTCATTCCTGCTGCCACTGCCACCTCCTTGTGTTCTATGCCTGTGACACAGAGATGGCTATCTTCTCTTCTCCCAGGGTAACAGAATTTTTGGCTGGATAATGGTCAAGAGGAAAACTACACTTCCCAGCCTCCATTGCAGTTTGATGGGGTCATGTATCTAGGTTCTGGCCAACTATGATGTAAACAAAAGTTGCATGTGGCAGCCTTCAGGGACCTTTTCCAAGAGAGCGATGAAGTGTACCTTTTAACCCCTTCTTCATCTCTTCCTCCATCTGGCCACCTGCAACAGTGAGTGCCACCATCTTGAACCATGAGATGAAGGCCACAGACCAGGAAAGGAAGGAACCTGATTCTTAAGGCTATTGTGGAACAGAACCATCACGTTAGCCACAGACAGAAGATCCTGAGAGAAAAAGCAACTTTTAACTTATTTAGGCAACTCTTGCTTTGGGTTTCGTGTCATTCCAAATAGCGTCTTTCCATACTGCCATCTTTAAACTGCAGGTGTATTGAGAACATCATAATGTGAAACAGTCATTTTTCATGGGTCTGCCACTAGACGGAGGCCAGGGGGTATATCTAACAAACTCAACACTGTATCCCTCCAGCCAGGAGCATTGTAGGCACTCAGTAGCAAATGGATAAACAAATGGTTGCTTGATGAGTAGATGGGAAGGTTTGGAATGGGAAGGTGGGTGGGCACGAGGGGGTCACACTGCAGATGCCCACACTGCTGTCTCGGGACTTGGTGTCTTCCTTTCTAGAGGGCCAGGCGGCACAGCTTAGAAGGAGAGGAAAATTGATACTCTGCACGGGTGAACTTTGACCAATGAGAGACAGAAGCCAGAAGACAAATTCTTCTCCCTTCCTTCTCTGGACTGGCTGGAGGCCAGTCGCCTCATACAGCTCTCTGATGTCTCCCAAGACAGTAGCAGCCAACTCATAATGCTCTCCCTTATATTTGATTCCCTCCTTGCTTCTCTCACTCCCTTTTCCCCATACTCTTGCTCTCCTGGGATTGAATTCCCCAGAAAAATATTAGCACTTGAGTTTTACACTCTATTTTTTAAGAGGGCCCATGGGTATCAAGTTCAGAGCACAGTGAGGGTTTCGGTATGGTTGTAAAGCAAGGAAGTGTTACAATATGAGGCTGGTAAAGTCAGCTGGTGCTGGGTGAGGCACCCAGGAATGACTGATTGCCAACCCAGTGTCTGCTTCTTCTTGCAGCTACTTGGGCACCATGAAGACCGTGAGAGCCATCACTGGATCGTTTTCTGTGTTGTCCCTGCCACAAACTAGCCAGAGGTTTCCCTTATCTCCTCACCTGCTGTGAAGTCAAGGGCTTCTGTGATTCCCAGGTATTGGCAGAGAAGATTCAATATGTTGAAAGTGAGCCTTCCTTGGGCCCATCATTGCACTTCTAATAAAATATGTTCTAGGTCTGCTGTCAGGTGTGTACAAAGTTGAAGGTATCAGCGACTCAAACCAGGCCAATTAGACTCCATTTGCTAGAACTAACAAGAAATTAACATCCTCCTTTTAGGTCAGCTCATAGGTGTAGCTGGTAGGATGTGAGCCTGGAATAGATCTTGCCTTCCACAGGGAGAGCCTGTCAGAGAACAAAGCCAGAGAGGTACAAAGCCAAGAAATAAGGGAGACAGAATGGGAGAGAGAGAGGGAGAGAGAGCTGAAGCCATCATAGGAGCACCAGGATTGTGCTGACCTTGTAGTTGAAGCCAGACTCATGCCACATGAAATAATAAATTTTCCTTTTCAATGAAGCCAGTTTGCACTAGGTTTCTATTATTTGCAAATGAAAATGCACTCAACCCTATGATAAACAAGGAGGTTTGTGGCATGCCCTGCTGTCCTGGAGCTTAGAGTGTGGAGGGGAGAGAGCTTTTTAACAAACTTTTCATGCAGAATTTTTTTTTTTTGGTAAATGTCTTACTAGTAGTACAAGGGCCACAGAGGAAAGGTACAAGGCCTGAGACTGTTGTGGGTGGGGGAATTCTGACCCGGTCAGGGGGATGGGCTACTTGGAGGAAGGATGTTTGGGAGTTCATTTTGGAAGGGAGGCCATAAGATGTTCACTCAGCAGGAATGGCATGTGCAAAGACCCCGTGGTTATGGGGACAGTGCTACATACTAGGGGCTAAAAAGAAGGACAATGTGTCCCTAGTGCAGAAAATATAAGGGCGCATGAGGTGAGAGATGAGGCTGGAGAGGTTAGCAGTGACCAGAGCCACGGAGAGCCACTGAGGGAGGGAAGTGAGACAGAGGCTCCCAAGATTAGTTGGTGTTTTTAAAAGACCGTTCACGCTTCGGACACTGGAGGTGTGCAGCTTGACCAAGTTGCACCCCCTGAACTGAGTTTTCTGCTCTGTTACATAGTAATGATGCTATTCCTGGCCACGAGCTGACTGAAGAACTTAGAACAGTGCAGGACTCACAGTAACAGCCCAATCCATGAAAGCTGCTTTCTCTGGGGACTGAGGGTGTCCTGGGGCGTTGGGGTGGGCAGGTGGCAAGGCTGAGAAGTGGGGCTTATTCACAGGGTCTCTGATTCCTCACCATACTGAATGGGCCAAAAAGCTCCCCAGAGGGCAGAGTCTGCTGCAATGGCTTCTCTAGGGAAGAAAGTGGAGACATTCACAAAAAAAAAAAAAAAAAGAGTCCAAGAGATGAGGACCTGGGCCAGAACCCATGGCTCCCAGGACGATCAGGAAGGAGGGGAAGGCAGGAGAGTCTGGGAGGGCAGGGTGTGGGCTAGGGCCTCAGGGGTAGGGGGGCAGCTCCTACAGGGCTCCATTCTGGGGCAGCTAGGGCTGGGCTTTTGCTATTTTGCAAATGAGGAAATAGGCCAAGAAGGTGAAGTCGCTTACTCAGAGTCACTTAGCTGGTGAGTAGCCAGCGCAGGCTTTGAGCCCAAACTCCTTCCTTCCAGAGCCAACAATCACTGAGCCAGATTCAAACCAGCAACAAGAGGCAGATATCCAGGGATAGGCAGAGAAGCCAAGAGGGAAAGCAGTAAGGGACAGAAGGACCAGGCCCTCCCCAGAGCTGGTCTGATTATCCAGCATCCCTGTGTGCCCAGGGAAAGAGTATCCTTTCGATTCCTTCTCTCCCCAACTCTTGTGATTCTGCAGTAAGTCCTGCTTCTGACAACTTGACAGAACAGAAGGCTTCCTGGAGGAGGAGGTATCAGTGATGCTGGGCATTGAGGGATGGGAGAGAGTCAGCAAGGGCATTCTGGGAGGGGGCACTTCAGATCAAAAGGCTAGAGACTGGAGCAGCCGTGTTCAGCCTGAGCAGGGATTGAGGGCAGCCTGGCTCAGAGAGGATGAAGGGACAGGGGGACACTGGGAGATGCTCTGGGGGCCAGTTTCTCAGAGGCTTTGAGCATCCAGCTAAAGAGCTGATTGTTTATCCTGTAGACAATGGTGTGTGACTCACAGGATAAAGGTGCCTCTTTATCATCGAGATGGACTTGGGAGGTGTGGGGGGGTGGGCAGGAACTAGGTCAGGGCCTTGGAGGCCCATTGGGGCAGGTGTTTGCCTGGCGGCTGGTGGGCAGGGTGAGGCAGGTGCAGAAGGCTTTGGCCCTGGCCTGCCCCCCTCTCCGCAAAGGCAGCTCCTAGGCCCAATTCTGGCCCAGCTAGCTCCCCCACTGATTGCTTGTGCCCCTCGCTCCCCCACAGCCCAGATAATCAGCTTAGGATGGCAGCAAATGAAGGCTCCAGAACAGCAGGGCCCTCACTCTGCAGCTACAAATTAACACTTCAATTAAAAGCCAGCCAAGCCAGACCTGACATCCACACTCTCCCTGGGTGAGCATTTAATTAAGACATGGTTTGGAGGGGCACCTGGATGGCTCAGTGGGTTAAGCCTCTGCCTTCAGCTCAGGTCATGATCCCAGGATTGTGGGACTGAGCCCCGCATCATCGAGCCCCACGACGGGATCTCTGCTCAGTGGGGAGCCTGCTTCCCCCTCTCTCTCTGCCTGCCTCTCCACCTACTTGTAATCTCTGTCTGTCAAATAAATAAAAATAAAATCTTTAAAAAAAAAAAAAGACATCGTTTGGAAGTGGCAACCTCGGAAGGCCTCACCTTGAGCTTGGCAACCTATTGTTTCCAGCTCAGACCATGGCATTGAGACCAAAGGGCACATTGGAAAGGGCAGAGTTGGTCAACAGAGTTCCCTTTCATGGGGAGGGAGCCTCATCAAAAATATCTATTCCCGGGCCCCACGCCAAGGCCACTGGACCATGTCCTAGAGACGGATGAGCCCAGGGGCCTGTATTTTTATCCAGTATGGGAGTTGCTGGGGAGTTCTAATGCCTGTGAGTGTTTGAGAACTCCTGCTCTGGTAGGTGCAAAAAGTAATGTGATACCTCAAAATGATCGGCATTTTAAACCATGGATTGGAATATTAGAATAGGAAATATCAGAGAGTGTCCCATAGACTTGGGGGAAGTATTATTTTGTGAAACTTTTGCTTTAGTTATAGATCTGTATGTATATTGGATTGCTATGAAAATATATATATATATATATATATATAATATAAATACATATTTTACTATAGGTTTCAGGAAAAAAAAAGTTTGGAAACCACACAGTCACTCCCCAGCAAAAGAGAGATGGGCAAGCCCTCTTCAAAGCTTGAGGCACACAGTTCACAGAGGGGGCCCAGTTGTGAAACCTCACCCTAGCTGTTCCTCAGGTCTATGGATCCCCAAACATCAGGCCCACTGGTAGCCTGACTTCCCCCAGAAGTCAGCAGCAAGACTGGGGAGGGTGTAGCCTCAGCTGCTCCTCTGGGTAATGGCCCCATTTCTGGCCCAGGATAAGTAGGTATTAGAAAAGGGATCCCCCTAAAAAGAGACCAGAGCTGAGGCTTTTCCTGCTGTCCAGCACAGAGTGCCCAGGCCAGCCTCCTAGGCAACCTGGAGGCCTCAGGCAGCACAAGGGCTGAGAGCAGTCCTATCCACATCTTCCAGAGCTCACTGCTGCTTGGGAGAAGAAGAGGCGGCAGCAGGGGGTGGGGGGTGGGAGGTGGGGCGGGGGGGGCAGGAAAGATCCAGAGTCCATCCCAAGGAGGCACAGCAGAGGGAGGAATGGATAGAGGGGAGCCTGGGCGGGGGGCCGGGGGGGGGGCATGTGGGAGGGTGGAGCTGGCGAGCAGGCTGCTGGCCCGGAGTGCCACATTCCCCAGCCCTTGCGAGGCCACCCCGGCCCTGCCCTCTCTGCCTTGGAAATCCCTTTGAGCTCCAGAGGGCAGATGGGGGTCAGAGAGTGATGAGCCCTGGCCCCAGCCCTGTTTGAAATCGAAGCATCCCGGGCCGGGGGCGAGGCCTGAGAGGTGGGGTCGCCGCCCCAGGCCCGCAGCATCCTCCTGCCTGGGCCAGCCCGTTGCTAGGGCCCCTCTTCCGAGGCATCAGGTTATAGGGCCGCGTGGAGCAGCCCATCTGCCGACTAACTTCTCACTTTCCCCCCTAAGGCTGCCTGTGACCCGGCTCCCCAGGCTCTGGCCCGCGTGTAAAGTGGCGGGGGGCCTTTATTCCCACCGAGCCCCTTCTCAGCAGCTCGGCAGCCAAACTGCTCTTGGATTACATTTTGATGAGTTTTCAATTTAGGCCCAGCAGACAAGGGAGGGGAGGGGATGGGGGTGAGGGGGTGGGGGTGGGCAGGGGCGGGCAGGGGAGCCGGCGGAATAAATGCAACAGATGGGTCCAATTGTGCTGCCTAGGCAAATGAAGGAAGACATCTGTAGCTCCCGAATACTGGTGGTCTGAAACGCAATTAGCCCTCTGTGAAAGGGGCCCCTCGCAGCCCCCTCGGCCAATCCCCTCCGAGGCACTGCTCACGTTACAATGGCCTTGACCACAATCCATTGAGCAGAAAAAGGAAAAAAGAAAAGAAAGAAAGAAAGAAAGATTAATCCAGGAGTTGCTGCTCGCGGTGGGGCTACAGGGAGAGCTGGTATGCCGGAAAGGTTACTGACGCCTCTGCTTCTCCCTTTTTCTCCCTCTGTCTTTACGGAAGGCTGGAAGGTGCCTGCTGAAGAGAAGGGGCGAGGGGAGTGTCTTAGTTTTGGGCTTGGTGAGGCTCTGTGGACCCACATCTTGAAGGGTGGTGGCTGACTGCAAACCTCAATTTTCCACTGCGGTGTTTGGAAAATAATGAAGGGAGCCACAGTCCCTGTGGTTGCAAGTGGGCCCCACCTCCTGCCCCCCAAGGGGTGAGAAAGTTGTTATGTGATAAGACCCCTTCTGCACGTGGTAATTATAATGGCTGCCCTGAGGTTCTGGGAGTTATCTTGAGCAGCTGGAAACATGCGTTCTGCCTGACTCCTCCGGGGACCTGTCTCTTCCCCTCTCGGGGAAGGGGGGAGCCCAGCTGGACTCCTGGGACAGAACTGGAGTCTCCTTTATCTATGCACATTTATGCTCAGTGGTACCTGGCAAGAAAGGCTGAGGGGGAGTCCAGTACAACAGTGCACGCTGCCCCTGGGAGGGTAGAAGGGGTTCAGGGCACCCTGAAAGGGGTCAGTAGCTACCCTCCTGGCTTTTGTTCTCCTCAGCTCTTTGCTGTCTAATCTGGGAGGTGGTAGCTCCGCCCCAGGAGGTCTAAAAGAGCCCAAATTCTGGAGAAACCTGTTCTGGGGTTTCTGCTGCCTGTGTCTGGTCAGAGCTCTTGAACAGTCCAGAAAGCTTCTCAGCCAGGTCATAGGGATCCAAGAACCTATACAGACTGAGAGCTGAGGGGACACGCTCCTGTTGTTCATTTTACTGTGGGAAAATACATATAACATAAACTTTACCATTTTTAAGTATACAGTGGTGTTAAGTACACTCACCTTGTTGTGCCACCATCGCCCCTATCCATCTCCAGAATGTTTTCGTCATCCCCGAATGAAGGTCTATATGCATTAAACAATAACTCCCCCTGTCCCCTGTCCCCTGTCCCCAGCCCCTGGCAACCTCCATTTTGCTTTCTGTCTCTCTGAATTTGCCTTTTCCGGGTAGTTCATATAAATGAAAACCTAAGTGTTTGTCCTTTTTGATCGGCTTATTTCATTTAACATAATGTCTTCAAGATTCGTCCCTATTGTAGTATGTGTGAGAACTTCCTTCCTTTCTTAAGGCTGGATAATATTCTAGTGTCTGTATAGACCACATTTTGTTTATCCGTCCATCTGTCAATGGACCCTTAGGTTGCTTCCACTGCAGGCAATTATGAATCAGGCTGCCACGCACGGGGTTACACATCGCTGCTGGGTTCCCTGCCTTCGATTCTTTTGGAAGTGGAAATGCTGGATCATATGGTAATTCTGTGTTTAATTTTGTTTTGGTTTTATTTTGTTCCTTTGTTTGGTTGGTTGGATGGATGGGTTTTTTGGTTTTTTGGGTCTTTTGGTTTTGGTTTGTTTGTTTGATCTTTTGTTTTGGGGGTTTTTTTGGTTCTTTTTACTCCAAGTCTGGAAGTTTCAGTTCCCAGGAAGATGCAGGTTAAAGACCATATTGATCATGACCTCTAAGAGCTTTAGGCAACTGATGCTTCGATTTCTGAATTCAGGCTGCAGGTGCTTTCACTTGTTCTGAGTTAGAATTGTGTGGGATACAAGCTCTGGGGTGAGCTAGCTGTTGGAGCTGGTCTGGGCCTCCCATTGCTTTTGGCTTGGGTCTTCATCAAGGTCTGCCCCCACCCCCTGGCCCCCCATTAAGAAGGCCTTCTTCCCCCTCTCTCTTGCCAGGGCTGAAGGTGTGATAGTGATCCAGCTGTTGGGAGGCTTTTGTTGTGTTTATAATTATTCTCAAGTGTGTGCTGACAAAGTAGTGGATGCTGGGACTTAATTTCTACAAGCTTCACTAACCAAGTGCTCTAAGATTCAAGGATTTCCTAGTTAACCATCACCTGATGCTATCTGGTTAATTGAGGAAGCCAGAACTGAAATGCATTAGCTGTGCTTATGTGACTGTCTTCTCAGGAAGAGAGGAGAACTCCCACTATTTCCCCAATGGGCATATATGTCTTTCCCTTTCCCAAATCCTAGGTGTAGGGATAGTTTGAAAAAGTTGGTGACCATCCATCCCTGATTTTCTAGGATGACCCTGAGTTCAAGTGCTATATTCCATACATCATCTTTGGACCTTTTGCATAATCCAGAAATCCCAGCGTTTCATCCCCTAGACTCTCTCTCCTATCCTGGAAATGGGCAAAATCACCTACCTGAGCATCTCTTCCCAAGAGAGGTCTGACTACATATTTACAAGCCACTGTCTGAGGCCCCCCCCCAATCAGCCTTCCCCCATGGGTGGACTGTGATTCTCCCCTTTGGGATACCGATTGGTCTTGGCACACCCTCAACTACTGGGATCTGCTAAGAATAAAGTAGGCTGTTTGCATGATCACAAAGGGCCATATACTCAAAGCAATCTTGAAAAAGAAGAACAAAACTGGAGGCATCAATGTTCTGATGTCAAACTATATTACAAATCTATAGTAATCAAAACAGTATAGTATTGGCATAAAAACAAACACATAGATCAACAGAACCAAAAATAAACCCCAGAAACCAACCCGTGCATATGTGATCAATTAATTTTCAACCAAGGAACCAAGAATATACAGAGGAGAAAGACTAACTTCTAACCTTGGGAAAACTGGACAGCCACATATGAAAGAAGGAAACTTGGACCGCCATCCTACACACGCAGAAACTCAAAATGGATTAAACATTTTGGTCTTGAACAAATGACCTTGAACATAAGACCCGACATTGTAAAACTCCTAGAAGAAAATGTGGGGAGCAAGCTCCTTGATTGACATCAGTCCTGGCAATGATTTTTCAGATTTGACACCAAGAGCAAAGACAACAAAAGCAGAAATAAAACAAGTGGGACTATGTCAAACTAAAAATCTTCTCCACAGCAAAGGGAATCATCAGCACATGAAAATGCAACCTATGGAATGAGAGAAAATATTTGCAAACCACATATTGATAAGGGTTAATATCCAAAATATACAAGGTATTCATATGACTCAATAGCAAAAAGCCAAATAATCCAACTTAAAAATGGGCAAAGGATCCAAACAGATATTTTTCCAAAGAAGACATATACATGGTCAACAGGTACTTGAAAAGATTGTTAATATCACTAATTAGGGAAATGCAAATCAAAACCACAATGAGATGTCCCTTCATATCTGTTAGGACACATAGTATCAAAAAGACAAGAGACAACAATGTTGGCAAGAATGTGGAGAAAAAGGAACCCTTGTGCACTATTGATAGAAATGTCCATTGGTGCAGCCACTATGAAAAATAGGATGGAGGCTCCTCAAGAAATTAAAAATAGAACTACCATATGATAAAGCAATCCCACTTTGGCATACATATTCAAGGGAAAATGAATCAATAAATCACTATTTTGAAGAGATATCTATACTCCTGTTCACTGCAACATTATTCCCAATAGCCAAGGTAAAAAAAACAACCTAAATGTCCTTCAACAAATGAATGAATAAAGAAAATGTGGTACACATACACACACACACACACATTGGAATATTATTCAGCCTCAAAAAAGAAGGGAATCTTGCCATTTGTGACAACATGGATAAACTGAGAGAGCATTATGCTAAGTGCTAAATAAAATAAGCCGGACAGAGAAAGACAAATACTGTCTGGTATCCCTTACCGGTGAAATCTTAAAAAAAAAAAAAAAGAAAAAGAAAAAGAAAAAAGAAAGTTGTACTTATAGAAATAGAGTAGAATGGTAGAATGGTGGTTGTCAGGGCTAAGGGGTGGGAGAAATAAAAGAGGCTGTTAAGGGGCACCTGGATGGCTCAGTGCTTTAAGCATCTGCCTTTGGCCCTGGGATTGGGCCCCGAGTTCGACTCCCTGCTGCATGGGGAGACTGCTTCTCCCTTTTCCTCTGCCTGCCACTCCGTTTGTGCGCTCTCTCTCTCAAATACATAAATAAATAAGAGGTGTTAAAAGGATACAAGCTTTCAGTTACAAGGTGAATAATGTCTAGCCATCTAAAGTACAATGTTATATATTAGAGTTGATAATCGATATTATAGCATTGAAATATACCAAGATAGTAGAGCTTAATTGTTCTTACCAAAAAGAACACAAAGGGGAAAAAAAGTAAATATGTGAAGTGACCAATGTGTTAATAAGCTCAATGGCGTGAAGTCTTTCACAATGTATACATATATCTAATCATCACATTGTACACTTTAAATATGTTACAATTTGATTTGTCAATTATACCTCAGTAAAGCTAAAATTAAATGAATGAATGAAATAGTAATTTCATTTCGTGTTAACATATAACTTTTTAAAAAAATTTTATATTTATTAGAGAGAGAGACAGTGAAAGAGAGCATGAGAAGGGAGAAGATCAGAGGGAGAAGCAGACTCCCTGTGGAGCTGGGAGCCCGATGTGGGCACCGAACCCGGGAGTCTGGGATCATGACCTGAGCCGAAGGTAGTGGCTTAACCAACTGAGCCACTCAGGCACCCAACATATAGCATTTTTAATGAAAAGGCTTTGTTTTTTAAAACAAAAAAAGCTTTGTTTTTTTAAAACAAAGCGTTGTGGGGTATCTGGGTGGCTCGGTGGGTTAAGCCTCTGCCTTCAGCTCAGGTCATGATCTCAGGGTCCTGGGATGGACCCCACATCGGGCTCTCTGCTTGGCAGAGAGCCTGCTTCCCCTCTTTCTCTGCCTGCCTCTCTGCCTAATTGTGATATCTCTCTCCCTGTCAAATAAAATCAAATCTTTAAAAAAAACCGCAAATCTTTGTTTTTTAAAACAATAATTAGTAAGAAAGATGACATTGCTCTACAAGTTTGCAAATCTCTTTAGTATCTGGCTTAAAACCAGACAACTAGATTCACATATCTGTTTCTGCATTCAAGTTGGTATGATATATTTTTGAATGATTTTTGAATGAAAATGCCATCTCAGATAAATATGTAGCTTGAAAACAAAGACTTTGCAGACACCGTGCAAGGGTCTCAGCTCCCCCTCCCCCCAGGGGTCTTTAAATACACTTTGAGAACCACTGGGTTATCAATGCCCTTTACCCTAACTATCCAGTGTGTGTTTCCTAAGGAAAGAACATTTAAAAAGAAAATCTCAGCATAATTTTCAAAATTGGGAAATTTAATGCTGACATATGCTAATACCTAATATCCAATCTGTATTTAAATTCCTCATATTGTCCCAATAATTTCCTCTTTACCTATTCCCTCCCCAATCCCATCTAGAACCACACATTGCTTTTAGTCATCATGTCTCCTTAATTTCTTTTAAATTTAGAAGAGGTTTTTCACTTTTTATTGTTCATGACCTTGATGTTTCAGGAGTGTATAGGCCAATTATTTTGTATAACGTCACTACATATAGGCTTTTCTGATGTTTCCTCATCATCAGATTCAGGTTTTACATTTTGACGAGAATGCCACAGAAGTGATATGTGAGAAGTGAGACGTGATTCTTCTCAATGCCTCAGATGAGGAGGTACTTGATATTGTTCCAATGTTGCTGATGTTAACTTTAAACACTTGGTTAAGGTGTCTTCTGGAACTCTCCACTGTACAGTTACTTTTTAAACAGCTATTAAGTGATTTGTGGGAAGATTCCTTGAGACTAAATACTCTGATTTGCATCAAACTTTCACTGACAGTTTTAGCATCCATTGTTGATTTTTGCCTCCATTGATTATCACTTAATGTTTTCTTCTTTTTAAAAGATTTTATTTATTAAGGAGAGAGTGCACGATTAGGTGGAGCTGTGCGGGAGGGGAGAAGTAGAATCCCCATGGAGAAGGAAGCCCAATGTGGGGCTCGATCTCAGGACCAGAGATCATGACCTGAGCTGAAGGCAGACGCTTAACCGACTGAGTCACCCACGTGCCCCTACTTAATGTTTCTTAACTTCACCATTCCTCCTCCATTCATTGGTTGGCATTATACTATAAGGAAACGTTTCTTTTTCCCGCCACTTATTCATTCGCCTATTGGTTCCTTCATTCATGCATTCATTTATATCATTTTGGACTCATGGGTTCTTATTTTTTTCAAGGGTTATAATCTTTTACTATCATTATTTGTTTTGGTGTTCGTACTGTTCCAGGTAGGACTTGTGGGTGCCTCTTCCATCTGGCTTCTAGACATTTTGATTTGTCCTTACCATTCTTTCTGGCATAAACTGATGTCTCATGCTCATCTTGTACTTTTCCTGACACAGCCATCCTCCACCGAGATTCTTTTTTTTTTTTTTTTTTAGTAAGGAATGGTATTTAGCAACCAAAATCTAGTTATTATAAGTAAGCATTGTAACTGATTGCTTCTAGATGTTTTCCTTGTACATAACTAGAAAATGTATGTAGTATGTATATTTGTTCATATATGTATATATTACATATATTGTATGTATCAATGCTTCCAATCATACAGTTCTAATCCAACTCACAGAATTTTTCAAGCCTTCCTCTATTCCATATTTTTTATTTCATTCTCCAACAGTGAGAATCTAACTCTCAATATTATCTACATATTTACTCACTTGCTATTCCTTCAAAAACAGAAAATTGCTATACTCATACAGCCATGAAAAAACACATTCTAAGTTGAGTTTAATGTTTGCACTTCTATTTTGCCTTACACTGAGAGTATACAGTCAAAGTACTGTGTTCAAATGTTGCATGGGTTAGTTTTCTTTTTCTTCCTCCATTATGGTCATGGTATTCATTGGAAACCCTGATTAGGCTCATTTGGTTCTACTTTTAGGATTTGCTCCATCCTTGTTGATTTCATGGAGCCTGGACCCTTAACTACTAACTATTGTTGCAACTCTGATTCAGGTGTAGACCCAGGTAGCATGGGGCTTTTGGACATAGTTGTATAGTTTTTCCTAATACCATAATAATACATAGCTTCATCCTGATTTACATTTCTGGGACACTTCCAATAGTTTTTTTTTTACAAACTTAGCATCTGCAAATGCTCTTCCCTCCTTCCAGATTTGTCCTGCTCCTGGTCTTTATGAAGCCGTTCCTCCCCACAGACATCCCCTCCTTGGTCTCTCTGGAATCAGGCCATGTAAGGCCCAGGTGAAGGTCCACTCCTCCAACCTATCAGGATGGCAGGCTGGGCCCAAGAGGGTCCTCTCCGGATTGCCAAGCATCACCCAGAAGGGCTCCCGCTGTAACCAGGGCCCTTGTGCTCCTGCCTCAGCTTCCTTTAAGGGAGCCCTAGAATGAGTTTCAGGGTACACTGAACCAACCGCTTCATACTCAGTGGAGCCTGAGGGGAGCGGGACTCGGGAAGAGCCCTGGGATCATGGTCTAGAGCCAAGCCACTTGGTTTCTCTGTGAAGAGTCCCTCCTAGAGGGACAGGAACAGGCAGTGGGCTTTGGGATGTGAGAAGTGAGGGCTTACATCTGGAGCAGAACCCCTCCTCCTCCTCCTCTTCCTCCTCCTCCTCCTCCTCCTCCTTTTTCTTTATGTTAGTCACCACACAGTACATCTTTAGTCTTTGATGTAGTGTTCCATGACTCATTGTTTGCATATAACACCCAGTGCTCATCCCAACATGTGCCCTCCTTAATACCCATCAACTGGGCTACCTCAACCCCCCACCCCAATCCCTTCTGGAACCCTCAGATTGTTTCCCAGACTCCACAGTCTCTCATGAGAACCCCCCTTTTTTTGTTTTTGTTTTTCCAGCATATATTTACCTGTCAATATATAACAAATATCATATATGTGGTATGTGCATCATAATTTTCATTATTATATATTCTCCTTGCCAGTAATACTTAAAAGATATAATAGGAAAAGATATTTCATTTATATTATGTTTAAAAAAATGAGAACCCCTTCTTCTATAAGGCCAGATATTTCTGCTATCACCGGCCCCTGGCAGCCCTCCACCCCCACTCCAGGGACTCACTCTCCTTGCTTCTCTCCACTGGACCCTACAGGGGAATTTAATCCAGAAGAGGGCAATTTATTATTTTTTTAATTTTTTAAAAAAGATTTTATTTATTTATTTAACAGACAGAGATCACAAGTAGGCAGGGAGGCAGGCAGAGAGAGAGGAGGAAGCAGGCTCCCCCTGAGCGGAGAGCCCGATGCTGGGCTCGATCCCAGGACACTGGGATCATGACCCGAGCCGAAGGCAGAGGTCATAAACCCACTGAGCCACCCAGGCGCCCCAGAAGAGTGCAATTTAAAATCAGATGTCAAATATCATTGTCTCCTGGCTCAAAAGAATGGCCCCATCACCCATAAAGCCCTCTCACTTCTTAGCCACCACCCTCAGCTCTAGGACTTCGGTAAAGTTCCAAGGGTTCAAACCCTTCCTTTGCCTGAGCAATGAGGCCTACAGACCCCTGAGCTGCCAGCTGCTACCTGGGACTCATGAGGTTTGGGAAGTCCAGTTCTGGTGTTGAATGTCTTGTCACTGAGAGAGATTGTGCGTGGTCAACTTGCAGCTACCCAGCCCCCACCCCACCCCAACCCTGCCAACACCCGTCTCCTTAGATCTCTAGCCTACGGGATGGACTCTGACCTCCCCATCAGGTCATCCCCTGCCCGACAGTGTTGTGGAAAGTGGCAGATGCTGCTGAGTCCCAGGGTTCCGGGCAGTCTGTTTCCACTTGGGGACAGTGAGTGTAAATTTAGCTTTTGTTACCAGGACACACCTCGCTCTGGGTGCACTTCTAATAAGGCAGCACATACACGCACGCACACACTCAAGCTGTTAGACTGTGGACACGCTGCCGCTTTCCAATGAGGGAGGATTTCAAGGGTGTATTTTTATAAGGAAGAAATGACATAAGCATCCTTCTTTGTTATTTAAATTTCATGAAAATCAACTATAGATGGTGTGTAATTGAGCACAAAATGGGTCCCAGAATATATTCTGAAATGACGGGAGCTCTTTTATCGGGTTATATCTGAAGGAAAGAAAGTCAAAGAAAAGCAAAATCTCCATGCAAAATAATGAACTATTTGAAGGGAGGGGAAAAGAAAAGCGAGAGACGGGGGATCAAGCACAGCTGGGAGAGTATTCAAGGGGCTGGTTTGGGGAAGTCGCTCAGGAGTGGGGGGTTAGAGACGGCGTGGCTTCTGGTCATTATTGGTTGACTTGGGCACAGAGGCAAGGCTGTAAACAGAACTGCGACCATGAACCAAAGCCAGGCAAGTGAAAGCCTGGGGGGCCCCTCAAGGTGGGACTGGTGACCCAGATCCTGGATGAGGACAGAAGGGACTGCAGGTCCTCAGAGGACGTGTCCCCACACCTACCCTCTGGATTCTGTATCTGGTGGCCCCCAGAGGTGGTGTGCCCCAGGGCTCAGACACCCAGGGGATCAACAGAGCTGGCTCTACTTGGGAAAAGCTCTGCAAGGATATGCTCTCTAACAAGCCCCCCACCCCCCGCCATCACTGTCCCTAGTGGCCCCCAAGTACATCACAGCAGCACAGCCTCTCATCTGCCACTCACCCCGAGTACACCTAGACCTAAGACTGTCCTTCCCTGAACCTCCAGGGTCGCATCTGCCTAAAAGAAAAGATAATGTCCCCAGAAAGGCTTGTGGTGAGGATAACATAGGAGACAGGGCCGAGTACAGTGCCGGTCGCAGGAGAGGTGTTGAACTGAGGATACTATTTCCTCTTTCTGTTAGCCGGATGCCCCTCCACGCCCTCCCTTTTGCCCTGCTTCCCTCTGCAGGCTGCTGCCCCAGCTCCCCAGCAAGTTCAATCTCCCTTCAAGGCCAGGTGCAGCTCTGAGCCCTAGGACAACGGCAGCTCCAGAGAAGTCACCCTGAGTGCCATAAATGAGCCAGAAAGTCCCCAGGAAATGATCTCACTGCTGTTCTGGGAGCTGCTGGTGCCACTGCCACGCCACGCAGCCTCCAGAATACCCTCCCCTGATCTCCCTCATTTCTTGAGCACCGACTGTGCTACCTGGTCCTGAACACTCCCTCAGGCACAGCCTGTGAGAACGCTAACTCCAGCCTTCCAGATGGTGCAAGGCCACCCAGCCCAGTGATCCCCGAAGCCCCAAGTTCCTGCCCAGGGCCTTACTATCCTGGTTGTGGTCACACTGAATTGCAGTGCCCTTATCTGTCCTCCTCATTGGACCATGAACACTGAACACTGGGCGCGCAGCACGGGCCCCGATACTCAGCAGGCGTCACATTAAGTGTCTGTTAAAAGAAGAAGAACAATGAAGACGCAGCTCGTCCTCTGAAGGCTGGCAACTCCCATGCTCTGGGACCTGAGCAGGCGAACCTCCGCATCCAGAGCCTGAAGCGTGGCTCTGCAGAACACAGAGCATGGAGCGGGGTGGGAGCGCCATCTACAGGCAGTTTCTCAGACTAGCAGGGAAGAGCTGACCTGGGGCGAGGACCCAGGACACCTGGAGGATCGTCCCTACCGCTGTGATAGCAACCTTGATTTGCGATGATTCTCCAGAGCCCACACTCCAAACACTCTGACGCTGCCTCACAATCCCCAGCAAAGAGGGTCGCCTCACTATAAAAGTTCCGGGAGTGAGTAGGAAGTCCTGGATTGCTTTGAGAATATCCAGGCATAGCTTCTCTTCCACCAGGAATTTACCAGGAAACTCTCCTGGGTGGAAGGCTGAGGGCAGGTACGGCAGAGCTGAGGTAAGGGCCTGCTCGCTGGGACACCAGCAGGCTTTGGGGTCAGACAGACCCAGCTCTTCTGCTTACTAGCTGTGGGATTAAGGTCATTGTCCTTACTTTCTCTGTGCCTCTGTGTCCCCACCTGAAAAACAAGCTCCATGATCACAGGGTTACTGGAAAGATGAAAATCACTTCTGGAACCCAGATGCCCAGATACCCACTGTTTCCAAGGGTCAGGCTACTCTTTCGTGCCCAAATAGCACAAAAAACCCAGGCTTTGCTCTACTTGGTCGCTTGGTATGGCCAGCTTCTATCAGATTCCCCTCCCCAGGGTTTTTGGGCATCTGCAGGTTGGATTTCCCCTTCCCTCGAATCCTGGCTGCAGCTGCTCCTGACTCACACTCTCCCCCACTTTCCTCCAGTGACCTCTTGCCACCTCATAACAAACTTTCCCAGATCCTGCTGACCTCCTGACCTCCTTACCTCAAGTGTGGCCAGATATGCTCCCCCAGTACCCCAAAACCCAACAGGACCAGACTTGCCTGAAAGAATAACAGGAACCACAGAACATGCTGGAAAACCCCCAGCTAGCTCCTTCAAGTGACCAGGCTCAAAGTCCTAAAGCCAGCCTGACGCCAGGTTCCTCCTGACCCACTCTCTCTGGGGCTCCTGGCTAGCACCTCTGCAACAGAGAGCCCGCTCCTGTTGCGCTTCCCTAGTTCCAGAAACATCCAGCTTTCTGCGTTCCTGAGAGGAACATCCCTTCCTTTATATTTCTGTAAACAAACCAGCCAGAGACACAGTTCTACCGTGAACGAAGACCATCTTTCATGTGATTGTGAAAAACAAAACTCTCAAGTATTTTTATTTTGTTGCCTGGAAGCTCTCCATTCCAAAGCAGCATCTTGGATTTTCTTTTTTCCTATCTAAAATCACATGTCTTGTGTGTTATTTTTTTCCCCCCTTTTCAGAACACAAAGCAATAGCTTGCTCTCAAAGTTTGTCTCCTGCAGACTGAAGATCAAATAACAACAGGTAACATTTATTTCGTGTTTTCTGGTCTGAGACCTTGCTACAAGTCCTTTGCCTGTTTTAGGTCTTTAAATCTTCACAAGCATGCCAGAAGGCAATCACCATGTTGTCTCCATTGCATAGAGGAGGAAAAGGGGGGGAATGAGGTTCTGCCAATACTTTTCAGCCCAGTAATACTGATTTCAGACTTCTGGCTTCCAGAACTGTATGGGTGTAGAGTCTGTGGTAGTATGTTTCAACAGCCATAAGAAGGAAATGGCCCAACCTACCAGTTTATGACCAAATCCTCAGGGCCAAACCCAGCACCCAACACACAGCAAGTCCTCGATACCTATGTGCTAAATTACTGAATGAAAGAAGCTATAGCTAAACCAAAATTAATGGAATGGGGAAAAATGAAGCAGGCAAATATTAACCGAGAGAAATATGGTACAATTACGTTATGAGCAGAGGAGATGGTAAGGCAGAGGAAAGCCACTGGGGATTGTGTAGACAACCAACAGCATGATCTCGAGATAGATAAAGCAAAATTTCACTAAATTGAGAGGATCGAAGGGGGAAAGAGATCAGAACATAATCATAGTAGGAGACCGTATTGTTCCTCTCAAAAATGGATGGATCAGGGACGCCTGGGTGGCTCAGTTGGTTAAGCAGCTGCCTTCAGCTCAGGTCATGATCCCAGCGTCCTGGGATCGAGTCCCACTTCGGGCTCCCTGCTTGGAAGGGAGCCTGTTTCTCCCTCTGCCTCTACCTGCTACTCTGTCTGCCTGTGCTCACTCTTGCTCCTCTCTCTCTGACAAATAAATAAAATAAAATCTTAAAAAAAATGGATGGGTCAAATGACAGATACATATGATGGTAGATTTGGGTGTCACAGTTAGAAGTTGGGTCTAACAAATGGATGAATGGAGAGGAAAGCCTGACGTCAGGCCAAAGTTCTGAGAGAAGAAGAGAGGCTGCAGGGCCGCTTGGGAGATGGGGACATGGCTGGGCCAGAGAGCAGAATGAAGGAGGGGGGAGGAATGAGAGAGGCAAGGGGCAAGCTTTGGAGAGAGAAGTGGTGCGGGGGCAGGTCTAAGCATCTCAGTCGTTGGCTCTCTTTATAGCTGCTCTATCGCTGACTAGCTCTGTGACTTTAGGCAAGAGAGGGAAGCTCTCCAAACCTGTTTCCTCTGCCATAAAATGGGGGTGACGGGTGGATATAATATAGTCATCAAGAGGGTTAGGGGAGACAATGAACGTCGTAAGTGCTCAGTAAGTAACAGCCCTTCATAGCATTTGAGACTCGGATGAAGTAGATAAGCAGGCAGAAAGGTGGGTTTACCTGCTCTGAGGGCAAAGCAAAGAGTATGTGTGTGTGTGGGGGGGGTCTTTCCCCTGCCACCAGCCAGTTTCCCTCCAATGTTTTCCCTGAGAGACATCTGATCTGACTTCTGATGAGCATCCCCTCATTTCCTGCCTGGACTCCTGGGGAGACCTTGTATAGCTCCCCTCTACTCCCAAGGGTCAGGGCCGACTTTCCTGAGGGGTCCCATCTACGCTCAGACCATCTTTATCGGAAAGCAGGGTGTTGGCTAGTTAAGGTCACAGACTTTAGAGACATCATAGGGATCATTAGTGTGACCTTGGAGAGTGACTTAACTTCTCTGTTCCTGAGTTTTCCCCATAAGTAAAATGAAGGTAATAATGGCCACTGCCTTATAGACCTGCTGAAGAAACCAAATTAATCCCTGTGTGTAAAGCGCTCGCAGCAATTCTGCCGCACAGTATCACAGGAGCCTGAGAGTTAGGGCGGCCTTCCTGGGGCTCCATGGGGGAACTCGATCCCCCCACCCGAAGGTAAATCACCCTAATCGGTCTGAATGCTGGCGCAGCTGTTTGCAACAAGAGTCCTGACAGTCATTCCAGGGAAAACAGAAAATATCAGAAATGAATGCAACATTGTGGTCTTGATTTTGATTTTCTTAAATGCTGGTGTTGGGGGGGATTTGCAGAATTTAGTTCATATCAAAACATCCTACAGGCCCTTGGAATTGTGGAGTACAGAATGAAAGGGGGTAGGGGGAGGTCGAGAGGCGCTTTGGTTCCCTCCCATCTCCTAGGCCCCTCTGCAACGGCCTGAAGACAGATGGGGTTAATGCCACTGAGAGGGAGAGGAAGTGAGGCAGGGGGCATTCTGGCCCCAACAGAGGAGGGACTCTGCTCAGGTCCCAGCAAGCTGATTGAGTGTGGGACAGCCTGCTCCACTCTGCAGTCTGTCCTCCAAATATACAGGAAGGAATCCAGCAATCTTGCTCCTTGCTATTTACTCAGAAGAGCTGAAAACTTAGTTCCACACAAAAACCTGCTCATGGAAGTCCTTAGCAGCTTGTCTTATAATCACCCCAAATTAGAAGCAACCAAGATACTCCTGAGTGGATGGATGGATAAAGAAGCTGTGATACATTCAGACAATGGAACCTTATTAAGCACTGATAGGAACTGAGCCATCAAGCCGTGAAAAAACATAGAGGAGCCTTAAATGCATATTACCAAGTGAAAGAAGCCAATCAGAAAAGCGATGGACTGTGTGATTCCAACAATATGCCATTCTGGAAAAGGCAAAACTACAGAGACAGTAAAAAGATCCCTGGTTGCCAGGGTTTACAGGGGAGGGAGGCGTGAATTGGCAGAGCACAGAGAATTTTTAGGGCAGTGAAACTGTCATGTATATTACAATAGTGATTTGGGTCGTTATACATTTGTCCAAGCCCATAGGTTGCACAGCACCAACCATGAACCCCATGTAACCTGAGGGCTTTGAGTGATACTGACGTGTCCGTGCACGTTCAGAGATTATAACTCATGTACCACTCTGGTGCGAATGTTGATAGGGGAGGAGGCTGTATGTCGGCACAGGTCAGCGGGTATGTGGGAACTCTCTGTACTTCCTGCTGAATTTTGCTGTGAACCTAAAACCACGGTAAACATGTAAGTCCATTAAAAATATATATACAGACAATACCTTCGGAACACACAGAAGTTGTCCAACAGGGCCCCCTAGCACCCACAAACTATAAACTTGCTTAGAATAGGGCTTAGAGGTTAAGTATCAGAGAGCGAAAGATTGGGGTTAAGTTTTGGTCCTGTGAACCACGCTTATCCATAACTTGTGTCTATGGGAGTTAGAAGGACAGGTAAGGGAGGGAAGGAAAGGTAGGTTGAGGCTGGCATGTGGCAAGCCCTGACCCTGGGGTGGTAGCCAGGTAGCCAGGTTTCCAGGCAGGCCAGAACCTAGTGCTCGCAAAGGTCTGCCAATGTCGAGGGGGCAGCTCCTGAGCTTTGTTTAGTGTTGGAGGCATCCCGCAGTCTGTGGCAAGACTGTTAGCAGTCAGGTTTGCCTCTGAATGACCAAGGGAGTTCCAGCAAGGTCCAAGACCAGCCTGAGAGTGTAGGGAGGGCTTCCTCAAGCAGATGACACCAAGGGCGGGTCTTGAAGAAACAGGAGGAGTTGGCTGAGTTAATAAGGAGGAGCGGGTGTCCCAAGAATGGAGGGAAGAGCCAGGAGGAGCTGTGACAACCACAGTTGTCCTGGGCCTCAAGTAGAAACCCAGGTCTTTGTGTAGCTGGGCCTAGAGGAGGGGTCGGCGCCCACCCCAGGGACAGGTGTGTGGGCAGCAGGCAGAGAGGTGGACAGGCAGAGAACAATTGTTTATGCAGCATGGGCGCTCAGAGTCACTGGCCACCGCGCACTAGGCCACTGGGTCACAACTTCGCCAGGCCTCAGTGATTTACGCTTCACAAGGTGACACGGTCCCAGGGAGCCTCTGGAAAACCACTTGGAGAGAGAGCTCTGTTGTCAGGATTTCTCATTTTCTCATCACTTTTCCATTTTCATGATGGAGTGCCCCCCCGGGGCCAAGGGAAAGGGAAAATGCTTTTTATATTATATGAGGGGCCATGTGGAAAAGGCATATTTCCCACGACATTCGGTTCAGAATGAAGACGCACATTTGTAAAGCATATGTGAAAAATGTCATGCATGAAGGGTATGAAATATTTGTTGTCGTGGCTGGGCTAGTTTGGTGAAATATCATAGGACAGGGAGAACAATTTTAAGAGTGAGAAACCCCTAGGGAGAACGTGAGCTGCTGGTCTTAAGGACACCTTCGCAAAGCAAGGTACCAGACGGTGTTGGGGAAAGAGGAGGTGGGGCTAGGCTGTGTGTTCGTGTTGGCTTGTACCTGCACAAAGAATATCTGGACGGAAGCACAGGACCCTGGTGAGAGAGATTTTTGAACTCCGCTTCTTTTTTTCTTTTCAGAAATTGAGGACTATGCGAATCCATTGTTTTTTCAAAGCATTACCTAAAACAAAGACCAAAAAAAAAAAAAAAAAAAAGCCTTTCACTCTGTGACCCTGCATCTCAGAAACAGAACTAGAACATTCAGAGAAATATTGCACATTTTGTCTGGGGAAAAAATTTTCTGATATGCAACTTCCTCCCTCTAGCCACGCAAGTCCTCTGGGTTTGGAACCAACCAGCCTTTACAGCTGGACACTGCAGCCCGTTTCTCCGATGGTCCCGGGGGCAGTGACTGCATGTGTTTTATGAGGGCCTGTGGTTGTACCCTGATAAATAGGACAGTCAACAGGACAGCAGAGACAGGAAAACAAGTTGAGTGATGAAGGCCAACATGCGGCATCAACCAGCCCTTGGGGCTTTGATGGGGTCCGGGGAAGAGCCAGGAGGATCGGTGAGCAATGATGACAGCAGAACCCTGGGAGCTTATGCGGACAGCTGAGGAGGTAGCAGCCTGCCTCCTTCTCCTGTGGTTCTCCTGACATCTGACCCTCTGAAACTTCTGAGCGAGCCTTTGCTTGTGTGCAGCCCCCTCTTGGGAAATCCACTCCTCCTTATTAACTCAGTCAACTCCTCCTGTTTCTTCAAGACCCATCCTTGGTGTCATCTGCTTACACCCCCAGGATGGTTCTTGGACCTTGCTGGAACTCCCTTGGTCTCATGCTTCTGGGTCTGCCTGGCTGTTCCTTGTCTGAGAGCCCGTCTTCTGCATTAGCCTGGATCTTCATGGTGGGAGGTTGTCTCCTGTGCTTGGCTAGTGCAGAGCCCACCGGGGGCTGGGAGAAAAGGAGCCCAGTTGTCCTTGGGCTCAGCCTCTTACTTTGGAAGAGGTCCAGGGGTCCTGCTTGGAAACACAAACAAGCTGAAAGGTGGCTGTGGAGCCATGCTGGGTCGGGTCCTGAAGTGGGCAAGCGTGCTAAGCTTCTGTGCTGTTCTGCGTGTGGAGACAGCTATTAGTTCCTACGGATTCAGAGTGCATGACCACAGAAGGTGGTCCAGGAGCTCCAAAGTCTAGGGATCCTACTGCCAAGACCCCTGCTCCATGGAAGTTTCCAGAGTCTCATTTTTTTGGGTCCCAGACTGAAATGCAGGTCATATGGGATCTGTCACCTATTCAATGGGTTTTCTGAACGTCACTGGTTTTGAAATTCCAATAGATATTAAACTGGTAAAGGAGAATTAAAAGCAGACAATTTAATTTTGCAAAACAAATCCACAGAAATTACAGGAGGGCCTTTCCTTTGTTTGGGCAAAATCCGGCCAGATTGCCCTAGCCATGGTGATGGCAGCTTCCGGAAGTAGCTTCTGAGACTCACAGCCGCAGAGCTAGCCCAGCCGATTTTTCTTGGCACCAGAAGCCTCCGTGACATAGCATTCTTCTCAGGAAATGTGGGTCCTCCTCCAGCTCATGATGACCATTCTAAATGCAGGAGGTGACTTGAGGTGTGAGGGCTGGTGGGAGTGAACGGACACCCAGTGTGGGCAGCACAAGACCCTTCCAAGTCCCACTTCCTGTAGCACTCTACACAGAGGGGATTCATTTTCCTTGTGGCTATGAGCCAACAGTTTAAAGAATCTAGAAAGAGTTTAAAAGACCAAATGCGGGACGCCTGGGTGGCTCAGTTAGTTAGATGACTGCTTTCGGCTCAGGTCATGATCCCAGAGTCCCGGGATGGAGCCCTTGGGATGGAGCCCGGACTCCCAGCTCCAGGGAGTCTGCGTCTCCCTCTGACCTTCTCCCCTCTCATGCTTTTTCTCACTGCCTCTCTCTTAAATAAGTAAATATATATATATATATATATATATATATATATATATATATATAAAGAAAAGACCAAATGCAAAAGTTTTGAAATGCTGTGACCTTCTTGATTTTATACGTCTGCGGTACTGAGGGCTCGGAATTTGGCTCCCGGGCTCTGATTCTGGGGCCCAAACCCATGAAAACAGGTACACAGTGTAGGCTGTCTGGCTATAGCTTTGTTTAGAAGCCCATTAACAGACACAGAGTGCTCACACTAACCCTTGCCCTTAAAATCTGTGATGCCAGGAACATCAGGAAAGAACCAAGAGCGAGGGCCTAGGATCCAGTTTACAGGCAGGAGGGCAGGAATGATGAAGTCGGGCACCTGGCAACTCACAGCCTGGATGAGTCATTGATCTTCCCACTAACACCTGCATGAGATTCATACGGTTAGAAACAAACCCGTACTGCTGGCAGGGTGCTGTGGCATTTCCGACAAAGAGTAATTTTGTGCAACAACATAAAGATGGAAACAAGATATTAACAAAAACTACAAGGTGAATCTGAGTGCTTTCTGTTTTGTGTTGTTATCAAGATACATAAAATACTTTATTCAACCTGATACGGTCAGATTATGGTACATTGTCACCATTAATCATAAATCTTATCTTTAAATAACTCTTTGCAGGAAAATTGTGTATCCACATGAATGTAGACCCTGACCTACTGGTAGAGGAAAATAATCTCAAAATGGATTAAAGATCTAAAATGTATGAACTAAAACTCGACAACTCTTACAGGAAAAGCATTCTGATACTGGATTTTGCAATGATGACTTAGATAGGACACTAAAAACACAGGCAAAGAGTAAAAACAGGTACATTGGGTTACACCAAAATTTAAAACTGTGCATCAAAGGATCGGTCAACAGGGAGAAATGGCAACCTATGGAACAGGAGACAGTATTTGTAAATCCTGTGTCTGATAAGGGGCTAATATCCAGAATATATAAAGAGTGCCTACAGCTTAACAATAGGAAAACAACTCAATTTAAAAATGGGCAAAAGACTTAAGTACCCATTTCTTTAAAGAAGATATACAAATGGTCAACAGCACAGGAAAAGATATTCAATATCACTCATCATCAGGGAAATGCACATCAAAACCACAATGAGTATCACTTCACATTCATTAGGACGGCTGTTTCAAACAAAAACAAAAACAAAAACAGGGCACCTGGGTAGTTTGGTTGGTTAGGCGACTGCCTTCGGCTCAGGTCATGATCCTGGAGTCCAGGGATCAAGTCCCATACAGGGCTCTCTGCTCAGCAGGAGTCTGCGTCTCTCTCTGACCCTCCCCCTTTTTGTGCTCTCTTTTTCTCTCAAATAAATAAATAAAAACTTTTTAAAAATTAAAAAAAAAAACAGAAAAATAACAAATGTTGGCAACAATATGGAGAAATCAGACACTTGTGTGTTGCTGGCGGGGGAGGGGGGTGGGTGTGGAATGTAAAATGGCGCAGCCACTCACTATGGCCACAATGGTGGTTGCTCAAAATATTAAACAGAAAATGACCATGTGACAGCAATTCCACTTCTGAGTATATATGCAAAGGAACTGAAAGTGAGGAATCAGACAGTTATTTCTATAGCATATTCATGGTAGCATTATTCTCAATAGCCAGAAGGTAGATGGAGAAACCCAAGGGTCCATTGACAGATGAACGGATAAACAAAATGGGGTATGTACAATGAAGTAATACAGCGTCCAGCAGTAAAACTGTCCAGCCTTAAAAAGAAATGAAATTCAGACACATACTGTAACATGGATGAAACTTAGGGAGATTATGTTAAGGGAAATAAACTAGTGACCCAAGGACAAATACTGTTTGATTCCATGTATGAGATATCTAGAGTAGTCATAGAAACAAGAAGAGAGATGGTTGCCAGGGCCTGGAAGGAGGGGGGAAATGGGGAGTTTTTTAATTGGTTTAGAGTTTCAGTTCTGCAAGATGAAAAGGTTCTGAGATGAGTTGCACAACAATGTGAATATACTTAACATGGTGAACTGTACGTTTAAGATGGCTAAAATGGTAAATTTTATATATTGGACATCTTACCACAGTTTAAAGACAGATAACTATTTGCAGAGGGAGAGCTGTTTTTTTTCCTCCCTCCTGTTGCTATCAGATCTGCCCAGAGAATTTCTAGGAACCAGGAACCACCTAAATTCCCACACGGAGGTTTTTTCATGGTATGTTAAAAGTCTGCCTTTGAAGGCACACTAATTTCAAAATACACTTTATTCCTAAACTGCAGTTAAAAGTATTTTATTTATGCTAGGCTTTTACCTCACTTAATTAAAAACAAAGAGCTCATGTTTGATGTGTGTTACACTGTGTCTGAGGCCATCTTTCCTAGCCAGATGTATCCTCTAAATAAAGCAAGCTGTGTTTCTTCCATCCGGGTTCTTGACTGAAACAGAAAGCAGCCCCAGTCAAATCCCTCTGACCAGGTGAAAGCTGCCCCCTCTTAAAGTGTTAAATGAAGATGATGGCTATAGGGCACGAATGATAATCCCCTTTCTCCAGATGAGGACAATGAGGACACCAGAAGGGAAAGGAAAGGAAAGAAAAGGTGACTTGCCCCCAAGTCTGTCCACAGCAAAGGCATGGCTGGCTCAGGATAAGGGCTCCCTCTGGGTGCTGTGAGGGATGGTAGAGGGAATGCATGCTGGCCCAAACCAGGCCATCCCCTCCTTCACCAAGCCCCTGCTCCCCAGGCAACCTAAGGGATGGCCCTTTGGCTCAGTGGAGAAAAAGGAGGTCAAAAGCATCAAGTAACTTCTGGGCTTACTGGTACCAGCTCCATGTGGCCTGACCACCTCACCAGATGGTAAGAGCCAGGAAGGCCTCAGAACTCCAGGCGCCTATCCCCACCCCTGCCTCAGGCATTGGTCGGGGCTCCAGGACTTACCCCTTAAGTAAATCCTTATTATCGGATTTAGCAGTAAGTAAAATTCACATATATTAAGCATTGAGCACAATCATGAAATTAGGCTTAGCAGTGACTCCCGGAAGAGGGGAGGGAGCGTGGGCCTGAAGCAGCTCCTGAGAGCCGCCTTCTCACCATTTCTGGCTCCTTCTGCAAGTGGGGGCTACCACAATCATGCTGACCAGCCCACCCTCCATCTGGAGGCCCAGCCAGCACTCTGGGAGGGAACAGAGAGGGAACACATAATTGCGGACCCCTGATTGCCATTTGCTTCCCCCAGGGCTCAGCAGAGCTGGCCAAAGTTTGAGAGATCACCCTGAGGAGGCTCAGTTAACGGTAACGTTTCAGACCCACAGTTACCTTGCAGTTATCATTTTTACTAGCCCAAAGCATGGGCCTGAGTGAGACAGAGTCATTTCCAGAAACTGGGTATTGACTCCCACTTCTTCCACCAGGCTTCCTCCCACATCTCACCCTGCAGAGTCAGCCCAAGTGTCCCCTCCTCCGGGAGGCCCTTCCTGGTGTCCCCCACCCCCCCATAGGTTAGACTCTCCTCCTTGGGTTCACGGTTTTGTGCGCTCCCCCCCCCCCCCCACAGCATCTGTATCTATGAGTTACAGGTGCTCTTTTCCTTACCTGAAAGCTCAGTGGGGACAGGGAGCAATCAGTCACAATCAAAGCAACAATCGTACTGTGTATACAGTATGGACAGAGTCACAACCACAGCAAATAGCAACTCCATCCATATTCCTCTTACCACACATGCGTGAGGCCTCGGCCTAGGCTGCGTACTGTGCATGCATTTCTTCTCTGGGGGCTCCTCTCCAGAGAGCCCCAAGGTTGCTCTGCTTTCCAGATAAGGAAGCTCGGCTTCTTGTCCTGGTGGTGCTGGGCACCCAGGCTGTGTTCCTGCGCAGGCCACTTACCCCTTCAGAGCCTGTCCATCCCGGCCACCATGCTTGGAAGCGCTGCTCCATAGGGCCTCCCGCTCCTGCTTCCTGCTTTACCCCCGCGCTCCATGGCTTGGTGTTCTCTGGTGACATTTGCGGCGGAGTCACCTGGGGCCATTTCAGGCCATTTGGAGTCAGAGAAGCAAGGACTCTGTCCCCGTGCCACCCTGAAGTGCTGGGCATCCCTCATGCTGTCCTCCCCAGCTACCCCTGGGTCCCAGACCTGAAGCTTCAATCCTTTCATCACCCTGCCCTTCCCGATGAGCGTGGGCCACTAGGTTTACGGGTGCTGCCACCTGGTGGTCACAGGGCGCCGGCACATAGCGGGGTGGCTGCCGCAGGCTTGGCAGGCTGCAAACGGGCCCCTCTCTCCGCCCAGCGCACGTTTGCAGGACGCAGGACAGCTAGGCTCCAGAGACTGCCATCTAGAAGGCATGGCAGCTTCGTGATTAGACCCAAGCGCGCCGCAGAATGGGTTCGAATCCTAGTTCTGCCGCTTCTCACATACGGGACCTTGGGCCGGACGACTGATCGCTGTGAGCTTCTGCTTCTTCATGGGTCAAATAGGTAACCTTGTCTTTCTGTGTTGGGGCCACATGACCCAGCCATCACCTGGAGATTCTTCCCATGACATCCCCTTAAGTTCATTACATTTAAAATGGAATTTCTGTTAAATTCATGTAAATGAGGTATTCAACTCCAAATTATGTTCATTTTAAGCAAAACATGTGGCCTTTGGAGAATTCGGGGTGTGCGCAAACTGCCAGGCTGCTCCGCCAGCCGCTCTCGCCAGGTGCGTCTTTAGCTCTTCTGCTGTTAAGGGTTCGACTACCAGCAGCACTCAGCATCGGCTTCTTTTTATTTATTTATTTATTTATTTTCCCAACGTTTTATTTATTTTTTATTTATTTTTTTAAAGATTTTATTTATTTATTTGATGGAGAGAGATCACAAGTAGGCAGAGAAGCAGGCAGAGAGAGAGAGAGGGAAGCAGGCTCCCCGCTGAGCAGAGAGTCCGATGCGGGACTCGATCCCAGGACCCTGAGATCATGACCTGAGCCGAAGGCAGCGGCTTAACCCACTGAGCCACCCAGGCGCCCCACGCACCGACTTCTTAAGGCCGTTCTCAGCACATGGCATGTATCTCATTTAGCCAGAACACAACAACAAATCACCGTGATTTTTCACAGAGCAAAGATCTGATTCAGAGAGGCTGAGTAACTTGTTTGAGGTCATGTGCTTGCTAGAAGGAACCAAGCCTCACACCAGAGTCTGTCTGACACCAGATTCCTCTCCTGCCCACCATTGTAGAAAGCTCTAGAAGCTATTCTGTCCCTGAGTTCCCCTAAGCAGCACATGACAGGGACATTAACTCACTGATGTGTACTCCTTAGGGTCCCAACATCAACCAGAGAAGGGCCTCCTGGCCCAGGGTCCAAGAAGGTGAAACCAGACCCTCAACTCCCTCTCCCCTCAGGGGACTGCCAGCCAGTGACCCACAGGATTTGAGCAGGACTTCTGGCTCACCTTTGGAAGGTACAGCTCAGGCAGGACTTCCTCGTACCAGATGAATTCCTTGGCTGTTTCAGTTCTCCCTTCCTGGAACTGCTCTGAATTTACTGAGAGCACAGGGGTCATGAACACATCTTTTCTAACCACCTCCTCTCCTACGCCGGGGCTGGGAACGGGGACCTAGCCTTCCTCTCACGGAATCATGGGTGCAGGTATAGTGGGGGACGCAGTGTCCCATCCCTACCGGAGGAAAACTAAGGTCCAGAGAGGGGATAGGACTCACCCAAGGTCACAGACCAAGAGGCACCAAAGCCCTTGCCTAGCTCCTATTGCTCCCTGCCTTGGGCTCCTCAGGAGAATGCTGACATCCTGTGTGGACCCTGATGGGGACAGGCCTCCCACACACACCTGGCCCAGTTCTGTTGTGTGCTAGAGCTTAGACACACAGTGGAGGAGATGGACTAGGGGGAGGCAGCTGGTAGCTGATGCTTGGTTCCCTCCAGGAGCAGATATCCTTCCCAGCTCTGGGTAGCCGGTTTCCTGGGGGAACCCCAGTGGTGGTCTCGCACTGGCTAGGGTACACAGGGATGGATGACTGTTTTCCAGATCTTTCTTTTTTTCTTTTTAGTTACTAAGCCACTAACTAGAGTCTACAGGCTCAGAAGAGAGAAAGCAGGCTAGACCCTGAATACTGCCCAAAGGGGCTTAGTCCCCAGGGTGGGGCCTGTTGAGATATCTAGGGCTACAAGGATCACCCATGAGAAGTGGGTAAGCAGGGACTCTGGGACAGTGGGGCAGATCGGGGGTTACTGTGCATGGCATCACCCACCTGCACACCCTCCAAGAGTCCCCGGGATAGCCTGGGTTTGACAGGCAAAGGAGGAAGGATTATAAACTGCTTCATTCCCGGGCCTTGGGGCAGGCACTGCCCCTCCTTAGGGCCTCAAGTATCCCCTGTATAAGATGGGCGTATGTCTCTTGCCAGCTTGGTGGACACAGTGAAGCCAGTATGAATACACAGGTGGGCTGTGAAGACTTGGCCCACGTGAAAGTTTAGCACCAAGGTGACATTGGGTCACTCCCAGGATGGCCAGGACCCACAGTGCTGGGCCAGCACCCATCGCAGTCTCTTCTAGGCTGCCCTGGAAGGCCAGCAGAGCCCAGGAGGGGTGGGCATAAAAGATGGCCTTTCTGCTGTCCTACAAGAGAGACTGCCTGCCATAATCAGCCATTAGCCCCCGTCCCCTGGGTCCCTGCCCTTCCATGACACTCTGTGGATGGTTCTGTTGCCCACAGCTCCCTTGGTCACTCCCGGTCCAGCTATAATGCTCTCCTCACAGTCGCTCATGTATGGGGGTTCCCCTCATTGACCCTCTATTCTAAAAGCTTCTCCTTTCTAAGAGGCCTGGGATGCTTCCCCTACCCCCACCCCCACGCGATTGGCAGCAGAAAAGAGGAACTCTACCAGTTACCAGCACTGAACTCAGCTCTCTAGGTCCCCAGGGATGGGCCACAGACACAGGCAGCACAGAAACCCAGTGGGGAACCCCACTTCTCAGGGGCCTCTGCTGGCAAGGATCCCAGGCTGGAGTTTCTCAACCTCTCAGCGCTGGGGTTGCACTTCTACAATGGGAAATTACGCTCCCACTTTCTTTCCTAAAGGGAAAAGGGAAGAAAGCGGTGACATGGAGGGATGACGTGATGCATCACAGCCCGGCAGCAGAGCTGTAACTGCCAGCCCCAGACCCAACCCGGCTCAGCCCCACATGCTCCTGAGAGCTCACAGCTGCAATGTCAGACTTCGAGGGGCCCCTGGCAGTAAGGTAGGTGAAGGTCAGGGGGACTGGAGCCACAGCCAGGGGAGAGGGTCTGGTGGGACCGGGAGCAGGGGCCCTGCTGGCTCCTCGTCAGGTGCCTCTCAGAGTGTCTCATCCTACTGTCTCATCCCAGAGACGGCACTGCTAGGGTGGCTTTCTGCTTCCCTAGAAAAATTGGGAGGGGGTGTCCTAGAGACATGAGAGGGCCTCATCGGGGCTCTGTCCTGGCGGAGAATTTCTGTCAGCTCTGGAGCGCTCAGTGGAGCAGCGAGTCACGTCTCGCGAGCAGTGGTGAATTATAATTTCTGGGGGTTTCTCTCAGGATCCCTGTGCCATGGGATCAGGTCCTGGAAGGGAACTCTTTTGAGTTTCTGGCCAGGCCTGAGGATTTGGGTACCCATTTCGGCTGTCCTGGGCCCAGCTTACCTTCCGAACATCAGGAGGAGGTTTCCTGCAGGTGGGGTCCTGAGATGTGGATGGAGACACGTGTTTGTCTGTGCTTTAGGGAAGAGGGAGGGTTCTGAGGAGGCTGACCCCTCACTATCAAAGTGCAAGGTCCTCACCATTTGCCTGCTTCACCCAGAAGGTAGAAGTGTCCAAGGATCTGGGACTGAGACTACCTGTGACAGGTTTCTAGTCCCACAGCCCTTGAGGACCAGGCTTTCATTTGCAGTATACCAAAACTGATTTCACAGGATTTTCGTGTGTGTGTGTGTGTGTGTGTGTGTGCGCGCGCACCTCCACATTTAGCCATCTAGCAAATGTGCCCCCAGACAGATGTTGTGGTCGGGCCCGGTGAGCACAGGGCAGTGGGACACAGGCCAGCAGCTCAGACCATAGCCTGCCCCTGGGGGGCCTCAGGGACCACAGGAGGAGCAGAGTTCAGGGAAGACAAGACAAGGGCCCACATGACTCTGGTGTGGAATGAGAAGATGGGCTGAATGGGGGTCTCTGGAGGGGGTTGCAGGGCAGAAAGAGGAAAAGAGCTTCATAGAAGAGGCCACCTTTGAACTAGGACTTTAAAGATGAGTAGTATTCGGGTAGAGTTTGGGACGGAAGATGACTCTGTAGCAGAGAAAATAATGTAGGCCGAAACCTGGAGCCGGGAAAGTGTAGGATTAGTTATTCAAACCCACTCATCCTTCGGTTCCCAGTGCAGGCGGTGGCAGGCTTTGAACCATATGGCATTGGTGGCTGTGCTAGAGAGTTTAGATTCCTCAAATCCATGCGGGAGCAAAGCCGACTGTTGGAAGTAGCTTTCTTGCATATGTGCCAGTGAGATTCTAAAGGACAGATTACCAGAGGTGGAGTGGCTGGGACAAAGGAGGTGCATACTTCTCACTGTGGCAGAGAGAAGTGCTCTCGGCCTCTGTGTTACTGTGTTACTCGGCCTCTGCAGGGTCCCCATCAGTTCTTGAGTGAGAGCTCTCCATGCTCTCCACCTTCTTCCTCAGGATCTGCGTTCTGCCCATATAATAAGACATTCATGCCCAAAACGTGCTTGGCGTGGTGCCAGGTCCATGGAAGCCCTTGGAACATGTTAGCTGTTTTTATATTTTCTCTGGGTCTCCAGGCAGCCTTTCTGGCCCCCCAGGAGCCAGCTGGGCTTCCCGATTCTGTGTCTGTCCACAATTCCTGCTGCTAGAAGCATCTGTCTCCTCCATCAGCTGGGTGTTCTGGAGATCAACAGTTTCTCCTGTTGCCTGTGCTCATTCCCAGCAGCTAGTCAGTGCCTGGCTCAGGCAAGGGCTCAGCAAGGGTGTTTTGGGGGATTGTTGGCTACAAGGAAGGTGTGTCCTGTCTGCCTGTCCTTCTCTTCCACGAAACAGAGCCAGATTGCCTCCAAATGACAGTAGGCCACCAAAACCACACCATGCAAGCTGAAATGCCTTATCCCTCGCAAAGATAAGGATAGGCATCCTTATATTACAGAAAAGAAAGGTAAAGCTCAGAGTGGATGAGTGGTTGAGTCCTACTCCCAGAGCGTGCTAAAGATGAAGCTGAGGCTAGACCCAGCAGGGCTGACATCCCACACCAGCTCTAGTCTTGGCACCATCCTGGTTTGGACAGAATCACCATATCCACACTCAGGGCTCTGCTGTGTTTGGCTGGAGCTGGTTCAGGGTCCCTGAGGTGGGCAAGCAAGTCTAGGCTCCAACCACATCTTTCTGTCTGTGTTCCCTCCTTCCCAGCCTCCCGTCCATGGAGAGAGCCCTCACGGTCCTGCATGTGAGCCTGTACCATCCCAAGCAGGACCCGGCCACCTTTGCCAAGGTCCCACCACAGCTGCAGCACGGTACCAGCCCGCTGCTGGTGGGGCGGGCCCCGGACGCCCACCTCCAGCTACAGCTCCCCTGCCTCTCCCGCCGACACCTGTCCCTGGAGCCCTACCGGGAGAAGGGCAGCGCTCTGCTGACCTTCTGCCTGAAGGCCCTGAGCCGCAGGGGCTGTGTGTGTGTTAACGGGTTGACTTTGAGGTTCCTGGAGCAGCTTCCTCTGAGCCCAGTCAATAGGGTCGCCTTCTCCGGCATCCAGATGGTGGTCCGCATAGAAGGGGGCACCTCGCTGGAGGGCTTTGTCTGCTGCTTCCATCTCAGCCCCTCACCCCTGATTCACAGGCCGCAGGCTGAGGAGACCGACGAATGGGAGAGCACCTTCCAGGGGCAGCCTCCCCGAGGTTCTGGGCCAGGGGCTCCAGGTCACCAGGGGCTTCTCCATGGCCCTTCCCTGCCTAGCCCTGGAGGAGGAGCAGAAACATAGCTCCAGAAGGAGATCTCAGATAGCGGGTTGTGCTAGCCCCACCGGCTGCCCAGAGCAAGCCTCGCCCCTATGAGGACTTGAACTCTTGCAGCGACACCAGACGGAGGTTGCCCAGCAAGACCTGCTGGCTAACAATGAACTGATTCTGCGAACATGCATAGCCTGGGGTGGGGGTTGCGGGGGGCGGGGGTGCACGGCACATCCTCCGTGGTTACAGCTCTGTAAGGTAATGGGAGCTTCCTATACTTTTAGAGGCCCTGAGGGGTTCGGAGAGCCTCTCTCAAGCCTTTCCCCACCTTTCCCTCCTCTTGTCTGCCTAGGAGTTACTTTATGTTGCTAATTTCGTGTGTTGCTTAAGAGCTAGAGTTTGAGGTTGCGCCAGGAATGCATGGACACATGTAACAATTACGTTTGTGGTAGCTCGGGGTTACCTTGGGCTTTCGAATACTCACAGGCACTCGGGGCTTAGGGAAGCCTGTGTTTAATAAACTGCAAGTATTTCATTAAGCTGGCATACCCAATAGGATCCCCTGGCCCCCAGATGGGCTGCATGCTCGCCGTCTTGTCATGCACAGGCGGGGGCGGGAAGTAGAGAAGAGGTGTAAGAGGAAATTGGAAAGGTGGGGGCTCACATTTCTGGAAAGGATGCGGGCAGAGCTTAGGGTTTCCCTGCAGGGTGGCGAGCTGGGGGCTGAGCCTGCCTGGAAATTCAGTGTCCCGGTCATCCTCAGGCTCCCTCCTGTGTCATTTCTGGATCAAAGCCTTGGCTGATCAGAAGGCAAGGTCTTCAGGGAAAGGTAGCTTCCCAGAGCAATGGGCTCTTTCAGAAGGTGGGGAGGGAGGTTGTGGTGGAATTCAACTCAGCCATCATTTGACTCAAAATGGCCATTAGAGGTGGGGTTGTCTTTCAAAAATAGGGACAAGTAGTGAGCCAGGCAGACCAAGGGTGGGACACCTTTCTCAGTGAACAGGGGAGCTGAGCACAGGCACTCACTCTTCATGTCATTCTAGTGGCAGTGGAGGATTGGAAGTGTCATTTAAGAACAGCATTCACCTGTTTAAGGAAGTGAGGAACCTACAAACCAGAGGGGTCATCATCATCCTAGATCCTGCTCTAGGGTATCTGAGACACTGAGGCCATGGGGCTGCCTACAGGGTGGCTCACATCCTCTGGCCTCTAACCACCTCCAACAAGTATTTCAACACTCTCTACTTCCCACCCATGAAGAAAAACCCATTTGCACCCAAGCCTTGCACGGACATTCAGCTGCCCTGCCCATTCCTCCCTGAGCATCGTCTCCCGGGGGAAGATAGCAGTGGGCAGGACCCAGGCCTGTTCTGGCTGGGGAAGCTTCCCTTTTAAGAGGGAATAAGGCAAGGACCCCGAGGCTACAGACACAAGGCATAGGAGGGCAAGGGCTACAAGGAGAGGGGGCTGTCTAATACAACGAATGGACCTTCAGGTCCCCCAAGCAGTCCTTCACTCAGTCATTCAACAAACTTTCACCAGATGCTATGCAAAGCCCCAGGAACCACAGTGAACTGGTCAGGCAAAGGCCTTGCCCTCAGAGAGTTTATGTAGGCTCATGAAAGACACCTGTGGAGGAGCTAATCACTTCATTACTTGATCACCACTATTACCGGTGCTGTAAATGCTGTGTTTTCTCTGTCTTCAAGCTGGGGTTAACATTCACGGTACCATTAAGTGGCCATGTCTGATGAGTGCTTACTGCGTGCTCAGCACTCTGCCAGGTGCCACATGACTTGCTCGGCTGAATCCTAAAAACATCCAGACAGATCATGGTATTAACACGTTGTATTGATGAGGAAATCAAGACTTAGAAAGGGCATCTTGTGTGGCATATATGTATAATGGAATAGTATGCAGCCACCAAAAAGATGAAATCTTGCTATTTGCAACAATGTGGATGGAACTAGAGTGTATTATGCTAAGCAAAATGAGACAATCAGAGAAAGACAATTATCCTATGATCTTTCTGATATGAGGAATTTGAGAGGCAGGACGGGGGAGTCATGGGAGGCAGGGAGGGGAAAAGTGAGACAAGATGGGATCAGGAGGGAGACAAACCATAAGAGACTCTTAATCTCAGGAAACAAACTGAGGGTTGCTGAGGGGTCTGGAGGGGGAGGGAGAGGGTGGCTGGGTTCTGGACATTGGGGAGGGTAGGTGCTATGGTGAGTGCTGTGAAATGTGTAAGCCTGATGATTCACAGACTTGTACCCCTGGGGCAAATAATATATTATATGTTCATTAAAAAAAAAAAAAAAAGAAAGGGCATCTTGCCCAATATCACATCACTCACTAGCTTGTGATCTTGGGCAAATGACTTAGTCTTCTCTTGCCTCCATTTCTCCCTCTGGAAAGTGGGTAAGATAATAGTACCCATCCACCAGGGATGTTATGACAGTCTTAGGAGGGGGCAGGTGTAAAGCTCATAGGGAACGATTTGTCATACAATAGGCACTTAGTACAGGTTAGATATCTACTATTGTGAGACCAGAGAGATGGTACATAATAGATCCATATCCAAGGGCTCACCTGGGATGCATATATGGAGCTAGAGAAGAATGGAAGCCTGACAGACTGGCTGCAGAGACCAAGAGCTCTTCTGCACTCTGTGATCACCTGATAAAGGATTTTGTCTTTGCCAGAGAACTGGTGGGCAGTCAGGAGCAGGCTTTAACCCGTTGCTTGCACCAGAAGGCCCAGTATTCAGAGTCAGTAGGATGGGAGACACCCCGCGAGGGCTGGCAATCAGAAGAAGCCCACTGTTTTGGAACAGCCTTTCTATTTCACACACAGATTCTAAATGCAGCGATGATCTCTCCAAAGACCAGAATGTTCCCCCAACCTTGCTAGGGAGCAGGAGTGCACCTACAGAACTGGGAAGCCACATCCTGGAGACTGCACCTGGTCTTTGAACATGGAACAGAGGAAGCCGTCTGGGTCCATGCACCCCAGAGTCGCAGGAGGCAGCTCCCCACCTCCACCAGGGAACTTCTGCCACTGAGAGGGGTCCTCTCCCTTCCAGGAAGCAGCAAACCCTCCCAGCTGGGGGTCTCCAAGGGGGAAATTAGCTGCCTCCTGATGAGGAATCTGATTCCTCCTGATGAGGAATTCCGAGTCAAGCATCTGGGGGTCCCTCCAGGAGCACACAATGAATCACAGGGTAGGTTCAAGGACACATACATGCCAGAGACAGGACTGGAGGGAGCCAGACTCTCTTAATTCACAAACTCTCCTTGCAAAACTCCTTGCTTGCCTCACACCAGCAGGGAAGCTCTGCTCCAGGCTAGATCCCATTATTCTTGAATAGAGAATCATCCCTGAACCCACTCCCATTGTCACACCTGATACCTCCCTCCTTGGCCTGCAAAGACAGCTCGAGCAGACTGGAGGGAAACTGCCAACGACATCCTCTGCATTCTCTCGCTCCCACACGCAGGGCAGTGCACGTGTGAGGGCAGGCGAGGGGGTACGTGTGCACGCCTGCACTGACATGAGCTGTCTGTGCCCACTGGGGTGGCCCCCGGCCAGGGCTTTGCAAGCAGTGGGCTACCTGGGTTGGAATTCCTGCTCAACTGCATACTCATTCTGTGATCTTGGATGAGTGAATTTCCCTGTTCCTCAGTTGCTTCTGGAAACCGTGAAAAGTAATGGCTGGCCGTGGTGATAAAATGAAACCCCGCATATAAAGCACCTAGGACAGCACCTGACACATAGTAAGTGCTCCATCGAGTTTGTTTCATTGTCAAGTTCAAGGGAATGACTTGAACGCAGGCAGGCACATCATCTCAGCTCACACACACACACACACACACACACACACACACGCATGCACGCACATACACACATCCGCTCCGCAGAGCTACACCAGTTCCCCTCAGGCACCCCCCAGAGCACTACAATTCTCTGAGACCACGTCTGGAAATGCAGAAATCATCCCCTGTGCCTTTTAAGGCATTTCAACCCTCCCAGTCCTCTGCTTTTCCAAGAATAGGAGTCTTCCAACCTGTCTGCGAGACACTGCATCCCCTCCAGCCCCATTTCGAGGGAGACCGAGAAGACCCGGTAAACAGGCAGGGCTGTGACAGCAGACACATCACTCAGCATGGTCCTGGCTGTGACCTTGAGCAAGAAAGACCACAGCTGGGCACCCGCAGTCCACGCAGGACCTCAGAATGCTGCAGCCATCGTTTCTGTGTCTGTCGCCCTATGAGGCTTCGGGCTCTGCACAGATAGGGACTACAGGTTGTCTGTGGCTGGGTTCCTGGTGGCCATCAGGGAGCTCGCCAGAGAATGGATGGACAGACAGACGGGCGAGGAAGCAGTCACCTCGGCTGTGTGAAGGCATGAGCCAGGCAGGCGAGGGCCTGGCTGAGGCTTGTAGTGATGGGACAGGAGATGGGCCGGCCAGCTGGGACAGCAAGCCCTCAAAGCCGTGGGCAGACAGTAAGTCTCTGGCTGCTCTTGGCCCCAGTGAGGAGAGCCCAGATCCTCTAGCTGGGATAGAAGGTGACCGGTGCTTTTCCCTGGTGCTGGGGCTTCTGCAGCCCAAACCAACCAAGAATCTGGGTTTTCAGAATTCTGTCCAACAACCGCTGTGGAAGGTTGATAGATTTGACAGGTCCCCAAGTCACTGAGGATAGCTCTCAGGCAGCACTTCCTGTCCCAAGAAGAGGCACAGAGACACCCCCCAGGAGACCCCAGAAGGTGCTCCAAGCCCAAATAGTCACAAGTTGGGCTGGCAGGATTGAGTCAGGGCCCCCGAGGCTCCCCACATCTCCATAGGATTTGGTCTGACCCTTCTGCCCCAGCCCCATATAATGGAGGCCACCCTCCACAGAACCTCCTCCCCCAAACACACACTAGGAACAAGCTGCCTCCCTAAGCTGACACCCTGCCTGCCTGCCTGCTCAGACCAGAGCTGTCCCATAAAGAGATACCCTCTGGTACAGGAAGCTAAGACATCACACTGCCAGAGGCATCCGCATTTACAAAGGACTGGAGAGGGTGATGTCTGCTCTGAAGGAGTGGGTTTGGTTGTAGAAAGAGGGGCATTAAAGGTTTCACAGGAGGCCAGTAAAGGAAACATTTCCCTTTCCCCTCAAATGGACAGTCACTTCATCAAAGTATAAAGCAGGATGCAGTCCTGCTGGCCCAAGGTCTGTCTGACTGAGTAGAGCTGAGACAGGATTTTAACAGAGCAAAGAACAGACTCTCTCCCTAACAGCCCACCGAACGGCCTGGCTGCTGTCAACAAAGATATGTGCAGAAGCAAGTTAACCCCATGTGGTGTGGATGGTTCATCGCCTCCTCCAGGACTCCCCTACACACCCCCCCAACTGGGTTGTGCGGGGCGGGGGTTGGGGGATGCCCCACTTCCCACTGTATCTTCTGTGTGAGCTCAGTTCTTCCCTCTCAGCTTCCAGCCTCTGACAGCTGGTGGTGCTGACGTTGCCATGAGGTCACCTGGTCCCCAAACCGGACCCTCCAGCTTTCTGTCGCTGTGGCAACCCTGCCCACCTCCTGGGGTTTGGGTTGCTGGCCGGCAAGCCAGGTCCGAGCCCATGTAAGCCTTCAGGAGAGCAGCAAACAGACGGAGCTCCTCCGCCTCTAAGAAGAGATGCCAAGTTAATGAACTCGATTCACACTGCAGGGCTGTGATCCCTTTTACCTTGAACATGAACTCATAGGCGGATTAAACTGAACTAAAACCTACCATTTGAGTTACATTCTCAGCTGATTGGAAACATGCATTACCTCCCCATGACCGGGCTGCGAGAAGGGAAGTTATTATTTTTCTTTAGAGTTTGTAAACTCTTTATGGCTGAGGCAGCTTTAATCCTGCTGGGGGAAAAAAAAAATGATCCGGGAATAAATTGCTCTCATTTACCTTTGTTTTCCAATCACACGCTCCAGTGGGAACGAAACATCCTAAGTGAAGGGATGTGGGAAGCCAGGTGATCCCCGACAGAAGAGTTTAATTACTTTCTTCTCTAAGCACGTGAGCTGAAAAGGCTTTTAAGTGCCGTTTGGCACGGGGTTTGCTCCACAAAAATGTGCACGCCTCGGATGATGCCAGCGCTCCCCGAGCTCCTACTATTTTCTGCCTCTTCTTTCCAGGGGCAGGTCGCCACCAACTCACCACCATGCCCGGCTCCAGACCCTTGGGAACCAGGAAGGAGTCTGAGAAAGGGCAGATTTGAATAAAGATCAAATCACACTCCTGGAAGGACGGAAAGGCTCGTGGGGTTTGGAGTTCTGAAGGGGCTTTCTTTCCTCCTCTGTGCTTTCTCTGATCCTCTGGGTTCGCTAACACAGAAATTACACAGAGCAGGTACTGAGCAAAACCATCATGACGCCCAGGCTCGGAGCCAAGCATTCTAACTGCTGGAAGGAGCCCCAGCGGAGACATCTGCCTCCCTTGCCTTTAAAGATGCAGAGGAGGGGGTAGGGGTGGGGGATCTTCCCAATAAAGCAGAGACAGGGGCCTTCCAAGGGAGAGCTCTGTCAGGCAATCTGCCATGGGGTTTCCATAATTGCTTCTCTGAGGAACCAGGACGCCATGATATCATTCTTCTATTCATCTGCTGCTTGCTGCACGTGGGCTGAGAAGATGGACCCTATTAGGTCGCCCTGCTTGAGGGAAGGGACGTTGGGGAGGGGACGACGGTGCGTATCAGGATCCAGTCAAGAAAACAAAAATGACTCTAAGTATTTTTAAAATGTGACTCAGGGTATGGGGTACACAGGCGATGTAATCTCAGAAATCAACCAAGGCAGGAGTTGCTCCCACGGCTCACTCCCGCTCCTCGGGCTACAGAGGTGACCGAGAGTTGGTATTGCCAGAGCCAGAGTGGGCATTGCCTGGCACAGAGCTAGAGCAACTGTGAATTTTCTCTGCCGAAGCTGGGATCTCAGAGGCAGAGGCCACCCGGAGGGAGCTGGAGCCGATGAGGAGACACACCTGCTGGGGGATAATGTGCCCCTCTCCCAAGGCGAGGGGCTGAGAGAGAAGGTGAGATGTCCTGGCTTCTCCCCTTGCCCCTCCTCGTGGGCAGAAGGCAGCCAGAAGGCCACTGATGAGGAAGCCTGGGGAAAGCACCCTGCAGGGTGATTCCCCGCAGTATGAAGCAGAGGAGAGAAGGGAGAGAGACAGGTCTGAGGGCCAACAGTGAAGACCAGCACCGTGGGGGGTATAGCTCAGTGGTAGAGCATTTGACTGCAAGACCAACACAGTGACTATGCCCACGGCAGTGTGCTTCAGCCCCCGCCTAGGGTCCTGGGCCACCAGAGAGGGAGAGCAAAGAGGGCTCCACCGCCTGGAGGGCTCCTGGAGGCCAAAGGCAAACACAGATCCTCCCACAGGTCACCCCAGCCACATAACCTCACATCCAGGTACTGACTCTAAAACTCACATCATTCCCCAAGCCTCTGATATTCATGTATGAAATGGGAATGCCATCACCACCCCTGCCCCTCCGTGGAGGCTGAAGCACACATATGTGGATAATGGAACTTAGCATGCACACCTTGGAAGCCTCCACCCATGCCAGCCATCAATGCTGACGGCCCCCTCTCCCCAGATGTTTCTTCCTCCGGAAAGCCCTCCTGCCTCTTTCCACAAAAGAATCACCTCCCTCCTAGCTCCAAGCCTGTTTGGGGACACTCAGAGGGGTTTTCGGGCAGCAATCCACAGTATCAACCACAAGTGGTATTTCCTTAGTGTTCTTGCGGTGTGCTCATTCCCACGCCAGGAAACTCCCCGCCAACACAGCCCGGAGCAAGGCACAAGCGTATGGACGCGTCTAGCACACAGTATGTCCTCAGGAAGGGTCTATCGCCTGAATGACAAGAAAGTGAGCTGGGAGAAGGAATTTGGGTGGGGTGAAAGCAGACCTTTAAGGAATGAGGCTTTGAGAAGAGCCTCAAATCAGAGCAAACCAGCCGGCTGAACAGGGCAAAATGCACTTTAAACAATTAATGACTCCAAGAGGGGAAGAGGCCAGGGCAAGTGGTTTGCAGTGAATGGATTCACTGCATCTACTGGATGCTGAGCCCATGAAGCAAGGACAAATCCCGGTAAGGTGAGGCAAGATGCATACCCCTGATTGTTCTGCTCTGTGCCAATAGGTTTTCCCGTTTGCAGATGAGTCCTGTCTCCATGGCTCACCGCAAGTGCTCAGCGTGGCAGCATCCAGAAACACACGTGTGAGGTGCAGAGCTCCCAGACTTGGACCTCTGCCCCGGGGAGCCCTGGAAACAAGCAGACTGGATGCTTGATGTCAGAGGTTTCCAGAATCAGTCCTGGGCCTCATTACTGAAGAACACATGGTCCCCTATGGACAGTCGTTGGAGGCCAATGTGGGAAGCGAATAATCAGGAAGCTTCATCTTTCACTTCTACGTTCCTCTTCCCCGGGGCCTGCGGTTGCCGCGCAGATTTCAAGTTGAAATGTCAGGAAAGCCTCCTGTCCTTTGACTTCTTCCCTATTTCACCCCCCGCTACACATACAGACTCATGCATTTGCCTGCCTCTGGTCCCTGTCGAACACCCCGGGTAACGTGTTGGTTAGAAATCCACAGGGCGATTAGGAGCTGGGAGTTTGGCTCTTCAGTTAAAGAAAGAGAAAATACCTCTACCTGAGATTCTCAGCAGGCTTTACAAAACCAAGGTGAATGTTTTGGCTCGGCTCAGAGGAAACACAGAAGCTGAGGAGAGACCTCATTATAAGAACGGTAGGGGCCATTCTGGGGAGGCCAGAGTGTTCTGAATGAAGAAATAGCATCCACCCTGGACACAGGGTCCTGGGGATGCAGGAACTGTTAAGCCTGATGGAGAAAGCAGCGTGTCGAGGGCTTCCATTGGGCATGGGCGGAAAGACGTGGAGAAACTCACCAAAGGCTCAGCAGCCCTCCCTTTGCCCATCTCTAATGTCAATCTCTAATGCTGGGAAATGGTTAACCCCCAGCTCCCTGGGGATGGGGGAGCTCTGATTGCAATGCTTGACAATTTCTGATTTCCCTGATGAAAATTCTCACACCGTGGTCAGTTGCAACGTATCAGGATGACAGGAACTGGAAGGAGATGCCTGGTGAGCACACGGTCTGGTCGCATTTCCACACACAGATACAGTAACTGCCAATCCCTCCAGAGCACAGATATAGCAAGATACAGTAAAATGCTTAGGGAACAGTGAGTTTTCTTTAGTATTTGTTAACTATGTTTTTAATATAATTTATTTGGCTGTAAGTTCATGTAATTTAATTTTTAATAAAGACTTGGTTTTTTTTTTAATTTCTAAATTCAAGGAATTAACACATGGCATATTTTTAGTTTCAGAGGTAGAATTCAGTGATTCATCACAGAACACCCAGTGCTCTCCTTTATGCCCGTCACCCAGTTACTACATCCCCCCACCGACCTCCCCAGCAACCCTCAGATTGTTTCCTATAGTTACGAGGCTTGTCTCCCTCTCTGACTTCATCTTGTTTTATTTTTTCCTTCCCTTCCCCTGTGTTCCTCCATTTTGTTTCTTAAATTCCACATATGAGTGAAATCTTGTGGTATCTGTCTTTCTCTGATTGACTTATTTCTCTTAGCATAATACCCTCTAGGTTCATCATTGCAAATGGTAAGATTTAATGGTGAGTAGTATTGTGTTGTATTTACCTACCACATCTTCTTTATCCGTTCATCTGTTGATGGACATCTAGGTTCTTTCTATAGTTTGGCTATTGTGGACATTGCTGCTATAAACACTGGGGTGCACGTGACCCTTTGGGTCACTATGTTTGTATCCTTTGAATAAATACTTAGTAATGCCATGGCTGGGTCTACTTCTAACTTTCTGAGGAAACTCCGTACTGTTTTCCAGAGGGGCTGTTTAATAATCATCTCTTAGAAGACAATTTGAGGCAGCTTTTAGCACAATCAGAGAAAGTTGCAGCCCCTGAGAACAGTGGGCCCGAGGAGCAAAAAAACAACGTGGCAATGTCTTGAATTGATTATGGTGCCTACCAGAAGGGCTGGAGAGGTCAAGGTGAATCTTCTAAGAGACTGTATGACGTTTTGCCATTTAGAAGTGAATACGTTTATATTTATAACGTTAGATACTTAAAATAATCTTAAGAGGATCTTAAAGCATCCCATGTTACAGATGAGGGAAGTAAGATGCACCGAGGGGAGAGGTGCCCAAACCCACGGAGCTGGTACGTGGGGGATTCTTGCTCTTCCCCTCACCTCCTCCGTCCATGCACACCTGGTGAGGGGTAGCCCACAAGCTCTGGCTGATCCCCACTGTCAATGCCCGCCTAGCCGTTGTAACCAGACTCGGTTCACGATGGAAATGCTGTGCCAGGACCATGGAACCCACCCCTTGGCTTCAGAACATGCCAGCGAGTATTAGCTAAGAGGCCATGCTCTCTTCTTTCCCGGAATCTCTCACTCTCAGAGCTCAGGGCAGTACAGGTCGCCTGGCATTTTGAGGTCACCTTCTTTCTCAGAAGGAAGGAACAGTATTTCTCTGGGCCCCACCTCATCTCCCTGCCCTCTTAGACACCGGATGTTGGAGACACTGGTAAACTGATCAGCTGAGAGCAGGGAGACTTCCAGCTCAATCTCTGAGCTGTAGCCAAACCCCAGGGTGTTCAGGACCCCGAGAGCAAGGCAATATCTGCTTGACCACCCAGGCTGTGTGTGAGCATTACCTGGCATCCTTTGGGGGTAGTGGCCAGACAGGCCACTCCCTCTGCCCGACAACACAGAGCAACTGGCACTGGATCCCCGGTGAGATCAAGACCTTAGTTTAAGGCTTGGATCCCGGAGCCAAACTCACATGTGGCTGGAAACCAGTGCCTGCAAAATCTTCCAGTGCCAAGTGAGCCCCTCTCCCACCTCCCACCTTCTCCCGCTTGGCTACTACAGCTCTGGCTTCTGGGTAGGAAATGCCCCATTGTCCAGGCCACATCCCTTCGATGCTTTCTCATTTCACATTTTCTAGCATGTAGGTTTGGTATGCTTGGCGCTTTATGGCTGTTTGCTGTGTAATTCTGTTCCTGTCCTGCCATTCAATTTGAATTAAATATCAAACAGATGTGAGTCATTTTTTGCTCTTTTTAAAGAAAAAGTTTAATATTAGGGAGCATGCCCTCCTATATGATCAGGAAAGCCGTTCAGAGAAATAAGCCCCTTCAAATTAAAAAAGAATCACATTGGTTAACGTTAAGATGCTTTCGAGTGATACATTTCTAAGTGCTAAGGGAAGGTGTTTCCAGCAAGCTATAAAGCAGCCAAGACAAAAGAGGAGAAGATATACGGCCACAGGCTGATGGGGAAATTGGAGCTCAGAGAGGGGGCAACCCCACCTGGGGAGGAAGCTCTAAACTTGGAGATGAGGTTCACAGATGATGGAGGGGGAGGCCATCTTCCCCGAAGGCCTGGGGGGCGGGGCGCTCTGCTCCCTGCAGCCTGTGTGGTCAGAGTGGGAAGGGAGTCCGAAGAGAGTCAACCTGACTTGGGTACCCATTCCCTGTCCTCACACACTTGGGCCCGTCTGGCACCTCTCCCCCAGCCTAGTCCTGTGGATGATGGTGTAGTTAAACATGCTGACTGGAGTAAAACCCTTGGCCCCCACTGCAGTCTCTTGGATAATAGGGTCTTTGGCCTTTTGTGGGTCTTGGACACCTCTGAAAATGCAGAAAAAGCTATGGCTAATTGTTGGACCCAGGAACGTGCTCAAACTTGCATAGGACCTCAGAAGCCCAGGGTCCCCTGATTTAGACTGCCCCCTACCCCCAAGATAACCATGGCAAGGAACATTTTATCACCAGGACACTCAGCCCACAGGACCACGGTCCGTCATAGAACATGAACCTACATTCTCCAGCACCCTTACGCCCGGCACCACGCACAGCCTTTTCACGTGCTGGAGGAGCTGGTCAGTCTCCAAAACCCCTCTGGCTTCTTGGCAACATGCATGCCTGGAGCTCAACATTATTGGACCTGCCGCCATTCATGGCTGTGAGCCAGGGCTTCTCCGGTGCTGGCTCAGGCACTGAGTGTTTCCATGTGGTCCTTTTACTCACTGTACCTACAAGGCAGCTCTCCAACTATAGCCGGCTGATTGCAAATGACATTTCCATGTGGTCAGGGAAAAGGGCCAGAATGCCTCCGATTCCAGCTGGTTCTGGACATCCTGGACCTGGAGATGAGGCTCTGCACACCCAACATTTGGCTCTAGGGATGATGTGCAAATGCCCTGAGACCCTGCTCCACGGGGAGCACAAGGCCCTGCTGATGAGAAACAGAACCAACACTTCCTAGAATTCTGCAGACAAAAGAGAAGGTCGTGTGGAGGGATTTAGAGCAAAGAAAAGCCTAGACTTTGGAATCAGACAGCCAAAGTCTGGATCCGGCTCTACTTCTTACTAGCTCCATGACCTTGGGCAAGAGACCAACCTTTCTCAGCTTCAGTGTCCCCCCATACATGAGCGGGAACACTGCCCGTCTTGTGGGGTGTTCGGGAGAATGAAACCGGATGACGCATGCAGGGTGCAGAACGCAGAGCTTGACTTACAGTGAATGCTCAGGGTTTAGAACTTACCTGCTTTTGCTGTTCCCTCCCAAGATCACCAGCCCCCTGTGTGATGGTTCTCGCCGGGGCCCAGGGCGCCGGGAGGTGGGTCACAATCAGGCTTACCCATGAAGTAGCCACAGTGATAACCACAGGAGGAGACGGAGATGAAAAGGGAGGGGGTGGGGGTTACCGTTTCATAACTCTAGTCTTGGGGGGAAGGAAGAAGTGGGATAGGAGAGTGGAGGAAAGCAGCAGAAATATCTGCAAGTGGTTTTAAAAGAGGAATCGAAATTCACAGTTATTGCTGCCATTCCAACTGTTATTTTGCACCTGGGACAACTCAATGAGAAGGAATGGAGAGCCATTCTGAAAGCCCCAGGGGAGAGGGAGGTCCCCAGAAAGGGGGAGGCCCAGCTCCTGCCCTCCGGGGACTCAGGGTCACATCCAGTTTCTAGAAGTGTGCTGAGCAGGGACTGGCAAGGGCGAAGCTGGTCAGAACAGTTTCCTAGGAGGCGGAGGATAGGAAGTACACTGAACGAGAGAGATGGCCACCTTCCGTGCCTTGCAGTGCACCCGGCAGGGGTCCCAGGACAAGGCAGCTGGCTCTCAGGGCTCTCAGTTTAGGCTCCCTCTAGCCCTCAACCTACACAGTCTCTTGGGGCAGCCATTCATTTGTGTTTCATGAAGAACAAGAGATTCCTGTCTCCAGTGCTGCTCAGGTGCCCAGCCGTAGAGCTCCTCACCGCCATGAAAGCGCGTTTCTCACCCCCTACAGCTAGGGGCAGCCCTGTGCCAGTCAGAGCCCTGAGGACATCCCTGAGGAACCTCCCCACCCTCCTCAGGGGGCCCAGGCCCACATGGTGTCCTGACAGAGACTTAGCCCCATTTCCCCCAAGTTGCCCAGGACACCCTACCCAATGCCAGAGCCTTCAGAGGGTACCAGCACTCACTCTGATGACCCCGCACCTATGATCCCCGCAGGGGCTGAGCCCTAACCACAGGCTTTTCTCCATTCTTCGAGATCACATACATCTCGTCCTGGACTGATGATGCAAGGTCTCATCCTAGTAGGACCTTGATAACTGACACGCATTAGTCTCTCTCTCTGTTATTTCATTTTCATTTGAAATTATGCATGTATATATCAAATGACTTAAATATATTTACATAAGCAACAACTTGCATCGCCCTCTGATCTTCCCCAAAGTACACATCTTCTGACCGTTGTACTCCGGGAGCGTGGGCTTCTTGTCTTTGCTTGCTTCCTGGGCCTTTTACATGGCTTCAAACCTGTCATCGTGATCTTATGGGCTATTCCTTATTGCATCAATGACATGCCTCAGTCTACAACCAATTGATGGGCACTTTCATTGGTTGCAATTTTTTTGTTATGTCTAAATTACTCTACACTGTCCAAAGAAACAATTTTCCTTTTGAGACATCTGTTGGGGATGTTGCCAGGAGCTGGAAGCTCAGTTGAGAGCCGCTTGAAGGTTTTCTGTGCGCCCATCGCGGACCGTGGGTATCTTATTAACCTGTGCGCCAACACAGCAGAGTTCATTCCTGTGATGTACATCAGAGCCCTGAGGTGGGAGGGGTGGGAGTGAGCATTTGCCCAGAGCCCCCCAGGGTATCTCCCCATGCTGTGGGAGCAGGACCCCAAGTGCCTCTCCCCGCGCACTGAGTGACCCATGGAAATGCCCCGATGGCAGCATGACGGTATTATGGAAGGAGGAAGGCTGCTTCTTCAGGCTCTGGAACAAACCCTGCAGATGGCTGTCTCTGACCAAGCCCCAGGCTACTTCCCCAACCCCTCCAGAGACCTTTTAAGCAAGGGAGGGAGTGCTTTGTGGATCCTTAAGCCCTTCAGAAGATGTGCAAATGGGGGTGGGTCAGCCACAGGAAGCGCTGGCGACAATGTGTAAACCCACCTTGGGCGCCCTGCTAATCTTTTAGGTCAGGTCCTGGTGCCGCCGGGCACCCACTGCAGGCATTAGGGGCTGGGGTACCTCCCGCCAAGTCCCCTGCGGGATCCTGTGGCACAGCTGGGCAGTCATGGGGCTCCAAGGGCCAGCCCGCGGGACTGTTCGCCGGGTCCCCCCTCTGCCCTGCCGTGGCCTGAGTGCCCTGTCCAGCCTTCCCTATAGGCGAAACCACAGCAGCTTCTGGGCCACAGAAGCCCCGGGCTCACAGGCATCCCTGGCCCCCAGTTGTGCCCCTGGGTGAGGTGCACGGGGCTAACCAGAAACACCTGTGTACATGGAATTTCCTGCCCCAGTTCAGCCTTCATTTCCTCCGCCAGTAAAAACCCAAGGCATGCAAAGGTGAAAGAAACCAGCCAGTCAATCACCCAGACGACGGCCACCAGAGCCGCAGAGACAGGACTTTCTAAATTAAATTTTAATTCCCACCTGATGGCCTGGCCGGGCCAGCCATGATTCAAACCGGGCAAGTGGCCGCCTTGGCCAGGCAGATGCCCGCTAGGTCCTTGCAGGAATTCACCTCCCCCCTGGGCTGGGGACGGTGGCGTCTGCCTTGGCCCTCAGGTTGTGGAATGAGACCCTAAGAATGAAAGGGACCCCCTTTCCCCTCAACCTCATTGTGCAGCTGCAAAGGCTGCCCAGCTGATTAGCGGCTCACTGCCCCGGGGCTGTTTGAGTTATTAGGTGCTGGGGAGATCAGAGGCCATCGGTGACTCGGGGACATTTACCAAGACAACATCAAAGCCCAAGGTGCCCGGGGCCGGAGTGTAGGATAACGGTCAGAGCCTGAGGGTCTGCTCTCTGTCCTGGCCCAGCAGGTTTAGGTGAGGAGAGAGTCGTAAAAATGCCTCCGTTTTTCCAGAACATTTTCCCAGCGATTCCTGCTGAAGAGAGGAGGGCGGCTTGGGGCAAGTAGAAGGGCGGTGTTGAGCTGCCCGTTTTATGGTTAAACCAACCCAGGCAGTGTCTGAGATCAGGACTTCCCGGCCGCATGGCCGGCTGCAAACAGGTCAGCAGACTGAGAAGGATGCCCCGATGGAGTCCTGACTCTCTATCCCCTGTCTCAGCCAGTGATGGGAGGGGCCGGAGAGTGGCCTGGAGAGGCAGCACTGAGGTCACGAAGGCCTGGTCTCCTAGTCCAGCATTTGCCTTTAACAAGTTACTTCTCCCACCATCAGGGACTTGTTGCCTCAAGCAGGGAATCCCGACAGCCCCTCCTTGTAAGACTGTGAGCCTGAAAGGAGCACCCGGGAGGTGCTTCAAGCCCCCAGAATGTGATAAGGCAAACTTCGTCTGATTCTCTCTCTGCCAGTGGCTGATCAGCGATAGTCACCAGGGGAACAGAGGTGAAGACCCTCTCTTCAGAAGCACCTGGCCCCATTCTGGACACCCCAGGCCCTACCTCCCATTCAGCCCCATGTGCAAGATGCACAGATCCCCCTTCCCATCTTGTCTGAATGGTCTCCACATCAAGGAGGTCAGACAAGGAGATGCATCATTGGTGAGGGCCGGTGAGCCGGGGGATGGGGAGATCAGCACAAATCCTTCCTAGATCTGGAGAAGCAACCTCTAGGGCAAGCCGCCAGGGGCTGTAGGCCACGACTGTCTCCCTGGCAGAGAACTGCAGAATGTTCCTAGGGAAGTGGAAAGCATCCCAGCTTTTTAATAGCCGCCATCTGCCATCTTTTTTTAAAATAGCTTTATGGTTTTAAAAATAATATAGGCTCATTATAATATACTACAGCTACACACCATAGCATAAGTGAATCTCACCAACAGCGTTGCGCCAAAGAACCCAGATACAAAAGAGTTCACGCTGCATGCATGAGTCCATCGGCCCAAAGCTTTAAAACAGGCAAATGGAAACTGGTGTTTAAGTCAGAAAATGGGTCATCCTGGGGGTGGTGGTGACTGGAAGGGGACACAGGGGGACCTCTAAGAGGTCTGCTGATGTTCTGTTTCTTGATCAGAGCTCTGGTTTACACAAGTATGTTCACTTAGTGAAACTCCACTGAGCTACATATGCCTATAAACTTTACTGCATGTATGTTATATCAATAATAGATTTCCTGAAAATAAATTAGTGGGTCAGTGGCGACACTGGGTGTACAAATAAATAGATAGAAAACACTCATGATCAGGGTAGAAAATGTAGTGGTTTTCTTTCCTAAAGAGGGAAAACTTGGAAAGAGCTCACCTATCTTACCATCCAGGGTTAATTCCTCTAATATTTCAGTATTTTTTTTTTCCCTTCCTACCTCTTCCCAGGTATGAGGCATGCTTATTTATACATGTAGCATTATTCTTGTATAGGAAATTATTTGTACAACTTTTCCCCCTTATTATCATATTGTACGGATTCTTGCATGCATTCTTAATCGCTCCTGAAAGCGATCTCTAGGACGCTGTCTTGTGTCACTGTGTGGGCACGTCATGTGTTCACCCATTGGTTCCCAAACATGGTCGAAGTTGCCACTCCCTCTGGGGTGGACATTTTGCAAAGTCTGCAGACAATATTGGTGGTCACAGCGTGGCGGCGGGTGGTGACTACTGGCATCTAGTCATCTAGATTTGCCCTTCGTACCACTAGACATCCTATAATGCCCAGGACAGCTCCTACAACAAAGAATTATCTGACCTCCAATGTCCACAGCTGAGGCTGAGAATCCCTGGATAATCCTGTCCTTATTGTCATACCTACAGGCTGCTTTCAGCTTTTCCTGACATGAATGAAGCAATAGCACACCTCCCAGATAAACCATTCTGTGCATCTCTTTCTCCTTCGTGTCCGTTTCTGTGGGCAAGCTCAAGGCTATGGCCACTTGAAAGAGCTTGATCTATCCTTCTGGGCTATCTTCCCGAAATCAGCCTCAGTTTACACTCAACACCTGGCCCTTCCTCTATGCCTTTAGTGACAAACTAGAGACTTTTTGTCTTTTAGGAACTCACAGACCTCCCCTACCCGTCTTTGCCAGGCTGCCCTCTCTCACTGTGGCCCATTTGCTTTCTCTTAAAGCTTAAGCTAAGAAAGCAGTCCCCATCCCTCTCCCCTCACCCTTGTCCCTATCCACCCCTTGGGGCATCACAGAAGCCTCTCACCACCCCCCCACTCCACCACCACTGTCCTCAGAGTACCACAGGCCCCCCTTGAGCCAAATGTCAAGGTGGATTTTCCACGCTCAGTGCGCCCAATTGTCAGCCCATCAGCCATCAGCGAGCTCCCCACTCCCCAACTCTCTGAGAAGATTGCCAGAAATTCCCAAGCCACCTCTCAGGGTCCATCATCCCAGGGCTCAGACATCACCCTTTCTCACCCAGGGGCAGAGGGAATTCCAGCCCAGCCTGCTCTCCTGAACTCCAGACCCTTGTTTCCAATGGAAACAATGTAACTTGGCCTCATTCTGGAGCTAGAAGACTTGAGCCTTCCAAATCGCACCTTCTCTGGGTGAGCTTTCTAAAATAAAAATCATAACTGTAATATGTAGATTGGCTTTGAATCCTGATTCATACAAATCAACCTGGAAACAAACACGTTTTGCAGAGACTGGGTAATTTGGCTATGAACCTTGTTTCAGATTTTAAGAAATTTCTGTTAATTATGTGAGGGGGGGATAACAATGGTAGTGTAGTTCTATAAAACAAAACAAAACAAAACGAAAACCAATCAAACAAAACTATAAAAGATGTTCCCTCTAAAGAGTGTGACTTGATTTGCCTTAAAATATTTTAGCAAAGAAGAAATACATTAAGAAAATTTGGAAAAACATTAATAATTGCTCACTTTAAGTATGGGCTCATGGAGGTTCACTATACTCTGCTCTCCACTTTTTACGGAACTTGTCATACATTCAAAAACCCCCACAAACCTGATCACAGCACTCTCCTGCTCAGAATATTCCAGGAATCTCTGGAGTAGATCCTAGAAGATCCAGTCCAGACTTTTAAATGTGTCACGCCAGCCTGAGGGGTCAGGCCACTTTCCATTCTCCAGCTCCCTGTCGCCTCTTCTGTCCCCACATTGACAGATGCTCCCTTTCACTGCGTGGAGAACACGGGAACTAACCCCATCTGCTCTGCCTACAAAACTACTCATTTCCAAGCACCTCTTCAAAACGTCCTGTCATTTCCGATCTTCCCGGTGTCCTCCAGTCTCTGACCCTTCAGGCCAAGTCTCAAGACCTTGCCCTGTCCGCTGATCAACTATTTCATAGCGGCTTCTTGTCCTATGTTCCCCATCCCACCCTCACCCTTCTGGGGACTGAGCTCCCTGTGGGGGAGAGCTGTGTCTTGCTCACTCCCACTTTCCGAGACTGGTGCGTTCCCAGAACTTGGTTGGGATTCAGTGGAAGTCAGAGGAGTGAATGAGTGAGCCTCTTTCCTTCTTCCTCGTTCCCTCCCGGAGATGAACAAAAATTACATTTGAGTTTTTTAGGCTAGGTTTTTTCTGTGCTGTTCTCTGCCTGGGACATGACTAGAATCGTTTCTGAAAATGAGTTTCAGGAACTCAGAGTAGAAGTGCAAACCAATCTCAAAGAATACTTGAGTTGCCAGGCAACATAAGGACACAAGCACAAACTCTCAAATATCAGCCCAGAGATGTTTTGTAATTGCTCAGGGTGGTTCTCTTGGCTAGTAATCTGATTACTTACATGCATGGAAAGGCGGAGTCAATAAATAAGAGTAAATCTCATCGGCCACTGGGAGAAGATGCCATAACCAAGATCATGTCCCTCTGATGAAAAAAGAGCAATCCTGACCCTGGTCCTGGGAGAATCAGAGACAAAGACAAAGAAGACAGAAGGACCAACTCCAGAAGGGGCCAGAACCCCAAGCCACTTCCTGCCTCTGGCCTTTGCTGTAGCCAACAGACAAGCTTGGCTGGGAAGGGGCAGGCTGGAGAAGGGTGTGGGCCAGGGCTCTGAGGGCTGGCACGGAGGTGGGCAGATGCCCACCACAAGCCACAGGCTTACTTGCGGGGGTCCCTGTCAGTCTTCTGCTCCCAAGACTGCCACCTTCATGTACAGCCTGGGGAGACCTGTGTGCCCTCCTCACTCAGCTGGTGCATGGAGTGGCCTACCTTCCTTCCGCCCAAAGTGTAAGGTTTGAGTGTCCTGCCTCAGGAAAGTGCAGCAGGCCCTTCTCTTTTGCTTCCTTGAGTTTCCCAAGCAAGGCAGGTGGCAGGACCAGCTGCACAGCTGCATGCTAAAGGAGGCCCTTGGATCACCCACATCGGAGACCCTTGGCAAGGCTGCTAGAAAGGCACATTGCAGAGCCCCACCCCAGTCTTATTGATTCAACAAGTCAAGGAGTGGGTCCTTGGTGCTCGCACTGTGGCAAGCTCTTCCAGTAATTCTTTTTAATTCTGGTAAAATATATACAACACAAGATGTGCCATTTTAACAGTTTTCCAATGCTCAATTCAGTGGCAGGCATTAAATACCTGCACACTGTTGTATAATCCTCTCCACTGCTCCCCAGACTTTTCCATCACCCCAAACAGAAGCTTTGTACCCAGGAACCAGTAACTCCTCCAAGCCTCTGGAAACCCCTAATCCACTTTCTGACTCTATGACTTTGCCTATTCTAGATGGTATGCATAAGTGGAATCGTACTTTTGTGTCTGACTTATTTCACAACTCATCCATGTTGTAGCATGTATCAGAATTCCATTCCTTCTTAGGGCAAAAGACCATCCCATTGTATGGATGTACCACATTCTGTGTACCCGTTCTTTTGTTGGTAGACACTTGAGATTCTTCCACCTTTTGGCTATTGTGAATAATGCTGCTGTGACTATTGGTGTGCTGGTATCAGCTCAAGCCCCTGGTTTCCTTTTTTTTTTTTTTTTTTTTTTTTTGGTGGATGTACCCAGGAATGGAAATGCTGGGTCACATGATTCTATATTTAACTTCTCAAGGGATGTCAAGCTATCTTCCCCAGAAGCTGCAGCATCTTATATCTCACCAATAATGTGTGCGTGAGGATTCCATGCCCGTCCTCATTAAAGCTTGTTATTTTCTTCCTTTTTTTAAGGTTTACTTATTTATTTTAGCAAAAGAGAGAGCAGACACAAGCAGGGGGAGGAGCAGATGAAGAAGGAGAGAAATCTGCAAGCAGATTCCTTGCAGATTCCTTGCTGAGCACAGAGCCTGATGCAGGGCTCGATCCCAGAAGCCTGGGATCACGACCTGAGTGGAAGGCAGAGGCTTTAACCCACTGAGCCACCCTGGTGCCTCCCCCTCCGTGTTTTTTATTATAACCATCCTCGTAGGTGTGACACGGTTTCCCTTCAGGTAATTCTGCTCAACATTCAATAGAGAGAGACAGGGACTCACAATAAAGGGAAGGGGGATCTGGGTCACCTTTCAAAGAATGAGTCTTCTTTTTCTTTTGCAAATGAACACTGTCTCCTCAGGCTGAGCTCAGCTCTATGACCCATCAAGGGCACCTCAGAGTCCTGAAGAGAATTTGAAGGATTTGGGGGTTGCCAGGGTGGGGGTAACCCTGGGAAGACTGGACAGATGAGAATGACCCAGCTGGGGGCGGAGCCATGGGCTTGGTGACCAGGGAGCTGTGGAAGCTCACCGCCGGGGATCCACTTTTAATAAGCTTTTGCCAGGGGAAGGGATTGAGTCCGAGCCTCTCTCTCCCGGGTCTGATGATTTTATTTGTTGGCTCTGTAGGATCACTCTGCCTTTTAGGAAGAGCTGCCATGAGAAGGCACAGCGGGAAAAGCGCCACGCAGCTTTTAATAAAAAGCCACGTGAGTCAGGGGTGGGGTGACAAACTTCTCCACCTTCTCCCTGAGACATCTGTGGAATAGAACTTGGTGGGCAAGGAACCAGGCTTTGGGGCTGACAATCAGAGGGGTTTTCTTGCATTCCAGGATTTAAGTCCAGGCTGAGTGAAAATCTCTCCGGAGGCTGGGGATGACCCTGATGGCCCTCCATCATCCTGATCAAGAGACAGCTGCCCATTAGCTGAGTATCTGGCAAGGGTGGGGTGGGACCCAGGGCTGACCCCCGAGCCCCTGCAGAGGCTGCCTTCTCCCAAATGTCAAGTCCTGCCAGAAGAAACACTCGCTGCTTTAGGTAGAATTTTGCTTCTTCGGCAACCCCGGCCCAATTAGCATAGCAGAGCTCTGTGGGTAAGCTCGCTCTCAATGGGACTTGTAAGAGCCACAGTCAAGAGATCAAATAACCCCCTTGCTCTCCGTGCAACAGGCCTGGACTCCATCAGAAGGACACGCCCAGCCAGCCAAGACATAACTCCGGTGCAGACAGCAGGGCAATGAGGCAAGCAATAAAAAGGCCTAATCTCTTAAGGCAACATGAATTGTTGGCGAGAACATAAGGGGAAAGCAACATTAGCCAAGGATCATTTTCCTCTTGTTATAGATGCCTGCTGACTGCTTGGAAAAACCAAAGTGGGAAAAAAATCCTGCTAGCAACAGTGGGCGGCAAGATGCAATTTACAGAACTGGTTTGCCCGAGTTTCCAACAGCTATGTAGTTACCCTTCTTGCAATCATTAGTGACTGCCATGGGCTGAGGGCTTCTTCTGTGACAGGCATTTTATACTTAATAGCTTGCCTAATCCCATGATTCTAAAAAATTAGCAGTACCCATCATCCTCTGTCAATTTGGTTCAGTGTGAGGAACAGAAGTCATACTAGATATTTCCAGCAAAAGGGGGTTTTTGTACCGGGAATCAAATGCTTCCAAGACTCTGGTAAGGGCTGGAGGAGCACATGCAAGGAAGCGACAGCCAGCTGTCCGCTAGAAGGACCCATCACCTAGCTGAGACTTCTGGAGGCTCTTAGAGCTGCCACCATAGCCACCGTCACAACTGCCTCTCCCAGCCTAAGGCTGGTGACCTCATCCTTGTCCGCTCCTCAACTCACCAAGGCCAAGCTTGCCAGCAGCCTCAGCAGAAGGAGGAACGCTTTCCCCAGCTCCACCTTCCAGACCTCCCATGAGCACCATCAACTGATAGAACTTAGTTGTCACCCAGAACTCCAGGTACGAGTGAGTCTGGGGGTTTTCCGGGCTCCCTGAAGGAGGTGCGTGGGATGAAGAATGAAAGCACCTCCTGTTCCCATCACTCAGTTGCATCCCGACAGGTTAAATCACTCATATGGGGTTACGCAGCTAGTGGGTAGTTGAACCATAACGGGAGCTCAAGTTCGTGGGACGGTGAAGTCAATCCTTACCCAAAGATTTCTGAGCAATTAGGGGGAAAAGCACTCTACATATTCTAAGCATTTTTATTAATTATAATTACACTGGGAGCTAATATTAGGTTTCAGATTAGATTGCCAGGAGATTACTCTGAACTGTACAAAGGTAATGATACTGGCAATTGTGAGAAATGAAGCATTTCAGTTTCAGAGGAGAGAGGATAAAGAAAGTGTGTGTGGAAGAAAAAGTCAGGACTTAGTCGGGACTTATTTGCAGAGTAAACCTGTTTCCCCCCGAGATTCCCATTCCAAGCTACAGGTCCTTGTCCCCTGCCATGGGCCGCCTGGAAGAGCCCTGTGGCACTGTTGTTGAAGGATTAGCACAGAAAGGCAATACTCACAACTGCTTACTCACAATTAGATGCCAGGAACCGAGGATTAGCTCACTGCATCCACATGAAAAGTTGTAATGTAGGTAGGTGACTGCCTCCTTTGGATTTCATAGGCACGGAGGCTGAGTCTCAGAGAGGTTAAATGGCCAACTCAAGGTCATACAGCCAGTTTGTGACTAAGTCAGAATTGGCATTCAAGTCTGCCCAAGTCCATATGTTACGTCCTTCGCCCCTGGCTATGCATATACTGTATTGAGTCTACAAGTTCTGGCAGCCCTTCACAGCATGCACAGAGCTGGATTAAGCCAAAACAACAGAACATCAGTTAGGTGAATGCTACCTGTGACACAGTACTGGGGAATGAAGCCTGGTACCCCAATCTGGAGAACTCTTTGAAGACAGACCTAGGCCTGGGCACAAGCTGGGGCTAGGGCAACTCTCTACACAAGGGATTCTTTCCAAGCCCATTAAGTATTATCCCCACTGCACCCCATCCTGTAGGATTGGGGGCAATTCCTAAAACCAAGTTGTTCCAAGTTAACAAACCCTGGTGACTTGCTGTTCCAAACCTCCCATTGTATGCACGGAGAAACAGAGATTATAAAAGAGGAAGCAACTTTCCAGGGCTAATTCAGATGCTGGAATCAAGGGGAGGGCGAATCCCAGATCACTTTGGTGTTTCCTCACCTTTGGAGCTAACACTTAAAGGAGAACCCAAGTGATATACTAGCAACTCAGTACCCTCAGAATATCCTCCCTCAGCACCAAGAACTCCCCTGCCCCACCCTTACTTGTTGGTTTCTAAGATAATTTCTAAGATAGTGATAAGATATTTCTTGATGTGGGTTGTAGTCACATGACTACACCGACCTTGTGAAAGTCCATTGAGCGGTTTACTTATGGGGTTTTTTTGTTTGTTTTTCGTTTTTACTTTTCTAGATAATGTCAAACTTCAATAAAAAGCTCACTTAAAAGTAATATTGGCCAATTAGATCTCCCCCAGGACCAAGAAAATATTCCACATTTTAGTTGAAAAGCAAGTTTCCTTTCATCTTAAGAGGCTGAAAAAATCATATGCAGTGTGGCTGTCAACTCAGGATTTGAATAACCTGAAGAGGTGAATGATCCAAGGAGGTTTGGGGGGCTCTTTGCAAAAGCAGAGACATTCTTTTTATTTTCCTTTGGAAGGCAGAAACGGATGAGACCTGTGGCAGAGACTTGAGAGCTGTTCACAACCATTTACCTATTCGTCCTGGGAAACCCCCAGGCTACACTTCCCAGCCTCCATTGCAAGCAGGTGCAGCCATTTGACTGGATGCTGGCCAATGAAATACCCGAAATTGGTATAAGTGATAAATATAAATTCCAAGTCGGGTCCATAAACTTTCTTATGTGTAACCATTGACTACGTTTTCCCAGCTACTGGCTAATTCGAGAGTTCTCTGAGGCCCTAGAAGACGGTGGAGTCATGACAAAAGGAACCTGAGTTCCTGTGACATCAGGAGGAGGAGAGTCATGTAGGAGAGTCCCCTGACCAGAAAAACCTTTGCTAGGACACTGCACAAGCAACAGATACACTTTATTGTATAGTGAAACGTGCTGCTTATTTGTTTCCCCAGTTAACTTACCCTGAAAAATACACGAGTCATTTTGAAATTCAGCAAATCTGGCAACCTTGAGCCAGCTCCAGAGTATTTTTTAAAATCCGAGAAGCTAAAGTGGAGTCTTGCTTGTTACTTATGGATTCTTAGTGCAGAAACAGTTTTCACAGGTACAATTCACCAGTTCCGGGTGAGTTTAGGGCAGGAGACCAGAGGAAAAGACTCATTTTAACAAGGTGTGAGAGTTGGCAGTCCTGTTTTTCTTCAAATCGTTTTGTCTCCTCCTTCGCTGACAGAGTTCAAAATGGCAGCATTCTCCAGGCCGTTCAACTCAGGGGCTAACGGCTCCATACCACCAGGGGGCAATGCTAGAACAGCTGGTGCACACCATGATAACTGAACCATCGTGAAAGGGAGATTAAGAGTCAGACTTTTTTTTTTTTTTTTTTTTTTTTTTTTAAGATTTATTTACTTATTTGAGAGAGCTAGAGGGCGCCTGTGAGTGAGGAAGGGGGAGGGGCAAAAGGAAAGGGAGAGGGAGAGAGAATCCGAAGCAACCCCCACTGCTGACCTTGGAGCTTGTTTCAGGGCTCCATCCCAGGAGCCTGAGATCATGAGTAGACCGCTCAGCCACTGAGCCACTCAGGCATCTCCGAGCTTTTTTTTTTTTTTTGAGTCTACATCTATGGAAAGGGCAAGAGGCAGATACCACAATCATGGAAAGGTCTCTGGGTGATGGAATGCCGCACAGTGAGGAAAACATCTTTGAGATACACCCCCCCCCACACACTTCTATCTCCCTTGCAACTGTTCCAAGGACTAGCTCTCTGTATTTTTCCCACATGTATTAAAGCTTTCCAGACTACCAAATGACTTCATTTATATACAGAATTTAAGGGAAAAAAAAAGATTGAGAGAGAGAGATAATACAAGAAATAGACTTTTAACTATAGAGAACAAACAGATGGGTCCCAGAGGAGAGGTGGGTGGATGGGTAGGGGGGCAGGTGACATAGGTGATGGGGTTAAGGAGGGCACTTGTGAAGAGCCCTGGGTCATGCATGGAAGTATCGAATCAGTACATTGTACATCTGAAACTAATACAACACTGTATGTTAACTATACTGGAATTAAAATTATAAACTTAATAAAAAATAAAATTATAAGTGAATATTATGTCTGATCCTCCATCAAGATTTTTCAAAACCTTGACAATTTTCTAGGAAAACATATATTAGCAAAAAATAAAATAAGATTCTCCAGCTGAAAGTAAACTGCAGGTAGCAAGGAAAATTGTACTAAAGGTAACTTCCACCAGCACACTCAAATGTGGAAAGCAGTTAGAAAACAAAGACACTGAATAAAAATAGAAATAAAACAAGAGGCATGTGAGGGGCAAGCCCACTCTGGTCTCTGCTGGGCTGGGGGCCCACCAGACTCTGTAAGGAAACACCAGTTTCTCTAGCAGGAGCCTGTGGTTTCCTATGAAAACCCAGGCTTGAGTTCTGCTTCTTGGAATGGAGAACTAGCTTTTGCCCAGACCAAGCTTCTAGCTGAAAATAGCTAGGGGGGAAAAAAAAAGACAAAAATATATATCTTTTAAACGGTTTAATGGCAGTAAAGAGCAAAACAGGATTTCTAGAAGCAAGATCTCAGAGAGAAGGGGAGCCCAGGAATCTGAACCGGATATATGGTGTGCTTTTTTTTTTTCCTCCTGAGATATTAGCTAACTCAGGTTTTCAGGTTGAAATGCTATCAAAAATTGGCAGCTGAGAAACTGAGTAGAACTTACGACAGCCTCTTATCATTCTGCAGGAGCGAGGGCTGAAGTTGGAGACCTGCCAATCAGGAGAGGGTGTGATGAGCCATCAGGTCTTCCGTCGGGGTCCCAAAGATTGATACCCTGGAATAAAAGAGTCTTACTGCAGATTTCCTAGAATAGAGAGCCAGAAGCAAAAGCTTGCGTGTGGACACTTTACTAAGAAAGGCACTTGCAGAGAGTCTGGAGTGAGGGAAAAAGGGAAGTGAGGCGGAGCAGAAGGGAACACATGCACATGTGCTGGGGAGGGCACTCTGAGCCCCGAAGAACACCAGTGCTCCTCAGCACTCGCCTCAAAGTCAGGGAAAATCGGAGCCCATAACAGACCAGGAGGAGACAAAATGGCTGAATACGAAGTGGTTCCCTGGAACAGAAAACGTATGTTAGGGTAAAACTAATGAAATCCAAACAAAGTACAGAGTTTAGGGAAAAGTCACGTACCCGTGTGGGCTCTTTGGTCATAAATACCCCATGGTCATGTAAACCCTTAATAATAGGGGAAATGGGTGCAAAGTATGTGGAACTTTCTTCACTATCTTTGCAACTTTTCTGTCACCCTAAAACTAACACAAAATTGTATTTTAAAAAAAGAGTAAACAGTAGTTTCTTTTTTCTTTTTTTTTTAAAAACAAGTAGTTTAAACCAAATGAATTTTCACTTTGAAAACACCCATAATAATGTCTTGTGGGATTGTAAATATGTATTTAACATTGCTTGTAATTAAATCATACACATATTAAATATTAATAAACATAAACACACATAATTATATTTTATTAGGTACAGACAGCGATAGCAGAAAAAGCAGGAGGAAGGAGATAAGTGAAGTTAAGAAGTTCTAAAATCCTAGTATTGTCCAGGAAATTGTAAAAATATTCATTTATATTGTATTTTAATAAATAAGAAATGCGTATTATAATCTCTAGGTTCATCACTAACAGAATAGCTTTTGAATATGGAACTCAAAACTAACAGAGAAAAAATAGAATAATAAAATTATATGATACAAAAGAGAGTAAGAAAGGAAGTGGAACTTAAAGAGGTGGGACAAATAGAAAATAAATGGTAAATTGCAATGCTTAGCCCCAAATATCAGTTGTAACAGTAAGTATAAATGATGAAAAATCAGATGTCTAAGAGCATACTTAGAAACAGCATTAACCAAATGCTACTTTAAATATACACTTTTACTAGAAGGATACAGCATTATTAAAAATTAATGGGATGGGGGGTCCCGCCTGGCTCTGTCAGTAGAAAGTGTGACTCTCGGTCTAAGGTCATGAGTTCAAGCCCCATGTTGGGTGTGGATCCTACTAAAATTTAAATTAAATGATAATAAAATGACATAAAATAAAAATCTGAAAATAAAAGTAATGGGATGGAAGAGACATTCAATTCAAACAGTAATCCAAAGGATGCTGGTGTAGCTCAGTGGACTTTAAAACAGAGCATTACTAGAGATAAAGAAGGATCGTGTATATTAAAAGGGTCAATCAGCTGGAAATATGTAACAATTCCAAATCTGTAGACACTTCACAACAGAGGCTCAAAATATAAAAAGCAAAACCTGAAAAAACTAAAAGGGAAAGAGACAAACGTACAACTATAGTGGGAGGCACCAATACACTTCTCTTGGTAACAGAACGAGCAGAATAAAATCAGTAAGGACTGAACAGAATTAAACTATACAATAAAAAATGTTGATCTAACTAACATACATAGACTACTACCTCCCAACATGAGAGAATGAATATATGTTCTTTTCAAGGGCACATAAGCATTAGCCCAAATTGAACACACATGGAGTCATAAGGCAAATCTCAAGAAATGTCACAGAACCGAAATCCTACAGAAGATAGTCTCCAACCACAGTGGAGTTAAGTTAGAAATCAGGAACAGTAAAATTACTATAAGAACAGTTGACTATTCCAAGAGTAAGTGATATACTTGTAAATAAGTCACAGATCAAAGAAGAAATCTCAATAGAGAGGAGAAACCTACTCAATAGCATTGAAGACACAACCTGCTAAAACTTGTGTGCAATGGAATGGAGGACTTGATCCTCCCCCCAAATTCCTATGTTGGAACACTAATCTTCAATGCAACAGCATTCAGAAGAGGGACCCTTCGGAGGTCATTAGATTTAATTGAGTTGACTCTGGTGGGATTCCTATGATGAGAATAATGTCCTTCTGAGAAGAGGAAGGGACCAGACTCCTCTCTCTCTCTCTACCATGTGAAGCTAGAGCAAGAAGGTGGCTGTGCGCAGACCAGGAAACAAGTCCTTACCTAGCACCTTGATCTTGGAATTCCCAGCTTCCAGAACTATAAACAGGAAATGTTTGTTGTCTAAACCACCCACATTTATGGAATTTTCTTATAGCCACCCGAGCTGGCTGAGACACTGTGGAATATGGTCAGTCTGGGCTTAGACGAAAATCTGTACCCTGAAATTCACGTAAGTGATGAAAGGAAAGAGCATCCATGTGCAGGAAGTTAGAATTATGACAGCAAATTCAGCTCAAAGTGTTCCCCCTCCAGGTAAATGAGGTAGTTTGTAACAAGGCAATGCTCCCACTGAGAAAGCCTAGAAAATTCAGAGAATTTATAAAAATCATATATTCAAAAGTATCAGAGAACTACAGAGGCAATTACAGGAAGTAAGATTTCACTGAGGAGCGATCTTTCCACAAATGACTGCAATATACATTCCTTTTGAAAGATGTATATATGGTCAATTCATTTTCAGTATAGATGCCAAAACAAACCAAACACATTTTCTCATCAACTGGCAATGGAACTACTGAAGGTCCAGATGAGGGAAAGCAAAGCTTTACTTCCCCACCTTACACTAGACATCGATTTAATTTGCCACGGATAGTAGACCTAAACATAAAAGCTAAAACCATAAAGATATTCAGGAAAATATCCTCGTACTCTGGGGCCAAAGATTTCTTAGATAAAACTGGAAAGACAAACCTATAAAAGAAATCATTGATAAAATGGAATTTATTGAAAGTAAAAACATCTGTTCATCAAAAGACTATAAATAAAATAAGCGGGCAAGCCACAGACTGGAAGAAAATATTTGCAAGATATATAAGAAATAGTGTCCAGAATATATACACGAATATATATATGACTTAACAGTTAAAAGAACGAACAGTCCCACAAAAACAAGCAAAAGACTTGACAGACATTTCACAAAAGAAATATTTGAATGGAAAGTAGCAAGGGTGGGGAGCAATGAAAATTCTTCTGTTGCTGGCAGGCACAAAGAAAGGGTACAACTGTTTTGGAAAAACTCCACCAATTTTTTTGCATGTTAAATGTACACTTACATTTGAACCCAACAATTCCAATCTGAGGGGTTTACTCAAGAGATATAAAACATGTTTGTGACCCAGCTTATTAAAAAATGCTCATCACACCTTTACTCACAAAAAACCTGCCAAACCAAACATCCATTCATAGGAGAATGAATAAACAAGTCGTGATACATTTATACAATGTACTGATTGCTATTCAGCAATAAAAATTCATGAAGTATTAGCCCACACAGTAAAATGTATTGATCCAGGAACAAAAACAATGGAGCATGAAAGTGGTATACTGACTAATTCCTTTGTATGAAGTTCTAAGACAGGCAAAACCAATGTGAGGTGAAAAAACATTGAAACGTTAGTTGTCTCTGGGGGTAGAGATTCACTGGGAAGGAACTCAAGGGTGATAAAACTGTTGTGATTGTGATAAAGGAGATAATCCGTGAGATATCCATTCGTCACAATGACACAGGTAAAATGTGTGTACCTCCATATACATACATTTTACCTACCTTAAAATAAAAGAACTATTAAAAATTATTATCCTCATCAATTTGTTGGGTCAGGCCACACCCCACTGCCCATCTTTTAAAAATTGGTGTAAACTGGGCATCTACACCAACCAAAACTTCAGGTCAAGAGCTCTGAGTTCCCAGATTACATCTGATCGGAGTGGAGTATTCTACACAGCCGTTGAAATTGTACCTCTTAACTTCCTTCCTTAGAAAACAGTCAGATTCGTCTACACCAGAAAGAAGCAGCTGAGGAAAAACAATTACTTTCACCAACAGAAAACTTATTTTGCTTGTCAAAACACTTGTCTTTCTACATATCCTGATACTTACTTTTAGAGGTTTGGATTCTTCCATGTTTGATTTTGTATGAGAGATTCTGAAGCATCAGGTGGCCTTTGCCCCCTTTTCCAACCAATCTAGACAAAACAGTCATTCTGGTTTGCACGTTCCATCTTCTGAGAAGCACTGACAAGTCAAGCTGTCAGGCTCGTGCTTTCCATGATTAATGAAAGTTTTCCTTCCTGTGCATTTCCTTTAATACCGTTTTCTCTGTAGCCACGCCATCTTTATTTATATCTATATCTATATCTATCTCTATACATCTGGTGTGGGAGGGGCAGAGGGCAAGGGACAAGCAGACTCTGTGCTGAGTATAGAGCTCCATACGGGTTCAATCTCACAACCCTGAGATCATGACCTGAGCCGAAATCAAGAGTCAGATGCTTAACCGACTGTGCTACCCATGGGTCTCTCTTTTCTTATTTTTAAAGAAAAAACATTGAAGACCGTTGTGCAAAATTCCTCATTAAAAAAAAAAAATCATCATCATCATCATGACCATCAAGGTGAAGTGTGGTTGGGAGAAGATGCAAGAATGGCCAAATTTGATCATTGTCCGCGGGACTTCGTTACACTCTCCTTACTTTGTAAATGTTTGAATTTTCCCATAATGGAATTTCTTGTTAATGAAGCTGCAATAAGGTTTTGAGACTTCTTTCAAGTAGAAAAAGCAGAGAAGTGGTTGCCAGCACGAATGGCAGACTTTTCGGGAAAAATAAAAACGACCCACGTGGTAACACAGATACGCAGGGGAGAATGAAGAGCATCACGAAGGATAAATATGTGGGTAAACATCAATGCATAAAACCATACAAAGTAATCCTAGAAATGGAGTGGAGTTTAAAATATATGTCGGAGATTTATGAGAATAATGAGAAGTTGAGAGCTAAAGTATTCTAGGTGAAAATAGTCTAGGATCGTGTTATTATTGGGAAGATAGAAAAAAAACAAATTGTTGGTAAAATGTCAAGGACACATCTTGTAATATGTGGCAATTTGTTGTAACAGTAATCAGAAACTAATATAGTATCCACTGAGAGTGTTTGCCAAAACCAATCTTTATAATCACGGTTGTGAAATGCTGATTTTCCAACTCCAACCTTCTCTCAACGTTTGCTTGTTATTTCAGTATTCTACTAAAGCAGGAGAACTTCTTCCCCTCATCTTTGTAAGTATGTATTTTTAAACATACATGTTATATATAAGTATATATGCATAGGTGTGCATATGTGTATTATGAGATCTTTTTATTTTCAGTATGAACTCAAGAATCGCTCACATTGTCCCAGATTTGGCTCATGGGTGCTTTTCTAACTGGCTGTTTTGCTTTTATGACTTGACCCCTTCGTGTGTGTGTGTGTGTGTGTGTGTGTGTGTGTGTGTGTATTTTTCTTACTTTCCGGCTTAATAAGATATCTCAGCCTCATCTTGTATACTTTCTGTTCCAGCCTTAGGCTCAGGCATTTCTCCAAGAAGCTCTGCCTTCTTTTAGTAGGAAGTAGGGTCCTAGATGTGCTTATTGCTGCAAGGGAGGTCTTTGCTTCTTGGCCCTTTCAGCAGCCAGAGCTAGGAAACATATGAATGTATGTACACATATACACACACACATATATATACATGTATGCACACACACAGATACATACACATTTATGTGTATTTTATTTTTTAATTTTTTAAAATAAGATTTTATTTATTTATTCCAGAGAGAGAGAGAGAGAGAGGAGGGGGAGGTGTAGAGGAAGAGAAACAAGGAGACTCTGCCCTGAGCGAGGAGTCTGAGAAGGGGCTCGATCTCGGAACCCTGAAATCATGACCCATGCTGAAACCAAGAGTCAGATGCTTAATGCACCAAGTTTCATATTTTGGTATTTTTAGAAGTGAGTTCACACCTCCAACCCCAGTTCACTCTCACACAGCTCCATCTTACCTTCCTCCATTCCATATTTTCTAAAGATTCGTTTATTTATTTTAGAGGCAGAGGGAGAGAATCCCAAGTGGACCCCCAGCTGAAGCCGGAGCTGTTGAAGCCTGGAGCCTGACACAGAGCTCCATCCCATGACCCTAAGACCATGAGCCAAGCTGAAAGCAAGAGTTGGTCACTCAAAGTCCTGAGCCATGCAGACACCCCTCCTCCATTCCATATATATATATGTCCCTTCTTCCCTACTGATAATCGGACTCCTAATAACAATATTTACTCATTTGCTAAAACCATAATAGACGTAGAGATGTCTTAGAATTGATTTTCCCATGCCACTACGAAAAACAAAATCAGTAAAAGTGGTTCAGGATTTGTTTGTAATTCTTCCCTGATGCCCTTTCTCATCACCAACTGAAAGTATCAAATACTGTATTAAAAAATAAAGCAGATTACTTCTTTATCCTTGCCCTCAGGAGGGTTATGACATTCACCAGAGATGTGCTTGGGTTCATTGGTTTTAGTCTGACTTCAGTTCTAAAAATTTTCTCCCTGTCTGTTAGTACAGATGAAAGGCTAGTTTTTGAATGTGTAGAGCACTAACCTGCTTCCAAAAACCAGAGGTATGCAAAACAATATACTCAGAGAAATAGTTCTGTATCTCTTTCTTTCTGTCCCTCACCCTTTATAGGTCACTGTCCTCAGTGTTTTCTGGTTTACCCTACCCCAACCCCCCGCATTGTCCTCTGTAGAGAGAATATGTATGTGTTCTTCTTTTCCTTATATTCCTACATAAAACACAGCATTCCATATATGTTCACCCTCCGCATTTTTCACTTAATGTTATCTCCTGGAAATCACTCCATAATCAGTTCATAAAGATCTTCATCACTCATTTTTACCATGTGTAGTCCTTACTGTGTATACACGTTGTATCACACATATGTGTGTAAACACATCCTATCTCCTACGCTTGGATATGTAAGTGTTTGCAATATTTTGCAATTACAAATAATGAAGCAATGAATAATCCTGTGGGTTTGTATTTTCCTGTCACTGGGGTGTATTTTCAGAGTAAAATCTACAAGCAGTATTGCTTGGTTAGGGGTAAACTCAGAGATAGCTTATCAAATAATGTGGAAGTCCCCTCCGTAGAGCTGTGGCACTTTGTATCCCTACCAGGAATATATGAGAGCCTGTTTCCTACAGCTCTGCTGACAGAGCACCGTTTCCAGCTTTTGAACTTTTGTGATACCTTGGTATAGTTTTATAAGCACTTCCTTATGAGTGAAGTTGAACATCTTTTCATATTGTAAGCACCATTTTTATATATTTTTATTAATTATTCCCAACTTCTGAGCACTTTTTCAATAGTTTTAATTTCCCCCACAATTTTCTTTTTCTTTTTTTTTAATATTTTTATCTATTTATATGACAGATAGATCACAAGTAGGCAGAGAGGCCCGCAGAGAAAGAGGGGGAAGCAGACTCCCCGCCCAGCAGAGAGCCCAATGTGGGGCTCGATCCCAGGACCCCGGGATCATAACCTGAGCCAAAGGCAGAGGCTTAACCCATTGAGCCACCCAGGTGCCCCTCCCCCACAATTTTCACAAGAGATATATATACACATATATATGGGTCATATATATCTGATATATATGACCTCTAGGGACTGAATTATGTTCACTCACAGTTCATATCAAAGCCCTAATCCTCATTGTGAATATATTTGGGAATAGGGCCTTTAGGAGGTAATGGACATTGAATGAGATCAGAAGGATGGGGCCCTAATCCAATAGGAGACACCAGAGAGAACCCCTAACCCCCATCTGCACCCTTGCCCTCACCCTCACCCCCAGCACAGGCACACAGAGGAAAGGTCGTGTGAGGACAAGTGACTTTGCTTTGGAAGAGAAACTGAACTGAACCAGAGCCTTGACCTTGGATTTGACAGCCTCTAGAGCTCGGAGAAAATTCTATTTTTTAAGCCCCCCATCGATGGCATTTTCTTATGGCAGCCCAGACAGATTAAGGCAGGAACAATACTTTTAAACCTGTGTTAAATTTTCCCAATATTTTCTTTCAGTGTGTCATTTATCTTTTGATTTTATGTTGGATTTTTTCCATGTGGAAGTTTTATTTTATTTTTTATGTAGTCAAAGGAGGAGTATTATAATAACCTTTCCAATAATTGTGCAGTCATTCTCTAAATTCTGTACCCAAACTTTACAAGTGGTAGTTTCTTAAAGTTGCATAGATTATTAAAACATCAGTGAGCTGTTCATACTCTGTGACATTGTGCTTTGAGCGGATTTTCTTTTTTAACCTACTCATGATGCTGTAGTATCATACATTAGTCATTTGGAAAATGCTAATTCACTAAGTTGTACTCTCATATATCAGATATATAAGACCTTTCCAAATGTGTGCAGATTTTACTATACAATATCAGAAAATCCTACTTGTTAATACCATCACCAATCTCATCAGAAAGTTTTTAAGTATTGGGGAGCTGTCAAATCATGGTGGCAGTTACAAAAATGTTTAAATCTGCTTCTTTTGGGAGATTTTTAAATAAGTGAAATGAGCTCACTGCATGCATGTGTGTGTGTGTGTGTGTTGAAGAATCCCATGACTGCTAGCAATTTGGGGCCACTGCCTGGATGCAACTGAGATGCCAATAGTTGACCCACAATTTTTTTTTTTTTTTTTATCATCAGTGCAAAGACAGCATGGTGGAAAAGGCAAGTAAAGCCTTAGCATTAATTTTTGTTTAAGGTTTTATTTATTTATGTGAGAGAGAGAGAGAATGCGAACGGGGGAGAGGGCTAGAGGCCAGAGGGAGAGGGAGAAGTGGGCAGGGAGCCCAATATGGGGCTCGATCCCAGGATTCTGGGATCACTACCTGAGCCAAAAGCAGAAGCTTAACCGACTGAGCCACCAAGGCGCCCCAGGGTCTTAGTGTTATTATGGAAGTACTTGTGATGTGCAGATGCTGTTAAAATGTCTCACATACTCCTCGGGGGTCCATAGGCTGCACTTGGAAGACCACCGCTCTTACAGGTTGCCTAAATTTTTCACATTGCATTTTCAATTCAGCACTAACTTCAAGGAAACTATATTAAATCTAGAGATGCCCAGAAAGAGGGAATATAGCCCTTCTTCCTTCTGATGTACACCCTACAATGGTTTTCCTCAGCCCCTTTGCAATAACATCACCGAGGGTAAACGTTCACCTGTACCCCTCTTGGAGAAGGGCATTAAATGCTTAACAAAGATGAGATGGGGTGTGGGTTGCTACAAACAAGGGAAAGTGTCAGATGTTGCCGCCGACAGCAGATCAAAGAGAGGACTTATCTCGGAAGTAATTGAGCAAGGAAGAAAGGCTCCAGCCAGCAGAGATGACAAATACACCTGTTCAATGGAAAAGAGCCCATCTGTCCGTTTGCAGGGCAGGTGACGGTGGGGGAGGGGTTTGCCAGAGGTTTTCTTTCCGGGGATGCCGCCCCACCCAACTCCCTCGAGCGCACACACACACTGTCCTTAGTGTGATATGTGTTGAACAAAACCTTAGGAATGGGGGCGCCCTGGGTGGCTCAGTGGGTTAAAGCCTCTGCCTACGGCTCAGGTCATGATCCTAGAATCCTGGGATCAAGCCCTGCATCCGGCTCTCTGCTCAGCGGGGATCCTGCTTCCTCCTCTCTCTCTGCCTGCTTCTCTGCCTACTTGTGATCTCTGTCTGTCAAATAAATAAATAAAAAATCTTAAACAAACAAACAAACAACAACAACAACAAAACAAAAAACAAAAAAACCCCTTAGGAATGAACTGGAGACTCCCTGGCTGGCCTTCCACAAACAAGATCAAGGGGAAACCAAGGGAAAGAGTGACCCCCACTGTTTGACCCTCAGATCATCAGAGGTCTTGGAGAACATTCAGGGTGGGGCAAAGAGGCCCTGGGCAATGCAAGAATGTTCAGGCCTGCGCACTAGGACATCCTATCCCACCTTCCCTGGAGGGCCATTCCGCTCCCTGTGTTAAAGCTCCAAGCTACGGTTTCCTTGATGCAGCAGTCGGCTTGTGAGAACTTATCCTCAGCCGTCAGATGTGCACAACAGGTGTATCTCTAAGGGGATTCATTGTGTCTTTGTAATAGAGTTAGAAACACCCTGGCGGGGGTGGGGGGGGGGGGACAGTAAGGAAAGGGGTTAAATGGTTGATGGAACAACCCCAGGATGTTTGGAACAGTGGTTCAGAAAATGGGGTCCGCAGGGCCCTGAAGGTCACTGACACCCTTCCTAGGGGGTCCGCAAAGTCAAAGTTTCTCATGATAATACTAAGACGTTATTTAGACATTTCACAGCCTTGATCTTTGCACCAATAATGCAAACACGGTGGGGGGTAGAACTGTTGGTGACTTAGTAGAAATCGGCAAGGGCGCCGAACTGCACTGATAATCGTTTCGTTCTTTATTGCCAAGCACTTGCAGGAAAAGAAAAAAAAAGTTTCACTTAAGAACGTCCTTGATGAGGCAATAAAAAGTATTAGTTGAATCTTGATCCTTTCGAATACATTTCTAAACATTCTAGGTGACCAAGTGAGAAGTTTGGATCAAACACTTCTACTATATTACAAACTAAGACGGTTGCCTTGAGAAAGTCTTTGTGTGATAGAGTTGTGAGCTAACCTAGCTGTTTTTAACATGAAACATTTTTTTTAAAAGATTTTATTCATTTATTTGACAGAGAGAACGAGAGAGGGGACACAAACAGGGGAAGTGGGAGAGGAGAAGCAGGCTTCCCGCTGGGCAGGGAGCCCAATGCGGGGCTTGATCTCGAGACCCTTGGATTATGATCTGAGCTGAAGGCAGACGCTTAACGACTGAGCCACCCAAGCGCCCCACCAAACATCATTTGTACTTGAAACAATGACTGACCAACCACAGGGTTCTGTTTATATTTTCATGGGCCTGGAACACTTTTGCCTTTGTGAATCCTTTTCTCTGTATAGAAGATATAAAAATTACATTTTATGACCACATTGCTATAAGAGAGATAAATTAATATTATTAATCAAAATATTTTTTCTTCTATCTAAAAGAATTAACTTGCTTTTTCTTTTTTCTGATTTTAAAAGAAAATTTTTCTGTGGACCCATAAAGTCCTGTGAGCCTTAGCAATGTTCCTGTTGGAGAAGTTGGGCCTGACTGGCAAACTATGTTTGTTCAGACCTGGTTATGTGCAGGGCCGAATTCTCCATAAGGCACAATTTAAATACGTAGCGTTAATATATTTGTATTTATATCAATGGAGGTTTTTTTTTTTTTAAGTTTTTGGTTTATGTTTTGTTTTAACAGAGGAAGGGCCCAATGAATGCAAAATGCCTAACACCCACAGAGATCATAATACAGTCTTGCGTATACGTTAGGCATTTTCTTGAAAATGCATGAAATGAACCTGTCACTTCAAGGAAAGTAACTAACATTATGTTGTCAATGATAAATTTGAACTTTCAAGCAAAAATTACAGTTTTGGGATACTTGTACTTTGCTGCTATAAGCTTTACAACTTAGCAATACTTTAGAGTCTTTTGATGGTATCAGAAAACTGTTGCTATTAAGGAATGTAATTTTCTGGGGTGCCTGGGTTGCTCAGTGGGTTAAGACTCTGCCTTCGGCTCAGGTCATGATCTCAGGGTCCTGGGATCAAGCCCCGCATCAGGCTCTCTGCTCAGAAGGGATACTGCTTCCCCCTCTCTCTCTGCCTGCATGTGATCTCTCATGTGTCAAATAAATAAATAAAACCTTTTTTTAAAAAAAGGAATGTGATTTTCTGATATTGTACAATGAAAGGTGCTCATATTTGGAAGATAAGAAGAGCTATATAACCCCGTTGAAACAACTATTTTCTAAATGACCAAGGTATGACTTTACTAAATCATGCATGGCTAAAACATCCATTCAAGGTATAAGACAGATTAATGGACTTTTATGTTACCGAGTTTATTGTTCAGTTTTAGATTCTGCATTGCAATTAACCTTTAAGAAACTCCTGCTTCTTGATTTTGGTGTAATATCAAAGAAGAACATGCAAAAGAATCTTCGGAGGCTATTAAAATCCTCTGCTTTTCTTTTTCTTTTTTTTTTTTTTAAAGATTTATTTATTTATTTGACAGACAGATCACAAGTAGGCAGAGCGCCAGGCAGAGAGAGAGAGGGAAGCTGGCTCCCTGCTGAGCAGAGAGTCTGATGCAGGACTCGATCCCAAGACCCTGGGATCATGACCTGAGCTGAAGGCAGACACCTAACGACTGAGCCACCCAGGTGCCCCTAAAATCCTCTGCTTTTCCCCCCAAATATGTATCTGTCTATGGCTGGATTTTTTTTTCTTTTTTTAGAATACTTCAATACATGTGGTAGCTGATTAAATACAGGGACTATCAGAATCTAGTTATTGTCTATTAAATCAGACAGTAAAGAAATGTGCAAAATTGCAAAACAATGCTACTCATTCCTTTTTTTTGTTTAGAGCATATAATAGTTTTTCATACAAATAATCATATATTTTTGTATATTTAAAAATGAATAAATTAATAAATATTAAAAATTGTCCTGTTTTGATTTCTAATACAGCAAATTTTGATAGATACAACCTATATAAACAAAATCTCTTTAAAGTCCTCACTATGTTTTAAGAGGATAAAAGGGTTTTAAATCCAAATAGTTTGAGAGCTGCTATTGTAGAATAACTACCTGGTAAAATGATCAAAAAAGACTATTAAGCTTGAAAAGCTGGTGACAAGGAGTAAATGCAGTGGAAATCCAAATATATTTACTATCAAGTGGATACGGATACAAGAGCTGGAAGAAGAGTGGTGGTTCTCTGCCAGTGGGATACTAAGGAGATTTTCATATTTTGTGCATTTTGATTTTCCAAGTTCCACATTGCAGACATGCATTTCTTTTGCAATTGGAGGGAAAAAAAGCTGGTGAAACCCCCGAGCCAGATTAGGTGAGGCGACAGGTCACCGAGGAGGTGAAAGAACAAGGCATATGAAATAAGGAGGAGAGAAGAGAAAGAGAGAGAAGGTGGAGTTTTCTGGAGAGAGAAAGAGAGAGGGCCTCTGCCTGAACAGCTATGGGGAACAATATTGCCGGTGAGTTTTACGAGAACAGTGCACTGTAGAGAAGTATTGGGGATGAGATGGCTGAGATTACCTCTTGGGGGTGGGGTATAGACTCTAACACATGGATGGTGGTGTGGGACTGAGTGGGGACAAAAAGACCCACTCTGCCCTGGGAGGGGGCATGGAAGCCTGGATGAGCACCGAGAGGAAACCAACCCCTAAGAAGTATGCTTCAGGTGCAAGTTACAAAAACTCAGGTTCTGGATGAACCTGGATTTGAACCTCACTGCCTGTCCTCTCTGTGATCTCAGGCAGATTTCTTGCCCCCCCCCCCAAATGTATATTGTCCTTATCTGTAAAATGGGAACAGAAATGTATGAGAAAGAGCCTGCCTATGGTGAGGGTCAAATTATGGGATATACATGCTCTTCACTAAGACAGAGCCAATGCTGGGGTGGACGGTTCTTGGCCACCTAGGGTTGCAGAATTACTTCTGAATTACTTCTTCGCCTCCTAGGGTTGCAGACTGGCATCTGTTAGACAGTCATCTTCTGTGTCTGACCTTGGCCATAGCTGTGGACCTGGGGAAGAAAAACCCCCAAGTCTGTCTGCTGCCAGGACACCAGCAGGCTATAGGGGCCTCCCCCTCTCCACACAGGCCTGGCCTTCCCTTCAGCTACAGTGTTGCCACTTGTTAAGGTTTCCAGGAGTACCTCCTACATTTTGGACCAGGGTCTGGATAGCGTGGCAACACACCGGCATGGGCCTGGCACAAAGTAGCTGCTCAGCAAGTGTTTGTTGATTGAATAAACAAAGTCTGGTATCCTTCTGACTTGTTGCGGCCCACAGAAACCTCACCTGTTGCCTGACCTCTGCAAAACCGAGGGGCCTGCCCAAGGACCCGGGGAAGGACAAAAGGACAAGGGAGGCAGTCTCTGCACCTTCCCTGACACCCATCTGTAGCTTCCCTGAGGGAATCTCACACATCCTTAATGCTTTTATGGGGAGACCAAAGAATCATCATTTCTCCAGTTTCATCTGTTGTTACTCTCCCCTTCACTCATTTCACTCCAACTCCGCACTCATTATTCCCTTTTTTAAAAAATTGAGATATGGGGCACCTAAGTGGCTCAGTCGATTGTCTGACTCTTGATTTCAGCTCAGGTCATGATTTCAGGGTTGAAAAATTTTTTAAATGAAAAAAAATTGCAAAACAGTATTCACTACAAGCCATTTATGTATTCAGTAATCCAATTAAGTACTGAGGCCATACTTTGTGGCACACACCAATGTGGGTGATGAAGATTAAACAGTTAAAAAAACAGGCAAAAATCCTTGACCTCTGGGAGTTTGAAATCTAGTAGGGAAATAAAGACAAGAGGCTAAAGAGTTGACCTGTCAGATAGTGTAACTGCCGTGAAGAAAAATAAGGCAGGCAAGGGGGAGAGTGTAAGATGGGGTGGCATTTCAAATTTTAGAGAAGACCTCCCTGAGAAGGTGACATTTAAGCAAAGACCTGAGGGAGTAAGCCATGCAGATGGGGAAAGGAGGAAGTGTTCCAAGATGAAGAAGAGAAGTGCAAAGGCCCTGAGACAGAAGTGTCTGTGAGGTGGTCAAGGACTAGTATGTTTTGACTACAGAAAGAAGTAATTAGGTGATGTAATAGAAGTGGTAATCATATTGCAACATATAAATGTATCTAGTCAACCCATTCTTTAAATTCACACATTGTTATATGTCAGTTTATATCTCAATTATTTATTTATTTATTTATTTATTTTAGGAGAGAGTGAGCGAACTCTGGGGTGGGGAACAAACATAGAGGGAAAGACTCTTAAGCAGGCTCCACACCCAATCCAGAGCCCACAAAGCAGGGTTCCATCTCAGGACCCTGACATCATGACCTGAGCCCAAATCAAGAGTTGGAGGTTTAATCTACTGAGCCACACAGGAGCCCCCGCTTTGCAAATTTTTAAGGTGTGATGTGAAAGCAGCACAGCAAGGGGAGGAGGTTACCACTGCTGCTACCGCTACAGCCTGAAATCCGGGAGTGGTTTTTTTTTTTTTTTTTTTTTAAGATTTTATCCATCTATTTGACAGAGATCACAAGTAGGTAGAGAGGCAGGCAGAGAGAGAGAGAGAGAGAGGAGGAAGCAGGCTCCCCGCCGAGCAGAGAGCCCGATGCGGGACTTGATCCCAGGACCCCGAGATCATGACCTGAGCCGAAGGCAGCGGCCTAACCCACTGAGCCACCCAGGCGCCCCGGGAGTGGTTTTGAATTAATTCTCTAATCTCTTCCCATCACCTTCAGCAAGATACACTAAACTTCACATTCTTCCTGGCGGGTGTGTATTATTATTTAAATTTGGTCCACAGCTGGGTGCCGAGGTGGCTTCCACCATCGCGATTTGGCCAAGAAAGGGAAGGAAGTAGAGAAAAGGCCCTATTTAGGTACCCTGGATGGGGCACTAACGCCTTCGAGCAAGAAACCAATTTAGGACTATATAGATGGGCTTTGTAGTGGTTCCTTCTCTTTCTGCTTGTCTGCGGTTTAAAAAAAAAAAAAATGTGTGTGATAATCACTTTTGATGGCAGTAGATCCATTTGGGTCCAATAGTGAAGGTTGGATGAATCAAAGTAGTTAACCGCTTCCATGGACAAAGCAGGTCCAACTTCCGGGGGTCACTGTAAAGAAGCCCAAGGGAGCCAAAGAGGGCTCGGCGGGGCCTTGCACCAAAAGACAGCGGCAAGTTCTGAGGTGTGCGGGCGGTGTACACGCACTGCTGGCTGGTAACAGCAGTTATGCCTCCCCTTCCCCGGGCTGACGGGAAAGCTTCTAGGGTTGAGTCGGCTACAGTGCCGTGCTCAGGCACACAGTAGGTGCTCAGGAAGTGTCGCTGGAGACACAGAGGCTGGGAGGCGCGCGGGAGAAACTTCTCTGCTGGGGACCGGAGCCTTTCCCAGCACTGTGCTCAGGGCACGCCCGGGGCTCGGCCCTGCGTCCGGCGCCCAGTCTCCAGCCGGGTTGTCCGCGGGGCCTCGGGGCGGCCGGCGGACAGACCCGCCGACGTGCCGGCGACGGAGCGCGGAAGCCGCGGCGCGCGCAGCCGCGGGACCGGGGTCAAGGCCGGGGCGCCCGGGTGGCGCGGGAGGGGTGGCCGGACGCGCGGGGCGGCATGGGATGTGACGAGCGGCGCGCTGTGCATTGTGGGAATCCCGGGGCCGCGGCGACTGGTTCCAGTTCACTCGGCAGCGGAGCCGGGCGGAGGGGGCGAGCGCGCGGCGCGCGGGCGGGAAGCGAGGAGGCGGGCGGGCGGGCCAGCGAGGAGCGCGGAAAGAAAAGGCGCGAGCGGCCGAGAGGGCACGGGCCGGACACCTAGCTGCTGCCGCCGCCGCCGCCGCCGCCGAGCCGCCCCGTAAGTGCCGCGCGGGCCCCCTCGCCGCGCGCCTGGTCCCCGCCGCCCGGTCCGGTCGCCGCTCTTCCGGCCGCGGGGACCCGGGAGCGGCCGAGCCTGGCGCGCACGGGCGGCGCTCCGCCGGGCTCGGGTCGCCACGCTCCGCGTCGTGGCCCATGCGGGGCCTCGGCGCGCGCTCGGCGCCCTCCCAGGCCCTGCCGGGCCGCGCGGGATTCTCTCTGGTTTTGTTCAAACAGCAAACCCGGAAGCCAACTTCTCTCCAAACCGCGTCCTCCTGCCCGCGCCTGGGCGCTTTTGTGGGAAGGCAACAGTGCTGGCCCCTCTCCCGGCGACCCTTCCCGGGGCGCGCGAGCGGGCTGAGCCCGAGGCCCGCGGAGGCCCCGCGGCGCTGGCCGGCCAGCCTGGGCCTGGGCGGCCGGGAGCTGCGGTGCGCGGAGTTGTACTTGGTGAGGCCCCCGCCGGCCCGCGAGTTGCCGGCCCCTGCACAATAAGTCAGGCCCGAGAGCCAGGTGGCGGCGGTGTAGGCGTCTGGCTCGGTCTCTGCGCAGAGGGGAGGGTTGGCGGCTGGGGGGATACACTCGTGGGATCAGAGCCAGGCAGGGCCCGGGAGGGGGTTGTCCAGGGAGTGGCTGGAGAGGGAACGCGGGAACACTCCTACCCCCCACCCCACCCCCCACCCCGGTTGCCCTCGTTCATCTTCTCTGATCGGCCTTTTGTTTGCTTCGTGGCTGGGAGTTTTTTTAAAAAGGTAACTCCGGAAGGCTGTAGGCTCCCAGGGTGGAGAAGGCCGGGAGGGTAGGGACTCGCTGGGGGTGGGGAGGGGTGGGGAGGTGAGAGCACTGGATGCTGCGGACGGTGTCACCTGACAACAGGTGTGCGGAGTGGCGCGCCCCGCCTCCACTCCTGGGACCACGGATCGCTCAGGGATCTGGTCAGTAGATTGGAAGATTCTTTCAGACAAGATGTTAGGGAAAATACTGCACAGTTTGAAAGCGAGAAACATCTGTACAAACAGCTAAGGCAAACTTTGAATTCAGCAATTACAATTACCATGAAATCCTTGTAAGATTTTAATGATCCAATAAACAGCATATAAAAATAGACAATTAGAGGGGCCTTCCTGCTGGCTTCTCTTTCTTCCACCTTTGTGGTTTGAGGTTTTACCGTTAAAGAGGGGGCAAAGTACCTTGTCCCAGGCTTCCTGCTCAGCAGACTAGGGGAGTTTCAAAGAGCTTTAAGTTTGAATGGGAGACTCTAGGTGTAAGTTAGGTGGAATCCACCTGCTGCAGGTGCCCTCAGAGCACTTATTGACTCTGAAATGCCCACCTTATGCCTGCAACTGGAAATTAGACCCCTTGTACAAATGGACTAGAGTCGGACAGTGTCATCCCAGGTCTTGCACAAAAGCCTCTCCAATGGGGATAGATTTGCTTTAAAAATTTAAATTTTTTTCTTAAAAAAAAAAACAAACAAAAAGCCAACCCAAACCAGAAGACCCTTGAGTCTTTAAATTCTTCCCCCTCTAGTTTTAGGAGGAGAGCAGGAAATCTCTTCATTCTGTTACTTTGTTTTAGCCTACCATGCTGATAGCTAGATGAAGGTATTAAGAAGGAGGGAAGAGTTTTAAGCGAAAAATTACTTGAGGTAGGGTCTTTAGAATGAGGAGTGGTCTGGACTACCACTTGTGACACTCTAACACACAGCCCCAAGTCACTGGTGTGGTCCGTACCCAAGGGACCAGGGGCAGGGAGTGGGACATCTTTGTCTGCCATTTCTTCTGGTCCTGGTGACAGTAGAACTCCGAGACCCCTTATCCTTTTCCCATAGAGAGGCTTGGAGTACATGTATTCTGCACTCTGGGACCTGCCTCTAATATGTTCAGAGCTAATGCTGTCCCTGGTCATTTCAAGGTGATTTATTAAAATAAAACCAAAGTGCAAACCCCAAGCTGTCAAACCAAGTAAGAACCTATATATGCTATTGATCAGAATTACAGCAGGCTTCTGCTTTTTGTTGGATTTGTCTTGGGTTCATGTTAGGTTTTTTCACAACTCTGTCTTGGCACATATGCTGGGAAGCAGCAGGGTTTTGGGAGGCCCATGCCAATCCTGTGGGTCCTCCCCCACATTCTATAGTTCTAGAAGCACATTGGAGGCCATCCCAGCTCTTACAAGAGAGCCTAAGTGGGTTCTGAAGAGTTGTATAGTTTGTTGTGCTTGGATCAAGCCTGCCAGATCATATCTAAACCGTCTTTCAATAAATAATTCCTGAGAATCACCTCTGAGTCAGGCTCTGGGGTCAGGAGCATGATCAAGAGATGCCCAGTCCTCATCATTGGGAAGGTAATGCAAGAGAAGATAGGCAAGTGGCTGTTGTAAGGTTGGTGGCAGAAGGCCACAGTAACTCTCATGGTAGTCCCCCAGAACAGTGACATAAGCAGGAGCAAGCCTTCCTGGTTATAGAAAGCCAAGTAGGAATTGACTGGGCAGAGGAGGGCAGATGTGGATAAGTGTTTTGAGGCCTGGGGAGCCCCATGTGTTGAGTCTTAGAACAGTGAGAATAGAGGTCATATGGGGGAACTGCCAGGGGCTCAGAATGGCTGAATCCTAGAGGGAGTCAGGTAAAGCTAGAAGAAACCATCAAGGCTCTGAGCAGGAGAGAGACGTGGCTAGATGTTCTTTATTCTTACTGGGAATACTTCAACCATTCAGCAATACTGATGGCTTCTTGATGCCAGCCACATCCAACCCGGGTCCTTCTCTATTGAAGCTCACATTAAACTTTTCCTTTGATAGTCTTCCATTGAAATGGCTATCTTAAATATGGCACAAACCTTTAAAAGGGAGAGGAGGTGGGAAGGAAAGTTTCCTCTTGAAGCAGGGAGACAGTGCCTTGCTATTGAAAGTTAGTGCAATTCCTTTAGCGTAGATCACGAGCTTGGGGTCTTAGGTGAAGTTTTAATTCCAGACTAGCCTTCTGGAAACTCTTTCCTAAATAATACTTGTGTTTGGCTTCTGTTTTTAACCCCACTACAAAAACCTGACACACAAGAAAGATACATGTGCTGGAACAAAATTTGCAGTTTAGGATTTATTTATTATCCCAGTTTGTCCTTCTCTCCTTGTTTGTAATCCCTTGGCTCACTGAAGGTGGACCGTAAGCCCTTTAATCATCCAGCTCACTTGATGATGTAGTGTTTTATGAATGGAGAGAGATGTTTCTTCTGATTGGCTAGTGTACCAGAGCAAGTCTCTCTTCTCGGCCAATCAGAGGGCTGTTTCTGAAGCCCGGCTCTGTGAGTGATAGTTGTGGAGTAGATCCTTGTGCCTCTGGGGACATGACAGCAGTGACACTGTTAATCATCTGGTATGATGGGAGTAAATGGAAGAGAATGCCGTCAACAGGATTAGTGGTCCCACGCTTCAAATTAAGGGCCTCAGGTTGGCTGTCACGATTGGAGTTGATGGGAAGTGACAAATGCATGCGGACTCGTGGGCATTTATCCAGCTGCAGGGAGTGGATGGTGCGGTCCTCTCGGCAGCAGTGACTTGAACCACTGATTGCTCAGATTCCTCCATCCTCGGGTGCTGGAAGTAGGGCCGTTTGACTAGCAGCTCCCCAGCAGTTCTGGTCAATATTTCATTCGGGATCAATATGCACGAATTTCATTGCTTGGATAATAAAAGACTTCACAACCGCTGGTTACAGTGGTTTTGTAAGTGCCCTGATAAAGAGTTGTCTATGCTGTAGCCTTAACGGAGGTCAGTCATTTACAGATGCGCGGAAGCTAAGTATTTCCCTCTGGTCTCTTTCATCTTTTACCGAGCTAGTCTCATGGCAAGAGAGGAGGCAGGAACCATAGAATTATCAGGGAGTGGGAAGGCCCCTTCGTGGCTCCCACTTTAGCTGTTGGTGCAGTTGTGGTATTCCCTTCCTGGGAATCCCTAAGGTGACTCCACGAGCTCCCAGAATTTTGAGGATATGAGTTCCCACAGGGACTGGCCAGGTATGTGTCCATGAATGGTCTCACTGAAGGTGCCTGACTGATGTCCCGCTTGCCATATCTCTGAGTCCTGTGGCCTATGACCTTTGGAAATGCTGTCCTCATCTTTGTCAAGAGCACCCCATCTACTATAAATGCCAACTGATCAGTCACCATCCAGCCAGTATTTTAGAACCTACCAGATCACAGATTGTTGGGGGCCTGGTAAGCAGAGCCCACTGGTGTATCCCTTCACAACAGACAAGGGAATTGGCGTTGATGAAACAGTGTAGCAACTGCTAAGGTGGAGGAGGTTGGTTTCACAGCCAGCCTTCTTCCTAGTCCTGTGCCATGAGGACAGATCACATGCCCTGTCCCATCTCGGTTTGTGGGAGGCCTGTGGTAAGAGACTTGCCGCTCACTCAAGCCTGGCTAACTTCTCCATACAGCCATTCTCCACCAGTGTGCGACTCTGGGTAAGCTTTGGGCTTCTGCAAGCAAGGTTTGCGTCTATTGTGATTGACTTGTAGTCAGAGGGGTTGCAGAGGTAAAGACCACAGAGATCCCTTCAGGATCAACCACAGAACCTTCATTTCCAGTCAAAAAAGACCCAGCTAAGATGATGTGCCATGATGAATGAATGCCAAGGTTGCCTGAAGCCATGTAACCATCGTCAAAGCACATGGGGGCCCTCTCTAGGGGTGAGGACTTCCAGTTTCTTGAATGGGGTGCCCTCCTGGATGATTAGTCCAGGAAGGAAGCACACAGTTTTGTCGGTTTGACAAGATAGTAGAGCTGTTTCTCTTTTGAGCAACATCAGTGCCTTGAGAAACCAAGTGTGTTAGAAGCCACTTTTTCTGTCACAGGGGACCATCCAACTCTCAGACGAGGCTGGATGCAGGACATGGGTCACATAGGACCCAACGGGCTTTGGCTGGCTGCTCACACCCTGGTTTCATGGTCAATTTTTACCTTGGTTTGTTGTGTGATGGAGCTGGCTGTTTTCTCTGCTGACTGGATAGCTAAAGGACATTTCTCAGCTGCTCTTGGGGTTAGGTGAGACCGTATTACCAAGTTCCAGTCAGTGAATTATGGTTAGTAGTGGTATACCCCCTTCCCCCTCAGGTGTGGCCCTTGAGGGCCTCCATGCATTATCCTCCATGCCCTTTTCCCTTCTGTGGTAACCCTGAGAATTGCGCTGTGAGGGATGGGAGGGGTCTGGGCCTATGACTCATGTGCAGTAGCACCAGCCAATCATGGAAACCCACTTTGGACTTTCACGAGGGAGAAACAAGCTGTAGGGGCTTGTTTGTTAGAGCAGCTGGTGCCATCCTTGCCAGTATGAATAGCCCACATCATCTTTCCAGGAGGCGGCCTCTTTTCAAATTATACACGTTGTTGTTATTTTTATTGACTGTCCTGAGCACTTACTCCATCAGTGCTTGTCAGGCCCTGTATATGCATGTTTTTGTTCTGTTCTCCCACCAACTGCTCGGCGTCCATTCTGTCTTCATCCCCGCTTGATGGTAAGATAAGCTCTGAGGGTGACATTATGTCACATGCCCAAGGACACATAGGCAGGAAGGAGCAGAGCCACAACCCGAATGAAGCGAGTCTGACTTTGGAATTTGTCATTAACCCTAGTGCTCAATGTCCACGTCCATCACAGCCACTCTCTCCCCATGGGGGTGCCTGGCCATGGCCGCCCATGTCTCCACAGACCCCTGAAGAGTGGAATGGACTGGGCAGACTTGCGGGTTTATCTGGAGACTGCCCAGCTACAAGGCGATTTTCTGAAAGATATTTTTAAAGTTAGCACGTATCACTGGATGTCAGAGGCTGCATGGCTTCGCCAGAATGTCTCCGAGCTGTGGCTGCAGCTTGGGGACCTACAGTTAGAAATGCGGGAAGAACATGGGGAGGGGTGAGGAGCAGGAGCTGCAGGGTCAGCCCTGGGGGATGAAGACATGGGGCTGTGTTATCAGGAGCCTGACCAAAAGTTAGGTGTGAAGATGTTCTCCTCTCAGCAGAGTGACACTTGGGGATCCATGATGTTGAAGGTCCTGCCTAGGACCCAGGAACTTAGGGACGAGCTAACCACCTGGCACCAAGTCGCTTGCAGTGCAGTCCGGCAGGGGAGGCAGGTGCACCGATACATTCCAGAAGGTGAGCTTCGGAAACAGGGAGCAGCAAGTGACGCCAGTCAGCGGTCGGGTCTGAGGACAGGGATAGCATGAGCGCCAGCGCAGTGGATCGGAAAGAGCACAAAAGGCGTCAGAGGCGGGGGAGTTATTCTGGACCCTGCATCACAGGTCAGGAAGTCAGGGCGGCAGGAAGCAGTGCCTCAGAAACAGGCGAAGGATGCTGTTTGTGGCCGGCTCAGGGTGACGGGGAACGTGCAGGGGGGACACACATCCTCTGGCCTCCATGGAGAGAGCCTGGAGCTGAGGATGATAGGTGAGGAGAGAGAACTGAATCAAGGCAGGGAGGCCGAAGAGAAGAGAAAAGGCCCGAGAAGTTACGAGGCGGGTTCAACAGAGCTTGGCTCATGGCTGGGCACTGTGAAGATGGGCAGAGAAGTAGGGCCCAGGTTGACTACTGCTTGGTGACTTGGGACATGAGGTTGTCACTGCTGGGGCTGAGAAACCCAGAGGAGGGAGTTCCAGGTGCCCATGGGACTTTCAAGTGGGTCCTTGCCACAGGCAGTCAGAACAGAGCCCTGGGGCCACAGCTAGGTATGTACTTGGGAGGCTCCAGCATGTCCATGTAAAGGCTGGAGTGGAAGGGAAACACCAGGAGCATTTCGAGGGCCCATCAGGCTCGTGAATGCTAATGGCTCCTCTCTGGGACAGGACATTGACTATTTGCCACAGTGGCAGCCCCAAACATACCCAGACAGCTCTGCCTGGGGATGGGAGCTGACACCAGGGCTCTGGGAAGAACAGGGCTGAGCTGCATTAATCATCACTGACCGTAGGCCTCTCCTGCTAAAGGAAGGGAAATGTTCAGATCTGAAAACTCCTAGTCCAGAGGTGTGGGGTTGGTCCGTGAAACACATTTGTACTATAGGAAAAGACTGCTGGGAAGCCCCATGACAGTTTTCCCTGCAGACACACATGTGCACATGTGTGTATGTATACTACTTCCTGCTCAGAGTCCGCATGGACACCTGTTTGCAGGGACTCTTTCAAAATGGAGCCCATTGCAAGAGGAAATGGGGCCATTTAAATTTTTCAGAGAAACTCAGGCCCTTCTGGGGTTCTCTTTAGCTCGCAGTGATCAGTTAAGACTCGGTGCCCCTTGATGAGAAATGTAAGGTTCTCATCATAATTGTCCAGCCACCACCTCCACTGCCCCATTAGAGTGCCCAAGAATCTGCTGTCTGCTGTTTTGGCTATCTGTGTCAGGCAGAAGTCTTGAGATGACCTTATTCATCACCCTGATGTTATATGGACCACAGTGTGTTCTGAATATAGGGTTGGGCATCAGTAACAAGGACTCCTAACTCTGTGGCCTCTGCTGGTGTTGTGGCATGGCCTATTGGAGCTGGAGTGACCTACATAGCCCACAGCCTGACCTCAGTTTACCAGTAGAGAGTCCTGCCCATTTGTGAACAAATTCAGTGAACAAATGTTCAGTTGAACATAGATGTCCTCTGGGAAATGCTTGCCTGGTACCTAAGGATAGGCTGAGGCCTCTTCACAACCCCTCTCCCAGCACCCTCGCTGCCTTTCATGGTTATCACTTAAATAACTGTAGGGTTATTGCATCTCTCTCTGCCCCATGAGCTCCAGGAGAACAGAGAAGATCCCACCTGCCTTGTGCCTTGCTGTCTCCATTCCCCAGCACAGTTCTTGAAGCGAGTGCATGAATGACTTGAATGCTGTCATTGAATATTTGAGACCTTGAATCCTCTTAGCACACGGGTAGACCTTACTGATGCTCTGCTAGGAGTGCAGCCAGGGGCTGCCCTCTGAGAGCCTACCTTCTGATGGGAGAGATGGGGGCATAGCCACATCATCGTGTTGTCGTGTGCAAGGCAGCCCAGGGATGGAGCAGCTGGATCTGAGCACTTGGGGAAGGGTTGGCAGAACTCAAGTGAGAGGGATAGTGGCAGTCCTGGCCAAAGGGCAGGGCCCCTGCCAAAGGGAGGGCATTTGTGGGGAGCTGTGTGTGACTCCCCCTGTGCCCAAGTTTGGAGCACCAGAGGTATAGGGTGAAGCCGATGGATGTGCCAGGCCTTGATTTCTAGGACATTTCCATGACGGGCCAAGGGTGTTGATTCTTCCTCAGGAATGTGGCAGCCAGAGAAGGCTTTCAGATCAGAGCCCTTAACCATTCAGGTGTTTCTGTACCAGCCCGGAGGGCAGGGCGATTGGAGAGTATGGCCCGCTGTGGAGAGACCTCTTCAGGAGATGTTCGTGATGGCCTGGATTCAGTCATAGTCGGGTGGACAGGAGAGGCCTTCTGAGAGTTGATGGAGACAGAGTATCCTCTGGACTCAAGTGGCATTTTGGATGGAGATGGGGAGGAGGAGCAAGGAAAGACAAGCACTTCTCCGTCTTCTCTAAGGACAGGCCCAGCTAGCAGACTGGAAGTGTTCTGAGGGCCTGTGATTACAGCCCAGCATCCTGCTGAACTCTGGTGAGCTGTTCTTGGCCCCATGGAGAAAGGATCATGAGGTAGAGATGCTGCTTTCATCAGACGACCTAGGTAGCAGGCTTTCCATCATTGCTGGGGGCGGGTGTCATAGTTTTCCTTCACGAAGGCTTCCGCGTGTGTCCATCTTGGTCTCAAGGATATGAAAATGCAATTATTGAACAAGTGTGTAGGACATCGCCAAGAAATCCCATTGCCTTTTACATCATGGGGCATAAAGGCAAGGTACTTAAGAGCACTCATTGTCAGAGTAGTGTTGGAGCGGAAATGGCCGCTGAAATGGATGTTACGGTATCAAAGGTGAAAAGCATTGCTGTTCTCTTTTCAGGGGCGAGGTGCTCCAGCAGAGGGCCCCAGTTGGGCTCGGTGGGGGCTCGGTGGCTGCAGGCAGTAGCCCTTCCCCTAGGGGCCGGGGAGCATGGGCCGGGGGGCAGACACCGTTCCCATGGTCCTGACGTCTGTGCCTCTTGCCTCCACAGTGTGCTTTACTGATCCACCTCCAGGGCTGCCACCATGTCGAGCCGGGGTGGGAAGAAGAAGTCTACCAAAACCTCCAGGTCCGCCAAGGCAGGAGTCATCTTCCCGGTGGGGCGGATGCTGAGGTACATCAAGAAAGGCCACCCCAAGTACCGGATCGGAGTGGGGGCGCCCGTGTACATGGCCGCTGTCCTGGAGTACCTGACGGGTGAGTACACCTGAGTCCCCCTAGGGGCACCCCTGGATTTGCGTCATGGCGGTCCGGACACCCTGTAGGGATTGAGCCGACCATGGGGCTCCTTTTCTCTTGAGACTTTTCAAACCTGCAGAGAAGCTACAGGAGTAGTACAATGGACCTTTTCACCCAGATGCCCCAGTTGTTTACATTCTGCCGTTAGCCGTCCATTTGGAAATTTCTTTAATCTCCCAACATTGGTCTTTGTAGTTTTTTTGTGTGTGTGGTTTTTTTGTTGTTGTTGTTTTCTTTCCCTATCCAAGATCCATTTCAGGATCCTACATTTCTTTTAGTTGTCAGGTTTCTTTAGTCTTATTTAAGTTGAAACAATTCCTTACCTTTTTTTTTTTTTCCTTTAAATCTTCCATGATATGGATGTTTTTTGAAGAGTGCAGCCAGTTGTGTTGCAGAATGTCCATCAGTCTGGGTTGGTTTCATGCTTGCATTTGGGTTGAGCACTTTTGACGGGGGGATGGCCTAAGAGCTCTTGTGTCCATGTCTAGTATTGTGTCAGGAGGCACCTGAGTTTGTCCTGCCGTTGGTGATTCACTGGGGTCCTATGGTTAAGGATTTCTGCACAGCCTGAATCACAGTCTTCCCCCAATGGCTTTGGCATTCCTGGATGTTCTTACCTGAATCGGTTATTGCTGTAGTGGTTATGAAATAATGTTGTTTCTGTTTCTGTCATTTCTTCTGCTTATATTAGTTGGCATTCTTCTGTAAAGAACTTATTTTCCTTCTGCCTTTCCCTCTTTCTTTTCTTTGGACTCACAGCGTTGCTTCATGGACATCTTTATTGGGTTATACACTACACATTATCACCCAGGATGGGTGTCTTGTCTCTTGTCTCATTGTCTCACAGTCTCACATTTGACATTCAGGCCATTTCTGCTGTCCTTTGTGGTGGCCTCTTCCATTCTTACACATTTTCTTGCTTTCCCCCACAACGAGATGTTCTAGTCTCACCCTGAATTTCCCCAGCCCCAGTCTCAAAATCAGCTATCTCTATCAGGGGTCAGGGGTGGTCCTTTTACCGAAAATAACTTTATTGGTCTCACTGGTGGCTCCATGGCCACTGCGGGAAATCAGCTGAGGAGGGATATCACCCCCATCTGTAGTGACTCGAAAACCAGCCTCAGAGCGTAAGAGAGCTTGCCTGGGGCCTCATAGAGCAAGTAAGGAGCTGAGAAGGGACCCAGATCCTGCTGGGTCATTGTAACACTTTTACTGCTTAGTGCTCCATGCTCCTCGGGGTGTGTGGCAGGAAGGGCACCTGCGATCTTGCAGCCACCTCTCCCACAGCCAGACAAGGGGACTTAGCAAGACATGGTGCCCCTTCCAAAGTGATAACACGCAGCAGGAACGCTGGATCACTTCTTGATTCTCCCATCTCTCAGTGAGGCGACACCAAGGTTTCCTCCCTAAAAACATGGTCATGAAGTTGTTGTGTTCTTCTCAAAGCACCAAGGCATGAGAAATCACTGGTGGGTTATAGTTGGGAGGCGTCCGCACTTCTGGGACATTTAACCCTCTGCTTCTCAGACTCTCAGAGGCAGCATGCTTGGTCGCATGAGCTAGGTGTGGTTCTTCGCATTCTAGACATGAGGAACCAGAGGCCCAGAGCTTGCGACATGCCCAAAAAAGCCATGTGGAATGTTGGCAGTCAGGGGAGAAGTTACTAGATAGGAGGCAGAGGACATTGTTTCGTTCTGGCTTGTCAGTTTACATGCTGTGTGACCGAGAGTGATTCACTTAACCTCTCTGGACCCCGGTTTCCTTACAACTCAGATGTTGACAACAGCCCATGCTCCACCAACTCCAGACTGCTATGACAGCCAGAGGGCTTTGTTTGAATATGATGGGAAAGCTGACGTGCTTGGCATACCCAGTCAGGTGGTGGTTCCTGGGTCCTGAAGGCCATGATGTCCCTGTCACTGGGATGTCCACAGATGCTGTCATTAAGTCAAGTATCAGATCAGTTTCATTTCTTCCTTCAAGCTTCTGTTTTTTAGTTGGCAGGGTGTGGGGCAGGGGTGAGGGGTTACCATTGCTCCAGCATATCCAAGGCAGTACTGTTTGTGCTGCACAGAAAGTCTGGATGTCTTCCTCATCTGTGGCTGGCCAGCTCTGGAGCCGAGCACAGTGCTCCTGACTTTGAGGTCAGTGGGCCCTTTGCTTCTGTTTGCACCCACACCCCCTGTGCCTCTCCCCAGCTCTCGTGGGTATGTGGCAGTGGTCACAGAGGGGTGTGGGAATGGCCAGGGATGCCCATCACTAGCACTGGACAGTAACTCAAGGCAAGTTTTACTCAGGTGTCAGCCACGTTAACCCCTGTATATTAAGAATAATATATATTTTTACATTTTACCAAGTCCTTCTGGCTAGTTCACTGAATCTGAGCCATTTTTTTTTCTGGCTGTATACAGTGCTGAGTCACTGGCTTGACCATTGCCCTATGCCTGTCCCACCGTGGTGCCTGGCCCACATGACAAACACTTCGGGAGACCTCCTGAGATATTAGTGCTGTGCTTAGTCTTGTAGTGGTCACTTGTGCCCTGTTGCCAGATGGGGTAGTAGCTGAGCTCTGGGGCCACATCCAATGAAAACACTGTTCCAGGCCTCGGAAAAGCACTGCATGCCTGCACTGACAGACTGGTGCTGAGCACCTTGGCCTGCGATGTGACAGCATGTGCATATTGGAAGTCCTGATTGTTTGCCCCCTCAGAACTTTGGTTTTGTTCCATGAGTGGGATGGGAAAGCAGATGCTCCGCTTTTTTATTTTGCTTCCCTCCAGACACTTTCTCATTCATTCTACAACCTGTTGAGCACCTGCCGTGTATCAGGCCCCATGCTAGGCTCTGTGCGAGAACACAGGAGTGACTGCGGCAGAAATGGTCTCTGTTCTGTGCCGCTCATGGTCAAAGCTGAAGAAAGAACCAAGCAGCCCAGATGGTTATCACCTGGGATAGACGCCATGGAGAGCATGAGCCAGCCAAAGCAGGGCTCAGGCACCTGGGCACCTGGAGAGGAACTGGCTCAGGAAGGCTTCTGGGACGAGGAGCTCTCAGCAGACACCTGGAGAAGGAGGTGGGGCCCATCAGCCCCATGAGAGCTGGCAGTGGGGCTGTGCCACCCACTCACCTGTGCTCCAGGTGCCTACTGGGTGCCAGCCTCAACCCAGAGCTCAGGGAAGATCGAGGATGAGGGAGGAGCCCATGTGCCAGCCCTCGAGCAGCTCAGGGCCTTGACCAGGGTGTGGCCCAGACGTGGTGCTCCAGCATGAGGCGTGTGAGCTAAGTCCCAGCCAATCAGCAGGAACTTGCTGAATGTGTCTCTGGCCCTAGTATTGAAGCTGGAGCTTCTTCCCCTGACAGAGCTTTTTGTCCATAGACAGGTACAGGCAAGAAGAAGGCAGTGCTGTGGGTTTGTGTTAGATGGAGGAGGCTTATTAACCAAAGCCCCTCTGCTGGTCTAGCTGTCACCCAAAGGGCCCTGTAGAGGGACTGTGTTCTCTGTGTGGCCCAGACTCTTCTAGAGTCTGCAGAGCCTAGCAAGGGAAGTGCATGGCTGCAGGCTTCTTCCCCTGACAGAGCTTTTTGTCCATAGACAGGTACAGGCAAGAAGAAGGCAGTGCTGTGGGTTTGTGTTAGAGGGACTGTGTTCTCTGTGTGGCCCAGACTCTTCTAGAGTCTGCAGAGCCTAGCAAGGGAAGTGCAGAGCTGCAGGCCTAGCAAGGGAAGTGCATGGCTGATGCCCTTCGGCATGGCTGGGCCAGGCCTCCAGCATTCAGCAGGCCCCAGTGGAGAGATGAGGGGTCTGGATGAGGTTGCTAATAGGACAGCTGACCTACCAGGGTCCTGTTGGGACTAGGTGGTTGCAGAGCAGGGAGCTGATGTCTCCCTGGTATCCAGCCCTGGGGACCAGATGGGACACCACAATGTTCAGTGGATGTCACATAGAAGCAGTAGAGCTGGATGGTTAAGATGTGGACCTAGGTGTCCACAATTTCAGGCCGGTTGCTCACATTTCTGGGCTGTGGTTTGATTATCTGTACCCTGGGGCTAGCGGGGACTGTCCTAGATGCTGCAGTGAGGGGACGCAGGGGAAGGGCTCATCCCCCCCACACAGTGTAAGGGCCCACATCTGACCCTTAGCATTGGGGTTAAGGCAGAGAGAGGAGGAAGTCCCTAATACCCCAACTCTGGCAGTTGACGTACCTTCCTTTATGATGGTGATGGGGCTGTCACTGCCCACTCATGCGTGTGGTCCTTCAGCTGCTGAGAGCCCACTGAGCCTCACCGGCACCTGCAGAGGATGCCTTGGCGGCCTCAGTCCTGCTCTCTCTCATTTGTTTCAAGCAGCACTTAAGTCCTCCCCCTAAAGCCTGTGCCAGCCTCAACACCAAGATGTCCTGTTAGCAAACTCATCTGTCTGATGTTGGAGGCGCCTTCCATCCTGGGCACCTGGCACATGCATGGACATCTACCTGAAGGATTTTTTAGTTAGCCAGGAGCTGGGCATGCCAGAGCAGAGGCCCACCGGCATTCAGAATGTCTGAGCCAAGAGTGGACCTTCAGCCTGGGAGCCATCAGAGCCCAGTGACACCCCCCAACCATGCAGAGCATGTTTTCATGGGTAAGGGACCCAATTTTCCTCCTTATGGCCTGCTCCAGGCTGGAGTGGGTATGGGAGGAGGTTGTAGCCTTGCATCTTGCTCTGAAATGTGAAGCTGGCCTCTGTTTCTCCTCTTGAGTCCAGAGCCCAATCATCTGTCGTACTTAAAAGGCAAAGGCAACCTCTAGAACAGCCACCAGACAGCTCCTTCCCCAGATCCGTGGGTGCCTGGCTCTACTTCCCTGCTGGCCTCTCCAGAGTTCTTCCCAAGAAATGTGACACTGTCCATTGGGGCAGCCCCTGTCCAACCATCACCTCTACCCCATGGTACTGTGGTGCTTGTCCCTTCCATGACATTTAAATGATAACATTTAAGGGAATAGGGAAATTGACTTGGATCATTTCTGAAAGCCTCTGGAATCTCTCCCCTGTGCCCAGCATAGCACTGCTGGAAGGTATAGATATGAGATGTGAAATGAGCAACTTGTGGCATGGCTTTTGCCCCAGTGAGATATCCAGTGATTTTGGGACACATCATCCCAGAGACCAATAAAGGAACAGGGCAGAAAAAGGGAGAAGTGTAAAAGGTGCTTGAGTCCTACTGTTGGGGGTAGGGGAAGGGGTGGTAACTGAAAAGTGCATGGAAGAGCAGAGAGCAAGCACCCTTGTGATTTGTTGCTCCTTTTTTCCCCCTCAGATTTCATTTATTTATTTATTTTAGAGAGAGAGCACAAGGAGGGGCTGAGGAGCAGATAGGGAGGGAGAGGGAGGAAGAAAGAATCACAAGGGGACCCCACCTGCGGCATGGAGCCTGACATGGGGCTCAATATCCCGACCCTGAGATCATGACCTGAGCCGAAACCAAGAATCGGATGCCTAACCAACTGAGCCACCCAAGCATCCCTGATTTGTTGGTCTTAAATCATGGGTCAAGGCTCTGTGGGTCAGCATTGCTCCAGCTGTGTGTAGCAGAACCTAAGTGATGAAATTTAAGAGGTATTCTACCAAAAAAACACAGCTCCATGGCCAAGATAGGAAGACGGCTTGATTCACATCTCCTCCTCTGAGATGGCTATATGAATAACCTCAGAGGAGTTTCTCAGTGAAGGAATTTGTTTTAGTTTGGAAACCACCAAGAAGCAGCTGTGTTTACTGCAGGACTCTTCAGAGCCTTTACCATGTGGGTGTCCCTGTGAATCTCCATGGGAAGGAACTGTCATCCACATTCGTTCCCAAACTTTTGTCACAGAAGTATCTCAAGGGATACCTTACAACACCCTGCATGGTGCAGCGTGGGGGACCCTGGTATGGCTTACCCCCATGACAGCAGCACCGTGTGGCAGGCTAAGTGAAGAAACAAAACTGAAAGCCTCCCCAAGAGCAGGCTTTGGTTTGTTCCGTTGGGGTGCAATGCTTGGCTCAGAGGGGCCCGATGCACCAGCAGCAGTGCATCAGCGTTCGCTAGGTAAGGTGGTGTCTTGGGAAGCCCATAGCATATATTTCACTAAGCTGAATTGCTCAGATATTAATTTGGTGACAGTTTGCTAGACCCCAGGCCCTGTGCCAGACAGTGATGTACCCCCAAAAGTCTGGCCCAAGGAACTGACTCCCTAGAAGGGAAGCACCTTTGGAGCCATTTACCCAACCAACCCCTGAGAGAACAGGCCTGGCTCCTGTTTATCAGATCCAAAAAGATAGGCAGTGACATCTTTTTATTTTTATTCTTCCTTCTTTCTTCTTTTTTTCCCTTTCCTTTCCCTTTATCTTTCTTTCTTTGGTGCAGGAACCCTATCCCATAGCCTGATTACAAACCTTGTGCTTTAGCTTCCCTTCTAGTACTCAGGCTTGTTGCAAAAATCCAGTCCACTCTCAGAGGGTTTCTCAATATTAAGGAGGATGGAAAGCTCTCGAGACTGAATGTGGATGCCTTGTGATAAGTATGGACCTTCCCAAGATAGCCACTGATGTGGGTTCCTAAATTGTGTTCTGTTTAAAAACCCAGTTTAAATCCAGTTTAAAAACCCATGGGGAGCATGAACCAGCCAAAGCAGGGCTTTGGATTGCATTTCTACATAAGGATCCTGCTACGAAATCCTGCTACAAAGCAGGATTGCATTTCTATATAAGGCTGTGGCTAGAATTTTCTTTTTTTTCTGTCTTCTTTGGATCTAATCTACAAAATGATGAAGACCTCTGGATTTCTATATTCTTTTCTTCTCTCTCTCTCTCTTTAAAGATCTATTTTTTTGAGAGAGAGAGAGAGAAAGGGAGACAGAGTCGGGTGTCCGTGGGGAGGGGCAGAGGGAGAAAGAGTCCCAAGCAGACTGTGCCCTAAGCACAGAACCTGATGCAGGACTCAATCTCATGACCCTGAGATCATGACCTGAGCTGAAACCAAGAGTCAGTCCCTTAACAAAGTGAGCCACCCAGGCACCCCAGATTTTTGTATTCTTAATCCCTCACTCCTTTCATTTTCCCAAGCCCTGTCCCCCCAGAGTCCATGTTTTAGACCTGGTCATCCCTCTCCTGTCTTGTCAGGGACCAGAGCCTCCCCCTTGTCCAGTCAGCCCCTGGCACCTTCTTCTGGCAGATGCTGTCATGGGAAGCTGCTGTGGTGATATTCACAGGGCCAGCCCCTGACCTGGGGAATAAGCAGGGTCCCCTGGGTGACCTTACAGCCACTTTGCAGACTAAATGGGGTCCCGCCCTTGTACCTGACTGCGTCCTACGACAAAAACCCAAGGAAGAGGGATGGCTCTTAAAAATATACCTTGCTGTCTGACTTGGCTGATGAAATGATTATCTTCTGCCCAGGTTTCAGCTTGCTTGATTTCTGATCCGTAAGTGGGTCAGGTGTTGCATATCCCTTTGGTATTAGGGGTTGGGCTGCATTCCGGCCCCACCTTGTGTCCTCCAAGTGCAGGAGGGGGAGCCCTCCCTGTCCACAGCATGCCCTGATACACATACTCGTTTCAGCAAACATCCATCACGTTCAGTGTTTATGGCCTGGGAAAGGACCTGACAGGCTTGGCACATTGAGGTAGGCAGAACCTGCACTTGGCTCTGTCACTTACCTGGACTGCCTAGCACTTTCCTATCCAGGACACCCAAGTGTGTCCTGTACTCATGCAGCTAAAAATAGGGCAGGAAGAGGAGGACAGCCAGACTGGCTCCTGATGCCTCGATGCCCCCTGAGTTCCTCATGAGTCTCTGGTGTGTTAGCCGGACCACCTCTACCTTAGACTCACTTCAGGCCAGGGCCCAGCTAGCTCTCATGAGCACCTTCTTGGGCGTTCCTGCTGCTCTGGGGCTCTCAGCCCCCCACAGTGCTCCCTGTTCTGCAAAGCGCTTTACTAGCGTCATAGCCCTGAACAAACCACACACACACACACACACACACACACCCGTGCACATGTGTGCACACACGCAAGGGAGGACTGGGGATTTTAATGAGCCAGAGGGCTGCAGCTAGAAAAAGTGGGAAACACCGAAGTTGAAACTAATGTGCTATGTACCCAGTGCATGCAGACAGTGCTTAAATGCCTATTCCCATTACGGGTTATAGGAGCAACTTGTGTTTAAAAATGTAAGAAGTTGAAACTCATTCATAATTCCACTGCCTAGAGGTAGCTGCGGTACTGGATGCCTTTCGTGCATACATGCAGGAAAGGGAGTTAGATTTTAGCCCAATTATTTGTTTTTATTAATATCCGCTACTGATGAGCTTCACTGATAGCCAGTCACAGAAAATCATCACCATCCATCTCACAAAGCAAATTGCGAGGTAATTCAGGAGATGCTGCACGGGCAGTCCTCCCTCTGCCTCCCAGGGGAGGAGATGATTCCATGGTGGGAGACAAAGGAGGAGTGCTCGGAGAAGCGGTTTATCACAACGCACCTTTGATACTTCCTTCATCACGTGGTGTCCGATGGCTAGGTGGGACAGGTCTCAGGCTGGAGGAGAGAGCTCAGAAACCTCCGAGGGGAGGGGTGGCATTCCCAGAGTTTTGCTACCCCTGCCGCAGATGTGGAGGGCGGCAGGACAGCACAGGGATCCCAGAAGCTTGTGTACCTGCCACAGAGCACAAACATGGAGTTCTTATCTGTCCACCACCCAGTCCTTCTGAGGAGTCCCTGAGGGGGTCCACGACAGTGTCAGCGTGACCTGTTCGTGGAACAGCGGCCCTGCTTCCCCTGCTTTCTCAGAGCCGGGGCATGGACTCTGGCACTGGGCTCAGAGAAAGGAAAGGCCTCATTGCTTTCTTTTGCAATCATTTTCTCCCAGTCTGTGACTGGTCTTATTTTTTTTTAAAGATAGATTTATTTATTTATTTATTTATTTGACAGAGAGAGATCACAAGTAGACAGAGAGGCAGGCAGAGAGAGAGAGGAAGGGAAGCAGGCTCCCCGCTGAGCAGAAAGCCCCATGTGGGACTCGATCCCAGGACCCTGAGATCATGACCTGAGCCGAAGGCAGCGGCTTAATCCACTGAGCCACCCAGGCGCCCCGGTCTTCTTATTTTTTAACAGCGTCTTTCACGGAGCTGAAGTCTCTGATTATAATGAAGGCTAGCGTATCATTTCTTTTTTTGTGTTTTGCTCCTTTGGCGTTGTATCTAAAACCTCGTCGCCAAACCCGAGGTCGTGCAGATTTTCCCCTATGTTATCTTCTAGGAGTTTTATAGTTTAGTGTTTTACATTCAGGTCTGTGATCCATTTTGAGTTAATTTTTGCTAAGGATGTGAGGTCTGTGTCTAGACTTTGCATGTGGGAGTGCAGCTGTTCCTCTCTGTTTCCTTGAAGATGCGCTGCATTGCCTGGAAACGCCCAGTGGTCAGGGAGGCTCCTTCTTGCTTCACTATTTCCCCATGAAGGGTCACATATTACTTTCATTTTTGCCACTGGGTCTATAGATGCAGAGACAAGTTCCCTAGCAAGGGTTCTGTTTTCGCTGGGGCCAGTGGAAAAGTCCACAGCAAAACCAAACTTGTTTCTGGATTCAGGCGGGGAAAAGGTATGCCCCAAACTGAGTGTGCCTCTTTCTTCTCAGGTGTTCTGTCTGGGATCACTTTATTTGTGATTGAAGTACATCGTTCAGAATTTCATTTTGTGAGTCCTTTTGTGATAATTTTTCTCAGGCTGTGGTTTTGAACATGCTTCTTTTATTATTATTTTTTTTAAGATTTCTTGTATTTATTTGAGAGAGAGCGTAGAAGCAGGGGACAGGCAGAAGGAGGGGGAGAAGCAGACTCCCTGCTGAGCAGGGAAGGCAATGCTGGCCCCGAGATCAAAGGCAGATGCTGAACCGAAGGCAGATGCTCAGAAGACTGAGCCACCCAGGCGTCCGTGAACATGCTTCTACCACATCCATGAAGTTTTTAGCTGCTATTTCTTCAATATCTCTATTCTAGGCTCTTTCTACTTATAAAACACAAGCCAAACACATTAGTGTCTCATTCTTTTTTCCATATCTGTTCATCTCAGTAATAATTTTCATTTCTGTCTTGCAGAACTTATTTGTAGATAATTATTTCTGCTCTGTCTTCTAGGACTATCTCCCCATTTACTAATTCTCTCTTCAGCTATATCTTATATACTATTTAATTCAGTCACTGATGATGATGATGATTATTTTGAGAGAGAATGCTGTGCAGGCCCCTGAGTTGTAGCAGGGAGGGGCAGAAAGAGAGGGAGAGAAAATATTAAGCAGGCTCTACACCCAGCACGGAGCCCAACTTGGTGCTCAATCTCCCGACCCTGGGATCATGACCTGAGCCAAAATCAAGAATCGGACACTTAACCAACTGAGCCACTTGGGTCCCCCAATGAATTTTTAATTTCAGCTTTGAAACTTTTATTTCTAGAAGTCCTGTTGGGATTTTTTTTTTTTAATCTGCTTGGTTGTTCTTGATAATTTGTTTTCTCTTCATTTTCAAACTTTTCTTTAACTCTATTATACGTAATAACATCTACTTGAATAATTTGGGTTTTTTTCAGTTTTATTAAGGAATAAATGACACCTGTAATTGTATATATTTAAGGTGTACAACCTGATGATTTTATATCCCTATACATTGTGGAATTACCAGGTTTATCTGAATAATCCTAATAGTGGCAGTCTCTTATCATCTATTTCTGCTAGATTTTGAATCATTGTTCAGAAAGTCTACTTCTCTCCAGGGTTACAAAGGAACTTCTTCATGCTCTTCCTTAGTCTTTTTATGGTTTAAATTTTTTACATTTTTACTTTGATCCATTTGAAATTAATCCTGATACATAGTGTGAGTTAGGGATTGACTTCCTTTTGTTCCAGATGGTTACCCAGTTATCTCAACACAATCAATTCAATATCCATCTTTTCCCTGGTGATCTGAGATGCTACTTCACCACACATGAAATTTCTAGATATATTTAGGGCTATTTCTGGGCTTTATTTTCTGTTTGATTGGTCTGTCTAGTTACATACTTTATGTTTCTCATATTTCGTGGGTCTTTCATTGTCTTTATTTTCTTTAGTAAGTGATGTATACCAACGGTAAAACCTCCCCACAGGACACACAGTAAGACCTGCATTTCCCTTTCTGCTCTTTCTCCTTACCTAATTCTCCTCCCAGGAGACAGCATTAATTTCTTATGTGTGTTCTGTATTTTTCTGAAGATACTTTTCTTCTCCCTTTTCATTTCAAAATAAATCTTAAAAATGAAATGCCAAGGATTAATGAATCAGGTTAATGGGTACATGTGATCTCAGTGACTGACATTTATATTTGAGCCCGAATCTTGGTTGGGAGGATCTGGGGATTGCTGCTCTGTCCCGAACATCTCCCCAGAACCCCCAGGCCTCTCTGCCAACCCTGAGACCTGACTTGAGACTGTGAGCGGAGGCTTGCCTGGACTCTGGGCTCTCTTGGGGCTGCCCTCCCCTGGGATGACTGCTTTATAGTTCACACTGCCTGCCATGGAGCCTGAGCGTCGTCTCTAATACATGAAACCAGGCCAGTGCCTTGGAGAGCGTGCCCACACTTCCACCCAGAATCATGATCTGAATGCTGCAGGGCCTAGTGTACTCCTTTAGCGATCCATTTGCAATGACCTATTTGTGAAAGAGGTACCAAGCTCTGGCCAGGTGCAAGGTGCCATGCGGGCTGCTGAGGGTCGAAGGGATCAGTGTTCATTTCAACAGATCTGTAGTGAGGGTCTGTGGTGGGTCAGACCTGTCGGAGGCCATACTCCCGACCCCAGGGCTGGGAACGTGCCTTCCCCTCTTCTCCCTCAGCACCATGAGCTCAGCTACTAGCACAAAGGCTCACGTTGTGCAGCTGCTTCGTAAGTAGTTTTTCGCTGAAGGATCAGAAGCTCAGTTAGAGGATGATGAATTTCAGGAGGACAGAATGTTGGTAATGGCAGATGCTGCCAGACGTTGATGAGATGGGAGCCGAACCTGCCCCCTGGATTTGTAAATGAAGCCGGATTCAGGTTGTGCTAATGACACCAGGGCACAGCCGGACCGGGTGGAGAAGAGGGAAGTGGCAGGGCACGTGTGGGCAGGCCACATATGTGGCACATGGGAAGGCATGGGAACTTTATCAAGGACTGATCTGTCACCTCTGATGGGAAAGCCACTGAGGATGTTTCAGCTGTACCTTGAAAAGGAGAGGAAGCCAGGAGCCAGCCACCTGATTTAAATAGCAACATCCCAGGAGGGGTGCTAGCCGCACCCCAGGGTCTCTCTGTGGATGACTTGCAAGAATGGTTTTAAAGCACCTCTCACCTACTGAGAGGAGAAGGAAGTGATAAGAATTCTACAGGCGTCTTCTCTCTTGCTCATATTTGAACAGAAAGATACCAACTAATAGAACATATTTATAGTTCTCTTGCTTTCTTTGCTTGCCTGAAGGCTTCTCTAGGTCTAGTCAACCCAGAATAAAACATGGTGAAAGCACAAAGTCACTCCTCAGAGCTATAAATACACTGTAGCAAGAAGACAGACCCAAAGGGTAGTAACCACAGTCAGCCTCCCCACCCCCAGTCTCCCTGTATGCCTCTCCCACGCTCCCTCCCATGCTGGTTGCCCAAGAAGATAACTGGGCCTGGGGATTTGCCATTTGCTGGGCTGCTCGTCCCGCCTACAGCTCTGACCCTGCCTCCAATCCCCCCTTCCTCAATGTCTTTCCTCCTTCATTTTATATCCCACCTTCCTTTTGAGGCATGTGCCTTCCAACTGATGGCCTGGAAGCATGTCTCCCTGGTACCTCAGAGGCCTGTGGTGGCTCCTGATGCCCAGGGGTCCTGTTGTGGGACTGCTGTCATCCCCGCGTACGCTGTGTAGAGTGGCCTTTATAGAAGACGTTTAGAGAGGTCGCCCGCATTAGAAGGAGGCTCTTGTTTTGCCAGAGCTCACATTTCTTGTCTGTAGGACAGTGGGAACCGTGTGGGAACGCAGGGCCTCTGGGAAAGACTAATCATAGGCCTCCCTTGCCATGGCTCTCCTGAGGGATGTCCTTCATGGTAACTGGTGACTGAGGTAGTCTGTGGTCCACATTTTTGCACAGCTTCTGTAAATCTGGGGGTTGACTGCTGGAAGTCAGCATCAGAAAATGTGGACAATTACCTTGAGCAGGGTCGGTTTCCTTGCCCTCCCACCTCCCCCCGCCAGGCCCTGGTGGTCCCCTATTCCAGATGGAGAATGTGGCTTGTGGTTATGTTCATTTGAGGGGCATGGGGGCCAGTGCTTTGAGTACTAGGCCGAGGCCGGCTAGTATAAGTAATGAAACGTCTTCCTTATTAGTGAGCACTTACCATGTGTCAGGCACTGGCTCACTGCTTTACATATGGTAACACATGCCTGTCTGGCCTAGAAGGAGACTGGGGTTTAGGGCCTAAGAAACCTCTCTCTGCAAGGCCATTTTGTGTAATAACCCATCTTGAGAAGACCACCTCCTGCAGGCTCGCCTCAGGAGTGCAGGCCTTAGCCATTACCAGGAGAGCTGGCGGGCCAGGTAGGGGGGGTGGTTTGCAGGTGCTCAGGGTCCCTAGGTCCACTTTGCAATCTCCTGTGTCTCCTGTGGACATTGCGGGACGGATGCTAGGTGCCCAGTCCTGGAGGGCTGGCTCGGGTCTTCAGTGGAGCCACAGCCTGGCTGAGGCGGACAAAGCCTCCTGAGAGGGGCAAACCCCGAGCAGCTGCAGGTGATGTGCGAGGCTGGAGACAGTCTTGGGGTCTGGCCTCGGCAGAGGGGAACAGGGGTCCTGCAGGGATGGGCCTGGAGGGACAAGGGGTCACTGACAGGAAGGAGATGGGTTTGAGCACATGAGGGCTGGTGGCTGTTGGCATGACATGTGCTGGGCCATAGAGAAGGGGCAGTCTGGTCAGTGCTGGGGGAGCGCTGGCTGCATCAGCAGCAGGACAAGTGAGGTTCTGGGGGAAAGGGGAGCCACAGAGTCCTCGGAGAGGGGAGGGTAGCGCCTATCCACATGAGGGAGATTATATGGCTCAGCGGCATGGAGGAGAGACTGGAGGGTTGATAGCTTTTTGCCCGATGTCCCTTCATCTTCCATTTAGGAAAGAGGGGGACAAAGCTTACAGTGGACTCGTGGCCCTCAGCCTTGGGAATCCACCTGGGCAGACAGGGCCAGCGCCTCCTCTGCTGTTACACACTCGTAATGCTCTTAAAGCAGTCATGAAAAGAACCTGAAAACTCCACATGCTTAGAACCCTTGTGAGAAGCAGGATTAAGCAGGCAGGGACAGATATCCGGGTAGGAGGGTGACATAGTGTCTCTAAGGTGAGGGGGTGCACACACCGTAGTTGCCTCTTCTCATTCACACCGCGTTTTCATTTCTTACATTTTGAAAAGACAGTTGTGCACAAAGGAAACAGCACCAAAGAGGGTCAAGTGTCTCCCTCTGATGGAGTCCCCGATTCCACCCAGAGGAGGCACCAGGGCGCCCCATCTTGGGGAACATGGTCGTGAGTGCAGGGATAGGCGTCGCCTCCACCCCCCATACCAGGGCTGTCCACCATACACGCCTTCCTCATTTCCCTCTGTAAAAGTCTGTCTGGGAAATGGCACTGTCAGGGCTCTCTAAATGAGTTTCCTCTTTACATGACACTTTTCAAATCATTTCATTTCATCAGAGCTCTCTGAATGTCCATCTCTTCCTGAGAGGAGTTAAGAGCAAATGGCTGCGATTTTCCGTATCCAAACAAACACACATACTAACCATTTCTTTGTAAATTAACAGTCTTTGAGAAGGAGTGAGTGGCGGGGCAGAGGGTCCTGCCCAGCTGTCAACCAGGGCCTGGGGGAGAGCAGGTTTCTCTGGGGCCACCCCAGCGTGGCATCCTTCCACCTTCTGTCCTGGGCCTTGGCTCGTGCTGTCTGGGCAGCTGGCTTTGGTTTTGCCTCTGCCCTGGCACACGCGCCATGGGGGTCAGACGAAAGCCCCCGGCCCCATCCCGAGGCAAAGACTGCCTGTGGGGCCGCTCCGGGTGCTGCATTCTATCAAGGTAAGTCTGGCAGTCCCAAGGTTAATCGGGTTCAAGTGCATTTTCAAACATATGTAACTGTTAAGTGTAACAGCACAGAGTAGACTGTCGATGAGGAAACACCAGGTTTTCCTGTGTTGCTTTCCTTCTCCTGGCTCTTTACACACGTGAGAGCATCTATGCACTTAGCCAGCCCATTATTTTGATGGAGGAACCCAAGGAAAAGAAAGGATAGTTTTCTTCCCCTAGATATCAAGCCTGGTGGGCTTTGCAAAAGACGAAGTGTGTGATCGTAGTCCCTGAAACAGGCAGCTGACACCTAACCACCGTGGTAACCACGCCGCAGCTTGTCAAGTCAGGAATCCTCACCTCCCGGAAAGTGACCTCGCAATCATCCCCCTTCCATAGAAAGGGCATGCACACCTGCGGTGTGTACCGGCACGTCTTCAGCCAAGTGCGTGGGCTGGGATTCACACTGGCCTGTCTGACCGCAGACCCCAGCTCTGCCATGGCACCCCAGGGGACTGCACCCTCCTCCCCCCCCACCCCACCCCCGCCCCCGAAGACATACCAAGAAGGTGAGCTGACAGAGAAGTGCAGAAGACTCAGGGGAAGACACGGGAAGGCTTTGCAGAAAGGGAAGGGACTTGAGTGCGGGGCTGGGGGTGCTGGGTAAGAGGAAGGTAGTATTGGTCTCAAGAATCCTCCCTCTTTTTGTTAATGTGTAGAATGTAGATTTACTTATTTCTACTTTGAAATCAGAAAAACAGCTACTTTAGAACTCCCAAATTACATTGCGTTTCTATCTTACTTCGAGACATGGGGAAGGTGGGAGACTGGAGCAGATGCTCCTGGATTCTTAGGAGGGTCTGCAATGTGGGCTTAACAGCAAGGGACAAGTGTTTGTCAGACTCGGAACATCTGCAGAAAAGCAACAGAATGGCTTATTGTTAGCAAATACCTTGTATCCTGCACACATACACACAATTGCTACTTTCTGTTATTGCTGTTTTTTTTTCTCTTTGGAATCCCTGGCTCTTTTGAGGCCCAGGATGAGCAGACTGGAGAGCTTTGCTGTGGCCCATGAGTGAGGCCCTGAAGCCTTGGGTTGACAGGTCGGCGGGTTTCAGACTCTGCCGCTCATCTGAAAAGGTGAGATGTGGGGGCTGGTGGATTCTAGGTCCCCGGAGGAAATAGAGGAAAGTGCGGTGCAGTCAGGATGCAGGAAACTCTGAGCAATCACTCCCCAATTGGGGTTGATTGGGTTAAGGCTTTCCAGAATGGTGTAAAACAGTTCTGAACTCCGTGAACTGCTGATGGAAGCCCGAGGAACTGAAAGAAATACAATAAACAGATTGCCTGTCATGTTGTTGGCTTTGTAGCAAATAGCTGTTTTCTCCTTGGGATTACGTGAACATTTGCTTTCCTTTGATTTCTGGTTGTTCTTTTCAATCTCTTTTGTTAGGGGAGATGCTTCAAACAGCTCCGGGGAAGCCCCCGCCTTTTGCCTTTGCAAGGTTTGTGTTTAGAGTTTGGCGCAGCCTGCACACGTCACCTGTTAGCTGTTAGGACTCTAATTCTGTAAGCCATGACTTCATCTCCCTCAAGGAAGATAGACGGAATGCTTCCCTCCAACAGATATGGTTCAGTTCAAGATGTTTGGGGTTGTGGGGGAGGGGAGGGAAGGAAGACTAAGCCTTTGGTCTCTGGGTGAACTTGGAAAGGAGACCTGTCAAAGGTATTCACGTTCAGACAGCTGGTCTGTAGCTGAAAGGCTGCCAAATAATGCCATTATTCACAGCTGTGGGAATTTTGTCAAACGGTCTTAAAGCAGTCATGCTCCGTGAGCCTGGGGAATGGTGGGCCCAGGGCTGTCTGTGCAGTGCCTGCTGCTCGGATTAGAGAATAAGGTCTCCTTGCTGGGCCCGGCCACTAGAGATGATGTATCTGGGGGCTCACTACTTGCCTGATGTGGGAAGTAGTCAGGAGTGGGAACAGGAGATATTGGGGTGTCTTGCAAGTTAGGAGTGGGAACTAGCCAGGAGTGGGAACAGGAAGATATTGGGGTGTCTTGCAAGTTAGATCTTAAAAGAGATCTTTAAAATGAAAACATAGCTCAAAAGCTGGCCAGTGTTGCTTACCATTTAACTTGGCCCCATGCAATGCTTATCATGGGGAACCTTAGTGCACCTGCAGTCCTTTCAAGAGCCGAGCCCACGTGCTTGGGGTTCCCACACCTGTCCATTTTGGTCATTGGTAACAAAGCTGTTCCTTTTGCTGGCCAGGAAGTCCTGCCTTGAGCTGGTGGAGAACCTGGTGAGGGGTCTGTTTCTTCTCTTTGTAACTGCTCTTGCCCAATCTCCTCCTGTGGTTTCTTGCAGATTCCATTTGTTTTGGTTATAGCCCCCAGGGCCATGGCTCCTGAAAACTCCCTCCAAGGGAGGGTCCAAGCAGTGAGCTCTGGAAATGGTGAAAAGGACTTGCATCTGTAGGTGTGGTGCTTTCCCGATTCTTCTCTTTCCAGAATCCTTTCCCTTTAACCCAGGTGGTGAGGGGGGTAACAAAAAAAACATATATATATATTTTTTAATTTTTTTTTTTTAAGAGATGCATAAGTCCTTCCAAAATTCAAGATGAATCAGGTGCAGGAAACCTTCCCTTGTGGGAAGGCATGGGTTCCATGTAAGCTGAGGCACAGCTGAAGCCGGCTCTGGTTCCCCAGGGCCATGGCCGGAACGGTGTACAGCCCTGAGCCTGGTCTTCCATGATCCTGCTGTTGCTGTCACTCGCAAGGGTGAGGATCAGTTACAAGGAAGGGAAGTGAATGAGGAAGTTCCTTGGGGGGCCTGTGCCCTGCTCCTGTTCCTCAAAGCCAGCACCCTCTGCCCCTACAGAGTCGAGGGGATCTGTTCCAACCTGACGAGCAGCTGGCGTTGCCTGCCTCCCCTCTCCCCCAGCAGCAGGCAGCCCTCTCCTGGCCAGGAAAGCCCCTTGTGATGGCTGATGCCGAAATGGGCCCGAGGACGATAGGGTGGGCACTCATGAAGACTTGGCCAGTGCTCAGTTAGTGCTCTGGCTTCCTGCCTTTGTTCGCTGTCAGATGAGGCCTACATCTTTCGAGGCTGCTTAAACTGCCCCAGCTTTCTGCCAGCTGCCATGTACCGGGGGACGGATGGGAGTGGAACATGCTTCTCATCTCACCTCTGACGTGCTTCGTCTCCACCTGTCCCTTGACAAATGAGTTGCTATGGTAACTACCCTCTGGAAAACATGCAGGAGTAAACAAGATCAAGCTCTTGCTCAACTAGCTGCATCGTGAATCTGTGCCCTACTTAGTTGTCCCCACCTGACAACCCCTCCCCACAGGTGGAACTGAGGGCCCACCCTTGGGCGGTAGAGGGTGGGAGGGCCAGTCCTCTGGGCATGCGCAGATGGAAGGCACGCTGGGATTTGTGGGGAGAGAAGAGCCGTGAATTTTCTTGCTCCTTGGTGAGACAGACAGAGGAATGAGACACCCGCCCCCCCAACACACATGCCAGCTCTTTAGCAAGGAGCTGCAGTGCTCCTCATCCCACTGGACACACCTGCCCCTTAGGGTCACTCCCACATGGATCCAGGCTGAATGAACAGTAGGTGAGCACACCCCTTGATATTCCCAAGTGGAGTCACTCTGCCCATGGAGGTTTCAGCCACAGAGTATGAGCCCTGGGGCTGGGTCAGTTCTGGGGGAAGAAAAGCTCTTGGAAGCGAGGGGGAGCTGCTGGAGAATTGATCTCCAGATCTCTGAGCAGTGGGAGCTACTTACAGGCCACTGCTGTGCTTTATATCCTTGTGTCACAGGCTGCCTGTGTCTCACCCAAAGGAGTGGCCCAAGGCGACTAAGAGTTATGGTGACCCCTCCCGACCTCCCCGGTCTCCGTGTCCATCATCACATCCTCACTTGCACACCCAGAAGTTAAAGGAGCAGTCCCTAAAATAAGACCACAGGTCTCCCCATGGTGGCCACCGCCCCTTCTCTTGAGAAGAGCCTCTCAGTACCACTCCTGGCAGGAGGAAGAAATAAGCCATGTCCTCTTGCCTGAGAAGCCATAATTTCACAGAGGTGGGCTTAGGGCACCATGGTGGGTCTCTGCCTAATGCAGGCAGGGTAAAGCGTTCTTAGCACCTTCTGGGGGAAAGGTTGTAATCCACCAGACTCCTTCTGTACATTCTGGCCCTGCAGGTACTGTTTGCCCCATGTTTCCCTGTGGCCCCAGAAAGCAGGGCACGGTGAGGCGGTGCGGGGATAGTGGGGACCAGGAGGAGTGCTGGCTAAGGACTGCTCTGGTACCAGCTGTTCCTCTTTGAGCTTCTCGCTGCTTGGGCTCCCCCCAGAGACAGCTCTGGCTAGCTCTCCTTTCTTTATCCTAGAGTCTGTGCTCGCATCAGCTGAGGCTCCTACGGGACCTTCCTCCCCAGCCACGGGCAGGACCAGAGTGTTGCAAGTGTGGTGCCGCCTCCAGGAGTGGAGGAGGAAGAAGCTCAAGCTTGGGCCCATTTCTGTATCATGGCATGTGGGGCTTAGGGTCCCTTGGGCCTCCCGGGCCCCCTTTCCTGCTTGGCTGAGATAGGTCCATCTCTGCTGGGCATTGGAGCCCACTGCCACCATCATGTACAGGGAAGCCTCAGCTAAATTTGAAGGTGGGCTCTCTCCCTTACCATCCGCCCTCAGGCTGTGGGGGGAACAGCCCCGTTGAGATTAATGCTTAAGGGTGGGAAATGTGCTGGTTCTCATCAGGTCCTCATGGGGCCTCATTGTAGTGATTCTCAAATGGGAAATTCAAGGTGAGATGCCTGGGAGCATCAAGTAGGTAGGGGTCTCATGGTGTCTCTGGGTGTGGGAGGATGTATCTTCAGTGACGCGATTACCGAGTTTCTGAGTTCATGCCTTGGGTTCCAGGTGGAAACTTGTTCAGGCTGTGGCTAGTTCTCCACCGCTCCCAGGAGGAGAGTTTGTGTGAGGAGCCAGGCATTTTATGCCCTAGTTACCGCCCTGGGTCCAGCAGCTAGCTCTCCTTCATGTGGACCATGGAATATCATAAAGTTTAAGCACAGGACCTGTTCTCCTCTTATTTTACAATGATTCTGAGTTCTGACTTTGCTGGAGATCTCTAGTATTGATAACATAACCCAGAATACTAGAAATTCTTCAGTACCCAGAGGGGGTCCGGCCTGAGCCAGGGTCATAGGCAGGGCTGTGGCCTGGGCAGAATTGCAGACATGGGGGAGGGGAGTGTAAGATACGTTCCAGGACAGTCTGGGTTTAGAAAATGAGGAAGGGATGATGTTGACATTGTCCAAGAGAACTGTGCTCTGGAGGAGAAAAAACTCTTGCCAAGGGCACTAGCGATTTTGGCCCATGTTAGGTGCAATGGAAGCACCATCGTCCTGTCCGGCAAGGGTCTGTCCTGAAAGACAGGCACATGAACCCAAGCACCAACAAGGGTCCGGGCTTCTAGCTGTCTAGTATGTAAAATGTTTTACAGTGCTGGGGCGCCTGGGTGGCTCAGTCGGTTAAGCCTCTTCCTTTGGCTCAAGTCATGATCCCAGGGTCCTGGGATTGAGTTGGCTCCCTGCTCAGTAGGGAGTTTACTTCTCCCTCTGCCCCACCCCTGCTTGTGTGTGTGCTCGCTCTCTCTCTCTCTCTTTCTCTCTCAAAAAAGTAAAATCTTAAAGTTCACAGTGTCAAGCATACACGATGCTGAAAGAGGAACACTCTGATTGCACACCTAGATTTAATAGCATTTAGTGCATCACCACATTTTCTCCATGGAGTTGGTTGTGATTATTTGAGAGTAAATTGCAGTTCTCTTCAGAGTAGTGACATTACAGTCACTCCCAATAAGATCAATAATCCTTTAGTATCTAATTCCAGTCTGTGTTCAGATCTCAGTTTTGTCCAGAATGACTTGTATAGCTCTCTCTCATTCTGTCTCTCTCTCCTTTTTTTTTTTTTTGGTAATCAGCATCCCATCAAGCACTGATAGGTTTGACACACTGCATTTGGTTGTGAGGCCTCTTTGGCTTCTTCTGCTGCATCCTACCTCTTTTGGTTTCTGTTCTTGGGATGTTGACTTCGTGGAGTCCCGTCCTACCCTTTTAGTTCTGAGTCTGAATGTGTAGGTGGTCAGTGTTGAACCCCGACAGGGCCCAGTACTCAGAAAGCAGAGCTCCCTCTAGGGCCGCACTGCAGGGTGCCCATTCTGGGGAACAGGGTCTCCTGTCCACTCCCCCACTTCTTACTGGGGTACCTTCAGTGGGTCCCTTCTCTCTCCACCTCCATGTTTTCATATCCTAAACAAAGGGGACGGAGTGGAGGGGTCTCCTGGTTCCACTGAGCACATCTGCAATTAGCCGACTCAGCTCTCAGTGTGGCAGGGCAGAGCACCTGCAGCTTCATGCCTTGGGGTAGCTGTTTCCTGAGGCTGCTGGCCGTGCCCAGGGCCATGAACATGGGGCCTGGGAGGACGCCTGAGGTCCCTTGACATTCTTTTTTTTTTTTTTTTTTTTTTTTTAAGATTTTATTTATTTTTCAGAGACAGAGGGAGAGAGCGCGAGCGAGCACAGGCAGACAGAGAGGCAGGCAGAGGCAGAGGGAGAAGCAGGCTCCCTGCCGAGCAAGGAGCCCGATGTGGGACTCGATCCAGGACCCTGGGATCATGACCTGAGCTGAAGGCAGCTGCTTAACCAACTGAGCCACCCAGGCGTCCCCCCTTGACATTCTAATATGACCAGTGCTCTCCCCCTCTGCTCCCCACAGCTGAGATTCTGGAACTGGCAGGCAATGCTGCAAGAGACAACAAGAAGGGACGGGTCACACCCCGGCACATCCTGCTGGCCGTGGCCAACGACGAGGAGCTGAATCAGGTATGGGTGCTTCTCTCCCTCGCCTGCCAGACGCTTGGACAGGCAGTCCCTCTGCCCGAGAAACACAGGTTGGTGTTTGGCGGGCTGCCAGAGGTGTGTTCTGCATTTTGGACTACTAGTAGCTTCTCTAAATCTCCCCTCCCCCCACGTGCCCGTGCCAGTTTTTCCTTGAGGCTTTATTTGGGGACAGGAGGGAATGGATCAAGGTATTTGGCTCTCCCTGGAAGAAAGGTAGTGAAGTTCCACCGGAGGGAGGTTACTCTGAGGCCTTTCTCCCTTGTATAGTGAGCCTGGGTCCCATCAGCATCCTTGGAGATGCCCTGGAGGAAAGACCTTGATGGAGCAAAGCAAGAATGTGAATGGGGAGGGCAGACTTCTTGAAGGCCAGGGGCCTGGTGGACGGGCTAACCATCTGCTACTTTGATTTTCCTGCAAGCTGCTAAAAGGAGTCACCATAGCCAGCGGGGGTGTGTTACCAAACATCCACCCAGAGTTGCTAGCAAAGAAACGAGGATCCAAAGGGAAGTTGGAAGCCATCATCACACCACCCCCAGCCAAAAAGGCCAAGTCTCCATCCCAGAAGAAGCCCGTGTCTAAGAAAGCAGGAGGCAAGAAAGGGGCCCGGAAATCCAAGGTACACAAAGGGGTGGGGCTGTGTGCTTTGGGTCAGGACAAGTGCGTGCAGGTGAGGCAGGTGAGGTCCAGAGTAGCTCCCTCCTGCTGAGGGCTTATCCGGGGACAAAGGGAACCTGCATGGGAGCTCTCGCAGAGAGGCTAGCCCAGCTCCAGCAGCCAGAATCAGAGCAAAACCCCACAATCCTGTAGGCAAGGGGGATGTGGGGAAGAGGCCGGGGCAGATAGCTCCAGGCTGCAAGGACCCCATTCCTGGCCTGCAAGGGAGAGGCTCACACCTCTGCAGAAGGAACTGGATATGCGAGAGCTTTCCTGTGCTGGGGCAGCTGCCATTGAGTCCTACCTTAAGGCACTGGCTGCCTTCTTGCCCCCGATGCTCTCAGAACTCTCACTGTGTTGCCATGCCTGCATGTCCTCCTCTGAACATCTTTGAGGGAGGATGGTTCAGACAGTTCGCTCTTCAGAATGGTTGCCTTGTTAAGGAAGAAAACAGATGCGTTATTCAGATGCTCCTGCCAGACCCAGCTTGGCCTGAGATGAGGTCCCAGGTGCTGATGTTTTTGTGGCAAGTGAAGCATTCTTAGGGTGGGACCTAACATCTTCATGGGGGTGGGGGGACAGACCAGCTAATCCCCAGCCCCGATCCTCACAGTGGAGGAGCCGCCGCCCACTCTCAGGAGGTCTGGGCCTGTGGGAGTTTGCATCTCCTTGTCTCAGCATCAACAGGAGGCCCCAAAGCACCTGAAACACATATTCTGTGTTTCTTCCTTCCTGGTCCCAGCCTCTGGGCTTCTTGTCACAGCTTCTGGGGCCAACCAGCTAGTGACTGGGCAGTCAGAGCGCCTCCTTAACAAAATGGAATCTTAAGCTGTCCTGCTCTGCCCTGGGGCACCCCCTCAGGTGTGAGCCTTCTGGTCTCCAGCCAGAGTAGGAGGAAATTTCCTCTGGCAGAAGGTGACCTGCCTGTTTTGTGAAACCCTCAGTAGTAGTTCCTTGGAGAAGCCTTGTGGGTCAGATGCCATGTTGGCACATTCTTCCCACCAGAACCCAAAGCCTTTGGCCTGATGAGATGGGGAGGACACCTACCAGGCCAGGCTGCAGGAGCACTGCCCCTGCACCCCTCTCCTGTCCACCCTCCCAGCATGTACCCTGCTTCGAGTGGGTCCACAGAGCAGGCCTCTGGCCCCCAACTTCTGTCTACACTGTTGCCCATCCTTTGGGCAACTTTTGTTGTAACTTTTGTCCATGCTGGTGGGTATGAACAAATGCTTCCCCCAAAACAAAACAATCTGAATTCGTCTTGTCCGCAGGCCACTGCCCTGACCCACCCCACATAGCTGAGAATCAGGGCCAGCTCTCTGAGAGGGAAACCCGTCAGCGAAGAGCGTCCTGGAAGCTTTTCCAGGCACTTATGCTCCACTCAGCTCCCAAGTCCTAGGGGAGGCTCCTGGCCAGGCGGGGATGTCGCAGAATGTTCCATTACTTGTTCTTGCCGAGTATAGAATTAGCAGTTCGAACTGTTTCTGTCTCCCGTTTGAACATTCACATTTGCGGGGAGGAGCAGGAGGACAGGGAAGGCAGGGGCAAAGCGCCTGTGCACGCCTTTCTAAATGTTAAAAGAGATGATGAAGATGCCAAGACAATCATCTCTGGATCACGGGCCCCGGGGAGCTGGCTGCCTGCAGAGCGGGGCCCTTGGTGGTTGGCTTAGCGTTCCTCCAGCTGTGGCCCACGCGTGGCCCTCGTTTGTGTGGACCCATTGCTCGCTGACTTCAGAGCAGTCCCTCTAACTGTGTGCCCTGGGCAAACCTGGGCATCCCTGGGCTGAACCCTGCTCCTGTCACCCCAGTCTTCCCCTAGTAGTTACTGCCTGACGGCTTTCTGGCCTTCCCACTTTACCAAACACTAGGAAGGCTGTTTCTTTCTTTTTGGACTGGAAATGAAGGGTGTGTGTGTGTGTGTGTGTGTGTGTGTGTGTGTCTTTAGCTCTAGTAGCTATATTTGGAACTCACTGTTTCTAATAACCATATGCCAATAATCACTCAAACACTCAGCTTTCCCCTTGATTACAAAAGCAGGAAGTCTGTTATGGTGGTCTGTTTTTCTTCCACACAATAAAACACATTGTCTGCTTACTGTACCAGTATTTGGCTAACATTAAACCCTGGGGGAAGCCGAAATTGGAACCGTGAACAGCTAATTTTCAAAACATTTGTTTAATGTAAATTGTGGTGTCAGCTCCCAGAAACAGCAGAAAACCTGCATCCCTAGGTTTAAGTGGAATGTTCTGAAAATAACCTTTCCAGAGGCATGCAGAGAAAGCCTTAGTAACATGCTAAAGCACTTGGAGGAAAAGGGAGTTGGTATTTTTCAAGTGTCAACACTTGAATTCCAAATCATAATTTTCCCCCCAATTCGATGTAATTGGGAGGTTTTGAAAGTCTCCAGTTGTGACAGCTGAGTCAGCTATCATGGATCCAGTGAGAGGAGGCCACGAAACCCACTGGGACTGGGAGTCCGGGGCCCTGATGGTGCCATGGGGCTCTTCCTGCCTGCCTGGGTGGCCTCAGGCAAGTCTGTGCCTCATTTTACCCCCTCCCATAAGATGATGGCATCCATTCCAACCTCACATTTCCATGCCTGAATATGTTCACCGTGTTTCTGACTAGGTAGCATGAGTAAGAGTGGGGATGGTTCAAAGGAGGATGCTGTAAGAGCTCTCACCATAGGCCCCTGCCACGTCGCCTCCCCAGAGCAGTCTCTGTAACGTTGATGTACCTTTCAGAAAGTCTGTGCATGGAAAAGCGTAGAGATCTGTAAAGCCCTGCTCATTGTCCCTGCCTTTAAATATAAATACACATAAAATATGCTACCCCCCATTTTGGCAGGGTGGCGCAGTGGTGAGGGGTGCCGGCTTGCTGGGCTTTGTGTTCTAATTCAGCCATTTTCTGGCCGCGTGACCTTAGGAAGTGACTGAGTTTCTCTGGTGTCACAGTCTCCTCATCAGTGGAATGGAGCTCGAACATGGGGCTTGGGAGCCTGAGGAGAGAACACCGTGGTGTCCTTACAGTGGTGCCTGGCGCACAGCTTTGCCACTGCTCTTACTCCCTTGCTCTTCCGCAGCACTTGGTAGAGAGCTGGTTCTGGAATATTCCATGGTGTGTTTCTAGTGCCCTGGACAGGATGCATCACCATCCTCACAGGTCTCTGTGAATGGCCTTGCCGTTGTTCTGAGCATTCCGACCAGATCGTATGTAGGTGTCTGTGCTCACAGGTCTGCAGGACAAAGTCCCCAACGGGAACGTGCTGAGGCAGACAGATTTCTGGTGACTTTTGCTCACCTAGAGAGCGTCTGAGCCCATTCAGAAATTTCAGATTCTGCCGCCTCCTCTTAATAGCAAACACCAAAGTTGTTGAAAGAAGATGCCTCCGTTCGATCGACAGTCATCGCCCCTGCACATGCTCCTCGTTCCTCTTACTCCTGAGGGTACGGCAGTGAACACAGGCCCTTGCTGAGCTTTGGTCTAGTGAGGGGGTCAGAGTCCTTACAGAGGTGTGGGAAGGAGAGTGCTGTGACAGAAACACCGCAGGGACGCCAGAGGTGGCGTTACCCTCAGAGGCCGTTGGGTGAGGCTTCTCTGGTCAGGTGGCACTGGAAGAGAGGCCTGTGAGGGGAGGGTATCGGGGGTTCAAGTGACTGACGGGAGACCGCTTGTGGCAGAGGACCAGCCAGCCTGCCTGCCTCCTCCCAGACAGCACCCGACAGGATTTGGATGTGAGGTTCTGACGTTTCCATAACACGCACACCTCTGGCAGCTGGAGGGTCTAGGAACCCTTCTTAAGATTAGGTTTTTCCAATGCATAAAAATCCTGAAGATTCGAAGGAAGCCATTTAGGCTTCAGTCTTCAGGTTAAGACCCCTCGTCAGAAAGATCACTGAGAGCCATAGGATAATCTCCAAGAAAGACTGTTTTTGCCAAAAATCTGGATTAAAAAATTCTCTCACCCGATTTCTTTGTTTCCTTTTTTTTTTTTTTTAAGTTTTTATTTTAATCCCAGTTGGTTAACATATGGCATTGTCGCAGTCTCAGGTGTACAATATAGTGATTCAGTCTCACCTAGGACTTTTCAAACAAACTCGCAAAACCCCCCAACTGAACTCCACCCCCATGTGGAAATCACTCCCTGAATTGTGAAGATAGGCTTGCTCCTCACTGCCTGGCAAGAAGCCCATGATGAGTTTAGTAGGACGCCCGTTTCTTTTTTGAGAAATGAATATTTAAACTGAAAATTGAATGATGAATGTTTGGGAAAGGGATGCCAAAGAAAGGCATTGGTTCTTGTGAGAAGCTGCCATCCTTGCAAAATCTTACTGGCCTTTTAATGAGATTCCTAGCAGGTCAGACATCCGGGTACAAGAGCTTGGGCAGAGGTCATCTCAGGTTGATGATTTCACATAAGGCTCTTTGCACACTCAGCCCTGCGTGTTCTTAAATAGGTCTCCCCCTGACTCTGATTGAAGAGGTGTGTGCTGTTCAGAATGAAGCTGGGTACAGGTATGATATATGGGAGCTTGTGGATTTGTTCAACAGTATGAAATTCCCCAAAGTCCATCCTTTTGGAGACTGACAAAGAGTATTGCTTGTTAGCTTTTCCCCCTCCTGCCAGGATCTGAAAAAAATCTACCACCTGCTGTCACCATTTCATAAAATGGTATTTGAATCCGAAAGGCTGGGCAGGGAAGTAATCCCTGACTACAGGCTTTATGTAAAGCTTAGGGGAACAGTTACTGTCATTTGAATGTAGTGACTTCTCAGGAGGCATCTGAGTGCACCTCAGCTACCCTGTCGTGGGCTGGGATCCTCGCATGCAAGAGACTCAGCTTGTGTGCCAAGTAGCCAGACTGGAGAGAACTGGGAAGGAATGGCTTGTCTTATACAGACAGGTTTTGGCAGCTTTCTCTCGAGGCCACTGGTTTATCAGATCTCCCAGCTTAGACTCCGTTTTCCCACAAGGAATCGAAGGGAGAGGAAGTTAAGCAGCATGCTCTAGTAGTCAGTAGTAGAACCAGAAATCACATGCAGAATTTCAGAGCCCAGACTTCAGGCCCCTCATGTGTCCTGTGACCACAGACCCTTTACTTACCTTGGCAGAGCCCCCCTGTTCTGTAGGTGGAGGGCCGACAGCTCTCTGCTGGAGGCAAGTGGGGCCAACAGCTTACAAACATTTTTGTTTTAAATAACACATCCTGGACTCTCATTGAATATATTTGTGCATTCCTGATACATACTCTGCTTAAAATTTCCACCTCCTCTCCTCTCTAGCATTGTTTCCCAGTTTTATCCAGATATCTTTGACATACAGCACTACATATATTTAAGGTGTACGGCACAAGGACTTAGATCAGTTGTGAAGTGGTTACCACAGTAAATTCAGATCATTCATTATCTCATGTGACTAGGAAAAAAAAAGTTCATTTCTCTTCATGATGAGAACTCTTAGGATTTACTCTTAATAACTTTCAAATATACCATGCAGCATCGTTAACTGTAGCTGGGAGCTGTGAATTACATCCCCTCTACTTCCTTATCTCATAACTGGAAGCTTGTATCTATTTTCGTAGTATTTTTTAAAAGTATAGTTGACCTACAATGTTAGTTTCAGGGCATACAACATAGCAGTTTGTTTTTTCTGTATATTTCACGGCACTCAGTGCCAATGTAGCTACCATCTGTCACCCTGCAACCTTACTATAATATCATGGATTTTATTCCCTGTGCTAAACCTTTATCCTTGTGCCTCACTCTATAACTAGAAGCCTAAACCTCCTACACCTCTTCACCCATTTTGCCCACCATGTTGCCCACCTCTCCTCTGGCAGCCTGATGTTCTCTGTATTTATGATTCAGTTTCTGCTTTTTGTTTTCTTCATCTCTTCTGAGTTTTAGATTGCACATGTAAGTGAAATCATACGGTATTTATCTTCTCTGACTTATTGCACTTAGCGTAATATCCTCTAAGTCCATCCATGTTGCATATGATAAGATCTCATCCTTCTATATGACTGAGTAATATTCCATCATGTGTGCATGTGTATAATATATGCATATGCCACTTCTGTGTGCATTCATCTCTTGATGGACACTTGGGTTGCTTCTCTGTCTTGGGTATTATAAGCAATACTGAAATAAACATAGAGGTGCATACATCTTTCCAAATTAGCGTTTTCCTTTTCTTTCGGTACATAACGAGTGGTGGAATTACTGGATCATATGGTAACTGTATTTTTTATTAGCATATATGTATTATTTGCTTCAGGGGCACAGGTCTCTGAATCATCAGTCTTACACAATTCCCAGTACTCACCAAGCACATACCCTCCCTAGTGTCCCATCACCCAACCACTCTATCCCTCCCACCCACCCTGCCCTCCAGCAACTCTGTTTGTTTCCTGAGATTAAGAGTCTCTTATGATTTGTCTCCCTCCCCGTCCCATCTTGTTTCATTATTTTCCCTCCCTACCCCCCATGACCCCCTGCCCTGCCTCTCAAATTCCTCATATCAGAGAGATCATATGATAATTGGCTTTCTCTAATTGATTTATTTCGCTTAGCATACTTTCTAGTTCCATCCATGTCATTGCAAATGGCAAGCTTTCTTTTTTGATAGCTGCATAGTATTCCATGGTGTGTGTGTGTGTGTGTGTGTGTGTGTGTGTGTGAATCACATCTTCTTTATCCATTCATCTGTTGATGGACATAGAGTTTCTTTCCATAGTTTGGCTATTGTGGACATTGCTATTATAAGTATTCGGGTGCATGTGCCCCTTCGGATCACTACTTTTTTTTTTTTAAAGATTTTATGACAGAGTGGCAGGCAGAGGTGGAGAGAAAAGCACGCTCCCCACCAAGCAAGAAAACTGACGCAGGACTCGATCCCAGGACCCTGGGATCACGACCCAAGCTGAAGGCAGGGACTTAACTGACTGAGCCACCCAGGTGTCCCACTACATTTGTATCTTTAGGGTAAATACCCAGTAGCGCAATTGCTGGGTTGTAGGGTAGCTCTGTTTTCAACTTTTTGAGGAACCTCCATACTGTTTTCCAGAGTGTATGCATCAGCTTGCATTCCCACCAACAGTGAAGGAGGGTTCCCCTTTCTCCACATCCTTGCCAACATCTGCCATTTCCTGACTTACTTTAACCATTCTGATTGGTGTGAGGTGGTATCTCACTGTGATTTTGATTTGTATTTCCATGATGCCGAGTGATGTTGAACACTTTTCTTGTGTGTGTTTGCCATGTCTTCTTTGCAGAAATGTCTGTTCATGTCTTCTGCCCATTTCTTGATTGGATTATTCTTTGGGTATTGAGCTTGATAAGTTCTTAATAGATTTTGGATACTAGCCCTTTATCTGATATGTCGTTTGTGAATATCTTTGCCCATTCTGTCAGTTGTCTTTTGGTTTTGTTGACTGTTTCCTTTGCTGTGCAAAAGCTTTTGATCTTGATGAAGTCCCAATAGTTCATTTTTGCCCTTGCTTCCCTTGCCTTTGGTGATGTTTCTGGGAAGAAGTTACTGCAGCTGAGGTTTGAAGAGGTGCTGTTCTTCTCAAGGATTTTGATGGATTCCTGTCTCACATTGAGGTCTTTCATCCATTTTGAGTCTATTTTTGTGTGTGATGTAAGGAAGTGGTTCAGTTTCATTCTTCTGCATGTGGCTGTCCAACTTTCCCAGTGTCAGTTGTTGAAGAGACTGTCTTTTTTCCATTGGACATTCTTTCCTGCTTTGTCAAAGATCGGTTGACCATAGAGTTGAGAGTCTATTTCTGGGCTCTCTATTCTGTTCCATTCATCTGTGTGTGTGTTTTTGATTACAGCTTTGCAAGAGAGGTTGAAGTCTGGAATTGTGATGCCACCAACTGTAGCTTTCTTTTTCAACATTCCTCTGGCTATTCGGTTTCTTCTCTGGTTCCATATAAATTTTAGGATTATTTGTTATATTGCTCTGAAAAAAATTGATGGTATTTTGATAGGGATTGCATTAAATGTGTAGATTGCTTTAGGTAGCATAGACATTTTCGCAATATTTTTTCTTCCAATCCTTGAACGTGGAACGTTTTTCCATTTCTTTGTGTCTTCCTCAATTTCTTTTGTGAGTATTTTATAGTTTCTGAGTACAGATTTTTTGCCTCTTTGGTTAGGTTTATTTCTAGGTATCTTATGGTTTTGGGTGCAATTGTAAATGGGATCAGCTCCTTAATTTCTCTTTCTTCTGTCTTCGTGTTGGTGTTTGGAAATGCAACTGATTTCTGAGCATTGATTTTATATCCTGACACTTAACTGAATTCTTGTGTGAGTTCTAGCATTTTTGGAATGGAGTCTTTTGGGTTTTCCACATAAACTATCATATCATCTGCAAAGAGGGAGGGTTTGACTTCTTCTTTGCCTATTCAGATGCCTTTTATTTCTTTCTGTTGTCTGATTGCTGAGGCTAGAACTTCTAGTACTATGTTGAATAGCAGTGGTGTTAATGGATAGCCCTAACTGTGTTCCTGACCATAGGGGAAAAGCTCTCAGTTTTTCCCCATTGAGAATGATCTATACTGTGGGTTTTTCATAGAGGTTTGTACCCTCTATCCCTGCACTTTGAAGAGTTTTGATCAAGAAAGGATGCTGTACTTTGTCAAATTCTTTTTCATCACTGTTTGAGAGTATCGTATGGTTCTTGTTCTTTCTTTTATTAATGTATTGCATCACATTGATTGATTTGTGGATGTTGAAACATCCTTGTAGCCCAGGAATAAATCCCACTTGATTGTGGTGAATAATCTTTTTAATGTACTGTTGGGTCCTATTGGCTAGTTTTTTGGTGAGAATCCTTGCATCCATGTTCATCAAGGATATTGGTCTGTACTTCTCCTTTTTGAGGGGTCTTTGTCTGGTTTTGGGATCAAGGTAATGCTGGCCTCCTAAAGTGAGTTTGGAAGTTTTCCTTCCATTTCTATTTTTTGGAACAGTTTCAGAAGAATAGGTATTAATTCTTCTTTAAATGTTTGGTAGAATTCCCCTGGGAAGGCGTCTGGCCCTGGGTTCTTTTTTGTTGGGAGATTTTTGATGACTGCTTCAATCTCCTTACTGGTTATGGGTCTGTTCAGGTTTTCTGTTTCTTCCTGGTTCAGTTTTGGTTGTTTTTATGTCTCTAGGAATGCATCCATTTCTTCCAGATTGTCAAATTTGCTGGTGTGTTGTTGCTCATAATATGTTCCAATAATTGTATTTATTTGGTGTTGGTTGTGATCTCTCCTCTTTCATTCATGATTTTAATAATTTGGGTCCTTTCTCTTTTCTTTTTGGTAAGTCTGGCCAGGGGTTTATCCAGCTTATTAATTCTTTCCAAGAACCAGCTCATAGTTTCATTGATCTGTTCTACTGTTCTTTTGGTTTCTATTTCATTGATTTCTGCTCTGATGTTTATGATTTCTCTTCTCCTGCTGGGTTTAGGCTTTGTTTGCTGTTCTTCCTCTAACTCCTTTAGGTATAGGGTTAGGTTGTGTACTTGAGACCTTTCTTGTTTCTTGAGAAAGTCTTGTGTAGCTATATACTTTTCTTTCAGGGCCGCCTTTGCTGTGTCCTAAAGATTTGAACAATTGTGTTTTCATTTTCATTTGTTTCTATGAATTTTTTTCAATTCTTCTTTAATTTCCTGGTAGGCCCATTCATTCTTGAGTAGGATGCTCTTTAGCCTCCATGTATTTTCCTTTCCATCTTTCCTTTTGTGGTTGAGTTCTAGTTTCAAAGCATTGTAATCTGAAAATATGCAGGGAATGATCCCACTCTTTTGGTACTGGTTGAGACCTGATTTGTGACCCAGGATGTGATCTCTTTTGGAGAATTTTGCATGTGCACTCGAGAAGAATGTGTATTCTATTGCATTGGGATGGAATGTTCTGAATATATCTGTGATGTCCTTCTTTTCCAGTGTGTCATTTAAAGCCTTTATTTCCTTGTTGATCTTTTGCTTAGCTGATCTGTCCATTTCAGTGAGGGTGTGTTAAAGTTTTAAGTTTTATTGTCGATGTGTTTCTTTGATTTTGTTATTAATTTATTTATATAATTGACTGCTCCCATGCTAGGGGCATAGATATTTATAATTGTTATATCTTCTTGTTGGACAGATCCTTTAAGTATAATATAGTGGCCTTCCTCATCTCTTATTATAGTCTTTAGCTTAAAATCTAATGTAACTGATGTAAGGATTGCCACCCCAGCTTTCTTTTGACGTCCATTAGCATGGTAAATTTTTTTCTACCCCCTCACTTTAAATCTGGAGATGTCTTTGGGTCTAAAATGAGTTTCTTGTAGACAGCATATTGTTGGGTCTTGTGTTTTTAATCCATTCTGATATGCTGTGTCTTTTGATTGGGGCATTTAGCCCACTTACATTCAGGGTAACTATTGAAAGGTATGAATTTAGTGCCATTGTATCGCCTATAAAGTGACTGTTACTGTATATTGTCTCTGTTCCTTTCTGATCTGTACTTTTAGGCTTTTTCTTTGCTTAGATGACCACCTTTCAATATTTCCTGTAGGGATGGTTTGGTGTTTGCAAATTCTTTTAATTTTTGTTTGTTCTGGAAGCTTTTTATCTCTCCTTCCATTTTCAATGAAAGCCTAGCTGGGTGTAGTATTCTTGACTGCATATTTTTCTTGTTTAGTGCTCTGAATATATCATGCCAGTCCTTTCTGGCCTGCCAGGTCTCTGTGGATAAGTCTGCTGCCAATCTAGCATTTCTACCATTGTATGTTATAGACCTCTTGTCCCAAGCAGATTTCAGGATTTTCTCTTTTTCCCTAAGATTGTAAGTGTTATTATTAGATGATGAAGTATGGACCTATTTTTATTGATTTTGAGGGGGAGTTCTCTCTGCCTACTGGATTTTGATGCTTGTTTGCCATATTAGGGAAATTCTCTGTTATAATTTGCTGCAATATACCTTCTGTCCTTCTCTCTTCTGACCATTTTTTAATCAAGAAATTTTTCCTTTTGCTATTGAGTTGTATGAGTTGTATGAGTTCTTTATATATTTTAGATATTAACCCCTTATCAGATATAGATCATCTTTGCCTTATGATCGGGTTGTGTCCTGGTAAACCCACTGTAAGTTGAAAATATTATTAAGTTGAAAACAACATTTAATACGTCTAACCTACCAAACATCATAGCTTAGCCTAGCCTACTGTAAATGTGCTGAGAACACTAATTTGCTTACTGTTGGACAAAATCATCGCACAAAAGCCATTTCACCTATTTTGTAAGAAAGTTTGGAATATTTCAAGTAATTTATTGAATACTTTACTGAAAGTGAAAAACAGAATGATTCTGAGGGTACAGAATGGTTTTATAAGTATTTTAGTCATTCATCCTCATGGTTGTGTGGCTGATTGGGTGCTGTGACTAGCTGTTGCTGCCTAGAATCACTAGAGAGTATAGTACCACATTTTGCTATCCTAGGGGAAAAAGTCAAAATTTAAACTCAAAGTATGGATTCTGCTGATGTGTGTGTAGCTTTTGCACCATTGGAAAGCTGAAAAATTAAAAGTCAAATCATTGGATGTCAGGGACTGTTTGTATATGATTTGCAAGTTTCTCTAAAGGTTGACTTTTCATTTTGTTGATGGTTCCTTTGCTCTGCAGAATTTTTTTCAGTTTGGTGTAGTCCCACTGTTTATTTTGCTTTTGTTGCCTTTTTGTGATACCATATCCAAAAAATCATTACCAAGACCAATAACAACAAGGTCCATCTGTTTCCTAGGAGTTTCTGGGTTCAGGACTTACATTCATATGTGTAATCCATTTTAAGTTAATTTTTGTATAAGATGTAAAATGTTGGTAAAGCTTTATTCATTTGCATATGGCTGTCCCATTTTCCCATTTAATTGAAGAGACTGTTCTTTCCGCATTGTATATTCTAAGAATATATCAATTCCTTTTGTCAGGAATTGATAATATATATGTGGGTTCATTTCTGGGCTCTCTGTTCTTTTCCATTGGTCTATGTGTCTGTTTTCATGTTGATACCATACTGTTTGGATTATTATATCTTTGTAATATAATTTGAAATCAGGGAGCATGATGCGTTCTCCTTCATTTTTTGCCAGGATTGCTTTGGCTTTCAGAGTCTCTTGTGATGTCATATAAATCTTAGGAGTGTTCTATTTCCTTGAGAAATGCCATTGGAATTTTAATAGAGATTATATTGAATCTTTAGGTTGCTTTGGTTGGTCTGGACATTTTTACAATTTTAATCTTTCCAATCCATGAGCAAAGGAGCTCTCTCCATTTACTTGTGTCTTCTTAAGTTTCTTTCATTAATGTATTGTAGTTTTCAGTGTACAATATATAGTTTTCAATGTGTAGTTTTTTGCCTTTTTGGTTAAATTCCTAAGCATTTTATTTCTTTGATGCCATTGTAGATGGGATTTTCTTAATTTCTCTCTTACAATTTGTTATTAGCATATACAAATGCAACAAATTTCTATATATTAATCTGATATCCAGCAACTTTATTGAATTCAGTTATTCTAACAGGTTTTTGGAGGAGTCTTTAGGGTTTTGTATATATAATATCATGCTGTTTGCAAATAGTGACAGCTTTACTTCCCTTCTGATTTGATGCCTTTTATTTCTTTTTATTACCTAATTGCTCTGCTAGGACTTCTAATACTATTGAATAAAAGTGTCAAGAATGGGTTTTGTTGTGTTGTTCATGATCTTAGAGGAAACACTTTGAACTTTTTACTAATGAGTATAATGTTAGCTTTTGGGTTGACATTTATGGCCTTTATTATGTTTAGTTATGTGCCTTCTATAACCCAGTTTTGAGAGCTTTTATCATAAATGGATGTTGAATTTTGTCATATGCTTTTTCTGCATTGTTGGAGTGATCATATGCTTTTAATCTTCCATCTGTTAATATAGTATATCACTCTGATGGTTATTAAACTACCCTTACATCCCCAGAATAAATCCCACCTGATCATGGTATATGATCCTTTTAATGTTATTGTTTTAATTCAGTTGTGAGGCTGATTTATAACAACCTATTCAGTTTGTTTCAAGTTGATAGTGCAAGTTTGAACACATTCCTAAAACTCTGCATTTTTACCCTCCCTCATGTTATTGGTGTTACACTTTGTCTTTTAATCTCATGTGTCCATTAATTAATTATTGTACTAATTTTTATTCCACCTTTGTCTTTAACCGTCATATTAGCTTTATAAGGGATTAAGTCACTACCCTTTAGTATACACTTACCTTTACTAGTAAGGAGTTTCACTTTCATATGTTTTCCTATTACTAAATAGCACTCTTTCTTTTTAGAATAAACAAGTCCCTTTAACATTTCTAGTATGGCCAGTTTGAAGCCTTTGGCTTTTTGTGTGTCTGGAAAAATGTTGTCTCTCTCAATTTCAAAGAACACTTTTGCCAGGTAAGATAGTCTTGGTTGGACGTTTTTTTTACTTTCAGTACTTCGAATATATTGTGCCAGCTCTCTTATGGCCTGCAAATTTCTGCTGAAAAATCTGCTGATAGTCTAATGGGAGTTCCCTTGTACTTAACAAGTTGTTTTTCTCTTGCTGCTTTTAAGATTCTCTCCTTTTCTTTAATTTTTGACATTTTAATTATAATGTGTCTTTCTAATGGCTCTCTTTAGGTTCATCTTTTTGGATCTCTGTGGGTTTCCTGTCAGGATTTACTGATTTTTTATGGCTGAATGTTTCCACAGTTCTGTATCCATTCATCTGACTGTGGACACATAGATTGTTTCTTTGTGTTGGCTGTCATAATAAGGCTGCTGGGATCATGAGGTGCAGTTACCTCTTTGACATAGTGCTTTTTATTTCCTTTGATTATAATCCTAGAAGTGGAACTGCTGGATCATTTGGATTCTACTTTTTAAATGTTTGAGGAAGCTTCATACTGTTTTTCATAGTGGTCCTACCAGTTTACAGTGTGGGCATCAGCTTAATGGAGGAGGCCATGAGCAAATGAGCCATTGCTGAAAATCTCCAGTATTAAACAATACAGGCTAAGCCTTATAGCTTGGCTTCATAGGCAGCTGCTGACTTGTACCAGGGGCACAGGGAAGCTGTCACAGCCCCCTCCTCTCAATACAACCAGCTCCATTTGTTGAATCCTTGAAATTCTGTTTAGTTAAGGCTATTCTAACCTTTTAAAAAAAGTCAAAGTGTTTTTTGGCATAAGCACTAAATCCTTATCTACTTAAAAACTGCATCCCATTCCCAAGCATTTATTGAGCACCTCCTGTATGCATGGTATTCACTGGGTAGAGTAGTGATTCTCAAACTTTTTTGCTTGCCTACCTCTTATAAGAATTTTGAAAATCTTTGTATCTCACACATTTAGAATTTATATAAAAAATTGTTTCATCACTCATTTAAATGTATCCAAAGAAATCAAAACACTGCATTGATTTGGAATACTGTCATCATTATTTTAAAAATGTAGATAAGCTCTTTTTTTAACAAGTAGAAAATTTACATCACTTTTCTCCCTGACCCTGTATGTCCCTTTCACTTGTCCCACAAAATTTTATCCTAATGCCACACATTTAATGCTGGTGGTGATATTGTAATGATCTTCCCACAAAAATAATGTATATAATTTAAATGTTCTTGGAAAAAATTTCTTGTGATCTTATAAAGGGACTAAATATTACGGATTTTACAGGATTGGACAGTTATCACACTTATAATATATAGTTGATCCAACCAATAAATATTTTACAAATTTAATAACTATTAAGGAGAAAGTGTTCTTGGAACTGTATCTATGGATACTGTATTTTGGGAACTGTATCCCATCTATGGGATAGATAGAGATCGAGATAGCAGTTTTAACAATTAACTCAAGTTCATAAGATTAGTTTGACTTACTGTTAAAATAAGGCAGTGTTTAGCATCCCATATTTGTAAATTTACAGGCATAAGTACTGGGAACATCTTGTTCACCAATAGTAAGTGGAAATGGAAAGGATTCTGTTAAAGCAACATCACTCAGTCCTCTGAGCTCTTAAGTGCCAACAGTCACCTAGTAATCTGTCACCAATTCATTTTAATGCACGTTTTATTTTACAGTTGTTTTAGATTGACAGAAAAGTTACAGAGACAGTACAGAGAGTTCCTCAATACCCCTCACCACGTTCCCCATCATAACATCTTCCATCACCCCGGTACACTGGTCACAACTAAGAAATTGGCCGTGGCTGTGAGGTCCATTGGCCTTTTCTTTAATGGTCTCTCAGCTGTTCAGTCAGTTTGGTTTTTCTCCCATTTTGGTGAAAGCACAGAATTAGAAACATCTGAGTAGTGAAAGCATTTGTCATCCAGCCTTTCCCTTTCTTGTTTCCTGGAAAGTGTATCAACAAAGGCTTACTAAGACTTACAACGTCCCTGTAGGTTATACCTTGCACTCTTGGGTTCCCTTTTACTGGTCAGATCTGGTATGCTGAAAGAATTAGGACAACCAGAATGCTATCATTTTAACCTAGCTTTGTTAATGCCCTGTTTCTTGATGAGATGCCTTTTGTCTCAGCATTTATATCCAAACCTTGGAGCTTAGATTTAGCTCACTGAATTCACAGAACACGTTCCAGTTTGGCTGTAGACCTTAGTTAAAGCAGCCCTTCTTGTTAAAGCAGACCATAAAACTAGACTATTTTTTCAGTGTAAGCAAAAATGTTAATGTGTGAATGATTGTGAATCCCTAAACAGGCACAGACTTTGCCCTGAGTTAGTGGGTCCAGAGCCTTAAGGAAGTCTCTGGAATACCTCTCAGCCTCTGCCTTCTTGGTTTGCTCGCACAGGAGCATCCCCTCAAGAGTGATGTACTTTTTTTTTTTTTTTTTTTTAGATTTTATTTATTTATTTGACAGACGGAGATCACAGAGAAGCAGGCAGAGAGGAGGATTCAGGCTCCTGCCTGCTGAGCAGAGAGCCCGATGTGGGGCTCGATCCCAGGACCCTGGGATCATGACCTGAGCTGAAGGCAGAGGCTTTAACCCACTGAGCCACACAGGTGCCCCTGATGTACTTTTTTTTAAAAAGATTTTATTTATTTATTTGACACAGAGAGATCACAATTAGGCAGAGAGGCAGGCAGAGAGAGAGGGGGAAGCAGGCTCCCTGCTGAGCAGAGAGCCCGATGTGGGGCTCAATCCCAGGACCCTGAGATCATGACCTGAGCGGAAAGCAGAGGCTTTAACCCACTGAGCCACCCAGGCGCCCCAAGTGATGTACTTTTTCATAGCAACTGGGGGGAAGGGAAAAGGTGGAGTGTCTAAACACAAACTACTATCCTCAGTCCATGATATATCTGAAGGCGGACATCCCCCAGTGAGACAAAATACCCATTTCTGATACTGTCCTCCTACTTAATAGAAATGCATGAAAGACTCTGTAAAGCCCTGTATCCCTACTTCTGGGGGTGGGGGCTGCCAGGCCAGTAATGGGAAGTGGGACCAGGGTGGTGGTACAAGGAGATGGGGCGTGAGACTTCTGTCACAAGTGCATATCACTCAGGGCCTATGAGTTTCAGGAAAAGTCCATTAGAAAGTTGAGGGTCTTGAAATTAAACCTCTGGGGACAATGTAGCTTGCAGGGCTCTTGGGAACCCCAGGGTATACATACTTGAGTCTAGTTGGGATGGGGACTAGCGTCACCCCCCATGAGCGTGCTGATAGCTGTGCCTACCAGGAGGGCAGGGAATCCCTGGGAATAGCAGGGCTCACCAACACCCCACCTCAGGGATCCTTCTCCACAGCTGGTTTCTCAAAGGACAGTCAGGGAGTGTCTTACCTCCTGGGCTGGGAAAGGGTGGAGAGTTATGGTCCTCGGTCTGACATTTGGCTCTTTGAGAACTCATGATCAGAAACAATTCGCTTTCCCCTCTCAAACTTGTACAGTGTGTCCACATCTAGAAAATGAAGACCCTTAAGAGACTTTTAATTGGTCTAAGTTAATGAAAGTAATTATTGTAGATTATCACTCTGCAATACAGTTGTGCCTTTAAGTAGCAGTATTTTGAGATTACACAGTGATGAAACTACTCTTGGTAGAACTACTGGACTTCACAGAGCCTGTGGCTCCTACTTTGAGAAAGGCCAGAAACTGGTGGTGCTGTAGTTGCCTGTTTTCTGCAGGATGATGGGCAGGGCCTGGGAGCCACCTCCCTGTTAGAGAAGCCCAGATTCCTTGGGTATCTGCTGTGGGGCCTCACAGTGACTCTTGTATTTGTGCAAGAAGAAGCAGGGGGAAGTCAGCAAGGCCGCCAGCGCTGATAGCACCACCGAGGGTACGCCGGCCGACGGCTTCACGGTCCTCTCCACGAAGAGCCTCTTCCTCGGACAGAAGGTAGGCAGATGCGCGGCCTCAGTTGGCTCGTGGCCCTGGGACAGTCAGGTGGAGGCCACCTCTGCTGCAGGAAGGCCTGGGGATTCCCAAAGGCCGCTCCTGGCCTGGTGGGTGTGGGTGGAAGAGCGGGCGGCAGGGACTTGCGGGATGGTCTCAGGGAGGGCCTCCGCAGGAGCACTGGGGGAGACTGTCTCCAGGGTGGGAAGAGGAGATAGGGCTAAAAAGAGGGAAGGCTGCTCCTGTGGTGGGAGTTAGCGGGGGAGGGGGACAGTGACAGCCTGGGATTAGTCTGTGGAAGGAGCTGCTAATGGGATAAATGGGTCATGTAGCTCCGGCCAGAAAAACAGCCTGAAGTCAAAGTTGGGTCTTGGAAAAGGAAAGGTCTAGCAGGCAGCCTGCTGGCTCCCTGCTTGCTGTGGAGGGCCCTGCAGGCAGAGCCTCTGATAGGGGCGGGATTGTTTCTAGACGTCCTTAAGTAACGGGACACTGAGCCACCTCTCGACTTTCCTCAAGCCAATCTTTTGTTTGTTTTAACCGTGGGCACTGTATTTTCAGCCATCCCAGTGATGCAGCTTTGCCAGGACGCCATGGTTTTGTAAAAAGATGATTCACTTTTGTTGAAAATAAAAATGATGCAAAGGCTTTTAAGACCTAAGAGTAAGAGTTAATTAATATTTCTCTATTAACACCCAAAAAGGGGGGGGGGTGGAGAGAGAGGGAATTCCACTTCTCTTAATTTTTTTAATCCTTCATGAAAGAAAATGAAAGGCATGAATTTGACCTTCCGTGTAAATTGCTTTGTGGCTAACAGTTTGGTTCTGAAGCTGCATCATTTTTACAACCTCACTGTCAATTTTCTTTCGCATCTCAAGTGACACAGCCCTCCTGCTCCTGCCTTGCAAGTGCTCCTCCTCCCCTTCCCCCTCCTTCCTGTCCTGATTGCACTCAGGCTCTCATGATGCATTTCCGGTGGTGGACCCTGTGTTCCAGCAAATAACCATCGCCGCTGACATTTTATAACCATTATCTGTATTTTGTATGCATTTTTCAAAGGAAAAAAAAAAGCAGCAGCGCTTATCATCTTAAGGTCTGGGGCTTTGCAAGTTTTCGTTTAAGATATTTTTTATTTATTTTAAAAATTTCAACTCAGCAGAGAAGGCAACCACCTGGGTCTGCTTTCACGCCCTTTAATGTGTCCTTTGGGTCATATATTGGACGTTAACGTGAGCCGTCGTCCCATTTGCTGGGGTTTGGTGCTGCTCAGGAGGCACTCCGGTGTGCTTTAGATCCCCAGTGTAGACCGTCTGCTGGACTGGCAAGCCTGCCATGCCGGTAGAGCTGTTCAGTCCCTCCCGCCGTCCCCACCATCCCTCACCCTTTCGTCCACCCCACCTTTGGGTGCCCCGACCCTGGCCTCTCCCTTCCCTCTTGGTTCTTGCTGCCTTCTCCAAAGCCAGCCTCCTCTCAGACCTCCTCGCACCCCCTGACCGGATGAAGTCAGGTATTTCCAGAATAGCCACACTCAGCCACGCCAGTTCCACAAATACTGACGGTACTCCATTCTGGGGCGGGGGGACTAGACAGCTCTAGAGAAGTACTGATACTGTCTAATAACTTATGGGGGCGGGGCAGTCCTTTAGTGTTTTTTAAGAACAGGAAAATGGAAGAGGAGACTTGACTGAGAAACTCACGTGCCCATTACTGATGTCCTGGCTTTGGAAGGGAGATCTGAGAGGACGGGTTGAGCTGAACACAGGGTAGAATGGCCCGCTGTCAGAGAGGGAGCGGAGTGCAGACCTAGAAAGACCACCCACCGGCTTTCCCACGTCCCACAGTCAGAGGTCAGCAGGGAAAAGGGGCACCAGCTCCCACAAGGCTGCACTCCACGTTAGTGTGCTTCCAGATTAATGACCTGAGATCCACACATCCAGGACAGGGCACCCCCAAATCCAGGGCCGCACATGCCCTTCTCCCCAAATGTGGCATTGCAGAATAAGGTGGCACTTCAGGTCAGCCTGGGCCCCAGCATCAGCAGTGTGCCGGCAGCCCTTCCTGGAACCCTGGCGTCTGAGGGGTGACATGCAGCTAGTGTTGGTTGTCCGGAGTGCTTTTTGCAAGCAGTACTTTCTGGCCCTTGATTGGCTGTTACCATGGGGTGAAAGTCATGGCATATAATGCAACAGGGGCAAGAGCCCTAAAGCTGACGTGACTTTTCCCACAAAGCACATTTTAAAATGTCATTCTTACAGACGACAGTTTTGACTTAGACTTTTGGAAATGTCCTAAGAAGGGTACCCCAGAACGAAGACCATAGAGTGCCCGGTATTCTTTGAATCTTGTTTTCCCATCTGTGACAGTGAAACCGAGGCTTGACTCTTGCAAGCAAGTGATAGTAGAGAAAGGTAATAGGGTGATCTGCCTGGCCCTGCCAGGCCCGGTTGCTAAGCTACTCTCAGGAGAAGCCAGCCCAGGGTTGAGGAGGCTGGGATCTTGTTATTGTTGATGATCAAGTCTCAGGAGTAATCGTCCTCGTGACTCTGCTTTTATCCAGTGTTCACACACATTGTTGATGAGTTGTTTTAAAAAAGGAGATGGTTCTGTGAATCTGAATCCACCACATGTTTTTGCTTTGTGGTTCAACAGAGATTCACAGCTTCCTTTCAGAGATTTAAAAACCTGACGGTTTTATTGCCAAAAAATTTCTTCCAGGGTGTACTTCTAGAAATCTGGGTCAGTGGCAGTAAATGATGTAAGGCTTTCTTGGAAGGGTCATTATTATTTGAAGGAGTAGGGAAGGCAGCATGAGGAGGCTACGAGTGAGTCTCCAGGCCGCCCCCAGACCGTTAGGATCGGAGCCACAGCCCTGTAGGCCACTGAAGGTGGGGGGCGGGGTACCATGGGTGTTCTCCCTCCAGACACATACACCTGACTCGCAGGGGCTGGCACAGTGTCAGGAGAGAGGGAGCGAAGAAAGCAGCAGTGAGGAGGGAGGGGTTGACGCTCTCTTTCTACCCTATGGCTGAACAGTGCTGGCTTAGCTCCTGGGCCTCCAGCAGGGCCTGCCTGTGTCCTTCTCTTTGTGTGACAGGTTCTAGCCAGAGACGCACCAGATGCCACCTCCAGACCTTTGGGAGACCTGAAGGGTGTGCAGGGTAGGCAGCAGAGCACAGATAAAGAAGCCCCTTCATCCCAGAGGCAGGGCAGGCGTGGGCCATGGAGAAAACGTAGTTCTCCATCAGGGGCTACAAACAGTTTTGTGGAACACCTCACCCTTTCCATCTACCTTGGTTGAAATGGACTTTGGGGTCAGGACAAGAGTGACATTTTGTAGGCTAGCACAAGGAAATGCAGCTGGTCATTCTTCTCCCTTCCTTGCCTATCATGAGGCCATGAGAGACACCAAAATTGAAAATTATAGGCTAGATCCAACGTGTCACTCAGATACTGTTTATCAAATACATTCATTTCCTAAAATTGAGTTTTTGACTATATATATATATATATAAATAGGGTTCCTGTAAGCCAAGTAGGTAATGTCAAGGCATAGCCCACATGTCTGTCTAGTAGTTCCAAGCCATGGCTCCTTCCCTATCACTGGCAGGCCACCTGACCTGCTGTAAGTGATGGGGGCCAGCCTTCCCTTCCAGAAGGCCAGGTTGGCCCTGAGCTACCTCAGGTCCAAGCCAGGCCAAGGGCCCAGGTCCCGAGCTCTGGCATTTCTGTTAGCCCTACTTTAAGAGAAGGGAGATGGCCATTTCACCTCAGAGTTGTTAGGAGGCTTGACATTCAAGTTCAACTCCGTGTCCCTCTAGCAACCTGAGCACCATCTCAGGCATTGTGTGGCACTCGGGGCTAAGAGTCAGCCACACTCTGCCTTCTAGGAGCTTCTAGTAATGAGTTCAGTCATGAGTAGAAAACAAGCAGTAGAGGGAAGAAGTGGGCATAATAGAGGGGGACACTGGCTGTAGTAGAGCCAATGGAGAGTAATCAGGGCCCAGAAGTGGAAGGGTCTTGTAGGACACGGGCTAAGTCCCCTTCTTCCAGTCCCACAGTCACGTAGGACCCTCTCCTGCTCTGTAACTGGAAGTCCCCCTTGGTCACTCTTAACAGTGGCCAATAATCTTCGGATATTTTAAATTCCCCATACTGTGGATTAAAACTTGTTTTTCCATAATTTCCAGTGATGAGATAGGGGAGTAGTGACCTTTTTCAAATTCTGAAATCATCAGTAACCCTCCTCCCTACGCCCCACCTCTCAGAGAATCAGACTTAATATGAGAATATGCGCAGCTGTGCAGAGATCTTGTCTCTAGGGGAGGAGGGGATAGGACTTCCTAGGACAGGCCATCTTTCCTGGTCCTGCCAGGCCAATCTGTGCATAGCCACCGGACCACAGGATCCTTGTCAGTCCGCTGCACGCATGGCCTATTTGTATGTCATGCTCACGGGGTTTCTTCTCCTGTCCATAGGAGCTGTGGCCTTTGTTCTTGACCATTTCACTGTTGGCTTCTGTCCATGGGCCTGCCTGCCCAAGCCAAGCTGGTTACCCATTTGTCTTTCCAGAGTGCCTGCCCCGGCTTGTCCTTTCCCCTCCCCACCCCTTCCTCTCGCAGATATACACAGAGTAATCCCCCCACCGGAAACACATGCTTTATAGTCCAGAGGTGGTTTTTAACAAATACTTCAATATATTTAACCGTACCAAAACTGTTCTGCAGCTCAGACCCTCAGCCTGGACCAGTGCTGAGCCTGCTGCCCAGCATAGGCAGAAAAGCAAGAGTCAGGCATAGGGGAGAGTGAGACAGTCCTCCCTTAGCCGTGAGTTCTCCTGGCTGGTGGTAGTGGCTCCCTGCGGTGCAGCGGTCTGGACTTCCAAGAGTGGGACCCCTCTTGTCAGGAAGATGAGGAGTCCAGAGGGAACTGGGAATTCTCCAAGGAATTTGTTTGGAAGCTCCCTGCCACCCCTCTTCCCCCACCCCCCCAAGTTTCTCCAGAGATCCCATTCCCCAGGCAGAGTCAGAGATAGTCTTCTGGGGTCTTCCCTGCTAGCTGAATCAGAGCCCATGGAAATAGCTGGTTTTCCAATGAGGTGATTACAAATTAAGTTCAGAAGCATCTATACCGTTGGGGAAAAGTAGTGTGAATTTTAAGGATTTGAACATACATATTTTTAAACAAACAGGAAAGCAAACTCATAGTCCTTTCCAAGTATCCTCCTCCATACCACACCAAATCAAGTGGTGCTTTCCCTTTTTCCTCCTTTCCCTTCATCCTCAACAACCTCCTGCTACTTCATAGTGTAGGATTTGGGGGTGGGTTTTTTTTGGGTGGGAGGCAGGGAATATTAGCTTGAGTTTTTGTAAACAGCATTTGCTTAAAGTTAGATTCAAAGATGCAGTACTTACATATCATGATCAAACCCTCTAACTTATCCTGAATCCTGACCCATTCACTTGCCTTCCTGGAGCGCCCCCTCCCCCTTCTGTCTGTGCCCACCCACACCCCTTCTTCCTGAACACAGCACTTAGCCCCTCACCCTGGTCTCTTCTCTGCCACTGTCCCAGCCTCAGAGCCTGTAGTGCAGACAGCTGTGCTCTGTGAGACCTCCCCCCCACCGGTGGGCTTCCTCCAGCTTTGGGGATGTTGGCAGTCCACTAAAGCCCCCAGACCCCAGGAAGTCCCTGTGGAGAAAACCTGTTCCTCTTCTACCTTCCAGGCCTAACTAGAAAGGGAGCCGATTGCCCTGTGGCAGGGCCTGGCTGAGTCTTTCCCCAGCCCAGCGTAGGACCAGATTTATTTCCCCAAGTGCTTTCTCACAGAGGATGAGTTTTGGCTTAAGTGGGTCCTTTTTTTTTTTTTTTTTTTGATAATCTACTGAGTGCTTCTGGGAATGAGAAATGTGGGTTTATATTTCTGGTGCTTAGAGAGTGTCAGGTTTTCTGTTTGGTTTTGTTTTCAACAAAACATTTGGCCCCAGCAGTTCAGTGCCTTGAAGCGAAGTTGCCAGGAGCCTCCCTGCCAAGCGTCTGCGTATGGCCCTCTCGTCCGAGTGTGCACCTCAGCTCCTGCCCTGCTGGGCCCTGCGGCTGCGGGCTGCTCATCCAGCCCCGGGCACAGTTGATCCCAGGCACCGGCTCCTCTGGGGGCTGCTTAGGCATCGCTCTTTGCTGCAGCTGAGGGGAATTCATGTCACTGAAAGATAAGCATCGTTACAGAGAGAGAGAGAGAGAGAGAGAGAGCAAGCCAGCGAGCGCACTTTGCTTCAGGCACTGGTATGTAAGAACAGGAGGGGAGAGAGTAGGACCCTGCACAGTGGTCCTGGGCCAGCTAAGTCCTCTTCCCCTTCTGACAGCTGAATCTAGAATTCAGGGCTTCTCTTCAGCCAGAGGGTTCCTATAGCAATGGGCTATCTGTGAGGAGGGAACCCATTCAGTGACTCTTCAAAAAAAAGCCAGTTGGTTTTGTGCTCATGAAACTAGAGGAAATACTTGACCCAGAGGGGCTCAGCAAAGTGCAACTCTTGAAGGGCCACCGTCTCGCAGGAGAGCAGCTCTTTCTCGTCCTGTCCTTTACTAGAACTTTGGTATTACGTGACTAATAGGCACGTAAAATTAGATGTTACTAAGCCATAGACCATCTCGCTCTTGGCCATCTCTGAGCAGGGCAGGGGTCAGCCAGGAGGCAGGGTGAGGGAGACACCCTGAAAGACCATGACCACTTGGAGGAGAATGGCAGAGCTCCTAGGGCTTTCCCAAACCAGCTAGGACTTGTGTACCATCCTGGGGCTCAAAGAGGAGGTCACATATACCGCCCTCCCACCCCCGGCAGTGAACACTCTGATTCTGGGTCCTGATAGCTGCTGTTACTTTGTTTCTTCAAGGGGAAGTGGATCTACCAGTCCACATGGCTTATGCCTCCCTTTTACCCCGAGCCTCACCCAGCAGGTCCTGGACCCTCAGCCTAGCTTGCTTCCTTCCAGCATCCTGAGCAGCACTTGAGTCTTGTCTGAAACGGATTCGTTTTAGCCAGCGACTCCCCATCCCCCTCTGCACCCAAGACAGCTGGAGTGTTCCCTGTCCTCCATCTGTATCCCAAGGCTCACTTCTCTGTGACTTCCCGGCTGTCCTGTTATTTCCCACCTCATGCTTTTCTTTTCAGCTGAACCTTATTCACAGTGAAATCAGTAATTTAGCCGGCTTTGAGGTGGAGGCCATAATCAATCCTACCAATGCTGACATTGACCTTAAAGATGACCTAGGTAATTGGGGATGGGGTTTGGCACCGCCAGCTGTCAGATGAAAAGTTATGGAGCCCAGAATTTAGGCTTTTCATCTTCTCAAACTTCAGGGGGTCAAGCCAAATTCCCAAATCCAAGATGGACATTTGAGGATAAACCCCGAATGTTTACTCACGCCAAGCCATTTCAAATGGAAGTGATCTGATGATGTTTCATTAAGTGCAATTGGCTACTTTCCCTGGTTGGTCAATATACTGCTATCTAAATTCTCTTCCATAATGATCATACTGACTGCTGGTTACCTGGGAGGGATTTTTAAAAAATGTGTTTGTTTTTTTTTTTAGAACTGAAAAACCTCAGGTTGCTACAAAATGATAGTTTCTCCATTTAAGCCTTAATTAGAAATGACAAAGCTTAGACTGAATTGAAGAGCCAATTAAACTGCATCGGTTCATCATTGGCTTTAATCCACCAGCAAATTGGTTTCCCCCAAATTTACCACCTACTCAGCATTTCCTATGACCGAAAACAGTATATGACTGCATGCCAACTTCGTGAATTATTTGATTAGAGGATAATATTGAACATCTCTGAGGGAGTTCCTACAGAGGAAAGCTCTGCCCCAGAGCTATGGTGTCTGCCCAGCTCAGGGCAAGGGAAGAGGTACTGCTCAGGTGTCCCAGTCTGTGGCTTGATGTTTGCACAGAGGAACTGTCCGCTCAGGGGCTCAGTGAAGGCTCCTGTCTTCCTAGCTGTGAGCCTTGCCAGGCGCAGCAGATGAGCTAATGCCCACTGAGGCAGCCTCTTGCCTGATGCTGACCTAGGTATGTTTTTGAAGCCTTTTGTTTCCACCTTGTTTCCACAGTTTCCACTGTGTCAGGTAGCAGCATCTCTTACCAGCAGAGATGCTCATTCTAGAGCCTGGGCCCAATCCTCGCAAACCAGATATAATTGTGGGCTGGAAACATGAGAACAGGGACTCAAGAATGCCCTGCCCAAACTTATTTTCCACCCATATACTTTCTTCATGCAGATATTTTCTTTAAGAAAAAAAAAAAAAGGCCATAAACTAGAAAAGGCAGGGATCAAACCTAAAGTATGTTTTTATATGTAAAATACATGAAAATAAGATTGGCTAGAATAAACGGCAAACCTGAAAAAATATTTTTACCCATTGAGGGGGAAGATAAAGGCAGTTTTCTATGCACACATACTGTTTTCTTGGTTTTCAAGAGATGGCCCTCAAAGGCGGACAAAACGATGCATGCCCTAAGACTAAAACCCCTGCTCTGAATGTTGCTGCCGACAAAATGGAGAAACTTGTCATTGTGGTTGGCCTGATAGTCCACATTTTTTTTAAAACAGATGCCATGTTTTTAGTAGTCTTCTCAATGGGGTGCCAGTTTTAGAGGCTTTTGCGAAGTGAAATGGGGCATTCGTTGTTTTGTTCTTTCTTTTAATCTTTGGAAATGATCTCATGTGTGTGTTTCTCTTTTTTTGGACATGTCATTCAAATGTTTAATTTAAACATGTCACATTTGATATTCCTCCTCCTCCTCCTCCTCTTCCTCACCCCCATCCACATGTGCGCACACTTCGTGGACTGATTGCCCCTTGGGCTCATATGTTGGAATCGACCAGGTAGGCCAGCCCTGCCATTGGGCCTTAGTAAATGTGCCTGTGCGTGGGTCTCGGTCCAACACAGTTGATATACATTTGTTTACCTGTTATAGTTGCAAGTTGTACAGGCTGACATTGCCTCGATCGACAGTGATGCTGTCGTTCACCCGACAAACACTGACTTCTACACCGGTGGTGAAGTAGGTAATGCCTAGCCGGGTGCTGCCGAGTGTGTGTGTGCATGGTCAGTCGGCCGCCGCAGACAGCTTGATCCTTTGACAGCTATGCAGGGCTGCATTCATTTCACACTTCCAGCCGTCCTGACCTTCCCGAGGTCTCCCGTCCCTGGGCTGTGACCACGAGAAATCGACAGCTAGCTGTCCGCCAGGGTGCCTCCCACAGCTCCCAGACAGATGGGCACACTTCTGGTTTGGAAACTGGTTCAGCAGCGTCCTTTCTGCATTTGCTTCACGAGGCGCAGCTTTGTTGGAGACTGGGTTCACCCTGGATTCAGCTGCCAGGGAGATGGGCCGAGCGGCTGCCAAGCCTACTTCGGTGAGGTCCGGGCATCTGGATGTTTTGGCAGGAAGGCACAGGGTTAGAGCTAGGTGGAAGGGGCTTAAATCCCAGCCTTGCCGTTTCGTGGTTAGGAGGACTAGGCAAGGAACTTAAGTCCTCAGTGCCTCAGTTTCCCTATTGATGAAAGAGTGATCACAATGAGAGGCACCTGGGTCTGTGCCTGCCCTATGATGGGTGCTTCCTGTCTGGTCTCACCCTCACATGCACCTAGGATTTGGCCAGTAGCTAGCTGTGCTTGTCCCCAGCAGAGCACAGCATGCTGGTGGTAGATTTGAACATCACTTCCTAAAGCAGTGCCCTTTCTAATACAGGGCAAAAGTGCAGTCAGCCTGCAGGCCGAGGCTCCTGGGATTTTCCTGAGTGTCCCAGACACTGAAGTGCAAACAGTGTTAGCAGCCTGAGGCTGTCCAGCTCTGTTAAGCGTCACCAGCAAAGCCTGCCGTTCCCAGTCTGCCCTAGCCACTGCGATTTGGGCTGATTACTCTCCTGGGCATTTTGGATCTGGGACATGGATGGAAAAGACACACTGGCTGGGAAGTCGGGATTTGCCAAGGCCTCCAGGCCAAAATGAAATCAGGCTGCAGGCAATTAAACTCCACTTTCACAAGATGTTGGAGGAGTTTAAGAGCTCCTAAGTCAGGCAGCTTAAGAGAAAGATACTCCTTTTCTTAATCAAAGAAAACTCGATGGGAGGGAAGTACTTATTTGGAGGAAAATAAACAGTAAAGAGAAGAGCTTATCTTTCTGCCAGGAGTGACTAAGACCTGGGTTCACCCTGCCGTCCAGGACTTGGGACGAGATGGAAATAAGCAAGCTTTCCCTGCAAAAGTATCTCTCCCAGTCCCAAGGAGAAGGGAAAGGGACTTTCTTTGATGTGGAAGGTGTGTGGTCAGCAGGATTCACGATGCCCAGAGGTACAGCTGGAGGCTTTGAGATGGGGGCAGGAGCCAGTTCTGGGGTAACATGCAAGGAACCTAATCCTTCCAGAACCGTGATCACAACTGGTGTCTTTGGAATCGTGACCGTGCTAATACTTTGCCCTGTGAGATACTTGCCCTCAGCCCACTGAGACGGGCAGGGGAGGCACTATTAGCCTCGGTGACCTATCCGTCACCTGGCCCCCAGAGCTCAGCCAAGGTCATGTGGCACATCGCTCATGAACACTGTCACAGCTGGCAGGCACCTCACCTGGTCCAGACAGCTTTACTGGCTGAGGAGGACCCCAAGTGACTGTGCCAGAACCCAGGTCTTCCAAAGCCCATCTCAGTGCTGTTTCTAGTGAACCAGTCCAGACTAGTACTGAACCCATCTACCTTTGACATTTCCAAAAATAATGACAAACCAGATTCATCCATGGTCTCAATTGGTACCAGCTCCCACTTTGATGTGCGAGAGGGGAAAAGCAGAAGCTAGGACACGGTCACTCCATTTCTTCCCTGGGTGTGAATTCCTGAGACCCGAGACTGCTGGAAGAAGGAATGCCAGTGCAGGAATGCTTAGCCCCGTGATTAACTCTTACCCATCACAGTTCTTTCTAACAGTGAAATAGACCACAGGCTTAGCCTGACATTTGTCCAAGCCTAAATTTTCGCTTAGGCTGTTTTGAACACTGATACTTATGCCTGCTTTCTGAGCATGAAATAATGTTCTTGTTCTCATGGGAGTAACACATGTTTATGCTTGGGGGCAAAGAAGCCAATTGCTTTACTATGATTAACCCTGAAGTGGAGCCTAAAAAGCAAGAGTCTTCCATGATGAGTGTTGACAATACACTTGAAATGGGCCTGTTTCTTGTTACAAAGTACACGTGTGTCTACATGAACATGTGCATACCTATGTGTGTGTAGGGGTCCGGTCCTGACCGCGGTGAATGCCTGCAACCTAGGGTTTCAATCTTTAAGTTTGGGAATTGCATTGAGTGTATTTTTAACTTGCAAGTTTCACTTCTAATTAAAGCCAGATTTAATTACAAGTAAAAATTTTAAAGTAAACGCTCTTCCTAAGATAAAGCACCTTTAATAATACATCAGCCCATTTTCTTAATACTATATGCTTTAGAAAGGAGTTGTTAGTTTGAATATAGTACGGATTTTATTTTACCTTCCAAATTTCTCAGTTTTCCCCCAAAGAGTATTTGATAGAGAATGCAGACCTAACATAGCTCCGCTTGGAGCAGCTTTGTTTTCCCTCCCTGGAGCTGGAGAACGGGTCAGCAGGGAAGGCCAGACCAGGTGCGGTGGGCAGCAGTGTTTGGGACCCAGCAGATTCAGACTTAAAGATTACTTTTTCTCCGTTGCATGATCTTCTGAGTGATCCCCTAATTGGGCCTCACTCCCCTGGGGGTATCCTCAGAGCCTGCACTTCCTGCAGGGTGGATGGGACTGTGAGGCCCGACCCTGCTCCCTCATGCCTGTTCCTCCACCTTCCGTGATGCTGGTCTTGGTCAGAAATGCACAGCAGCTGCCACAGCCAGCGGATGGAAGTCTTTGGAGTGGATGTATTTTCCTTCCCGATTCCTCTGCCATTTAAAGCATCCGTGACTGCTTTCCAAGACCAGCGCAGGCGTGAGGGTATCAGCTGAGCTAATGTGGGATGCTGGCTCCCTCCCCAGCATCCCACATGCTAATCTCTCCCTTCTTCTGGACATCTGAGAGTGCCCTGGGCGGGGTGGGGTGGTGACAGGCCTGCTGGTCATATGCATTCATACCCCCCAGACCTGCTGCCAGCTGGTCAGTGCCTGCCATTGGCCCCGGTGCTGATGGGGGATGGTGCCCGGGCTGCGTGCTCTCCCTTCCCAATACTTCCTGGGATTAGTTCGCTCCTCCATGGCCAGTCTGCCTGGGAGGCAGGTCCGTCTCAGATAAACAGACCTAGTCACGAGAGGGTGAAGAATCCAAAGAGAATTTGGGCTGGTGTGCTCTGATGTACTGAGTGACACGTATCACAGCGTGCCAAGTGCAACTGAGAATTTTCCAAGATAAACGGTGAATCTTAAGGGGAGTATTTCATCCTCTTGTGAGGAAAAGTACTTTAAAATGTGCAAAACTGACGAATCAGAGCTTAAGGAAGACTGAGACCCCATTCTGGCCAAACCTGAGAGGAGGATGTGGTCACTCGTTCAGAACGCTGTGGGCCTGTAAGCTGCAGGCCACGTAGACGCTGGCCATCTCATGTGGGCACCCGCCTTCGCAGCAGGAACTGAACGCTCAGCAGGACCCCCAGCTCAAGAAGAGGGGCTGCCTACCTCCACTGGATTTAATCCTGGCAATCTGGCCCCGAACAGTCGGTCACCTTCCATGGGGTACAAGCTCGCCTTTAAGCTCTGCTTCTGATGTTGCCTTCCTTTACCTAAAGTGATTCTGAGTCATGAGTGTGAAGAAGGAAATACTGTCTGAGGCCATTTTTTTCCTTTTCTCTTCTTTTTTTTTTTTTTTTTTTGTATTCACATATGAAGCTAAAGCTGCAAAATAGGAACGAAGCATGGTAATAATGCCAGTCCAGAGGTGACCAAATCTGAATGCTTTCTTCTGGGCCTGCTGCCAAGGGCAGACCTGGCTCCCTCATAGGAGCATGGTATGCTTTCCCTATAGCCTCCCTATTTGGGGGTTCTCCTCAGGGACAAGAAAATCTAGTGGAGGCCTGAGCCTCCAAAGCCAGCACCATCTGGTTTCTCACAGCAAGGAAAAGCATGTAGGACAGGCACGCTTGCAAGCAACAGGCTTGTCCCATGTCCCTCCCATCTCCAGCCCATCTCCGTTGACTCCAAGTCAAAATGTGGGACAGCAATGACCACTCGGGCAATTGGCCAGTGGTGGGTCCTTTGCAAGTGTCACTTTGATAACCTCACCAAGGCTTAGTTCGTGTTTTGCAGCCATATGGAGATTTAGCTGGTCAGATCATTTGAAGTCTGTAATCACCTGACATGCTGAGTGTCTGTCTGTGCCCCAAGATGCAAGGATGATTGTCTGACCTCACCCTGTCCTTGTCTAGGAAACACGCTGGAGAAGAAAGGTGGTAAGGAGTTTGTGGAAGCGGTTCTGGAGCTCCGAAAAAAGAATGGGCCTTTGGAAGTCGCTGGAGGTGAGCTGGGGAGGCACCCTACTTATCCGGGTGTGGTTCATGCCACATCAGGAGAACAGGGTTCTGAGGCGTCTTGGAATTGAGAAGTGCATGACCACAGGCACCTGTCTCCGAGCCGGAGCCACAGGGACACCTGTCAGCTTTATGACTTGGGCTTAGCACATGCAAACTGTCAGGAGGAGCTTAAGGGTTGTACAATGTGCCCTTCCACTTTTTTCCTTATTGCTCAAAATAGCTTTTGAATGTTTGATGCCTAGACCTCACATTTTAAGGAATTAGAGCAGCCGAGTTTGGCAAAGCTAAGAGTCGAGACTTGTCGACAGTGATACTGAGCCATCTGCAGAAGTGCGAGGGAGACATGCAAATGAGTCCTTTCCATTCAGCCATCTGTGTTTCTGACGGGCAAGACAAGAGACATTCTCCATTTGCCAGTCCCACCTCTAAGAAAAGGTGGGATAAGAAAATGACTTGGAATCTGGTGTAGGGAGAAGGATTGCTAAGAGCTAGAATCAGGTCCTTCTTCCTGCTGCTGGCCTGGATTCTGGTGCGTGAGGTGGTCAAAGGGGGATGGCATCAGGGTACAGGGCATTTCCAAGCCCTTCTAGGTATTGCCACCAAAATGCCATATGGGACAAGGGAGGAGCTTGCATTATTAACTACCCAGCCAGGGGCTCCTGGCCTCTCCTCAGTCCCTTCCTGGCCCTTCTCTGCACCGGCCTGGAGGTTCTTCCCTTGGGTGACCCTTGGGTAGAGCTGTGACAAGGGGCAGTCCTGGTGCTACCACTCACCCAGGTCAGCTAGTGACACCTGACACACAGCGGAGGCAAACCCACTACATTTAGCAAGGCTAACAACGTGTCTGTCTGTTTTAATAACTCCTTTTGTTCTTGGTATTAGCATCTATTTTACAAGATGTTTTAAGGCACTTTGAAACATAGAAAGGTAGTATAAAACACAGCCCTTCCCCACTGTCCAAAGGTGATCCCTGTAAGGATGTTTTCTTCAGTCTTTTCCCGCATGACATGTGGCTGTGACTTCTCCCAGGGACAGACCCCAGTCTCTCATTGCCAGAGATCAGCACTTCCTCCCAGGGTTCTCCAGTCAGTCAGGGAGCAGAGCCAAGACTCAGAAGCAGACCTGTAACTTTGCTGGGCTGTTGCTACTGCTCCGTGAGACACCACCCACACATCATGCTCTCCTGGTCTCTAGTAGTGTCACAACCTACCGTGACAGGTTGTATCAGCCATGAGGACGGTTGTCCCTCGGCATGTGGAGGCCTCCCTTTGCTCCCGTGCGGAAACAGAGCAGGCAGTACTCACTACCCGTGGACCCAGAACTACCGGCTCTGTGGTGTGTCTTGGGGGATGGGAGTTGCAGAACCTGCTCTGGGAGACCCCGCGCTGACATGCCACCCTGGCTGGGGTGGGGAACACACTGGAGGCCAGGCTCTCTGGATCTGACAAGGGGGAGAGCCTGAGGGCAAGAGCTGGCTGTGGTGTGGACATGGAGAGGTAGACAAAGTGGCTCTTGCAGGACTGGAAAATAGCATCGTGGAAGAAGAGCTGAGTTCTGTCCACATTGAGGGGGTCAGTGAGGGAAAAGAGGCAGCTCTAGAGCTGTCTGTCATGGTGCTTAGTGGTTCATGGACCAGAGCTGCTTTCCTGTTGCTTTTTTCCTAAACTGTGCCGGGGCAATCTAGCTACGTTGTCATTATCTGTACATGAGTCCCCTGACTAACTGGGGCTTGGAGACCCCAAAAGGCACATTTGAGGCTGCTGACATACTCGGTTGAGTGAGGTGCTCCAGGCTCTGTCTCTGGGAGGGTACAGAGAGAGCTCGCTGTCATCTTGGCTAAAATACCTGGTGGTGATGGATACTGACGCCAACTTTCCAAGGGTGGGCCATGGCCCAATGTCTTGCCTAAAACGTCTAGTTGGGGAGCAGCCTCCAGAGGGCTCTGGGTTGGGCATCAGGTGCCGTGAGCCTTGCAGAGGGATGGACCTCACTGTTTCTGTTTCGTTCTCTCCAGCTGCTGTCAGCGCAGGCCATGGCCTGCCGGCCAAGTTTGTGATCCACTGTAACAGTCCTGTCTGGGGTGCAGACAAGTGTGAGGAACTTCTGGAAAAGACAGTGAAGAACTGCTTGGCCCTGGCCGATGATAAGAAGCTCAAGTCCATCGCGTTCCCATCTATTGGCAGTGGCAGGTAAGGACACTTGGCTTGTGATGTCGTTAGTGGATGTGCTGAAAGCCTGAGGCCAGCAGACCTCATGGCACTTAAGTAACCATGAGACAGAAAGCCTGAGGCCAGCAGAAAATTTTCAGTATCACAGTAGATGCATGGGAAGCGAGCTCAGGGTGTGCCGAGACAGTGAACTGTGCAGGACAGAGGCCCAGGTGTGGAGTGAGTGGGGCAGACAGGGCAGGTATGAATGCTGGGATGCTTGTGCGGAGGGTGCCCTCCCACCACTGCACTATTCTCGGCCTCTCACCTTTTTTCCCAAGCGTCCTTCCCCTCCCCCAGACCTGCGCACTCTGCCTCTGTCTCCCCGTCTTGCTGTCAAGCTCAGGAGGGGTGCGCTGGAGTGGGCACTTAAGTAACCATGAAACAGGGCTGGGCCCAGCTGACCTCCCAGCCCTGAGCAAGCCCCGACAGATGCTGTGTGCACTAGTAGCATCCGAGGCACTCTGAGAAGGGAGAGGGCTTTGGGAATGTAACAGCAGGCTGCAGAGCCTGTCACGGGGTCGTCCTGGAAGGCTCACAGTCTGGATTGGGCACCGAAGCCAAGGGAAACGGGCCTGCAGAGGCTGAAGTGTGGACATCTTGGGCCCAACAGAGACCCCAACCCTGGGCTCTGTCTTGGCCATGGCTGCACCTAGGGCATCCCATCCAGACTGTGCAGCTCCCTGGGTGTCTGCCGTCAGCTCCTCCCAGTGCCCCAGGAAGGCAGGACTGTGTGACGACACCACGCTGACTTCCCTGGGCCCCATAGGCTGCGCTGGGAGAGCCTGATTATTGCTCCTCAGACTCCTTCCTCGCTTTTCTAGGAAGCTCCTCTTTTCAGAGCACTCCTCTTCCCAACCCACGAGGAGGACAGAGAGAGCAGTTTGCTGTTTCCACCTTGGGCAGGCCTTGTAATGGCACTCTCCTCACCAGGGTCCCACACCGCCAGTGACAGAGCTTGCTAGCCTGGGACAGGCTTCCTGTGTCCTCAGACTGGGACCCCCTGGGTCTCCCTCTGACAAATGGTCTGTTCTTGGGCACTGTGCCGCTGTGGGACCTTTGCTGAATGAGTTAGCCTCTCTGGCCTGCCTTATCAGGGAGGGGGCTCTGGGGACGGCCTTTCCTCACAGACAGCTCCGAGGCTCAATTAGTGCTTCAGATGCACTTGGATCTCCACTGACGAAAGGTGCTTCTGAAGAAAGCAGCAATAGGAGCCTTTATTGGAGGCAGTGATTTCATGTTCTTTCATGTGGGTATTGGGAACTTTTAATTGAAGCCTAAAATAATTCTCTACAATTTTCACAGAGTAAAAAGTTTTTAAAAATAATCAGTTGAAAGCTTTCAAGAGGGCAGAATGCCCAAGGTGAACACGTGTGTGCAGCCCCTGGCCCCACGGAGCCACGTAGACGGCAGCCCTCTCTTTCCTGAACAGAGACTGGGATTACACCAGAGCCGGCCCATAAATCGTGGGTTTCAGGAGGGGAAATAAAACACTTTGTTTTTGGCATCCACAGTCTCTGGCAGAAAAATCATGGCAGAATTAAAACAGTATAGAAATGCAGAAGCTTTTGATTTTGATGAAGTCCCAAAAGTTCATTTTCGCTTTTGTCTCCTTCATCAAAATCAAAAGCTTCTGCACAGCAAAGGAAACAGTCAACAAAAAAAAAGAGGCAACCCTCGGAATGGGAGAAGATATTTGCAAATGACAGTACAGACAAAAGGTTGATATCCAGGATCTATAAAGAACTCCTCAAACTCAACACACACAAACAATCATATCAAAAAATGGGCAGAAGATAAGAACAGACACTTCTCCAATGAAGACATACAAATGGCTATCAGACACATGAAAAAATGTTCATCATCAGTAGCCATTAAAACCAATTAAAACCACACTGAGATACCACCTTACACCAGTTAGAATGGCCAAAATTAGTAAGACAGGAAACAACATGTGTTGGAGGGGATGTGGAGAAAGGGGAACCCTCTTACACTGTTGGTGGGAATGCAAGTTGGTGCAGCCACTTTGGAGAACAGTGTGGAGATTCCTCAAGAAATTAAAAATAGAGCTTCCCTATGACCCTGCAATTGCACTACTGGGTATTTACCCCAAAGATACAGATGTAGTGAAAAGAAGGGCCATCTGTACCCCAATGTTTATAGGAGCAATGGCCACGGTCGCCAAACTGTGGAAAGAACCAAGATGCCCTTCAACGGACGAATGGATAAGGAAGATGTGGTCCGTATACACTATGGAGTATTATGCCTCCATCAGAAAGGATGAATACCCAACTTTTGTAGCAACATGGATGGGACTGGAAGAGATTATGCTGAGTGAAATAAGTCAAGCAGAGAGAGTCAATTATCATACGGTTTCACTTATTTGTGGAGCATAGCAAATAACATGGAGGACAAGGGGAGTTAGGAGAAGGGAGTTGAGGGAAATTGGAAGGGGAGGTGAATCATGAGAGACTATGGACTCTGAAAAACAATCTGAGGGGTTTCAAGAGGCGGGGGGTGGGAGGTTGGGGGAACCAGGTGGTGGGTATTGGAGAGGGCACAGAATGCATGGAGCACTGGGTGTGGTGCAAAAACAATACTGTTACACTGAAAATAAATTTAAAAAATTAAAAAAAAAGACACATTAAAAAACCCCCACAGTATAGAAATGTAAATACATTGGTAAAGAGCAGCAGGAGCCCTTTCTCTCAGCCCGTGCAGGATGACTGAAGCCGTGAATGCCTACCCTCAGCCCGCTGGCCCCACTGCCAAGCAGTTGAGCCCACTGGAGGCCATGGCTGGCCTCAGGATCACCACCTCTGGCCTCTGGACATCCAGTCCCTGGGCACTGCGGTCACAGTATTTACGGATACCCCAACTCTGTTGGACATTTGAGGGCAACCCATCTCTGGGGGGCATAGTATAAAGAGAAGAGGTACTTTGGGGCCTTGATTAAACTCTGCTTAGGTTTATGAGCTTAAAAGAACCGCCAGTTTGTTTTTCTCAAGCTCCCACTTATGGGCATTGCTTGAGTCCCAGGCCCTGTGCAAAACTCCTGATCTACATTATCTCCCCACAACCCAACCCGGTGAGCACTGGCATTAAGTCCATACAAACAAAACCAAATGAAAAAAACAGAAGCTGAGAGGGGTTAACACACGTACCTGAGGTGCCACAGCTTAGACTGGGTAGAGCCAGAATTTGAGGGGAAGTCCTTTGCGTCAGTGCTGCTGAAATGAGGCACATGGAACCCCTTCCTTCTGTTCCAGTTGGTCAGCAGATGATTGTCCCACTGCTTGAGCACTCTCTACAGGAGTGGATTTTAGGGAACTTTGGAAACCCCACTTTGGAATTCCCTGACCTGCCTGGGCCTAGACATCAGCCTCCTTCCACCCTGGGAACCACCAGCCTTAGAAGATAAATAGGACAGAACCAAACCAAATGGGGAGAATTACTTAGTAGCCTCAAGCAAAAATACCCTGGAGAGAGAGAAGTAACAGGCCACAGCGGGCTGGCTGTGCTCCCTGGCCCATCTCCATGCCTAGAAAGACCCAGTAGCACAGGGTGCAGGAGACCTAATCCTGGCAGCAGAGTGACGACACGTGGGCACACACACTTTCCCAGCATCACCAAACCTTCCGTGCCATCCAGCCCTACCCTTTTCTAGACTGCCAAGATAGACCGGTGGACTGGTCCAGCACAGAATCCATCTAGAATCCACCTTTGATCCTACCCTGCCTTCCAAGGCAAGCTCCCAGACGGTCTCCTCCAGAAAGTTGGCCTGGACTTTTCCATCTCCCAGGACACAGCCTCTCTGCACAAGAGTCTCCAGCGTCCCTGATCAACCTGCTCAACACTGCTCCTGGCCTAGAATCCCTCCTGTATGCCTGCCAGCCCCACAGGGGAGCTTCCCAATAACAGGGATGCTTGGCGATCCCCCATCAAAGGTGGGGACTCAGCAGTGCTAGAGGAACGAAACCCTCTTCTCTGATGTGGCCCTGGTGAGCCCAGAACCCCTGCCATCCAGGTGGGATGGAAAGACAACCAATACGGAGCCCCCTCCATCCCTGACCAGGCTGGCCCAAAGGGTGCCAGATCACAGCAGCCCCTGTGGTCCACTTGCCCCAGTCTAGGGAAGCTGATGCCCAGGACCCTGGGAAGGGCTGTCCAAGACAATCGGAATGACTTCAGGGGAAGCTCAGCCGTCTCCTTAGTCTGCTCCAGGTCGAAAGCACTGGCTGCAGAGTAACTTAAGGACCTTGCTGGACTCGCAGCCCCTAACAGGCCCCATAGGGCTTGAGTGGGGCCCGGAGGCTACACCTGCCTGTGGGGAGCAGCAGCACCCCGGGCATCACCAGCTGGCACCCAAGTACCCACAATGCTTGGACAGGTTAATGCCCCAGGGCAGCTGGGATTCACACCCCAATCTGACACCAGAACAGAAGCCCCAACCCCCTCTTGTTCTGCGGTATCTTGGGGTGAGAGGGATGGTCTCTGGTCTTTTCCAGAAGACAGATAAAGTGACTGTCAACAGGGGCAACAGGCCAGAGCTGGGGAGGAGACCAAAGGTTTGGCCAGGCTGGGAGGGCTATTACAGAAAAACAACCAGTAGGGAACACAAGCAGCCAGGAAGCCAGGAGAGGAGCAAGACCCCACAGGCTGTTGGTCTCCTGAAGCTGGCCCCTGCCACACTGTGCGTGCCAGCGGCCCCTCCTCTCTCTAGAATGACTAGGCATCGCAGACCTGCCAGCAGCTTTCTGAGGGCCTAAGGCTGCCCCATCAGCCCAGGAAGGTGCAGAGACCAGCACTGTTGTGGGGCCTGAGGGGAAGGCAGCTTCCCACACCGTGAGCCTTCCTGAAGCCCGTGCAAGACTTCCCGCTGGTTAGATACGGGGAGTGAAAGAGGACCTCCTGCGTGGTTCTTGCTCACCACTCCCAGACTCCTGGGCCAGCAGGTGCATGGATGCCCCAGCCCACTGCCCTGGATGGGCAGCGAGCTCCAGGGGCAGGGCCTGGACTCACACCCTGGGCAGCTGCCCGGCCCAGAAGAGTGGAGGGCCACTGCATGTGCCACAGCTGCCCCCAATGTGTGGGCACAGGACCTGGCACCTATGGCGGTCCTGTGGGAGCAGCCACTTTGACATTCTGTTTTGCCACAAATACTTTGAACTGTGGCTCTGCAAAGCCACCACGCAACCCTGAGAACATAAGGAAAGCTCTTACCGGTGCCCTGTGCAGTCTGGAGCAGCAGCAGTCCTGTGGCTAGCGTCCTTCTAGAGGCTGTGGCTGCCTGCGACAGAGAGACAGGCTTGTCAATGGGAGGTGTTTCTGGAAACAACTGCGATTCCCCCGTACCCAGCAGTGAGCTTCAGAGTGGACAGCAGCCCCTGTTCTGTAAGCTGTAGGGCCTGCCAGGCCTGACAACTTGGACCCCCACCTTTCTCCCGCACTTAGAGGATCTTCACCATGGGGCCCACCATGTGAGCTCAGATTAAAACGCCTATGCAGGCTACAGGAGAAGAACGCGTTCCCTGGACCTGCTGAGTCGAACTTGCCAGGGGGAGCCCAGCACCCTGCGTGTGGACAAGCCCATTGCAATGCTGAGACCGGCAAAAATGGAGAACGGTTGATACAGGGGGACGAAAAAGAATGTTCCCTCACTGACCGTCACACAGCCCTTCTCAGGAGTCTAGAGCGGAAGGGGATGGAAAGCTAGAGGAGAAGGCCTGTGTCTGAAAGGGGAAAGGGCGGGAGTCCGGCAGGAGTGACAGACGTGCTTTTGGTCAGCAAGAGCCGAGGAGCCAGAGTATCTGCACGGCCCCATCTGTCACCCAGCTCGGACACAGCAGCCACAGTGTGGGTGAGGGCAGCCGACAGAACTGTGCCCCCGGGCTGGCAGGCTGGGCCAGCGCGAGAGGAGGGCGGCTGCAGCCATCCAGCCCCTCAGCAGACTGCAGGGACATTCTACAGATCCTCACTGGAGCCCAGCATCCCCTGCGGCTGCGATGCAGAGACAGACAGAGGGAGCCCTCGCTGTGGGGAGCCAGACTTCCAGGGCTGAGATCAACTCCTCATGGCCCTGTTCACCCCCACCAGCCATGTCCACACACGAAGCTCTGCGTGGTCCAGCAGCCCTCAGCGTTCCCCTGGCTGGAGCCCGGCTCCTCCCTGTGCTGCCGCAGCTTCCTCGAGCTCCCCACTCCTGCAGAACCGGCCGCAGGCTGCCGCTGCCTCAGGCTTTTCTCACCAGGGATGAACGGAGGGGCTGTCATTTGGCATCCCCTTTGGGCAGCAGCTGAATTTACAACAGGAAAATAAATATTTGCTCTTAGGGAGACCCTCAGAAGGGTGACCCCTTATTCCAGTGACCCCATGACCCTGTATCTGCACAAAAGCCAGCAGGACCAGGTGAGGGGCAGCCCGTAAGCAGTCATGCACCCCCAGCAGGTGCGAGGTGGACTTGCCCCAACACTCATGTCAACACAGGTCCCTGGGAATGTCCTCACTGCAGACGCCTGCCCCCAGCACCCCCTCCCCCAAACGGAAGCTTAAGTTTAGGTCCTCAAGCACTTGCCAACATGTGCCTTGTTGGGGGCAACCTATGCGGCAAAAACTCAACTGTCAGGGCCTGTCAGGTGCGAGAACAGCTGCCTCCCCAGATGAGTCGCAGATCTGAGAGGGGATGACAGGTGGCAGGGGAATGACCTGCCGTGGGGGTCCCAGTTGTCCCCACTCCCAGCAAAACCCTTCATTCCGCATGGTCTCCACCACCCTCCATCCCTGCCCACCTGCTGGTCGCCCTTCCTCCTGTGCTGGTAGACCAAGCACCGGGGTCGGCTCCAGAGCAACCTGGGCCTGACGGCACCACCCTGGCTGGCACGCCTGTGCCGCTCTTCCCTCAGCCTCGCGGGCAGGGTGGCGTGTGCGGGCTCTCCTGTGGGCGCGTCGTGGGGCTGAGGAAGGGGGGCCCTGCTGTGAGGGATTGCTCACACCCCACTACCACGAAAGGCCACTCTGCACAGGCTGGGAATGTGCCCTGGGTGACAGCCCTTCTCTGCTAAGAACAAGCTTCATTGTGAAGCATCTAGAAGTTACTGGGGATTCATCTTCAAAGCTGGGCAAAGCCCTGTTTGATGCAAAGTGGGTCACCAGAGTGATTTTCACCAGTAGCTCTGAGCTGCTCGGGGTCCTAAGGTGGTTCAGAACTCCCAGACACTGAGTGAGGAAGGCTCAGAGCACTACAAGAGATCCCGTGTCTTATGCAATAGAGAACTTCTTACCTGGCAGCAGGTTCCCCATCTGAAGAAGTGCAGCCAGAGCTGGCAGGCCGGCCCAGCACTCAGGCTACCAACAGTGCCCACGCTCAGGGGCGTTTGAAGGTTGTAGACCTGCTAAAGAACAAAGAAACCCCATGAAAATGGGCCCCAGACTCACCCCAGGTACTCTTTGCTGAGGATCTGGGCCCAGGGCCCCCCGGCTCCAAAGCCTGCATGATTTCTGCCAGACTCGGCAAGCTGCTCCGTTCCTGCTGCTGTCCCGGGTCACCTGGGTCTTGTGCCTGCAGAGTTGACCAGAAACAGCCTAAGGCACCCTTGGAGCAAGTGGTGTCAGTCTTTTTAGACCTCATTTGCAATTCTTGAGAATTCTGCACACCTATCTCTGCAGTTGCCACTGGGCATTCGTCACAAGCGGAAATAGGTGTGAATTCACAGCCATTTGGCTTGGAGACTCGGATGCTGCCCCTCAAGATGCAGAGGCCTCCTGGGCCAGGAGTTGTTCCCTGCACCCGCAGCTCCCCTGGGCCTTGGCCTTTGGGTGGTATGAGCTGGTGTGTCCTGGGAGGCATTCCAGGCCAGCAGCCCTGGTACTGTGAGGTCTCAGGCCCATGTGAGGGATGGAGTCCTTCTGCCTGTGGGCATGAAGAACAGTCCCCCACACACACACATCCCCACCCCTGGAGAAGCTCCAGCGTCCCACTGTCCCACGGACTGTGACCCACAGCAATGCGCCAGGCCCCATGCTAGTCACGGTGATGCTGCGAGGAGAAACAGGAGCTCGACTTACCCTTGGGAGACTTAATGCCTCACACGCAGATCCTGCCCATCAGCTGGTTGCTCTCAGAAAGCCTGGTGTGTCCCTTCTGAGGGCACATGGGACATCCTCCTGAAGGTCACAGTTCTCTGCACACTTGTCGTTCCGGGGTGTGGCAGGCACGGGCCTTTCTCAGGCCTGTGTACGAGCAGCCACAGGATCCCACAGCCCTCTGTCTCTGCCAGGGGCATTAAGGCAACAGGAGGCAAAGCAGGGCACATGGCCTCGGCCTCGGGGGCCTCTGGGAGGGAGGGAGCATGAGGCAGGGCCGTGGCAGTCATCATCTCTCTGGTTGCTGAGTGCTTTTCTCTCCTGCAGGAATGGTTTTCCAAAGCAGACAGCAGCTCAGCTGATCCTGAAGGCCATCTCCAGCTACTTCGTGTCAACAATGTCCTCTTCCATCAAGACGGTGTATTTCGTGCTTTTTGACAGCGAGAGTATAGGCATCTACGTACAGGAAATGGCCAAGCTGGACGCCAACTAGGCTGAGGAGCAACAGAGCCAGCCCGCGCCGTGCCCCTGCCTCCGATCTGAAAGAAAGAACGAAAATTCCCCATCACTCCTGTTGGGAGGCAGGACCCTTTCATTTCCAATTTTGCTCATCTAGGGAAAATAAGGTTTTGGTTTCCAGTTTAATTGTTTTTGACCTTCTAAAATGTTTTTACGTTAGCACTGATAGTTGGCATTACTGTTGTTAAGCACTGTGTTCCAGACCGTGTCTGACTTTAGTGTAACCTAGGAGATTTTATAGTTTTATTTTAATGAAATCCTGCTTGACGCAGAGCAGCGGGGAGAGCAGTGTCTTCTATCTGTGGCCGAATCCAGGAAGCCTGTTTTGTAACCGTGTGTCGTGGTGCTTTATTGTACACCCAGTGGCGTTCTTTTTACAATAATGTTCTTTTTTTTTCCTCAAGAAGAAAAATCATGAATTTGCAGCAGACTTAATTTTTGTTTACTTTTTGTCTTAATGATGGATTTGAAAATGAAAGATTTAAAAGGCAGAACAGAATCTGTTGTCCTTAATTATATTTGCAATTTGGAATTTGTGTGAATTGATTTAGTAAAATGTTAAACTGCTGTTTTGACTGGCTTGTTTCAAGTTACTATGCCCCTGAGCCCTAGGTGGGCTCCTCTCATCACAGGATGGGGGGCTAGCGCGAGGCAGCTGCTCACCCCCTCCCACCTCTGTAATCCTCCCCCCTCCCCCTGCCTCCACCGAAGCACCACAGGCCACTACTGCCCAGACACGGGCATCTTCAGTCCCCGAAGGCTGGAGGGGGAGCTCCTGTGAAGTCTCTCCTTCCAGCCTTGTGATACCTGGGGAGGGGTATTGTCCCCAGTTCATGGATAAGGAAACAGATATACTGAACGCCATGCGGACAGCAATGGCACTAGTGTTCGAGTCAGGTCTTTAAACTCTAAGCCCGGCTTTCTCCTGCCATCTGCCCCTCCGCCCCCCCCGCCCCCCATGGATGGTCTCTCCAGCTCATGGATGGGCCCAGTGTCCCTGGGCCACTTGCCAAATAGAGCTGCCGAAGCCTCAAGCCGTCTGCTGGGGCTGTGTTGGACCTGCTGTTGAGGACCTTCTAAGGGTAAGGTGCCACCACCAAGGTCCCCAAGATGTGCTGCCACCTTGTAACGCTTTCTCGAGGTCATGGGTTATCGTTTAGTGATACAGGTGACAGCTGATCCGTGAACAACATGGGGGTCAGGGACACCAACCCCCACACAGCCAAAAATCCACATATTTATGAGTTCCCCCAGACTTACCTACCAGTAGCCTCCCGTCGGCTAGAAGCCTTGCTGATAACAGAGCCGATGAGTTATACTGTATATGTAGTATCTACTGTATTGCTACAATACAGAAAGCAGGAGAAAAAAATGTTAGTAAGAAAAATAGGGGGGGCGCCTGGGTGGCTCAGTGGGTTAAAGCCTCTGCCTTCGGCTCAGGTCATGATCCCAGGGTCCTGGGATCGAGCCCTGCATTGGGCTCTATGCTCAGCAGGGAGCCTGCTTCCTCCTCTCTCTCTGCCTACCTGTGATCTCTGTCTGTCAAATAAATAAATAAAATCTTAAAAAAAAAAAAAACAGGGAAGAGAAACCACATTTATAGTACTGTACTGCATTTATCCAAAAAAAAAAAAAAAAAAAATCTTGCCTAAGTTGGACCCACACACTTCAAGCCCATCTTGTTCAAGGGTCAGCTGTAGTTAGATCCCAGCTGGACCAAAGTAGCTACACTTTACCTAAATTCGGTCAGCAAAACACAGACACTATTTCCTTCTAAAGGTGCGTTTGCCTTTATCTAAATTTGCCTACAATGCAGAAGACTGTTTCTCTTTAAAAAGACGTTTCTGCTTCTAAAACAGACTTTAACCAAGAGAAAATATGCAGCACACCGCATATAATGGACGGAGGTAAAGGACCATTTTTCCTTTCCAAACTGTGCCTAATGAAATCAAAATAGACTTTCTGAGCCATCACACTACCACGCTTTTCAGTGAAAAGACACTGCCGCTAACGAAAACCTGAAAGATGATTTTTTCCCAAGTTTCTCCTAAAAGTAAGGTGTTATTAAAACCTTTACCTTTCTTCCCCAAGATCTCTACCGAGTCTAGATGTCCTACTTCTTGATGAGAATGCGTGGACAAGCCTGACTGCAGCCATTCACCCAAGAGCATCACTGCTGCAGGGAGAGCCCGCGGCGCGCAGCAGCACGAGAAATAAGCAGGGCTAACGGGAGCTGGAAAGAGCGGTCCTTCACCGTGTGCCACGCGCCGTCTTGAGGCCCATGTGGGCATCATTCCTTTCTGTCCTAGGGATAGTTCTGTGGGCAGTGTCCGTTATCAGAGCCATTTTGCAGCTAAGAACACTGAGGCTGGGAGGAGTTACGGAACCTGCCAATGATCACACTGCTTGTAAGGCACAATCAGATTCAAATGCAAAGATGCCGACCACTGCCATCCAGGACTCACTGTAATCAGCAACTAGAGAGAATCCGGGTTGCTCTGATGGTATTTCATTTCTTTTCTTTTCTCTTCTCTTTTTTCTTTCTCGCCTTCCTCCCTTTCTCTCTTTCTTTCCTTTTGTGATTCATTGTTTGCAGACAACACCCAGTGCTCCACGCAATATGCACCCTCCCTAATACCCCCTCCCCCAAACCCTCAGTTGGATTCCCGGAGTCCATAGTTTCTCATGGTTCCTCTCCCTCTCTGATTTCCCCTCCTTCATTTTTTCCCTCCTTCTCCTAATATCCTCCATGCTATTCCGTATGTTCCACAGGTAAGTGAAACCATATGATAATCGACTCTCTCTGCTTGATTTATTTCACTCAGCATAAGGTTCTCCAGTCCTGTCCATGTTGATATAAAAGTTGGGTATTCATCCTTGGGAGGCATAATACTCCATTGTATATATGGACCACATCTTCTTTATCCATTCATCTGTTGAAGGGCATCTCAGCTCCTTCTACAGTTTGACTATTACGGACATTGTTGCTATGAATATTGGGGTGCACATGCCCCTTCTTTTTACTACATCTGTACCTTCAGGGTAAATACCCAGTAGTGCAATTGCCGGGTCGTAGGGTAGCTCTATTTTTAACTTCCTGAGGAACCTCCGTGCTGTCTTCCAGAGAGGCTACACCAGCTTGCATTCCCACCAACAGTGTAAGAGGGTTTCTCTTTCTCTACATCCTCTCCAACACCTGCCATTTCCTGCCTTGTCAATTTTGGCCATTCTAACTGCTGTAAGGTGGTATCTCAGTGTGGTTTTGATTTGAATTGCTCTGATGGCTAGTGATGTTGAACATTTTTTCATTGTCTGTTAGCCATTCGTGTGTCTTTGGAGAAGTATCTGCTCATGTCTTCTGCCCCTTCTTTGACTGGATTATTTGTTTTTTGAGTGTTGAGTTTGAGGAGTTCTTTATGGATCTTAGATACCAGCCCTTTATCCATAGGGTCATTTGTGAGTATCTTCTCCCATTCTGTGGGTTGCCTCTTTGTTTTATTGACTGTCTCCTTTGCTGTGCAAAAGCTTTTTATCTTGATGAAGTCCCCAAAATTCATTTTGATTTTGTTTCACTTGCTTTTGGAGACATGTCTTGAAAAAAGTTGCTGTGGCCGATGTTGAAGAGGTTACTGCCAATATTCTGTAGGACATTGATGGATTCCTGTCTCACACTGAGGTCTTGCATCCATTTAGAGTTTATCTTTGTGTATGGTGTAAGAGAATGGTCGAATTTCATTCTTCTGTATATAGCTGTCCAATTTTCCAAGCACCATATATTGAAGAGATTTTTTTTTCCCCATTGGACATTCTTTCCTGCTTTGTCGAAGGTTAGTTTACCACAGAGTTGAGGGGCCATATCTGGGCTCTCTACTCTGTTCCATTGATCTATGTGTCTGTTTTTGTGCCAGTACCATGCTGTCTTGGTGATCACGGCCTTGTAATAGAGCTTGAAATCAGGCAACGTGATGCCCCCAGCTTTGTTTTTCTTTTTCTACATTTCCTTGGCAGTTTGGGTGGTATTTCTAACTCAGAGACTGAAACACAGAACAAACTCAGGGTTAAAAATCTTCTAGATGTGAACTGCATTTCCTCAACTTTGAAGGACGGACCACAGAAGCCAATCCTGTGTTTAGCGGGGATCCTCCACTAGATGGCGCTAAAAGGACTGGGAAGCAAATAGAGGAAGGGGGCTGGTTTCTGCTCGCCCTTCTACATGCACAAAAGAGTAGGTTGCATTTGTCAGGATTTGCGTGAATTATTTACCATAATCACCTAAATGTTTCTAAACTTTCACTAATCCAAAGTGCATCTCGCCCCTGAGATGCATTTCCCATTGAAGAAATTCTTTTCAGTGAAACGGAGGAAAGAAGCCAGCCAACTGCCTGGGATTCCCATCATGTCCAAACCACCCAGTTAGCTTTTAAAACCAGGATCAAAAATTGTTCTCTGATGTCAGCCTCATGTTTACAGGGAAAAAAGAAAACAGCTCATTACTTTAAAAAGAGGTTGGTGTGACTGGGAGGGAAACTCGAAGTGTACATGCGCCTCTATTCACAAGACTGGTTGGCAGTTATGAAATTTACCAAAAATGAAATTATTCTGCAACCTGGGGGCCACGCAGCCCTGCGATCTGGTGGCGGCACCAGCCAGACAACACCCCCCACTTTGTTCCTGAGGAGCAGTCCCAGCCCTCGGCAGCTGAGCTCTGCCCTGCCTAACCCAGACATTTCCCTCAACCTCCCGCATCTGAGATCTCACACAGCTCCATGGCTCCCACTGGGACCCAGGGGACCCAAAATGATAACTCCTGTGTGTGTACCCCAGGCACACCGGTCCTCTACACCCATACCTGCTACTTCCCACCGCAACCCCGCAACAGTGTAACACTATCCCTATTTTATAGATGAGAGAAATACAGCACACCTCTCTCCAGGCGAGGCATATTCCCCCAAAGCCACACAACCCTCAGGGCTACAGCTGGAATTCAAACCCAGCTGTCAGACTTTACAAAGCTCTCCCCACTCTATGTTATCTGAACCCCCAAAGGTGGCCTTTCCTTTGATATGCACCATGAAGTTTCACCCGAGTTAGGCAGGCCTTCTTGCCTATACACTGACAGGTCCTTTGTGGCCAGCCCTGGCAGCATAAACAGACGTGTTTGAGAACAGATGAAGAGAAATATGTAATTAAAGCATCTAGGGGCCAGCGAGATTTGCTGGGTACATACTATAAAAGAGCCCTCAAATTGAGGCCTCTTGCAAAGGCAGATTAGACAGTGCCTCTGTCCAGCAGAGTGGGAGACCCGGAGCCATGCTTGTCGGACAGGCAGGGACACAGGAGGGAGTCGTGCTCACTGGCCCAGTGTGCAGGGAAGGTTCTGTGCAGCAGATGACCTAGACACCAGGGTTTCCTAGGATGGGCCACGGTCTCCTAGGCCAAGGGAGCGAGGGCATGGGTGGTAAGTAGCCAGATGGCACATAGGTCTACAGGCCCAGCTAGGGGAGCCATGGGGTCTGCTGGGGATTGAGAAGCCCAGACCTGAACCCCACATGCAGCCTCTGCTCCCCGTCCCTATCCCTGGCATGTGGGGCTTTCTGTCTGTGCCTCTGTCCATCTGGCAGAATTCCTCCTTCCTGTTGAGGGGTCAGCCGGCTACCTTTGGTCACAGCCACAGTCTGCCCTGGCAGAGTAAAGGCGGGAAGCGAAGACTGAAAAAGAAGAGATGCACAGTCATTTCGGTCTGTCGTGCAGTCTCACCAATCCCAGTCCAGTCCTGGGGCCTGAGGCTGGAAGACCCGCCTGGGCTGGTCGGGGCCGGGGGCAGGCAGTCCTCAGGCAGTTTCCTCACTTGGCACTCGGGCTGTGTTGTCAGTGCCCCTGGCCAGGCCGGCGCTCCCCATCAGAGGCCGCAGTGGCTGGGGGCTGGCGTGACTGCTTCCTTCACTAGCAACCGCGATGTTTAATTTTCCAGGCCTGGCGCCACCGTCCAACGTTATCTTGGGAGCTGGCTTTGGTGCGGCCCTGGAGGGATCCCCCTGAAAGCACTGGGGTGGGAGGAGGGTCCTGGGCCCAGCCCTGGCTGAGAAGAAAGGGAAACACTCAATGGCCAGGGGTGAGGCTCCCTTTTTCTCCAGCATTTCTTCTATTGAGAATCTAACCCGTTGTGTTTGCTTCTGGGGGCCCCCTGATATCAAAATAATATCCCATGACCCTCCTGACAGGGAGGTAATAAACCTGCTCATTAATCCCGGCCCCCATCATTGCCCCGCCATGCTCCTCAGCAAAGGTGTGTAAATAGACTGGCCTTTCTCTGACCTCTAAAAATCAACTCAGCCGGGCTGCTTTGTCCAACTCCAGAAAGAAAGTGCTCTCTCCGTGGAAGCCACCATCCTGCTCACACCCTACTCCCACCAAAGGGAGGATCACCCCTCCCACACCCCTGATACCCATACTTTCTCTCACACGCTCACACACATCTAGAAGATTCTAGAGTCCTGTGTCAGCAGAATGCAGCACTGAAGGATGTGCAGAGAAACATCCACCTTGAACGGGAGCACCCCGAAATCTGTCTCCCACAAAGCTGCCGAAGTTTCTCCTCAGAGAGGCCAGTTTTACCATGTAAATGCAGACCTCTGCTCACAGTCCCCTTGAGTACCTTCCGGAGGGACCACTAGACTGCCCTCCGAGGTCTGCTGGGGCCTGCACCCAAAGTGGAGAGGGAGCCATGACAGGTCCCAGAGCACATGCCACAGGTAATGTAATCACCAGGGAAGAGGACTCCGATTGCCCTGAAAACTGTCCCAGCCTCACAGGGTGAAGGTCACCACCGTGGCTACGAGCGTCTGGCCACACTTGACTGAGGGCAGAAAGCTCAGAGTCCCAGAATGATACCTGCCAAATCTTGTGTCCAAAGCCTTAGAATGAGACCCATGACCACAGCGTAGGGTAACCCAGCCCTTGAACACACGAAAGTGCATCATACGTGCCTTGCTGGCAGGAGTCCCTTCTGGCCCTGAGCCCAGGGAGCAGGCGACTTTGGTCTCGATGACTTGGCTGTCAATGCCAGTCCCATCCCCACATACGCCTCTTCCAGTGATGAGCCCAGCCACCCACACCAGAACCGTGGCTGAAGGCACAGCCCCCGCTGGCCACCATGGCTGTCTGGTCAGGCCCCAGGCTCCGGCATCTCACCATGCCCGCCTGTGCACTCCATGCCTGGGCTGGCCGGGAAAGCCGCTATTTCTCTGCCTTAACACCGCCAGGCTTCTGAAGCTTAAGAGAATAAATTAGGGTAGACTTCGAGCAGGCTCAGCTGCAGTGGATGGACAAATTGATTTGCTTCCCATCTGGGAGATTAAATTCCACCGCCCAAAATGGCAGCAGGGTAATGAGCTGTCAGTCACACGGCCCAGCACCGGGGCTGGCGCATAATTGAACCCCGGCAGCTCCTTGTTACGTCCCACGGAGGTCCTGCCTCTGGTGCCCTCTTGATGCAACCTCCCAAGCCCCAGAGAGAGCTCACCAGGCCCTCTGGCCCATCCTGGAGAGGGTCAATGCCACCGTGGGCAGGGGGTGGGCCAATGGTGGGGAACTTTCCCTTGGCCAAAGTGCGTAGGATACACTTGTCCACAGCCACGGACAGTGCATCTAGAATGTAATTACGGGCAAATCCAAATAACTGTGGTGATGCTCACAGCTTACCTTGAGGTGATGTGACACCTGAGGGACATCGCTTGGCAGGGGGCCCTCACCTGAACCCTCCCTGGCCTCAAGGGGCCCCAGTCACCCCAGCACCCAAAGCCTTCACCTGTTCAGCCCTTTGTAGCCTGCAAGACACGGGCGTGCACACAGTTGGCTCAGTCCTCACCATCCCCTGCAGCATCTCCATCTGCAGAATGGATAAGAGAAGAGGGACCCATGTAAGTTCAGAAGCTGCCGTCCAAAGTTGCTGCAGGCTTAGATTCCAAGGAAGGCAGCTCAGCCTCGCCTGCCTCACCTGCCTACCTCTGCCTCTCTTTCCACCGATACGGATTCTGTTTCGGGCCACTCTCATCTTCCTTTCAGGACTCTGTGTATGCCAGTTCCTCAGGCTGGAAACAGCCCTGCCACCTTTTACCTGTAATCCTGCTCAACCCTTCATGTCTCTGCTCTTAGACCTCCCTGCCACCTCCTCCAGGGGGCTTTCCCGGATCCCATCGCACTCTGGCCTAGATGCCCTCTAGGAGGGCTAGATGCCATAGCCCTGTGTCTCCTGGACAGCTGTCCTGTGCTGACAAGCCTGTCTCCCCAACACACAGGGAGTATCACTCATCCGCACAGATCCCTTGAGCCCTCTGGGCCCAGCACTATATACGGTCCCGGGCACGCAGCAGTAAGTGAAGGAAACCCTGCCCTCCATGAGGCCGGGGATCAGGACCTTTGCCCTCTATGGCACCCTCAGCTCCTTGCCCTGAGGGCCTAGGGCGGGAAGGGGCATGCTCTCAGTGGTTACATGAATCACGGCTCCAACAGAGTCCACGAAGGACCACGCAGGACCATGAAGACCAGTCACCAGGCAGAGCGCCTGACCCAGAGAAGGCAGTGAGGAGACTGGGGAGAACATGATCACTGCTGACACTCCAGCCCTATACGAGTCAGCCAGGGGTACCACCCCGCAGGCTCTCTGGCTTCATGTGGGCACACGGTGGCTTCAGAGTGGAGTCTGATGTTGGCACCAGGCCCCAGCTCAGCACACTCGTGCCACACTGCTAACCACAGCCCAGATCTCATGGCATCTGGTGTTTCTGCTTTCTTTGGCTCTTGAACATTCTGGCTAGATGCTAAATCCACGATATCAATAAACAGGGAAAATGGCAGAAAATGCTTTCAGGAGAGACCCCTGAGTTCCTGCAGCCAAGGGCTCCTTGCCTTCATGCCAGTGAGCATGGACGCACAGAATTTCCAGGCAAGAGTACTGGCCCCAGGACAGGTGTCCTTGGTGGGCCCCTCGCGGCATTTGTGGCCCAGTACACAAGCCCAAGTCAGGAATCCTCTTCTCACAGCTCCAGCCCCAGGAGAGGAGAGCAAAGTCTTGCTGCCTGCTATGCCCAAGGCCTGGATTCAAGCATCATCAGGCCCTTGTACCACCAGAAAGAGCACCAGGGACACACAGGTCCCTGACAGAATGGGTCTGACCCTCTGCTGCCCAGACACCATGAGACAGGAGCAGAGTCACAACAACAAAGGGCCTTCAAGAACCCATCTGCCGCTTCCACGATCAGGGCAGAAAACAAGAGACACAACACAGCTAGATGGGACCGTGCACGGAGAAGCTGCAGTGGCATGAGCGCCCGGTTCACTAAGGAGTCAATGTGCATTCACCGGTCAAATCCTCCTCACGACCCCACAAAATGAGGATTCTGATCCCTGTTTCCTAGGTGAGGGAGCGAGGCTCAGAGAGGTCAAGTTACTTGGCCACGTCGCACAGCAGAAGCTAGCAGACCCAGGATTCGGAACTAGGAATGGAAAACTGTGACGTCAGCTCTCGCTCGTCCTCCAGTGCTGTCTCCCAGGGGCCTCCGAGGGGACACTCCCCATTCTATAGATGAGGAGAAGCGAGGAGGAGGTCGGCGGCTTATGCAAGGCCATTGTCAGTAAGTGGTAGGGGCCTTGGGCTTCCGGTTGGGCCTCCCTAGTAGAGACCCAGGACCCCGCACAGCCACCGCTGACACAGGAACCAGCCCCGAGCTCTGCTCCACCACAGGCTGGGGACCCGGCCGGGGCCTTCCAGTAATTAGTGGGCTCTTGTTAAGACCCAGTCGCGCCGAGCTCGAGCCAGGACTTGTTTTTGTTCCCGTGCGGAGGCCCTCGCAGGAAGGCCAGGCGCACGTGCGCAGCCCCATAAATCCAGCCGGCGTCGCTCATTACAACGTTCTGCTTCACGACCCTGCCGGCCCCAGCCCGCGCGGGCTTCGCCAGCCCCGGGCCTCCTTGCAGCCAAGCCCGGCTGCCCTGTGCCGCCCGCAGCCTCAGACATGAGCTCATCAGCGCGCCGCGTGTGAGGAAGTGGCCGGGCGGCACTCTCGGCAGCAAGGGGACAATGTGCCTATTAAGGCTGTCAGCTGTCAGCCACCCCCCCACCAATACACCCGCCCTGCTGAGGCAGGACCACCCCACTCAGGGCCCAGCCTGGGCTCCCATTGGTGCAGACTTGCCCTGCGGTATGGCCTGTCCACTCTGGCAGCGGCCGCAGGAAGTCGGAACACGGCGGCAAGGATTCAGGTGACGGGAGAAGCCGGCTCGGAGACCAGCAGGCCCTGAGCACCACCCCTGCCCCTGGCAGACGGACCAAGGCCCTGGGGACTCTGGGCAGGTCCTCTGGCCCCTCTGAGCCTCCATTCTCACAGCTATAAAATGGGAAGCTACTCCCTGTTCTGCCCGGGAGAACAGCTCCGCAGCCCATGACCTTGAGCTGTACTATGGCATTCCACCAGTGTGAAAACTGGCTGGCCCTCTGTTTCTGTGGGTTGAGGAACATGGAGGGGATCAGGGGCTAGGTGAGTCACCCCACCTCTTGGGGATGTGGTCTCCTTGTCTGTAAAAGAGAGCTGGCAGCATAGTGTCCGGGACAAAAACGTGAACTACTTCTTTCTAATGCTCAGATTCCCATAAATGTTAGAAGCCATGGCAGGTCCACACCCAAACTTGGGCTCTGGTCCGTGTTTGAGAGTTAGCCAGCTGATCTCTATGTGGGCCAAGTTCAAAGGACTCTGGCCAGGTGGTTATTGATACCATGTACAATTCTAACCCAGCCTTTACTGTATGTAGCAGAAGGTGCAGGAATTATTGATAAACGCTTCTCCATCTGCTACTAACACGGCTCAGAGAAGAGCTAGGCAAGTTCGCAGGGAACCTTCTAGAACTGTGCTGTCCAATATGATAGCTACTAACCACATAAGGCTGTTTAAATTAAAATGAAGTAAAATATAAAATTCAGTTCCTCATTTTCACTTGTCACATTTTAAGTGCTCAGCATGGTGGGTGGCTTGTGTATTGGGTAACAGTGTTCTAGAACCTGTCTGTGAAGCTCTCCAGAAAGATACCCCAAGTTTTTCATACCATTTAATTTAGTGTATGGAACAAAAAGCATGGCCAGGGCATGGCCACCAGCAAATGGTTCTAGGCTACCAAAAGTGATAAAGACAGTGATTGCTAATCATGGTGGTAGAAATAGTAATATCCATGTACAGGATAGTTCTGTTTTAGGCCCCGTGCTGGCTGCCTCACATTCTTGCATTGAAGCCCCCCAGATATTCTACAGTTAGTGACATATCCCCAATTTACTCATGACAAAATGGTCTCAGGGAGACTAAGGAATTGACGCAAGGTAGAGAGACAAGACCAGCTCGGACTTCAAAGCCAGCCTGACCCTCAGGGGCAGAACCCATGCTAACCTCCTATGCCTTGATGAGATTTGCACCCAGAGGTTTGGCTATTCTTTCCAGAAGGTTTCTATCTCCCTTCTGCCTTTCCCTTGGCTTTGAACACTTTCTGCTCTCAGGAAAGCTCTGACCTCTCTGAGCCTGGGTCGAGGCTCATTCTCGCTCTTGGTTGTTGTATGGAATTCCTTGCACAGGACAGGCCTGTGAAGGCTGCTGCTGGCCACTGGGGCTGCCCTCACTCCACCCTCACCACCCTCAGTGCCCAAAGGGACCTTCTCACCAGGCCTAGGCACCGGGTAGGGAGATAACAGGTGGACACCTCAGCTGCGCCACCAAGTGCCTTCAGTGAGCACAGCCCTAGGCAGGACCAAGGGGACGGCAGGTATCAGGGGGACACCCCAGGGTGTGTGCCTGTGAGCAGGACCAGCTCCCGAGTTCCTGCCCAAAGCCGTGGCTATGGAAGTCACTGAGACCCAGTGAGCCAGACAGGGTGACCAGCTAGGCCCTTGGGGTGAGTACCAGTACATGCTCCAGCATCATTCACTGACCCATCCGTCAGCTGTACACCGAACAAAGGAGTGCCAGGTGCTGAACCCCACGCCAGGGCCACCTTCTACAGATCTCTCCCACCATTCCCAAACACTCCTCTCCCACTGCAGCCCCACGGCCGCCCCAAGAGGCAGGCAAGTGGAGCAGGGACAGGCTCCCAACTTGACAGATGGAAACAGTATGGACTGAGAAGCAAAAGTCATTTCCCAGAGCCTGCAAATCACCCCCCAAGGCTTGACCCCAGGGCTTTTGACCTGGTTACCAAGTCACTCTTTAGAGGGGACATTTTACATGGACGGGTATGCCGTGGGCTCTGTGGTTCCAGAGGCACAACTCCATCCTGGACCTCCACCCTCTCCCTCACCCCAGCAGGCCATCCCCGGGATCCAAGTCACCAGGGACAATTATCACGAAGCTCACTTAGCCGGTCACTGAGGACCTGGGACATTTCCTCTCCTGTGCTCACTTAGAGACCCCAGGATCTCAGGCACCCCCACAGGCCCCGGGCAAGCCACCTCTCTGGCTCTTACACCCCAGTGGGCCATGAGGGCGGCCAGCCCTCCGCAGGAACTCACCAGAAGCCAAACATCTGGAGCCCTGCGCCCGCGGGCACGAGTCCTCTGCGGCTGGGCCAGCCAAGCCGGGGCTTCCAGACTCCAAGCTGAAGAAATGGCCAAAATGGGCTCACGCCTCTGTGCTGAAGGCCGGGGGACGGACGGCACCCTCCCCAAGGCCCAATCCTACATTTGTCTCGCTCAAGCCCTGAGACTCCAGTTTAAGAGCCTTTTTATAGACTCCTATAAAGGAGAAAGTGAACTTTTAACGTGTTTGCACTCCACTAAGTCAATATGCATAAATGGGACAAGAGCGGAGCTTCCTCTGAGCAGATGCCGGCCGGCAGGGCGGGCGGGCCACGGCAAGGCCATCTCAGCCCCCAAGGGCACGGCCAGCAGTGTCTCCCCACCATGGGCCTGTGTTGTGGCCCCCAATTAGGTTGCCGTCCACCAGGGCCGTGTGCGGCCACTAATGAAGCCGGAAAGCCCTGCCTGGCCTGGCTAACGGGCGGCTCCTGCCCTCACTCAGCCGAGACGGCCCCCCAGACACGCAGTTTTCATGGGAAAATTTAGAGGAGCAGAGATGCGGAAGCTGTAAAGTTTTACTAGGAATTCTCAACCATCCTCCTTTGGCCCCCGACACTCACACTGCCCTTCATTTTTAAGAGAGCTTCCTTTCTGCTTTGAACTTACTCCTTAAATCTCAGCAACCCTGCGCCGGCCTCCAGGATCCAGGATCTGGGCTCAGCCTCCACAGAGGCCTGCCTGCCCCAGGAGGAAGAGGAAGAGTCTGCTCGGGCACCCCCGAGGGCTTTCTCCTGCCCTGCCTTGCACTGGAGCAATCCCCAAGAGGCCGTCTGCTTGCCTGCCAGCTCACAGGAATCCTGGGTTCATGCCCGAGGCCCGGCATGGTCGAGACAACGCACGCAGCTCTCTTCTCTTTGTTCACTCATTTGTGCCTACTGTGCCCCTAAGGTGTGCAAGGCCTTCAAAGGGCAGGAATTCACGTCAACTTCTGGATTCCAGTCCCAGCTGTGCTATGTACCAGCTGTGGTCTTGGGTGCATCCCCTGGTCTCTCAGAGCCTACAAGTTATCTCTAAAATAGGAATAATACTACCCTTCCACCGCCCCCCACCATGAGGTTACTGCAAATATTAATCGACACGGTACACGTCCCCTGCACACAGCAAGCACTCCATAAATGGCAGCTTAGTGCCGAAACAGCTCTGCACAGAAGATTCCGTTCTCCTCTTTCTGATAACAAGGGAACCAAGAACATTCAATGACTTACCCAAGGTCTCCTGTGTGACCTTGGGTAAGTCATTGAACGTTCAGTCCCAGCTCTTTTAGACTCCAGGCCATAGCCATCAATGCTGGCATGCAAAGCATCCCAGGCCTGGGAGGCAAGCAGGCTCCTAAATCAGTGAGAAAAACTTAGGGTCCAGAAACCTACCTAGAATCTGGTGCTCAGCAAACCTACGAAAGAATTATTTTTATTTCAGCATCGTGGCTGAGTGTTGTTTCTTCCTTTGAGTGAGCGATGGCAGGCAGAGGGTGGGCTACGATGTTTCCAGCTCTTTGGGCAATTGGTTCAGTGCCTGCGGCCAATTTATCATCTGCTGCGGGAGATCAAACCCTCAAGGGCAGGGGTAGTTTTAAACTGTGGCTCCCGAGAAGCCAGTCCCTGTAGCACCCCAGCCGCGGAGGCCAGGAGGACAGGAGCCCTCTGGCTGTGCACTCCGGAAGGGGTAGGCTGGGGAGGCATTGCAGGCAGGAGCCGAGGCTGCCTGGCAGCCCCTTCGAAGAGCTGGCATCCCTCTGCCACATCCTGAGTTATCTGGATGCTTGGTATCTCTCTGCAAATCCTGAGGCCTGCCTGCTAACCACCCCATGGAATTCTTACTCTCTAAGAGAATTCTTTTTCAATCATTTGCAAAATAGTTTCTCTTTGCTTCTGAATGGATCAAGGACTCCTCCGTGGGAAGCCGTGCAAAGCATGGGCCTAGAGCCATGTTCAAGCCTGGAGTCAATGAATGCTACAAGTCTAGAGTGGATGGAGCCATGGGCAATGTCTAGGTAGCAGAGAAACTGAGGCCCAGGGACAGAGGGTCTGCTCCAGAGCAGTGACCAGTCCTGTGTCTGTGCTGGGGATTAGGCAGCAATGTTTCAGTCCATCTGCCTTCTTGTCATTGCCTCAGCCTTCTTTATAACAGCCTTGAAATGCTTCAGTGCTGTGGTAATTGTCTGTGCTCGGTGCCTCTTTGGATAGAGAGCTGATTAGCTTTCTTAGGTTGTTAAAAGGTCCAGGGATGTGTGGATCCCTGGGAGGAAACCCTCTATGGGCAAAGGCTGGCCTGTTCATGGAAGGTTTCTGAGGCCTTAAATAAAGCAAAACCCCCAAAACTGTCCACTTCCGCCCTCACCCCCGCCTTGTGCATCCACACAACCAGATAGCTCCACTCAACAAAGCCCATTGCCAGTTGTAGGCTCACTCCCGTAAGCCATGGGGAAGGTGGTGGTTTAGTGTTTGCTCCCTGAGGACCCCAAACCCAAAGGAATTTCTGAGAAAAACTCACAGATCCTGTGGCCAGTATGGCTTTCTATACAGTCACGAATGTGGAGGGAGCTCTCCCCGAGGTTCCCCGACGGCACACAGTGCCCATCTCTCGGCTGGCTCTCACCTTTCTGGAGCCTCCAGCTCCTGGCAATGTACCAGGCCACACTCCCACTGTAAACATCCAGAAATGCTGGGTCAGACATAATAAATAGAAATTTAAATGCAAAGACTTATCAAAGGTGGAAAGAGGAAGGACAGAAGAAACATTGGGAAGGATGGAGGAAGGGAGGAAGGAAAGGGAAGAAGGAGGGAGAGAGGAGGGAACCTACAGGGCTAAGAGCTCAAACTGAAGAAGCCTGAGCCATGTGAGTGCTGAAACCACAGCTACCCTGGGGCATCAGCTGATCCCAGAAGCAGAAAAAACCTCTGGCCCACAAAACAGGGGAGGGCTAAACTGGAACCTCTGTCTGGACCTAGATCTTTGGAAGTTACACCCCCTCCTGTCCACTCACTGGAAAAGGAGAGCACCAGGAAACGTGGCCATGTCCAGCCTTGACTTGAGTGAGGGAGATAGACCCAGGGAGTGTCCCATGGGAGGGCATGACTCAAGCCTGCCTTCACTCAGGTGAACTTACAACACCTCCTCCATCGGGGGCCCTCCAAGGATACATGTAGATTTCAAGTGACCTCAGGTAGATGACATTGCTGGACACCAAGAAGCAGCATTCACATGATCTCTCAAAGAGCACACACGTTCAGCCCAGGCCCTCGGGAATTTTGCAGATGACCATCAGCTAAATATGAGCTCACCATGAAAAATGACCAAATATCCAAGGAAAGAAGCCACTATGAGAGAAAGTCAGCAGGTAGGGCAGCAAAATTGACCCCCAAGGGCCAGATTACACAAACGAAACATGAAATAAGGCCTGTGAGCTTAAACCCAATGGAAAAAGAAAATTTCCAAACTGACCAGGCATACTTGAGAAACGATCAACTAGAGTTTCTAGAAATGAAAAACGAAATCAGAAACCCAGTAAATACTACAGCTGGCACAAGAATTACTCAAGTGGAAAAGATGTAAAGAAAGAACTCACGAAGTGGTCCAGAGATAGGACAGAACAGGGGGCAGAGACATGAAAGAAATGCTTGAAGAATTGTAAGCTGGGCTCACACTCTGGGACGTAGCATGAGAGAAGCGTACCCTAGAGAGCAGTCACCCTTCAACATTGGGCCCCACATGTGCAATCACGTGAACCTGACCTACAGCCTGGAGCAGAACAGAAGGCCTGTAGACCCCTGAGTAAAAAATATTTTTGTTGTGAGCCACTGGAGCTATCAGGAAGCTTTTTGTTTTGTTTTTGTTTTTTAAGGTTTTATTTTATCAGGAGGTTTTTAAAAAAAAAAATTATTTATTTGACAGAGAGAGAGAGAGAGAGAGATCACAAGTAGGCAGAGGCAGGCAGAGAGAGAGAAAAGGAAGCAGGCTCCCTGCTGAGCAGAGAGTCAGATGTGGGGCTTGATCCCAGGACCCCAGGATCATGACCTGAGCCGAAGGCAGAGGCTTTAACCCACTGAGCCACCCAGATCCCCAATCAGGAGGTATTTTTGCTGTGGACCCAGGTGTTACACCGAGAGAGCAGAACCAGGACCTCATCCAGGAACACTGCCTAAGCCCATGATAAGAGGATCTCACAGCATTTTTCCCAGGAGGAAGACTACCCTGGACCACTGCTTGGTGCCTCCCATTTCTCCTCTTTTCAGGGATAACTGAAGGATAATTGTGGTTACTTTGTCCCTGCTCTTCAACGGCATTTTGTGTAGGGGATTTTTTGAGGGGTGTGGGAGGCAAATGCTCGTCCCTTCAGTTCACAGGCCTCTGGATCAAGAGAAATGATGTCAGTCCCAAGATCCTGAGCCTGCTGGACTGACCGGATGAAACTTCCATCCTGTCTTGGGGAAGGAGGAAGCACATTTCTGTCTGAGTCTTCAAGTGAGTCTTTGTGCCTGAGAGGACAGGCGGGGGTAGAGTGCATTAGTGTTTAGCCAACAGCCACCTCCCCTCAACCCCCTCCTTGAGTCAAGTAGACTTTCCACACGCTCAGTTGGGCTGAGCCACATGAGGTACTTGGGCCAGTGGAATCTGAGTAGACATGAAATAGGCCAAGGTGAAAGGCACTGCCGCGGTCTGTCTTGACCTCCCAGGTACTTGCCGCCCCTTCTGCTTGGGTCCTGAGACGAGTGCCCTGTGGACCAGAGTTGAACCTGACCCTTACACCAGAGCCAACACACAAATCTATGAGGGAAATCTACGAGCGACATGGTGCTGGTTTCAGTATTTCCCTGAAAAATTAAATGGAAGAAAGAGAAACTTTATTTATGAACTATCTCAACAGATTTCCTAAATGGAGTAGGAGAGAAGAGATAAATCCTGACAGACAGACCCTTTTCCAGAATGGGTAAAAGGTGTTAAGCCTCAGTCTTAGGCAGCCCAGGGCATCCTAAGTAGTATTTAAAAAAAAAAAAATTACACATAGACGTATTACAGGGAAACTGCACAACGCCAAAGACAAAGGAAAGATCTTACATGTTGCCTGCAAAGAGGCAATGCACCCCCTGCCTGGATGAGCTCCAGGCCAAGGGGTCTCCCTATGGCAACAAATACTTATACCCTTTACCATGGAGAATTGCCAGGCACGTGTCTCTGCAGGTATTATGACATCCGGAAGAAAACCTCGAGGGCCTCTGCTCTGGCCCCCTCAATGACAGATGAGGACACTGAGCTCCAAAAGGGAAAGGGGAAATGCTTGCACACACTGTCTCATTCTCTTGGCAGACACGAGACTCAAGGCCATAGCGCTAGCTCCCAGCCTGTGTTTTCTCTCACACAGGCTGAATGTGCCAGGGTGCTTCTCAAATCCACGTGACAGGGCCTGCAAGAAGCAAGAAGAGCCCCGCAAAGGCTCTGCGGCATAGCCACAGAGGCAGACCCTCCTTGGCTCATGAGGGTTGTTCCCTGGAAAAAAAAGTGCCTTCTACTTGATGTAAGCACGCTCCTGGGGCCTCTCCTGGCTGGCAATACCCCTGCTACCACTCCCAAGGGAGCACTCAGCCCAAATCAGAACCGAGTCCTGTCAGGCAGGGGCATGCCAGACCCTATCAGAAAAGTCCCTGGCCAGCCAGCCCATCCCTTTTTCAATGACCCTCTCCAAGTGGACAAGGCATGATTTCCCTCAACCCTCAGCTGGCCAAGGTTGTTCCAAGGACAGTGGCCAACATAAACAGCACATAAAAATCAGTCCAGAAACCTAATTTCCAGCTCCAGGATGATGAACATCTATTTGTGTGTGGTAAACCAGACTTCCTGGGACAGCTTCCCAGAGCCCAGGGCCATCTGTCCTGCCCAAATCCCCACACCCAAAGGTGCCCCTGGCAGTGTGGTCTCCAGAGATGACAGCTGTCTTGGGGATTTGCTCTCCCAACTCCCTCCCTCCCAGGCTCCAAGAAGGAAGGAGAGAGACAGCTCTGGGGTTCAAAGGGGCCTAGCCACCATGCAAACGAAGAGTCTTGTGGAATGTGTGGACTGGCAAGCGAAGAAACGGCAAAACGTTCTGGGCCTAGAGGTGTGACAGGCCATTACCCAGCTCGGAACAACGAAGAATCACTGCATAGTGTTTTCTTGGAAGGCACCCCTGAGGTCACCATTCACCTACAATCGGCTGTCAAAGGACGCTTCACTCCACAGTTGGTGCTGGCCAGTCTACTGCCTCCGGCAACCTGTGGGCTGTGGCGTCGAGTGGAACATGCCCATTCCCACACTGACCTGTCAAGCAATGCTGCTGGAAACAAAAAGCCCCCAAACCAAAGGTGATGGCACTCTCAGCTCTTCAGAATAATTTTGGAGCCGGCAAGAGGCCACAAGGAATCTGAGCAGACAAAACAGACTCCACAGCCTCCATGCACAACAGCCCAGGCCCTGTCCCCACATGGCAAGTCCCAGAAGAATAGAGGACGCAGCCCTTGACAAGCTTGCTCCTGTGGTGTCCCAGCCACCACAGGACAGGTGTCCCAGACTGCCTAGGAGACCTGCAGGTGACACAGTGGCAAGAGCAGAAAGGGGACGGTTACCCACCGCACACGAAGACAGAAGGAACGCAGCACCACACAGATGAAAAGAAATTTGGAGAAAAGTGGCCTGGGACCATTCAGGGCAGAATCAAACAGTGCTTCCCATCTGAGTCAGTTCTGAATTAGAGCCAAGAACAAGGCGTGGCACGCTCTCACATAGAGATGAAATTTTAACATTTTTAATGCGAAACTACTTTAATTATTTAGTTTTGCCTGGATAATTATCATTATTATAAATAACGACTGTTATATAATGACTATTATATAATGACTGTTATAATATTATAATTATCATTATAATGCCTGCTGCAGGGAGATTTTCCTAACCTCATTACTGCTTCTATATTGGTCTGCTGACGTTCTACTATGATGTGAGCTTTCTCTTCTCCCACACATCATCGTTTACACCAAAGTGGACTCACGGATGGCCTTCTTGTGGGTTTAAATCATCACTACTATCATGATCTATTCTGATGCTCCAATGTCCCAGACTGCACTAGTGGGAGCCCCTTCAACCATGTCCTGACTTTCTGGCAGAAAATATTTCGAGCATATTGCATGCTTTTCCTGCCCTGTCCCTGGAATCAGCCATTTCTCCAAGGATTCCTAGTCCCCATTAGTGGAACGTGGTGTTAGAAAACATTACTGGGCAAACCAGGTGTGCTATTTGTCCTGGTTGCTAGGCCTTCCTAGTGGAAAGAGAGTACCAATATTTGTAATGTAGATACACATCTATATGTATGGGTAATAGTTACATACACGCTAATTTCTACATTTATCAATATCGGAAGCCGCACGTTTACACAAATACCTCCAATTACAGTCCAATATAACTGTGTTCATTCTCACTTTCCCCTTTCCTTATCTGTAACTCCCTCCTCTAACAGTGGGAAAATCAGCCTCCTTCACTCTCAATGTATTCACTTATCTGCTCAATCCCGGTGTCTATAACCAAGTTCTCCAAACCGCGAGGCTGCCACCACAGTGAGCCGCCTTCTTCATGTGGCCTTTAACCTCTGCCAGCTTCCCTGTTGGCCCTGCATGAGAGCTTTCTTTTTTCTTTTTCTTTTTCTTTTTTTTTTTTTTAAGATTTTATTTATTTATTTGACAGAGAGAGATCCAAGTAGGCAGAGAGGGAGGAGGAAGCAGGCTCCCCGCTGAGCAGAGAGCCCAAAGTGGGCTCGATCCCAGGACCCTGAGATCATGACCTGAGCCGAAGGCAGAGGCTTAACCCACTGAGCCACCCAGGCACCCCCAGTGCTTTCTTTTTTCAAAGAGCTTTAGTGAATTGTCAATGACCATAAAATCAACCAAGTCTAAAGAATACCACTCAGTGATTTTTTAGTAAATTCATATAACTGTGTAACCATCACCACAATTTGGTTTTAGCACATACTTCCATCGTTCCAACGAACTTCCCACTGTCCATTTCAGCCAGGCCCCATTCCCCAGCCCCAGGCACCCACTCTGCCCACTCTGCTTTCTGTCTCCATGGATTTGCCTCTTTCAGAGGCAAATGTACAGGGAATTATGTATCTGTTGCAACGGGTTTCTTTCACTTAGCATCATGTTTTTGAAGCTCATCTGGGATTGAATGTGTATCATTACTCTCTCTTTACTGATGCATCATACCCCCATTTTCTAGATATGTCACACTTTGTTATCCATCAGCCAGGTGATGGACATTGTGACTGCTACCAGTTTGGGGCTATCATGTACAAGGCTGTGAAAATACTCATATGCAGCTTTTTGTGTGGACACATATTTTCTTTTACTGTGGGTAGTGTGGTAGGGCAGAACAATGGCTTCCAAAGATGACCAATGTGCTCGATCAGCCAACCCTCAGAAAACAAGGTCATCCTGGTTATTTTATATGAAGTCCATGTCCTAATCCCCAGAACCTGTGAATATGTTACATTACACAGCAAAGGGAAATTAAGGTTGCAGATGGAACTAAGGCTGCTAATCGGCTGGTGCAAAGAAAGCAAGATTACCCTGGGTTCCCTATGCAAGCCCACTGTACCCACAAGTGTCCTTTCAAAGGAGAAGAGGCAGAAGAAGTCAGAGAGATACTCCATGAGAAGGATATAGCCCACTATTGCCAGCTTTGAAGGTGCAAGAAGGAGGCCATGAATCAAGGGGCTGTGGACAGCCTCCAGAAGCTGGCAAGTTTCTCCTCCAGAGGCTCCCCGAAGAAATGCACCCCTGGTGACACCCTGATATTAGCCAGTGAGACCCCTTTTGGACCTCTAACCTCCAAAGCCATAAGATAATACATTTGTGTTGTTTTCAGCCACTTACTTTGTAGTGATCGGTAAGAGCAATAATGGAAATCCAACACAGATGGTCCCCAACTTAAGATGGTTCACATTACGATTTTTCAACTCTGTGATGGTCATCAGAAAGTGGACTTCAAGTTCTGTATTTCACTCTTTTCCTGGGCTATCGATATGCCATACGATACTCTCTCTCAGTGCTGGCCGTGGGGGGGGGGGGGGGCATAGCTCCCGGTCACCATGCCATCTTGAGGATAAACCACCAGTAATTTACAACCACCCTGTCCCCGTGGAACCGTTCTGTTTTTCACTTTCAGTGCAGTATCCAAACATGCCATGAGAGGTTCGACCCTTTGCGTTACATGATCGTGTTCAGCTGGAAGCTAATATCAGTGTTCGGAGCACATGTACGGTCTCCTCAGCTAAGCTAGGAGGTCTGGTAGGTTAGGTGTATTAAGCACACTTGCCACGTACATTATTGACAACTTAGGATGAGATCCTTGGGATACCCAACCCACTGTGAGATGAAGGAGATCTATACAGGAAGATACCTAAGAGTGGATATTGGGTTGGAAAGTAAGTTTATGTTTAACTTTTGGGGGGATATTTTAGTGTAAATAACTGCCAAATCTATATTGGTTTTCAAGCTGGTTGTATCATTTTATGTTCTGGCCAGAAAAGTGTGATTTTAGTGAGTTTCTAGGACACCTAAATGGTGGTTTTTGACACTTTCATCCAGTTTTATCACTATTCTGGGGGGAGGGGTGAAGATTTGCCAAGCTTCTCACTCCACCAGAGCAGCCAACACCCAAGGACTTTTTGACACAATTATTGAAGAAGGGAGGAAGAGGGGAAGAAGAAGGGAGGGAGGAAAGATCAAACACTTGTAAATGACTTACTGGCGATACTAGAGGGCCACAGATTTCAGGGGCTCACATGCTATCCCACTTCTTATTAACTGCATGATTTGGGCACATAGTCTCCCTTGCCTGAGCCTGAGGTGACACGGATAAGGCTTACATGCAGTGCTCGCCTCTAAGAGCCACCATTTTGTCCGCACCACTCTATTTGTGAAAATGGACTAATGTATAATTAATCATAAAAAAACCCACAGTGTGGGCTCCTAGAAATATAAACATCTGCCTGGTTGGCCTATTTTTCAAGTCCCTCGTAGCTCCCCGAAGCCAAAAATGGAACTACAAAACCTGACAAGTCATGTGTTGCCAACGTTTACCCACACACCCTATTCTTCCATCCGTAACAACTCTATACATCTGCACAAGATTCTGTGTTTTTAAACGTCTTTTCAGTACATATGTTCATGTGGTCTTCCAAAAACCCTAGTGGACAGACAGCACAGGAATGGTCACATCTGACCGATTAAGGAAACTGAAGGCCAGAGCTGCCAAGTGATTCACTCAAGACTCTACAGAGAAAGGGTGGCAGAAAAGCTGCCATTTTCCCTTTTCTGTAGCGCATGTCTCCGGTTTCCACCAGAGACTCCTTTCCCACCTCTCTTTCCCTGACCTCACTCACTCCTGGACCGAGGAAAAGATGAGGGTTCGACAATTCCAGAGATGCTAATCACACAGTCAACGTCCATGAACACACGCTGATTTCACTGTAATTCTGCTCATCGTGCTGGGAGCAGCCATGCGTGGCTCAGCGAAAACCCAAGACTCCATTACAGAGTTAAACTGGCATTTGTTCTGAGCCCAGTGGCATTTTAAATGCATTTGTGAAAATGGAAATGAGTCGAGGCACCCAAGGCTGATTATGCAGGGCAAATTAAACACCCCCAGAGCCCACAACAAAGGCCCAGCCACTAAATCGATGGCTCTGCCAATGGCTCTCCATGCTCATCCTCCCAAGGGCAAGGCCTTCTGAAAGACTGTTCTCCTCACACAGCCCTTTCATGCCTGGCCATCTCAGACCAACCTTCACAACGGCCTGACAACCTCAGTCCTACCGTTCTCCTCATTTCACAGATGGGAAAGCAGAGGCTCAACTCAGAAGGGCCAAATGACCCGCAGCTGGTGAAATGGTGGATCCACGTCTCAGACTCAGGTCACTGAAACTCCAAGTTCCATGAGCTCCTCATGCTTCGTCCCTATGTCCCTTGAACACAGACCTCCTCTTCCCTCTTCGCTAGGCTCTCTCAGTCAATGTATACTCCTCTCTGAAGAACACAGTGGACATGTTAGACAACTGTACCATACTGGGGGAAGGGGTGCACATGTCAGTCCACCCAAGGCTATCTCTGTGTAACCTCCTCCCACTAAGGTTCATATACAAGGTCAATTTTTGATTTGAGGCCTTTTAAAACAAAAAAACGCTTGGAGATAGAAGCCATTTGTACAGAAGAGCAATGCCTGAGGGTCTCGTCAAACTTACAAATTTTGCTATTTTTTTCTTTTTTAAGATTTTATTTATTTATTTGACAGACAGAGATCACAAGTAGGCAGAAAGGCAGGCAGAGAGAGAGGGGGAAACAGGCTGCCTGCTGAGCAGAGAGCCCAATGCGGGGCTCAATTCCAGGACCCTGGGATCATGACCTGAGCCGAAGACAAAGGCTTTAACCCACTGAGCCACCCAGGTGCCCCTGTTTTTATTCTTTATTAGGTATTAATTTTTGGTTCTGTTGCTCTGGGGAAAGCTAATCCATTAAATGAGTGATGCTTTGTTCTCCTGAGGCAGATCTTCAACTTTGTGGGATGCTGAGAACCAGAAAGTAATCGACAGACTTTCAAACCTAAGGCAGGTAAGTCATAAAATGGAGAGCCATGTAAGCCTACCATGTGTCTGTCTCCCTCCCCTCAATTATCCACAGACAAGACCAAAGCTTCTATTCTAGCCCCCCAAAAACATTTTCTTAAGCTCCCTCTCTAGGTTCTGTTCCAAAAGCTTGAGAAGTGCACACACACACCCCCCATCTGGACACAGCAGTATTTGAGTGGGAGGGGTCACACCTGCGTGTCCCCAGAAGGGCAGCTGGGGGGACATGCCATCTGCTCACCTTCCAGGAAAACTGGAGAGGGGGAATCATACCCACAGCTCCCCGTCCCTTATAGCCTTGAGCTGCTCCCCACATTTCCAAGGATCACTGGGAGTTGGGGAGGGAGAGGCGGGAACTACAGGATTTGCGGATTCTCCCTCACAAGGAAGGCTGTTCAGATTGATCCATTCATTCGCTCATGGCCAGACAACAAGTCAGAAACCAGGGACTGGCAGCGGCAGAGCCCTCACCGTTCCCAAAACCACTTTCCACACGCTCTTCTTGACTGACCTGCACTGTCCCTGTCTGCCATGCCCATTTTATAGGCGAGCAAACTGACATCCCAAAGCAGCCTGCCCCAGTCCCAGAGCAAGCAGCAAAACCAGGTCAATAGCCCAGAATCAAGGCCGGTGGGTAGACATCACTGCCCATGCCCTCAGCACTGGGCAGCCTTCTCTCACCCACCAATCCCTGCCCGAGTTCCCAGAAAAAGCCCAACTACAGGTCCCCATTCACATCCCAGTTCCACCACTGTCTACCTCCACCTTCCTTGCCTGACTGTCCTCATCTTTAAAATGGGCACAAGAGTAATTCCGTCATAAGACCACTGAAGGAGATAAAGGGGAGCTGTGCCCTTCACAGCACCTGGAACAGAGTGAGGACACCACAGACACCAACCGCTCATATTACTGTGGCAACTTGGGGCCCTGCTGGGCACACTGCAGGGGCTTAGGACCCTCCTTGCACCCACGAGGCCCCTAGTCAGTGAGCTGGCTTCTCCCCTGCCCCGGCCGCCCAGGAAGACAGCAGGGGCTGGGAGGGAGGGAGCGGCCCATGGCAGGGCTCCGGGCAGCCTTGTGGCCGGGCACTCCCGGTGCTCGCCTTTGTCTGTGCGCCTGTAACTGAGAGGCCCGTCTAGACTGAGCGGCTACTAGAAGTAATCCCGGGAAAATCTCCCTGAAACCTGATCCCTGCCCTTATCGAGGGCCAGGCAGATTAGCCTGATTGATTGAACAGTGGACGCCTCGGCCTTAACAGGATCTCCGTGTGTCTATCGTGCAGAAGGGGCTCAGGCCAGGCGCGGGGTCCACTTTGCAGAGGAACCTGTCCTGCGGGGTCAGCAGGCCAGTTGGCCTCCACCCCCCCCAACACACACCCCAGCCTCCGCCGGAGGGGCCTGGGAGGACTCCCTTCCACCAGGGCCGCGCCAACCACCCATAAGCCAGCAAACCACAAGCCCTTGTAGCACTGAGGGGCTGCTTTCCGTGACCCACGAGCCCATCCTGGGAGCGTCCGGCATCGTCACCATGCGGGTCCTCATGGTCACCGCCAACCTCACAGTCAGTGCTCAGAGCTAAGCGGCACCCTCAGGCTCCCACACTGGAGAGGAGCAGAATCAGAAGCCGGATTGGGCCTGAGGACACAGATAGAGGAGCTCCTACCGGAGCTCCAGTCCTGCCCCTTGGCCCTCACACTGCAGTGGCCAGCAAGCCACGGGCCCTCCAGATGACCTTCCAATGTCCTTCAGTGGAAAAGCCAGCCTGTGGGCCCCTCTAACGTAACCCAGGGTGTATCAGCACCAACAGACGCCTGCGAGCCGGTGTCGTCACCCAGATGGTCATTCTCTGTGTTTTTCTCTGAACCATCAAGCTTGGGAGCTCACTATAAACAAAGCAAGGCTGCCCCAAGCTGCCTCTACCAAGAGCCTTCCAGAGTGAGAGTGCCCTCAGCCGCACACGGGCCTCAGCTCAGCAAGGGACGGGTTGTCCCAGCCACAATCTACCGGTCCTCAAGAGGGCGGGCTGCAGAAATACCTGGTTGGCACACCTAGTGGTCAGCATGTTTGGAGAGCCAGGGAAGGAGGGCTGAGCTGGTCAGATCAAGGCTGGCAGGGTGGCCCGGGATAACAGTGCTCACAGTAAGCCAAACCTGACTTGCCCCCTACCTCCGCCACTCACCTATGTGACCTTAGGATGAGCCCCAGCTGCTCCATTTCACAAATTACAATTTCAACCCCTCCCCCCAACCCTGCACAGCTCTAACGGTTGTCAGGAGCAAAATGAACCCATCAGTACCCTACACGGTGGGCTAGGCATGGCAAGAGACTTGCCCCTCAACCAAGAAACTCTTATTAAGACTCAGAATTGGTATAAAAGGGAATGAACTATTACCATGTGGAAGCAATGAGCCAGGAGGGTCAAGTTCTATGCCATCCTGCAGAGTGAGTGCAGAAGTTAGGGGGTTCGGGAACACTGTGTCCTGGGGCAGCCCCCTCATCACTGACCCAGCACAGGCTGGGTGAGTCTCTCTCTGGGACACCACCCCCTGCATGGTCAGGCAGTCGCTGTGCTGGAACTTCACGCCACAGAGGAGGAAAACTGAGGTCCAGGAGACTTCCCCTTAGGACCCAGTGAGAACGTTCCCGTGGAAGCATGATCAGCTCATCAACGAGAGTGGGTAACACTGATCCCCCAGTAATACCTCTTTGAGGATTTTTTTTTTTTTTTTGCAACTCACATACCCATCTGGGGTCCTAATTCATTTCAGCAAATGGCATCTGTCTCTGAGATCTTAAATAGGATAATCCCTGCCCCTCTGGTTTCCTGTGAGCCAGGTAACACCTGTGCTTCCAGAAGCCCCTAACCTGCCCTCCCACTAGGTCCCTGCATAGGACTGATGTCAAGCCCTGGCCATCCCCGTATCTTACCCCAGCATTTCCCATGTCAGTCCAGAGCCAGCCAGACCCTCAGCCCAGGCCTGGGCCCCATTCTACTCCCTGGATGGTGGGCCCTTAGGTCATCATCTTTTTCGTCCTCCTCAGCCCACCCGCCCACGGAGAAGCAGCACCTTCCTCTCCCATCACTGGTCAGTTTCTTCCTCTACCTTTATTACTAGGCAGGGATGGGGCCCATGCCAGTCAGGGAAGGCATTTGCAGGAGTCCTGAGACCATGAAGCACCTTGCATGCCAACGACAAAGAGGCTAAAATTAAGTTTGCCCACCCAAGTTAGCACAAGAAGCATTAGCAGAACACCCCTACAGGCCAGTCTCTGTGCAGGGAACAGGGTGGAAAGAAACAATATATACCACCTACCCCCCAGAACTCCATTTTACCAAGGCCACACATGCCAGGGACCCCAGGGGGTTGACAGAGGAGCTGTGATTGGCAGGGAGGGAGTGCCCTTCCAGGAGGGGCTTTGGAGACCCAGGCAGGAGGCCTGGGCTCAGGGATTCTTGAGGGGCAACTCGGTATGAGGGACAGCAGCCCAGGATGGAAAGGGCCCAGCTCAGTGGGTCTCCTAGGAGAAGGTAAGTGGAGCTCATATCACAGTGTGAATTTGCACCGTGGGTAAAGGGAGGCCATTGATGACTGCAGAGAAGGGCTGAGTTCTGGAAAGACCGCTCTGGTGGCACAGAAGCAGGTGCATGGGGCAGGCATGGAGGGGGAAGGGCGAGAAGAACAGAGAGGGGACAAGTGTAATAGTCCCAGTGACAGAGGGCTCCAGGGCCCACAGAGTCTCCCATTAATAAGCTGTGTGACCCTAGGCAGGTAACTTAACCTTCCTGAGCTGTACTCACTCCCTCTGTCAAAAAGAGACTCCAACAACGGGGTGTCTTGTGGATTCAAACTGATAACGCCTGAAAAGCATTTAGCAGGATGCCGGGCACACAGTAAATGCTCAATAAATGTTTGCTTAGAAAAGCAAAAAGGCAAAGGCTGACATCAAGAGCCTCCTCCCTCCCCCAAGCTCCCCAATCAATAAAAGCAGCCCTTTTATCTAAATCCCTGGGACCAAAGGGAAACCAAACACAGCAGCTGGAGCTCTGCTTCCTGAGACCCGTGCCCCCCTGCCCGGGCTTCTCCCGTTGGGGCCCATCGCGGCTGCTGTGGCCGAGAAAAGAATGTTGGCGCCATGACCTGACCGTGAACCTTACCCCAGCCTCTGAACACGCACAAAAGCCTTTCTCCTGCCTCGGCAATGCAAGTACCACCCAGGCCAGCACCCCCTGCCCACGGGGAGCCCACAGAACCCACGCGAGCCACACAGAACTACACACCTGCCTTGTTCTGCTGCTGGCACCACGGCTGGGGCAAAGCAGGAGAAAAAGGAAAGAAAAATTTGTTCTTAATATTTATGACCCTGGTGGTATTCTTGTGCACAGGGCTGAATTCCTGCATAAAGAGGGGAAATTCAATCCAGTGTAAAATGCGCTTGGTAGAGGAGGGGGTAACACAAGCTCCTGAAACCCTGAGAACTTTTGGTTGGTCTTTTCACAAGAAAATTGAGGGATCTTACAGGTGGGCCGAGAGGTTGGGAGACACAATTTCTACAAAACTTGGGGGGGGGGGAGCCAGACTGGGCCAGACTCTCAAGGACTTCAGAGACAGGTTGTGCCGGCTGCTGTGGGAGGGTGATGTGGCCTGTCCCTGGCCGTGACCCTCAGACACAGACACGTGGGGCAGGCCAGCAATTCGTGGTGGGCAGATGAAGCAAGCTGGCATCTGAGGTACAAGGAAAGCGGGACTGTCTCCCTGGCTGTCTCTGGGTCATCACTTATTTTCCATAGCAAGGTGTCACAAGCTCCAAGCTCGAATCCCATTTCCCCATTTACAAGCCATGCCACGCACACATGGTGACCTGAGCCACAAGTGACAGAAGGACACAATGGCAGCTCCCCCAGGTGCCCGGCTCGAGGGTGAACTTGAACAGGATGCTTGTGAAACACTGACCTAGGCCAGCCACATCCCTGTCCTCAATAACAGGGCCCACTTCCAAAGGCGGCAGATCTACGCCACCTCCAGAGCAGGCTGGTGGATCAATTATCTAGATAAAATAAATACTTTAAATGACGGCCACTAGGTAATTGAAATAACAAGGCTTTTCCCCCCATGGAAATTATCTCTATAGCGTCAAGTTTCTTATGTGTACAATAGATATGAATGGAGAAACAAGGGACTTAGTGGTCCTTTTGAAAAGCCAGCCCCTGCTCATATTTCCAGAAATTGTAAGGACAACCTCGCCTTTACAGAAAGCATGATGAGTCCTTAGAACCAAAAATGCAATTCCCCATCTTTCACAAATTGCTGTGTGCTGGGAGCCAAGGCAAAGAGACTCTAGACTCTAGAGAGATACAAAGTTCCCGTTAAATGGTAGCAAAGTCCTAAGGAGAGTGACTTGATTTGCCAACTTCCCCTCTCTAAAAAAGAAGCTTCTACATTTTTTCCCCCCTGTTTTTAATGAGGAATGTCTCAGATCGGGCTGCAGGATCTTAAACAGAATATCTGTATCGGGCTATGATTTGAGGAACGTGTTGAAACTTCCCATGGGCTCAAGGTCTTGGTTGGCATCTTTTTTTTTTTTTCTTCTAACTTTGTTGAAACAAAATTTAGGTGAAGTAAAAGTATCCATTTTGCATACTTTGTTGCATTTTGGCACACACAGGTAGCCAGCACTGTAGTCAATATCTCAACTATTTCAAGCACCCTCAAAACTCCCCTGTACTCTTCTATACTCAGTTCCCCTCCCTGCCAGCCAAGGATACATGTGTCCTTCAGTCACCAGCTTTGCTTCTTGTAAAACTTAATGGAGATGGAATCACGAAGATGTGCGTCTCTGTCTCGGCACACTGTGTTTGCAACTCTTCCTCCATAGCCTGTATGTTACTGTGGGGCTGATTAGCATTTGGGTTCGTTCTAGTTTGGGGCTCTTATGAATGAAACAGCTCTTAATATGCATATTAAAAGCTGGTGGTGGACATATGTTTCCATTTCTCTTGAATAAATACCTAGGAATGGAAGACAGTCAAGCGGGAATGTGAGTTTAAAACAAGCTGCCAACCCACTTCCCAGAAAGGCTGCACAATTCTACACTTTGACTGTGTGTGAGGTTTACAGTTAATCCATATCCTCGAGAGCACTTGGAAAGGTCAGCTTTTGTGTGTGTGTGTTTGAAATATTTTCTTATTCTGCAGATTTACTGAGGTATAAATCGTAGTCAATAACACTCAATTTGTCAAAAACACTCAGATACAGTTTGATTAACTTTGGTGATTATATATATTCATACAACCACAATCAACAATCGAGATGCATAACATATCTGTCCCCCAAAATTCTATCCCCCACTGATTCCCTGGGCAGTTGGGTCCCCTATCCATGAACAGGAATACTCAGCCACTACTGATCTGCATTCCTCCCTCTTCTCTTATTTGCAATAGTTTGAGAAAGATCAGTATTAGCTTTTCTTTAAACGTTTGATAGAATTCACCTGTGACGCCATCTGGTCCCGGACTTTTGTTCGCTGGGAGGTTTTTGATCTGTGAGTCAGTTTCGTCACTCGTAATTGGTCTGTTGAGATCTTCTATTTCTTCCTGATTCAGTCTTAGAAGATTGTATGGTTCCAGAAATTGATCCATTTCCTCCATGTTGTCCAATGTGTTGGCATATCCTTTTTGTGTAGCAGTCACTTATAATCCTTAGTATTTCTGTAGTGTTGGTTTAACATAGCCTCCTTCATTTCTGATTTTATTTGAGTCCGCTCTTTTTTTCTTGATGAGTCTGGCTAAAGCTTTATCAAGGTTGTTTATATTTGCAAAGAACCAGATCTTTGTTTTGTTTTAATGATTCATCTTGTGTCTCCTCAGAAGATTAATGTAATGCTTGGAACATTTTAGTGTGAATGACTGCAAAATCTATGATAATCTTTACTGGGTATTGCATACTGACTTGAATGCAGGAATATATGCCACTAGAGTCCTCGGGGACAAGAAAGTGCTATTTCAGGAATTCTTAAACTGTAGCATCTTTTTTAAAAAACTGAAGTACAGTTGACATGCAATGTTGTATTAGTTTCAGGAGTATAACACAGCGATTCAACAATTCTATACATTAGTGCTCACCAGGATAAGCCTAAGACCAGCTCTTAGTTTCACTGATCTTTTCTATTACGTTTTTAAGTCTCTAATTTATTTCCTGCCTTCTACTAACCCTGGACTCTGTTCTCCTTTTTCTAGATGTAAAGGGTGTTGGGTTAGATTGCTCAAGATTTTTTTTTGTTTCTTGAGACAGGCATGTATCGCTATAAACTTCCCTCCTAGAATTGCTTTTGCTGCATCCCAAAGATTTTGAACCATCATGTTTCCATTTTGATTTGTCTCCAGTTTTTTTTTTTTTAACCTCCTTGATAACCCATTCATTGTTTACTGGCATGTTTAGCCTCCATGTGTCTGTGTTTTTTCCAAAATTTTCCTTGTAAGTAAGCTGTAGTTTTATACTGCCATGGTTGGAAAAGATGTTTGATATGACTTCAATCTTCTTAAATTTACTGAGACTTATTTTGTGCCCTATCATGTGATCTATCCTGGAGATGTTGCATGTGTTCTTGGAAAGAATGTGGTTTCTGCTGTATTGGAATGGAATGTTCTGTATATGTTTGCTAAATCCATCTGGTCTAATGTGTCATTCAAAGACAATGTTTCCTTTTTGGTTTTCTGCCTGAATGAGCTATCCATTGATGTAAGTGGGGTGTTAAAGTCTCCTACTATTATTGTATTACTGTCCATTTCTCCCTTCACATCCATTAATATCTGCTTTATATATTTAGTTACTCCTATGCTGGGTATACAGATATTTGTAATTATTGTATCCTCTAGTTGGATTAACTCCTTTAACGTTGTGTAATGTCCTTCCTTGTCTCTTGATTCAGTCTTTGTTTTAAAGTCTATTTTTTTAGGGGTAGCTGGGTGGCTCAGTCAGTTACACATCAGACTCTCCATCTCAGCTCAGGTCTTAATCTCAGGGTCCTGAGTTCAAGCCCCACACTGGGCTCTGCACTGGGCATGGAGCCTACTTAAAAAAAATAAAATAAACTCTATTTTTTTTTTCTGATGTAAGTACTGCTACCCCAGGTTTTCTTTTGCTTCCATTTGCCTGGAGTATCTTTTTCTATCCCTTCATTCTCAGTCTGTATGTATCACTAGGTCTGAAATGAGTCTCTTGTAGGCAGTACAAAGATGGGATTTGTTCAGTCACCCGCTCTTCTGATTGGCACATTTAGTCCATTTGCATTTAAAGTAACTATTGATAAGTATTTACTTATTGCCATTTGCTCCTGGTTTTCTGGTTGTTTTTGTAGTTTTCTGTTCTTCTTCTCTTGTTCTCTCGTGATTTGACAACTTTCTTTAGTATTATGCATGGGTTCCTTCCTTTTTATTTTTTTTTAAATGTAACTATTTTAGGTTTTTGGGTTGTGGTTACTGTGATGTTCATACATAACTTCCTATGTAAATAGCAGTCCATATGACGTTAATGGTTGCTTAAGTTCAAACACATTCTTAAAGCACATTTTTACTTCACCCTCCATGTTTTAGATAATTAACATCCTATTTTACATTTTTTAATTCTGTGTATTGCTTCAATTTTTACAGATAAAATCGATTTTGCTACTTCTGTTTTAACCTTCATACCAGAAATTGCTGTACTTCAATAGTAAGTTTTGAAATCAGGTAGTTTAAATTCTCCAAATTTGTTTTTCTTGTTCAAGATTACTTAGGATATTCTAGGACCTCTGTGTTTCCATAGGAATTTTAGAATCAAGTTGTTAATTTCTACAGAAAAATTCACCATGACAGATTGGAATTACATTAACTGGGGAGCACTGACATCTTAACTATATTGAGTGTTCTAGTCCATGAACATGACACCTCTCTCAATTTATTTAAGTCTCTTTAAATATCCTCAGTAATGTTTTGTGGTTTTCAGTGTAGAGGTCTCACACATATTCCATTAAATTTCCCTTTATATATTTTATGGGTTTTAAAAATTTCTTTAAGATTTTTTAAAAATTTATTTATTTGACAGAGAGAGACACAGTGAGAGAGGGAACACAAGCATGGGGAGTGGGAGAAGGAGAAGCAGGCTTCCCGCTGAGCAGGGAGCCCGATGCAGGACTCGATCCCAGGACCCTGGGATCATGACCTGAGCTGAAGACAGATACTTAACAACTGAGCTACCCAGGCTCCCCAGATTTTTATAACTAATACAAGTGGAATTCTCTCTTGAAGTTCATTTTCTAATTGCTCCTCGTATATGGGGGAAAAAAATGGATGACAATTCATATACACAAATGAAACTATCCTCTGAATTTGCTCAATTCATGGTTTCAGTTCTAGTTGTTTTTTCATAGGTTCCTTAGGATTTTTCTGCATACATGATCATATTGCCCCCAAATGAAAACAATTTTAACTCTTCCCTCCCTATATGTAGGCCCATTTTTTTTTTTTTTACTTGACTTTCGGCAGTGGCTAGGATTTCCCCGTACTGAACAGAAGTGATCAAAGTGGACAACTTATCTTACTTTTAATCTTAGGAAGAAAGTGCTTCACGTTTTAGCATTAGACTTGAGATAAATTATAGGTTTTTGGTAAATGTCTTTTATTGGATTGAAGAAATCCCTTCTCTTTCCAATTTGCTACATTTTTATTATAATGATGTTGATTTTTCTCAAATGCTTTTCCTATGTCTTTAAGATGATCACATGGTTTTCCTCTTTACTCTGTTAAGGTGGCTTAAAATAATCGATTTTCAAGTATTAAATCAACTTTGCATTCCTAGAATAAACACTGCTTGGTCATGATGTAGTATCCATTTTCATACCGCTGGATTTGTTTTGATGCAGTTACATGAAAGATTTTTGTCTCCACAATGTGCCTCCTATGTTCTCCTGTTCAGGAAAAATATTGATCTGAGAGTTTATGTACTTCTTCATCAGGTTTTGTTAGCAGGTCATGCCGTGCTCATAAAATGGCAAGTATTTCTTCTTCCTGTATTTTCTGAAGGAGTTAATATAAACTTGCTATTATTTATTCCTTAACTATATGATAGAGTTCACCAGTGGAATCACCTGGGCCTCAAGTTCTTGAGTTGTAGGTTTTTAAAAACAAAATCAATTACTTGTACAGGTGTAGAGCTGTTCTGGGTCAGCACTGAAACCCCAGAAGCAACACCAAAAAACACATCCGTGAAAGGAAAATTTGATGGGTTCAACTTTAGTAAAATTTAAAACTTCTGCTTTTTCAAAGACACAGTTCGGAGAATAAAAAGAAAGCCCACAGACTGGGATAACTCTTAAAAGAAAACAACCCAACGAAAACGTGTCAGAGATCTGGCCACCTCACCAAAGAAGATACACAGACAGCAAATAACACACGAGAAATGTTCAACATCCCAAGTACAAATTCATGAGACAGGTTCACAAAACCATACCCTTACCAACATTACGCACCTTGAGGTGTTATCTTTATGCTACTGTTTAAGAAGGCAGAAAAGCATGTGATATAAGTGGTTTAGTTCAGAAACACAGTTTGTTTTCGAATTTGTTGCCAAAGAAAGGAAACTTGAGTCAATCCTGATCATTCATTTTAGGGGGACATCTCCTTTCCCGAAATGAAATTCTTGTTATGTATATTATCACAATGATAACTGTGATGATATGAATGAAAGAAACGCCTGGTAACTGGAAGGTTACTGGTCACGAATATATAGTTAGTACAAATGCTTTACAGTCTGTAAGTATCATAACCTGCGTTTTACAGGAGAGGAAAAGCAAGCATCTTAGTCTTCTCAGGATAACAAAATGCAGCAGCCTAGTGGTATTCAACAGCCAGTTTAATTTCCCATAGGTCTAGAGGTTGGCAGGTCCAAGATCAGGGTGCTGGCACGGTCAGACCCTGGGGAAAGCTCTCTCCCTGGCTTGCAAACTGTCTATCATCGCATCCTCACACAGCAGGGTGGAGGGCAGGGGGTTCTGGGTAAGCCCATGACCAAGCTCTCTTGTGTCTTTTCATACAAGGGCACTGATCCTATCATGAGCCCCTCCCCTGCTCATGCCCTCATCTAAATTCAATTCCTTCCTTAACCCCCCCCCCACACACACACACCGTGAGTATAATTACACTGGGGGCTAAGGTGAGTATAATTACAACATGAATTTAGGACACAATTGAGCCCATAGCACCAAGATTCAGAGAAGTTCACCTGCTCGATTAAGTGGCAAGAGCCACACTAAGCCCCTGTCCACCTGATTCAAAAACTGACGGTTCCCGTAGACAACGTCTCCCGCCAATAAAGCTGAGATTTAAGACAGCCTTCTGATCGGAGCTTCTGCTTCCGCCAATGCAGCACATGCCTCCAGGAAAGGCAAAAATGACCCATGAAAACCTTGAGACATCAAAGAAGCAGTCTGAAGAGAAAGCACGGTGTCTGTGTCCATTCACCACACCCCAGTGCTCTCCCAGGCAAACCCAGTGCTCTCCTACAAGGAGAGGCAGCCAAGAGTGTGGCATGGGTAGGGTGGTGGGGAGGGAACAAAAATGTCCTGGGGCAGGAGGATTAAGGCTAGTGTTGTGAGGGTCCAGAGCCCTCCATTCTGGCAGAATGAGGCCACCCTGGTCTTGGTTTCCCCTCGTGCCTGGACCCCCAGGCCTGCCCTTTGGATGCCTAACAAAGAGTGGCCTTTCATAAAGATACAGGGTATTTTCACCCATCATCCAAAAAGAAATCAGCCAAGTGTTAACGGCTGCCTTATCACCAGGAAATACAAGTTGTAAAATCACATCTTTCTCACCCCTACCTCAACCCAGAGGCTCCCCGATTCCAGACCCTCCTATTTTAGCGATTGGATTAAAGTCAGGGACATCTATTATTTGCCTCAATAGGTAATAAAAATCAACCCTGTAAGCTCTAATTTTATTTTAAAATGTTTTTCCTTAGACCATGTCAAAGTGTCTCCGTGATCAAACAGCCAAGTGAGGATATCGTGATGCTGATGCCATACATCACTGAGTCAGCCATGTCAAAATGCCCAGCATAACCCTCCCCAGGTGTTACCAGCTAGTAGGATGGACACTCTCATCCACAGCCCATGCTCCCAAGGACAGAGAGAGAGGACTGGCCAGTCGCTGGAGCCATCAGAACGCACCCATTTATCAATTAAGCTCGCTGTCCCATATAGGCTCAGTGTGGGATACTCACACACAATGACAAAGGTGACACCAAAGATCAATGATCACAGGTCACCACAGCAAATAAAATAATGAGGAAGTTTGAAACACTATGAGAATTACCAAAATGTGACACAGAGCCCCAAGGTGAGCAAATGCAATTGCAAAAATGGTATCAGAGGCACCAACGGGCTTTCTCGGTGCAAAGTTGCCGCAAACCTCTGATCTGTAAAAATTTTGCAATGTCTGCAAAATGTAATTTAGTGAAGCACGATAAAACGAGGTATGCTGGTAGTTTTAACCGCAGTGAAAGCAAAGAACAGAACACCAGATACTTCAAAAGCAAACTGCAAAAACACCAAAGATAAAGCAAAAATCTGGAAAGCAGCTAGGGAAAACAACACATTGTACAGGGGGAGCAACTATTTGAAATACTACGGACTTCATATCAGAACCCTGGGGGCTAGAAGGCAGTGAAACAACATCACTCGGGTGCTGAAAGAAAAACCTAGAACTCTGCATCCGGTGAAAATCTCCTTCATGAAAGCAAAAGAATGACATCCTCCAAAGAAGGAACCTGAGAGAATGCATCACCAGTGGGATAGTGTTAAAACAAATGCTAAAGGAAGTTTTCCAGGCTAAAGGACAATGATCCCAGAAGGAAACCTGGATCTTCAGGAATGAAGAAAGTGAAGCAGGAAGGGTAAATAGAAGAGAATTTTTTTTTCCTTTGAAGTTTTTAAAAAACACAGGATTGTTGGAAGTGCACCTGGGTGGCTCAGTTGGTTATGCAACTGCCTTCAGCTCAGGTCATGATCCTGGAGTCCTGGGATAGAGCCCCACATCAGGCTCCGGGCTCAGCAGGGAGCCTGCTTCCCCCTCTGACCCTCCCCCTTCTCATGCTTTCTCTCCCTCTCATACTCTGTCTCTCAAATAAATAAAATTTTAAAAATATATATATATTTTAAAAAAGATTGTTGGAAGAAAAATGATAATTGGCAGAACCCTGAAGCTTTGAAGGACCCAATGAATGTTTATATAATACCCAAAACAACTTTAACATAAATTGGGGGGGTGGTTAAGAGTATCTTTATGGCTGTAAGCCTTTTCCATTTTACCTGCAACAGTAAAACATGAACTCTAAATAGACTGAAAAGTTGGGATTTTGTTGTATAATCTCTAGAGCAAAGACTAAAAAATATATCTAAAAAGATGTAGTTAAAAAGCCAACAGATTAGTGAAAATGGACCAAAAAAGATTCAGTTAATCAAAAAAAAAAAAAAGGCATGAAATGAGACATGGGGGAAACAAAAGAGAGGAGGCAAATAGAACAACAATAAAATGGTTGACCTGAATGTAACTATTGATAATTTCTTTGAACATAATGGTCTAAATACAGCAATTAAAAGAGATTGTGAGTGTGAATTGTTTAGAAATAGTCCCACTGTTATGCTGTATCCAAGAAATCTACTTTATTTTTTCCCAGTATTTTTAAAGATTTTGTATTTTTCTTTTTATTTTTCATTATATTCAGTTAGCCAACATATAGTACATCATAAGTTCCTATAGTGCTCAGTGATTCACTAATTGCATATAACAGCTAGTTCTCATCCCAACACATGCCCTCCTTAATACCCATCATCTGGCTATCCCATCCCTTCACCTCCCCCTCCGTTCTATAACCCTCGGTTTGTTTCCCGCAGTCCAGAGTCTCTCATGATTTGTCTCCCTCCCTGACTTCTTCCCCCAAATCAAAACCACAATGAAATACCACCTTACACAAGCTAGAATGACCAAAATTAACGACAGAAAACAAGTGTTTGCAAGGATGTGGAGAAAGGGGAACCCCCTTGCACTATTGGTGAGAATGGTGCAGCAACTCTGGAAATCAGTATGGGGTTTCCTCAAGATGTTAAAGAAAGAGCTCCCCTAATACCCAGTAGTTGCACTAGTGGGTGTTTACCCCCCAAAGAACCCTACTTTAAATACAAAAAGACAAATAGGTTAAAAGTAAAAAGATGAAAAAAGACTTATCATATCAAAACCAATCAAAAGAGAACTGAAGTGGCTATATTAATACCAGACAAAATAGACTCTAGAACAAAGAAGCTTACCAAGGAAAAAGAGGGATAGTATATAATGATAAAAGACTCAATACCTCAGGAAAACATAGGCACATAGGTAGTTGGGATCACTAACAACAGAGTTCCAGATTGGCATTTATAGAGCAGACTACTCCATAACTATTACAATAAAAATTCTTTTCTTTCTTTTTTTTAAGATTTTATTTAGTTGACAGAAAGAAACATAGTGAGAGAGGGAACACCAGCAGGGAATAGGAGAGGGGGAAGCAGGCTTCCTGTTGAGCAAAAGCCCAAAGTGGGGCTCAGTCCTATGACCCTGGGATCATGACCTGAGCTGAAGGCAGATGCTTAACTGACTGAGCCACCCAGGCGCCCTCTAAACACTCTTTTCAAGTACACATGGATATTTTATTCAAGATGGATCATATAATGGGCCATGAATAAGATTTAATACGTTTTTTAAAATTGAAATCAAACAAAGTTTGTTTTCTGACTAAAACAGTATTAAACTAAACTACATTAATTAAACCAAGTTATTTTCTGACAGACAAGAGAAAGGATAGACTATCAACTTATTTTATGTGGCTAGCATAGCTCTAATACCAAACCAGATAAATATATTATATAAGGAAAGAAACTACAGAGCAATATCTCTGATGACTACAAATGCAAAAATCCTCAACAAAATATGATCAAGTCACACCCAGCAATACAAAAATAGAATTAGATATCACAATGAAGTCGCATTATCCCTGGAATGCAAAGTCAACCAACATAATGCACCATGTTAGCCAACTAAAGGAGAAAAACCAAGACATAGCAAACTGCAAAATCCACTCAGAATAAAAACTCATCTAACTAGTAACAGCAGCAAATTTCCTTAACGTTACAAAAGCCATCTACAAAAACAAACCACTGTTAAAATACTTAAGACTGAAAGATGGAGCACTTTCCTCTTTAACGTTGGGAACAAGGCAAAGATGTCCCCTCTTACCACTTCTACTCAGGTCATACTAGAAGTCCTAGCCAGTGCAATATGGCAAGAAAAAGATAAAAGGCATGCAGATTGGAAAGAAAGAAATGAAACTGTCTCTATTAGCAGATGGCCACCTTTGAGATGGCTCCCACAAATAGTTTAAGAAGGTTGTAAGATATATGGCCAGCAAACAAAAATCAATTGTATTACTCTGTATTAGCAATGAACAACTGGAATTCAACATTAATAAAGTAGTACTATTTACGATATCACCAAAAACTGAAATAATTAGGTATAAATCTATGAATGTGCAGGATCTACAGATGAAAACTAAGTCATGATGAAAGAAATCAAAGCAAAGTAAATGGAGAAATCCATGTTTATGGATTGCAAGACTCAGTATCATTCAAAGGCTAATTCTCCCCAAAATGTTCTGGCTACACCACAATTATAATCTATAGAAGAAAAATTGATGAATTCAATTTTATCAAAGGTAAAAACATGAAAAGGAATACACTATTAATAGAATGAAAAGACAAGCCATGGGATAAGAGAAAATATTCACAAATTATGTATTCAATAAGGGACTTGTTTCCAGAATATATAAAGTACCTCAAAACTCAACAATAAGAAAATAAGCAATCACTAAGAAATGGGCAAAAAATCTAAACAGACACTTCATCAAAGATACACAGAGGGTAAATAAGCATATGAAAAGATGTTCCATGTTATTAGTCATTAAGCAAAAAACAAATTTAAACCACAACGAAATCACTACATACTTATTGCAATGTGTAAATTTTTCAAAATGACAATTCCAGCTGCTGATAAGGGTTCAAAACAACTGGGACTCATATACACTGCTGGTGGAAATGCAAAATGACAGAACTGTTGCGAAAACAATTTATCAGGTTTCTATAGATTTAAACACAGAAATACTATATGACCAAAAATCCTCAGTTCTCAGTATTTACGCATGAGAAATAAAAATTTATGTTCACACAAAAAACCTGTACGTTTATCTAACATCTTTACTCCTAATCACCTAAAGCTAAAAACAATGCCAATGCTTTTCAACCAGTCAGTGGATAAACACCATTCCAATGGCACAAGGGTACAATGGAATACTCTTCAGTAATAAAAAAGGAACAAACCATTGATTCAGACAATTTGGATGAATCTTAACTGCATTTGGTTAAAGGAAAAAAGTCAGACCTAAAAAAGCCACACATTGTCTGGTTCCTTTTTTATGACATTTTGTAAAAGGCAAACAAGTGAGAAATCAGTGGTTACCAGGGACAAGACGGTGGGGAAGAGACTGATAAAAAGGGACAGCACAGGGGCACCTAGGTGGCTCAGGTAGTTAAGTGTCTGCCTTTGGCTCAGGTCATGATCTCTGGGGCCTGGGACTGAATCCCACGTTGGGCTTCTGGCTCAGCAGGGAGTCTCTTTCTCCCTCTGCCCCTCCCCCAGCTCAGGCTCACTCTCTTTCTCTCAAATGAATAAATAAAATCTTTTTAAAAAGGGACAGCACTTGGTGGGGAGGTGATAGAACCATTTTGCATCATGACTCCTGATGCAGACAAGACCCTATACATTTGTCAAAATCTTACAATTATAAACTTTCAAGAGCAAATTTTACTAAACGTAAATTTATATAAAATAAAATCAACCAGGATGTGGTAAGCACCCAAGACGGAACGTAAATTGTAGCCTGAGTATCACAAATGAATAGCGTAAACACACTGGAGAGGGTAGGGAAGAAAAGAACTAACCCAAGCAACTTTCATTTTTTTCAAGATTTTATTTATTTATTTGAGAGAGAGTGTAAGAGAGGGAGAGAGAGAGAGAGACTAGAGAATGAGTGGGGGGAAGGGCAAAGGGAGAAGCAGACTTTCTGCGGTACAGGGAGCCTGACGTGGGACTCAATCCCAGGACCCAGAGATTATGACCTGAGCCTAAGGTAGCTGCTTAACCAAAGGAGCCATGCAGGTGTCCCCAATTAACTTTCAAAAGCTAAATTTTGCTGAGTTACTGTAAAGCTAAAGAGAAAAAGAAATGCATCTAAACAGTATGGTGTAGTTACTAAAGTTGTTTCTCAAAGAGATATGAATTGGGAATTTTGAAGCAGCTTTATATGGATGTTAGAGTTGAACAAATAAATACACATCTTGCAAATAATAAAAACTAGGTTTCTAATGATCCAAGGAGGCAGTTAAAAGTAAGCAAATGAGAAAGGTCAGAATGAATGCTGGTAATGGGTTGGATACCAGTATCAATACTAGAAGTAACCATGTGAACTAATAGTTTTTAAAATATACTGAGACAGTTACAAAAGTAAATGTAAATGAGTGTATGCATAGATTAGTACATATGTATATATATTAGTACACACACACACACACCTTTATCTGTATCACCACGTAGTGCCCAGTAGAACCTAGAAACAATGACATCCCCATAACAATGAGTATATTTATTGCTTAGATCTTAGCTTCTAAATATCATTCCTCAATTAGAAAACAAAAACCACTGTCACCATAACCAGGGCTCTCTGGATAAGCTGGTTAAAGCCAAAGCTGGGGCAGATAAAATGCAAGGAGACCTGGGAGCACCACAGGTGCCAGAAGGTACAGACGTACTCAGAAAAGGATGAGGACATATGAAAAGTTCAGGAACCTCGAAGAGTTCCCAGTGGCCAAAGTGGGGCAAAAAGTTGCATGAGAGAGTAAACTATAGCATAAGATAAATAGACATGGGTCAATATTGAGAGAAAGAGGATGCAGAGAGGGAAGGGACAGTTATTCCTTACAGAAAAATTCTAATTAATACAGGCAGAAAGAATAAGGGAAATCGAAAATCACCATTAGAACATCACAGCAATTGCTGCAGACAAGATTTGTAATGCTAAAATTAGTGAGAGGAAGTTTGAGGAGAAATGGACTATTCGTGTGATCTCAAAGAATTTCTTCCAAGAGATTTATTAAGAAAAAATAGTAACTTTCAGTAGAGAGTCCCAGCAGACACGGCGTGAACTATGTGACCAATGGTAAACCTCACCGGTAATAATAAGACGTACCATCATATGCTCCCTGAGAAGATCCCTGAGAAGGGCACACCACTTCCGGGCTATCTTGGCCAAAAATGCACCATCTCAATCTAATCATGAGAAAACATTAGACTGAGGGACATTCCATAAAATTACTTCAAAAGTATCAAGAATATCAAAGGTAAATAAAGATGAGGACCTGTCATATATTGCTAGCCATTAAGGAGAGGGTGAGTGTTAACTGGAACGAAAGAATGGGGATGGGCTCCTAGAACAGAAAATTAACATCTGTACGAATTCTGGTGAATTCTGAATAAAGTGTTGTTAACAGTTTGTATCAATATCCGTTTCTTCCTTTTAATAATTGTACTATGGTTATGCAAGATGCTAGTTCACATTAAGGGAAGCTGGGTAAAGGATATATAGGAACTCTAGGAATTTTACAACTTTTCTGTTAAGTTTCAAGATGTTACAAAATAGAAATTTTCAAAATTTAAGACATATGTGACTGTTTAATACAAATATATATGCATACATACATATATGGTATTACAACCTATGTAGAAGTAAAATTAAATTTTAAAATAGCACAAGGGATAAGAAGGGGGATGTAAAACTGTACAATTGTGAAATTCTCCTATTATAAATAAAGTGGCATAATATTAAAGATAGACTGTGACAAGTTAAAGATGCACATTTTAAAACTTAAAGTAACAACTAAAAATAAAAATTAAAAAAAAAACAGTAAAATGAAGGTGAACCTAATAAGCCATGAGTAGCATTAACATGGAATCATTAAAAAAAATATCCCCAATTCCTCTATAAGGCAGGGGAAAATCCTTTTTAAAATGTATGAAAACAGCAGGAACAAACAGAAAAATAAATAGCAGCATGCTACAGTTAAACCCAATCCAACCATATCTATCCTTACATTTAATTACAAAATAAAAACTTAATTCTAAATAGTACAATAAAGGGCATAGCAGAGAGTCTCAATCTAGATAGAATAACAAATATAGAGCATAATTATATATTCTCTATGAACCACTTTAAAATAAGACAGATATATTACAAGTAAAATACATAGGAAGATCTATCAGACAAACTCTAGTCATGAAAAAGCTTAAGTGACTTTATTAATAAGAAACAAACTCTAAGTTGAGGAATAATGCCACGTAAAAACAGATATTTCATAATGATAAAGGGGTCAATGTATTACTTTTTTAAGACTTTATTTATTTATTAGAGAGAGAGTGCACAAGTGAGCATGAGGAGGAGCAGAGGGAAAAGGATAAGCAGATTCCCCACTGAGCGCGGAGCCTGTTGTAGGGCTCAATCCCATGACCCCGAGATCACGAGCCAAAACCAAGAGTCAAATAACCAACTAAGCCACCCAGGTGCCCATAAAGGGGTCAATTTATAGAAAGACACAATCCTAAATATGGATGCACCAAATACCATAAATTAAAATACATGAAACTAGAAAATACTTTGAATTAATCAAAATAAAACATAACTAAGTAAAAAATCATATCTAAAATCAACATATCTGTTGCACGCTTTAAAGGGTAACTCATAGCTTCAAATGCTTATACTAGTAAAGAAGAATCATCTAAAACTGGAGCTTCTCCCTTTAGGAGCTTAAAAAAAAAAAAGAGCAAAATAAACCCAAAATAATTTAAAAGAACAAGATAATAAGTGTAAGAACAAAGATTAATGAAATAGAAAATAAAAGAGAGGAAAATCAATGAAACCAAAAGCAGATATCTAAAAAAAAAAAAGAAGAAGAAGAAGAAGAAGAAGAAGTTAATCTAGTCAGACTTTTAAAGAAAAGGAGACTATTACTCATTCTGAGAATAAAAACAGAGACATCACTACAGGTCCTAGAGACAACAAAATGATAATAAGAGAATTTTATAAATAACTATTGGCCAATAAGTTTGCCAATTAAACAGAAGTGGAGTTTCTTGAAAGATGCTTGAAAAAGCTGCTTGAAAGTTTCTTGAAAAATGCCAGAACTGACTCCAAAAAGAAATTTAAAAATCTGAAAAGCTCCGTATTGTTTTATTTTCTAAATTAACATAATGTAAAGCTGACTATTTTGGTATACAGTTCCTTTTATCCTTTAAAAATACTGAATTCATATTTTAAAATATTCCCAAATTCTCAGGACTGGATGGCTTTTAAAGTGAGTTAAAACCAACACATAAGGAAAAGAATACCAACTCTATACTAGTCTTTCAGAAACTAGAAAAAGAGGGAACAGTTTCCAACTAATACTGTAAAGCCAGCATTGCCCTCACACAAAAAACAAAGTCAATACAAGAAAACCACAAACTACAAAACACTGTTGAAAGAAATTAAGAGCTAAGTAAATTGAAAGTCATCCAACATTTATGAGTCAGAAGACTTAATATTGCTAAAATGGCAATACTCCCTAAATTAATCTACAGACTGAACACATCCCTATACAAATTCCAGCTGCCTTTTTGCAGGAATTGACAAGCTAATCTTAAAATCCATATAAAAATTAAGGAAACTGAAAACAGACAAAACAATCTTGAACAATAACAACAAGGTGGAAGATTCCCACTTCCCAGTTTTAAAACTACAAAGCTACAGTAATCAAGAAACTGTGGTACTGGCAAAAAGAGAGACATATACACAAAAGTAGTAGAACTGAGATTCCATAAAAACAAAACCCATCTATCTACGACCAAAGGGTTTTCTTAAATTTATTTAAGAGAGAGAGAGAGACAGAGAGAGAGCAAGCACATGTGGGGGGGTAAGGGAGGGCAAGAGGGAGATGCAGAGAGAGACTCTCAAGCAGACTCCCCACTGAGCACAGCGCCCTATGCATTGCTCCATCTCACAACCATGAGATCATGACCCGAGCTGAAATCAAGAGTTGGACGCTCAACAGACTGAGCCACCCAAAGGTTTCTGGCCAACTGACTTTTGACAAGAGGTGTCAAGATAGGTCAATGGAAGGAGGAGTAGTCTTTTCAACAAATGGTGCTGGTAAAACAGGATATCTACAGGTGCAAGAATGACTACGGACTTTTATTTTACACGCTATTTAAAAATTAACTTCAGGTGGATCAAACACCTAACTGTAAAAGCAAAAACTATAAAGTCCTTAGAAGAAAACTTTGGATAGGGCAACGGTTTCTTAGATATGACTAACAGAAACAAAATTTAAAAAGTAAACTAGGCATCACCAAAATTAAAAACACTATTCTTCAGTGGACATCAAAAAGAAAGTGAGGGTCCCTGGGTGGCTCAGTTGTTAAGTGTCTGCCTTTGGCTCAGGTCATGATCCCAGGGTCCTGGGATCGAGCCCCGCATCAATGGGAAACCTGTTCTTCCTCTCCCTCTGCCCCTGCTTGTGTGCCTTCTCTTGCTCAGTCTCTCTCTGTCAAACAAATAAATACAATCTTTGAAAAAAAATGAGAAAGTGAAAAGACAACCCACAGAATGTGAGGAAATTTTTGCAAAAAACATATCTGATAAGGGACTTGTATTTAGAATCTACAGAGAGCTATTATACCACAATAATGAAAAGATAACCTAATTTTTCAAAAAATGAACAAAAGCTGAGCAGACAGTTCTCCACAGAAGATATTCAAACAGTGATAAGTACGTAAAAAGATCCTCAACACTATTATCCATTGGAGAAATGCAAATCAAAATCACAATGAGGAGGCACTACCCAGGCGCCTGACTCTTGGTTTGGGCTCAGGTTGTCATCTCAGGGTCATGAGATTGAGCACCACATCAGGGTCTGCGCTCAGTGGGGAGTCTTCTTAAGATTCTCCTCACCTTCTGCCCCTCCCTCCACCTCTTTAAAATAAATAAATAAATCTTTTTTAAAAACACACACACAAGAAGGCAGCACTACATGCCCACAAAGATGGATATAATCAAGAAGGTAGTACTAACAAGTATTGGTGAAGATGTGGAAAAACTGGAACCCTAACACATTGCTGATGGGAATTTAAAATGGTGGGAAACTGTGGGAAGGTGTTTGGTAATACGTCTTCAAAACTTAAACATAGACTTACCCAGGTGACCCAGAAATTTCACACTCTAGCATATGTTCAGGAGCCCTGAAAATATACGTCTCCATCAAAACTTGCTCATGTGTTCACAGCAATATTCCTAACAGCTGAACAGTGATGACAATCCAAATGTCGACAAGTGACCAGGGATAAACAAAATGTGAGCTATCCATACCATGGAATGTTAGTCAGCCATGGAAAGGAATGAAGTAGTGATACAACGTGAACGAATCTTAAAAATGGCATGCGAAATGAAAGAGCCAGACGCAAAAGGCCACAGACTGTATGATTTCATTTATATGAAATGTCCAGAATAGGCAAATCCACAGAGATAGAACTCGATGAGTGTGGCCCAGGGCTTGGATAAAAGCTGAAGAAGAGTTCAGGATTTCTTTTTGGGGTGATAAAAATGTTACGGGATTACACATACTGATGTTTACACACCTTGTGAATATACTAAAGCCCACTGAATTGTACAGTAATTTTAAAATACTGAATTTGGGGTGCCTGGGTGGCTCAGTGGTTTAAGCCTCTGCCTTCAGCTCAGGTCGTGATCTCAGGGTCCTGGTATCGAGCCCTGCATAGGGCTCTCTGCTCGGCATGGAGCCTGCTTCCTTCTCTCTCTATGCCTGCCTGTCTGCCTACTTGTGATCTCTGTCAAATAAATAAATAAAATCTTTAAAATAAAATAAAATACTGAATTTTATGGAACGTAAATTATATTTTAATAGGAAAAAGAAAAGCACAGACTAGTACCTCCCACAAACAGAGGCAAAACCTGAAGTAATATTAGTCAACTGAACCCAACAATATATACTTAGGATAATATATTAGGACCATGTGGGGCTTAACTGAAAAGCCATATAATTCACCATATTAACAGAAGAAAGGGTAAGAACCATCTAATGATCTCAACTGGTGCAAAAAAGCATTTAACAATATTCAGTGCCTGGTCACGAAGCAGATTCTTAGTAAACCAGGAACGCGAGGGACAATAAACATTTATTATCTCATAGTTCCTGGGCTCAGGAATCTGGGTATGGCTTTACTGAGAGCCTGGGGCTCAAGAGCAGCTCTCCTAAGAATTCCATCCAACTGTGGCTGAGGCTGCCAACTGCTCTAAAGATGCCACTAGAAGAGGAGACACTTTCAAGGTCACTCATGTGGCTGTTGACAGGATTCAGTTCCTCACGGGCTATTGGAAAGGGGACCTCAGTTCCTGATTAACTGTTGGCTGGAGGACACCCACAGTCCTTTCCCATGTGGGCCTTTCTACTGGGCAGCTCATGGCATGGCATGTGGCTTCCCCTAGGGCAAAGGAGCAAGAGAGAGTGAACTCCAAGATGAAAGACAGTCTTTGTATGACCTAAACTTGAAAGTGACATCTCAACACTTCTGCATGATCCTCTAATCTTGCTTCTAATGAGAAGCATGTCAATAAGGCCAGCTCATACTCAAGAAAGGAGAGTGCACAGGGAAGTGAAAAAAATTAGGTAGGGATCTTTGGAGACCATCATGGAGACCGCCTATGACATGGTACCTACAGAAAAAAAGTGACAGCTAATAGCATTAATATTATATTTAATGGTGAAATGTTGAAAGTTTTCTTCCCTAAGACAGAGAACAAGTACAGGACAGATCCTATCACTAGTTCCATTCAGCACCGTACTAGAGATCTTTTCAGTACAGAAGGCTAAGTAAACAAGTAAACAAATAAGTAGGCCATGAAGATCAGTCAGAAAGAGATAGTCACTCTCTTCTGATGACATGATTATTTATGTGGCAAATTTTAAGGAATACATACACCCCTAAATCACACCATTAGAACTAATGGGGGAGTTTTGCAAGGTCACAGAATAAAAGTCAAAATGCAAAAGTGAATTGCATTGCATATACTGGTTCCCAACAAAGAAAAATGGTATTTAAAACACATCATTTACAGTTGGATCATAAAACACAAAATACTTAGAAATAAATTTAATATAAGATATAGAAGACCAATAATACATTTTTTAAAAAAGCTATGTATGATCTCTACACCATAGACTATAAGATAGAAGAGATATTAAAGAAGGCTTAAATAAAAAGTAAGTTTGACAAAGAAAGACAAACACCCTATGATCTCACTTTTATGTAGAAGCTAGAAAACAAAGAAAAATCTGAGCTTATGGATATAGAGAACAGAATGGTGGTTGCCTGAGGATGGGGAGTGGGGAGGGTGAAATGGGTCAAGGTAGTAAGAAGGTAGAAATTTCCACTTAGAAGATGACAAAGTCCTGGGGATATCATGTACAGCATGGTAACTAGAATTCGGAGTACTCTATCGCATTTTTGGAAGTAGCTAAGAGAGCAGACCTTGAAATTTCCCATCATGAGAAAAAACTACAATTATGTATGGTAATAAATTAATATAACTGGATTTGTTATGATTTTAGAGTATATACAAATGTCAGAGCATTATGTTGAAACTGATATAATGGTATGTCAATTAGACCTCTATAAAAACAAGTTTTAAATTAAGATAGCATAGCAAAAACATAAAGATCATCAAATATATCAAGGGAATAGAATGGATAACCCAGAAAGACTCCCACATATATGATTTTTGACATAAGACCCAAAGCAGTTCAAATGAAAAAGGAAAGTCTTTTTTCAGAGCAGCACCAGATGATGATGATGATGATGAAGATGAAGATGATGAAATGATGCTGGAACAACTGGATAATAATAGGAGGGAAATGAACCTTGACTCCTACATCATCCCGTATTTCCAAACATTCATTTGAAATAGGTAACAGGGTCAAGCTTTATATTCCCCCGTATCAACATCTAATTATCACAGATCCCCTGTCTCTCCAGTGCTGGGTGTTGTTAGTCTTTTTCATTTTTACCTATTCTAGTGTCTAGTGGGGAAGAGAAAAAAACAGACTCCATATATGTTGCTTGTAGCAGTACTAAATGATAAACAACTTGAAAAATTTTTTACCTTTTCTTAAACTGTTAAAGGGAGATTTATTTAGAACCAGTAGCTCTATTCTTCCTCACCCAAAAGAATAAAATGTATGTCCACAAAAATCTCTCATACCAGAGTGTCTGTAATAGCTTCATTTATGAAGGCTCCAAACTTTAACAACCCAACAGCTCCCTCAACAAGAAAATTAATAAATAAACGGTGGTATTTTTATACAACGGCAATGCTATTCAACAATTTAAATAGCGAACTACTAACGCACACAGCAGCTTGGGTAAATCGTAAAACATTACTCTGAGTGAAAGAAACCAGACACAAATGAGTATACACTGTGTGATTTCATTTATATGAAACTCAAGAACATGCAACACTAATCTATGGTTGTAGTAATAAGAATAGTTGCCTATCAGAGGGAGGAATGACCCCAAGGGGACATAACGGAACTTTCCGGGGTGATGAAAATATTCAATGTTTTGACTCCGGTGTTGATTATGCAAGAGTATACATTTGTCAAAGTTTCATCAGTTTACACGTTTGAGTTACGTGCATTTCACTGTAGGTAAATTCTACCTTGAATTTAAAAAAAAAAAAAAAAAGAAAGAAAAAAGATCATTCTGGCTGCCGTGTGGTGAATGGACAGTTAAGAGAGCAGGAAGGAGGGGCGCCTGGGTGGCTCAGTGGGTTAAAGCCTCTGCCTTCGGCTCAGGTCATGATCCCAGGGTCCTGGGATCGAGCCCCACATCAGGCTGTCTGCTCCTCGGAGAGCCTGCTTCCTCCTCTCTCTCTCTCTCTCTCTGCCTGCCTCTCTGCCTACTTGTGATCTCTGTCTGTCAAATAAATAAATAAAATCTTTAAAAGAGAGAGAGAGAGAGAGCAGGAAGGAAAGCAGCGAGGGCAGCAGGCAGGCTCCAGCGGGATCCCGGAAACAGACATCAGTGATGTGGGTGGACACACGGCTGCAGCACAGACAGAGACAGATCCGGGATAACAGTCACCTCGAGCGTGACCTCTCTCATGGTAGCAGCCTTCATCCGTCTCCTCTCAATCTCACACAATGCACCTTGGGCTCCGGGACATCGATGCCACATCATTACTGAATATTCACTCCACGCCAGGAACCCAACCATTTCCCAGATTTTCATGGGTTAGAATCCAGCCCCCTTTGGAAACCAGCCTCCCTTTCACGTGCTAGTTATGCAAACTTGGGCAAGTTAAGTAACCTTTTGAGTCTCAGTACCCTTATTCTGTAAATGGTGTACAACCATATCTATCTGGAAGGCTTATTATGGGTATCAATTTTAGATGAAATACATGTTTATCCTTAGGTTTAAACTGGATAATAAAGGCAAAGCACTCACTCCATTACCTGGCCCCAGTAGGTAGTGAAGAAATGATAGAACCTCTCCTTCTTTCCTAGACTTTCTAACTAGATGTGAGCTCTCCAAGGCACATCTCTTACTCTTATCTACGCAAAGTCATAGTAGATCACTAGAACAAGAGAGTGCTGCAGGTATGTGCTTTCTTCCTGGCCCAAGGCACCGGGGAATAAGATGCTTTCTGGAGTGGGTTCTGGGTGCAGATCTGCTCACCTGGGCAACACTGACAAACCCCACAAGATTTTAGAAGGCATTGGTTTGCCCTATTTAGAACACAACAAAAGTCAAAACTTCAAAAGAAACTCAGATCTTTGGGAGCTTAGCTGTGGCTGGGAAATTTTGGGGTGGGGAAATGTTCTAAATGAAAACTAATGAAAAAGTCTCACTTAAGAAAAAGTTAATAAAGAATGTTGACCTCACTAGTGTTTTATGAAGAAATATTCTGATGTATTAAAAGCAAACAAAACAAAACAACATCTCAAAACAAAACAAAAAAACCAACCACATATGGGTTAGCTTCCTTTGGAAATAGATCTAGTTTTTAAATGTAAGGAAATGATGCTCGGGAAGATGTGGAGTCTTTGTTCAACTCAAAACACAAATTGTTTTCTGGATTTGTTAAGAAGATTTGTGTATTTGGGATGAGCTCAGAAAGCATATCATATGTTCTGGTCAAGTGACGTCAGACTATCAGTCCTCAAAAATCAATCGATGCATCAAAATCAAACACATTTGGATAATCCATGGAGACATTTTGTGGAAACACTAGATTTGAGGGAGAAATGGAACGGGAATCTAAGCTAACTCATCAGCTGGGCTTCCACTGGCTTTCAAGGGAAAGAGACATATGGCGTCCTGTTAAAGACAGAGAATTAAACAAACACATACTTACCTCTACTCTGTCCAGAAATGCCACTAAGTGACAACAGAACAGTACTTTTATGGTATAACAAAGAAAACAGAACAAAGAAAACAGGAGAGAACATTTTGGAAGCTAGGTAAGTGGTAACCAATTTAAGAGATTTGAAAAATATAGTCGTTAAGTCAACAGTGATGAAAACCAAAAGTCAAACACTCAGGAATTGGCAGTAACATTACCTCTGGAAATGGGGATGAGTGTACATTTTTTTAAAAGGAGGAATGGTTTATAATCTATTTGAGAAATGCCCAAGCCTTCAGCTGTCCATCTTCATTCAAGGTAACCTGGTGACAACCTCATCACCTCTCTGGCAGAAGACTTAAAAGAAAAGGATCCATCAGGAATGGGTGAAACAGTCTGGAGATCACCAAGTATAGCTAAAGGCTACAGTGTCAGAACAAAAACAGAAATATTAAATGAAATTCTACAAAATGCTGTGAAGTGAATTCTGTCCCTTCAAATTTTCACATGTTGAAGCTCCAACCCCCAATGTTACTGTATTTGGAAACAGGGCCTTTAAGGAGATAATGAAGGCTAATGAGGTCATTAGGTGGGGGCCCTAATCCAATAGGACTGGTGTCCAAAAGAGAGGAAGAGAAAACACCACAGACCATTTGCTTTCTCCATATACATGGAAGGAAGACTGTGTGTGGACATAGGAAGAAGGTGGTCTTCTGAAAGCCAAAAAGAGAAGCCTCACCATAAACCAACCCTTGCTGCTACCTTGATCTTGGACCTCCAACTTCCACAACTGTGAGCAAATTAATTTCTGCTGCTTAAACCACCCAGTTTGTGATTATAGCCTGAGCAGACTAATGATACATACATAGCCTTCTTCCCCTCCCAAGATCCCAGAATGCTGGCAATTAGGGAACTATCCTCCAGGCAGGAGACTGAAGACAATTTCTCTAAGCAATCAGGTTAGTCCAGGAGAAAAGTCCAAAAGACACCAACACTAAGAATTCCCTATGAAAATAGCACAACTAGATTTATGCAACATGAAATTCATAGCTTATAGTTTAAACAACCCCACCTAAGCATCTAGAGCTTTCAAATCAGCATTTTAGTCACTGCTATTTGTAAATGTAAGCAGACCATCAAGGATCACCAGGAATGTGTAAGAATTATCTAGTATGAAATAGAGACCAAAACACACAGGAAAGGAGGAGAAAACCTACATGTAACTATAATATCCTCAGAAAAGATATTACATCTGTGAAGCAAGATGCTTTCTGATCCTTACAGATCCTTTACCTCTTTTGTTAGGTTTATTCCCAGGTATCTTATGGTTCTTGGTGCTATAGTAAATGGAATCAATTCTCTAATTTCCCTTTCTGTATTTTCATTGTTAGTGTATAAGAAAGCCACTCATTTCTGCACATTGACTTTGTATCCTGCCACGTTGCTGAATTGCTGTATGAGTTCTAATAGTTTGGGAGTGGAGTCTTTTGGGTTTTCCATATAAAGAATCATGTCATCTGCGAATAGAGAGAGTTTGACTTCTTCATTGCCAATTTGAATACCTTTTATTTCTCTGTTGTCTGATTGCTTTTGCTAGGACTTCTAATACTATGTTGAATAAGAGTGGTGAAAGTGGGCATCCTTGTCTTGTTCCTGATCTCAACGGGAAGGCTGCAAGTTTTTTCCCATTGAGGATGATATTTGCTGTGGGTCTTTCATAGATAGATTTGATGAGGTTCAGGAATGTTCCCTCCATCCCTATACTTTGAAGCATTTTAATCAGGAACGGATGCTGGATTTTGTCAAATGCTTTTTCTGCATCAATTGAGAGGACCATTTGGTTCTTCTCTCTTCTCATATTAATTTGTTGTATCACATTGATTGATTTGCAAATGTTGAACCATCCTTGTAGCCCAGGGATGAATCCCACCTGATCATGGTGGATAATCTTTTTAATGTGCTATTGGATCCTGTTGGCTAGGATCTTGTTGAGAATCTTAGCATCCATATTCATCAGTGATATTGGTCTGAAATTCTCCTTTTTGGTAGGGTCTTTGCCTGGTTTGGGGATCAGGGTAATGCTGGCTTCATAGAAAGAGTCTGGAAGTTTTCCTTCTGCTTCAATTTTTTGAAACAGCTTCAGGAGAATAGGTGTTATTTCTTCTTTGAAAGTTTGGTAGAATTCCCCAGGGAATCTGTCAGGTCCTGGGCTCTTGTTTTTTGGGAGGTTTTTGATCACTGCTTCAATCTCGTTATTAGATATCGGTCTGTTCAGGTTGCCGATTTCTTCCTGGTTCAATTTTGGGAGTTTATAGTTTTCCAGGAATGCATCCATTTCATCTATGTTGCTAAGCTTATTGGCATATAACTGTTGATAATAACTTCTGATGATTGTTTCTACTTCCCTGGTGTTAGTTGTGATCTCTCCCTTTTTATTCATAATTTTATGAATTTGGGCTTTCTCTCTTTTCTTTTGGGTTAGTGTGGCCAATAGTTTTTCAATCTTATTGATTTTTTCAAAAAACCAGCTTCTAGTTTCATTGATACGTTCTAGTCTATCTCTGGTTTCTACCTCATTAATCTCAGCTTTAATCTTGATGATTTCCCTTCTTATGTGTGGAGTTGGTTTGATTTGTTGTTGATTCTCCAGTTCTTTAAGGTGTGGAATTTTCTATTTTTTTGAGGGAGGCTTGGATGGCTATGTATTTCCCCTTTAGGACCACCTTTGCTGTATCCCATAGGTTTTGGACCGAAGTGTCTTCATTCTCATTGGTTTCCATGAATTGTTTCAGTTCTTCTTTGATCTCCTGGTTGATCCAAGCATTCTTAAGCAAGGTGGTCTTTAGCTTCCAGGTGTTTGAGTTCCTTCTGAACTTTTCCTTGTGATTGAGCTCCAGTTTCAAAGCACTGGGATCTGAGAATATGCAGGGAATAATCTCAGTCTTTTGGTATCGGTTGAGTCCTGATTTGTGACCCAGTATGTGGTCTCTTCTGGAGAAGGTTCCGTGTGCACTTGAGAAGAATGAGTATTCTGTTGTTTTAGGGTGGAATGTTCTGTATATATATATGAGGTCCATCTGGTCCAATGTGTCATTCAATGCTCTTGTTTCTTTATTGATCTTCTGCTTCGATGATCTGTCTATTTCTGAGAAAGGCGTGTTAAGATCTCCTACAATTAGTGTATTCATATCAATATGACTCTTTATCTTGATTAACAGTTTTCTTAAGTAATTGGCTGCTCCCATATTGGGAGCATAGATATTTACAATTTTTAGATCATCTTAGTGGATAGTCCCTTTAAGGATTATGTAGTGTCCTTCTGTATCTCTGACTACAGTCTTTAAAGTCTAATTTATCTGATATGAGAATCGGTACTTGAGGAACTACAGAACACTCATGAAAAAAATTGAAGAAGACACAAAAAGATGGAAGACCATTCCATGCTCTTGGATCGGAAGAATAAACATTGTTAAAATGTCTATACTGCCTAGAGCAATCTATACTTTTAATGCCATTCCGATCAAAATTCCACCGGTATTCTTCAAAGAGCTGGAGCAAATAATCCAAAAATTTGTGTGGAATCAGAAGAGACCCTGAATCGCTAAGGAAATGTTGAAAAACAAAAATAAAGCTGGGGGCATCACGTTACCTGATTTCAAGCTTTATTACAAAGCTGTGATCACCAAGACAGCATGGTACTGGCATAAAAACAGACACATAGACCAGTGGAACAGAGTAGAGAGCCCAGATATGGACCCTCAACTCTATGATCAATTAATCTTCGACAAAACAGGAAAAAATATACAGTGGAAAAAAGACAGTCTCTTCAATAAATGGTGCTGGGAAAACTGGACAGCTATAAGTAGAAGAATGAAACTCGACCATTCTCTTACACCGTACACAAAGATAAACTCAAAATGGATAAAAGACCTCAACGTGAGACAGGAATCCATCAGAATCCTAGAGGAGAACATAGGCAGTCATCTCTTCGATATCAGCCACAGCAACTTCTTTCAAGATATGTCTCCAAAGGCAAAGGAAACAAAAGCAAAAATAAACTTTTGGGACTTCATCAAAATCAAAAGCTTCTGCACAGCAAAGGAAACAGTCAAAAAAAAAACAAAGAGGCAACCCACGGAATGGGAGAAGATATTTGCAAATGACAGTACAGACAAAAGGTTGATATCCAGGATCTATAATGAACTCCTCAAACTCAACACACACGAAAGAGGCAAACATATCAAAAAATGGGCACAAGATATGAACAGACACTTCTCCAATGAAGACATACAAATGGCTATCAGACACATGAAAAAATGTTCATCATCACTAGCCCTCAGGGAGATTCAAATTAAAACCACATTGAGATATCACCTTACACCAGTTAGAATGGCCAAAATTAACAAAACAGGAAACAACATGTGTTGGAGAGGATGTGGAGAAAGGGGAACCCTCTTCTACTGTTGGTGGGAATGCAAGTTGGTACAGCCTCTTTGGAGAACAGTGTGGAGATTCCTCAAGAAATTAAAAATAGAACTTCCCTATGACTCTACAATTGCACTCCTGGGTATTTACCCCAAAGATACAGATGTAGTGAAAAGAAGGGCCATCTGTACCCCAATGTTTATAGCAGCAATGGCCACGGTTGCCAAACTATGGAAAGAACCAAGATGCCCTTCAATGGACGAATGGATAAGGAAGATGTGGTCCATATACACTATGGAGTATTATGCCTCTATCAGAAAGGATGAATACCCAACTTTTGTAGCAACATGGACCAGACTGGAAGAGATTATGCTGAGTGAAATATGTCAAGCAGAGAGAGTCAACTATCTTATGGTTTCACTTATTTGTGGAGCATAACAAATATCATGGAGGACAAGGGGTCTTAGAGAGGAGAAGGGAGTTGGGGTAAATTGGAAGGGGAGGGGAATCATGAGAGACCATGGACTCTGAAAAACAACTGAGGGGTTCAAAATGGTGGGGGGTGTGGGAGGTTGGGGTACGAGGTGGTGGGTATTATAGACGGCACAGATTGCATGGAGCACTGGGTGTGGTGAAAAAATAATAAATACTGTTTTTCTGAAAATAAATAAATTAATTTAATTTAAAAAAAGATGCTTTCTGAAAATGGAATATTCAGAAAACAACAAGAAAAGAGGTTTTAGAAATTTTTTTTAAATGATGGCAGAAACAAAATGCATAAAAACTTCAAAGACAAGGTAAGGAACTGCCAGAGAAGACAAAAAGAGAGAAAAATAAGAATACTGGGGAAACAGTTGAGGGGGTCTCATATCTAAACAACAGGAGTTCTAAGTAGGGGGTGGGAAGGGAGAGCATAAAAGGGGGGGAATTACAAAAGAAATAAGGAAGGAAACAATTTTCACAAGTAATAGCCAGAATTGAATGATAGGAGTTTCAAAAGACAGAAAGTTCACTCAGTGACCTACATAACAAGAATATATCCACACCAAGGAACTGCATCATGAAATTTCTAAACAACAGGAACAAAGAAAAACGCCTATAGAGGGGAAAGGAGGGAGGGAGAGAGGTAGGAAGGGTGACTGATTTTTTTATAAAATGGTCTTCTTAGCAACAGTGGAAGCTTGCAGACAGGAGCACAAGCCATAAACGTTCTGAGAGAAAATTATTTCCAACCTAGACTTTTATACCTAGCCAAACCATCAACTAAACATGAGGACAGAATAAAGGCATTTTCAGGGATTTAAGGTCACACAAAAATAACTGCTCACTTCTTTGTAAATTAATGGGGGGAAAACATGCTCCACCAAAATGAGGATGTAACCCAAGAAAGAGGAGGATCCAGGGTCCAGGAAATAGAAGATCCCGCAGAAAAGAACGCCAAGGAGATCACCAAGGTCTGAGTGAAGAAACCCCAAATAAATACTATAGAGCAGATCTAGAAAGCACCCAATCTAGTTCAGAAGGTTCCATGAAGGTTTTTCTCAAGAAGAAGAAATTAATAGAATAGGGATTGTGAAAACAAGTTTGAGACTAATTTTATTCAACTGGAGGATAATGTGGTGTTGAATAGTGACGTAAAATAAAACAGCAGGAAGAGAAAAAAAAATAAGATAATTAACTCCAGAGAGGAAATGTTGATCAGAGAAAAAAAGTACAAGTCATCACAGCTCAGCCAGGAATTATATCTTCAGGGTCAAAATAATCTAAGCCCTGAATACTGATGTAATAAAATGATGCTCTATTTTGGAAAGACGGGAGATGAGACATGGGTAGTGATGAAAAAGAGTTGAATCCTCATCTTCCACTGCAAGAAACCAAAGGACAATGTCAAAAATGAAAAACCTGAGGAACATAAATAAAGCACATTACTTACAGATACAGAGGTATCAGAAGAATCAGCTAAATTACTAAAATTAATAGTAATAGTAGTAGGATGTGTGAATGTCTGTGTGTGTGTGTGCGCACATGCGCACTTGAGTTTGCAACAAGCCTTTTAGAACAATTTGAAACTCTAAAAGACAGGCAAATCTAACTTTTATTTTGCAATAAAATTTAAAACAAGAATATATAAAATTCTCTAAATGGAAAAAATGGTGAGGAGGAAGGAATAGGAGAGAAAGAGGGAAAAGTAGATGGGGTGTTCTGATTCATTAGGGGTCATTACAGATACCACAGGTCAGCTGTGCCTGCTGCTTCTTCCAAAAGCTCCAGCCTCTCTGACTCCTTCCTGGCAGGAGCCCCTTCCAGCTACCAAGGATCCGGGAACAGACAGAACAGAGATTGCACCCCAAATTCCTTAACACAAAGACTGTCCCATGGCCTACACAGAAAATATGCAGATTTACTAACCCCCTGGAGGACTCACTGGGGGGTCACACCCACTCAGGACCATCTGTCTGGTGCTCTCATGGAGAACATCTGCTAACCAGCCCAAGGGTGAGGCTGGTTCCAGGGGTGCACTGAGAACCCCAGGCCTTGCCCTGTGGGACTGAGACAAGAAGGCCAGACTCTTGCAAGCTCTTGGGCAGGACAGGGGTCCCCAACCCACTGGCTAATGCTGACCCCACCCCTGAGCTTTTGCTTCACTCCAAACCAAAACAGGACCCTGGTATAGGCTTGAACTATTCACATGGGTGACCAGGCTGGAGAGCCAATTCTTGGACAGTTAGTAGGATTTCATAGGAAAGATATTTTAACAGTCCAAACACACACACACACACACACACGCACACACACACACAGCCCTTAGAAATCTTTTAACTAGAAATGTTTTAAATACAAATGAGTAGCTTCAATTGATTTTCTTCTTTAAAATTATAATATTCATGCAAATAATTAAAAGTCTTGATAAAATGAAAAGGTAGGATAAACAGTCAGTTTCCCTCCCTTCTCAAGTTCCCAGGACATTTGTCTAAAGAAAATCAAAAATCAAATCACTGTGAGAAGTTTCTTATGCTTTCCTTGGGCTATACGTCTATACACAGAAGCATATATATATATATCCAGCTTGTATTTATTTTATCCAAAGGAGAGTAGTCTGGACCTACTGCTCGGCACTTTCCTTGTTCTGTACTTACTTAATGTGTCTGGGGTGATATATGAAGATCTCCAAAATACGGTACAGACGCGCCATGCTCTAACAGCTGTGGGGGATTCCATTACACAGATGGACCCTAACCAGTCCTCTATCTGGACACGTTTACAGTTCTTTGTTTTTTTCTCTATAATAAACAAGGATGTAACAAATGTCCCCAAATGCACATCAATGCATTCATTTATTCATTTACCAGTAAGATAAATTCCTGTATGTGGGACTGCTAGATTGAAAGAAGGGTGCGTTTTTTATGCATTTGCCGAACTTCTGTCCGCAGGTCTTACCCTAGTTCCCACTCTCTGCTCACCCCATGGGACTGGGCCTCTTCCCCACACGCTGCCAAAAAAAGGCATCAGCAAATGCGTAAGCCTTCACAAGCCTCTGAGGCAAAAATTATATCTTGTTTTGTTAATGGACATTTAAAAAAATATAGTAAGTAAGGTGGGGCTTCTTTCCATTTGCTTTATGTATCTTCTTTCCCATGGACTGCCTGCTTAAGTCTTTGTCTTTCCATTGGGTTATCTGCCTTTTTTCTGATTGAAGGTTCAAGGTCACTTACAAAGGAAGGAAATCAGTTAACTTTGAACCACAACTATGCACCCAGTTTTTCTGACAGTACTTGATGTTAAATCCTATAATCAACCAGAAGTTGAGGAAGGTCCTTTCAGGGTGCCCTGTGAGCTCCTACAGGCCGGGAGAGAACAAGAACCGTGGTCCTAATGAGTGGGCACTCCGCGAGTATGGCCAAGGTGTGCAACGCTGAGTGCTCTTCATACATCATCTCGTTTAGTCCTTCCTATGATCTTTCAAGGAAAGTTCACTAGTATCCCCATTTTACAGACAGAGAACAGGTGCAGAGAAGTCAAGTCCCTTGCCTAGTCTCTCAGAGCCAGGAAATGACGGACCCCACTGTATGACCTCAGAGACCCAGCCACTAACCACTCCGCCACACCATCTACTCTTCGATACCCAGGGCCTGGCAGAGAGTCAGGACTAGGAATCAGGTTGATAACTCTAGACCATATGCATCTCGATGTTTCTGTGGAAATGCAAACCACCAGTCTAGCCTGTGCGCAGGAGCTCAATGTCCTATTCTTTCCGTACTGGGTTCTCAGTGTCTAGGAAGGTCCCCGGCACAGAACAGGTGCTTAGGAAATGGTGGCCGAGTGACAGCGTGAACGAACAAATGTCTTCTCCCTCGACTCTGAGCTCCTTGAGGGCAAAAACTGGCTGGCTTGTCCTCCAGGGGCCTGGCACAGTGCCTTTTATGGGGAAGATGAAGACCAACTTGAAAAATGTGTATAAAGCGTCTCTACTATTCCAGATGGCGTTCCCGCTACAAGCTTCAACTCCTAGTCAGGTTAGAACAACACTACCAATCCCAGGAAATATTCTCTGATAGCATTTGACATGTCATGTGGGAAGACCCAGGCAAGAAAGGAGAAGGCAAGGGAGCCAGGCCAAGAAGACAAGGGTGGCCTACCCACTCCCAGGCCGAGAAGCTGGCTTCCCTCCTGTCTCCTCACCCCAACGCTGTGGCTACTAGTGTTTCTTAGCCGGGAGATAATAGCAGCCCACAGCCCAAACAGTCACCCTGCAGCTCACTGACAACAGATCTAGCTTTCTGTGTGCATTAATTCATCTGGTCTTTAAGACAACCACATGCCACATGTACTATTCCCCCAGAGATGAGGGAAGGCCCAGAGAGGTTAAGTTACTCAAGGCCACGAAGAACAGAGCCAAGATTTTAACTCCCAAAGACCACTGGGAGACCTTCTGCCCAGCAGCAGTGCTCCCCCTTACTTGGGGCCACTCTCTAGCTCCTACTCATCCTCCCAGACCCAGCTTCCCAGCTCCCAGTTTCCCCTCCCTTACCTCTAGTCCCTCAGCTTCTTCTGTCTTTGCTCCTACTCCATTAGCCATGGTAGGACGTGCCTGGCTTGCTAGTCCTCTTGGGGTGCGACCCTGAATTCCCCATGGCCCTGCCTTCCAAGGCTTCCTCCATTCTGCTCCCAGCAACTGGGCAGCAGGCAATGCCTTCTCCCCAGTCTCCCCTCCAGCCAAAGGGAGAGCCGTCTCCCAGAGGGCCCAGTGGGCACCTCTGAGTCCACCTTTCCCTGTCCCAAGGCCAGCTGACAGACGCAGCGTGCACCCAGGCAGTCTCCTAAGCTGAGGGAAGTGCAGTCAGGCCACAGGTGAGCCAGACCTGACTCCCTTCTGTCTGAGGGCAAATGGCCAGGACAGGTACTTCTGTCATTTCTATAACCAGCACTTAAAAAGCTCAGGAGTCAGACAGGGATTCAAATGTCCTCTGTGTGACTCTGGATGACTTGTTCAAACTCTCTGAGACTAGGTTTCCTTGGCCATAAAACAGGGAAGATAATAATACCCATTTTGCAACACAGGGGTTTGGGGAAAGATGAAACTAGTTTATAAGACCCCTCCTACTTTCTGAACCAGTACTAAACTCAGCACTGGGCAGGGGCTGTCACTGTGGATATGGGGCCCAGAAAGCCCTGAGGAGCCCTTCCTCCAGGAGGGCCCTCTGCAACATCCCCCCACCCGCCTACCTCCCCCATGCTCAGCCTTCTCCCCTCATTTCAAGACCATGATCCCTCATGAGACCTGTCCTGAGTTCTTATCTCCAGCAAGCTCATCTGACCTTGAATCCAAGGATGTCCAAGCACCCCCAGGCTTGAGGCCCCCACTGCTCCCAGCCTCAAGGGGGTTCCCTGGCCTGGCAGGGCCTTTGAGAAGAGAAGTCCTTGGAAGAGGAGCTATGAAAAGTGGAACAGGCCCTCCCCCCAGAATCTTTCTCACCATCTGTCTTGCTAGTCATGGACGGGTCCTCTCTCATCAGGAGTGATACAGCTCCTTCCTCCCTGGCCATCCGGGCATCCCTCACCCACCCTTTCTCTCGCTCCTTCTCAGCTAGCCAGTCACACCACAGGGCTTGGTCTTAATTAGCCTAACAAAACTCAGTCACCAGGGGAAGTCCTTGAAGTCAAGGATTTCAACAAAGATAAACCACTAAATCCTGTGGCCGCCAGCCTGTCTTCACAGCTTCTCCGGCTCTGGCAGAAATCACACTCCCAGGCAGAAACCACAGGCCTGGCGGCTTCAATGTCCAACCCTCCCACCCCCACCCCAACACACACACACCCCATCCCATCTTGGGCCACCTTATCAGGGCAGGCCCGGCCCATCCTTTATCTGCCTGCCATCTCTAAGTGCTTCCATCCCCCTGACAGGCCCCATAAAAGCTGGTGAAAGACAAGGCTGCCCCACTTCTGACATGGCTGACTTCAAAGGCTACGAATTAGGTGGGGCCGTTCTGCATGCCTTACTGAGTTAAGGGCAAAGCTCAACGTTCCTGGGGTGACCCAGTTGGTCAGGGGATCATTCCAGAGCCTGTCCGTAAAGACACAGAAGCGGTTAGGGCACAGGGTCTGGGGGCAAGCGTCCCCAGTTCAAGTCCCAGTCTGGCCACTTGCTAACTGGGTAGTTGCTTGCCTTGTTCTCAGCATCTCCTCTGACAAAAGGGGATAACAAAATCTGCCTGCCTGTCTAGTCCTACAAGCCTTCCTGGGACTGTCTTGATATGGGGAAGAAAGTTCCCTTCTGTGTGGAGATGGTTGCTTCTTGGGGCCCCTGAGAGTGATCCTAAGAGGGCCCTGGGTAGCAGTGACAATTGAATTCGGCAGGGGACCGTGGGGGGAAAAGGAATACAGAAAGGACCCAGGCCATGTGGCATGTGCAGGCTCAATTCCCACCTCTACATAACCCAGACACATCAGAGCTCAGGGCCCCAAATGCCCTCATCCCATAGTTGCTCAAGCCTGCCCCCAGGCAGTAAGGGGTTAGTGTTTAATGGGAACCAAGTGTCAACTCGGGCGGAGGCCAAGCTCCAGAGATGGATGGTGGATATGGGTACACAAAAGTGTCAGTGAACTTAATGCCACTGAACTGTGTATCTCGAAAAGGTTAAAGTTTATGTTCTGAGTACTTACACAATTTCTTAAGTGTGGCTCTCCGGTAAAGGAGACAATCACGAAATGGGAACAAAGTGCTCCCTGGCTCTTTCAAGAGTTCAAACTTAAAACCCAAGATTCTCATCTAGTGATAGTGGACATGAAGCCCAGCCCAAGGCCCGGCCCCTCCTGCCAGTCCCAAATCCACCCCCAAGGCCCATCAGCCCCATTTGGCGGCTGCCTACGCTGGGCACAGGCCGGAGGCGTCCAGGAGGGAGTCTGCCATGCACATTGCCTCACGCTCCCAGAGACCTCAGGGTCCAGCTCTGCTGGCTCAGGCCCACGAACAGTGGCCGCTCAGGACCCCAGCTCCAAATCCTCAAAACAGAGAGAGAAGTGCCGCAAGGGAAAGGGGAATTAAGCCATCCTCAGCGTCTCCCCCAAGCTGCAGTGAGAAGAATCAAGACGCTTTTTAGGCCCACTGCCCAGAGACAAAATAGGAGATGAAAATATTTATTTGTTTCTAAGGCTCTTGCAATCCCAGGATGAAAAGCCCACCTCGGTTGTAACTTACTGCAGCTCGAGCTGCTTCCCAGGCAGGCCTCCCCACGGGCAGCCGCCCGCTCACTGGGTCTCGGGGCAAGGCGTTCCACCACCCCACTGGGGAGGAAAAGTGGGATCCCTGTCCCCACAGAAACTGATTCTATTAAATGAGAATTATCCCCGATTGGCATCGGGGAACCATAAATAGCCGAGCCGCCCCACTTGAATCACCAGAACGAGCTCTGTGTCAGCATTTCTATATAAACCAGGGTTTGCTGGGGGATTAGCTCACGGCCATAAAAAATTTGCTCCAGGCTGAAACTTGGCCTAAAGAAAATCTGAGCCCAGGAGTAGATACTGAAAAGAAAGCCAGCCAGACACCGCCCCTAAGCCTCCCAAGGACAAGGGTGCCTCTGAGCCGGTCCTCTTACACCAGAGCTCTGTTGTCGTCAGCGTGTAAGAAGCTTGGTGATTTAGGGCACCACTTGGGGTTGTCATAATTCAAAATTTGGGGTTTGGGTTTTTTTTTTTTTTTTGCAAGCCAAAACAAGGGATATTTGCTGCTTGGAGAGCTTTGCATAGGCCTGAGTTTGAGATCCAAACCCTCCCTTTCTTCCACTGACAGCTCAATGTCAAGCACAGAGAGATTGCCCCACACGGGGCACAAGGGCTCATGTGGGTTCCTTACACGGTGTAGGCACTAGTGCATGCTGTCTCCTACACCAAAGCTCAGGTTTTAAAAGGAAGGCTTCCTGGCAGACACATGATCTAATTTTTTTTTTAATTAGAAAAATTAGGAGAAGAAATATTAAGAGAATGTATACATAAATTGAGAATGGGGAGGTCTTCTTAAGTAGTTTCAGAAACTGGAAGCCCTTGAGGCGCCTGGGTGTCTCAGCTGGTTAAGGGTCTGCCTTCTGCTTGTGTCATGATCCCAGGTTCCTGGGATCGAGTCCCTCATTGGGCTCCCTGCTCAGCGGGGAGCCCGCTTCTCCCTCTGCTCTACCCCTCCGTGCTCATGCTCATTCTCTTCAATAAATTAGTAATATTTACAAAAATAACAGGGGTGCCTGGGTGGCTCAGTGGATCAAGTGTCTACCTTCAGCTCAGGGGATGATCCTGGGGTCCTGGGATCAAGTCCCACATCCAGGTTGCCGCTCAGCAGGGAGTTGGCTTCTCACTCTCTCACTGCTGCTCCCACTGCTCGTGCTCGCTCTCTCTCTCTCTCCATTAAATAAACTCTTGGAAAAAAAAAAAAAAAAAGAAGCCCTAAGAAAGAGGAGGTCTTGATATATGGCAACACAAAGCTTTGAATTTTAGGTAGCCAGTTTTGTCCCAGACAAAATTAAAATAGATGCAATCCATATGGCAAAAGGTTTAGATGTCTTAACAGAAGACTCTTATAAATTAATTAGAAAAAGAAAACATGGCAGAGAAAGAGGCAAAGCTTATGAAAATGTATTTAAAGAAGAAGAAATGGAGAAGTTGCCAGCAAACAATGAAAGGACAGGCAACTTCACCATAGCTGGGAAAATGCAAATTAAAATAACAAATGTGACCCATCACATTGACAAAATGAAAGCCAGCTAGTCCCAGTCAGTGCTGCTAAGGGTGTGGGCAAGCAGGAACACTCCATCACCGCCAGGGCATGAGGAACTGCTCCCATCCTTAGCAAAGCTATCTAGCAGCCTCTCTGAACATTTAAAATGCCCCCAGCCTCACTTTTAGGAGTATGTCCAACAGGCCATACCTACAAGAATGTTTACTGCAACATTGTTTCTTAGGGCCAAAAAATTAAAATCAAAACAAAGGTCCATCTGTTGAAATATTCGCTCCGTTATGTGTTTACTGCTGAGAATAAATAAATTATGCAGGTTATTAGAGAAAAAGAGAATAAATAATAGCTTACTTTTATCAGCAGGAAATAAGACATAGTGGATTTCTTTTATATTTAATTACTCACATATTATCATGCATTCTCCTTTAACAAAGTTTACTTTGTTAATGAGACTACCTCTTTTTTATTTCTTATTAATTAAAAGTATTTTTAATTTAAATTTTGAAAAAGTAATTAAAAAATAAAAATTAATTTTAAAATTTAAAAAAATTAAAATTAATTTAAATGTAAAAGGTATTTTTAAAAAGCTGTTCATGCATGTCAGAAGATTGAATTTGCCTATGCCCGTTACTGATAGGAGAGACTTTTCACCTTAGCAAATTCACTAGCTAATGTGATACCATGATGTGGTACTTATGTGAAGATGTAGAGTACTGTGTCTGTCATGGGCCACATTTCATTTTACAAATAAATATGGAGGACAAAATAAAATCTCAATATATGTCACATACATTATAATTTAAGCTTGTCTGTATATGGAAACAGATGTACGTGAAATTAGCCTGTATCGTAACACTGATAGCTTTAGGGAAATGAGACTGAAAGGAAGACCCACAACCTAGTAATTTTTTCTTTATATTCTTCTATATTGTTTGGCTTTTTAGGACAAATAGATTAGGGTTTTTTCTTTTTTAAAGATTTTACTATTTATTTATTTTAAAAAGAGTTTATTTATTTATTTATTTATTTATTTATTTATTAGAGAGAGAGAAAGCAAGAGAGCACAAGCAAGGGGAGCGGAAGGCAAAGAGAGAGGGAGAAGCAGGCTTCCTGCTGACTGGGGAGCCTGACACAGGGCTCGATCCCAGGAATCCGGCATCATGACCTAAGCCGAAGGCAGATGTTTAATGGACACCCAGCCCCACCAATATATTAGTTTCAGCCACCCAGGTGCCCCACCAATATATTAGTTTCATAAAAATTTTAAGCAGGGAAGTTTTAATCATTCCAAAAAACAAAATTCGCTGGTCACAGAGAGGTAGTTAGTGGCCAAACCTCCGCATGCTTCACAAATGCTCCGGAGCATGCGAATTCACACCAGGGCGCCGCACGGCAGCAACGGCGCACTGGCCCTTCGCTCAGGGCTCACAGACAAGGCTCACAGACAAGGCGGGTTGGGGGACCACATACAGGAAGACCTGAGAAACCGATTTAAAAATCCACAGGGACTCAGAGGCAGGCAGATCTGGGTGTTGGGCGAGGGCTTCACAGTGGAGACTCCCCGAGCTCTGAGAACTGAGAACGGAAGGACCTGGATGAAGGGAGGATTAGGGGAACGCGAGACAGCTGCCGTCTCAGCTACAGGCCCGTGGCTGTGAACGAGCCTGGTCATGACAGGCCCGGGCCCCGGAAAGGGCCTGGCACACCGTGCTGCCCAGCGACCCTTCCTGAGCCCCATCGGCCACACCCCCCCATGCCTCAGAAGGTGGCAAGTGTAAGAGAGAGTGTGCACAGCAGTCTGCACACTGCCTCGGCAAAGGACCGGTTTCGGTTTTCCTTCGTGGCATTGGCTCTTTGAGGAATGATTCACAGCCGGACTGTTCTCTGCCCCAGTGCTAAGCCAAAGAAGGGCCCTCGAAAGTCTGGGAGCCCCCCCTTCCAGGAAGCACAGGCTTCTGATGTCACAGAGCTGTATTCACGCCCAGCCCAGTCCACCCCAGGTCACTCCCACAGCCACCCACCTCAGTCAGGCGCAGCCATTCCCACCCAGAAGCAGCCGGACAGCCGCCATCTTGCCAAGCTGGGATCTAAGTTGCTGAGGGCAGCAACCGGACCTGACTGGATCCCACTTCTCTGTCCTGTGACAGGCCACAGAGGAGCTCAGTGAGGGAATGACGCATCATTCTTGGTTCACAGAGCTGGTCTTTGCTGCACAAGCCTCTGCCATCTGCCTTGGTGTCTGGCAGAGCGATAATACCACCAGGGCCTGCGAGCTGGGATCTGGCTGAGTTGGGATCTGGGGCTTATGAGACCAATCCACAGTATGAAGTTTCAAGAGACCAAAAGAAAATAGTGAGCCAGATCAATATTCTTAAGGGAGTATTTGAACAGAAGAGGACAGTTTGTGGATTGTTTTCTGTGGGGAAAGGAGGAAACAGAATAGTCTCCAAGTTATTTTCATTAGAGGCATAAGCAGTTGGTCTATTTCCCATGATTTGTAAAGGAAGAAGAAGGAAGGAGGGTGGTTTTCCCACACACATATCCTTAGTCAAAAAGGGTGACACTTTATTTCAAACCCAGGAATGTCTTGGTGAGGCTTCTGCTCCTAAATTGCTCGGGAATACCAAAGCTGGCTCTTGAGGACTGACGTGTCCCTTCCTGCCGGTCCCTTCTGTCAGCCCTCAGGTGGGCCAACCCCAAGCAGGACAACAGGGACCCACTTCCGGCGGCTCCTGTGAATGCTCAGGAGACTCGTGACCCCACCCATTTCCAGTCAGCCACTGGAGATACTCGCTTGGTTGGGCTTAGCCTATACTGATCCACGGTCCTGAGTGTGTAGGCAAAGGATAGACACTATCTTCCAGACAGACAAGCGATGGTTCTTCCAACACAACTCCTCATTGATCCTGTCCCGCTCAATACCTGACTATTGCCTATCCACAGCTAGCTGCAAGACTTTGGGCATCAGGGTGGACATGGCCCTTGCCCTCACGGACCATGCTGGAGGCCCCCCCAGTCTGGGTCTTGGAGCTTCCCTTCCAGAACCCACCTTTGTCTTTCCAGCACAACCACTGCTCCTCCTAAAATCCAAATGGGTTGGCCCCCTACCTTAGTTTCAAAATCTTTGACTTCAAACATCATTGCTTTCTGCTCGAAGGAAACGAGGTTTCATCACGCTCACTCAACAAGGATGTAGGGAGTGCTTTTTTAGAAGCCCGGCTGTGCCCCACGTGGTGAGTACAGAGCAGTGAACACAGCAGACAGCGATCTCTCCCCTCGGGGGGCTTACATTTTAGTAGAGGAAGCAGAAGAAAAATGGGGTCATTCAGGGGCACGCGGTAAGCCAAAGCAAGGGTAGGACATGCCGGGAGGGGAAGGGGCTATGTGAAACGGGGTGGGGAGAGGGGCTCCTTCTCGGCCCTGCTTGCTGAGATGGTGTTATTACGGTTCCCAAATAGCTGAGCTTCGAGTGAAGAGTTCATCTGTAATGGGATTATCTCTGGCCCTGTTTGCTTTCATTACAGTCCGACTCTCCGAGCATGAGAATCTAACCTTACCGAAAGCATATTTTGGTAATCTGATATAAACTAAATTTAAACTTTGACCTCCAACAATAAAAACGCTACTTTCTCCCTCTGAAGACCTGAAATTCAGATTAAGGGCCTGCCAGCTTCACTTTCCGGATTTCTCACTGACTTCTAATTAGATTCTAAGCATTCCTCAGAAGGGGCTGCACACAGGGCTCCCCCCCCCCGGCCCCGCCCCACCCACCGGCCCACAGCGGACACCGGCCCACTGGCTTGGTTTCTGCTCGCTCCCATCAGAAGTCCGATGTCCCTCCTCGCTCTCCCACACCCTTCCCTCCTGCTTCCACTTCATAGTATCACCGCAGAATACCAAGCTAGTGCTAAAAACTCACCATGAAATTGCTGCCTTAAGCCACATCGCAAATTTGTTCTGATTCCCGTTTTGCACGAACTGCTGTAATCCTGGTATGGGTCAAGGTTAAGTATGAGCTTACTCAAATCTGCCCCCACGTCGTGTACTAATTCCTATAGGTTATCGTATTTAGAAATTAAGGCAAGCAAAATCCACAAGGGCAGGGGGCGGGAGGGGCGTCTGCCGCCAGGGCTCCTCCTGGCCACCAGTCTGTCAACAACCCCTGCTTCTCAGAGCTTGGCATCCATACCCTGCTCAGGTTTTCAAGACACAAAATTAAAACCTGGCTTTTCACTTTTTTTTTTTTTTTTTTTTTTTAAAGAGAGACCTTGAGTAAGATTCACAGTCTGGAGCAGAAAAAGCAACTAAACATTCAAATTCAGGGATGTCCCACATTAATAACTGTTCACCGAGGAAGCATTTCCTGTTTATACATTGAGCTAATGAGAATCCATCACCCCTGTCAAATATACTGAACACCAAATTCAAATGTCAAACCAAATGTAAGAGGTCACACATTTCCTTTGCTAACTAAAAGTGTAATTCATAAATATTATTGCTACCAAACTCTCCATCTACAACATTTGTTTAGAAATATGCACATGTAATATAAATTGTGATTAAGTTAAATGGGTATATTATTTCCTGTTTTAAGGGCTAACAGCAGCATGAATTATGCTTTACTGCAAAGAAGGCTCAAGTCACAAGCAGTCCTGCCTGACTACAACCCCACATTTTACACCCCCAGACTGATTTTTGCACGTTCATTCATAAATACTTTACATTACCCAGCCTTGCTGATAACTTTCACTTCTGCTGCCTTATAAAACAGCTCTCACTATTGAAAAGGTCAGCTACATGGACATAAACTTTGGGTCTAACTACATTTAAAAATAAAAGTGGGAAAACAAGAAAGATTTACGAAGCCAGGGTCTTCATTTACCTCTGGAAGCATAATACCAGAATCCAAATTAACTGAAACTTTGCATCTGTGGCATGATTGAGTGAGATGGGAAATGTTACCACAGGAAGCAACGATTAATGTTAGGGAGCAGAGAGAAACTGGTGGGGAAACCACCTTTCGTTCCATCTGCATCCACAAATAAATTCAATGGAGGTCCTTCGTCTTAAAAACATGTATACAAATTAATATTTATATTATTTTAGAGAAACCAAATTGATTTGAGCCAGGAAAAGAAGGGAAGCAGAACAAACAGAAATAGCCTCTCTCCAAAGAACCAGAGAGGGATGTCAGTCATGTCCTCCTCACACTCAAATGAGAGGCTGAAAAAAGGCAAAGACCAGACTCAAAGCTGACCCTTACCAGTCATGCTCTGTCAGTTCAAGAAAGGACGGTTTGACTCCCCCGGCAATGAAAACTATGACCGGCCACAACAACCAGGGGGGGAAAAAGGCAAGCAAACAAAAAAATCCTCCCTTCCCCAGCGTAGGTTGTAAGGGCTTTTTTTTTTCCCCCACAGGCAGGCTGGAGGGCTTAGCCCCAGATCTTGGCAGAGCCGCACCTCCAGATCAACGAGGCTGCTGGTCCTCATTCCCATGGGAACCAGGTCTCCCCAGCCACCCTGGTCTATGGCATGTGGAGGAGAGAGGTGGCTGAGAGGCTCCTCAGAGGAGCTCTGAGTCATCCCTGTTTTCGAAACTCTCCCCAGAGCGAGCCAGCCTGACGCCATTGTGCCAGACAATTTTGCAATGAAACCAAGTCTTTGATGTCATGGACTGGGAGGGAGGGATAAACAGGGCTCCTCAAAGAGATAACCAAGATGACTGTCCAGCTTTTGAAATCCGGTGCAGAGCATTTCTTAAACCCCAGATTCGGAAACAGGTAATTATCAGATCCCAGGGAAGCTCCTATCCGTGGACACTGTGCGTTCACCAGGAGGCAGGCAGGAGCTGCCTCTTTCCTGCCTCCTTGCTTTCCCTGAAGTTTGCGCTGAATGGGCAGATTTGGGTTTCAGAATGAAAATATGCGGCTCTAATTAAATATTTTAAATTAGGTTTCCAATAGTTCAACCATAGCATTTTTCCCATTATAATATAATGGTTATATCAATGGATGGTTTTTAATATAGTACCTTCAAATCTGTTAACTGCAATTTCAGTGTAAAAAATTATTTTTTTCATCCCACATTTTAAAAAATTGGGTTTAATTTATATAAAGCGAAAGGCTTAGGTCTTAAGTGTTCTGTCCAGTCCGTTTTGATGAATATATATGAAGACAGGATATTTCTCTCATCCAAAAAGTTCCCCACACCCCTTCTCAATTTTCTACCCCCAGAACCAACCTCTAATTTGACTTTTATCAACCTAAGTTAGCTTTTCCTATTCTAGAATTGCTCACAAATGGACCATACAGTATCCACGTTTTTGCATCTTCACTCACTCATCACAATTTTTTTAAAGATTTATTTATTTATTTGACACAGAGAGAGATCACAAGTAGGCAGAGAAGCAGGCAGAGGGGTGGGGGGAAGCAGGCTCCCCGCCGAGCAGAGAGCCCGATACGAGCCCTTGATCTCTGGACCCCGAGATCATGACCTGAGCCGAAGGCAGAGGCTTTAACCCACTGAGCCACCCAGGCGCCCCACTCATCATATTTTTGACACCCCATGATATTGTGTGTATCAGTAGTTTGTTCCTCTCCGTGGCTCAGTAGGTATTGTGTGACCAAACCTCCATGGTTTATCCATTCATTATTCACTGATGGACAGGTGGGCTATTTTAGTTTCTGAATTTTATGAATAAGGCTGCAACGAACATTTTTATGCAAGAACTTTTTAAAGAAATACATTTTCATTTCTCCAAGGAAAATCCCTGAGAGTAGTATTATGGGGTCATAGGGTCAATGTTCTCTTAGCTTTTTAATAAGTACCAGTTTTCCAAAGTGGTTATATCATTTCACACTCCCATCAACAATTCACGAGAGTTCCAGTTCCTCCACATCCCCTCCCGCAATTCAATTTGTCAATTGTTTTCACTTCAGCCCTTCTGGTGGTTAACTCTCGTGAATAACTCACCATAATTTTAATTTGCATTTCCCTGATGCCTACTGATGTTGAACACTTTTCCCTGTGTTACTGCCCATTTGTCTATCTTCTTCAGGGAAATTGGTATTCAGATATCTTGCCCATTTTTAATTGGATTGTTTGGTTTTTATTACTGAGCTGTAGGAGTTGTGTGTGTGTCTGTGTGTGTGTCTGTGTGTGTATGTATGTGTGTGTGTGTGTGTGTGTGTGTTTCAAAAGATTTTAGAGAGAGAGAGCACACGTAAACAGAGTGGCAGGCAGAGGGAGAGAGAGAGAAGCAGGCTCTCTGCTGAGCAGAGAGCCCCAGGCGGGCTCCCAGGACCCTGGAATCATGACCTGAGCCGAAGGCAGCTGCTTAACCAACTGAGCCACCCAGGCGCCCCTGAGTTTTAATATATTCTGGATTCAATACTTCTGTCAAACTTATGGGTTAGCAATAGGTTAGTATATGCCTTAACCTCTTCATTACCTTAACTGTGTTTTTTGATAAGCACAGATTTTTAATTTTGATATAATCCAGTTTATCAAGTTTTGTTTTTATGGCCTATGATTCCTGTGATCTCTCTAAGGAATGTTTCCCTGTATAGCCCAAGGTAGCAAAAATATTCTGCTATGTCTTTTCTAGTAATTCTATTGCTTTAGCTTTTATGCTTAGGTCAATGACCCATATTGAATCAATTTTTGTATAACTTAGATGTAGAAGCCAAAATACTTTTTTTTTCTAATGATTATCCAAATGTTTCCATACCATTTGTTAAAAAGATTTTCTTTCACAATTGAATTTCCTTGACGTTCTTGGACCAAAATTCACTGCACCACATATCTGTGGATATACATACAGATTCTATTCTGCTCCATTTTTCTATTTATCCATCTTTTCATCAATACCACCATCTTGATTACTGCAGCTATGGAGTCAGTCTTGTCCTAAGGGAGGATAAATATTCCAAATTTGTTCAATTTTTTCAATATTGTTTTGGTTATTCTAGACCCCTTTACCTTTCCATAAAAATTTTAAAATCATTTTGTTAAAGAAAAAAAGTTTTCTATTAGGATTAATTAGTGAAAATTGACACTGTAGTAATATTGAGGCTTCCAATCCATAAACATGGTATATCTCTTCATTTAGACATTCTTAAATTTCTTCAGCAACATTTCATAGCTTAAGTCTTGAGCATCTTTCATTAAATTTATCCCTAAGTATTTGATTGTTTATGCTATAACATATATTTACATTTTTATTGTTAATTATTCATTGCTAGGATATGGAATCTTCACTTAGTTATATCCTCTGGCATTGCACAAAAAATTATTAATTCTACTCATTTAAAAAATATTTTAAGAGGTTTTTTGCACAAAATTATGTCACACAGTGAAGACAATTTTGCTTTTCCCTTTCCAATCTATATATTCTTTTTCTTATATCTTATTGCCTTATCTAAGACTGCCAGTAAAATGCTCAGTGAAAGTTTTGAGAGCAACATCTTCACTTTGTCTCCAGTCTCTGGAAGAAAGCATTCAGTCATCAATAAGTATGTTAGCTGTAGGGTTTTTTTGTAAGATGCTATCTGTGAGGTTGAGAAAGCTTCTTTCTGCTCCCAGTTGGCTGAGTTTTTATCATGAATGAATGTTGAAATGTGTCCATTGCTTTTTCTTCATCTACAGAAATCTAGTTATTCCCTTAGTTTAATTACATTAATGAATACATACTGACAAAGTGTATTGATTGGTTTTTAAATGTTATATCAACTTTTCATTCCTAGAATAAACTCTACTTTACCCTCTCCTATACATTATTGATTTTATTTGCTAATATTTTCTTAAGGATTTTTATACCCATGTTAATGAGGAATTTTGATCTGTAATTTTCTTCTGTTATACTATCCTCATCTGGTTTTGATATCAAAGTAATGCCAGACTCACAAAAACTGGGGAAGTATTCCTTAATACTATGTTTTCTGAAAAAGTATTGTAGAATTGGTATTATTTTCCTTAAACATATAAAAGAAATCATGAGGAAAACTCTGTAGACCTGGACTTTTGTTTATGGGAAGCTATTTAATCACACAGTCAATTTCTTGGGCACTTGGGTGGCTCAACCAGTTAAGCGTCTGCCTTTGTTTCAGGTCACGATCTCAGGGTCCTGAGATCGAACCCCACATAGGGCTCCCTGCTCAGCAGGGACTCTCCTTCTCCCTCTCCTTCTGCCCTCCCTCTACTTGTGCTCTCCTCTCTGTCAAATAAATAAATAAAATATTTTTTAGAAACCTCTATTTCATGAATGTAAGGCTTAAATTCTTCCGTTTCTTCTTGGTTTTTCAAGCCATTTGTCCCTTTCATCTCAAATTACTGGGATAAAGTTGTTCATAATATCACTTCATTATCTTTCAAATATCCTTAGTGATGTCCTCTTTCTTATTTCTGATATTAGTAATTTGTATCTCCTTTTTCCTTTTTATTATTGTTTACTGTGGTTAGAAAACAATTTATCCTCATAACCATTTCTAAGTCTACAGTTCAATACTGTTAAGTGTATTCACATGGTTTTGTAGTCCATCTCTAGAACTTTTTATCTTACAAAGCTCAAACTATCTATGAAACAAATTTTCTTAAGCATCTATCAACTTTATTAATCTTTTCAACTTCAAAATCCAGCTTCAGTCTTTGCTATTTGCTTTATTAGTTTTCTATTTCATTGATTTCCACTCTTATTATGATTTAATTAACTAATCTCTTTTGGTTTTTTAAGGAGCATTGTGTGCCTTTCTTATTTTCTAATATAAGCATATAAAACTTTACATTTCCCTTTAAAATCTGTACACTCAAAAATTCTGATGTCATCTTTTCACTATCTTTAAACTTAAAGTATTTTCTAATTGTCCTTATGATTTCTTCTTTGACTCGTGGGTTATTTCATTGTGTGTTAATTTCCAAATATGTGAGGAATTTTGTAGATAATTTACTGTCATTGATTTCTATTTAAATTCTATTTTGTGGGGCGCCTGGGTGGCTTCGTGGGTCAAGCCTCTGCCTTCAGCTCAGGTCGTGATCCCAGGGTCCTGGGATCGAGCCCCACATCGCACTCTCTGTTCAGCGGGGAGCCTGCTTCCTCCCCTCTCTCTGTCTGCCTCTCTGCCTACTCGTAATCTCTCTCCCTCTGTCAAATAAATAAATAAATAAATAAAATCTTTTGAATAAATAAATAAATAAATAAATTTTATTTTGTTCAGAGAACATACTTAGAAATTCAGCCTTTAGAAAACTTCAGAAATCTGGGGCCGCCTGGGTGGCTCAGTGGGTTAAGCCGCTGCCTTCGGCTCAGGTCATGATCTCAGGGTCCTGGGATCGAGCCCCACATCAGGCTCTCTGCTCAGCAGGGAGCCTGCTTCCCTCTCTCTCTGCCTGCCTCTCCATCTACTTGTGATTTCTCTCTGTCAAATAAATAAATAAAATCTTTAAAAAAAAAAAAAAAAAAGAAAACTTCAGAAATTTATTTAGACATTTTTTTATGGTCTGGTTTATGATCTATGTTGAGGAATGCTCCAGGTCCACTTGGGAAGCATGTGCATTTGGCTTCTGTTGGGTGGAGGGTTCTGTAAAAGTCCATTCCATTAGGTCATTGGCAGTGTTGCTCAGATCTTCCAAACACTCATTGATCTTTCAACTTACCGACTGTTGAGAGAAGGGTCTTAAATTCTTTAGCTAGGATTCAGCTTTGCCTCATGTATTTTGGAGTTTTGTTATTAGGTATAAATACAGTTTTTATATCCTTTTTATATCCTTTTGATTAATTAGCAGCCTTATAAAACTCCCCTTTTATCTTTTGATCATCTTGAAGTCTACCTATTCTGAAATTAGTATAGCATCACCTCTTTTCCTATGCATAGGGTTTGCATAGTACCTTTTCCCAAACTGTTATTTTCAACCTGTTCTTGACTTTATGTTTATGTTGCACTTCCTATAAACCACATATATTCTTACATTTTTATCTGGTATGACAATTTCTGGGATTTTTTTAATCGGAAGGTCAATCCATTTACATTTAATCTCAGTGTGTGTGTGTGTGTTGAATAGACCAAATTTGGGTTTGTAATTTGTCCTTTATGACCTTGGTTTTTCGGTTACTCCCTCCTGGATTTTGGGAAGAAATAAGCATTTTTGCAGTTCAGTTCATCTCTCTATTAACATTTTAGGCATGCCTACTTGTATTTTATTTTCAAAGAGCTTTCTAGGGATTACATGCTTATCTTTACTTCATCACAGTTAACTTTCAAAAGATGTTACTTCATGAACAATGCAGGAACTCAGTGGCAATATATTTCCACTCGCAACCTTCCCACTGTTTGTGCTCTTGCTGCCAAAGGTTTTAGTTCTAAAAGACTATATGCCCCCATGTTCCTCTGTTACTATTTTTACTATAAGCGACCAATTATCTTTAGAGTCTTAAAAGTCCTTTTTATTTAAAGACCTGCTGACTTATTCTGGCATTCTTCATTCATACAAGTCCTTCCTATAGGATCAGGTCTCCAACTGAAATCATTCTCCCTCTACCCAGAGAATACCATTTAGCATTTTCTGCTTTCCTGGAGATTGGTTCTTTCAATCATGAAAATGTCCATATTTCATCGTCACTGGTGAAGTCTATTTTCATTGCATGTAGAATTTTAGTTGGCAGTTTTCATTTGTTTTCCTTGCAGCACTGTGGAGATGACATGATTGCCTTCTGATCTCTAGTCTACCCGATGAGAAGGTGGCTATCATTCTTAACATTGCTGTTCTATGTGGGATTGTTCCCCCTCCCCCAGACTGCTTTTGAGATTTTTTTTTCTTTGTCCTTTGCTTTCTGTAATGTGACTATGATTGTGCTTGGGGTTGTCCAGGATTCTTGGACCTGTGATTTTCTTTTTTCATTAGTTTTGGAAAGTGATTATCTGTTCAAATTTTTTTTCTGCCCTTTCTCTCTCATCTTCCACTAGGACTTCAGTTCCACACAGGTTAGACCTCTCCACATAGCCCCATAGACCTTGGCTGCTCCACCGCGTGTTTTCACTCTTATTTCTCCTCTTGTTTCAGGGTAGATCATTTCTGGTGGCGTGCCTTTGAGTTTATTGATTTTTCCCTCTGTTGTGTCCAATCTCCTAACAAGTCCATCCACAGACTTTTGCATGCCTGACAGCCTGTTTTTCATTTCTAGCATTTCCATTAAGATTTTTCTTTATAGCGTCCTTACCTCTACTGTAATTCTCCATGTGTTCATACATGTTGCTCACCTTTTCCACTAGATCCTTTAGCATATTTATCATAGTTACTTTACAATAGCTGTCTGATAATTCCAACATTTGGGCCATCTCTAATCTTGTTCTACTGATTATTTTATCTCTTGACAAGCAGTTATATCATTGTTTGCTGGAGGTGTGTGTCACAACTTTATAATGAATGTCACACACTGCATGCAAAATATAGTACAGCCTGAGGTAACTATTCCCCTAAATGGAAAATTACTTTTTTCTATCAGGCTGTTAATGTGAGAAGCTGAGTTAGCATCAAGTCTGTAGCTGAGCTGGATTTGGATGTTGCTACTGTCTTAGTAATATCCTGTGTACCACAGGCTTCAGATTTTCTTAGAGGAGTGCAATATCATATCCCATAATGAGCCTGCCCATAGTTAGTGTACCTCATGCTTAGGGTGAAGCTAAGATAACAGAATTTTTCTAAATGATCCTACAGCGTCTATGCTCTCAGCAGGCTCTATGCAACAGAAGAGGTCTCTCTCAGCAGTCCTGTTTCTTTTCTAGTGATACACTGCTGCTGGGGCTCAGTGCATGGCCCAGCACTCAGGAGAACTTATTTGGGCAGCTCTCCTTACCCGTGCTCAGAGAGGATCACTCTCATCTCCTCACCTTTCCTCCACACTGAGATGACCACGATCTTCTACTCAGTGCAGAATCCAGAGCTTGGACAGGCAGGTTTCTGGCCCTTTGCCAGCAGCACACAACCACTGACTCCTTCCCATTCAGGGTCCAAGAGGGTTTCTCAGCACAAAAGGGTTTCTCTTGGTTCTCCTGCTCTAGCCTCAGTGTTAGGTTTGTGTACCTCTGCCCCTGGGAAGAGGAGTGGAGAGGGGTCAGTATTCCTTTCCTTCCCTAGCAGATAACCTCTACCTCTTACCCTGGCAAGGTGAGGAGCATGTTGCTTTAACTACAGACTCAGGCATGTCCTGCCTACCTACACCACAGAGAATTCTCTCTCCATTCTTCTGTCCCACCCCCAGTCTTCCTTGTCAGCTCTCAGTGGAGGCACATGGGTAATAGTGAGCAAGAAGACACCTCTTGGGTTTGGGGCTTCCAAGAATTCCAAACTGTTATATTAGTCCACACTGGGCTCTTAAAAATCCATTACAATCCCAGCTGTTTTCTTCTTGCTTGCTTCTATGGTGGCTACCTTCACCTTGAGCTGTTCTGCCCAAGGTGGGACAACCATGCATTCCATCACCTTGGAGGGGCTGTCACCCTTTGGATTTTTATTAGGTCACCTTTTGTCCTTCAGCTCTCTGACAGGTGTTAAAATATATGATCTTAAGAAGTGTCTGGCTTGCACTTGTTGTTAGGGTGGAAGCAATTTAATCTCACAGCTATTCATATCCTAGGTAGAAGCTCTCATTAAATGTAAATATTAACAACTAATAAACTCTCCCTTTTGGCATGTATTTATATGCTTTTGGACACAAGTTTACTTTTTGTGCATTTGTTCTTTTGTAATGAAATTAAAATGCAATCTGACTTTTCTCCCTTAGTCCCATAGCTCCTTGTACATACAGCTAATGAATGGTAAGGAGGTAAAGAATTTGTCCACCATCAACAAAAGAATGAATAATATTAGATTAACCATAACCACCACCACTGTTGGGTGCGCAAAAGGTAAAACAGGCAGTATTTTTTCTATGTGTTAATTCATTTCTCATGACTCCATGAACTAGACATACCATTTGGCAGTAGAGGAAATTCATGCTCAGAGACACATCATGACTCAGCCAAGACCACAGAGCTAATAACTAGGGAACCAGAACCTGAAGCCAAGCACTCTAGATTCTGGAGTCTACACTTGTTACCACCATCTCATAAAGGAGTGAGTAAGGGGTTAAATGTCAACTTAAACTTCCTTATATTGATGGTCCGACATCTGAGTTCTAATTTTTGCAGCTCTCCATACACCCAGGGCCAGAGAAATGCAATGCACAAACACATGTGCACGCACACACACACCCACAAGGAAGTGCTACTCCCATGCTTCATCTCATCAGGATCCCTTATATAACCCTACTGCCCTCAAGGGTGCTTTCCTCACATCCTTCCCACCTCCACCCCCCCCCCCCCGCCCCGCAACAGAACCAGCTGAGGACTAAGCCTAGCTTCAGCCTATGGCATTAGAACAGAGTCCCTAGCAGGACCTGCCTGAGGATGGGTCCCTGGACAAATGCAGAGACAAGATCTGACTGTCTGGAGATAGCCCTTCATGTACTGGGAAGCTCCACATCCGGTCTGACTTGGGGAGAGGGTGAGGAGCCCCAGGACATTGTGAGTCAAACCCTCAATCTTAAGCAAATGGAGGGAAAAATTCATGCAACTACATTTACAATTCAGCAGCCTCCCTCCCCAGACAGGCTGTTTAGAATAGGGCTTGTTCCTCCTGAAGCAATCTCTTGGCTGTTCAAAGGAAGTCTTCCCCGAGCCACTTTAAAAACTAGAGATATTGCCATCAGGGGCAAGGAGATCAAAAGCACGTTAATCTCCTCTATCAGCAGGCCAGCCACTTACCAAGTCTGAGAATGTTACCCAAGTGCTGCCCCCTGATCCCTCCTGACAGTCCCTGGAACTGGTACCTCGGATCTTGGAAAACAGAAGTATGGTTTTACTTATGCAGGTCGCTATCTCAAGAAGATGCATGGAACAATAACAACCATCCCTCAGCCCGAAGGCTGCAAAGGGGTGTTTCAGAATTCATAAGTGGAAGAGCTGTGGTTGCTTTCTTTAAAGAGGGATCAAAACATTGAAATCCACCCTAGAGCACTGCTGTGTACGCTGAGAGTGAGTCACACTGATTAATGGGGCACATACAAGGAACGTGCCCTCTCATCAGTAAGAAAGATTCTCTTGGCATTCCTCAGGAAGAAGTGGGCCCCATAGCTCTAAGCACTTGGGAAGGTACTACCTGTACAAGTTGGTTGGGATTGCAGGCTTACCTGTCTTGGGCCCCGTCTTATAACACTAGGCTGCTACAAACAAAGGTTGCATTAGTAGCAGTACGTATCCAAGAATAAGGGAGGCGAGGCCTTTTTGCTTCTGTATGCCTCACCTCTACAGAGAGTGTTGCATCCTGAACCCTTGCACATTACAGCGAACTTTGCCCAAACAGAAAGAGCCATATGGAAGGTACAGAGGATGAGAGGAGCTCTGGGACCACAACATTTGACCTGGTTGTACAGTCAGGACAAATGTAGCTTGATGATGAGCACTTATACGAAGTCATACTCCTACCTTTCTCACTCTGTCCCTAACCTCACAGGTACTGATACTTCTCCCTCAAATGAACTTTGAGCTCCTTTGGGGCAAGGATGCTGGGTGACTAACAGTACTTGGCATGCTTAAGAAATATTTTCTGAAGGAATGAATGAGTGAACAAAAAGGCAAACAAAATGGCTGCCTTGGGAGGGTGCCTTGGGAGGTGCCAATATCTGCCCAACACACCCCTCCATAGAATGAAGGGAGAGCCCATCCTGCCAGTGCAAGGAGGTGATGAAGCGCTTGCTGTATGCCTCCCAAAGAGAGACCAGGGGCTGACAGATTAGCCTCCTGCAGGGTCTAGCAGTGATCCAGCTCCTGCTATGGAAAGCACGAGAATGAGCACCAAAGTGCAGAAAGCCAAAGACAGGGTTCAGAGTCACAAAGCTGTGGGTCCTCAACTGCTAGCCCTCTCAGTTCCGCTCCCGTTCCTCCTAAGCTGACTAAAACCACGGCTGGCTCACGGGTGTTGCTGTGAGCACCAAATGACCTTCTGCCAGTAGTGGAGACAGTAAAAACTGCGGAGAGCCCTAAACAGGTGAGCCACAATAGCAGAGATGAAGGCATTCTAGGGGGAGTCTAGCCTAAGACATGGCAGAGGAGGACGTAGGGAGAGCTCAAGAAGTCACTGGGCCCCAGGTGCTCAAGCCCTTCACTGTGGGCAGCTGGCCAGGACATCTGGCTGACTCTGGACCCAGCTGGGAGGCTGGCACCTGAGATGAGGCAGCAGTGACGTGGGAGACCCGGGGGACCTCTGCATAGGGCTGGAGGGGGCCCTTGCCGGGGGTGCATGTCCAGGACAGGTAGATGAAACTCATTACTGTTTCTCTCCTGTGACCAAAGCAACACTGAGCATACACCCCGCCGCTCGTCACTGTGATCCTCTCTTGTCTGGGACAGTAAGGAGACTCAGAGTCTAACTGTTAGCCCATAGCTTGAAAGAGCCATTGGACCTGCAGCTTTTTAAAAAGCACAAACACCTCTCTGTAACACTGTCAGCTCCAAGAGAGCAGGAACCCCCACGGCTTCTGTGCTCACGGCTCTATCTACAGGGCCAGACGCCTGGTCAACACTCATGAAGTACTTGCTGCCTGACCATTCACACCCTGTCCTCACCCTTCTTCTCCCTTTGCTCAGCTTCTCCCCTAATTTCACGTTCATCCTGCTGTCACATCTGTCCTTCTGAAAGCACCTCCAATCCTCTTTTGTATAAGGCCAAGATAGACATAAATGTAAAAGAAAGAGCACAGAACACATACAGAACCCACGGATGCATCCTTTGTCCAGGAAGCTTCTACACGGACGGGGCTCTGCTGACCTTTCCCGCCACCTCCCAGAGGCAGGCCAGGCGGGGGAAAGGAGCAGAAGTTCAGCTCTGTCCCGGGGAGGCCCTCCTACCAGGCTGCTCCCAGAGATTAGGTTACCTCCAGACCCAGAGGCAAGGTTGCCTAGCAACACTCATCAGCCTCCTCACCTCTAAATCCTACATTTGTGTCTTCTGTGTCTGTGGCACGGTGTGAGCAAGACCCCGAGCGCCCTCCCCCTGCTGCAGCGCCCCACCTAAAATGGGCTCATCTGTCTGCCTTACTGAGCCTTCAGCTGCACTGGCCTGGGACTTCTAGCCTCGACTCGCAGGCGCCCATGGAGCAGGAGGCAAGGCAGGCAGGTGGACTGAGCCACTGTGTTGGACTAGCACACACCACCAAGAAGCAAGGAGAAAGGGGGAAGATGAGCTGAGAGCCCCTCAGAGGTCTAGCTGATGCAGGCCCCATCACCCCAAGCCTCCTCCTTGGAGATTTTCTGCTTGCAGGAAAACACTTGATTTTTTCATCCAGAAGGGTCAAAAACATGCAAACGTGTAAATAAATGAAGTGTTGCTTAAGACCATGTCTAAACAGTGTGCAAAAATAAATATCCTTACTCTAAAGCAAGACAGTATACAGTATCCATCTGGGGAAGGAGGAAAACAAGGAGGGATTTGGGGGAAAGAGCTCTAGGAGATCTAAACTTTATCTGTGGCTCTCCAGAAGCCATGGAAAAGAGCAAAGAGCCTCCAACTCACAGACTCCCAAACATGGGCTCTCACCCCTTCCTTTTGGCTTTGGAGAAACCTTGCCAGACAGCCTTCTTGCTGCCAGTGAGGACAGATTTCACTGTGGCTTCTCCCTTTGCTTCTCCAGCTTCACTACCAGGCAACTGTCGGCCACGAGAGTGTCCGTGGGAAAACACTCCCCCTTTCCACTTCACTCAGAGATTAAGCCACACTTTCTTGTATTAGGTCTAAAACAAGTCAACTCCATCTGGCCCTTGTCTCCCAGCCAAAAGTTAAAACTTTAAGCATTACACACATAAAAAAGCAAAAAGAGCAATTTAAGCTCTTTATGATGAAATTTATTTTTGATAGTGAAATGAAGAACAGACCCCGGGAAAGGGTCGGATCGAGGCACTTCGGAGCTACACTGGCAAATGCAGCAGCCACCAGCCACAGAGGCCCACTTAAGTTTAAATTAATTAAAATTAAATAGAATTAAATAGAAGTGAAAACTGAGGTGTTCAGTTGCACGAGCTCTTTTCAAAATCTCAGCAGATACAAAGAGGCACTGTGCCGAACAGCTTAGATACTGAACAACATTTCTACCATCGCAGAAAATTCTACTGGACAGCACTGCTCCAGGCCATTCCAGAAGCAGGCTGTGGTCACAGTGGTCCACCCCCAACATGGTGGGCTCTGCCTCTAGGCCCACTGAATGCCCATACTGTCAGTCACTTCTAAGCTGGACCCTGCATCTTCAGTCTCAGGGAGGGGGGGAATCTATATCCAAGGCCCCAGTGCTTCTGAGAATTTTCCTACTGCCCCTTGTGCTGTATCTCAAACAGATTTATCTCCTTAGCCCATCACAAGTTACTCTAGGACCTCTCTCTCATACCACTCTAGGGGCACACTGGATGGAACGGCGGCCTTCTGTGCAGGTGCAGCTCCCACACCGGCCCTCCACCAGCTGGGACCATCACTCACCTGCTCTGCCTAGCTAAAACTAACATTCATTGAGCCATGCGCAATGCTACATGCTTTATATACCTTTTGCACGTCTACCCGAAATCTGTGAACATGAACTACTTTGGAAAAAAAGGATCTTTGAGGATGGAATTAAGAAAAAAAAACCTGGAGGTGCCTGGGTGGCTCAGTGGGTTAAGCATCATGACCTTGCTTTCAGCCCAGGTCATGATCTCAGGCTCATGAGATCAAGCCCCACATGGGTCTCCATGCAGAGTCTGCTTGAGATTCTCTGTCCCTCTCCCTCTGCCCTCCCACACATGCTGTCTCTCTCTCTCTCTAAAATACATAAATAAAATCTTTTTCAAAAATCCTGGGTTAATTGGAGGACCCTTAATCCAATGACAAGTGTCTTTGTTATAAGAAGAGGAGATACAGACAGAATAAGGAAGGCGGCGTAGAGGGGGAGGCAGGAATGGGAGCTGTGAGCCAGGGAGAGCCCAGGGCTCCAGCAGCCACCAAAAGCTACAAGGGAGGTGTGGAACAGATATTCCCTCATCTCTGGAAGGAACCAACACTGCCAACCCCTGGATTTTGAACTTCTGGCCCCCATGACTACACAAGAATAAATTTCTGTTGTTTTAAGCCACCAGGTTTGTAGTTCTTTGTTAGAGCAGCCCTGGGACACAAATGCAAGGGGTTAATAGAAAAGGACAACTCAAGGGGGTTCCTCTCCCCAAGCAGATGCCATTAACATCCACACCCGGCTTGTGGCATCCAGCTTGGACCCATGTGTCCCCACAGAGCGGGAGCAGAGAGTCAGGCAAACAGACCAAGCTTTGAGTGCCAGGGCTGCTATCTATGCCTGGTTTGCATGTGCCAGAAAGAAGCACCTGCTGCTGGTGACAGAGAGAATGAGCTGGGGACAATGAGGCCCTCTCAGGACTCCTCAAATGATGCCGGCGAGTTGGCTGTGCTCCCCCTCCCACTTCTGAAGCCCTTCTCTGCTGGTAGCTCCCTGCAGGACGTCATGCCCTCACCCCTCTTCCCATGGCTGGTCCCATTCCGAGGCTCACTCCAACCCACCCGTTCCAGGACGTGTTCTCAGACCAGCTGTCTCAGCATGACCGCCACATGCCACAGCAGAAGGAGACCTGGCTCCTAGTTTGGCTTAGACACAGGCTCGCTGTAAGACCCCACCACACCCCTGCTTAGTCTGTCTCTGTATCTCCCTGGGCCTCAGGATGCCCACGTGCAGCGAGGGGTGAGGCTAGACTGCTTGATGATTCCAGCTCCCACACCGGCCCTCCACCAGCTGGGACCGTCACTCACCTGCTCTGCCTAACTAAAACTAACATTCACTGAGCCACGCGCAATGCTACATGCTTTATATACCTCATCACGCTCAATTGATACTTGATGGATGGATGGATGGATGGATGGATGGATGGAGGCAAGGAGAAGGACAGGAGGGGAGGAGAGGCTGCACTCAACAAAGTACCAAACTCAAGGAAGGCAGAGCCCTTATCCCTCTGGCCAGACTCATGTTGAGTGTAACTACCCACTAGGGGCTCAGTCAGATGGGGAGGGAACACTAAAGACCTTACGGAAAGCAGAGACGATCTAGGAAGTCTCTTCCATCTGGATGCGGACTCAGCTCCCACGGCCTATCCAGCCCACACCCTCCCTTGGACTGCAGGAGCCTCAGAGAGTAGTCAGAGCTCCCAAAGGACAGACCGCCGCCAGTGGTAGCCAGACCCCCACACAGAGGCTGGCCTGCTGCGTCTCGGGAAGTTCTCCCCAGCCTGCGCGCCTGGGCTTTGCGAAGCAGACATACGAGCATCAGGATTAACCTAAATCAAAACCTACTGGATGTTGGGGATCCTCTCGGTCACCTGAGAGCTGCGTGACACATCACACGCCCTGCCACCGTGGCCTGCTTCTCTGGGCCACCACATTTCACTTTCACTTGTTTGTCACGAGTAACCTGAGCTCAGCGGGCCTGACCGTGGTGCGTTAGTCGGGCCATGGCCGAGAGAGGCCAGCCTGGCTGCTGTCAGCCTTGTTCTCATTACTCTGCAAAGAAGGGGCCTCACTCATGTTACTGCATCATTTGGGTGCTGGGGCACGGGCCCAGCTTCCCAGGAGGCTCCGCCAGCTGGTTTCCAGGGCGCGAGCTAAACCCTAGGAGGTCCCAGCACCTCTTATCACCATCAAACCTTCCGGAACTTGCTGAACGTCAAGCATTTGCTTTCCTTCTCCACAGGCCCCCCGGTGCACCTCACAGTGCCAAAAGAAAGGCGCCTCGTGCTATTAGCTCAAATAAGGAAAATAATGCTGGGAGATTGAATTTTCTGCAGACTTGTTTAACTTGCTGATTTCTAAGCACTCAGTGCTGGCAGCCGTGCGGGAGCGGGCTGCCAGCCGGCGATTTCTCGGCCGCTTCTTGAAAATATTCGTAGGCTTATTAAATCAGCATGAGTCACTCTCTTGCCTTCCTCACAAACATGAATCGCAAATCATCGAAACCCGACAAAAACACGTGACTCCAAAGTTTCTTCGGGACCTAAAGGGTCTGAAGAGCTGGGGGAAAGCATTGGCAACCTGAGGTCTCCCCACTGGCAGGCAGAACTCCCCAAGCGGGGCTCCGGGGCCGCCACGAGGCAGAGAGAGCCGCCAGGTGGAGCCGCAGGGACCCCCGGCTCCAGAACCACACAGACCCAGCCCCCGGGCATGCCCCCGGGCATGCCCCCGGGCTCACTCACCCAGTCATGCTCTGTGCCAGGCACCCGGCTGTACGCTGGGTCGCCCGCAGGGAGCAGGGCTGGCCCGGGCTCTGCCGTCACAGAGCTGACGGTCTAATGGAAGTTTCTGAAGTGACCAGAGACCTGTTTCTAGTCCTCTCCTCGCTGGGAAAACACGGGCAACCTCGGTTTCCCTACGCTAATGCCTACCCCCAGAGCTGCTGTAAGGACGCACAATAGGTGCACCTGCTAACTACTACGTCAAGTCCCTCACACCGCGCCTGGGACGCCGCACCTGCGCAGCCAGCCAGCTGCCGTTTCTCTGGAAGGAAAAGAGTGATCTGTAACATCCCCGTGAACCACGGGGCCCTCTCCTGATCCCCGCTGACCTTCCTGGCTGTGTCAACACAACCTGGAATCTGGGCACCAGGCTTGGTCCTCTGGGGCAGGGTGTCGGCAACCCTGCAGCTCTGGCTGGAGAGCAGCCCGGTCCTCGGTCTCGGGCCTGGGACTCCTCCCCCTCCCGCTCCCTACCACTCCCCCAAACCCTCTCCCACCCCCGCCCAGAGCTTCAGGTCCACCTTCCCCACAAATGTAACAGCATTCCTTCCTCCGCAGGCTTTCTTCTCTGTCTTCTGGCCAGTCGGACGTGACCACATTCTCTGCCTACAGCCCTCGCCTCTCTCCAAAGAGACAAAGACTACCAAGAGCAGTTTTCTTCACATGGCCCGAGTATTCCCAACAATGCTTGTCCTCTCTCCCCCAGAGCAAGGTGCAAGAACTTGAGTCTTGCCCTTGATGCTCAAGCCGGACACCTCCACCCCCAACAAACCTCTCTCTCCAACTCTCCATTTTCAGCCTCAGGCTAGAAACACCACCTTCCAAGCTGCTGTCCAAGGCAGAGGCTGTGCCCTGAATGCCCCACTGGGGCAGGGAAGGGAGCCATTCACACACTGAAAGGTGGGACAGAAAAACCCAATGTAGGTGTGGAATCTGCACAGCTGGTCAGCATGTGCTGAAACCTGCATATGCAGGATCATCTCCTGAACCCTTGTGACAACCCCCACTTCAGGTCAAACAGCCTTAGAGATGCAAAGGACCCAAGGTCAACACACAATGCAGGGCGAGAGGACTGTTACGTGTAATCAAGCTGGAAGGAGATAAAGGAGCAGTAGGCCCATTGGTGGGAGGGCTGTGGTATAGACAACAGAACACAGAAAGGCCTTGATGGCTAACCTCAGGGCAGTGGCATCCCTCAGGCTCAGCCGTGCCTCCTTCCCGCATGTCCACTACCCACCTCCAAGACCGACCTCTGACTTCAGGAAGCAACTTTATCAACAGCAAACTCTCCTCACTCAGGCCCTTCCTGTGCAACCCCAGGAGGGACCAACCCATACCCCTCCCCAACCCAAGAATAAGACCAAGAACTCCATGAGTGCCCAGGGGGTCTGCAGGCAGCAGCAGAGCTATACCAACTAAAGGAGACAGTCCCTTCAAGGGCCAGGGTCAGCATGGAAACCTCCGCCCAAAAGCAATATAGCTAAACAGTCCCCATGGAGGAAAGGGGTATCCAGACATCCTAAGACTCATAACAGTTCTGTCCCTGACCTTCTACTCAGAACAGCCACCTTCACAATGCGACCCCTGCACACTGGGTGACACCATGCCCTCGCACGCTCTCCTGGGACGCTCCATGGAGCTCCCGCCAGTACCCACCCACCCACCGCCACGACTGTCCCCCCACTAACTGTCCAGGCCTAACAGCTTTGCTCCTGCCCTGGGCGCACCGAGGAGGGGGGTGCTCTCCAGCCCTCCAGGCTCCTTGAGCGGCCCCGGAAGTGACAAATGTGTCATGGTAGTGGCCAATTACACATGCTAATAACAAGTCCGTGCCGGGGCCCAGAGTCACCCAGATGGTAGAGGGGATTTATGGCCCAAACCTGATTTCCCAGAATCCAGTGAAGGCAGGAACAGAGAGAGACAGAATCTGACAGAACTCTCTTCCAGGTCTCACTGGGAGCCCGTGTATTTTTGGAGGGCTTTGGCTTCGTCTGCGTGCTGTACTTTATTGCTGGCAGAGAGACGGGAAATTTATTACTTTACAAATCATACCGTTCGCGGCATAAATGAACTGTCTGGCTGCGGCACGCTCGAGCCCAGATGATTTGCGGAACGTCTAATGGTAAACGGAGTTATGCTATCTGCTTACGGCCTCCGAGACAAAAGCCAACCGTAACGCAGAGCATCTGCACAGTGTAACTCGAGGCCGGCAAATTGGCTGCGACTCCTCAATGTTGGTTCAGCCGCATTACATAACTCGGTGTGCTCGGCTGGGGACTCCGAGGAACGTGGGGCAGCCCCGGGGTGCGACGAGCCGGCCCTGACCGGGCTGTGGATGACAAGCAGGGCACCATGGTGGCTCGGGGACCACCGCTTCCCCCAACCCCGGGGTCAGGGCTAGGCAGGGCACCACAGCCTGGCCAGTGCTGAGGCCTGCTAGCAATCAAGAGGCAGGGTGGGCTCCTGGGCCTGCCTGGGAAAGGGGGAGCTTGCTCTAGCCCTGCTGCTCCCAATTCCCCAAATTCAGACTGGGAGGTTGATTGTGAAGTTGCTACAGCCCAAACGTAGCAACAAGAGCCAGGCAGCACGGACAACCCATGGAGTGGTCTACCCTCAGCTGGTTGGCCCAATCGGCAGGCAGAGAGGATGGATCACACGACCATCACCATCGACAGGCTCAGCCCAGGGCATGGGATATGGTCAGGTCACATCACTAGGACGGGGGTGAAGGCAAACCATTTAAGGAGGAAACCTACAAGCCACTTTGTCTCTCAGAGCTCTCTGAGTAGCAGGGACTGCCAGGATTCAAATCCAGCTATCCTAAGTTGCTCTCATAGACCTACGCGGAACAGGGCAACTTAATAATCATTATTTTCACAAAGCCCTCAAAACAACCCTAAGATACGTTTATCATCGTCCTCATTTTGTAAGTAAGCAAACTGGGGCTCAGAAGAAGCCTGTTGGGGTCCCTTGACCAAGCTCATACAGTTAGTGGATGGAAAAGCCAGGATTCACAGTCAGGATCCTCTCGTTCTGAAGCTTCCGTTTTTCCCATGGCACCTGCCTCCCAGGAACAAAGGTGTCCTTTTATGGCTTCCCACCACATCACACTGGGCTGTTTGGGACAATGCCATCAGATAGTCAATCAGTAAGTATTTTTCTCTGTGCAGCAATGGGTCAGAAAAATGCCCCCAGAAAGAGAGGTCCACGGCTGGCTCCTGGGAATTCACAGTTGGATTATTCTCAACGATGTCCAGGAGGTCTGGGATCATGAGGTGACCAGGGAAAGCTTCTGGAGCAGGAGGTCTTTGAGTCACCCAAGCATCACCATGGCCCAGGACGAGCAGCAGAGAGACCCTGCTTCAGACAAACCTGGTGCGAGTTTCTGGCTCGGGGACTTGGGTGACCTCTGCATGGCCGGAGAGGGACCCAGTGGAGTTTGCCCATTTGCAGATGGGCCCAAGGGCCCTGCCTGACTGCAGACACAAGGTTAAGCTCGGGCTTAGAACGCAGCACCAGGAAAAGGTCAGCCTCTTACTGAGTGTTAGCCTGGTGAAGTCTTTAGCCAAAGAGTAAAAACAAAAATGCTATCTGAAGAGTTGATTTAAAAATAGAGAACGGTATTTTAAAACACTTTGATCTTCAAAACTAACAAAGCTGTCTTGTTACCATAGAGAATTTTGACTATGTCACTTGGCAGTCAAAATAAAAGGCTGTTTACTGAAGACTCCACTAAAAATAGCCTAACTGTTGTTCACAAGCCTTACGAGACAAATGCTCGGCCCAGCAGCAGCGGGCTGTCACTCTCACACACCTCGCGCGTTCATTCAGCTACCCTCTCGTTCAGTGAGACTCGTGTCTCCAAAGGTCCTGTGCATTTCCGACTCCCTCCAGGACACCGGCCAACTAGGTCCCATGGTCTCTAGAGAACCTTAGCTAATGGACTTTGGATAGTATGGAAACGTCGCCCTCAGTAAGGAAGCCTCTTAGCCTCATAAACAGTCCACGCGTGCCTACGTGAAGCACAGCCTGCAGGAGGACGACAACATCCGCACCCTTGTCGGACGAATTTTCTCTGGCGTTCCCACCAGGGGCGTTCCCACCAGGCGCGTCTCTGTCAGAACCTTTCTGGCACGTGACTCACCCCATGTGCTCAGAAGAGGCTGCAGCAGCCCTGACTTGGGCTCCGATCTTCTAAGAAAATCCCCTCTAGCCAGGAGATGAGGCCCCGACCTGGACAGGAAGCCAAGTGGGAAACACTCCAGTCATGGACCTATGCTGCCTGCAGCACAGAACTGAAGGAATTTCTTTATTCCTATGGGCACGCATTCCAGGAAGTGCCCAGAGCTCCCTGGGGCCTGGGCAGCTCTTTTGGAAAAATGAGGGAGAAAAGTTTAAAAATGGCCCTGGGCCCAAATCTAAGTGCACTTCCAGCCCAGGTGCCAACTCAGCAGAAGGAAATACACACACACACACACACACACACACACACACACACACCCAAAGTCCCTGTGCACTCAGTCTGCACACCCTCTCCCTGGGGTGACAAGCTTCCAGGAGTGTGCCTGTGGTAATAGCCACCAGGAGAGTAACTAGAGAAGACAAAGACGCTGAGGACAACACTGAATTCCTCTCGTGAAACAAAGTCGGGTGTTGTCTGCTCCCCCTAAAGTTGAAGACATAAGAAACTGATTTAACTAAAAACGTCTAGGAAGCTCTGATTTTTCACATGACTGGGTCCAGAGATCCCCGAGAGAGTCCAGGAGATGTATGGACCTTTCCCCAGAGAAGTTTGCACAACGCTTTGCATCCGATGTTACAAGGGAACTCGCATGAAGAAATTCTGTCCTGGGTTTCCCAGCACAGGAAGATGACCAAGGCAGCCAAGTGACCGCCCCCCACCTCCACCTGCCATCACTCTCCAACATCCATGCTCTGGAAAGCACATGGAAGGAGCCATGCCTGTGGCCATGAGAAGGCCCGGGACCCTCTCTGTGCCCCTCCAGAGACTCTGACTTCTTGACCGTGGAAATGAAGAAGACCATCGCTTGCCAATGTCTCAGTGGGGTACCCTTTCTAAACCTTCAGCGGTCCTGCCTGCACGGGGAGACCAGGACTCTCTACCCAGCTCTGCCTGGTTGGAGATGCTTCTGCCCAATGTCTATTTCCCCGAAGATTTGCCCACAACACACAGACAGACCCGCTGTGCTGGTCAGGGCCGTGACCTGCCTGCCCTACCCGTGTCCCCACAACAGCCACATTTTGTACTGTCTGCCCTCCCACCTGCTGCTAAGCAACAATCCACAGGGCGACCTCTGACCTAGGAGCCGGGCCCATCTGATTCCCTGCCCTGGAACTCAGGAGTAGGAAGGAAATCCTGGAAGGGCTACAGCACGAAGCAGGAGATAGAGCTGAAAAATCTTAACATTTTCCCAAACTGGAAGCCTGTGGCTCTCCCTAGGCTGAGGAGACAGAAGGCAGAGGGGCAGAGGAGAGGGTGAAAGCCCTTCCCAGTCATGTCAAGAGAGGCCAGTGGGGGGTGGAGGGGGACAGAGATGCTGAGCCACCATCTCCTATCCCTGGGGCCCAGAGCCTGATCCAGAGCCTGTCTCCCATGGCCTGGGCTGATTTGGGGGTTTGCTCTTGGGCCACAGATACACTGAAACTCATGGAAGATTCCATCAAAGGTCTTTCCACTGATGTCCTTGAACCCCAAACAGCCACCAGCAGGGAATGAATTGAGCTGACCATAGCAGAGGTCTCTGGAACGGTGCCCCTAGGGCGCTTTGGAAATTCAGATATCTAGACCCCACCCAAGGCTCCTGGCCCAGTTTGTCTGGAGTGACACTGCACAGCTACAGTGTCACAAAACTCTCCCATGTCAGGATGCTGGGCTGGGTTTAAGAACCACTAGTTTGGGTCACACACCCCTTGCCTCAAGAAAACTGAAATCCCAGCATCCAGATGGCAGAGGACAGGGTTTGGGGAGCAATGTCGTTTTTTGGGAAGTTCCAGCTCATTCTGGCAAAACCTGTTCTCCTCTCTCGGGCCTACAAAGGCAACCCCACCTCTTCCAGGAGGCCAGTCCTTCTTGTAGGAACGTTCCTTGGGCCCCACCTTCCCCACACCCTGACAGCCAGTGTTTCGTGTGGTTTGCAGCCTACACCACACAGGACACCCTTGTCCCTGGGGAGCTCCCAGCCTAGGGAACACACCTGTGTCCTCCAAGACACAGAGCCGTCTCTCCGCTGAGCTCCTGCTGGAGGCTCAGACCCCATGAGGCTATGTGGGTGGGGCTCATAGGGGGAGAGAGATCAACTCCTCTTGACCTTGTGGATCTGCTGTGACCCCTGGGCTAGGCATTGTGGTGGAGGAAGGCAGGCCCAGCACCTCTTCACAGGCAGCAACAAGACACATGAGAGAACTAAGCTTGGGCCCGTGAGTCAGCCCAGAGCCCAGGATCTTTCTGGCGAAACCTTTATACCTTGTCTTAGTAAGGGTATTCAGAAGGGTGCCCTTATGGGTGTGGGCGGGAGAGGCATGAGTTTCGGGAAGAAGGAAGAAGAAGAGAGGAGCCATCCGGAAGTGCCTTCCAACCCAGGCAGGCGGCCGGCTCCCCCAGGGCCCAGTCCCAGTGTCAGCTACTACCCTGCACCGCCACGGTTCTGGGCAGTCGGGTGCAGCTGGAAGTGTGCAGGCGTGGAGAGGGCCCCACCGTGCAAAATGTGCATTTGATCAAGGTCGAAAACATGGTGTAACATGAGTTCTCGTGATCTATTGGATTTCTGGAAAAAGCCCTGAACTCCTCACTCAAGTTCAACCTCAGGTCTCGGGAAAAACGAGTTTGTTAATTTAAGCAATTCCCCAGTGGTTAGTAGTTTATACCACATGCTTTGAAACAATGGGGCCTGAGTCAGGGGAGAAGTTGAATGGCTTCCTAGGGGAGGGCCAAGGCCTATCTGTTAGCCTTGACAGGTTCAGCAACCTCCTGCACTGGACAGCCCAGCTCTCTGACAGCAGCCCCATGAGGCTCGGGGGAGGACTTGGCCTCTAGAGCTCAAGCACCCACACGGAGAAGCCCCTCTCTTCAGAGAACGGCTAGCCTCCCTGATGTGCAACCCCACCAGCGAGAGAACTGCTGTCTGCCCTCGCTTGCCCCTCCAAGAAGCCTGTGCCTCCCCCTCAGGCTGTGGGTCCACCACGACCAGGACCACCCCACCAAGCCAACTAGGGAGCTCGTGCTGGCCAATGTGGAAGAGAGGCAAATTCAGCCCCACTTGTGGGTTGGTCTCAGGCAAGGGGAGACGTTGGGGAGGACCCTTTTAAGAGAAGACAAATGAGTACAGGAAACCTCGTAGCCACTCAGTAAATTCCATTCCTTCACACAGTGACTGTTCATTAGGCATCCAACCCTGTCGGTCTCACAATGCGAACCCATGTTACACATCCCAGGGGTGGGCCTGGGAGAATGTGCCAGGCCGAAGGGACAGAGCGACCGTCAGCACATATTAGCAGCACCCGTCTAGGACTCTGTTTGAACTCCTAACAACCCCCGAGGTAGGTACAGCTGAGGAAACGGAGGCACGGGATCACCCCCTCGGGCTGGTAGGCAGTAGTATGGGCGTTCAGACGCAGGCAGTCCAGCTCCAGAGCCTCGCCTTGCCCACCTCCTGGATCACCGTCCTCCCCACTGTTCCATCATTCCAATGCAAGCATCCGTGCTCCTGTTCATCTAGCACACCCAGGCACAACCAAGCACCCAGGCACAACCGAGTGGGACCCCTCGGGTAAACCCCAAGTCTGTCTGCATTCCAGCTCCACATTGCTGGCTCCCCTGCCCCGCCTTGGTGCATCTCAGACAAGATGGTCAACCTCTCGGGTTCATTCTCCCTCACTCTGACACGGAAATCATAGGGTTCTTGACATAATTACCCACAATAATAGATAAAGGGCTTAGCACTTTTCGGGGTCTGTAAATAAAGGGCTGGTAAAAAAAAAAAAAATAGCTACTTTTTAAGAACTATGATGATTAACAGCACAGTGATATTAACAAGTTATATACATGAGGGGCTGGTGCAGAGGAGGCCTGACCAGGCCAAAGTTGGGGGGAAAGGAGGGTCTCCAGCACACTGTCACATGCCCCGTCATTACTGGGCTCCCACTGCACTTTTTACCTAAAGGAAGTAGCTTTCTTTTTTATCTTGCCCAGTGCTCCCCTCTTTCTCCCTCCTCCTCCTCCCCACCCCTGTTCCCGCCATAACCCCGAGCACAAGCACCCGGGGTCGCCAGGTGTGGGCAACTCACGCATGCCACTACAAACAAGGATCGACGAAGGCAGAAACGCTCGCCACTTTTCAGAGGTTTTAGCATCAATACCCCCTGATGAACTTGATATTCGTTGGCAGCACCTTCACTTAGAGATCCTTCCAGTAAATCCGGAAAGATGGAAACATACAAGGGATGTGAGCCACGGTTGCTCCGTGGGGGAGGGCCTGCTACGCCACACCAGCAGAGACCGCCGGGAGAGACGATCCGTTCCCAGATCCCAGACCTCAGCAACACAGCAAGCAGAGACCTCAATGGAGGGCCGGACTCCTTCTGTGACTTTGCCTGGGCAAAGATGGGCATTCTGGGTCCAGTCCGGTCTCAGGGAATATTCCCAGCACCCCAGCAAGGTGGTGGTTAGTCCCTACTGAAAGCTGAGGCGCAGGCCAGGGGCCAGAGAGATGCGGAGATATGCTCTGCTAGGGGCAGAGCCGGGACCAGCGCCAAGGCCTCCACGCCCCGGACTCTTGGCCAGGGGACAGATGTAGTAGCCCGCATTGCCTGCCTCTAGAAGGCTAAGCCACTCCTAGTGCTGGCTGCTGGGCCAAGAGGTCATAGCTATGCCTCATAACACCCTAGCCAAGTTTTCCACAAAACCGTCCAAAGCCAACAGGAGCTCCAGGAAGCATCAGGCCATGCCTGCAGCTCCCTCTCCAGCTGTGGGAATCTTCAGCTCCCTTGGGCCTGGGCTAAGTGTGTGCTCCACGCAGGCAGGGGAAATGTACCAAAAGGGGATCCTTCTCTCCAGACAAGGCCTGGCCCCAGCCGGCCGGCCTGGTGCTCATGGAGATGGCCAGATCAGACCTCAGCAGCCACAAGCAGTCCTCACTGAGAGATGAAACGGACACAGAGCCTGAGCTCCCCAAGGTACCATCACTGTCCCATCCTGCCCCAGACACCAAAGACCCACAGCTGCAACCATGTGGAAAGGCCTTAATTCCAGTTCAGCTGCACGAATACACGACCTGTCACGTCCTCAGCAGCAGGCCCAAAAGTTTAGCAAGAAGCAACTGGACTCTGAGGACAAGCGGAGGAAGATGGGCCCTCCACCCCTTCCCATGGGCACAGGGTGGTGCGAGGTCCAGGAAGAGGTGACGGGGACTGACCCAGGCCTCTCTGCCACTCAGAGAAGCCTGCCCAACACATGAGCCAGCAGCACTGAACTCGGGGATGAGAAATGGGCCCAGTTTCCGCCTACCAAATCCTTCAGGGTGACCACTGAAGCTGCGAAAAATCAATTTTCTGCAGCTTCTTCGGAAGCCAGGATTTATTTTCTGAGTGCACAGAGCCACTGGCTCAGGTGTTTCCCATCAGCTCCCTCCAGGCTTCCAGGCCACCAAGCAGAGCCGGCTGCCTCACTTCTCCCCAGATGCCGAAACCCACGGCCAGAGCTCTACCTGCGAGAACAGAAGGCCTCACACAGGAAAACCCAGCCCTGGCACCAGGGGTCCATCTCCAACAGCAGCAGCTCACATTCCTGGGACCCCAAGCCCTGTGCAGGGCACCCTCACACATCCCCACGTGGGGAGCGGAAGAGAGGGCAGGACTGCTGCTGGATCCTGGAATCACAGGACAGGAGTGAGAACCTCTCAGTGGGAACCACAGTGCGACTGCTCCTCCGGGTCACCCCTATTTCCTGAGGCCTCACTACCCAGGCCTTGGCCAGGGACGTGTCCCATCACCCATCTCAGCTGCAGGCCCGGACCCACGAGGCTCCCAACCATGGTGACCACAGCAGCTGGCATGAACTCGCAGAGACACGGGCCAGGTCTGTCACACACACCCCCACTTTCAGCAAGGGACCCTGCCTGACGCCGATCAGGCCCCTGACCTACAAGAAGAACCTATAGATCACTCCTGAATACATAAAATGTCCCAGCAAATTTGGATAGAAATTTGGATACAAAGCAAATAAATACAAACAAAACTACCGATGAAATCAGATGATGTGTAATTCGCTAAAGTCAAATTACAAAGAGTGGGTTTAATGACAGAAAGAGGTTAGCTTGGGCCCATTCTGTTTCTGTCTTTTGAGTTCATTAATGCAGACAGTGAATGTCTAAGAACAGCCGTGTGCAAAGTGGCGCTGAAAACTCCCGGCCGTGTTTGCAAGGCTAACCAGCTCCACAAGAGCCATGGTATTGCCCACAAGCCTGCAGTGCTCACGTTAATGAGGGATCATGTGGTCATTCTGCTGTCCTGTGCATGTGAAGCCACCTTAGCCTCATGTTAGTACTAAAATCTGCCCTAATAAACTCTCAGCCCCCTCATCCTCATTCCAGCAATTTCTTCCTCATTTATTTCCCAGTACAGTTAATGTCAATGATCTCTAACAAATTGTCACGTGTCAAGTTTTTCTTTTTTTTTTTTTTTTGGCCACGTGAATGTGACACAAGGCCCTGCGGGCCGTGAACTCTGGGCATGGCCCACTGGTGTGTGCTTTGCCCTGCCCTCCCTTCCAACTGAACAGATGCAACCCAACTAAAACTTCCTTTGTAAGGTGGACCATGGTTGTATTTGGCCTTCTCTTAAAACAAACCATCAAATACACCAACGCCCTCATGAAGACATGCAAAGCTCTTTTTAAATGATCTCACAATCCTGGCTACAAGGTGGATATGGAGATGATATAGATAAGAGGTCATAGGAATTCCAAAGGATTTTCATCCAAATAGGAATGCACAGGTTTGAGAATTAAGACACAGGGCCCTGAACACATGGCCTACTCAAGGGACTGGGGACACATCACCAAGCCCTCCGTCGCCCTGCCCCCTGCCCCCAGGGAGTACAGCAGAGCATGGACACGCTGGACACGCTGTGGTCCAGCCTACGGACCACACGTGTACTTCCCCACTGAAAAGGCAACTATGGGGTCACCAGGGAACCGTTAAGGTTACCATCTCAGCAGCGCCCTGTGGATCTTCGCACACTGGGTTTGCCCATTTCAAAATAGTTCCGTAACTTCAGCATCCGCAAGGGCTTTCCAGGGATGAAGACATCAGGGCTGCCAAAGTTTTAGTTAAAAATTCATGAGACAAACACTTACCCTTGAGAACATTATATTCACTCTCTCCAGTTTGGGTTTTGTTTCCCCTGGCAATACGACCAGTACCCCCCGAGCTCTGTTTTACAGGGATTTGGAAGTCCTGGGCTGCACAGGTGGGTGGCTGCCCAGGGGGAGGCTTTCTGCAATGGGGCCAGAGCCTGGCACCCTGCCTGCATACCCCTCCTGAACAGATATCTATCCTTGGGGTGGTTACAAAGACCAGCCACCCCTGAGGTCAGAGACCAGAGTCAGCTGGCCGGTGGGTCAGCTGGTCCACTCTGCTTGCAGGAAGACCCCAGCACAACCACAGGACGTGGAGGTTTCTCCTAAGACTGAGCTTCCCTGGGGCATCAGCCTCAAGCAAAAATAAGCCTCCTCCTCATGCAGGCCTTCCATCACCCCGTGGTCTCTTCAGATGCTACAGATGTCTTCATTGCAGACACTGTCCAGGGAGGAATCTCTCTCCTCAGCTTGTCTCCCAACACGCTGGAGGAAGCAGCTCTCCCAGAATCTCTCCAACGTACCAGCTAGACAAGTGCAGCTCAGGCTGCTGTCCATGGGACCCAACGGCCAGCCCTGTACTCCACCTCCTGCCCAGATAGTCTCTGGAAGGAGGGAGCACCCTGTTTGCTGAGAAAGCATTGCTCTGTGTCAGTGACTGCTGCTCACTGCTCAGGTGTGAGGCTGAAGCCAGGATCCCACGGAGACCAAGGTCGGGCAGCCCCACCAGGTGGGGGGCAGCACATAGGTCAGCCCAGCATATGGTATCCGGGGAAAGCACAGGCCTGGGAACCATTCATCAGCCAATGGCAGCACCACCCACCTCCAGGGAGGCAGCACCCTTTCCAGGAGCCCCCAAGACTTGGCTCCAAGCCAAGTCTACACCTCATCTGACTTTGGAAAGGCTTCTGTCCTCATTCATGTTAACAGGACTCCCAGCATACCCACAAGCAAGCCCTGGCCTTCAACTCGAGTGCCCCAGAAAGGAGGCAGGAGTCCCTAGAGGAAGAGGGGCTCGTCCCCGTCTCCTGCCAACCTAGCCCATTTCTTGATGGGGGAGAACCCAGGGTCTTCCCAGAAGCATAGTCCTATTAATTGGCTCCTTTTTACCCCCATCTCGTGACAGAAAAGGCTTTCTCTGAGATAACTGTTTAACAGTTACAACCATTACAAGTCCTCACAGCAATGCTAGGAAGGACAGATCACTCCCAGTTAGCAGATGGGCTAAATGAGGCTCAGAGCTGGGTCCCAGTTTACTGAATAATGTAGTAACTCAACAGCGTATTAAGTCACTGGCACAAGGAGCCAGTTAGCACGGGGCAGGCTGCTCTTAAGGGGCTCCATGATCCTGAGTCCAGCCCTGTCTGCAGTGGGGAAAGCAGCTCCTCCGCAGTCCTTGACCAGCTGAGGGAGACGCACTGAGGCTAGCCCCCTGCTCCACGGCCACCGCCCTGAACCAGCCCTCTCCCATGTCTGTATTAGAAACTATGTGGTCATGGCCAACAGACACATGAAAAAGGGCTCTGCATCGCTTGGCATCAGGGAGATACAAATCAAAACCACAATGAGATACCACCTCACGCCAGTCAGAATGGCTAAAATTAACAAGTCAGGAAATGACAGGTGTTGGCAAGGATGCGGAGAAAGGGGAACCCTCCTACACTGTTGGTGGGAATGCAAGCTGGTGCAGCCACTCTGGAAAACAGTTCCTCAGAAAGTTGAAAATAGAGCTGTCCTGTGACCCAGCAATCACACTACTGGGTATTTACCCCAAAGATACAAAATGTAGTGATCCGAAGGGTCACGTGTACCCCAATGTTTATAGCAGCAATGTCCACCATAGCCAAACTATGGAAAGAGCCCAGAAGTCCCTCAACAGATGAACGGATAAAGAAGATGTGATACACACACACAAACACACACACTAGAACATTCCATCAAAAAGGAGATCTTGCCATTTCCAACAACATGGATGGAACTAGAGGGTATTATGCTAAGCGAAATAAGTTAATCAGAGAAAGACAATGATAATATGATTTCCCTGATATGAGGAATTTGAGAAACAAGACAGTGGATCATAGGGAATGGAGGGGAAAATGAAACAAGGTAAAAACCAGAGAGGGAAACAAGCCATAAGAAACTCTAAATCTCAGGCAACAAATTGAGGGTTGCCCGAGGGGACTGGGGGTGAGAGGGATGGGGTGACTGAGTGATGGACACTGGGGAGGGTCTGTGTTGTGCTGAGTGCTGTGAATCCTCTAAGACTGATGATTCACAGACTTGTACCCTGGGGCAAAAAATATATGTAAATTAAAAAAAAAAAAAAGGCAGAAAAGGAACTATGTGGCCTCAACCTGGCCTGCCCCACCCTGGTGGAGGCTCATGCACACTTTCCTCCCATTCCCTCCCCACCTCCCTGAAGCACATCTCTGGCATCATCACTCACTCCTCCAAAACCTTCCATGGCTCCCTATTATCACAGACTAGAGTCCAGGCAGGCGAGTCATTAAAGGCCTTCTGTGATTAGGAGGCAGCCTCCCTAGACATCTCTCATACACATACACTATCTCCCACTCAGATGGGACTTAGCCACTGAATTTCTCACTTGGCCTGTCTCTAGGTGCCCACAAGTTCAAGTGTGTGTAAACCCAGGTCTGCTGCCCAGAGCCACTGAGTGTGCCAAAGCTTTCAGGGAGCTTGCCAGCATGCAGAGGCCTGTGCCCATGTCAGGCAGCCTCAGAGCTTGGTGGGGGGCGGTGGGGTGCTGGGCATGTGCATAGCAGGTCAATGATGTGAACAGAGGGCACACCCCCAAAGGACTTCACAGACTGCCTGCACCCCGGCATGGTGTCCCCATCATGTTGGCCTCTCTTGGCCTCATCCTCAGGGGCCTGGCAGTGCTGAGGCATCCCTCTCCCAGGACCACACTGCCCTCTCGGTCTCCTACAAAGTCTCACAAGGACCACCGCTGCCACACAGCTCTTATGCAACTTGGCATTGGCCTTCCGGTGTGTACTCGGGGATTTCTCCAGGGCCACACCCAGGGCAGGTGTCCACACGTGCATATTCCAAACTCATGGAACGTCAGCCTGGTGTCCCTGGGCTCTGAGGGGGACTCTGCTGACCTCCAGGGATTCTGGGAAACAAGCACCCTGGCCCAGCTGAGGGGTCTTCAGGCAGCAAACCAGACCCCCAGCAGGGCCACCCTCCCCAGCAAACCCTCATCTGGACTGGCCCATCCCACGGGGCTCTCTGAAGCCAGTGAGGAGATGCAGGCAGGCCCAGGGAGGCTCTGGGAGATGCCACAGGCTCAGCAACTGCTCTACCGCTAGTTCAGAGTGACTCTGGGAAAGTCCTTGCTCCTCTCAGGCCACTGTGTCTTCACATGAAATACAATGTGGGACTACACTGGGATTTCCCAGGTTGGCTCCCAGAAGCCCTGTGGCCATGCTGTAGCCTGGATGCCTACCCCAGCAGAGCCTCCTGTCCCTGGTGCATAACCGCAGGCACGGGCTTCCCCTTCACAAGACAGAATTCTAGTCTCACCCTTTCTTCCCACTGAGATAAGGGCTTCGAAGGAGCTACGGAATGGGAGACCTGGGCTGGAAGTCCGTGGTCTGGCCAACCCGTGCAGGGTCAGGGCAAGGTGAGCAAAGGGGGTCGGCAACAATGAAAGTAAGCCAGTCAGTGCGCAGGTGCCTGGAGGGGCCAGCTCGGACCCCATGAATGAAGGAACCCCACGCTAACAGGCCTCTATTGCCTCCACTTCAGCCAGGTACCAGGCCTCCAGAAGATAGTTTGGGGGAGAGGGGGGCCAGACAGGGGCATTGGAATCAGGTTTGGAAGTCATGGAAACCTCAGGGGATCTGGTACCCAGGCAGGCGGAGGCTAAGTTGGAAGGTCGTGAGGCATCCGATCTGGCCATCTGGTCCAAGAGCAAGGTGGGGAGGGAAGATGCACACCCCACCAGCCAGGAGCTGGGAGACCTGGGCTCCTTGACCCTACCCCTCATCCCTTCCCACGATTCAGTCAGAATCCAGTCAAGAAAGCCAAGTCCACAGCCAAGACCCAGGAAGCCATCACAGTGCAGGGGACAATGAGACAACAGGAAGATCGTCTTTAGCAACAGAATGCCCACACCAACCCTAGTGCTAGAGGAAAAGCAGGAGGAGGTGCTTCTAGAACCCAGAAGCCAAGGCCATCCAGTAGAAGCTAAAATCACGTCAGCCGAGGGATGTAAAATCTCCTCAGGCCAAGGGAGCCCCGTGAGGAGACAGACTGATGAGTGACATCAGAGCTAGAGCGAATGTTGCTGTTGGAGACCCAAGCCAGAGACGAGAGTAAAAGTAGCCCTCCCTCCTCCCTCTTCCTGTGCTCCAACCTCCTGTTGTTGCCTCCCATGGACCAAACCTAACCAGAACCTTGGGAGGCCCAGCCCCTGTGCTACAGAGCCAGGTGGGGAACAGATCTGGCAACTACGAGGGCTGACACCTGCCAGCCACATACACACCCACAGACGTCACCAAGGGACCTCTTTATTTCCAGATGCTGCCCACACTTCAAGTTCAGCTAGAACCACCCTCCCTCAGGAAATCTTGACTGTGAGTTCTGGACCATACTGGACCACACTCTCTACGTCTGGCCACAATCCCCTGGCCTCGGTCCTCTGGGCCATATGGGGTCAGGGCAGGAGGCCCTCGTGGAACTCTCCCCAGTCCCAAGGATGTCCTGGCAGCTCAGCAGGCCTCTGTCACAGCTGAGCACAAACTCTGATGGGTCCTTATGCCCCAAGCTCCCCAACTGGGTTGAGTTCCAAGATGATCTTTCTTTCCCAAATGAAGTCCCAGGTCCTTTATGGGGGAAATCTATGTTGTTGCTGCTGCTGGTGCTGTCAAGTCATTGGACCAGACCATGCAGAAAAAAGCCCAGCACTCCCCATCCCCTGTGAAACTGCTCACAGCCCAGCCTGACCTCAGAGGGGAAAAGGGAGATGGGGCACTGAGGTCTCACCGCCTCCAAAAGCCTCCCACGGAGACATGCATTTTCAGAGCAAGAAACCCATGAGCTTTCTGACAGAGGAAAAGACATTTGCTGCACCAAATGCCTGGGATCTGGCCTTTCCCTTCCAAACACCCTCACCCTGCCTGCCCCAGGCCCCAGCCCTGGCCCCTCTAGCTCCAAGGGTCAGCACTGGCCTCCAAGCTGGCCATCTTCTCCAGCTTCTTTTCCCACCACAAGACAACCCCAAGAGTTACATTTTTCTTTTTCCTTTTCTTTCCCTTTTTTTTTCTTCCTTCTCCTGGGAGTGGTTGATAACCACTTACCAGAACACCACCAAGGCTTTGCCATCACCAGCAGCAACCCCAGCCTCACCCCCTGCCCACTTCCTCTCTCCCACCCCCTCCCTCCAGCCGTTCCCCCAAACCCTCCAGGTCCTTCCAAGCCTTCTTGCCATTACTTGCACTTTCCCCTCAGCTGCTAGGAGAGAGAGCGGGATGGGGGGGGGAGCACGTTTCGGTCCTGAGTTCAGATCCAGCTGTGCAACCCTGGCAAGTCCTCTCCCCTCTCTGTCCCATCATCTACAAAAGGTGGAAAGTAGCACTGGGCCATCACGAGCATAGAGTAAGAGCATAGGGCCTACTCTGGGGATGTGCTCAGGAATAGTACCACCCCCTTCTATACTGACAGAAATTCACTGGTGCCTTTAAGTTCAACCTAAATCCCACCTCCTTGGTGAGGTCAGACCTGCAAACCCAGTAGCGCTCACCTGTTCCCTTCCAGGTGCCTGTTCCTGGTGACCACAGCTCTCTGACCTATGACCCCTGTGAGGGCAGAGCTGGCAGCTGAGGAGGCTAAGGGAGAGGGGAAGTGTGAGCTGCACACAGTTCCAGTGGGAAATAGGATTATGAGACCACTCCAGCCTGGGCCTTTCCATGTCCTCACCTCCAACTCAGGCAAATACATGCTCTCTCCCTTTCTAAGGACCCCTACCTCAAGATAAGGAAGCTCCCTCCTTTCTGCCTCACGGGTACCTGGCCAACAGGAGCAGGAAGTGGAAACAACTTCTGGGTACATGTCCTCATGTGAACTCAGGATGAATCAGCCTTACAGAGCTCACGGCCAACTGTCACCCCATTTGCCAAGGTGAGGACAACTTCTAGAAGATACACACCCATCAGCCCAGTCTGGATGCTGCCAGTTGGCTGGCTCACAGGAGCTCTGCCCTCTGTGGCAAAGGCAATGTCACACTCCCCACTGTCCCCTTTCAGGTCTGGCCAAGGTGCCAACCAAGCTGAGAGGCACTAACATCACTGAGCCTTCACAAGAACTCAAGACCCACAGCTCCGGGTGCCCACCTGACTTCCTACTCAGGGAAGGTCAAGGCAACACCTCCACTTTCCTGTGAAGGGCTCAGCAGAGCCCCAGAAGCTGGTCATTAGATGCTATCATTCCTCATTGACTAGCTGCGGCCTTGGCTAAATTTCTCAACCTTCAGAGGCCTCAGTGTCCTCCACAGTCAAGTGCGAGGCCGCGAGAAAGCTCTGCTTAAACAGAAGCCAACAAGTGCTTCAGGCAGTGTGAGGCACACAGTAAGCGCTTAATACATGTCAGCTATTATTTATGCCTCCTGTTTTACAAACGAAGAAAGGGAGCTTCCAAAGGGAACCTAGGTAGGCATGATTTGGAATTGTTCTGAGTCCCTCCAGGATCAAATATCTAAAGGAAATCCTATAGCTGAGCATAAACCTAAAACTTCCAGAAGAGAAGAGAGCACCATCTCCTTGGCCCCAAGCAAGGACAGCAGAACAGGGGTCACTAATGGTGACTCTTCAGAGCCCGGCGCCATGTCTTCCATCAAGGGTATCTTTATCGCTGTAAAGGTCAGCAAGGCCCTGCCCAGACTCCACTTGTAAAGCATAAATTGTAGAATCTGAGGTTTACAAGGGATTTTAATGACCACACAGGTCCGCTCTACAGCTGGGCACAGATTCCTTCAAAACCCAAGGCCAGGACACTGCTTGAATACCTCCAGTGATGGGGAACTCAGTACCCATAGAGACCACACATTCCCCTGCAGGTGTTCCTGAAGGGAGAAGCAGGGTACCTAAACAAAGGGGCCAGTGGAGCCTGGGTGGTGAAGGTCAATTCTGCTGACTTCTCAGATGATCCTGAGGTAGGTCCACCCTCCAGCCTCCCAGCCACTGCACCCCCCCACCCCCAACCCCCACCTAGGAAGTCCCATTCTCCAGGGAACTGAGAGCATCTCTGGGAAGCTGGGCTTGGGTGGGAAGATACGGAAATGGGCCGAGCCACACACAAACGGGTTCCACACCACTAGGCAACGGTAAAGAAAACAGGATGGCCCTGGGCCGGGCCCAGCAGCAGCCAGGGAAATCAAATGCCCGGATAATGAGCCAAATTCTCGCTGAGACACCAGCTAATGAAAGGAGCACAGGAAGCCCCATATTGAGGGCCCAAACTGTTTATACAAGTGTTAAAAATACATCTCAAAAGAAAGCAAGGAAGCCCGAGGAAAACCCTCGGCTGCCCTTAGAAAATGATTTCAGAAAGCCACGTTAATTTGTTTTCCGAAAGGTGTTTGAAGTCTCTCGGTGTACCCCTTGGGCAGCTTTAATTCCTCCTTATAATCCCCATTAAACCTGATGCTCACTAGCACAACTTGCTTAGGGGATTATGGTTTTTATCCTTAATTATACAGATACATATTTGGGTCCACGTGTGTCCCCAAGTTTCTCCCTAAATTAAAAAGGCACTGTCAGCCACACGTCTCCAAAATGCCTAAAACAACCTGGGCTTCATTAGAGCCCGCAGAGGATTGAGGATGAAGTTGAAAGGGTCAGAAGAGTGTGGTTTTTAAAATTAATTTTCAAAGCCTGGTAACCTTACAGCCAGAGATGACTGGGTTCATGGGGAAGGGTGAGAAGCCCGGTGAAGAGCTGAGCCTGGGGAGGGGGCGGGGGGAGCGGGCACAGGGATGGGGGAACACTGTTGCCAGAGCAAGGCAGGTGTGACAGGACCCCCAGGCACCTCCGCAGCCCCCGTGGGGTTCAGCAGGGGGAACGGAAATGCAGAGTGTTAACCGCCCCCCCATCATCGCTGTCACCAGCAGCAAGCTCCTTTTCCTGAACACCTACTATGCGCCAGCTGTTAGGCTCAAGCCCTGCTCATTTCAGCTCATTAAAGCCAATAGTCCCTTATGGAGGACACTGACTACCCCCAGTTTTCAGAAGAGGAAACACACAGGGAAAGGTCAAGTGATTTCCCTCAGGTCCCACTGAAGAAACAGTAGGTAAAAAAAAAAATAATAATAACAACACATTAATGATGATGATGATGATGATGTTATTTATTGAGTGCTAATAACATGCCAGGTACAGTTTATATGCATTAGTTCATTTTACCCAGACCAAATGCTGCTCAGGTCAATCCTATTAACCTGACTTTAAGATGAGGCATCAGAGATCAGAGAGATTTCTGAAAAGCTGCCAAGGGTCATACAACTAGTGAAGACCTCTGACTTGAACCCCGGCAAGTGAGACTCCAGAACCCAAGCCCTCTGTCTCTTTTCTCTCCACAAACTGCAGGCCTGATCTCTACCTGCAGAGGACTTAACAGCGGTGTACAAGACATGACAAGGAGGCATCCTTCCCCCTGGCCCTGGAGGCCTTGTGACCAGGGGTCTGTCTGGGTCCTGCATCTTCAAGGCCCCAGCGCCCAGCTGGGGAGAGATCTCGTGGGCTGACTCCCAAAGACTCCCAGGAGGAAGGAGTCTTGGAAGAGTTGGGCTGGGGAAGAACGGGCTGAGACATGGAAGACTGTATAAGGGGGAAATGTGGGGTGCTTAAGTGAGAAAAGACAAGTATGTCCAGAGACACAGGACTGGAGATTTCAGGAGGCAGATGGGGCATCAGAAGAATGGAGAAAGAGGTCTGGTCTGGGGACAGACATCTGGGGGTCAGAGAACCATAGGAATCCTTCCACCAACCCACTGTCTCTGCCTTCCCTACAGTGACGAGGCCTGAAGCAAGTACCCTCACTCTTATTCAAGGCCACTTCTGGCTACGTACACCATGACCCATCTCCCAAACCCAGGCAGAGACATGGCTCCTATCGGTGTCCCCTCCACCCAGGGACCATTAACTCCTCCTGTCTGCATCATTCACACCAGTCTACAAAGCTGCTGTTATGACTCCCACATCCAGAAAACCCTGCCTAGACCCCTACATGCCTCTCCAGCTGCCACCCCATTTCTCTGCTTCCTGGTTTGACACAACACCTCGAGAGTTACATGGGCTCTCTGTGTGGACAGATGTGGCCCACCTTCACGCACGGCACCCTGTCTTCTCTGCCTTGCCCTGGCAGGCTTCATCACCACCTCACCACCCAAATGTCTGTTCCCTAAAGCCTTTCCTTCCTCTTGCCTTTCAAGATGCCACACGCTCCCAGCTGTGCCTTCCCAGGCACCCCCGCTGGCTGGTTCCCCCTGCACAGTCCAAGAGCTCACTCTCCGAGCCCTCTGCTTTCCTCTCCTCTACCCACCACCACCTCCCATTCTGTAGCTGTAAAGTCCACCACCACACCAGTAACGCCAAGTGCCTATCTCCCGTCTACCTTCCTTGCAGCTTCGCGGGCATGAGAGCCTCCCTGACGTCATCACTTGAATGTCTGATAGACCTCTCAAGCTCCAAGTCCCAAGATGCTTTCCTGATTGCCTCTCCCCCAGGCCTGCTCTTCCTCCTCTCCCCATCTCAGAAATGGCTGTGGGGCTGAGGGAAGAAAGGACCTTGGGCTGAGCAACTGCGGGGTGGGGAGCCAACCCTTCAGAAAATCTTAGTGACTACCTCCAAAATGCACCCAGACCAACCCACTTCTCGGTCCCCATGGCACTCTGCCAGCCTACACCACCATCTTGCACCTACACTCTTGTTCTAGCCTAACTGATCTTCTGTCTTCTCTTTGCTCCCTACAGCCACTATGCATTCTGTGGTCAAAGGACTCTTTTTGGAACACAAATCCAATCAGATCTCAACTATCACCACCCTGCCTTCTCATTATACTTGGAATTCTCTTCAAACTCTGAGACCTTGCCCTGGATAGCCCCAGACGGACTGCCCTCTACCTCACTCACATCCTCATTTACCACTCTCCTCTTGATTCCTAAATCCAGCTGTGCTGCTCCTTCTACACCATCAACATACCAGGACTGTTCAACCCCAGGGCCTTTACACACCTGTGGTTTTAGCTGCCTGTAATACTTTCCCCTTGACTTTATCATAGTTGACTCCTTGTCATGCAGATCTCAGCTAAAATGTCAAATGCCCCCAACCACCCAGTTTAAAAGAGTTCTCCATCATATCACCCAATTTAGTGCTCTACAGTGTACGTGCCACAGCTGACAACTTCCATATTTATTCATCTATGTGAGACTGTGTCCCTCAGCAGAATATGACCCCCAGGAGCCAGAGGCCTCATTTGTCATGCTTCCTGCTGGATCTCTAGCATTTAGCACAGTGCCTGACACAGACATGAGGCTCAGTCACCACGATGTCAATAACTGCTTCGTCCTGTCTCCTCCCCCAAGACCCTGGTCTTTCCCATGAGGCCCAGCGTCCACAGGGTGGCGATCAATGTCCTAATTATGGCAGAACTTAGGGCTGACAGAGGAGGGGAGGAGGGACCACAGCCTAGGCGGACCACCACTCCACCTGCCCGATACCCAAGCTGCCATGAAGCCAGGCCTGTGCCGGGCCTAGGGACTCCCGGCTGAGCCAGCAGCCCCAGGCTCAGGAATGCCAGTGCTGTAATACATGGGCTGGGCCCACATGTTATGGCCAAGGGGTCTTCACCTCTCCGAAGACAAAGCTTCTGAAGACAGTAAAAAAACATCATTTGAAGTGGGGATGGGGAAGCTGGGATGAATAGCACAGAGGTTTTTTAGGGCACTGAAAGTACTCTGTGATACTATACGATAACGGGGGATACATGTCATCACACACTCATCCAAAGCCATGGGATGTACAACACCGAGAGTGAACCCCAATGTCAACTGTGGGCTTTCGGTGATAATGACGTGTCAGTGTAGGTTCACCAGCTGTAACAAGCATTCCACTCTGGTTGGGGATGTTGATAGCAGGGAACATTAGGCCTGTGGGGGGCAGGGTGGTATGTGGGAACTCTGTATCTTCCCCTCAATTTTGATATGTGTCTGAAACTGCTCAGAAGGGGCGCCTGGGTGGCTCAGTCGGTTAAGCATCTGCCTTCGGCTCAGGTCATGATCCTGGGGTCCTGAGATCGAGTCCCACATCGGGCTTCCTGCCTAGCAGGAAGCCTGCTTCTCCCTTTCCTTCTGCCACTCCCCCATGCTTGTGTGCTCTGTGTGTGTGTGTGTGTCAAAAAAATAAATAAAATCGTTAAAAATAAACAAGTAAAACTGCCTGGAAAACTAAAATCTATTAAAACAAAATAACAACAAAACAGCGCCAAGCCTGGCCTCCAGGCTTCCTTTCTGACACACATCTGCCGAAACGTGCCTCTGGCTCTTTACACTGGCATCTACCGAGTAGTTAGTTCCGACCCTGCCCACTGTAGACTCCCTGTACCATGGTTAGAACAGCCAGCTCCATGTCGTGCCTGCAGAGTGTGAGATGCATTACAGCCACACTGAAGAACCTCGGGGGCACTCAGCCCCTCACTCCAGAGGGCTAACAGATGGAGCCCTCCAGCCTGGTGACCTGACAGGATACCCCTGACACAGGAGAATGTCCAGCTCAGAACCGTCCTCCAGGAGGGCACTGGCCATCGGAGTTGCATCAGGATCCTTGACCTAAAAGCCCTTTCCAGCAACCAGCGCCATCAATGCCAGCGTGGCCCATCCCCAGTGCTTCCAGTGGGCAAAAATGTGGGCTCACACCACCCCACCACCTTCTGAGCAGCCCTGTGCAGAATGCAGAGCGGGGCCTCTTTCTTCAGGTCCCAAAGACAGGCAGAACTCCCCAAAGGCCACAGAGAGAGTTAGGTACAAGAAACCTGGGAATCCAAAGGCCTTGTTCCAATTTCCATGCTCCTTCAACCCCACTGTCCTGACTGGTTAAAAAACAAACCAAAACAAAAAAACAAGGAAAACAGTAAGGATGAACTTACTTTCATAACTACTCCTTATAAATCTCTATTGGTACCAACAAGACTGAAAACTCCCCAGACTTGTTCAGGCCTTCACAAAGTGCCATCTTTACAATCACTTTCAATTTCAATTCATTACCCGGGCTTCCTGGTCAGCCTGTCAGTTTGGTATTGACCTGCACATTTTAGAGGTTTTGAGCTGAGGCCCAGCAAGGTCCCCGACTCACTCAAGGTCACATGGAGCGAGGGCCATGTCTCTTGACTCCCGGCTCAGCGGCCCCACGTTCTCCACCCACCAGCCCCTAGAACTAATGAAACTCCCACCCTGCATTCCTTACCTGTTGTTGGAGGGGCCACTCTGTCCTCTCCAGGCCTCCTCCTTGCTGAGTTCAGCTCACTATCCTTAAGGTAACACAGTCCCTGCCCCTTGCCCTTGGGGCTTCTGGAAGTTCCCACAAAAGTACTCGAATATACCTGCCAAACAGTGTGGCCATCACATTGTCCTCCAAACCTGCCCAGAGCACAGCCAACGATGCCTCCCAGCTGAGGCTTCCATAGTCAGGGCCACCGACTACTACACAAAGTCCTGAGAAGGAGCCAGATGGCACAAGCGAGGGGCGGACAGACGAAATGTATAGGCCCAGCCCCAAGTTCTGGGCAAGGCCGGACTCACCTCAGCATTATCCCTCCAGCAGCCAACATTATGTGCCCAGCAGCCAACATCTCAACCTGCTCTTTTCTACAGAGCCCAGTGGGCTTGGAGGCTTCACCAAGCCCAAAGTTTACCTCACGCATTTCAGCGCAAGCACCCCAGGCTTCTAACCCACATTTCCAGACTTGTCTGTGGTCATTGGTCAAGGGTAAGCACTCCAGAAACTTCCTGTCTCTGGGATATCCAACACACAGGCCGAGGCCAGGAGTTAAACGTGGAGACAATGGTCCACGAGGCCATGCCCAAGAAGCTGACCCTGGGCCAGCGGAGACTGGACCAACAGCACTGAGCACAGGCACTGGGAGGACCCAGCAGACCAGGGGCTGGTTCTCATGGGAGGGCTTGAGCCAACCTTGGAAGAACGGGACAAGGCAGGGAGGTAAGTCAACAGATGTTTGGAAGGTACAAACACCCAGGAAGGAAAGGATTACCTTGGCCAGGAGCCAAGTGTTTTAGGATATCAGGTACAACTGTGACCATAATCCACTTCCTGCCTATACATGAAAGTCTAGCCAAGGATGGAGGGCATGGCTGGACACTGGATCTGGTCTGGTATCCCAGAGTGGACACAGGGGTGGCCAACACCACCCTCAAAGGACTTCCCGGGATGAGGACAGTAAAGAAGACCCACATGGACAGAGTTTCTCTATCATCCTAGATGCTGAGCTTCTAGAAAGTAGAACTATCCAGTGCAACCCCCAATAGGGGAATTTCTCACTGCAAGAGATTCTGCCCATAGAGAAGTCACCACAACAACCCTCTCAGAATCTATGAGCTGCTCATATAGATGAAAAAAGTGAGGCCCAGAGAGGTCAGGGGCCTACCCCGGTCACACAGCGCATGGCCAGGGTATGACCCTGCCCCATTAGCAAGGCCTCAACATGTCTTAGTTTTCCCTGGCTCCCCTCCCAAGCTGCTCAGCCCATTATGGAACAGCTGACAAGTGGCCCTTGGAGTGTCCATGACATCAGCCCCTTGCTTCACCAATGGAGCTTTCCCTTGAAGGGTCCTCCTCACTCCCCTAAACACGGTCTCTTCATGGCTGGCAGCACAGAGCGGCGCACACACCCAGAGAAAGAAGAGGAAAATGGGTATAAAATTACATAATAACATCTGATTCACACACAAAGGAAAGGAAAGCTCTCTCCACCATGGAGACCCACTGGGAAAAGTCAAGGCACGATGACCAAAGGTTTGATGGGTCTTTTAAAGCTTTGTTTGGTCGAAATGTTTGCTCTTATTTTAAAAACTTCTTTGTCGCAGATAAAATTGTTCTCTAATTTGGTCATACATTTGGATTTCATTATTTTCAGAATGTATTCCAGACATCTAAAATTAAACAGATGTCATCAACCCCGTTTAGGCCTAAAACACTTGTAACCAAACAGTGACTTCAACTCCAGTGCAATACTGACTTGGAACACTGTGTTTTAGTCATTAAAAGTTTTCAAACTCTGCTCCATTTTTCTCATATCCTATAATGAGATCTCTCCCCCCCCACACACACTCCTTGAAATACGCCAATTCTTCAAGGGTCAGTGGAAAGTCAAACCAGAGAGTAAAGCAAATTTAAATATGAAAAATGGAAGAGCGAAGTATGAAATCCTTTATCCACTGAAGCCCTCGGCGAGAAACGGCACCTCGGCTTCAGCGCAAACGGGGGAGGAGATGGGAAAGGAGAGATCTAGAAACAGTATGAGTGCAGGAAGGGGATTTGGCTTCTAAAGCCTGAATTGTTTTATCGTTCCTTTTCTGACAGGGATTAGATTAGCAAGAATCCTCCAAGCCTGCTCCAGGCGTCCTGGGGACAGTTAAGAAAAGACTCCTCCGATCCTCATCTCTGAGCTTGCCCCCAAATGAATTTGCTAAATAACCAGGTCAGAGCGAAGCGCCTGTTTGAGATGCCCAGATTCACAAGCAGGGGCACGTGGCCCCTGGGACAGGCCTGAGGAGAGGGGGAGGGGAATCGGGATCTGAGGTGTGAAGGTCACAGTTGGGGTCTGACCCTCTTGGCCACAAAATGCCTTCATTATGTCAATTTCTCAAGCAAACTGGAAAGAATACAATAGAGATCAGGGGTAGGGACAGGGGATCGGGGGTAAAGACACCAGAGAGGACCTTTGCTTCTCCCATGGGACCCCCGCCGCTTGGGATCTGATTAGGGAGGTAGACCCCCAGCACCCAGGCCTTTGCCGAGACCAGCCCTGCTGAGCTGGGTGTCTCAGCTGGGCCTGCTGCCTTGGGAGCCCAAACCAAAAGCCACAACACCCACTTAGCTCCCTGCTCCTGATCTCAGCTCAGGCCCCAACGCGGCAGGCCCTTCCTTCCTGAGCCATCGAACACCGGAGGAAGGGAGGGAAGGAGAGCTCAGAGCTGCTTCAAGTCGCAGATGCACACAGGGACACCTCATGTTCTTCCCACTTCCCTTCCCAGCAAATAACTCTTTGTCCGCACTACTCTGCTTGGAGCACTTCTGAGTAGAAAAGCTCCTCCAAAGATAGGAAACCAGCTTGCTTCTAAAGAATGACCCGTCGTCATAAGGCACAGCGCCCCCAAATACTTGTTCTAGAGAGAGTGCTCAAGCCCCAGGCAGGGACATAGCCATAGATCTGCTTTGGAGGGGGGGAGGGGAGGACTGGGAAGATCCTTTTGGAGGTCTGCTGTGTTCACCCCAGCAGGGGAGGCCGTCAGACAGCCAAAGGAATACAGACACAGTGACCTCTATCAGAGGACAAAGTCGAGGACCCCCTAGGAGGTACACAGGAAAGAAAGCTGATGCCTGTGGAGCACACGAGCAGTCCCTTCTGGCCCAGAATCACACCTGCTCAGTGCATTCCTGACAGGAGAATCCACCCAAACAACCCTCCCAAAGCCAGCTGTTGGTTCACAGACGCACTTACCTCCCAAGTCTTGGATGAGTCAGCTTCCCTGGGCCTTGCTTCTCCCGCCTGCACCTCCCAGATGATTTGTGAGGAGACAGTCTCCATGACTGGCCAACAGCTTCACCTCCGAATCAGACCTGGAGAGCTCAGTCCCAGCTAGCTATTCCATGGGTCTGCGGAGGAAGACAGTGTTCTTGGAGTTCATGAGTGACATCTGCCTTTGCTGTGGAAGGACAGACAGAGAGAGAGAGAGAGAGCATTTAGCTCTCTTGCATGCCAGATCAACGCATTTTGTTTCACAGATGTGGCAACTGAGGCCCAGGGAAGTCAGGTGAGCCTACGTAAGAAGGTTACACATAAGGAGAGAAGATCAAGCATTTAAAAATCATCATGCTAGAAGATGGTATATTTCAATCCTCAAGGTACCCTGGATTTGAATATTACCTTCGAGAGAGCGCCACGAACCTGTAAGGGACACATTGGGCAGAAGATGGGGCTCAGAACGTGAAGTCACGTTCCAGCTTACACAGAGAGCTAGTGACAAAACCAGGATGAAAACCCAGGCCAAACTTCCCATAAAACCACCTGCTCATCAAGCTGGCATTCTACCCACCCATACTGACAGCCCAGAGCTGCAGAGAGCATTGGAGTTCTGACAAGGGGTCTGGGGGTGATGGGAAAAGATGCACAGAGAATTAGCCCCGACATTTTGCTTGTGGGAAACCCCAAATGCCCTTTGCATCTCTTCTGAGACTTGGAAGTGGAGGCAGCTAGCAGAGAAGACACCTGACTCCCACAAGGACTTTCTGGCCAGCTGATGCCACTCATTTCTCTAATAGGTGGCCAACAAAGTTTTTCAGTACATGCAATGAACAGAAGTCACAGCAGGGACAAATTAGTTGGTAATTGTTTGCTTTTCCAAAGGACTGTTTTTTTGTTTTTTTTTTTTTCCTTTAGCACAGGGTTCCTATAAACAACCAGAGCCCTTCTACTAGAATGCGAATCCCATTCCCAAAGTTGGTACGTGGATGGCACACCAGCCTTGCATAAAACACCAGATGAATGTTCGTGTCCAGTCTAAACCCCAGACCCACCCCAAAGATGACCCGGGTGGTGAAAGGACCATGACCACAGAAAGGATGCCAAGGAAATTAGGCATGGCCTATCACATGCTTAGACAATCCACAAAGAGGAGACTGGGAAAGCTCTGGTTCTTGTCAAAACTCAGCTATAAACATTCATTCCACAGGTAAGGATGGAGCACCTACTGTGTACAAGACATCATGCTAAGCACAGTATGAAACAGGAAACAGAACCAACAAGTTTCCTGCTCTCCCTGAGCTTATGGTGTGGGGGGAGGGGCATTATCAAGACAACTCTCAATCAGAGAGCCATATTCATGAATGCCTAACTGTAAACTCAGAAGGAAAGCAACTCTTGTCTAGGAGAGCTTTTCCTAAAGCCACGGGAGCTAGCCTGAAGGTCAGAGAGGGCTTTGCCAGCTGTAACCACTGAGCTGACGTCCAAGGTGACCGTGAACTGGGCAGACCCAAGGAGAGCAGAAAGTAGTCCATGAAGAGGTGAGACCGCGTGTCAGGGCTCTGGGGTAGGAAAGAATGGGGTATGCTTTGAGGCAATGGAACAAGGTAGCAGAAGTAGCTAGGAAGCTGAGAGCAGAATGACCGTGAGATAAGGGCTCCAATGTCACACCAAGGAGTCATTCTACAAAGGACAATGGGATGCCACTGGACGCTTACACAGGTGAGTGCAAGGGTCAGCCTGCATTTCACAGAGCTGGCTCCAGGTGCTGTCTGGAGAACAGACCAGGAGGGCAAGGTCAAAGGGGGTGGGGAGCTAGGATGCTGCAGGTGAGGGACAAAGGCAGGCGCGCTAGGGGACAGCTGCGAAGATGGACAGAAGTGGATGCATGGAGTCAGCGGCTGTAGGACATCAAACCAACAAGACTCAGGGCTGGATCCCACCAGGGGGCTAGAGAAGGCTGTGCCAGAGGCGCCTCCCAGGTGGCTGGCTGCAGGACTGAATGGATAGAGATCCATTCCTCGAGATGGGGGGCCCCGGAGGAAGTGCGAGGTGGGTGTGCTGGGGTAGCGGGGTCAGAGGGCACCTTGGACCCCTCTAACATGGCCACATGGAGACTGGAACACAGCTGAGTACACAGTCCCAAGGGAGGAGACCGGCACGCACGGCAGCGTGGCCCCTTCCAAGGGCTGGAAAAGGACAAGTCCCTAGACTTTCTGCTTCCCTCCTCAGCCCCCCTCACTTCCTCCTCCTGGATCTCCTCATACACTGATTTCACAGGGAGATTGCAACATAGAGCTGCTGGCCACGGAAGTCAGACATCTTACGTGAGCAAAAGCTCAGTCTTTTTCCCCTAAGGAAACAGCAAGAGAAAATAAGCTTCGAATCTGGTGAGGGGGATTAAGTGTAGACGCACAGGAGGACTTCCTGGCTCTGAGGGTTTGATGCTGGAATGCATTAGTAAGCAGGAGTCTGGGCTCTCCCTCCCCTGAGGTCTCTGAGATTGGGGTGGATTGTTGTCTTTCGGGGATGCCTGGAAGGCAGGCCTGCCAAGAAGCAGGGATTGGACCTGATCAAGCGCTGAAGCTCCGTGGGCCCAGGTGACTAAGCCCCAGTCACAGGAACCCTACCTACCAGGTAACAATTGTTCCATTCACCAACAACTCCCCCTGCGCCAGCGCCGAGCCCTGGGGCTTCACCAGCAGCCCTTCCTCTCATTCTCACAACAATGCCCCTTGCCCCTCAGGGCGTGGGAGCTCCGAGTGAAAGAGAGGCTCAGAGAGGTTAGGTAACCTACCTGAAATCACACAGGGAGAGGGATACTCTGCTGGGATTTGAAACGCTGACCGACACCAAAGCCCACACTTCCTTCCCCCTCATCTTCCACCCTGTCCCTCCTCTTTTCCTTTCCCGAAATACAGTGGACATATAATACAGTATCTGTTTCAGATGAATCACAACATAGTGATCTGACATTTATACACATTACTCAGTGCTCAGAACATAAGTGCAGTTATCATGCATCGCTACACAAAATTAATACAATATTACTGACTATAGTCACATCCCCACGGCTTATTTATCTTATAACTGTAAGTCTGTGCCCTTCGGTCCCCTTCGCCTGTTTTGCCCATTGCCTCCCACCCCCCACCCCTCTCTAGAGCCTTTCATTCTATCTGAGAACAGCTGGTATGAAAGTGTTCTTGGAAATGTTCATGACATGGATTCCAGGCAGGGTAAAGTGTTTGTGGAACAGCATTTCAGTACCAATTAAAGCATAGATATATAAGTTCTAACAAATATATTAGACAACTGTAGCCACAGAAGGAAACTGCTGCTTTCCCAGAAGCAAAAAAAAAAAGGGGGGGGGGGGACATTGGAAGAAACAGAGCCATGTAGAAACGGACAAAAGATTAAGCACTATACCTAGTTCAAAGGGTACGTGTTTTAATGTTTGTCGAAGGGCCGCAGCCATTTGCCCCAGCATTTTGGGAGGGATGTTAGCTCTCCCAACCTCATAAAGCAAGAAATTTATATTGATTCGTAAGAACTTACATATGTTCTTGGTTTCTCGTACGATACACAAGCAACCTCCGTTTGTCTTTATGTTTTAGGTTCCTTTCTAGAAATTCAATGTTAGTAACCTAGTTTCCAGAATCACTCACATCCACAATTTAAAGCAAAACTCAAAGGATCGAGGAAGTGGCTGCCCAGTTTTACATTCCGCTCTCTAGGGCGGACAGTGTTACCCCATCTGGCGAGCGACAGGAGGGGGGACCCCCCCCAAAGGGAAGTAGGTCTGCCCCGGGCTCGGGGGCTCTCCCACAGTGGAGGCTGGTGAGCGTGAGCCCTCCTGGGGCGTCAGAGCTCCTGTGGCCTCTGCCTCAGCCAACACCTGCTGCCTTCCATCCAGCGCCTCAAGCCAGCGAGCACTGCCGGACCTTTGCTTCATGAGGCCCTAAGCCTCAGGGGGCAGCCCGGCACCCAAACAAGACAGCCCCACAGGAACCCAGCCGCACCCCTTCTAGGGATCACGCCCCCTCAAGAGGCAGCTCCAACCTTATTCCAGACATTTCCCTGACCCAGTTCCATGTCCCACAGATACACAAAGGGGCCCACTGCGAGGCTCCAGAAAAGCAACTGGTTTAAGTGAGCCCCTGCCACCCAAAGTCCACTCACAGGCCCTGTAGTGTGGAGCAGGGGAACAGAGCCACCCGGAGCTCCCTGCCAGAGCTCAGTGTCAAGGGCATTGCCTTTCAAACACAGTTTTTTGTGCCCTTCGCCCTCTACTGTGGGAAAAGGGCACCCAGAAAAAAAACAAAAAACAAAAACGGAGAAGCATGTGGCCCTGTCCCCAAAAAGAGGCAGAGGGGCCAGCTCTGGGCCATCCCTGCATGTCCCCCCATCCTCCCCTCTGTGTCACCCTCACGCAACAGGGCGACAGGGGACCGGCTTTGCTGGAGGAGCTGTCTGTGCAGGGACTTTAGACCTCATGGTCAGAGAGGTCTGTGGGCTGTGTCTGGGGCCCCCAAAAAGAGACTTCTCCAGGCCAGGGCTGGGAGATCGGCCACCCCACCTTCTCCGTGAACCAGGCATCCATTCCTTCCTGGAAACAGGGCCTCTGAAGCCCCTCTTTGGACTCCGCAGCCTTTCTCTCCCCCCGCTCCCCAAGTTGCCCAGCTATGCCAACAAAGCATGTATGAGGGAAGAACAGCGCTCGTATTTAATAACCCTCAAATCTGGCTCCCCACGCGGCTATTGTGAGGCAGGTTTAACCAGCAATTACGGCGGGACCTCCTTCCTCCTCAGCAACAATCTAGGCCCTTAATCCAGCTAAGACCCAGAGAGTCTAGGGTTCAGCTCGCAGAGATGAAGGGACCAGCTTAAGCAGGGCCTGTTCCAGACGGGGGGAGCTGGAAGGCGGACAAGCGCTCTCCGAAATGTGCTCCTTGCCAGCAAGAAAATAAAGGGGGTGGAGGGCACAGGGCAGGCGAAGAAGGGGCTCCCTGGCTGAAGTCCCCATGATAGCCGGCCTTCCCGAGAATTCACATGGAAAGCTGGCACAAATGTTCAGATTAAGAACTGAGAAAGCTTGGGGCGCCTGGGTGGCTCCGTGGGTTAAAGCCTCTGCCTTTGGCTCGGGTCGTGATCCCAGAGTCCTGGGATCGAGCCCCACATCTGGCTCTCTGCTCAGCAGGGAGCCTGCTTCCTCCTCTCTCTCTGCCTGCCTCTCTGCCTACTTGTGATCTCTGTCCGTCAAATAAATAAATAAAATCTTTAAAAAAAAAAAAAGGAATTGAGAAAGCAAGCCAACAGGCCCCACAGAAGCCCGGAGCGTGGGCTGAGGCCAGGGAAGGGAATGGCTCTTCCTGGAGCCCTGCATCCTGGGCCCCTTATCTGACAGGAGACGATCCTAATGCCTCAGCTCCATACTCAAGCCGCCTATCATCTGGCCGGAGGAGAAGATAAGCTTCCACAGGGGAAACGTTGCTGGGAAGACAGGACTGGATTATAGGAAGAAGCTTAACACTCTGCCCCAAGCATGCCCTTTGCATTTCCACCCCCTGAACCTTTGCTCCTGCTAGTTCCCCCACCAGGCCTGCCCTGCCTCCTCGCCCCGGTCTCGCTCCTGCTCTGGAAGGCCCAGCGTCAAGGTTCCCAACAGCTTCCCCAGGGCTCAGTCGCCCACGACAGCACCCATGCTCTACTGAGTGCAGGACATGGGATGGAGGCTTCTCGAATGAGTTTGCAGCCCCTCCGGGCCCTGCAGGGCAACTAGGGTCTGATGGGTCACCACCTGCCCTGCTCCCCAGCCTTTCAAGCCTGGATTTTCTCATCTGAGTTTTCTGAGTAGCGTTTGGTTCCACTTTATCACAAAACAATAATAAAAACCATTTGTTGTCAACAATCATCTTGGATAAAGGTCTGATTTTGTCCTAAAGAGGTACAGGGATCCAAGGCAGCACTAAGTGAGTCCCTCAGGTGCTAGGTCAGGTGCATGCACACACACACACACGCACACACCACACCACACACACACACACACACACACACACACACACACTCACATGTGCGTCTTTGCCCAGATTTTGAAGAACAATGGCTTTGGAAATCACAGACCTGGATCTATATTTCTAGCTTCCCCATGTAGCGACTGCGTGACCCTGGGCAAGTTATCTCATCCTCCCATTCTTAATTTCCTTATCAGCGGGGTGACAATCACAATCGTACCAAGTTTAGGGGGTTGTTGCGATGACTAAATTGCATGAGCTCCATGGAGTCATTCTCCGAGTGTGGACCTGGGACCCCACAGCATGACCCATGACTCGGCAACAGTCAGCCCCGCGCACAGCACCACAGGTCGATATGGGAGCTATGCACATAAAAGCATCCATTTCTTGAAGCACTTTTCAAACAGGAAATCAAAAATATAATTATCAGCTCATCAGAAACTTGGTGACAGTCTCTCCAGGACTCCGTTTCTCTAGCTACACAGAGGCTAAGTAACAGGTGTCCGTGAGCTACAGCTTGAAGAAGTGCCGCTCTGTCTCCGGGCCACACCTGCAGCCTGGGCGGAGGCCTCCCAAATCCTCCAACCTTAACCAGGACCTCCCCCTCCTCCCAAGGAGAGGGCCCTGATGGACTTCCGCTCCACAGAGTCTGGCTGGACCATGCACCTACACCAGCCACATCTGCAGCCAGAACCCGGCTGAGCCCCAGGCTCATGCTGACAGGTGGAAATGGGGAAGCAGTCAGACAAAACACAAGGGGGAAAGGAGTGCTGCTTCTGGAAAAGCATTTCATGGGGAAGTCACAGGAGCAACGGCCATTCCTGCTGCTCAGCTTCTGGGTCTCAACAGATTACCTGAAAGTGAAGAGCCCTGTGGGTTCCTCTTGGCTTCCCGAAGATAGGCCTAAGTTCACACTGCCTCAGTGTTCGGCACAACGCCTGGCAAGCATAGGCTCCCGATCAATGCTGGTAAGGAATGTACTTGGGGATCATCAAGCCATATTCTTGGTAAACCGCACCCCGACTCCCATTAAACTTCCTTGCTTCATCCGATCCCGCGAAGCTCCCCACGGGGCCTGCCAACCAGCTTGAGTGTTACTGGCTTGCCTTCACTAAGCTACCAGCCTCACTGATGGTTTTCACGCAACGAGGGAACCAAGCTCAGCACCACCTCAGGACCTTTGCATATGCTAGTCTTTCCCTCTCTTGTGTTTTGTCTGACTGTGCTTCCCCATTTCCAATAAACTGTTAGTTCCAGTGAATCAGGACCATGTCTGTCCTGCTTACCCCTGTATTAGTAGGATCCAGGACACTATAAATCCAAACTAAATCTTTTTTGGAATGGGTAGGTGATTGAGTGAATGAGTTCACAGAGAAAAAGACCAAAAAGCAGTAGTAATAGTAATCCAAAATGAAGACAGTGGCAGCATTCCACAGTTGTGGGAGGTGTGGGGTACTGGCAGGACAGGTCCCTGCCTTCCTCAGGGAGCCTGGCTGAGGGCTGTCAAGACTGTCACAGAGGCTTTGCCCCTGGAACAGGCAAAGGGTGGCACTGGAGGGTCTTCCAGATCAACAGTGACATTCTGCCTTGCTTGTCACCAGCTATTCCCCAATTGGGCTATCTCAAACAGCCAGTGGGCCATGACCATCGTGTGCAGCCTGGGGGCTAAGCCCTAAAGAAGGAGACCTTTCTCTTCCCAGCCAACCTGTACCTTCTCCAAGGCCGTTGTGAGTGAGGGCCCATGGCAGGGGATGGGGAAGGGCATCCTGGAGAGGGAAGGAGCCATGGGCACCAAGCTGGCTCCACCAAGAGGCTCCTACCAGGAGCCTGGTCTCCTGTGCTCCCTAGTGGAAAAACACACCTTCCTGGGAGACTTGAGCTCTAGGGGTAGGGAGGCACCTAAAGAGAACATTGGACCCTCCACCCCACCCCCGAGGATAGATCCCAGCCAGTGCTTCCAGTCTGTGAGTTTCTCTAGGCAGATGTGTGCCAGACTGGGCTGGACTACCCCTGGAACATTTGCCTTTCATGGGAGTCTGAACTTCTCCTTCCCTGACTTATATTTGAAACAAGCCATGATGGATGGTCATGCTTATAGGAAGACTAACAGCTGGTCATCATTTATTTATGCAAAGAACCCCATGCAGGCGGAGTCTTTGACATACAACACGGCCAACTGACAACCATTCTGCTACCATGCACCGGCCAGCTGCGTGCGGCTTCCCACTAAACTAGAACCCTCGCCTCCAGAGCTTCTCATGCCCATGAATGCCATATACAAGAGGGGATGAGGATGAGAGGTTCTCCCAGTCCCTCTCCCTGTCCTCACTCCCTCTGGGGCCTTAAGCCACGGTATTTATGCAGCAGGCTCTGACTGCTCGCTGCCAGCGAGGTCCCAGCGAGGTCCATTAGTGGGATGTAAATAGCTCTCTGCTCTTCAAAGACCGGGTGAGCCATTCTGTGAGGTCTGAGTCAGCCCCGCCAGGGTCTTGCATTTCCAGCCTTATTCATCTTCCTGATAACTTCCATAAAGGGCTAACCCAACTTTTTGGTATGCTGGGCCTGCCAACAGCACCCCAGGGGGATTTTCACAAGAAATTGGCCTTGCTGAGCTCCTACTGTATGCACAACTCCGTTCTGGTCACTCCAGGGAGAGAAAAAGAACAAGACATACATGGAAACGAATGACTATGGCTCAAAGCATAAGGAACTCTAAGAAACCAAAGTGAGAGTGCCCTCAGGCAGGGCAGGGGGGCAAGCACATGGCCCTTGCTGTCAGAAAGACTGAGCTTTGAATCCTAACTCTGCCTCTTTGTAACTGTGCCCAGGGACAAAGGCTTGAACCCTCTGTGCCTCTGTTTCCCCATCTGTAAAATGGAGACAGGACTAGTTAACAATAGTGTTCAGTAGAGGATACGATTAAATAGTATATGGAAAGCACTTAGCACAATGCCTAGCAGAGAGTAAGCGCTTGAGAATTATCAGCAGCAGTTTCCTGGAGGTTTACTGGAGGGAGAGAGGGACACAGATCCATTCCCCAGCTTGTCACCCTGCCCTTGTGGAGTGGTGACACTGGCATATGCGGCCTCTCTGGCCTGGAGTCAGAGAGGAGGAAAGGACCAGTTACCAGTCTACCAGTCAACCAACCATGGACAGAAAAATCCATTTCCAAGAGCCATTCAATCTTCCAGAATAGAAGAATCCAAAATCCCATAGCAAATTAGCCCTGTGGAGAAGACTACCCAAAAGTACAGGCCAGACAGGCCTTGGTCTGGGGGAGTCCTGTCACTCAGGGAAACTGGGTGTGAGCCACAGCCGTGGATCAGGACAAGGGAGTAGAAGTTCAGGGAGACACCCCGCTTGCTGGCAGCAATCCCCTTGTCCTATCTGCAGGGACTGCCTGGAGGAGAGGACTACAGGCCTTGTACTCTGACAGGAGACCGTCCCTGGCTTCCATCTCAAGGGCTTTCCCACCCTTCATCTCAGGATACCCTCACAGCCACCCTGTGGGGCAGGTGCAAAGTGTAAGAGTGTCATGTGCAGTTTGCCAAGGAAAAATTGAGGATCAGAGAGGCTCAGTGATTTTCCAAGGTTACACAGCAAGGCAGGGGCAAGGCTGGAACTCAAACCCATCTTCCGATGCCTGATTCCAACCTCACAGCCATCCTCACGTGACTCCCCATAGCCACTAAACACCAGGACATTCGGGGAGTTAAAATGTCTACTGTAACCCAGAGAAACTTTGAACCAAGCAGGAGATCCCCGTGAAAGCCAACGACATATCGCAGACAGCAACTTTCCAGCTGTTGCCAAGATGGCAAGAGAGTTCCCCGGGTGAAGACAACATTCTTAAGGCGGAAGCAACTTAAGTTCTTGCCAAGACAGAACAGTAAGATGAACCGTAACATGTCCACACTGTGGTATACCATCAGCCACAAGAAAACCAAAAGGCTGCTCCTGAGGAAGTGGCATGGAGAGGAGGCTGAGGAGTGAGAACCACGAGCTGCTGAGTGAGGCATGATGGATGAGCACAGCATGTTTTTAAAAAAAAAGCAATGACAACAAATACCTCATATTGTCTCTGGACTCATGAACACATATGCCAATGTACTGGAAAACATCTGGCAAGGTCCACATTCCACCAATTACTGTCCGCATAGCCCCTGCAGATCCCCTCTCTCCTGCTCTGTGCCCCGGGAGGCCGGCCTGTACGGAGGGCCACAGATGACTTGCCGGGCCACTCAGCCAATGGCGGCCACCAGCAGGAGACCCAAGCAATGGAAGAGAAGGACACTGGATTATTAATTCTCCCAGTTCCCATTAGGAGGTCTCCAAAAACTGGCCACATCCCTCAACCAAAGGTCATAGCTTCTCTCAAGGTGCCCCACCCTCTTCTCCCAGGTATTGGTTCCTGGGCCCTAAGAGGGGGAAACACTTCCTGCTGTAGAAGGCCGGGGGTGGAAAATCACTGAGCCTCTCTGATCCTCAATTTCCTGCTGTAGAAGAAGGGGGTGTTGCTCTGTGCTTCCTGGATTCCCCATAACCTACAGAGTGTCCCTCCTTTAAAGCCTCCTCATATTACGCTAGTTAGAATGTGCCATCTGTTTTCTCCTAAGATAAAACCAAACTGGTGACAGTGGTTGACTACAGGGAGTAGGGAGAAAGGGGTGAACACCAACATCTGAGGTTTAGTGATCTACCGTGACTTTAACCTCTTCAGTAATTACCTACTGTGTGCTTAGTTCTTGGTACAGAAAGTTCCAAGCACATGAAAAATAGAGAAAATATTCCAACGAGGTCCCAGGTATCCATTACCCAGGTTCAACAGCCAGTTCATGACCAAGGTGGTTTCATCTATGGCCCCAGCCACTCCACACCCCCTTACTGTTTTAAAGCAAATCTAAGACATCATATCATCTGTGAAGTTTTAGAAAAACTAGATTTCAGTATTGCCTGGATGTTTAAAAAGTCATTTAAAACAAAGGAATTCTCAAAGCTAGAACTTTTGAGGGTGAGAAGACCCTGTCCTTGTATTTAGTTTGGACTCAGGTCAAGGCTTTCCTCACTCTCCCATTTGTCCTAGTAACATGGCTCGGAGGATGACCTGTGGCTGTGCTGGCCCCTTCAGTGGGCTGGGGGCTCGACTAGTCCTGGACATCCCTGTCAACTTGTCCTACATGGGGAGGAACTCATGATTACACAGAGCTACAGCAATACCTCCCACTGACCATCAGCTTTAAAGTTCTACTTAGACTAGTTTTCTGGGTTTTCTTCTATTTTAACTTTTTACAGAAGTACAACTTTATGTTTGTGGGCTTCATTCTATATTATCGCATAGAATATTCTTTTTCATTGCAGCATAGTATTCCAATGGATGGATGGATGGATGGATGGATGGATACACATATAACACACATATGTTATACATACATACATATATATACTGCAATTCATTTATCCATTCTACTCTTGGCAATGGAAATCTGGATCATTTCCAGTTTGGAGCTATTAAAAATATTGTTATGGGCAATCTAGCCCATTTGTGATGTTCACATGCATGCATTTCTGTCGAGTATATACCTAGAATGGAAAGGCTGAATGAATCCTAAGAAGGCATACGTTTGACCTTGGTACCTACCAACAGTTATCCAAAGCATATGTCATTTCTGGTTATCAACATCCTTGCCAACACCTGGCTATCTTCTGGGTTTGTTTTTTTGTTCTACTTTTGTCATTCTGGTAGATGTAGTCTATCTCATCATGGTTTTAACTTGCATTTCCCTGATGACTAATGAAGCTGAACACTATTTCTTATGTTTCTTGGCCATTGGATATTCTCTTTCATGAAACATCTTTCCTAGTCTTTTGTACATTTTTCCAGTGGGTTGTCTCCTTTTCCCTATCAATTTGCAGAAGTTATTTATATATTCCAGGTGCAAGTCTTTTGTGAGACGTAGGTTTTGAAATATTGTCTTCCATGTTGTATTCTGCCTGTTCCCCTTCCTAATGGTGTCTTCTGATGAAGTGTTAAGTTTAAATGGTCTAATTTATCAACTTATTTTCTTGTACGGTTAACAGTTTTTATGCCTTGTTCAAAAAATATTTGCCTACACTTCTCTCACTTTTTATGAACATTCCTTCAGGGAAAAAAAAATATATTGGAAATTGAGTAAGAAAAACCCTAGGAAATCGTTAATGGAAACACCAAATCAGCAGCTCCAAGAAGCAATCGATATGTTGTTGCCTCATTAGAAAGACAATCTCCTGATTTTTGTGATGCCCTTGTTAGCAACCACTTGGAAGAACTCTCCTGAAAAGGTAGAGAGAGAAAGGCCAGCCTGAACTTATCCCCATCAAGAAAAAAAAAATGTAAGAGTTTAGAGTATTTCTTTGTGTGCTTAAAAAAAATTACTGAAAACCAAACGCTATGCCAATGACCAGCCAAAAAAGATGAAAGCAGGGGGTGGTGGAGGGGGGAAGGGGTCTTGAACCATATGAATAATAGGGAAAGGCCAGCACTAAAATTGAGACACCTTCAGGATAGGTGTGTGGTTTTGTTTTTCTGGGGATTTTTGTGGGCTTTTTGTTTTTCTTTTCCAATTTTTATTTAAATTTTAGTTAGTTAATAGGGGTAAGAAGAGCAATTCTCTTTCTATAGAGACCTCCTCTCTTCCAGGACAGGTCTGCATTCTAAACTATATGAAAAGACCCCCAAAAAACTTCCACCATGGGGAAGTTTCCCACTGAAAATAATAAATGTAAACACAACTAGCAAACTTAGTGATCTTACCACCAAATACATTAATCCAAATGATTTTAAAAGCATTTGTTGAAATGATAAAAATTCCTTTGTAGTCAGCAGTAAGACTGTAAGGTAACGGTGACCTCCTAAATTCAAACAACTCCTCATATCTAAAAACCAAAGGGGAGGAAAAATGCTACCACCAAAAACGGGGAAAAACAGAACAATCCACAAACACAAAACATCTACGTGTGATCCACACCTTCAGCATTGCTAGATGGGTAATATATGAACTTCAAGTGACACGAAAGCAGAGAGATGAGCACCAAGTTCCAACAGAGCACCTACCATTGATGCAAGTCTGTGGATACAGACAGGAGAAAAGGGAGTCTTATGGGGAAAAAGGAGAGGGGAGTAGAGAACATAGTTGAAACACAGATGCATCCCAGAAAGGAAAAGTCCAACCTAAACACAAGACAGTCCTCAAATATACCCCCAAAAGCTAAAAAGCCACCACGTGCAAAATAATGAACTTAGGTCTGAAACTCAATAGTTCAAAATACTGGGTACAGGGAAGGTACCTAAAAGTGGGTCAGGTCAGAGGTGGCAATGTCAGAGAAGTGTGCTTCTGAGACAAGAAGGAAATAAACAAACAAAACATGTGGCAGTCAAGAAAAAAGAGAAACCAAAAATCCTGCAGAAAAAAAACTAAGAAAAACAAAATATACCAAGCCCTCCCTCTCCCCACTTCCAGAACTACTGGTTCAGTAAACTGCAATTCACTATATCGACAGGAGAGGGCACCCCTGAAACAGAAACCCTCTCCACAATCATGCCTAGGGGAGGGGCAAGAGAACAAAATCAGACTAATTTCATATTAAGCTCCCACAAGAAGAAAAGATAAAATAGAAGTCAAAACATTTTAGCTAATAAAAATTCTACCCCCAACAAAATCAACCATGAGGCAGAAGAAAACTATAAAGTGACATTTCAAACTGAATTAAATATTATAAAACAAGCATTTAAAGATTGAAAAAAAATTACATTCACATAAAAAATCTAAGAACAGAAGAGGATGTAGAAAATCAACAAGAAATTAAATGAGGGTTTGTCAAACCCAGGGGACAAACTGTGAAGGAAAAGTCAGAACTGTTTCAGGAATAAAGACTAAATTACAAGGTACCCAAGAGAAAGTAGGTCCAAGTGAAAATCTAATAAAAGACATGGAGGAAAGATACAAAACAACAAGATGAAAATGAGTTTTTAAAAAGTGAAAAGGATCAGAGAGAAAGTAGGTGAAATGGAAGGCAGGCAAAGAAGATCCAAGATATATATAATTGGAGCCCATGGAAACAGAAATGGTAAATAATGGAACAGAAATAATATTTAGAGATATAATCCACAGAAATAATATCTTAAATCAGCACACTGAAGAGGCCCACTGCATGCCTTGGAAAACTGACCTGGAATGATCAGGTCTCAGGTGTATCTTAGTAAGACTAACAGTCTTTAATGACAAAGAACAAAATGCTCAGGACCTCTAGGCAAAAATCATCAAATCCTTATTATCTTATTCAGGTAAGAGATGCATGTTGGCATAAGACATCCTAAGAACAACACATGGAACAGGGCAGGAGTGGAGCTGTATTCTCAAAATTTAAGAAGAAAGAGTGCAGGCCAAGAATTGTTTATCCAGCCTTCATCCAACCAAGCTTTATCCTACCAAGAGAGAACTGGGAGAGCTTCAGCAAAAGGACTGATGGAGATCATTTAATATATTTAATCACAGAACCACGAAAAAAAAAAAAACCAAGTGTGGGGCCAAAGTAACAGAAAAGTGGATAAACATTTCATGTTCTGAAAAAGAGTCCAGAATGTAACCTTAAAATGCTAAAAAGGGGAAAGCAAACTATGACTGGTGATTGTTGTTTAGGTTATAGGTGGGTTTCAAATGCTACCATTCAAAATGGGCCATCCAGATAGTACAAGTTTAAGAAAAGGAGGGATTAATGGCTGCATGAAAGGTATAAATACAAAGGTAAACACCAGATGAAAAACACAAACTTCTCTAAATACCAAAGGAATTTTTAGACAATGATGAAAATACATTAAACTCAAGGAAAGGACTTTATCAACATAATACACATAGTTCTATGCCCACCTTCAGGAATCTAGCACATTTTTTAATGGGAAAACACCATAGTTATTCCCCCTTCAGGAAGGAACAAGACCCAGGTGCCACTTTTCCACTACTAACCTTATGCTCCAAATATTAGCTAATGCAATTAGACAGGAGAACAATAATAAGAGGCCTGAGAATTGAAAAATAAGTAAAGCCAAGTTTACTTCAGAGGACAGGATAATATACCTAGAGAACCAGAGAGGAAATAAAACCAACTCAGAATTTTTCAAAATCTTTGATAAACCAGAACTCTTCTACACTTTTAAAACTATTAAGGACATCAAAGAGCTTGTGTTCATGTAGATTATATGTATTGATATTTACTGGAGTAGAAAATAAAGCTGAGGAAAATTTAAATGTTTACCAGTTTATGTATAAGTAACAAAAATGAACATCTTAACATAGATACTGAATTTTGTGAAAAATTAGCATTAACAAAAACTTTCAGTGATAAGGAGGACACTGTTTTACATTTTTGCCCATCTATTTGTTGTTGAGCATAACAGAAAGCATCTGGATTTTCATTCCGCTTCTGCATTCAATCTGCTACGATATCACACATTATGTAGATTCTGGAAAGCTCCACTGTACACTCAGGAGAGAATGAAAGTTAAAAGGGCAAATTATGTCTTAGTATTATTAAGAAAATTGTTTTGACCTTGTGAATCCACTACATGGGTCTCAGACAACCCAAAGGAACTTAGGCCACATAATGAGAGCCACTGAACTAACTCCAACAATAAAATAACTCAGTACAGTCACAGGATGTAAAATTAACGGCAAGAGTCAACAACCCCCATAGACACAGATAATAATCAAATATAAGATATGACAAAAGAGAAGTGCCTCATTTACAATAGCAGTAGGGAAGATAAAATACTTATGAATAAACTTAAAAGGAATGCTGAAAACCAATATGAAGAAAACAAATGGAAAACATACCTCTTGTTCATGGTTGGGATGTCTCAATATTGTTAACAGATCAGCTCTCCCTAAGTTCATTTATAAATTTAGTATCGTCCTAATAAATTTTATTAAAATATTTATTTCTTTAAGAGAGAGAAAGCTAAGTGCAAGCAAGAGGAGGGGTAGACGGAGTGGGAGAGAGACTCTGAAGCAGTCTCCTTTCTGAGCATGGAGCCCAGTACCAGGCTCGATCTCACAACCCTGAGATTATGACATGAGTGGAAACCAAGAGCCAGATGCTCAATTGACTGAGCCATCCAGGTGTCCTTTCTGATGAAAATTTAAAGAGTTACTTTCATGTAGCTACACAAGTTGATACTAAGGTTCCTATAGAAAAATTAACATGTATATTCGAATAGGTAGACCATCAATGAAAAAATGAGCCCTATCATATATTTGTAAATATTATAAAGCTGTGATCATCAGAACAGTGTGGTAATGGCACATAAAGAGGCAGAGAGACTAATGGAACAAACTGCGAAGTCCAGAAATAAGCCAAACTACATGTGGAATTTTAGGATATCATAAAGGGGCCATCAAAAAACACTCAAAGATGTTATGATAAAGAATACTGACACACTAGATAGACATTTGAAGAATTTAAAAATTAGATCCATCCTTCCATCACATACAAAAATAAATTCCAAATAGACTAGAGATCTAAGTTTGAAAAACTAAATTATACTAGTATGAAAAGGAAAAAATGAGTGAATTGTGTAACTTGGGTGTAACAAAGTTTCTAATTATGAGTCAAAATTCTGATGAAACCAAGAAAATTCTTCATTTTGACTGCAAATTTTTTTTTTAATTTTGCATGGCAGAAAAAACAATCACCATGGGGTGTCTGCGTGGCTCAGTTGGTTAAGTGTCTGCCTTCAGCTCAGGTCATGATCTCGGGATCCTGGGATCAAGTCCCACACTGGGCTCTTTGCTCAGCGGAGAGTATGCTTCTTCCTCTCCCACTGCCCTTGACTCCTGCTCACTCTCTTCCCCTTTCTCTCTCTCAAATAAGTAAACAAAATCTTCAGAAAAAAATACAACCAACCAACCAAACACCACAAGCAAAGTCAAAAGGCAAACATCAAACTGGGAGAAAATATTTACATCTATCCCAGATAAAGGGCTAATATACCTTTAAAAGACCCCAAAGTCCTATAAAAAAGGGACCAAAGATGTTATCAGGCAATTCACCAAAAAGACATGAAAATGCGCCTGAAACCTACAAAATAATGTTCCATTTGACATATCATCAAGGAAATGCAAATTAAGACTTCACCGACATACTGCTCTTCACTGATCAGATTGGCAAAAATTCAAAATGTTGATGACATACTCTATTGGTAAAGCTGTAAGGAAACAAGTTGTCTCATACACTGCCAGTAGGAATGCACATTACAGGATCCCTCGAACAAGAAATTTGGCAATAATAACAAAACTGCGGTGTTTATTTACCTTAACTCAAGCAATCCTACTTCCGAGAAATTACCCTAAATATGTAATACCAACAATAAAAATATACATACACCAAACATATTCATCGCTGCATCATACTGGAAACTACCTAAATTCTCAGAGGATACCAGTTGAAAAGAAGCTGTACATACACAGAATGGAGGAATATGCTGCTGTTAAAAAAGAATGGGAAAAATCTCTATGAGCAGAATGGAGTGGTTTCTAGAATATGAATATATATATAGTATATTCCAAGGAATATATATAGTATGCTACCTTATGTGCAAAGAAGAAGGGAAAATAGGACAATACGCCCTTGTTTGCTGATTTTTGCAAAGAAGAAACACAGGAAGAAAAAAAATACATTAGTTCCCTCTGACAGACGGGGCACGAGACAGTAAAAGGGGTACAGGAACGGATGACACTTCTCTTAAGAACACTTTTCTATAGCTTTGACTTTTGGAAGCATCTTCTTATTCTCCAGAATCAAAACTAGAGCCATCAAGGATGAGGGGAACAGAAACTACGACGGAAGCAAGTGAATTAAACAGTAAATCTAATTACGAGAAGCCATCTGACAAACCCTAATTGAGAACCAGGTTGAAGAGGAAAATAATCAAAGTAACTTTTCAACACAGTACCTTGATCACATGCCTTCAATCTACAGGGGGAAAGAGCTGCAAACTGATCATGAACTCTCTTCGTCAGCTTCATTTTCCTTCAACGTACGGGCGTAGCAATTTGCAACTCTTTCATATCTACAGGAGGATATGCATAGAGGTGGGAGACTGCTGGGAGCCAGGGTTCTCACTGTGGAAGAAGGGAGACTCAACTACAGGACCAGGAGAGGCAATTAGGAACATATGGGGATGGAACTGGGTTGAGGGTAACAGCATGAAATCAGGAAAACATATATATATACATATATACATATATGTATATATATGTGTGTATATATATACACATATATATGTAAATTTTCAAATGTCTATATAATTTCCAATGTGCATATATTTTTATTTATATATTCAAACCTAGGATGGATGAGCATGGGTGTGCAGATAATATGTAGATCCTCGACTTGAAGAGGTCTAGAAGCAATGGCACTCTGGTAGCACTGGGCATACCCAGGGCCAGATCGTGGGTTTTAAATACCATTCTCTGATAAAAGGAACCAGAGTTCCTTAGCAAAATGCCCAACTGCAAGACTGGGGCAGGAAAGGTACACGAGGTAAGCCAGAACGTCTGGTTAATATCAGAAAGGAAATTCCAAAGGCACGCTAGCGGTATGTCAGAAGGACACAGGAGCCAAGCTTGAAGTGTATCTCACTGGTGACATGTGGGACAATTTAAGCACCAAAATAAATAATGGTAGTAACAGATTATAAGCTGCTGAGTAAAACAGAAACCTATGAGACCATACTGACCACGCAACGGGAGAAGCAGTGGAGTAGAAGCAGGAGAAGGGGAGGAGGAGGAGGGAAAGGAAAGGCAGGTAGGAAGGCGGGAGGACGGCAGGGCTTGCCCTTCCTCAAAGGAGAATGCCATCCGGAACTGGGAAATCACTCTCTGACCAACACGAAGACTGGCTGGGGCAAGAATTATCAACGGGTGCTGAACTGGAAGGGGCGAAGTGTTCATTTTGATGAGGAGGAAGACATCTGCCCATCAAAGTGCCCCTCCCAGATTACTTATTAGTTACAAAAGGGAAGATCAGCTGTACAGAGTACACCCGGACATCTTGCCCAGGAAATCCCAGGGAACATCATCACCAGTGCGAGGTAGACAGAGCGCGTGTGCGTCCGGATGCCGTGCCCTGAAGGACCACAATGGGCCGGCCCAGGAGGCATCGTCTGAATCTAGTCATGGGAAAGCATCCACCAAACCCAACCTGAGGAGCAGCCTGCATTCCGATCTGTTCTTCAACTAAACGTCAGCCCCGGGAAAGACAAAGGCTGAAGAACTGTTCCAAATTAAATGCTGATTAAGAGAGGACCCTGATGGCTAAATGCAATATGTGATTACAGACCACGCCCTGCACTGAACGGAAAAATCTGGAATAAGCCCCGTAGGGGAAGGTCAACAATGTACATTCAACCACTCAATGGCAGGAGTTTCCCAGTTCTCAAGGGGACTCCTGAAATCTTGATGTAGCAGATGCCCCAATCTGCGCTTCCCCACTGACATGTCACCTTCTGTAATGAATAAGCACGTGTCCCCAGGGAGGCCATCCCCAGACTCGTCCGCTTTCATCTGCCCAGAGAGTACATAGGACTTAAATGTGCCCGGTGTTCTACAGGGCAGGGACTTGGCAAGAACACCCACAGGAGCCCCTGGAGAAGCCTAGGCCATTGTGGGGGGCCTGGACTCAAAGGGTAGATGACTCCTCTTTGGACGTGGTCCAAAAGGCAAAAACTCAAACCCTCTGCAGCTAGAGCTCAACGACCTGTGTAGTCCCGGCCTCAGCAAGGCCCTGCGAACATCCTCCCAGTCCCGACCAGCCAACAGGAGCTGCCAGCAGCCAGCCCAGTGACTCAGCCAGCGCACTCATGGAGCGAGGGCGGGGAAACGGGAAAGGAGTGATCATTCGCAGTGAGCGGCATTCTTCTTCCTGCAGATTCATTCTGGATTATTGCGTCTGACACCAGTCATATACCAAGAATGGCTTTTTTGTGCAGAAAACAAAAGAAAAATGCGAGCGTGCTTTTGTTTTATGTTCTTAGAGACTTAGTCCGTTGGATTACATCTGGCACCAGCACACCCACAGCTCCGAAGGATTGTGTTGGCAGAAAACAGGACAGGCCAAGCAAGGAGAGTGCATTTTCCATGTCTTCGAGTTGCTGTAGCAATTCCAGAATTTCACAACGTTCTCTCCCGTAGCCAGGTGAATACCGAGGGATTCTAGCAGGGCACACAGGGATGGGGGAGAGACAGAGAAGAGGGGGCATGGAAATTCAGGGATAAGGGCCTGAGAAGTATGACGATAGCTTTGTCATCTCCTTGAGTTCTTGCAATCTCCAAAAGCGTTTGTTCCTGGGCTCTTGAACCTCACTGGAGCTTGACACAAGGGCCACGGTTGCAGAGGCCTGCTCAATGGAGTCAAAGCAATGCTCGGTTGCCTTTGCCAACATCACACAGAGTAGACAAGAAAGGCTGAATTTAATCTTTAAGATGGGGTGACACAACGTGCGGCCTCTCCTGGGGAGTAAGTGGCTAACAGCAAGGACACTCAACAACCAGAGCAAACACTGAGTGATTGCTTGACGACCAGCAACCTAATCAACTGTCTCCTACCCCATTTTGTCTTCTCCTTCCCTTCCAGATGGACACAATGACGCATTTTCCAACCGATCCTCACAGAGATTCTAGTGTTCTATCAGAAACTGCCTTGTCAACCCCAAATCCCAAGTGCCCCGAGAGCCTCATCACCTCTCGCCTTTGCAAACCAGAGAAGCATGTGTGTCTTCCTGAACAGCTCAACCTCCCAATCCAGAAGGTTCCCTCTTAAAAGACACACATTTTCTCACCACATTTTCCACACACCACATTTTTCTCACTGCCCTCTGGAACGTGTTATCCCGGGAGAGTGAGAGTTTTAAAACCAATGAACTGGTAGCAGCTGGGGAGGAAGACAGAATGACTTGGGAGTCGTTCTGCCTCGCCCCAGACAGGGTCATTTCCTAGCCACATGTAGGAAATGTCGAAAACTAGCTAGCTGCCCCTTAAAGCTGCCTGGGATGAAGGGCGAGCAGCCGCCGTCCCAGTTCGGTGACAGAACAGAATTCGTGCCGAGAAACTGCTTTCTCTGTTTGCCACAACTCTGAAGAAAGCCTGGAAATTCCAGATGCATAAAACTGGGGAAACAGCCTACGGCTCGGTCACCTGCCACCATCCAAGACACCCGCAGAGGCTAGAGCAATGGCTTCAGCACAGTTAGCAACCGCTGGGGGCTGGAGAGGGGGGGCGGTGGACATCACCTAGGCACCTTGCAAAACCATTTCTGCTTGCACCTGAAGGTGAGTGTCGAGAATCCCAGAGCCCCCCGCACGCTCAGCCCCCAAACAATTCTCTTGGCTGAGCAGCTTCAAGCTTTGAAGGTCTCATAAGGCTCCTCACCAGACATGTTACCCCCAATCTCCCAAAGCTGCTGTCTGCTCTGATTTTAGAACATTATGTGGCCACAGAAAGAAGTCAGTCTATCGGAATTCCTCTGGAGAGCTTGTGAATGGGGGACAGGGCAGCCAGCTGGCTGGTGGCCATTCTCAGGACAAAGGCGGGAGCCCACGGTGCCAGGTGTGTTTAAAGTTTGTCTTACCTTTGGTCCCCCAGTACCTGTGTACCTGACAGTATTGTGGGAAGGTGTATTCAGCCAATAATGTATTTCTGTCAGAGTGGCTGGAAATAAAAGGGAGGTGGATGGGAGGGAGGCTGCTTTTGTGCTCGGGGTAAATAACCAGCTGGCTAGGATTTTTTTTTCTTCTTTTCTTCATGTTCACACTGGAGGTTTATGCACTTCCCCAGCATTCCTTCTTCTCCATAAAAATGTGAGTCCCGGCTAAGGAGGATTTCTGTCCCTCCCTTAGCTGGCCAAACTGAGCGATTACAGTGAGCCCCTCAGCAGTTACCGAAAGCCCAGACCTGGCGTAACGAGAAGATTTCTGACTATAGGGCATTGCTCTGTACAGAGTTGCTCCAAAGGCAGTCGGCACCCAGGAGGAAACACGCCAGAGAATTTCTTCTCCATTAAATTATGAGGTGAGCTGAAAAAACACAACTAAATCACCCCTAGTCCAAGGCTCACATGAGCCCCTTGACTAAGAAAATAACTTTTCGGGGCTGGGCTCTCAGCAGCCATTTGGCCAAAGACCAGAGTCCCTGCTCCACGGTTTCGGAGACCAGGAGGGAAGAACATGTTGGTGTTAGATGGGCCAGGAGACCATCAGCTGGAAACAGGCATTCTCTGGCGTTCAAGGCTGACCCCCTCTACAGGGTGAGGGAAGGGCATGGGGCTAAGACAGAGGTCGGCCAAATGGAAACACCTTGACCTGTGCTAGCCAGATGAGGCGGCCAGAGTTGTCCTGCCATGCCACTGTGCAGCATCAAGATGGATGCCCTTCTGGTCCTCAGATGACGTGCTCAACGCTCGTGCAGGCTGCAGGCGGGTGGGGTTGGGGGTGACGCAGGCTTTGTGTACAAAACTACCACAGAGTGAAAGAAACATTGCATCTGCAGCTGGGCTACTGGCCCGACTGCAGGCCAACAGCAGCTGTGACTCTTGCCCCCTCCCCACCCCCTGCCCTGGCAGGGCCTCAGGGGAAAGCCAGCTCTAGGTCCCCTCCCCAAGACAGGATTGAAAGCCGTACCCCCACACACGGCCTCTGCCTTTGGGGCTACTGAACCACATGGAACGTTTGCAAAGCCAGGCCAAATCCATTCCCAAGACTCGGTCCTTTTGGGACCCGGAAAGAGGTTTACTTTCGCCCCCAGATGGTTCAGAAATGCAAGGGCTACACGGCTTTGTACCCAAAATACCCAAAACAGCCACCAAACCAGAGCCCTGCTTTGTTCAAGACTACCTCATGGAGCTCTTGGCAAGGGGGACCGCATGGCTGTTTAGGATGGGTTCCCAACATGAGGGCCTAGGAGACCACCTCCTCAGGCCAGAATCCTCACCTACCATACTGGGGGCCAGGGGGCAGTGTTGTGCACTGATAAATCTCGGGACTTCCAAAAAGAAGGCACTGCCCTCTCCAGCACTCTGAATCTCCCTCACTTCTGCTTCTGACCTTTGGCTGCAATGCCCCACACTGCCAGTCCATCCACTCCTGGGACCTCCCCTAGGAGAAAAGAAACGGGGGAGGCCCAGGCAGACCGCTCTGCCCAGGGGCAAGAAATCCCAAGCTGGACAGGCTGACCTGGACTCCCTCTACTCCACCATCTCATGGCGGCACAAGGACATGGCATTGGGGGCCCCAGCCACATCTCCCACCATGCCTCTCACATAGCACACACCAAGGCCTCCCCAGACGCCACTGCGTGTGAGGGTTCATGGCACGTGGGCTTCTCTTCCCAGCAATACCCTCAAGCCCTGACCGGCCCCATGGCCACCTGAGAGGCAGGGCAAGGACAGGACGGAAAGCATCCTGGCAGGGCCCTGGGACCTCACACTCCTGAGCAGGTTTCTTCATGTGTAGCGACCAGATGGGGGCCTGGGAAACGTGGGGAGGGGGGGGGCTCCTGAGGAAGCTTCAGGACACAGCTGCAAGTCTGCGAGCCTGGAGCCTTGGCCACAGCAGGGAGCGCTGTCTCAGGGAAGGGATTCCCAGTTCTACACAGAGTGGAAGCCAGGCCTGGCGGGTCCCACAAGCATGGCCTGTCCCAGCGCCACCACCACCGGCGGCCAACAGGTGGCAGGAGAGCTTTGGGAAGCGCTCACCTGAGGGCTGGGGTTGGTCTCCGCGCAGCGGGGCAGCCAGCAAACGCCCCGAGGTTTCTGGAGCTCCAACACACAGAGAAGGAAGAGCCAGAGGGAGGAAGGAGGATGGGGGGCGCGGGAGTCGCCCAGCCAGGTGTGTCCCGGGGGTCCCTCGGCAAAGAAGGAGATCTAGGGCTCAAGCCTTGCCATCTCCCCCACTGGGGGCCAACCTCGCTTGGTGCGGAATCCCCGTGGGGGCCTGGGCCTGGAGCGTCCCCGCCTCAGGGTCCAGGTTTCCCCCAGTGCCTGAAGCCCCCAGTGCACTCTGACAGATCCCCCAGACAGACCACGGGCCAGGGCCTGTCGGAGCCAGGCTCGTCCCCTGTCCACACGCAGGTTTAGAATTCCCTGTAAAGATCAGGAACCAGGAGCCGGGAAGTAGCTGATGGAAGTGAGAGAGACTGCCCAGAGATGGGGGGGTCGTGGCTGTCACGGGCACCCCTTCTTACTTCTTGCTATCAGCAATAATGATAAAATTACATGTTTTGAGAACTAGAAAGGTGAGAGAGGAATTTTCCCTCTTTACGAATAACTGCAACATTTCCTACCACCAAATTCCAAAGCTGACAGAGGGAACCCCGCAGCCGTGCCACAGACTCTGCTCTGTACGGCCTCACGCATTACCGACAGTGAAAGGAATCCATCAGGTTTAATTGGTTCTGCTCTGGTCAGAACGGAGGGCTCTAGAAGCCTCCCATATACTTTACAATTTTAAGTTTGAGATCCCTCGACTAATGATGTGAAACTAGTGTAGTGTAACACCCACTGCCCTCTCTGCCAGTAGGAAACCATTTCTGCAGTGAGCCTACAAAAAAAAAAACCCAAACCAAACCAAACAAATAAATCAAATGATTTTACAATGTGGAAAAGCCGTGCGCGGGCTGGGCTGGAGCTCTGTTTGGGGGAAGCAGGCAGTTTGGGTGGCTGGAGCGTCTCAGCCATAACCGGGCCACGAGCAGCTTCGCTGGGCCCGGGGTGCCTGCAGCTGGGAGCTGCCTTTGAGCCTCCTCCAGCCCTGCATGCTCCGGAAAACAATCGGGGCCACGAATCCAAAATGACAGATTGAACAACTACGGTTCTGGCTTTCATATTTTGGTTGAGAAAGAAATGATGGTCTCACCTGGGAATCACTATTAAATAATAAGCTTATAACGTATTTGCTGATGGAGCAAAGACCCTGCTCCAAATTAATTTTAAAACAAGCTGCTGATAGGGCTCGTCCTTAGAAGAGAGACAAAGCTGGCAACAGGGTAGATTTAGGCAAGGGGCAAATGTACAGAAACGTACACAAAGTCGCCTGATCCTTTTGCTACCTGAAAGGAGCCCTGTTCACGTTCAAGTCGGTTCTTTAAAGATTTACAAGTAAACTTTTTCCCCCCTCCGCTGATTAGAATATATAATATTAGAATATTAAATGTTTAAATAACATTTAAGGCAGGCTCCAACTCTGACAGTTTCAGCTTCTCAGAAGTGCAGACATTTTTTTTTAATGCGTTTACTTTATTGTGAAATTGCAATTCGTTAATGAAAGAGAATTGGTTGCATCTGTTTACAAGTTTTAATATCCACCAGTCATTTGACCAATGTAGAGAGCAAATAAATATTTTCCCCCCATGTCATTTTTTTAATTTCCCAGAAACAAGCGCTCCTTTATTATCTGTGACCTACTCAAATGAGAATTATTGTTAAATAGTTGCAGGTTTTTATACCTGCTCGAGGGTTTAGAGCCCAAAGCGCCCTATTTCTCTGGAGTATTTTTGTTGAACTTAAATGCAGTCTTACCTGCCTATCTTCTATTACTCGGGGTTGGGGAGTAACATATCACTTTGGAAAAGATAAAGAGGCTAGCATAAAAGAGAGAAAATAAATAACCAGTAAAGACACCTTCGGGTCACAGCAAGCAGAATGAGACTGTTATCCTTGCGCTACAAACTCTGCATTTATTTTGGAAAATGCAAACAAATAAAGGGGCAAACCTATGAGGCTTAACCAAAGACTCAAAATAATCCAACCCGCTGCCTGTGGCCCCGCGTCCATGTTGGGCTTCAAGGGAAAAGTTCACACAAAACTGGGTTTGCATTTATTGAAGAAATTAAGGTGATCTGAATCAATACTGACAATGGAGGTCTACAAATCACTTATTATTCCTTCACCTACCAGAGGGAAAGCGTCTATGGGAACTTTATACATGGGAATCCTTGCGCTTCTGAGAGCAAAGGCACAAAAGAGAAGCCTTCCTTGCTGCTGTTTAGAAATGATTACAATTAGAGCTAATACCTGAGCATGGCTGATTTTCCTGCCATTCCTTCACCACTTTAACATCGGAAGCGTGTGATCGGCCCTCCAGATGCCCATTATTAATTGCGCGCTCTTTGATGTCTGAACGTCGGTGGAATCTACAAAGGCATTAATGTAAGAAAATAATGCCTCCTGAAAAATTCCCAAGTCACTGACGGGTGCACACTGCATGTCCCCGCTTTGTCTGTTCACCTTCAGCGGCGCTGTGAAAATACCCCCAAAGCCCAGACATTCTGCCAGGAGTTTTGGCAAAAGATGGATTTCAAACCTCGTCTAAAATTTCCACTTTGCAGCGGGGGGTGGGGGGGTGGGGGGGGCGTGGAGGGGTGCGGGGAAGGGCACAAATGGCTCCCTCGAGAAGTATCTATGTGATCAGAAGAGACAAAGTTCTAAAATGCTTAACGTTTCCGAAATTTGCACAAGCAGAACTCTAAGGAAAGGAAGAGGGACGCAGAGAGGAGGAGACGGGAAACAAAGGCAGAACGCACTTCCAGCAGACAAGTGAATCCAGGACACCTCGTTACCCGTACCTACGGCTCCCTGATGTTTATTTTCTCCCAAGAGACAACTTTATTTTTTAAAGGCTTATCATGAGGGAAATTGCCGACGAGAGGTACATGGCTCTTCTCAGGCAGAACTCAAATAAAGAGAGATATTGTTATAACATGGTTTCTTGTGTGCTATTTCAAAACAAATAGACTTTTGTTTTTACAAACCATTTATTTGCGGGGATTTATTTGAAGAAAAATTTTCCTTCGCAAAGAAAAATTTATAAAAAGCTACATGTGCAGATTACTTGACCCGCTGCCTATCATAACATCTTTACGCATCTCAAGGATTTAACACAGTGAAAAGGAAAAGAGCAAAGAGGGTTTGAAGGGCAGCCCGGCACGGTTTGCATGGATGGCTGCTTTCCTATGCAGAGCTCAGGAATACATCCATCCCAGAAATATTTGTTTATCGTGAAAAAAATCTTGAGCCACCAAATATTGAATTCTTTCACATTTTTGGGCAAGGTCTTTTTGCCATCTGGAATTAGGTATTTTACTGAAGCCTGTATTTTCAAATATTAGGTTTTCTATCATCCTCTGAAACTCTCTCCAGCACATGAGCTGAACGATCTCACCTTTCCAAAAATAGAGGGAAAACGAGACGATCAACAATGAGAATTTTTAAAGAAAAAGCAATCTCTTCCAAAGAGGGAAGCTAAAGGAAAAATATCACACTGTTGTCTCTTTCTTGGAGTGAAACTAAATAACCTCTGACAGGAAAAAAAAAAAAAAAAACAAGATCGGGAATTCACTATCCGAAATGATGCACAATTAAAAGTAAATATTTAAAACAATCTCCCTGCTCAAAGGACAAACTGGAAAATTAAACATTCACAGCCAGGAATCTTGAAATCTCGGTTCTCCTCCTCATACTTTACAGGGGTACAGAATCAACATGGAGATGGGGGTTTCCGAGTGTTTCAAGATCCCCTCTGCAAACAGTATCACAGCTCCTCTATGTACAAGCCCCACAAACATAACGACGCATTAGCCAAACGTAAACCCTCTCTGAGTTCTCCGTAAATCTAAATATGTATGAAATTAAAATTGAAACAAGGAACAAGTCTAGTGTTAGTCCTTTCAAAATACTAATTTAATAACTCTCCAAGAAATAGAGTGTTTTAGGAAAGGCAACCCAGATGTCAGCATATAAAATCAAGCTATAAAGTGCCCTTCAAATATATTTCAATCATTTTTAAATATTTACATTTAATAAGGACAAGTTTTTATGGCAAGAGAGAGGTAATTACACTTATCTTTAATGGAAAAATGTCATTTTAATGGCTTGTATATTGATTTGCAAAGGTGAAGTAGTAACCTAAAATAGGTCATTGTCTTTTTTTTTTTTCCTGTTCCAGCAATTTGTTGCTTTTTAGCAAAAGCAAAATATGAAATGCTAGATGTGCCGGAGTTAGGACTGGGGCGGGGGTTGGGGAGGGAACACTGTTAAAAATATATTCCCTCTCACACATTCTCTTGTCTTTTCTTGATGTCTCCTGTTCTACTAAACTGAAACCCCAAGTATTTGTGCTTTGGGGGATAATTAGAAGAATCTTATCAGACTTTTATAGCCCTTCCTAATGAGGCTATTTATTTGGCAAACATTAGCCAGCAGAAGGATTAGTAACACCTTGATACAGGTCCTTACTGAAGCTGCTACCCTCCCGCTTGCTAGACACAAAAGCCTATCTTATCAACAGAACTGGCTTGGTGCGGGCAAGCCTCGGCTTCTGAAAATTCACCAGGGGTCAGCCTTCATTAGTCAGAAGTTCTGAGACCCAGGGCAGAGCCGCATTCAGGTTTGGCCACTTTGAGGCCAGCAACCCTGCTGTAACTAAGGGCAGCGGGTTGCTGAGAAGACAGGGAGGGGCCGGAGCCCAGGAATCATCTGGGTGGGTCCCAGGGGAAATATCACTGACATGCAGCATGCCCTTCCCCCTGGGAAGGGCCCAGGCCTCCAAATCCCAGGGGCCTTCCTCTTTACAAGGAAATAGATATACTTCAGGGATCTCGGAGAACAAAACGAAATAGGCGCTCTCTGCGTGTCCCATGCCAGCTGGGAAAGCCAGTCAAAGGGAACTGGTTGGTTACCTGTCCTAAAATACCTCACTCCTCCCTAATGCCCTCTTTATTTTGATGCTCTGACATAATCTCGGAGTGAGAGTGTTAATTAAACGTGATTTTTTAAAAGTGATTTCAGATGAATTCATAAATAAAATATTCTCACCTCTAGCAGGGAGGGCAAAGGGCTTTGCATGTCTGGACTGGGGAGTCCTGACACATTCTGGAACTCTAAGAAGGGCAGACTAGAGAAATAAACAAACCGTTTGGGGTCGGCTTTTCAAAATCCGCCAACGTGGAATTCCCAGTCCAAGGCTTCTGACTTCATGTTGGGCAACCTGGCGAGAAGGGACAGCCTGGAGGTAGGATGACAGGGGTTAGGTTTGCAAATGACCTAAGGTGGATAAATATTTGTAAGACACTTTGAGAGTTAACGAGCTACCCAAGCACCCCAGCTACAGAAAAGGCCTCCATTCTGTCACTTAGGAAAGTTTTCAGGGGAGCTCATGTTTGAAGCCGAAACCAAAATGGAGCCTGAAGCAGCAGACCCCTGCGGGCCCACAGCCAGGCTCTGAGTGGCAGATGATTTCATAAAAAAACACTCCACTGTGAATTTGCCCCGAGAGAGGCATTTCTTTAAACTCCGGTTTCTGCCATAACCAGAGAGCCCCTTCTCCGCTGTTGGTAAACCCACCTGTGGGTTTCTTCTTGGAATGCTAGGGGGGATCACTCCTTTCTGGCAAAGCCCACTGGACCCTCACCAGAATTCGAGAGCAAAAAGACCAGCCCGGGTGGCTGTCATCCCTCCTCCTGAGGCCAGGTTTTGACAATATCCAATCCTTGGAAGGCAGGAAGGATGGAGGCTGTCAGCTCGGCCTCACTCTCTTTGTTTAAGACAGGCACCCTAACCACAAAAACAACTCTTGCAATTGGCAATGCTTCCATCGCTATAGCAACCAGCGCTTCTAGAAAGGCGAATGCATTGGTTTGGGACTCACAGCCAAATTAAAATTTCCGCAGCTCAGTTTGCTCCTCATCCGTTCCCTACCCCTCCTCTGGGACCTTCAAGAGCTCGGGTCTGGGGCATCTCTGATGACTACACAGCAACGCAGGCCTCCAGCTGCTGAATTTCTCAGAGGACAGGCTGTGCACCGGTGTCCCAAATGCTGAGATACCAGTGCACCCCCACCACCACCACCAAAGGCATCTGCTGGGTTCCTTGAGCCACAGAATATCTCTTGGACTGAGGTCTCCATAGGGTGAGGACAAGCAGGAGGACAGTCTTCCATTTCGGTTATGGAAACAGCTTGGTCACTGAGCACTCGGGCTCCCATGGCCAGAGGAAGCCGCCCCCGGATCTGCTCACAAGGGACAGTGGGCTGGAGATGCTCCATCACGGACACCAGCATACTGGGGAGGAGAAAGGCATTCAGAGCCCCTTCTGCCCCCAATAGCCTCACTGACCAGACAGTACTGAAGCACAGATATATCCTAAAATCGTGGTACACACAACCTGACCCCCACAGCTCCTCAGATGACCGCTCAGCCAGACAGAGTGGGCCTAGCGGTCCCTCCAGTCCCCCCACAAAGCAATAAGGAAACCTGAGGAAGGAACGTTCAGGCCCAGCCTCTGGACCATACATGTGGGGGTTGGCAAGGACGCGAAGAACATCTTGGTCTAAACCTTGGCCTCTTGCACACGTCTTTGGCCGCGTCAGTCCCTCAGGCTGGGTCAGGTATGCGTTCCCAACTGTCTGAGTCAGTAACAATTTGCAGTGAGGACCTTTTCCACAAACTAGGAGAGACTGGAGATGGGCTATTAGTTACAGCTCTTTTCATGTGGAATTACTTCTCCTGGCACTAATACGCCATCACTTGAAAGCCGTAACCCAAATGGACGGGCGGCCACCCCAAGCCCGGGCCGCCTGGACCGAGGCAGCAGTGTCCATGTGCTAGCTATTACCGGGTTGTTTGGGCCCGTCCCCAGTCGGCGTTTGTTGCTGCGCACGGAGAAACTGCTGTCAGGAAATGTTCTTTTCTAAATTACATAATTAGGGTATTGGGGAGTGCAGTGAAGACAGATCGGGGCATCACTTGTTCTTACTGCAAGCTAGGATTCAAAGCACATAAGTAAACACTTAAACTACGTGAATGGTTTAATATTGATTAAACAATGACCTCCGAGACTAAACTCTGAGCATGGTAGGTAGAAGGAGCTGGAAGGAGAAAAAACAAAAAGACTGCTAAATAGTTGCATTGATTTACAGAGAAGTGTGGACTTTGACCCGACAGATCAAAATCAGGATTTGGAATGATTACCTAAAATAAAGTCCCAGGGTCCCACCCCTGCCAGCGGATGGCAGGGCTGGGGGCTAAATGGTCAGGGTGGGGGTGGGGAAGGGTCAAGTTCTTCCCTCAGAAAGACAAGCTTCTCACCCACACCCACTTCCAGAAACGGGGACTCAGGCAAAGTGCCGGCTCAAATTGCATTTCATTTATTGTTTCTAACTACGGGCCACGGACTTCAACTTGATTAGAAAATTGTGCTGACGCTTCCTGTGAAGTGTATCCTGAGCCTTCCAAAGAAACTCCAGGGGCGGGGGAGGGGGGGTAGTTGCTTGCATGGCACCCGCTTTCTCCGAATGATGCTCTCACTGCCCAGATGCCTGGGTTTCTCAAGGGGCTGCCCCTCGAGAAACAAACACCTGGGCAGGAGGCTTCTAGGAGGAACCACAGCTGACTGGGGCAGGTTTCCCAAGTCCCTGGGAAGGCAGCCCCCTTGCAGGGTGTGGCCTGGAGGACAGCATCGTACCCAGAAATGACAGCGGATGTCTCCGCACTCATTTCTGGGTATGATGCACCCAGCTGGTCACAGGGTCTTTACCAGTGGGAGGCCCAGAGCCACCCCCGGCCTCATCTGCATGCAGACCTCAGCAGCCCCCATCACCTCCCTTCCCCTCTTGGCCTGGCTTGTGTGTTTGCTCTTCCTTCCCCTCATCTGTGGGCAGGGCGGACGAAAGCCACTTGAATGGGAACGAAGCTACCGATCAATAAGAAAACCAATGATAACAATCACTGAGAGCTTGTAAAAGCTTATTCCATACAAAGCACCTTAAATTCATTATTCATCCCACTGAGTCATCAAACAGTGCTCTGTATGGTTCTCTCCCCCATATTTCAGATGATAAAACAGAGACAAAGTAAGGGTAAGTGGCCCCAGATTACAGCATTTTTACAATTCTTGTCTATTTTACAAGCACCTCCAAAGCTCTAATTCTGTACCAGGGGCTGTTCCAAATGTTTAAGAAATATTAGCTGATTAATTCCTCAGTGCAACCTCCAGTCACCAGTGGGACTATCCTCAACTGAAAACAAACTGAGGCACAGAGAGGTTAAGTTACTTGCCCCAGATAACACAGCGAGTGACAAAGACAAGATTCTAAGGTTGACAGTCTGACTCCAAAGCCCAAGCTCCTCACGTCGCCACAGGACTGCAGACAGTCCTTCACAAAAAGTCCCTCACAAACCAAACCCTTCCACCATATGCAAAGACACAGCAGGAGCACTGCACTGATGTGGAGAGAGCACTGATCTGGGAGTCGACAAGCCTGGGCTCTAGCCCCACCTCTGCTCGGTGGTGATCAGTGACACACCTCCTCTCTTTGGGCCTCACTACAACCTAGACCCAAAGGTGGCGGGAACCCAGGGACCCTCCATGGTCTCAAACTTAGCCTCTAGAAGATTAGTGGAGTGCCTGTAAGTTTGCTGGGCGGCCCAGGAGACTGGGGAGTTGTAGGAGGAGACCTGCCCTGCTGCTGCCCAGCCCTCCCTCACCTTTCCCCTCCAGCCAAGCTTGGGGGACCTCTCTACTACAGAAATCATAGTCCCTGCCCTCCTCTCTTCTATCTGCACAGAGGCTCAAGCTTCCAACTGAACATACAACCACATCCAGTGATATTTCCATCTCTGCCAGGGCTCTGTGAAACCAGTGAGTGTGGCATACGGTAACCTTCTTCTCGTTTATATGTTCCAAATAAGTTCAAAGAGGAAAAACAAATAGATCCCTCCCCATCCATTGCCGTAAACAGCCTAAGTACTAGGTGTGAGAACCCGTCAGGACACCTTGCACAAAGCCCTCCAGCTCAGCCACAGCCCTGTCCCAGGCGCCCACCCACCCCCTGCCTTTGGGGCAGGGCCAGCACCTGGGGCCCTGCTATCTTTTGAAGACCTCCCTCTTCTCTCCCTGTTCCTTCCACTGGGCTCAGGGCTCTACCTCGGCCTCCCAAACCTGGAACAATATCACACAGCTGAGCTGGCTGGCACGTTGGGGCGGGGGGGGGGGGAGCGGGGGGGGGCGCGGCACTGCCACACATAGCTGATCCTCATTATTCAGATTCCATACCTGCCAATCACCTATCACCCACTAGCTAAAACGTGCTTCTCCAAGAACCAATGCCTGTAGCATCTTCGCGATCAGATGTGGACAGGCACAGAGCAGCGAAAATGGTGAGTCTCCTGACAGGCATGGCCCCAGCAGAGGACGAATAAGGCGACCCTCTGCCTCTTGTTTCGGCTTTCATAGAGGAAACCAAAGTCCTGCTCACCGTCTACACAGTGCCATGTTCTCCACGTATTTGCAGTTTTTGTTGGTGATGGTGCTGTTTCGAAGAGCCCCTAAGTACAATGCTCAATCAAGGTCTAGTTTTCCTTAGGTGCAGGAAGGCTGTGGTGGGATTCTGGAGACCATACCCATGTTAGAGAAGCTGTGATCAGGGTTGAGTTATACCACTTCTGACCATGAGTTTAAAGTTAACTAATCAAATATATATGTCAGTCAAATATAGATTAATCAACCCCATATATATATTACACACACACACACACACACACACACACACACTCCCCTATTAAAGAGGGTGTCTTTAAACAAAAACCCACATTAAAAAAAAAAAAACCCACATGAAACGAGGTTATACACTGATCAGCTGGTGAATGTTGCGACCAGAGGCTCCCAGGAACGGAGCCCTGGATGCCCCCTAGGAGCAGGAGCTCCTCTTTTGCTATTTCAGAGTCGCGGTGACTTTCTAGAACATAACCGCCCTGAATAAAGAGCATCGGCTAGGGTTTTATTCCCACTGACGGTGGCAAGCTGAAAGGAGGTATGGGGCCAGCAGCAGGTGTCAGCCACTCTTCCTGCTGACTGACTTCCCAGACCAGGTCAGCTCCCCCATCACCCCACAGAATCCCGTCTTAACAGCAGTGTTTAAAATAGTAATAATGGCCCCTAACACCAAGTGAATGCTTGCCGGGGACCAGGCATATACTCATGACTTCACAGCTATCTTCTAATCTTCTTGTGTGCCGTGAAGCCTGGAAGGTTATGGGCCTCACGCCCAGGGGAACGTGTGCTTTCTCGGAAAGCGGTGTGTCCCCTCACTGCCCTGGGTTCCTCAAGGAGACGGCTGGGCATGCCTGAGAAAGGCCATCACTCTACAGATTTTTAGACCATTGTCTGACTCTGAGGACAGAGCAGAGGATTGAAGAACTAGGGACTCGGCCCAGCCTTGAAACAGTGGCCTGAGAGAGCAGCTAGCCTGTCCCCAAGCTATATCCCAAAGCTACGCCCGATGAGCCAGTGCGTCCCCTCTGCCCTTGCTTGCCTCATGTGAGAGCCACCAGGTCACCTGTCCCCTCCTTCCTGGCTTGACATGGCAGAAGAGCCCAGACGCCAGCCTGTGTGCCAAATTGCAGCCTCCACCCTACCCTCGTTGAGATGGGAAAGCCTCAAGATGGTGTCACTTGAAACACCAGTGGTCCTGGACCACCGCTGGCTTCCCCATGGGGCCCCACGGGAACATCTCACTTCTCTAACCACTGGGTTTTCCTATCTGTAATGCAGAATGGGAATAATCACTCTCCTGCCTCCAACTCTTCACCTTTACGGTCTCACAGTTTTAGGAGACACACAAGCAGGGCCAGCAAAGAGCACAAAGACAGGGACTGTCATTTATTGCCGCTGATGAAATTAAATGAATAATACTCCCTGGAGGCTAAAGAGAAAAAAAGTAGAGCATTAATCATATCTCTCTCTCTCTCTCTCTCTTTTTTTTTTACATTTTCCCACCAGGGCAGGATAGGTTGAACTCCTCAAAAGGAAAATGCAAATTCTCAGAATATCTCTGCCACTGAGCTCCCCACGGAAGGAGGCATACAAGGCATTCACTGACCCGTCATGGGTGCTGATTACCTCCAGGATGCTGATGGTAATTCTCACAGGCAGAGAGAGTGAAAAAAGCTCAGCAATAGCCGCCTAAACGTGACAGGAGGGAGCCACAGACCCCTATCCGGCTGGGCCCTGGAGAAGAGGTACATAGGGCTGAGCAGCAGGAGGAGGGTCAGGACAACCCTCTCCTCCTGCTGCGAGGTAGGAGCTGTCACCCTGGAGTCCCAACAGCCCCACTTGCCTGTTGGCTGCCCCTGCCGGAAACTGCACGGCCCGGCCCGGAGAGCAGGAGCCCAGGTAAGCCGCCCCAGGTGCAGCAGTGACCTTGGCTGCAGGAAGTCCTGTCACCCGCCTGCAGCTAATTGCAGCTGCTACAGAGGAGCCAACCTAATTACACAAAAGTATGTGGCTCCCACATTCCTCGGCCACCACACATTCTCACACAGCTCCCAGGAGATGCAGCCGCGGACTCCCGCTCCGGCCCCAGCTTCTCGCCTGTTCCACAGAGCCCCCGAAAAGGCTCCCCTGTCCTGCAGCTCTCTAGAAGCTCTTTGGAGCCCAAGCCGCCCCAGCAGCAATTCCCTCCTCTCCCTCGCCTGCCTCTGAGCCACTTAACCCTCATCTTTCCCTAATGTAAATATTTAATACCATGCATTTAGAACCTGCCCATCACCTGCCCGCACCCAGTTCTCTCCTCACCCAAATGGTGGGCCTCACCCAGGAGTGTGAGGGGCTCCCCCACCCGGCCTGGCACCCCACTGACATTTCACCACCAGCCCTGGGAGTGATGAACACTAGGGCACTGATGAGCTGTGCAACCCAGGGCAGTGTGTGCGCTCTGAGGATCGCTCCTTTCAGCTGACAAGTGGCTGCCACCACCTACCTCAGAGTTCCTCAGCCATCAAAATCCAACATGGTGCCTGGCGTGCAACAGGGTAGACCAGGAACACTTATCGGATGGAATAGTGAGCCTAACATCTGCTGAGCACAAAGGTTGGGCCAGGACCTGGGGCATCTCTGACAGCTCATCCATCCACATGCCCGTGTCCCCCCCACATCGAATCATCGAGAGCTGGGGTTGGGGGTGTAGAGAGCAAAGGAAAAGGTGGATGTGGAAGGGAACTGCCAAGGGCCCGGGACAGGGACTCGCCACCTGCCACCTTCCTCAAAGGACAATCAAGGGACAGCTTTCTCATGACTTCTGGCTGCAGGACTATGTGGGGAACCTTGTGGAGGGCCCTGGGGCAAGGAGGGTTACACACCCATTATCTCTTTCAGCCTCAGGATGCCTCGAGGCAGAGTTTTGTCTCTGTGAAAATGATGAGAAGATGGGGAGATTCAGAAAGGTTAGATCGTTTGCCTGAGGTGACACAGCGAGTGAGAGTGAAGCCGGGCCTTCCCCCCAGAGCAGCCTTCTGTCTGAGTCTCTGCTCCCGATCACCTAACACGGCAGCCTGCTCTTCGTTCATAATTGTTCTACTCTCCAACAAGGAGGGCAGGGAGGTGCCCACTGAGCAAGTCCTACCAGTTCTCTAGAAAATGTACCTCATGAGCCCACCTTCCTTCCCTCAGCAAACAGGCACCTGAGCCCCCAGAGTGCAAGGAGGCCAGGCCCTGTGAGGATACATGGAGGAATGGCAGACTGGCTGGACGAACCCCTTGCCTACTAAGTTCTGCACAGACAGAACCTGTTCAAACCCAAGGGCTACAATGGGGTAATGACCACCAGAAGGACCCTATGCAAGGATGGCTGTGTCCCGCCCAAGAAGGCTAACAAAGCCTGGGAGGCTTCTGGGAGGGAGCGACCTCTGTCCCCCTGGAAGGATGAAGAGAACTTCAACAAACAGGATGGGGATGACGTAAAGGAAGTGCGACCTGCTAAGGTGTGGAGGTGAGAAAGCAGCACAGAGGGAGGACCCAGCTGACAAGAGGAGACTCAGAGGGCCTGTGGGCCTGGGGCAGAAGTCAGGCTGCCCTTCCAGAGGTGGTGGGGTGTTGGCCTTCACGAAGCAGGCTCCTGGGAGCAAGCAGAGCAGAGCTGAAGTCTCCCTCCCCGGGCAGCAACGGCACCTCTGGCTCCATGTCACCTAGAGTCCTCCTGGGAGGGTGAGGGGCACAGCATGACCTTCTAAATCGAAGAAAATGTTCCTTCCAGCCTTCTGAGGGACTCCTCTCTGAGGGGGTCAAGATGCTATTTCAGAGTGGAGAGAATGGATGTGAGGTTGCCCTCGCCTCCAACTGCCACTCCTGCCTATGGAGGGTAGGTGGGCACCACCACCAATGGCAGCGTGTGTGGGGCGACCCCCCCTGCCTCAGTGCTGCCTTGCCTGGTCCCCTGGGCCAGGCTCCAAACTGGGGTGCCCTTCTACCAGAAACCACCAAAGGCCTGAGCCCTACCAGGGAATCCTTGCAGGATAGGAGTAGGTCACCCCATCTTATCTGCCTTGGACACCCCACCAGGCCTTTACATGTACTATCCCTGCCCTCACCTGCCTAACCACTACTTCCTCTTCAGGTCTCAACCCAAACATGCCCTCCTTCTGGAGGGCTCTCCCACACACTCACACAGCTCTCCATACCACCAAGGCCCAAGGGGCCCACCATCCACCACTCCCTGCCTCCAGGCCATCATCACAGGACTGTGACATCACGGGCAGAGGCTGGTTTAGCTTCTTCACCCAGGCTTCGTCCCCAGCTCTTGCCTGGGCCACAGTCAGTGCTTGATAAACACCAGCTGAAGCAACAATCCCACAGCCCCCACGTTCTGACCTTGGGACCGAAAGGGCCCCATCTCATCTCCCAATTAGACCACTACCCCCAGGCATGAGGCCCAGCATCTCCTGCTCCCCCGGTGCCTGCCTGGGCCTCAACAGTGCTTCACACAGACGGGAGGCTCCCTAAAGACTCCAATTTAAGTCCCCACACTGCATGTGCATCCCACCCCAGATAGTCCCTGCTCGCTTCCATCTGACTCAACTCCCAGGGAGGGGCCCTGGCTCTGAGGAGAAGGCACAGTCAGGGCCAAAGGTCCGGAGCTGCTTCCACCATGACTTTACAGTCAGAATGAACCCCTGGCTGCATGGGCAGCTGTCACCTAGCTGTTGTCACAGCCCAGAGCCCTCTCTTCTGTCTCCTAGGTCATGGGGACAGGCCCAGAGGCAGGCAGCTGGCTTCCTCACACCCTGAGGTAACTTCAGCTCTCCTAGGTCATACTTCTGAGCCACCCCCCCCCCAACCCAGGCTGACACACATGTGGTCCCTTTGCCTTCTGGGACCCTAATTCATTTCTATTGACAGGATTCAACACCCTTACAGACCTCACGGGAATTTGAAGGGGCTTCTGACCTGGGACAGCATCCCTCACCATGGCCCCCCATCATCATAGGAAAGTTTCTCTAGAAACATCACCCCGGGGGATGTATGCAGAAGGAGTAAAGGATGGTTCCTTCTACTTGGAAAACAAAGTCCTACATGGACTCAGAGGGAAGAAGGGACACTCTCTTCCCCATATCATCACCACACCCCCTCACCTGGGTGCTGTCTCCTCCTACAGCTAGCCCTGTTGAGTCATTTACAACCCCAGCCTATTTATAGGCTATGCTCAGTCCCATCTTTATGTTTCAGTCATTCTACCCTCCTCCACACCGTCTCTCTCTTTCACCTCTGCCCTCCCCATCCTGTATCTGTAGACTATACCTCTTTCAAGATCCACTTTTCACTGCCACTTCCAGGATGCTTGTATGCTCTGACCTGCCTGCACTAACGTTTCCTTCCCCATTTCCAATCAATACTGGGTACAACTTTCCTAGCCCACCTGGTTAGGGTCATACTTCATTATCCCACAAGATGTAAGCTCCTCTGAAGTAGGGGACATCCCGTTAATTAACTTCGGAGGCTAACTCTCCAGGACACAACTACTCCTAATAGAATCTGGAATTTTTTTTTTTTTTAATTCTAAATAAATGAATGAGGGAGATGTGTGATAAATACTTAAACATTCAAATATTCATATATGAAACATTTTTGATCCTTAATATATAAAGAGCTCATATAAATCATTAACAGGAAGAACATTTAACGAGAAAGGAGAAAATTATGTGGACAGCTAATTCAGACAATAATAAATCTAAGTGGCCAAAAACAATAAAAAATATACTTAGCTTCTCAGGTTAAAAAAAAATAGCAAATTTAAACAACAATAAGCTATTCACTTTTTTTCTCTAGTAAAACAAAAGAGAGATTTAAACTTTAAACATTTGCTACCTAATGTTGGAGAGAGCAAAGGGAAACAAAGGGAACTCTCAAACAGTACTGGTGGGAATGTCAATAAGGACAAAATTTCTGGAAGGCAACTTAGCAAAGGGCCTCAGAAGCCTGAAAAACAGACACCTTTTTCACAAATTTAACTTCTAAGCACTTCTCTGAAAGAACTAATCCTATGAGTGATGCTTATACAAAGATACTTGTGGCTGATGAGAAAGGACACACACAAATAACCTTTATAACCAAATGTAAGCGAGGTTTTGAAAACTGGAGGACATTTATACCAAGGAACACCATGCAGCCCTCACCAGTGATAGAGTACAATGTGATAGGCTACCATGACATACTGAGATATGCAAAGTAATATATACCATGATATGGTGCTAAGTGAAATCAGGTTATAAAAATGGGTCATACGGCTTTATAATATAAATAAATATAGAATATATTTATATTTATATATATATATAAAATAATTAAAAATAAAAAGGTACATTTTTTTTAAAGTCCCCTACTATTATTGTATTACAACTGATTAGTTAGTTCCTTTATGTTTGTTATTAACTATTTTAGGTGTTTGGGTGCTCTCATGTTGAGTGCATAAATATTTACAATTGTTAAAAAAAAAAAAGAAATATACATAGAAACAAAAAGACTAGTATATACTCCCATATAGTACTTACCTAGAATATTACTCATACACATACATATTACTTGCCACTGACCAAGAGTCAAGATGGCAGACGACCAATCATATTCCCAGCCCCACCCCACCCCCAACAATACGCAAGTTGGCATCCAGTACAACCTAGGTGTATGCACGCATTCCCCCACCCAGCCAAGCTAGGTGATCAGCTACCAGCCAGCAACCCAAGGCTGCTTTTGAACCTCACCTGAATCTATTCACCAACATAACTCAGAGCAGATTCCTAAGAGCCACCAACCGTTGCCCCTTACAGGAAGTCCCCAGCAACCCCCTGTAGAAGGTATTAGCAGACAGCTATACTCTGGACAGCGGCTGCTGACTTCAGGTGTCCAAGAAGCCCCGGAGCCACATGATCATGAATACATATGGTGGACCCAGCCATGAGTGTAACTCAGACAGTCGCGGCGCCCATCCTTGAATTGTCCCATTAATTTACTTCTGAGGCGATGACTTCATCCATCACTGAGTGGCCCAGTAAGCACTTCCCTTGGGTCTTCCTCATTCCCGCAGTGTGGGGCAGGGGGACACGGAGTAGGTGTTGACCCTGGCTCCTGGCCCAGCCAAGCCCAACCACAGGAAGGGACCAGACAGCGATGCAATGGTGATTTCCATTTCTCACGCACTAACAACTGCCAGGGCAAGGAGATGCGAGAACCCCAGCACGCTGATCTGTAATCTGGGGACAGGAAGCAGTTATGTGACCTTCCTAAGATCACACAACGAAGAGACGGAGCTGAAGTTTGAACTCGGACCCTCCTGGCACTTCCGTGTTACCACCTCCCAGATGACAGGCTTCCATTCCCTAACCACAGGACGGCCACCCCCAGAGCTCCAGAAGCCTGTGGCACTGGAATCAAAGCTGACTGAAGTACACAAACCCAGGGCCAATTCCTCTCTACCAGCCTTACCCTTGCTCACAAACAGCAGAGCCTGGGACCGCCCAACTGCCATCCTGGGCTAAAGATAGTATCATGGATCGGGAACAAAATTTTAAGAGAGCGCCCACCTGGTCCAAAAGCTGCCGGATGCCTGGTTTTCTCACAGCAGGGAGGCCCTGTCCAAACTATCATGGGGCACCCTGGGAGCTGCTCTCGGGGCCGGGGGCCCCTGCTATTAGGGTGGGCCTGGGTGGGTGGTGCGAGGCGAGGGAGAGGAGAGCAAAGGGGGCCCACTGTGCAGGACACTTTTGCTGAAACCACGAAGCAAAATATTTTCATTCATGAGTTCATCCAGCCTAAACATGCATCTAATCCCCAGGAACTGACAGTTCAAAACGGCTCCCAGGCGGGAAAGAGACGGAGCGCTCAGTTCAAAGGAAGAAGGAGCCAGGCTTTACCGCTTATCACCCAGTGACCATCAGCAGAGTCCAGAGCTGCCTGGGCTCCCCAGCCCCAGCTCCACACCAGCCAGGGAGGCCAGTGTCTTAAAGGGCCAAGAGCCTAGCACAATTAGTTCTCCGGGAGGAGGGAGGGGGCTAGGGATCTACAAAGCAGTGTTCAGCACTAACCAGGCACAAGATTTCCCTGCAAGGCTGGCTTTGAGTTCAGGGACACGGGTTCAGGCCACTCGGAGCCGCAGGGGCTGGCCCTGGAGCCTTGTCCAGCTGGGTGGCCAGGGTCGCTACCTGGAAGGCAGTTTGGCTAGAATAAGAGCTCCCAAAGATGCTTCCAGGGCAAAAAGTGTTTCCACAATCCAGAATTTGCAATCTCTTCTGGGACATCAGGTTGTCTTACGGATTGGGGAAGGGGGGAGCAACACCCTTGTGGCCCCTGCTTGACTTTGACTGATACTTAAAATAAAAATAAAATAAAATAAAATAAAATAAACAAGTGTTACCACAAGCCAGTCCCTTGAGAAACTAATTTTGCATGAAGTTGACGTTAGGTATATCAACTTCGGTATATGGGGGTCTCTTCCCCGTCCCAGCAGGAGCAGTGTCTGAATACTTGGGATTCTGGCAGCTTTGCCAGCCCTGCCCTAGCATATGGGCAGTGCTACCCGATTTTCTGGTGAGAAAACTCAAGCACCCAGGCCGGGCATGCAATCTACACCCAGAGAGAAGCCCAGTCCTGTGTCCTACCCTGCAGGCTGGGGGACCCCGGGCTGCAGCTTTTTGCTTGGTCCTCCCAGTTTCCCTCATAGAGACAAGGAGAGTCCCGAAGAGCAACTGAGCCCCAGGGTCCACGGTACCCAGCAGATGTCAGGTGTTTCATCTGCTCTGTGCTAATCCCCTCACCCTGCAAGGTAAAGCCCCACTTTACAGATGAAGAAAACTGAACTTTGGAGAGGTGAGGTCGTGTGCCCCAGAACACACAGGTAGTAGATGGGAGTCTGAGGATACGGCCCAGGGCTCCCGAAGCTCCGTGTGAGCCGAGAGACAAGATCCAGGTAAGCCCAGGACCTGCTTGCTGTTAGGAACTCCTACCTGGTGCCATCTGTCCTCAAGCTTCCAGAGAAAAGCCAGGAAAAGCATCTCCCAGCTCGGGAGCAATACCGTGAAAGGCAAACACCAGTCTGCAGGTGGAACATGCCATCCAGCCCCCTTCCTGACCCAAGCAGCCCGATCTCGCTCACTCTTCAGCCTGCCCTGGTCCCCACCCTGCCACTTTCATTGCCCTTTCAGGAAGAGGCCTTCTTAGAACCCACTCACCAGGAGGCTGAACTACCCAGAGAAATCCTATCCCAACAGGAACATTCCTAGTACCATACCAGACAATGGCTTCAGCACCATGAAGGGGACATTCTGGGACTCTCCCCCAAACTACAAACCCTATCAGAACTTTTCCTTGAGCTTTGTGTGGTGCCAGATTCAGTCAGAGGAAAGAACTCTCAACCTGTAAGCACAACCCTGAGTTCTGGTCCCAGCTCTCACTGTGCGCTCAGGAAGCCATTGTGCCCACATGACACTCGGGCACAGGACAATCCTGTTGGGGCTGCCAACTCCTGATGTTAGTTAAAATACTTTGCCACCAAATGAGACAAGGCCGCAGCTAGGATGCAGGCTTCCTGCTGGCACTGGACACCATACCCTCAGACCAGGATAGTGGTATACCCCAGATACACCCAGGGCTCACATGCTCTCCAAGGCATGCCCCAGACAAAACCCTAAGGACGCGGTTCCCCGTGGATTCTTATGGTTCCTGTGCTCACTGGCTGACCCGGCTCTGGGATACCGAGCTCCAAGTTGGGTGTAGAGCTCAGGTTGGAGTAGGACAAAGTGGGACAGTGGTCATAAAGAGGGCTTTAACCCAACCTGCCCAGTTATAGGTCTTGACTCTGCCCCATTTTAGCTGTGTGACCTTGAGCGAGTTCCTTCACCACCTGGAGATCCAAACTCCTTATATTTTAAATGAAATAATAGTCTCTACCTCACAGGACTCTTGGCAGAACAGGAAACAAAGATCTTAGCCCTGAATGTCGCACATGTAAGTGTCCAATAAGCAACAGCCCCACCGAATTATGTAACCGCCTCAGACCTGAACAAGGGTCACAGAAGGGTCTAGACCAGCACTGCTCGATAGAAATAGAATGCAAGTCACTTGTATTTTTATTTTTCCAGAAGCCACTTTTTAAAAAGCAAACACAGTCAACAGGTGAGATTAACCTTAATACTTTTTCGTTAACCCAAAATACCCCAAATATTATCACTTTAATATGTAACAAGTATAAAAAATTATCAATGGGATATTTTATGTTTTAAACACTAGGTCTTTGAACTCCACTATGTATTTTTTACCTACAGGACCTTCAGTTCAGACCCTAGATTCTTCTCAGAAATACGTGAGAAGTACATCTCCTAAAACACACAGCGGTACAAGTAAATTCACATACCCAAGTTGTTTCAAACATACCTCAGAATTTACCAGTAACTTTTTGGGTCCTTGGGCCTTGGGTCTTTTATAGTTTTCTTTCTCTTTCCTTCTGGCAGGCTGGACTTGTTTAATGAAATTTAAACTAATTGAAACTTCTCTAAGTATTGAAAATCCCACTCTTCAGTCCTCCTACTCATGTATTGAGGATTTAAAAGCCTCACACAGTCAGTGGCGACTGTCTTGGACAGCTCAGGTTTAGGGACCTCAGGAAAATGAGATCCTGAGAAGACCATCTGCTCAGGAGCCCCATCGCAGTAGAAACGGGACACTTCTACAGGGCTGGGACCATAACGGCACCCGCGACCAGGGATGCCCTGGAAGGCTTGGTGTAGACTATATACGCCTGGGGAACCTCTTGCTCCCCTAGCTCTGGCCCAGAAAAAAATCCTCTGAGCCACCCACCTTGCCAATCTCACAGCTGCCCTGGCCAGGAGAGGTCCATTAACTCTCTACATGGATGTGCCTTTCTCCACAGCCCAAGACTTGGCTCACAAACAATTCTTGGAACATCAAGGCAAAAATGATGAAGATGTTTATCAACTTACTAACTATTCTTCTCTTTGAGACATGAGCCAACATCTGATTGTTTCTATGTGCATGCTGGAAGTATCTTTGTTGAGAGAGAAACAGAGACAGAGAGAGAGAGAAGAACCCAGCACAAGCTAGGTGGGCCAGCCTGCCAGCAGGGAACAGAGAGAATACTACAAAAAAGCAGACCAAAAGACCCAAAAAGGAGAGCCCCCAGGACGAACAGCAGACACCCCAAGCACACCCCAGAACAGCATGAGTATGGCCCGAGTTACTATAAAAATTTATCTCGTGCACTCTGGCCTTCTGAGTCACAGAAAAACATTATGAAAGATTTCCATGAAGAACAGAAAAAGGAAGCTGTGAACCATCTGGATAGCCAGAAACTGCCGGGTCTCTGAAAAACAAAGCTAGTTCTGTGAGGGACACACCGACGTGTGTTTTAAAACAAACAACATAAAAGGGTACAGTGGTCATTTAAATTTGGTTGATAACACAACGCTTGTGTGCACCCTGATCTCTGGATACACTTTGATATGTGACTCCCCCAGGGGAATATAAGCTCCATGCAGGCAAGGGTTTATTTTACTCACTGTTGTATTCCCAGTGCCTGGCACTCAGCACACTGGATGGATGGATGGATGGATGGATGGATGGATGGATTCCAAGCCTCCTCCTAAATTCAACACCCTTTGAACACTCAAGAAATAGGTTTCCCCATGGGTCACCCCAAGTTTGGGGCTGATCACATTTTCCATATGGAGAACATTCTAGATGTTTGGCTCAAAAAAACTACACACTAATATCACTCACCCGCATCAGGTTCCAAACTCTCCCCAGAGTCCTCCCTCTCTCTCCAAGCCACAAGAAGAAGGGGCCAAGACAGCAAACACTCCCCGGCCAGGGGCACAAGGTGCGTGGCTCCCAGTAGCAGGTCCATGCCTCCCCCATACCTCGGCAGTCAGACTCCGGACTTAGGGGGAGGATGGAAACAACCCTCAACTCAAGTCAGCACTTGGCGATTCTACAGTATCTGCATGTGGTGGGTCCAGAAAATGGAGCTGCGTGGGCAGCAGCATTTATAGCTATGCCCAGTTGCTGCTTCATAAGACACGGAAAACGCTCTACCTCAAGACCATTTGACTGCAGGACACACATTTTCGGATTAACAGTCCTTCGAGAGACACTTCCAGCAAGCCAATGACCTCTCTGTGATGTCTATAATTATATCCGCATAACATAGAAACCTCAATACACTTTTAATAAGCAGTTAATACTCTGGTATAAAATATTTACATCTCAACCAAATTCATCCTGCATGGAGTAGGCCTGGTTTACCCCGTTGTTAAATCCGCGACCATCAATCAGTACCCCCTACCCCCCGCAGGCGCTGAGGACTAAAGCAAGCGCCTTCCCACACTCAGCAAAGGCTGAAGCCTTTCTAGTCTGGGAGTTCATTCACCACCAAATGTCTTGCAGGCCCTCCGTGGTGGGAAAGCCATCCCTCTTGGAGCCTAAGCCGAAAGCCCGACAAAGCCCATGGACCCTCCACCCGCCCTCCAGCCTTGCAGGGATGTCCCATGAGGACCCATGGCAGGTCCTAGGCCAGCTGCCAGGGCTACACTGTTGTCAACCAATCACCTTCTAAGAACAGTTCTGGTGTCCCCCTCCCCTGGGAAACCTTTCTGAGAACACCCACCCCTCCACCCCCTGCCCCATCTCATAGAACAGTGAGACCATTCGCACTTGAGGCTTCCTTCTCGAATCCCGCATCCATCCCACAATTCCTCTTGACTCTTCCTTCAAAATACATCCACAGTCACCCCCTTCTCCTGACCTCCACCGCCACCACACTGGTCTGAGTCCTCACCGTCTCCCACCCTGGTCACTGTAACTGCCACCGCCCTGATCCCTGCTGGTCTTACAGGGGCTCCAGAGCAGCCAGAATCGCCCTTTTCCAATGTAAATCCCATCTCTCCATCTAGACTCCACATCCTGCAATGGATCCCCCTTCCACAGAGTCCAAGTTCCCAGGGCAGCTTCTCAGACTCCCCACCAGATCTTCTTCCTCACCTTCGTGCCATGAACCCCCCAGCAGGCTGGAGAAGCCAGAGGACTTTGTCTCAGAGAAATGTTTTGCATGCCTAAAAATTTTGTAGTATTACAAATGAAACCAGTTATGTTGAAATACTTTTTTTAAATGTGATACAGAGATACATGTGCATTAAATCCTAAGATCTTGTGGCTCCTATCTATTGACACTAGTGATGAGAAGAAGTAGATCAAGATATCAGATATAGTTTTGGGGAGTCTGGGTGGCTCAATGGGTTGGGCCTCTGCCTTCGGCTCGGGTCATGATCCCGGGGTCCTGGGATCGAGCCCTGCATCGGACTCTCTGCTCTGCGGGGAGCCTGCTTCCCTTCCTCTCTCCCCCTCTGCCTGAGCCTCTGCCTACTTGTAATCTCTGTCTGTCAAATAAATAAACAAAAACTTTAAAAAAAGAGATATCTGATATAGTTTTAATACACAATTAAAAAGTCTGTAATTCCCACTGTCGATGAAGTCCTCTCTGGCTCTTCACTTCTGTGGGGGGTTGGTGTATAATCGTAACTAAAAGGTAGGCTCAATTTCAGTTAAAGGTTAATAAGAACACAGAGATCATTTTCCCCAAGCTCAAAGACGCCCTTGGGGGTCTAAGGACAGTAGGATGAAAGCCCAGCTCTTCATGATGGGGAGCCCCCTTCTCTCTGCCCTGCCCACTCCTCTCATGTCACCGTTTCACTCCAGGCGTGCAGGCCGCCTCCTCTTCCTCATCACAACGTACCCCTTCTTGCCTTGGGTCAGCCCCTATCTGCCTGGTCGATCTTCAGGTCTCTGCTCCCATCTTACCTGCTCAGGGGAGGCACCCTGACCACCGCCAGCATTCCCCACACCTCTAGTCCTGTTCCATTTTCTCCCTCCTCTCCTCTTTTCCTCCCTTCCTTCCCCCTCCCCTCTCTTTCAATAGCATCTCCTGCCTCCTGACATGCTCTGTCATTCGCTTATTACAGTTACGTACTCTCACCCCTTCCTCCTCATTCCCTTCTCCTCCCCTTCCTCCCTTCCGCACCCCCTTCCATCGCTCTCTTAGCACACAGGCTCCTAGAGGACCAAGGCTCTTGTCTCTAGTTCAAGCACACATCCCTAGCGACCAGCACACGGCCCAGCAGGGAGCAGGAAATAACATATTGGCCGGGTGAGCAATGAATGATTGAACCTGCAGCCTCCTTGGGGTGGGGGTGGAGGGGTCTCCCTGAGACACCATCAGCATGCTCTCATCCGTCCTTCCTTGGGGCCAGATCTGATCACCGCAGTCCTCTCCTAACACCGGTCGGGAGCTAGCTTCACCTCTGGATGGAGACTGACCTCCTCTTCAGGCTCTCCAAGCCCTCCACACACACACCCCCTCTCCAGTCCCACCTCAACCTTTCCTCCTGAAGGTCCCTAGCTCCAATTTCCTGTTGGGCATCTGCGTCTGTCTCCATGAGAGACCCTGTCTGGCTCAGTGCCCCTGCAGGTCCCCAGCACCCAGCTCCAGGCCTGCCGCCCCACTGGCCCTCAGGGACTACCGGATGGATGCGTGAACAAGTGAATGAACCAGCACATGAGACAGGAGCAGCAGCCGGCCTTGGCTGCCACGCAAGCCACAGGCACACTGACACCAGGCACACACCCCGGGTGGGGCCCGTCACCCTGGCTCCCGACTGAGCATTTCACAGGGGACCTACAGAAGCTGGTTCTCAGTTTGAACAGATAATCCAGCTAATAACAGGATTAGTTCAGGCACATCCCCTAAACCATACGCTTGAAACCTCTACCTGGGCCAATGTTTGGCCAGCCTCCACCAGAATCCCTACCCTTACCAACCACAGCTGTTCCCCATCACATAGGGCTCCCCAGCTCTGCCAACCCACCATGGGGCCGTTGCAGGGGCTCTGAGATGAGCAGCCTGCTTCAGGGGGCCCTGGAATCCCCAGTGCCCCAAGTCCCCACTGCACAGCCCTGCCAACCTCCACCCCTGTGACAACACACCTGCTCTTCCTGTGCCAAGAAAGGGGATTATGCAGGCATGGCAGAAAAGGAGACCCCCAAGAGGGCAAACACCAGTGGCTCTGAACTGACAGGTGATATGTGGTGGCACCTGGGGCAGAAGGCTCAGGGACTGTGCCAAACCCACGTGGGGCCAAGGTGCTACAATGGAATCTCAGGAGGTAGCATCCAGATGCCGTGGCCAAGAGGAGCCAGCCTGGGCAGTGCAGGCTCCCGCCACCTCATACACACCCCAGTCTCTCCCGGGCTCCCTGAAAATCAGGGACTAGAAGAGAGCCCAACTCCAGGGGGAGTGGCCAAGGAGGAGCTAGGTTCAAGGCTTACAGGAGTGGTGTTTGTCAATGGCCAGACAGCAGAGGGAGCGGACAAGCTCAAAGTTGGACCAGGGTCGAGGAGCAAAAAATCAAGTCGCAGAAAGACAGATGAAACAGAACTGCCCAACTCCAGACCCCGCCCCCAAGGACTAGGGACTTGGTCTACCACCACCAGACCTCCAACAACGGACCCTATCGGAGCTGGGCCATCTGATCCAATAGCTACTCACAGGTAGCAAGTTACATTTAAATGAATGTTAATTTGGGGTGCCCAGGTGGCTCAGTTGGTTAAGCATCTGCCTTAGGCTCAGGTCCTGGGATCGAACCCTGCATCAGGCTCCCTGCTCTGCAGGAAGCCTGCTTCTCCCTCTCCCACTCCCCCTGCTTGTGTTCCCTCTCTCACTGTGTCTCTCTCTGTCAAATAAATAAATAAAATCTCTTTAAGATAATAATAAATAAAATAATAAAAAATAATGAATATTAAAATTAAATATAACGAAACGTTTAGTTCCCCAGTCACGCTAGCCACATTTCAAAGCACACAGCTAGTAGTACCATACTGGACAGCACAAAATAGACATTTCTTTCATCACAGATGAAGTTAATTAATACAACTGATGTTGAGGAAAGAGCTCAACACAGTGCCTAGTACATGGTATTCAATACCCTTCACTCTACCCATAACTTCTAGTCACTCCTACAACCTATCACTGCTTATGCCACCTCCTTGTAGCCCTCTTGGGTAGCAGCTGGTCACTCCACACAGCATGCCTCCCTCAGGGCTGCTAGATGGATCAACATTCTCTTTGCTCTCCACTGCCACCTCAAAACTTGGATGCATTTTACAGATAGAGAAATGGAAACCCTAAGTGGGTAAGAAATGTTCTCAGAGTTAGGATATTGGTTGCTTACAAAATTATTCAAGGGGTGGGGGGAAGAGCTGCAGAGGGGCCTCCAGAATGACTTCCAGAACCCCACCGACCCTACCAGCCTATCTGAAGGCAGATGTGGTTAGCAGAACAATGATCTCCCAAGGATATCCAGGTCTTACCACAGAACCTGTGAATGACTATTTTACACTTCATAGCATAGGGGAATCATGGTAGCAGATGTACTTAAGGTTGCAAATTGGATGACTTTAAAAGAGCAAAATTAGGGGCACCTGGGTGGCTCCGTGGGTTAAAGCCTCTGCCTTGGGCTCAGGTCATGATCCCAGGGTCCTGGGATGGAGACCTGCTTCCGGCTCTCTGCTCATCGGGGAGTCTGCTTCCTCCCCTCTCTCTCTGCCTCTTTGCCTACTTGTGATCTCTGTCTGTCAAATAAATAAATAAAATCTTTAAAAAGTAAAATAAAATAGCAAGATTAGCCTGGATTATCTGAATGGGCCCAATGAACTCTTAAGGACCCTTAAATGTAGCAGATAGAGGAAGAAGAGTCCATGTCAGAACGATACTAGGTGAGAAAGACACAAGCAGCTATTGTTGGTTTTAAAGATGGAAGTGCCCAGGAGGCAAGGGATGGGAGCATCCAGAACCTGGAAAAGGCAAGAAAATGCATTTTCCCCTAGAACCTCCAAAAAGGAATGAAACCCTACTGATACCATGACTTTAGGCCCCTGGGATCCATTCTAGATTTCTAACCTACTGAGGTATAAAATAAGAAATTTGTATCATGATAATTTCCTATGGCTGCTGTAATAAATTTTAAAATACTTTGGTACCAGAAGTTGGGGAGGGGTGTCCCCCACAAAAACCTTTAAAAAGTGGAAATGACTGTGGAATTGGGCAGTGGCAGAGCTTGGGAGAATTCTGGAACATGCTGGAAAAAGCCTAGGTAGCCTTGAACAGACTACTAGTAGAAATATGGATGTTAACAGCTCAACGAGTACGGACGAGGAAGGAGGGAGGAACACAGTAGAGAAAACCTAAATCGCCTTCGAGAATCCTTAAATTGTTGTGAACAGACTGTTGGTATAAAAATGCATGGGGGCACCTGGGTGGCTCAGTGGGTTAAGCCTCTGCCTTCGGCTCAGGTCATGATCTCAGGGTCCTGGGATCGAGCCCCGCATCGGGCTCTCTGCTCAGCAAGGAGCCTGCTTCCCCCTCTCTCTGCCTCTCTGCCTACTTGTGATCTCTGTCAAATAAATAAATAAAATCTTAAAATAAAATAAAATAAAATAAATGGATGTTCAAGGTGCTGGCAGTGAAGGCTCAGGAGGAAATTAGGAAATGTTAGTGGAAAATGGAAGAAAAAGGATCCTTGTTACAGAGCAGCAGAAAACTTAGTGGAATTGTGCCCTGCAGTTATGTGGAAAGCAGAACTTGCAAGTGATGATCTTGGATATTTACCTGTGTTCCAAAGAGCATTGAAGGTGTGGCCAGGTTTATTCTTGCCGTTTATGGCAAAAGGCAAAAGGAAAGTGATAGACTGAAGGAAGAAACGTTAAACATGAAGGAACTCTGGTTTGCTGATGTGGGGACTTGTCAGCCTATCCAGACTGCAAAAGACACAATTAAAAGCTTCACTGTCAGGAAAGCATGTTTTTCGGTAAAAAAAAAAAAAAAAGAAGGCATGGCTGGAGCATCTTTTTTTAGTACCTCAGAAAGATCAAAAGGTCAGAGCATTCAGTCACACAAAAGGCTCTTTGAAAAGATTAAGTGTGTGACTCATAGGTCCCCTCAGTATCTCAGCAGAAGCCAAAAGAGAGAGGAGATTATCTCTCATGCTGAGAATGCTATACCAGTAGAAATGCTGCTAGTTTGTACTGAAAGGGGCAGAGAGGAGACAAAAATGAAAGAAAGCTGGACAACCTTCAAAACTCTACCAGCAAGAAGCAGGTCGATAAGAGCCCTCCACAGCAAACCATACCCCCTTAATGAAAAAGGAAATGTGACTCAGAGGGTGGAACCTTGGACCCGAAGGACAGAGCCAAGAATTATAGAAGAGGCTTTAAACCCAAGTTGGAGTTTGCCCAGCTGGATTTCAAAATTGCTTGGGACCAGTAACATTTTTCCTTTTCTCTCTTTTTGAACAGAAATTTCTTTAACTGTTATCCTATGCCTTTGTCTTTTCAGAGCAGAAAACTTCTTTATTTAATTCCACAGGCCCATAGGTGAAATGGAATTGTGCTTCGGGATGGATTATACCCAGATCCTCACTCCCAGTTGGTTCAGGAAGAACTGAAGTGCCGCCATTGGAAATGACTTTGAGAATGCACTGCCATAGGGGTGCCTGGGTGGTTCAGTCAGTTAACCATCCAACTCTTGATTTTGGCTCAGAGCATGATCTCAGTCATGTGGTCCAGCCCCAGGACAGCTTCCATGCTGGGCTCTCTCCTTCCTCCTCTGTCCCTACTCCTACCCCCCATGAACTCTGAATCTTTCATATATTTAAAAAAAAAAAATGCATTGCCGCAACTGCAATCCAGCGTTATAAAAGTGTTGTCACTGCCACGATTGAATCTTAATACCCACAAAATTGTAGCCAGACACTAGAACTCAACATGGAAAAGTCAACAGCATCATGGCCATGCTTGCTGTTACCAGGCTTGTTGCCAAGCCAACAAGACGAGTCTCCACTCATTTCTGCCTTCCAAGCCTTGCACAAGCACATCAAACGGATAGGATTTACGTGCATCTACTCGCAACTAGACTTTAACTGTAAGGGAAAGGAGACCTAGTTTTTGCCTTATCAACATTTATATACAGGTTCACTAGAAGGGATTTGGGATGGATACCTAGCGTCCATCCACGTCACCAGCCAGTCACCCATTGTGCTAAGTATCATTTAATTCTCAGGGTGACCCAATAAAAGAGACACAAATATTAGTCCCAATTTAGAGATGAGAAAACAGGCTCAGAGTAGTCAGGAGGGCCATACAGTTAAGAAGTAATAGAGATAAAACTCAAGAGTTTCTGAATTTAAAGCTCACATTCTTAGGGCTCCAGCGTGACACAACTGGTTAAGTGTGTGACTCTTGGTTTCAGCTCAGGTCATGATCTCAGGGTTATGGGATCGAGCCCTAGGTTGGGCTCCATGCTCAGCCCCGAGTCTGCTTGAGACTCTCTCTCTCTCCCTCTGCTCCTCCTGCTCATGCTCTCACTCTCTCCTCTAATAAATAAAATAAAAAATAAAACTGATGTTCTCAAGCACTGCATGCATATTAGAGTCACACTAGTCCTCAAGGGGTCCAAAATACAAGGTAAAAGACAGTTGACTTGCATGTTCAAAGTAATGTCAAAAAGTTGAACCAAAAAAAACCTGGTAGACTGAGTGAAGCAAGCAGAGGTCATCAAAATCCTATCAGGTACTGCTCTAAGTACTGAGGATGTTAGTTAAATAAACTCGTAAGAATAGCCATTGTGAGAACTGGTGAGGGAAAGGTCTTACTGTGCCTGTAGAGGATTTAAGGGAGGGGCTCATATCTATGCTGAAAATCAAAGAAGGCTGCCTTAGGAAAATTACGATTATACCAAGAGACTTCTGTCCTCTAAGAGGAGTTCATTTGAACTGGCTTTTCACAGTGGAGACCTTAAAACCCTTCAGGGAATTATTTTTAATCCTCTAACAGGAATCAAAAAACTAGTAAGATAGTGAAGAATTACCAGGCCAAATTCTACAAAAAGGCAAGGACCCAGAAAGACAAAGCAAATATTCAAGGCTACCTTTGCCCTGAGGTCATTTTCTGACCCAGGAGAAGTGTTTGCTAAGTTGAACTATAGCCGTGGTGACCTCCTAGGATGAAATCTACCAAAGTCAAAACCTAAGTCCCACCTAAGGTGGGGAATTTCACTCCCCACATACTATGAGCTGAACCTCTAAAGGATGTCCCTTTGAGATTGAGCCTGAACCGGAAATAAGCAAGCCCTCTTGTAGGCCTGTGGCTTATGTTCACATAAGCTGAGAGCTCAAGAACACTCAGATCTGAATAACTGGTAGGACCACCACAGCCCAGCAGAAGCAAACAAAAATCTTCTGAAAAAAACTGTTTCTAAGATAAATTTTCCGATTTACTGATCACGACAAAGTCAAAAATAACCAGGGACATGAGGAACTAAGACACCATGAAAAAAACACCTGAAACAAACTTACAGACATTTCAGATGACAGAATCCTCTCACAATCTACCAAAACAATGTGTTTACCATGTATTAAAAAAAAAAAGTAAAAAACAAGATCTACAGGAATAAGCATTCCAAGAACTGAAGGATTGACAGAAGTTAACCAGGGGGAAAGGGTGACAGAGATGGGATGTGAGAAGAAAGGCATTCCCTGCAGAAAAGCCAAGAGGCTCCACACTCTATCCCACCACAAGGCCACCATATGTTGGACATCGTGGTAAGAGGCCAGCATGGCCGGAAGGCAGAAAACAAGGGGAAGGCATGGGACCATCTTAAAGAAGCAAATGAGTAGAAGCTAGACTCTGATCAGCATTTTGGTCTCTGTCCTGGGAACTACTTGAAGTTACCATTGAAGGATTTTAAATATAAATACAATTTTGAATGAATAAATACAAGTTTGAATGAATAAATGGGTTTTGGAGGACCATTCTAGTCTTAAGCTCAGCTCTGAAAGACAGACCCTTTCTCCCTTGACCCTCTGGGAATTCATACCCCAATCCTTAGAGCCACACTGAGCTAATACTTCTGGCCTCGCCGAGTCTGTGAGAAAGGCAGTGGCCTCTGTTAAGAGACCCGTTGAGTGGCTGAAGTCTTTTGGGGATCACTTCATCTGAGAACACAACAGAGAAGAAAAGCAGGTGGGGCAGTCCCTATCGACAGGCAGCTAGAGGGTCCCATCGCCTGAGGCCTGCCAGGTGTCGGTGTCCACATCTGTAGAGAGAAACTGCCAGCAGCACAGCCTCAGCAGTCTGAGCTCCCAACTGACTTGATCCATGCACCCTCAGCAGGCAAGACAATGTGTACGTGTGTGTGTGCACATGTATGTATGTGTAGGAGAAAGGGTGGGGCAAGAAAAAGACAAAGGGCCAAGATTTTTACCCTTGACATTGAACTGAGCTCCCAAGTGCAATGTGGCTAAGGTCTCAGGGGAGCACTTGCAACCCCCTCTATATTTTGTGGGAGGACAAACATACCTCCAGAGCACCTCATGAAGCTCCTCCTTCCTCATGCCAGGTGGGAGATGCTGTGGCTCCATCACCCACCCAGGGCCGAGCCCCTCCCACCCAGACAGCATTCATCACCCCCAGCCCGTCAGGTCTTTGTTCTTCCATGCCATGGGGCCACCAGCCCACCCCTCACCCCATCACAGGCTTCTAGAGGATCATGGACAGGTCGTGACCCCATCAGGGACCAATGCCCACCCCTGTTCCCTGCCACGGGGGTCCCTGGGGGACAGCACGCAGACCACTGTCAGCCCAGGCACCCCTGGCAATGGTGGGGCCTTTGAGGGAAAAGTTCGTTTCATCAATCAGCCCATTGTTGACCTGCCAAGTGCAGGCTCGTCCTCCCCCGGTGTGTCACTGGGTGCTGTTGACACAGATGTCAACTGTCAAGGGTGCCCTCCACCCTCCACCTCCCTCCTGGGACATCCTGCAGGCCCGGCACACGGGGCCTCTGTCGCAATGCTCCCCACTGGCCCCTTGTAAGAACCAAGATTGCCACACCTTCAGAATTGCCAAAACTTGACTGGATACTTCATCACACGGCTTGGCCATGGGGGCTGGAGCTGACACGGACAGGTATGGCAGATACTTGACTGTTTGCCAGATGACAAATCCCGACTGAGTGAAACCTGCAGACTTCACAGTATCTACAGAGCATGCTTCCTCCTGCCCTCCCAGCACAAGAGGCCGGCGGTGGCTTCCTGGGGCTCATTTCCAGCATTTCCAGCATGGAAAAAAAGTGGGGGGGGGCACATCTCCCTAATCCACACGTACGTGGCCCCTACTAGCCAGCTAAAATCACATTGGCTAAGATGCCTCCATCCCCACTGGGCCCACCCCAACCTTGTTCCCAGGAAAGACTAAGAATAACAAGCACCCTGTGAATCTGGGCAGTGGGCTCCTGATAGCCCCCATCCTTATCCCTGTCCACGAGTTCCAGTGGACCTCAGGGAAGAGGACAACAACTCCAGGACAGTCCACAGGTGAAAAAGACTGTACAATAGCCAGAACATAATAAAGATTGCTGACATTCACCTAATGCTGGGTCCCTAGGAAACCTGTTAGAACTTAAGGAAAATGTACGATCCACGGGATATTTCACTCTGTAGGCAACAGTGATTCTGCTAAAGTGTCATGCGTGTGGTTTCCAAAAATGTCCACAAACCATGGCCAAGAAATGGGAAAGATATAGAGAACAAAATATTTGGGATCTATTCCTAGCGAGCTCTCTGTCTAGATGGGGAAAGCGCACACACACGCGCGCGTGTGCACGCGCACACACACACACACACACACACACACAGATTGTAGTACAAGGTAGGGTATATGCCCAGTGCATGGGTCAGTGGGAACCCTAAGGAAGGAAAAGCACTATATGCTGGAATAGACAAGGTAGGTAGGCTTTGTGGTGAAGCTGGGTTTGCTCCAGCTCAGCCGGGTGGATTCTAGAAGGAGCAACGCTTAATTAAGTGTAACTAGAGAATGAGCATAGTGCTGTGTGAGGAACTTCAGCCTGGAGCCACGGACTGGTGGCAACCTCCTGGGATAAGCCACCATCATCACGGTTGTTCAAACAGGGACACTGCAGCCTGCAGGGAAAGGGACTTCTTCAAGAGCAGGCCACCACGTAGGGACCGGTGCCCAAGGCTTGGCTCCAAAGCCAATCCCAGCTACCATCAAAGGATGCTACACCAGTATGCCCTGGGCTCTTTCTCATAACATGTATTCTGCAGAGCCAAAGACTCCCTCCCAAGACCGGCCAGGATTTCGTCTCTGGAGCCCAATCCCACGGAGCTCTAGCAAGATGATGAGGAGAGGGTGAAGAGCCAAAGCAGAGTTTCACCCAGCCCAGGCCAGGACGGGATGACAGGAAAGGGGTTTGGGTCTTCTAATTTTGAAACATCTATAAGACAACTATTTTGAAATCTTGCTCAATTTTGAAATTTCCTCCAGATAAAACCCACATCTGCTTTGGATGAGTTGACACCTTGAGCACTGGCCTACGGTGTGGTAATCAGTCTTCCTTGTGCTCATAACCTTGGTGGCTGGCTCCAGGAGCTCTACTCTCTGGCCTGTCACAGGATGGGAACTGGCACACTGCAGGGCTCTGCCCTGGGAAAACGCCGCCGGCGGGAGGCAGCGGGTCACAGACAAGGCTGCCTGAGCCACAGATTCCCAGCACACAACAGTATTGGGCGCTGAGGAGCACATGTTGCTCTTGAAGTCCTGATGCCGGAACTCTCAAAGTCAGTGAAGTGCCCAGTACCTCAGTTTACCTATCAGAAAAGGTTAGCCTGGGATTTCCTCCCTCTAATGAGCTCCACCAGTTGAACCAAACCGTTGGTGGGGAAGACCTGTAAACTCTACGGAGCACACAGCTTTGACCCATGACCTGGATCTACACACATGAAACAAGTCAACGAGGGGCCCAGGGCCCTGGGGCCAGAGAAGTATAGGTGGTTTTCATTTATACCACAAGGGTCAGGTGCCCTGAAAGCTCCCAGAGCAGACCATAGAAGAACATATAAAAAAAAAAAAAAAAAAAACTATACGGAAAGCTCTAGAGCTGAGGCCAATGACCCTTTGACCTAGAAGGTAATTTGGAGGGCACATTTCCACAGCCCTATCAAATTTTGAATACCAGGCTGACACCAACAATGGCGCCCATAGGGAAAAAAGCCGCTGTGTTCAGCTCTGCGGTGGCTATAAAGAACGCTCTGGAAAACTTGTTTTCCAAGTCAGGATTTCTTTCCTGGGATAGAGAAAAGAAAGATGATCATGGACAAGGGTGACATCTTTTAGGACTGGTATAAATTATTTGGATGTAGTTCCAGCAGATCCCACCACAAGATGCTTCCATGGACATTCCTTGTCTCTTTTCCATCTGAAGAAAACGTGACCATTTTTATGCCATGGCAGTTCTACTGGTCGTACATACAGGCCATGATTCCAGCTCCATGTAAACATGAACAGCTCAGTCATTTTCCAGAAACACCTGCAAACAATGTTCCCTTGAGCCACAGCTTCTCAAGTGCCTACTAAGCAGCAAGCATGGAACCAGAGGTGCTCCCCATGCACTGAGGACAGGCTGAGGCCCCTCCACCGGAAATGGAACAAATGAAGTCCAGACATCATCACTCTCAAAAGTCTGTCAGGCTGCGCCCACCTCCAGGGCTCCGGCCCTGACCTCCGTCAGAGCCGTGACTCCCTCTAAGGCCAACCTGAGGAAGACTCGTTGAGACCTCAAGTCATGGTCAGGAGACCACAGATTCTAAAGCTGAACCAGCCATGCCTGCAGCTTCAACTCTCACAGCTGCAGCTAGCCCATCCGTAGAATGGGGATAGAAGGAGTATCTTCAAGAGCCAATCAGAGAAAGGCTCTTTGCTCTAATGCTATTGCCTTTGATCATAATTGTTTAGTTCCCCTGCAGAAGAAGGGCAGGGAAGTGAGGAGCAAGAGTCCCCTCCTTGGGAAAGGTTCTCAAATCTATCCTCATGTCCTGCCAGCGCCCAGTTGCTCTAAACAGGTCTCCAGGCCAGGAGAGCATAACATTGTAGGCCCACTCCTCCTCTTCCCAGAGCTGTGAGCTAGTCATCTCTCCTGCCCCAGGCAGAGGCAGGAGAAGGACACCTCAACACCCCAGTTAATCCTGCTTGACCTCAGTGCCAGCAAAGAGCGGGGGGGAAGAGGCAGGTCTCCATCGTGACTCACCTTCAAACAAGGTCACTACCCATGAGCCTAGGCCTGGTGTGACCTGGAGGTGACCCTGAGAGAGAGGGAAGGCCCTCTCTCCACCCTAAAATCTCTTTCCCAACACTCCTCCTGGCTTCGATCCCCACTATGACAGTGAATTTCTTCAGATGCTGGAGACACTGTAAAGCTCAGGAGTTCCCCTCTAATAGCCAATATTTTTAGTTCATGTGCCAGCCACGGTTTTAAACGCTCTCCACAGATTAACTGATTTAATCCTCACCACAATCTATGACTTAGGTATCCTTATGCCCATTTTACCAGTGAGGAAAGCAAACTTAGATTAAGAAACATGCCCAAAGGTCACAACAGCTAGTGGGGCAGATCCAGGAACCTGATCTCACAGCCCCTCGTGTCCATCTCCACACCTTCACACACAAGGGACCCAGCCTAGGCAAGTGGTTTCAGAAACCATTTACCAAAGAGACCTAGACTTCTATGGTGGCCCCTTGGGAACTACTAAAAGAGGAAGAGAAGAGGGATAGCAGAGAAGAGGGTTCCTTCCCTTCCCCATCTTAACCAAAGTAACTTTTTTAAGCCCAACTCTCAACTACGAAGAGACAGTCCAAAGGATTGGAAGAAGAAGCTGGAAGACCAGAATCCAGCTGAAAGTCATCGAACTTGGGACCTTGGAAATCAAGCGTCACTTCTTTCTTCCCTAACCCTCTTGGGTCTGGAAAAAACATGATCATGGGTCCAGCAGATGGCTTGGGGAATCAAAACACGCATACGCACATGCACACGCGCGCGTGCGCGCGCGCACACACACACACACACACGTCAGCAATGCACCCAGATGGGATGGTCTGTGAGTGGTCTGTGGTCTCTGGTCAGCCACACCCCATACTCGGCATTCTGGGACATCTCCCTGGGAGCCTGGACCTGGGATCAAGTCTAGATTCTAAGTGGCCGTGTGGCCTGTGGCGGTCAGCCAGCACTCGGTGTGGCAGGTGCACCATCTGTAAGGCAAGTGTTATATGGGTGCTGGGGCCATGGTGCAAGCCCCAGCCCGCTCAGCCTTAGGGAAGAGCTCAGCTACATCTGTCTTCTTCCCTGATGCCAGCAAGCTCCTAAAGGGAAAGAACGGGGTGGGGGTAGGGTCTTTCCCATCGCTGAGTCCCTTGGGAGGAGCACAGCCTCTCAGGCACAGCCTCTCCTGTGCAAGTATATGTGGCTGGGGTACAGACAGCCACCTGCTGAAAATGACTCTGGGAAGGAGCCACACAGGGCCTGGCGCCAGGAGGACCTGGGCCAGGCAACAGAGATCTACTTCCAAGTGAAACAGACAGGGGACATCCTCAGCCTATGCTTCCTGTCCATTCTCACCAGCAACCGCTTCCACCCCCAAGAGGCCCCTCGACTATAAATGAGTCTGGGTAGACAGAAGGTCATGGCTATTACAGTGGAGCCTGTGTCTCTTCTCTCTCCCATGGAGACAACGGTGACCACGCGAGACAAAGCAGGACTTCTAAAGGCCTAGGGAGAGCAGGTCAGGACCACCTTCTCCCTTCCCAGCCCGCCCCATGCTGGGGGCATGGAAGACTCTAGAGCAGCACAGACGAAATCCCTGCTCCCATCCACATTTCAGCTCTTCTCCCCCTCCTGCTCTGCCGACACCTTCTAGAACCTCCACAGACCATCAGCCAGGAGCTCTTGACCAAGAGCCAAGTTCCTTTCCACTTTCCCACCTCAAACCCCCCACTCTGGGTAGGAGGCATTAGAACCTAGAGAGAGCAGGAAACATCTAGGGCTAGGTGGTGACTGCCCAGGGCGAAGATGGGGCACAGCCAGTGAATGGCCCCAACACACTGCTCCTAAAACACTTCCATTTCCATGTGACTCAGTTACTTCCTGGAGGGCTGAGGGTCTCCCACCCTCCACCACAGTCCCCCCCTGAGGATCAACACCCTGGCCTCAGGGCATCCGTGGACGGTGGCAAAGCAGCTGTGTTGCACAAGGACCAGAACACGTTTCATCTGAAGCAGAGGGATGCTCATTGAAAGACCCCCAGGGAAGGGGAACCCTGTCACCTCAACTTCTTCTCCAATCCCTGGCCAAGATCACTGCAATCTCATCTGACTAAAGCTAGTATAGGAGGGAGTTGGGGAGACCGAGGGTCTTGGGCCAGCCCCCATTTCCAGAGTGAAGCAGGTGCATCTGGCAGTAGAAGAGCCCAGATCCCTGTGATGCCAGCCCTTGCTAACCCCCAGGGTGAGCCTTGGCCCCACACTCCCCACACCTGCAGCACCCTCACAGCAACCTTACCTTCCCCCTCCAATGATGCCCGGGAAAGATGCTCAGGACACACCCCCCCGTCCACATGAAGGAGCCCGCTTTCTCAGCTTAATCTGCCTCCCCCATAACAAGGGCTCAAACGAGGTCCACCCCCCGCCCCCCATGAAATGGGCACCTTTCTCTAACCCCACACTGGCAATTACTCCCAATTACACGATGTGACAAGGCTCTGGGGCCGGAGCACTTAACTCGGGTCCTACATTATGCAACGTTTTTAATCCTCTTACTTAAGGTGGAAAACCGATATGGCACTCTTGAGTTCATGTGAATGGCTCGAAAAATAATTCTAAGAAATAAAAACATCGCCAACATCTCACCTTACAGACTCCCCGAAAGGATTAAAAGGATGCATAGTCTGAATTTTCAAATGCCCTCTCCTGAACTCTTCTGGAGTCTTTTCGAGGCAAAGGCTCCTCCAAGAGGGACCAAGTGGGGATTCCCTCAACAGGACAGCAGTTCCTGTGTTGCTTTGGTGACTTCCAGCAACTAGAATCCCAAGGTCCTCCAGCTTGCGTCCATAGGCCACAGCCGGGACTGCCTGAGCCCACTGCTCCCCCAGAGCACGCATGGTGGAAAAGCCAGGGCTCCCATCCATGCCAAACCATCCAGAGCCAAAGCCACATCCCTCCTTCATCCCTAAGACAGGTCCCACCTTACAAGACAAGAAGGATCCTCCACTATCCTTATGGACACACCCACAGGTCCAGAAGCCAAAGAGATAATCCCCACAAGGACAGAGATTGCTAGAGCAGCTCAGGCCTTGACAAGGTATGGAGGATATTGTATCCCCCACCAAAGGTCCTTAGCACATAGAGGTTCCCCGTTTTCTCCCTGATGAACTCAGCTACCCATCCTTGCCAGCTTGCCGTAACACAGTGAACTCACCTAAGGCCGCTGGACACTCCAGATGCCACCCAGCAATAAGAGAGCAGGTGGGCAAGCAACAGGCCCTGCCTTCTGATACCCATACCCCAGCCCAGGGCCTGGCCTTTGGATGGGAGGGAGCAGCCCGACACTAGCAGGTACAATTACAGTGGCTGGGCCCATTAAACCTTGGAAATAAAGAGCTGGCCTGGTAATTACCCCTAATCCCCTTCGAGCCTTTGTCTGCTAGCTGCACTGCCATAAGCCTAATGGTGTGAGATAAGTAGCCAGACTCCCCAGCCCTCCCCAGAACAGCCTCAGGCACGTCTAGGGTGGGGGGCATTCACTCAAGCCCACCAGGATGCCATTTCTAAAAGGTTCTTTTGACAGGACCCTCCACAAAGAGGCAGATCCCTGTGGCCCCCACAGGACAGTGAGGCCCCTGGGGCTACAAGATGGCGGCAGCTGGGGCAGCAAAAGAGGAGGGGAAAGGCTGTAGATCCTGGAGGGAACTATTGTTTGGCCAGGAGGTTTGAGCAAGGAAGAGCCAATCAACCGTTGGCCACCTGGATCTAATATCCATTTCCATAACCGCATTCTGGTCACCGTCACACAGAATTCCTGCCCGCGAGGAACTGCACACAGGACATACCTAGTGCTACAGAGTGATTTGCCAGTCAAGTATCTAGCCCTCAAAACTGATGAACAAATGCCTGCCTATTACAAAGGACACAGAAGATTCCACTCACAGTGGCCAGCCCCTCTGCTCTTTACAATAACCCTAAGAAGTAGAGGGGGAACCTATGACCGAGACAGCATGGCCTTTGTCCTCTGGATCCTGTGACCCTACTAGGCACATGCATCCTGAGGGGCAGAGTCACAAAAAGGAAAGCCCCCAGGGTCCACTTCAGCAAAAGTCAAGTCCTACCTGCGTACATTCTCCTTTTCCTGAAATCACAGCCCCCTCCACCCCACCCCAGCCTATCTGTTCTTCTCTCTTTTCGAAAGACATGTGTCCTTGCCCATTTAAAGAGAGGAGGTTCCTGGGGACTGTTGCCCAATTTTCCTATTTCTCTACACAAGTCAGAAATTCTAAGTTTTATTTTATTTTTTTTTTTTTAAAGATTTTATTTATTTATTTGACAGAGAGAAATTACAAGTACACTGAGAGGCAGGCAGAGAGAGAGAGAAGGAAGCAGGCTCCCTGCTGAGCAGAGAGCCCGATGCGGGACTCGATCCCAGGACCCTGAGATCATGACCTGAGCCGAAGGCAGCGGCTTAACCCACTGAGCCACCCAGGCGCCCAGAAATTCTAAGTTTTAGTTAAAATATCCCAACTTTCAAAGATCAGCAATGAATTTTAGTAATTTAAAACACAGGATGAACCAAACAAAGATGACGGCAGGCACACGCGCGCGCACGCACACACACACACACACACACACACACCCTTTGCAAGCTCAGCCATCCTGGATTTGCCTGCCTCGGAGCCCCCTTAGCCCACCTCAAATCAAGCTCTGAGAGCAAGAACCTCATCACATTCATCTCGATAGCCCAGCACATAACACCTATCCATCAAATATTGGAAAGATGATTGCAAGAATTAATGGCAAAGGAACAGAGGGCAGGAAGGTTAAGTCACCTACTCAAGGCACCCCAACTGGCAAGGACAAAGCAAAGATGGGCAGCCAATCCCAGGCTCCTGGCTACCAGGACCTGCCATGAGTACATGTTGCTTCCATCAGTCCCAGTCAACCACATTAAGGAATAAAAACAACCCTTCTCTCCTTCTGTAATTATTCTCTATATCTGAAGTGTAAATTGCACTGTTTCAAGTTAAATTTGGTAAAACAGTCCCCAACCTTCCCGAGAGAGGACAGCTGGTCTACAGACCCCTTCCAGGCATGAGACTTGGGGATGCCAAGTCCACGGGCTGGGTGCAAAGGTGTCCAGACCTCAGCAACTCACAACACAAGAAGAACGGCCCCTCTCAGAACCTAGAAGGCCTCTCGTGTCCAGTCTTCCAAATTCTGTAACCACCAGTAGCAAATGTAAATGGCGTCTGTAAGCAGTAGATTCCTGACCTGGAGCTCTTGCCCCCAGGGGCCAAATATCCAGCTTGACATGGCAATGGACCCACGAGGCCAAAGCACGAAGAGCCAGATTTCCAGGGGAACAGAGCAGCTCGAATGCTGCCCGAATCCATTTTCTACTGGCACATAATGACATTACAAAGCCACAAAAGAAGTTGCCTGCTCGAACTGTGATCTCATGTCAAGGCTCAGACAGGAAAGGACCAAGCTCTTCCTGTCTTATGTGGTTGTTGGCATCATTCGGTTACATGCTGCCTGCTTAAATGGGGGTTGTTTGCCGGCTTTCAGACAGAAGCCATTCCCAGTTCCTAGCTGGCTGTTGGCTGGAGACTGCCCACAGGTCCTTGCCATGTGGGCCTCCCACATAGCTTCAGCAAAACCAGCCACGGAGAGAGCCTTCTGTAAAGCTGATGTTCACAATCTCAGGTAAGGCATCAGGGGAGCAATACCCCATCACCTCTGCCACCTTCCATCAGTGGGACAGATGTCACAGGTCCTGATCACATTCCAGACAGGAGGGCACTGCAAAAGGGCATGAGTACCAGGAGGAAAGGGTAACTGGGGGTCGACATATAGTGTCCCCTACAATGCCTCACACAAAGAATTTTTTATTTGCATCACTTAGAATGATTTATTACACAAATCTGAAATGACTAAGAAAAAGGCAAAGAAAGAAAACAATAGCAGGTGAGAGATGTCAACACTGTTCTGGAAGCTAGCAAGTCAACGGATGAGAGATGCGGACTTAGGCTCCAGCATTCGGCAGTCTGCTAAGCTTGCCCTGGGCCAGCCTTCAAGGAGTGAGCTTCTATGTTCCAGAAGCTCAGGAGTTGAAGAAATTAGAGGTAACTGTACCTCTGGAAGCAGAGATGCAGCTGGAATAGAAAACAGATAGACTGAGTAGAGTCTTCAAAAGAAGCAGAAGAGACCTCTACCCCTAGATGCTTTCCCTAATCCCCATCATCCGCATTATTCTTTCTCTCCCAAACTTTCTGAAGACAGTAGGTCTATCCTCTGATTTCAGGGACGATAAAGCAAAACGTGCAAGTAGTAGGGTGCCATTCTGTGAAAACTGATACACTGAATAGCAAAATCGCCTGTCCCCTTTCCTTTCTTACCTCCCTGAATTACATGTGTGGTGGTAGAACATTCTTCCCTGAAACTAACCAGCCCTTGGAAACACTCCTCAAGATACCATTATTTGAGGATCCCCAGCTGGCTCCCATCCAATCACACTAAGGAGAAGCCCATTTGTCAACAAGTCCCCTTCCCCATATCCAGAGGACTTCCAACCAGCACATTGGTGCCTCCTCCCATTAAGTATAAACCAAGAATCACTAAGCATTGATAAGGGCCTCCAACACACACACACATACACACACACACAACACGACTACAACCAAGAAGACACAAAAGTAATCCAGAGCAAAGACACTAGAAAGAAGAAAAAATCCAGACAAAACTAGTTAATACCTTCAGCAAAATAAGACGAAATAGGAACTAAAAACTGTAAAGGACAAAGAAAAGAGCTCTAAGAAATCGAAAACTGGAAACCAAGGCTAAAAAATCCAGTAGAAGTTTATAAGATAAAGTGGAAAACACAGTCTAGAACAGCAGTTCCAAAAGTGTGGTCCTCAGACACCTAAGGGCTCCTGAAACCCTTTCAGCAAGTCCATGGAACCAGAATTGTTTTTATGAGAACACTAAGCCACTACTGGCCTTTTCCACGGTGTTGACATCTACACTGACGGCGCGGGAGCGACTGTGGGCACTGCTCCTGATGCTGTCACACAAATCAAGGCCGTGGCATTGAAGTGTACTAGGAATCACTGGGGTCTTCGCCACGAGGCACCCACGGTAAAAATAAAGGCCAAGAAGTCTTCTCTCGAAAATGAAGAAGGCAGCCTTGCAGCACAAGGAAAACAAATGCTCACACTTGTTACTAACAAACCAAATTCTAGCTCTCAGGAAAAATCAGAATTTTAGCTCATTTATCTACTGTCCCAAGCCTGAGAACATACTTTTGGATTCAGAGCAGCAGTGATATTTACCTATCTAATTGTTTGGTGAAATATAAAGAAACATATCAACACTGAACAGATTTGTGTAACCCCATGAACCAATATTTGCCTTAAGACCAAGCAATGATGTTACAAAATCAGGCAGAGGTAAAATCCCCTCAAAGCACAAGAGAGACCAATGGCTTTTAATCTAACAGAGAACAAAAAGTTCACTGATCAAGTTTCAGATTCCATGCTGAAACTGATCATTACGAATTTACCATTGTAGAGTTCTGGTATAACATCAAAGCCGAGAACCCACGACTATATAAAAGGGCAGTAAAAATACTCTTCCTTTTTCCAACTACACATCTGAAGCGAACTAGACTTTCTTCATGGACTTCAAGCAAAAGCGCATCACCACAGATCACGGGCAGAAACAGGTGAGAATATAGCTAGCTCTATGAAAGCACATGTTACACAGAGTGGCAAAAATATACAACACAGTCACATTTTTCACTGAGGTTTTGCTTTGAAAAAATACATATTCACTTCCGTAAGTTCTGTTCTATATGTTCGCAAGGAGCAGGTTTATTATTATTTTCATGACTTACTCTTTAAATGTCTGTTGTAATTTCTTTATTATTATTATTATTATTATTTTGACAGAGAGAGATCACAAGTAGGCAGAGAGGCAGGCAGAGAGAGAGGAGGAAGCAGGCTCCCCGCCGAGCAGAAAGCCCTATGCGGGACTCAATCCCAGGACCCCAAGATCATAACCCGAGCCAAAGGCAGCGGCCCAACCCACTGAGCCACCCATGGCAAATGATAACTTGCATTAACAAAGGGTTTCTGGGATGCTCAGTGATCTTTAAGAGTGTGAACAAACCTGAAGCTAAAAAGGGACCTGAGACCCAAAGGTTTGGGAACTGCTGCACTAGAAAAAAAAAAAAAGCAGCAGAAAATAAGGAAATTAGGAGAAAAGGCTAATTAGAGAATCAGTTTGGGAAGCTCAACCAAAAAAAAGTGGGGGGGAAATGAATGAAGAATGGAAATTTTTATCAAATTCATAATGTAAGGCAAATCCCTAGAGTTGAATGGAGGTATCAACCAAAAGCAATGCACTTATTGACTCATATTAAGCAACGGAAATGTGACATTTCGGTACCCTGGTGATAAAGAGACAATCCTCAAAGCTTCTGGGTGAGGGGGGAGGAGGGTGGAAGTGGGGAGTATGTGCAAACAGTCACATTCTGAGGACTGGGACACAAAATAGCGCCTGACCGGTCAGATAATGGAAAACTTTCTATGGGAAAAGTGATTTTTCCAAGTTTCTAAGGGAAAGCAATTTCAACCTAGGCTTTGATATTTGGCCCAAATATTAATCAAGTATAAAAGTCAAACAAAGATACTTTCATTCATGCAGTATGTCAGAATCTTTGCATCCCATCTACCCTTTCTCAGGAAGGTTCTGGAAGGCAAGCTCCTTGAAGGTGAGACTAATCACAGAGAGAGCAAGGCATGGAACTCAGGACAGAGGTGATCCTGCAGGACAATGGCGAAGGGGGAACTCAGTGAAGCGGCAGCACCAGGAAAGCCTAGTATCCAGCCTGAGGGGTTGGGGGGGTGCTGTGGAGAAACAGAACAAATATTACCTGATGTCTCTGAACACGTTCAGGAAATATTTCCAGTTTAGTCAGAGATCTAGAGGATAAATAGTAATAGAAAACCAGGCCAACTGAAAAGCATGTTGGTTGCTATGTACCTAATTCCAGGGAAAACAAAAAGTCTATTAGAAAAAAAGGCAATCACAGGACACTATGTGGATGGTGACTGACATCACTATGGGTGTTGACACACTTAGAACCCGGGGGCTGCCGTGCTCTGGCAAGGCTGGCAGAGACTGGGGAAGTTAGGTTAGTCTTACCTGTTTCAGCTGCAAGAGAAGTGGGGCACCTGAGTGGCCCAATGGGTTAAGCATCTGCCTTTGGCTCAGGTCATGATCTCAGGGTCCTGGGATCAAGCCCCACGCCGGGCTCCTTGCACAGTGGAGAGTCTGCTTCTCCCTCTGCCTCTTTCCCCACCCCCCACACTGCACGCACTCTCTCTCTCTCTCTCTCTCTCTCAAATAAATAAAATCTTAAAAAATAAACAAATAAATGACAAAAGAAGTGATCTAGGAAACCCAAACCCCCCATCTCTCACAACCCAAATTCAAAAAATACTAAATAACACTGAAAAATCAAGGAAGAGGTAGTGTAAGCATATCACTTAGGAATACGGTAAATACCAAAACAAACCAAGAATGAAAACCAGTTACCCCTGGGAAGTGGAAACCACAGGTGAGAGGCAAGGGGCAAGTGGGCTGCTGCTTTTCATTACAAGCTTATTACTGCTTGGCTATGAATATGTATTCCTTTGGCAAAAATAAAAGTTAAATTAAAAACTACCCGGGCACCAGAAGAGCCAAACTCCCCTCCTCACAGTCTCAGCCTGTAATAAACATTCCTTGAATTTTTACTTGCCTCTACCTCTTAACCATGGGCCCAGTTCTGAGTGGCCAGCCTGGCATCACCGGGGCGGAGGGGCGGGGGTGGGTAGAAGCACAGGAAGTTCGGGTCCCTCTATCCAAACGTGACACCTGCCTCTCCCATGGCAGAGACTGAAGCTATCCCAACAAACGTGGTCATTGCCATCACTCCTCCTGGACCCTCGTACGGAGCCTGGCTCATGAGCCCTGTGTCCCCCACAGTGCCAACCACCGTCATTGCCCTCCTTTTCCCAGATGAGGGTGGTACTCAGGCAGGCAGAGGCAGGGCTTACCCTCCCGGGCCCCTCGGCTGCAGAGCTGGGATGGGAATCCAGGTGCTCAGTGAGTCTCTCCAACCCGTACTGCTCTTCCAAGCTGGCTGGAGCCCCCTTTCCCTGTGGCTTCCACAGCCTCAGTCCCCAAACCTCGGAGGGTCACCTGCTCCCCTTAGGAGACCTGTACACACCTGCCTGTCATCCCAGATACCCTCGATAATTCACATATATTCAAGCAAGAAAGCTGCCACGTGCCCCAGAGCATCACTGTGGCAGGAAAAGAGGCAGGACAAGCGTTAGTACAGCTCACCTGAGAGAGGAGGAAGCTTAGACCAGGGAGAAGAAGTGGACAGTCTCAAGTCACACAACAGACAACATGGTGGCCTGACTTACCTTCGGGCATCCCTTTGGCTCGACTCGGAGGAGGCCCCTTCCGTGTCCTCGTTCAACCTCTGGAATTGGTCTATTTATAAGAATAAAGACCATTCGTGGGTTTCCAAAGTCCAGCTTTGAGCTTACTCCTCAGGGACAAGAGTCACAGGTGAACACCAACAGACACTGTGACACGTGGTGCCTGGCTCCTGTCGAGAGGAGGACACGGGGGGGCAGAGGGGGTTGGCTGCAGGTCCGGGTGCCAAGACCCTCAGGCTTGGGAAGTCTGCTCCTGGGAAGCCCAAGAGGACGAAGACATACATAGAGGTCGAAGTGACCCACAGGCTTTAGGGAAAATACTTGGCTTCCCAGAGAAGTCCAGAGCTCTTCCTAAGGACCCAAGTGGAGCCAGAGTAGGGATAACATTCCCGTGGCAAGTAGTACATCATTTCTCCTCCAAGCTCCCACACAGGGTGGCCCAGCTGGACACAAACCAAGGGTTCCCCCAACATTTGCTAGAGACACCCTGAGAACCCTTCCCGATGCTGAGGACAGGTCACTTACAGGACTGGGCACGAAGTGGACACTGGCGGATGCCTGCCGAATGAGCGTGTAAACCCACAATGCTCCAGGCGGCTGCAAGCAGGCTCCGCCCACCTTGTAAGAGGTTTTAGCTTCTTTCTTAAAAAGACAAGGACATGGTTCCATGGACACCCAGGCTCGCCCAGTGAGTCTTCTTCACTCCTTCAAAGGTGTCCATGGTCCGTTCTCAGACCCAGGGAAGTTCTAGAAAGAGCTCCCCCATCCCTCACCAGAGCCCACATGCTTATCTCTCTAGCGCATCATTTCCCAAGCGTGGCCACCCCATCAACAGCCGCAGCATCACCCAGGAACTTGTTAAAAATGTGAATTTCCAGCACCGAGCCGAGACCTAACACATCAGAAATTCTGATGGTGGCTGGGACCTGGAAATCCATTTTTAATATGCTCTGCAGGCGATTCAGAACCAAGATGGTTTACAACCATGGTTCTGGGTATAAACCCGCCCACAGACTCTGTATAAAGCAGGCTTCCTCCTCTGAATCAGAAACAAAATAGCTGATGTCAGAGATTACTCGTTGTTAGGATTCTATCCAATTCCTCCAAAATCATTTATTCAGGACCTATTCAATATCTGTCTACATATACCTGTAGATACACACGTATATAATATTAAAGAGACACAGAAATAAGTTCATGAACGAATGCACATGGATTTTTCACAAAGCTGTGAGTATGTGTTTTTGCCAGCATCTCCCTAAGCTCCTTTATACTCCCTGCGCCTGGGACCCAGTTAGCTCTCCCTGGAACATGGGCCCATCTCTACGGATCTGCACAGGGCTGTTCTGCCCACTTGAGGGGACCCGGGGGTTCAGCTAGCCACCATCCCTCCCTGCCTGCCCAGTCTGTCCCAGATGATCAGCTTCAAGATGCTCACGGCTCAGGCTGCCTCCCAATCCAGGATGAGGCACCGTGTTTTCCTGGTCCCAGGTCACCAGTGAATCGGTGATGGCCCCAAGGGACCTGAAGGACAAGGAGACACAGCCCGTGTGTCTGCAGGGTCCCCTTAGGAACGTGCCACAGGCCAGCCCAGCTGGAGACCTGGCCCTGCAACGTGGACCCCTCTGAAAGCCTCATGAAAGCATTCCAGGGTGTAATAAACCCGTCAGGCCCTGGCTAATTTATATCGAAGCGGATGCTTTCCCATTTTTCAGAATGTAAATGTTTAGATTGCAGCATTCCCCTGCCTCGGGATCCGGGGTCCTGGCACGTAAGTGGCGCCATCAGCCTGCTTGCCCTCGGGATCCTTAGATGGAAGAGCCCCAATGCCAGGCTCCCTGACTGGGAAGAGCTTCCTGCCCTCCAGTGGCCCCTGTGCAAATCCCACCCAAGGGAAGCCCTCACTCTGAGTCACTCTCACTTTTCTACACTAGGGGAGGGGGAGTGGCCCTTCTGAAGCCAGGATCTCAGAGCCAACAGCCACTCCTACAAGCTAGGTAATTCAAGATAGCATTCCTCATATTTCTTTCCAGAATGTTCCTCATTTGCTCTGGTCTCAAATACATTTTATTAGAATCTGCAATGCATAAACAGGCAAGAGAAGTAGATTAGTGAGAATAAATAAAATGCAACAATCCAAGAAAACAGTCCAGTTCAGCTGAATGAGCCCAAGCATACCACTGCCCGCTCTGTCCAGAGAGGCTTGCACTAACCCATGAGACCCCACTAGCTAACACCTGGGGGGTCCACCAGCCTGGGCAGTCCCCAGGAAAGAGAAGCTCCCCACCAAGGGAGCCATGAGCCCAGGGGATCACTAACATCTCCTTGGTTTCCAGACACTGGACAAGAGAACTTCAGGTGATAGCCCCGTGATAATCCACCCAAGGACGTCAATTCTTTCAACCAAAACAAAGCCATCATTTCAGCACCATGTTCCACAAACGGGTGTCAGTTCATATGTGAGTCATACAGGCCACTCCATCTTTCAGTTTCCTCATGGGCAACGTGAAGCTGACAAGGCCTGACCCTCCCCACCTGCCAAGAATGATGTGAGGAATCCAGAAATGCTACAGGGGAAGGCTTAAGAGTCATAGGAGGAAATCTGCTTCACTCACCCAAGAAGGCAGCAGAAAGCTGTGCCTCAGAGCACTGGCCTGATTGTGAGTCACAGTGCCCAGTTCCTGTCCACCCTCTCCTGGCTGTGTGTCCTTGAGCAAGTCACCTCACCTCACTGAGCCCCAGCGTCTTCCCAGTAAGATGAAGAGGATCTCCATCAATCTCCTAGGTCGTTACTAATACTCCACACGTACTCACTCTCCTAACGTATTCTCCACACATATTCACTCTCCTAATCCAAGGATAACCAGGTGAGATCACCTGAGTAGACTGTGTACCTGGCTGAACGATCCATTCCCTTGAGGGCACACTAGCTGGATGATGGAAAATGGTACTCGGGCACCATTTTGAGAATGAATTACAACATGAGCGGAAGGCAGACATGAACTAGACCTGTTCCTACACAAAAGCAACAGACTCTGAAACCCTTCCAGAGAGCCAGGGCTCTGCCTGGGGTCCTCAGTTCAAGCCAACACTGCTCCCTTTACCAAGAGTACTAGCAGAGGGTGACTGGTAGAATCACTGACCTGACTCACCCAACCATGGTACCCCACGCTTGTCCTCAGGACCCATGGCAAAGAGAGGAGTAAAGCCCACCAGAGGCTCTCCCTGCACAGTCAAGTCACTTGACCTGCCCTAAGTCAGCGGAGGACAAGGTCTTCTTGCAAATGCTCAAAAGTGAGCCCAACTTCCATGCCAGCTTTGTCCTAGGTCTGAAGCTCACCGGCAGTCCACAGCTCCACAGCACTCCTTCAAGAAACCCAACCCAGGGTCTCCTTCAGCTGTGAAGGCTGGCCATGGCCCCAAGGGCCTTCATCCTGTCTCAGGTCTCTGCACACCAAGCCTTGTCCAGCTTCTCTTTCTGGTCTTGGCCAAGGGGACAAAGCCGTGAGGATGAGCAAGGACCCCTTGGCCCCCAGTCCAATCATTTGCAGACGGTGTGTGTTTCCTTCCTTGGCTTGCCTATGATCACCTCAACACTTGCTGGCCAATCCCTACCACAAACCAGAAGTTCTCCCTGCTCTACCATTGGGCAGCCTTGCTAGAGGTTCTATTCCATTAACTTCCATCCTGATAATTAGAAGCAGCTCTCTTCCATGCCCCTGCAGGATTTAACAAGCCACATAACGTCACATTTCCCACTGAGGCAGCTTAAACCCACCTTTCACTCTGGGGACACCGCCGTTCCATCCTGCCCCTGGATACCAAGCAGCCCAGTGGCCACGTCCTGCCAACAGCCAGCACTTCCCCTTTCCAGCGGTCTAGCCTCCGAGCCGGGCCAGGAGCTCGGGCCTCCACAGGGGTCTCCAACAAACCCCTTGGTAGAAAGCAGAATAGAATCCTCTTCAGACCCACGTCCACATTATGGGTAATAAAGGCCTTTATGTGCCTATAAAGCAAAATTCCTGCAAAGCCTTTCCATCTAGATGTGCCACGTGCAGTAAAGTGGCTGCTGCTTGAACGTGGCCTTTACACATGCCAGGGTGTAGCCCACCCCACCCCCCGCAACCAGGTGATACCATACCCACCTGACCTGCACATGCGTGGGGATCCAAATCCCACTGCCGACACCTGCCAGCTGAGTACGATGGGCCAGTGACTGCATCTCACTGAGCCTCATCTGCCCCCACTGGAGCATGGGATAGCAAGAACCCCTAATTCAATGACTGATATAAAAATCCCACTTGCGTTTTATCCATTCATTGAATCATGGACCAGATACCTACTGAGGCTCTACTCCGTGCCAGGCCAGGTCTGGGCTCAGGAGATAAAACACTGAGTGACAAGATCCATGCCCTCATGGCTTCCATCCTAGTGGCAAGGAGCCAAAGAAGGAGCTTCCATTTCCACTAATGCAGAGTGCCAGGGATGCAATGAGGTGGGGAGCCATGGAGGTGTGGGGGGTACGAACACAGACCGAGGATTAGAATCAGACCCGTTCACGTACGTGATCCCCACAGAGCTAGAAAACACACCCACTGCAGTATTGCACAACGTTAATATCTGAAGAATTCTCTACTGTTATCAGTTGCGGCATGTAATATGCTATTATCCCACATCACAGCACCCTGCGCTCACTGACCCCACAGCTCGGGCAGCCTCATGGAATCCTCTGGATCCTCTGGGGCTTTTGCTGCTGCCACATCATTATCAGGGGTGACATCTGAGAGCGTAGGCCAGAGGCAGATTTTAACCCTCCCACCAAGCCCTCCCCCACTTCCTCAGAGGGAGTCCGGGTGACCCCCACTAAGGACCAGGACCTCGTCTAGCCTACCCAGGGAACCAGCACACAGCAGATGTCCTGAATGGCTGAAACACCGCCACCCCACATGTGGAGGCGCAGGGAAGGAAATCCACATTGTTCATAGGAACGGTAACAGACAACTGAGACAAGAGACTCCTGCATGCATGCCTTTCCTTTTCCATCTCTGCCGAGACTGTGTCACTCAGCCTCAATAACCAGCTCGGACAGTCCTTCAGCCCACCACTCCCCAACAACGGGGGTGATGCGCCAGCCCCACCAACCGCCTCTTGGCAGCTGAGGCAACAGTGATAGAGAGAGATCACTCTGAGTTCAACTGGTGTGCAGGCTGTCCTCAGGGAGAAGCCAGACCTGTCCACATGCCCCCTCCTGCAGGCCAGACCGGTCTGCCTGGTGCAGGGTGTGGGACTGGCCTCCTACTGTGTGCCCGGCCCTGGGCCAAGCAGCTCAGCTGGCAGGGGGACAGAGCAGCGCCAGCCCTGCCATCAGACGGCAGATGACGACCCGTGCCTTCTTTCTGCACATGTCCTCCATCCGTGAGAAGTCGCGCACAGCAATGGTTTACAGCAAGCCCACAGCGAGAGAGCAAGAGCGAGGTCGGTGGAAGAGCAGGCAGCGTCAGGAGCAGGGGAGGCCAGACTGCAGGGGGCAGGAGTACACCCGGGGGAACGGTTAAGGAGAGGGAGACCCTGGAGCCCTGACCCAGGAAGGCTCCCCACTACATACTGTGAACCTTTCAAATAAAGTGGCCAGGTATGTTCCCACCCAAAAATGGGTTTGTTTGAGACTGGGAAAGAAATGTAATCCAGCACAAGGAATGTAGAGCAAAGCCGCAGGCAAGGCTGGAGAAGAGAGGAGAGGTGCGCTCCGCTACGGAGGAAAGGGGGGATGTCAGGACCGTTACCAACACCAAGGTCACTGGAGCACACTGGCTAAGATGTGACTGCCTCTCACAGGCTGGGCTGTTGCTGGGGACCTGCTAGGGAAGCCCTTCTTCCTCCTGCTGGGGTAGTAAGGTAGTATCCGTGCAACAGATGATGAGCGGAGGGCGTGAGGGCTCCTGTCGCCCCACCTCCTGGCTCCATTTCCGCGAGGCTGCCCTTCGTCCATTCTTACAATACCGACAACCTGCTGTCCAGGGGTGCCTCTCCCCGCTCCTGCCCGAGGGTCCCTCAGAAACATAGAGCCAGCTCTATGACTGCAAGGGGGACCCCAAGCCCTTTGAGGACAATGGGGTGGCTGCCTCCTTCAGAAAAGCCCACCAGGACAGAGGAGTGTGGAGACTGTAAAGGGCAGGGACCACCGCAGGGCAGGGGGAGCCCATACTGCCCGGCCGGTCACAGGGCACACAGAAGCAGAGTTTTCCCACCCAGCGCAGTTCAGCTACCCTTCCTCTCCCATCTCCGGTGCTCAGGGCACTTGACAAAGCAGCTCAGCCTCTCCTTTGAGGGAGGTCAGGCCATGGGCACCCGTTCCATGGCTGGCACCCCCAGACCACACCCTGCTCATCACCTTGGACCCTAACAGTTCGACTGAGCCCCTTGGCAGCTACCTCACATCACATCTGTCCCAGACTCCAGTCCACAAGGGCCTCCCAGGGAATCTCTGACAGGGCCATGGAAAGTCAAATGCTTCTACCTCTCTCTGGAATGGTCAGGTGTGGGAATTCACACCACCTCTGCTCACACACCCCGGGGATGGCAAGTGGCCCTCAGGGGGCTGAGTCCCTAGAAGGCCACTCTGACAGACACCAAGTTCCTCCTTAGTGAGCTGACATCTGTCCATCCCAATTTACCATGGGACAGCCTGGGTCCTGTCCCCCAAGGACACACCATCAAACGGGCGCCTCTCCTAGCAGACAGCCCTTCAGCCACGGGAAGATGCCCTATTCCTCACCATCAATCATCACTGCCAGGAGAGAGGCCACGTGCCAGGCATCAAGTGAGTAGGCCAGGAGCAGAGCCCTGCCCGGCTGCCTGCTGGGGAAGAAAGCGAGCCAGAAGGTGACTCAGGTCAGAGAAAAGTGCTCCACGAGGGTGAGTGGAGAACAGGGCAGCACAGGAAAGAGGCCACCAGCTCTGCGGTGTAAAGGAGGCTCCGCACGGAGGCTGTGCACAGGGTGTTCCCGGAGTCGCCAGAGTCTCTCAGTGTCTGGGGAAGAACATTCAGGCACAGACAAGCCCAGGGACCCAGCAAGGCCCAGAGCTGGTAGGTTCTGGGACAGACAAAGACCCACACCAGGCCAAGACAGGCAGGGGAGCCTCTTTCCGTATTCCCACCCACACCAAGGCACCTGCCACAAGTTCCTAGCCCTGCCTCCAGGACGCCCGGCTGCTCCCAGTCTCCTGATCAGCAAGGGAGCCTCTGGGGCTAGAGAACCTGCAAAGCCGTCCCGGGGGGTGCCCAGCTTTCCCCCATTCGTTCATTCATCCATCCCCTCATTACTCTCTCAGACACACAGACTCCCTCTCTGTCTCTCTCACCTTCTAGAATGGTCAAAGGGCTCTACCTTGCAGCCTGGGAGGCTTCTCCAGCTAGTCATGCCCTGAGTCCTCGCTGCACTCAGGAGCCAAGTAAACGGAGATGGTGTGCTGAGGGATGGCACCTCCCGCCCCCGGTAACTCTCCTCCTCTCTATAGAAGCCATGTAACCTTCTCTGCATCTTGCATGTAGGGCCTGGGGCGGAGAGAAGATGGGACACTGCGGTTCCTGCCCTTGGAGCCCTCAGTCTTCTGCCAGATTCTGCCACGGGTCCGCCACCAACCATCCCCTCCCAGAACTCACTTATGCAACAAATACTTATTAAGCTCCCACACCATGGTCAGCACTGAACAAGGACACTGAAAAGGCTCCATCCTTAGGTCACCACGGTAAATCCCTGTGCCCTCACCCTCCAGTCTGTGTACTACTCATCTGGTATGTTATAAGGGTCCCATATTGGGCCAGCGCTGTTGAACACACTGGCTAAGTATGAACCTGACAGTTCATACTGTCCATGAAGGTCCATGAAGCTGACCTTCTCAGGGAGCAGAAAGAGAATAAATAAGTAAACAAACCGGTTAAGTGCTGTAAAGATAAATATGGTAAGGTCATTAAGTGACAGAGGAGGTAGGGCAGGGGGGAACTCAGGGAAAAAGCGCTCTGAGAGGTGACATTTAAGCTGAGACCTGAATGAGAGGGAGGTGTCCCGTGCAAAAATCTGGGGAAATCATTACTCCAAGCAGATGAAACAGGAAGTGCAAAGGGCCTGAGGTGGGAGACACAGCGGCATGTTCAAATAACAGAAAGCCAATGTCCTTCGTGCTTAATGACCAAGAAGGTGATGCAAAAAAAGCCTTCTGCTACTTTCATAAGCTCTTAGGCTCTAATTCTAGGCTGGACACAGGGTTTTGTCTCCCTATCTTCCCCCTTCTTGTGCCGTCAGGACAGGCTAGGTATGCTGCAGTTACAAACAACCCAAAGTCTCAGTGACTTGAACCCACACAGGGGCCCTCCTCCTTTACACTACATACGCACCATGGACCAGATGGCATCACTACCTTGCCTCAACTTCCCTCTGGGGCCTAAGCAGACAGATCGGCCACTCTCTGGAATTCTGAGCCAGAGGGAAAGAGAAAGGAAGGCTCGTCACATGCTGGGTTTTTATAGAGCCACGTGTAACATCAAGGGAACAGAGAAGTCCAGTCCTACTGGACTGGGAGAAGAACTGGAAACCATCGGCGCCATCCCTGCCTGACACACGGCAGCCAATGTTTTCAATGCACGCAAGACCCAGCTGGGTAATGGGAGAGTAAGCGAGGGCCAACACCAGGCCTCTCTTCTTCCGCTCTGCAGTGAACCTTTCCTCTGACTAAGCCTTCTGCTGTGATACAAGCACAATCATGAATACCCCACCTAAGAGGCCCTGCACACGCCAGACCCGTTCCTCCCACCTCTGTCCCTTACCCAGACGGACCTCCGAATGCATCATGCAAATCCCTTCCTGAGGCAGCAGGGCGTTGAAGGAGCAGCCTGGACCTCCACAAGGGTCTTGTTTCTCCCATCCTTCCCAAAAGACTCCGGATTTGCTCCCGTTGCTCTTCGCGCCCCCTCCACGGGCCACCAAGGAGACGACCTCAACTTCTGATGCAACCATGGCTCCTCTGGGTGAGGCCAAGAAGCTTCCAAAACCATAAAGATGTCCAAACATTGGCCCAGCTCCCTCCAAACAGACATAAACCGCCTCGCGCACATCCGGGCCCACCACGCACCACACCCCCTCCTCCGGGCCTCAGGCACCATCTGGCACCTCCGCCCTCGGGCAGCCCATGGTGGTGTGGTTAGGGGGAGCGGGCACAGGGGAGAGGAGGGACTGGGCCACATCCGACCCCAGCACCTCCACTGCCCGAGGCGTAGGGTGCCTTTGATGGGGCCTATCCCCACCCTTGACAGAGCGGTGACAGCTCGCACGCTCGATTCAGTGCCAGGCCGCCCCAAATCTAGTTATTTTTAGTCTGTTTGTTTACCCCATCTCAAGCTAACTCTGTCACCACTTGTTATCATAACAGAGAGCACCTGGATGTGTCTCGGAAAAGCAACAAATAAGCCTTGGAGAGGCTTATTCTGGCAATTGCCAGAAACACCAACTGCATTTCCAGCCTGATGCCCCCATTGCAACAAAGCAGATTCCTTTCTTCCCTTCACGTGGGAAGCCTAATCCACGTAAGCCGGCCGGCAATGGCTGCCTGGCCGCCCGAGACATTCCTTCCTCCTCATCACCCCCATGCCTGGGGACATCAGCCCAGCATGGGGCTGAGAGCAGGTCCTGAGGATGGTCAATGATGTCCCTCCCCGCAATGAGACAGCCTCAGGCCAACCCATCCACCGAGAGCCAGAACCCCCAGGGATCCTCGCAGTGTGGGGACAAGTAAAGCCAGGGACATGGTCATCCAGGCAGACAGGCCAGAGGGGCATGAACACAATCACTCAGACCATGTCCCGTGAGCCCCATCCTTCCACGGGCAACACACACTGCAGGACGCCAGCCCTCTGCTACCGTGGCCGCACACCAGGCCCCAGAGGGGCTGGGAGTGGGTGCTCTAACCAACCCCCTGGAGCTCTCAATCCCAAGCTTCTACACGGTTCTCTCACCATCAGCACAGCAGCTCAAGAGCATCGACTTGCCTGGGACATCATCTGAGGAGCAGGAGAACCAGACCACACCATCTCCATCTTGCTCGGTCTTGCTCTCATCCCCACTTGGAAAGAACCAAGGGTGACAGACAGCCCGTTGGGAATGCCTTTCCACCTGGATTTTATCCAAAGTCGTGGCCTAGGTCCAACTCCAGGCAGCACATCCCTGAGCACCTACTGTGAGCCAGCTCTGTACTGGGGGGGGGGGGGGTGGTCCATGCAGGAGATGGGTGAAGGGGAAGCAGTGGCCCAGGCCGACCCAGCCTACTGAGCAGGTCCATGCCTGGTACCTGGACAGAGAGGTCCAGACAGCATCAAACACAGTGGCTCCTCCTACCCACACCCAGCCCTATCCTCCCTAACCCAGGCCTTCATTGTCTCGGAGGTTCTATCAGCCTTGTGAATAGCCCCCTCTTCTCCTACTCATATGTGGCCAGGAGACTCTCTCTGACCATGTCACTCACCCACTCAAAGCTCTCAGTGGTTCTCAGGGTGCCTGGGTGGCTCAGTTGGTTAAGTGTCAACTCTTAATACTGGCTCAGGTCATGATCCTAAGAATGAGCCCCACATCAGGCTCGGCACTGGATGTGGAACCTGCTTCAGATTCATCCTCTCCCCCCTGCCCTTTCCACTCCTAGGCTTGCACGCTCTCTCCCTTAAAAATTAATTCACTAGGGACGCCTGGGTGGCTCAGTTGGTTAAGCAGCTGCCTTCGGCTCAGGTCATGATCCCAGCGTCCTGGGATCGAGTCCCACATCGGGCTCCTTGCTCCGCGGGGAGCCTGCTTCTCCCTCTGACTCTGCCTTCCACTCTGTCTGCCTGTGCTCGCTCTCGCTCTCTCTCTCTCTGACAAATAAATAAATAAAATCTTTAAAAAAAAATTTAATTCACTAAAAAAATAAATTAAAAGTCAAAATGAAAAAAAAAAAAAAACCTTCAGTAATGCTCCTCCTCCCCTCATCCATTCATTCACTAGCCGGTGAGCACTCACTATGCTCCAGAGTCAAGGCACCAAGGCCTATGTTCCAGTTCAGTAAGAAATTCTGGATCCCAATTTTAAGGGGAGACTTTTGACATCTAAGCCATGCAGTCAGACCTCAAGACTCATGTCTGCCCCTCGCTACATTGGTTGGCTGGTCCCTGGATATCGAGCCCAGAGATACCCTGGGCGAAGAGAGGTCATTGCAGTGGGAGAATAGGTCCTTGGCAGTGTCCTTGCCTTCAGTCTCAAGGGCCGGGGATGTGCAAAGCAAGAGGGAGATGCCTGGCCAGCGGAGCACATCCAACAGAGGCCAAAAGGCACAGAGTAAGTCTGGTTTGGGGAGGGGGGCATTGTCAGATTTAAACAGAGACAAAGTTTGGAGACCAGAGCAAGAGGTCAAGGCCAGCACAAAGGTAGATTTTGCTCTCTGTCCCCAAGGCTTCTAGGCATATGGTACCAAACCCAGAACTGCCAGTAGGCAAAGGACTTTCCTAAGGAGCCCTGGTGGTCAAGAGGGTGGGAAGAGACTGGAGTCAGGTCGGTGGGAGTGAAGGATGCCCTTGTCCTGGGGCCCAGGGAGTGGAGCGGAAGAAAGTGGTGGGTGGTGAGCCAGCCTTAACAAGTGATAGCTCATAAGGGCAGGAGAGCTGGGGAGCAGGGCTACACATCCTAAGGACAGGTGTGCTCCCCTACCACGCAGGCATGTCAGCAGAGCAAAGTTCTGGGCAGTGAAGATACTTTGGCTTGGAGCCTGGCTGTGAGGAGCAGGGTGTCCTACAGCAGCTATCCAAGCTCTTTAAGTCCCAAGGGTAAAAGACTTCTGACCGCCAGCCAACAGGACATCTGTCTCACTGCCTCCAGGTGGGACTGCCCACCAGGCCTGGCAGGCAGAAGGCTGCTCCACATTCTTCCCTTGGTCTCAAGGGCTGCTCCATTTCCCCCTGAGACACAGCCATGCCCTCCCCAGCACTGCAAGACCAGCATCCCACCCCTCACCCAGCCCCTGCTCCAGTGGCCCCACCAAACCCGTCCTAGCTCTCCTTTGCCAGTTCTCCACCAGCGTAACTGAACAAGCACCGGGCAGAGACTTCTAGAGAGAGACCTGCCTGCAGAGGGAAGTCCACACCATCACTCACACAGCACTCTACTTCAACCTCCCTTGGGAGCCACACCTGGCTTTGAACATATGGACGAGGGCTCAACCACGCACAGCCAAGTCAATGCCAAACACGACCATGCAGGAAGGTACCATTGCTCACCAGTCAACCTGGCAAAGATCAGCGTGTTTGATAATGCCCGGAATGGATGGACATATGGTCTAAGGGCCTCCCTTATGCTCCATTGCTCAGAGACGAAATGGGTATAACCTCCTCCCTAGGCAATATGGCAGAAGCAACAAAGCTTATGAACACACTTCCATCAGCATTTCTATCTGTAGGAATTGTTGTTAAAGGCGTGCGTGTTCCCTAGCACACTCGCAGCAGCATGCATTATCATAGCCAAGATAGAAAGCAACTGCAAAGTCCATCAATGGGGCACTAGTCAAAAAAAAAAAAAAAGTATGGCCCAGCTATACAATAGAATAATATGCAGCCAGTAAAAAGAAGGCAACTCAGCATGAGCTGATAGGGAATGGGGGCCAGCATATCCCAAGCATCAAAAGGCAGAAAGCAGGAGCCTGGGTGGCTCAGTGGGTTGAGCCGCTGCCTTTGGCTCGGGTCATGATCTCAGGGTCCTGGGATCGAGTCCCGCATCGGGCTCTCTGCTCAGCGGGGAGCCTGCTTCCTCCTCTCTCTCTCTGCCTACTGTAATCTCTCTCTGTCAAATAAATAAATAAAATCTTTTAAAAAAAAAAAAAAAGGCAGAAAGCCACGGAGTAGCTCAGCACATCGAGGACGGTGCTATTCCCATCAAAGGAAAAGAGGGCTGGTATCAATCTGTGGACAAGCCCTGGCCCCTGTCTGTTTGACAGAGCACATCTTTGGGAGGCACAAAGGGGATGCTGAAAATGGTGATTGCCCCTGGGAGGGAAGTGTGGCCAGAAGCAGGCAGGGGGACACAGTTGTCACCATGAGGACAATCAACCCAACCAGAGCATCAGCACAGGGCTGTCATGCCACCTGAAGGAAACCAACAATGCAATTTCTCAGGGGACAGCGCTTCCCATGCCCTCATCCTTCTGGGAGGTTCTTCCTGCCCCTCCCTCAAGAGAACACAGACGACTGTATACAGCAGCTATTCCCGCGGAGTGCTCAGCACCCAACACTGTACTTGGCACCTGGGAGGGGGGAGGGGAGAGAAGCTTCCACAAGTGGCTAGACGGAAGGACCAGCACTTCAAGGTCCAGGGCCCCCCCGTTTCCCTGGCAAGCTGGCAGAGGCCAGGGCTCACACCCACACACAGGGTCTCTGGGGGAAGACCACCAGCTCCCAACTATACTGTTCTGCAGTGACCAGCCCCCCACACCCAGAAGCCAACCCATGAAGGCCAGTGCTTGGTGTCCTGGGAAGACCAGGGTGTCTGCAGAGGGCTGCCTGGGATCCTGGCAATGGCCTCTATTGACTAACCTCTGCACATAATTCCACCCAGGGAGAGTCAACAGCAGGGCAGACAGGCCTCCTGGAGACTGGGCCCAAAGCTGCTGAGAAGGGTAGGAAGGCAGAGCACGCAGTGGCCCAGCCTCTAGCAGACAGAGAGAGAGAGAGAGAGAGAGAGACACCCCCCTTCCATCAGGCCACCCCAGCTGTGGCGGCTTCTGCAGTGACAATCCCCCAGGCCTAGGCATAAGCCCCAGTACTAATGATGGGGACATGGACCCCCTTCACTCTGTCTCAGGCCTCTGCTCCAGCACCTGGGCCGGGCTGAGCCAGCCCACGCCACCAGACTCCACCTAACCACCCTCCAGAGGCAGACACGGATTATGAAACACCATCATCTGTCAAGCCCTGCGTCCTGGGCAGGTCACTGTGACCTGGCGGTGGGCCTGGGGCTGACCCTTCCTATCCCCGTAGGACACCTGCCTGAACAGGCAAGCTTTTGCAGACGCTAGTTAATACCTCACCCCTTACTGCCTGGGTCATGTGGGGCCAACTCTGGTGTTTCTGGTGCCTCAGTCTCCTCACCTGTCAAATGGGCTTCTGACACTCCTGTCTCTCAGGACGGCTGGGAGGGGTGCGTGGACTCACGCACCCAGTGTTCTCAGCACGGATGAGGGCTCAGTAACTGGAATCTCCAGGAAATCCATCCCATTCCGCCTCACTACAGCACATGGTCTGAGCAGGGAGGGCCGAGAGAGGGTCCAAGGAGAACAGGCCACTCCTGCCTGGCCCCAGCACATGGAGCAAAGACCGGTAGCAGCACCCCTCTCTGCACCTTTGTTTGCCCTCGAATATCCTCTCCCCTGTGTTGGCCTTCCCAGCCCCGGCGCCAGGCCCTGCTCCTGGAGCAGCAGCAAATCCTTGTCAGCAAACAGCACATTAATTGCTTCTTGGCCAAGTTTCAAATGATATCACAGAACTGAGCTGCTCGGTTTGAGCGAACAAGGAGGAGGAAGGAGGGGTGCCTGGCAACTCACCGAAGCACCCAGGATGATGGGTCGCTCCAATTACTAATTAATTGACTGCTCAGATGGAACAAATATGAAACCCTCACAGGTTGGGCGGGCAAGCCCTGGGCTTCCCGCCAGCGCCTTTCATCACAGGAGAGCAGAGCTCCAGGTCTTGGCCACTTTCAGGAGGGAAGCCCTGGAGCCCAGCCGCCCACTGGCCACGGGAGTTCACGGGACCAGGAACTGGGTTCCAGAACATTCACCCATTCACTTGTTTCGCCCAGGACACAGCACTAGACGGTAAGCTCTAGGAGAGGGGGAATCTGGACCGCAGTGTCCACGGCTACACTCCAGTCCTCACATCCAACAAGAGCCAGAGTGGCCCAATGAATGTACAAGTTGATGAAAGTATGAATGAAATCCTGAATATCAAGTATGATGCTAGGTTTGAGGGAAAGGACACTGGACAAACCCAACACAGATCCTGGCCTGATGGTGCTTTCCTTCAGATGCCAGAAATACCCTTCACCAAATAAACAGACCGTTAAAAACCAAATGACAAACACAGTTAGGGCCAGGAAGATGCCTGCGAAGGCCAGACAAAGGAGAGCGGAGCCTATCCCCCAACGGGGAAGTCAGGGGCCTACAGGCTGCGTGAGGAGCAGCCTGCCACCTTTGCACTGTGCCTACCTAGCGTAGCTTCTCCCAGCCCCATACCCCCTGGGCTCTGCCAACATGGGCACCCGCACACCTCTCCTCCCGCCTTAGTAGGGTTGCCATCCACCAGAGGGGCAGGACGCTGGCTGGAGAGGATTTCCTGCAGAATCTGTGACGAACCACCCCCCACAGCAGGAGGGGCCATGGGCATGGAAGGATTCATGGCATCCTTCGATGCCCAGAGCATCTAGAACCCCAAGCTCCCCAGGCACTTTTCTTTATCCTGCTGACTTTCTGAGACTATCAAGCCACCATTCCCAGATACCTCTGGGCCTCACAATGCCTCAATGTCATGGTGCGGTGTCCCCATTCTTACCTTACGCTCCTGGAAACTCAGAAGTTTCCAGGACTTCTGGAAAATGTTTCTCGAAAAGTATATGGGGGAGTGTGAGGTACAGGCCTGGGTTTGAGCCTTGGGTCTGCTCCTTCTTAGCTATGAGAGCTGAGATCAATTATACCCCTTTTCTATATGACGGACTATAGGTGTGTGCAAGGAGCAGCCACCAAAAGATATATGCCAGGATTTAGGCACACAGACTCCCTGAGGCTGACCAGTGAGGACATCCTTTCCCCTGGCTTCCTTCTCAGATTATTATGAGAGGGGAGTACGGGAAACCCATCCTGGGCCCCAATTTCTGCTTCTCTCTCCAGATCTTTCCACCTGTCCCACATTTTAGCAGCCCAGGTGTGTGCGTAACCAGCTCCCACCTGCATATTCTCTGAACCAGGAATCATGCCAGTTGGGTCCAGAGTCCTTTCCCACCCATAACTGCCTATTATTTGGAAAATGGCATGTCATTTTGAAATATTTCTTCTATCAATATTAATCAGTGACCACTCTAGAAGTCCTACAAAAGGGGGGCATAATGGTGGCCACCTACTTAAAAGCAGGCTAGCAACTTCTCTAGAACCATGCTATTTTTGCATGGATTAGGTGTATATTTTGAGGATCTCTGGAAGGTGTTGATGGAGACTGGGGGGGGCACCCATGGCCCCAACACCACCTCCACTGAGTGGACCAAGCTCAGTGCCAAAAGGTTTGCATGTATCATCTCATTTAATTCTCTTAGTAACCAATTAAGTATTATCCCCATTTTGCAGGCAAGTAAACTAAGGCTGAGTGACATGAAGGACCTTGTCCGAGATCTCGCAGCTGGATCGAAATAAGAGGCAACCCTTGAACCCAGATCTGTGGGATGGCAAATGAACTACTATTGTCAAAGACGTCAATTACCCTCCTGCCTCGCTCCCCAGCTTCCCCGGGCTCCACTCTCCTTCCACTCGAGGACACCCGTCCCACCCGTTCGACCACCCAGGTCGCCAGTCTGCAGCTGGAGGGCTTCAAACTTCAAACTTCCCGCAAATGGATTTCTGAGCGGGAGCTCCCCCCACCTCTTGGTGAGAAGCTGAAAAGATGATTCCTCTTGGTTATTGCTGTCTAGCGCTTGTGAAAACATGCGAGTGGCTTAGTCTAACTCAAGAGGCCAGTGGGTGCTCAGTCAGGTCTGGGCTCTCGGTTTGGGTTCCTCCCCCGCCCAAGTAAGAGAGGTGTGGGGGCTGTTCCCCGCCCCCCTACGGAACGTGCCCTCTTCCCTAACACACCTGACAGATTCTCTTCCACACATGCTGGCCCGGCCCCTGGGACCGCACCACACAATGAGGCCCACACCTGCAAGAATGTCTGTAAATCCCGGGGCTCTGCACAGGGCGGCCAGATTGCAGGGAACAGCAGCAGATCCCAGGATAAAAGCAGAAAGCCATCCTGTTGACAGTTCATTCCTGTTTCTCCCCCAAATCTATCCACAACAGAACTGTTAAGCTCATGTTTCCTCTCCTGTTGCAAACAATTGTAAAAATGATTGGTATCTGCCCTCACCATAGAGCCCATAGAGCCCGTCCACTTCATCCCCAGGCTAAATCTTTCTAGAAGGGCCGCATGTGTGAAAAACAGGCATTCCCAAGACGCACAGATAATGGTTACTCTTAGAGACCCTAATCACTCAGCTCAGAGTAATGCAAAGCCTGACTCACCTAACTGCCGAGTCCGGGGAGGGGGAAGCCCGCAGCAGACTCAGGGCTGGGCACCTGTGGGCAGGGAATGCTCAGGGCTGCCTCTGGAGCCTGGGCAGAGCTACAGGGAGTCATTCCAGCGCTTGACCTCCCCTAAGGAGTCCTCTGGCTTCCAGCAATGAGTCTCTCCTGCCTATGTCCAGAGCTCTAAAACCTCTTTGCAAAGCAGAAGCTGTGGCGGGGAGGGGCAGGGGCAGTGCTGTGGGAGCGTGGTCTAAGGAAGAGAGTTCAGACAGGGCCAGGATGCCTGGTTCCACTCCTGGCTTTGACACGGACTAGCCATGCCCTCCAGGAAAAACTTTTGCCTTCCCGGGCTTTGCTCCTCTCATCTGGGCAACTGGAAGAGAAGGCATCCAGGGCTCCGCACAGCTGACCTCTCCCTGAGTGAGAAGGGCAGATGGAGAGATGCTTAAGCCAGAAAGCACCAAAGAGCCCATCGCCAACAGCCAGTCCCCGGCTAAGCCAGGGGGCCAGCATCTGCAGCACAATTTGGCCCTGGGTGGGTGTGTACACACAGAATTGCAGGGGCTGGTGCTGTTAACTAAAGAGGAAAACACCTTCTGCCCCTGAAGGGACCCAGAAATGAGGTACAGATTTTTTTTTTTTTTTTTAAAGGAAGGTACCACCTATGATGAAAATACCTTTTATCTCCCTTATATCCTTGTCTCCCCCCCTCCCAGGCAAGTGAGTTAATTTTATTGGAGGATCCATCCCTCCCACACTCTCATTCTACACGGGGTGGGGCACAGGTCCCATCAGGCCTTCCCCTGCCCAAGTAATCGGCTCAGAGGAGGGCACATGACCAAAGCTGCCCAATCAGAGTGGGACTGGATCTCCACTAGGTACGTACGCTGGGACAAGGAGTCTCCATCCAGCTCATGGGACCAAATAAGAAAGGAAGTGGGAAGACTTTGGCTGCAGCCATCCTTTAAGCCATGTGGGCCTGTGAACAGAACTTTGCTTAAAGGAATCAAAGAGTGGGGGAGAAAAACACTCTGTGTCTGGCTCAAACCACACCTGATCTACCCACAAACTACTAAGCTAGAGAATATGAAGGAAAAAACCCACGTAACCCCTCAAATTCCTAACCTTTTTAGATCTCTGAAGAGATCTAAAGAAACCCACCCCAAGCACATCCAGCCAGTTCCCAGGGCTGGCAATGGATTCGTTCAATCATCTACTGATTCAACAAATATTCACTGAGAGTCAATGCTGTGGTCAAGGCACAGTCCCTGCCTTCAGAGCTCTCAGAATGGGGGATACGACCTCACGGATTAGCAGTTTGGCTACAGTGTAATGTCAACTCAAACATTCTCACCCAGTGAAAATCAAGGCAGGCTTCCTGGAGGGTGGCTAAAGGCAGCCACCTACCCAGCTGGGTTTAGAATGGACAAGCCCTTTGCTAAGTCCTCTCAGCAGTCCTCAAAGCAACCCTGAGCCAGCAGGTGGACTGGGATGGCCATCCCCACTTTACAGAGGAAGTGGCAGAGACCAAGAGATGGCTAATGACCTATTCAGGCTCACACAGTAGGTTTGGGGCTAAAGAGGGAGAAGAATCAGGTCTTACAAATCCCACTTATCATATGTCACATCCTTTCTGACTTGGCCTCAGAAGGACAAAGATCGGCCATCTGCCCCAGAGGATGTGTAGGGTCTCCCAGGAAGGTGTCAGGGGAGTCGGGCAGGCCATGCACCTGCTGGCCAGGGAGAGGGCCTGGTGTGCCCACTGCCACCACAGCAGACCTTCTGGAAGTATGACAGACCCAGGCCAGGCACCACATAGGCCTTCATCATCAGTGGGGTCCTGCCATTGGAGGGAAAGCTTTCTAGAGTCACAAGTACTTCACACAAAGTCTTCAGCGGAGCCCTGACCAGCCGACTGCATTCATTATGGTCCATGAGGATGGCAAAGGGTTTGTGGCCACCAACACCAGAGGAAGGGATATGCCCCAGACTCATCCCTACACACAGTCCTTGCTCTGAGAGCAGTGAGGTCCATGATAAAGATGAAATTATATCCTGTCTTACCTTTGTTTTCACATGACCTAACCCAGTTCAAGTGCATATAAAAGCTATTAAAAGAGATTGAGAGTATGAACTTTGGAATCGAGAAGTCCTAAGTTATACATAGTGATAAAGATATTGTGTTTATACACAACAGAATATTACTCAGCCATTAAAAAAAATAAAATCTTGCCATTTGCAACAGCATGGATGGATCTAGAGAGTATAAAGCTACATAAAATAAGTCAAAGACAAACACCATATGGGGGCACCTGGATGGCTCAGTCGGTTAAGCATCTGCCTTTGGGTCAGGTCTTGATCCCAGGGTCCTGGGATCGAGCCCCTGCGTCAGGTTCCCTGCTCAGCGGGGAACCTGTTTGTCCCTCTGCCTGCTGCTCCCCCTGCTTGTGCTCTCTTATTCGTGTTATCTCTGGCAAATAAATATATAAAATCTTCTTTTAAAAAGACAAATACCATATGATTCCACTCATATGTGGAATGTAAGAACAAAAAAAATGAACGAAGGAAAAAGAGATGAGAAACACAGACTCTTAAACACAGAGCAATGGTGGTTGCCGGGGGGAGGTCATGGGGGGGGTGGTTGAAAGAGATGAAGGGGATTAAGCATACACTGATCATGATGAGCTCTGAGTGATGTAGAGAAGCTGTGGATCATCATATTGTACGCCTGAAAACAATATAACACTCTATGCTAGTTATACTTGAATTAAAAAAAAAAAATCCTGAGTTTGGGTACACTTACTAAGCCGTGTATTATGTATGCTCCTTTAAACAATATTAAGATCAAGTAATAACAAAAGTAAGTCATGATTTCTTTTTTTTTTTAATTCAGTGTAGTTAGGATTTCTAAAACTCAGTTTCCCTATCTGTAAAATGGAGCTAACATCTACCTCCTGGGGCTCCTAAGGCACACGTCAAGCACAGAGGAATGCATAATAAATGTCAACTCAACAGCAGAACTGATACAAAGGGAAGACCATCTTTTGATTATTAGGACTATTCCCACACACAGATGGCCACTCTCTGTCCCCTGATGATAGACAATAGCTATAAAAAAATGGAAAAAAAAAAGAAAAAAAAAACTAGAGACCCCTTCATTGAAAACAAGGGACAAAGAACTACAGACTAAAATATCCTCCCTTCCCTCAAAGCAAAACACAAGGGCAAAAAAGATAATTTCACAAAAGCAGCCCATGGCCCCTATAGGGCTCCAGACACCATGGCTAGAAGCCTGTGACCTTCTCCATCAGAAGTGTCAAGGCCAGATCTCAGGACCCTAATTTTCTCTCCCTGGGAGGGGGCTCCAAACCACTCATAAGGGGTCTCTCAACACTCCAGGTCCCTAGAGTCTTCAGGCTGCCGGCCCTAGGACACTATACTGCAATTGTGTACCCTCTGACACTCCCAACTCCACAGCCGCATTCCCTCAGACCAAGCATCAGAAGACCTGTTAGGTTTTCCCACAGAAGCCCTGTAGAGGCCTCTCCTTCCAGCCTTCTCGAAAGCAGGCCTGACAGGCCATGGTTCCAGCCTCCTGAGACTCCTCCTAAGGGACTCCAGGGACTGGAGGAAGGCAGGCAGAGGTCAGCCAGTTCCCAGTGGGACCAAGGGCTCAGCTGTGGAGCCCAGAGCATGATGGGAGGGTAGCCCTGTGGACTTAAACTTCAATTCACAGACCACACATAGCCAGGCCCTGGGAGGGCAGGTCACAGTCTTCGTGGCCCAGGAGGGCTGACTCTGGCTCAAACACCCAACTTGCCTTGTTTCTCTTCACACTTTCCCAAGAACAGGCAGTTTCAGATTCCAGGCAGCCTAAAATCCTACCGTTCTCCTCCTCTTGGCCCCTCCTCAGCTATGCCCCTGCAGCAAGCTGAGCTTCTCAGGAAAGCAGCCCCACCGGCCCTGCGCCTCACCAGAAGCCGTCTGTACCTCAGCCCAGAATACAGCCCCAGAATACATCCCCAGAATACAACCCCAAAATACAGAAGCAGCCCCCAAAGTCTGTTCCATCTACTCCACGCTGGGCATATCTGGGCCCCTAAGATGACCACACATGACCCCAACCCTCAGGAGCTCACAGGGAAGCTGTGGCAATGTCACCAAGGCCAGTAATGTGCCAGCCACTGCCACAAGAGTGCCTCCCGTGTGCCAGTCACACCACCACGTGGGTCTTGAATCTTTAAGCTCCTGCATCTGCGAGGTCAGCACAATGTTCCTCTGATACAAATATATAATAGGTGGACAGCTAACATATCTCCCCAGGCAGATGAAGAGATCAGGGACAGAGCTGAAATAGTCATCTAGGCTGGTCTGTGCACAAAGAATAAGACTTCAGGGCTGATGGGGTGCCTGGGTGGCTCAGTTGGTTAAGCGACTGCCTTCAGCTCAGGTCATGATCCCAGGGTCCTGGGATCGAACCCTCATCAGGGGCTCACTGCTCAGCAGGAAGCCTGCTTCTCCCTCTCCCACTCCTCTGCTTGTGTTCCCTCTCTTGCTCTGTCTCTCAATCTATAACATAAATATATAAAATCTTTAAAAAAAAAAAAGAAGAAGAAGACTTCAGGGCTGGCTCTTTGCAGACCACTTTCACTGTGATCTGCTCAACACTGCTCTTCAACAGTGACCAATAGTCATCGTAACTGACCCCAACCTAGAAATACACGCTGAGCACTTTCTAAATGCTTCACGTGCATTAACTCACTTAATTCTCATAACAGCCCTAGAAGGAGGATCTTCTCTGACCCTTGATTAGACAGGAAGAGCAAGCAACAAGCCCAAGGGCTCCCTATCGGTCAAGGGCAGGGGCAGGATTTGAACCAGGCAGTCTGGCCCCCACAGCCTGCTCTGACCCCCCACAGCCTGCTGCCACCCACAGACTCGGGGTCTCATCTTGGTTCTAATACCTGCAGTCTCCCATGTTGGTGAACATCTTCTGATATACACCAAACACAAGTTTCTCGAGGGGCCTTCTGGAGGCATCGGTACCGCTGGTCATACACAGACCACACTCCAGGAGAAGCCTGGGTAGGAGCCCCATAGCTCTCGCGCTGGCCCTAGGCAGACAGCAGCCTGATGCCTGGGGACCCAGGGCCCCCTGGAGCAGAGAAAGCAGGAAGGAGGAGGGAGCACTGGGGGCTCAGATGGAGAGCAGACCCTCAAGGCACTTGAGCTCCATACCCAGTGTGTTCTGCCCCATGAGGGCCTTGCTGGAATTAGAGGGGTCCAGAATGAGCCCAGAGGGACAGAGGCTTTGGGGCCAGCTCTTGCCCCGGCACCTCCCCCAGAGCAAGTCCCATCACCACCACCCCTCCCTCCAGCTGTTTCCACGGCAATGGGAGATGGTCCTCTAGGTAGACAAAGAACTGTTTTTCTTTCTCAAAAAGCTCCCCTAAAATAAGACACCCCTGCCTGTCCTCTATCCAGGCATCTGTTAAGCCTTGAAGACCAGTCACATCACCCAAGCAGACCTCTCTGCCCCCTCTAGCTGAGGCAAGGTGTCACTTCACCCCACAAGAGGTACCACCTCTGTCCTTCGCCGGCAATCCCACGGCAACATCCATGGGTCCGCTTCAGGGAAAGAAGAAATTGGACACTCTGGCAAACACACCTGCTTTGTCTGCCCCCTCCACTGTTTCCTGGCTCAGAGACTGCCCGAGGTGGCCCCTTAGGTCATTCTTCGGGGAGCTGGTTGCTAGCAGACACACAGGACATGGCTAGGCTGTTCCTGGAGAACAGCTAACATGGTCAAGAAGGCAGGAACAGGTTTACACGGGAAGAAACGGGGCTTTCAGAGACCAGCGTCCCAAGTTTTACAGTTTTCACCCTCCACGGACACACCGATGGTCCTGGGTGTCCTTTCATTCTTCAGCTTCGACACCCATTTTCTCTCAATATGCTTGGCAAAAGCCTGTTCCCTGAGCTCTCCATGTAGCCCTTCTCACAAAGATTCCATTCCCCCCCAAAAAAAAACTATTCCCACAGCCCCCAACCTGAAGATGAATGCTCCCCAACAACCCACCTAGTGAAGGAATCTGTCCCTGTTGGCCATATGTCCCCAAACCACACACCTAAAGATCCAGAAACGCCCTGGATAATGCCTTATATCAGAAATCGCTCTCACACGGGCGTCTTTTCCAAAGCAGCACCAGCACTTTCCCTGTCACAGCTCCTGTCCTTCTGAGCCCCAGCCTGAGCGTGGAGATGCACCGTGCCTCTGCCTCACTGCGCTCTCACAGCACACACACGCCCAGCCCGGCCAAAGGGCTCTCTACCAGCTGCTTCTCAGACATGCGCTGGCCGTACTGCTGTCTGCTTTGGAGCTCGGATCAGATAATAATGGTCGGGGCTGGGGCGCCTGGGTGGCTCTGTGGGTGAAAGCCTCTGCCTTCGGCTCAGGTCACGATCCCAGGGTGCTGGGATCGAGCCCCACATCGGGCTCTCTGCTCAGCAGGGAGCCTGCTTCCTCCTCTCTCTCTGGCTGCTTTTCTGCCTGTCAAATAAATAAATAAAATCTTAAAAAATAATAATAATAATAATAATGGTAGGGGCAGTGGGGGGCAAAGTAAGAGCTTGACGCCTGTGAAAGACATTGGTAAGGTAGGGGAGAATATCCCATGGTATCCACTCCCTGGAAACCGCCAGAGGAAAGGTACAGTGTGGCCTCAATTCCATCATGCAACTCGTGCTCCAGCCCCTCCTGCCCCTCTTGGAATGAGGCTCTTAGCTTGGACAGGGCATAGCTGGCCCACACTCTCCTCTGTCGGCACAGCTCGCAGGCCCTTCCCCACCAGGAAAAAAAAGCCTGCCCAGCCCGGCTTTGGACAGTGACCAGCCACATCCTGACCTGCCCTCTCCTCACGGCCCCCAACACCATCCCATCCATCCCTGGGCACAGAGAAGAAACATCCAGGTCGGGGCCTTCAGCAAAACACCAAGGTCCCAGGGAAAAGGCCGCAGCCAAGATAGTGTCATGAAGCAGTTGCTGGTGGGAACCCACCATAGTGGCCAGAGGCATATGCCGTGTGGACAGCCCAGAGTCGGATGGCAGCTCCAACACATGAGCATTTGGTTGGGGTCAAATGACTATTACCCACATCTGTAAAATGTGGGTGATAATGTTGACCTCACAGACTTGTGGGGTTTAAAGGAATTAATTCCTGTGAGGTACCTACACCAGTCTCTGGCCTGTCTATAAACACTGAGTTAGCCTGATGATTCTTTTACTTTTCAATTTATTATAACTTCTGGTGGCCAGAACAAAACCCCTGTGACAAATGGCCTCTGTATCCCCCACATGAAATCTTAACTCCCATCCTAGTCACACAGTAGTACCCTGGGAGCCCTCCCTGACCTAAATGCACCTCTTTCTGTGGCTCTCTGCCCTGCCACCCTCTCCCAGCACATCACATATCTCTGAGCACACAGCTGGGCTGGACGCTATTGGGGAACTAGCCCAGAGAGATTCCAGGTCCCCCCCAACACACACACCCGTGAACTTCTGGGTGTCCTTGCAAAGTACAGCATCAAGGTTTATAAGGTTCTGCCATCTCAAAAAGCCCATAAAAACACAAAGCTCGGCCAGAGAGGAAATGAAACTTTGGGCAACAAGACCTTGATCGCGAACAGAGCCATGCGAACAACGCCGAAGTGTCCCTGCCTCACTTGGAGACGTCACAGGGCTGTCCCCTTGCAGTAAAAACACCGTGGGAACTCAAACAAATGCCCCAGGAACGGGCGCGTGGCAACCCAGAGCCGCTCTGCTCCTTGAGACCAGCCACCTGCCAGATCATCACAGGGACCAGAGGCCGGGGACCAGGGCTCACCAGTGCCAGCTCCACGAACACTTCCCAGAGCCGACATGCAGGCTGGAGAATTCCAGAAGGAACCGCGAGTGCCCCCACATCCACACCCCACTGTGGTCACAGAAACAGAGCCTGCCAGCGTCAAGTCCCCCCATCTGTACAGACAGGCACCTGAGTGTTTATGTGAGGTCCCACAAGCCCTTCTTTGCAAGGTGCCAGCTGCCAGCGGCAGCCACCGTTTCCACGGCTCAACAATTCCTAGAGGGAGACCATGGCAGGGGTCGGGGTAGGGGGAGGCACACCTCTCCTTTCCACCCAGGAGATGCTCCGGGGAGGCTCAGGCTTCGGGCTGAGTGGCAGCCGCCCTGAACGGCACTCTCCCCCCTGCCCACGTGCCTTTACACGGGCTCTCGCCACGTGTGAGTGTCTGCATGAGGCGAACACATGCAGACGCCAAGAAGGGGAAGGGAACCTCCCCGAGCCACACGCCGGCTTCTAGATCAGCGAGAGCCCAGCAAGGCCCGGATCGTGAAATCGCCGCCCCCCAAGGTGGCGAGAGGCAGGCACCCTTGGTAATAAGAACTCGACTTTGACCTTGCTGAAAGCTCAGCCCACACGACCGCTCCTACGGAGTGCCAGTTAAATATGTTTCGCCAAGAAACTGCAATTCGTAGAACCCAAGGCTTTGCCATTTTTATTCAAAAATGTTTACTTCTTGTTTCCCTATTAAATATAAGCAACTTCCCGCCTTGTATATATTTGCACTACATTCACACAATGTGTTCCCCATCAACATGTGAGTTATGGGCACGGGCCCTGAAATGTTAGTTTTGTGCTAAGATAAATATTGGAATAATCTTCACTCAGCTTTTTTGAAGCAGTGAACACAGTTGGGATGGAAGGCGACGGCTCCGTTTGCTGTGTGAAGTCATAGCAGGCCACGCTCTTGGGGGAAAGAGATCACAAGGGCCTCCGGCAACACTTGCACTCCCTTGGGGATCACTTTTTCTGCTGACTGAGGACCAGCACAGCTTCTCTGATGGCATGGGGCAAATGCCCCGAGCCTCTGAGCCTGGCCCTGTGAAGACCGGCCACACTCGAGACGCCTGCCACCACCTGAAGCCTGGCCACGGTGGCCAGACCCTGCCAGGGTTTCCTCAAGACTTCACCTGAGGCTCGAGAAAGAGAGAGAGAAAGAGAGAAACAGAAGGGGATAGGACACAGAGGACTTACCTACGGCCGCTCTCCGGTTCCTAGGTGAGCCACGCCGCCTAGGAAAGCAATGGGCCTCTGATAACATAGCCCTGTGCCTCCCACAGGTGATTCAGCTGAGGCTCTGCGTCTGTGGACCAACATAGTCGAGACCCACTGAGCTCAAACACACAGCACCCTCACTCGCCATACGGGATCCACACGAGGGCCATTTCTGGGGAAAGCCCCAGGGCTCAAATCCAGGCCACCCACAGTCAGCAGCCCACCCCTGGTTCTGGCAACTCTGACCCTTCTGGTCATCTTGAGCTCAAAATGAGGCCTGGCTTGAGTCAGGCAGCTTCTCCCCGTACAGGTGACAACACTCTGAGGGCAATGATTCGAAAAACCTGGCAGCACTTGGCAGAGCCCTCTCACCTGGATTCTTTCTCTCACGGGCAGCCTAAACCAAATTGTGAGTGACTTGGAGCAGGGGTTGGGATCCCCATTTTACAGACGTGGAAACAAAGCCTAGGAACCCTTACCCAAGATCAAGCAGCTCATGGCCCTCTCCCCTGTCCATGCGTCATATCTGCTCAAGGGATCTGTGTCTATGAATTCCATCGAATCCCCCTGCGCTCTGGGAAGTCCAAAAAACTGCGTCCAGGGTCCGTCCCCAGTCCTGGCAGGTGACTGGGAGGTGGATTCCCAGGTGTGCTGTGCCCCGCAGCACCCCTGGTCCCTCAACTATAAAACAAGGCCACTACCCTAATTATCATTACAACCGTTGCTGTCACCTGAAATGTTAGTACTTCCGGACCCCTTGCAAACCTCACCTTCTCTTCTGACCATGACCATCCTGGGAAATTACAGAGAGTTATGCCCAGCTGAGAGCTATGTATCACATATAGGGAACACCTGCTACCCCGGCCCCTTCTAGAAGTCCCTCCATGGCCCCAGCCCGGTGGCATGCACTCCCAGAAATTCTGCTGACGAGTCAGTGCAGAGCAGAGCCAGGCAACGCGTGGCAGCCCAGGAGGCTGGCGGCTTCTCCCAGCCCTAGCACAGCAAGCTCGCTTCCCTGTGGGAAAACTGGAACGAGGCTGCATCTGCGCGAACAGCATTAGCTTATGATAATTTGAGCTCTGTGCAATTATTCCTATTAAATGCATGAGCAGAACACTGTAGCTGGTGGGCTGGGTTCTTGTTAAGAAAAATAAGTGGCTTTATATTTCAAACTGGAAGACATCTCTAACCAAATGATCCAAATGAATCAAGTAACTTTAGACCTTTTCTTCTGCCGCGCTTGCCTCAGAAGAGAAATGTGCCTCGTTTAACCAGGAACCCGGGCCCATCCTGGTCCCGTGCTCAGCTAAACCCAGCTAATTAAATTAAGCCACAGCCACCTCATTCTTAACTGGGAGAGAGGGGGGCCCATAAATTACGCTACCCTGAGCTCCCCACAAATTGCCTCTCCCTAAAGAGGGCTTCGCCATTTGAGAAAACGCGTCCAAGGCGTTGCGTGGCGGTAGGCCCTGGTAATTGGCCCTCCCTTTGGCGCAGCCTCTCCCACTCACCCCCCAGCCAGCGGAGAAATAATGAGCCACCAAAGCTTGGGGAGGCTCAGCAAACAGGAGGAGGGAAAGGGCTGGTGCTCCAGAACCTGGGCTAGCCAGCCAGTCTTGCTTCAGCCAGCCCAGAGGGGCAGGGAGGTCTGGAAGCTTCTCCTGGGTGTGGCCTGCTGCTCCATCTTAGACGTACTGCTATCGGCACACAAGCCACACTAGCAGGTAGCCACCTGGACAGGGGATGGTCAGCACGTCCTGTGGATACCATCGTGCACAACTCCTGGACTGCCATGTGTCAACAGTTATGTCTGTGAACCCCAGAGGGGAGGTCCCGAGGCTGAAGAGTAAATAAACCAGGCAAGGCTTCCTGGAGGAAGAGGCAAAAAGGAACAACACTTAGAACTCCTACACGGTTACCTGGAGAGGGCCCACTGTCAGAGCACTTTCACTCGGGTCTCCCTGATCCTTCCCACAACAACCAGAGCAGGGGACAAAGTCGGGGGGTGGGGGGGTGGTTCCAGACAACATCTCTTCCTCTCTCTATCCCCAGCCCAAGTGACTATTTTTGTGCCCAAGGCAAGGAAAAAAAAAAAAAAAAACTCTCCATCATTTTAGCAATGGGAGTTGCCCGCCATTATGGGCTGGGGAAATTCCCCTGGGTATGAAGGGGGATCCAGAGATGGAGAGGAGGTAAAGTAAAAATGCAGGCAGGCCTGGGATGGCAAGTTTGCAGAGCGCTAATCCCCCCTGCACCAAGGGACTGATTTTAACAAGGCAGGCTGTTTGCGAGGCGCTCCGGGTTGACTCACACGGGCTGTTGCGGCAGGCTCTTCTGCTTTGTTCTGCGTTCAGAATTTTCTTCTTGCAGGATTTCTTACCCACCACCCCCCCCCCAAAAAAAAAACGCGATGTGAAAGCTCACCCCATTTTGGACAACTCCCCAATTTAGAGGACACTTTCTACAGGTCACTTGTCCGCACGATGCTGCCACTCAGAAAGGGGAGGGTGCGGAGGGAGACGGGGGCGGGGGGCTGACTCTGTCCACATCTGCCTCCGCTCCCCCATCGAGCTGGGGGCAAGGACCCTGAGGAAGAGCCAGCCCTCCTGGACGCAGGGGAAGGCTGGGTAATTGGGCTCCACGGCTAGGAAATCCCAGCAGGCCACAGGGGAGCCCCGGGCAGGGCCCTCCCGCGCTGCCTTCTCCAGCAGCTCTTGCCGGGTCTGGACAATAGCTCTAATAGCGGGCATTACCGAGAGCCAGGCAGCAGGCACTGTGCCAGGCACTTTACACGCACCATTTCACCTCGGGCTCACCGCCGCTCCGAGGAGGGCTCCGCTCCCCCTCTCACAAAGAAACTGAGGCCCGGAGGAACGGAGGAGTGTGCCCCTGTCCACGGCTGACCACCAGTAGAGCTGGCTTTCCAAGGTAGCACTGACTCCCACCCCCCCCCGCCCCTAAGCCCCCCTGCCTCTGCGGCGGGCGGGCTTCTGCTCCACCCTGTGACGGGGCTCTGGGAGGCAGTGGGTGCAGGGAAATGGGCTGGGCTGGGCTGGGCGGAACTGGTGAGCGCAGAGAAAGAAACCCAAGTGTTCGGAGAGTCCCTGCTTGCTGGGTTAGCCGGTCCTGGCATGTGGCTAGGAGGTGGATTCCCAGGTGTGCCGTGCACAAAGCTGCCACAGTCCCTTAACCCCCTTTCCCCACCCCATCAGGGAGCACTACGAGACCTTCCCTGGAGCCCAAGGGGCAGCGCCTGGGGTCATGCCAGAAGCAGCTGGGACATCGGGAAGCCACTCCTCTCTGCACCACTCGACCATATCTGCCAGAGTGCTGGGGCAGGAGGCAGCCGGCTGGGCCACTCTGTGAGTCATAGAGGGGTGTGGGTGACGCCGGGAAGCCGAGCTGAAAATTGACCTTCTCCCTGAGGTCACTGCCAACCCAGTGCCAGTCACGTGGCAAGCCTTCACCAACAGCTTCCAATGCCTTAACCTTCTTCGAAGGGAGAGAGGGCAGCTGGACAGGCATGGGACGTCACCAGCGGTGGAAGATCCACCAACCCTCTCTGCCAGCAAGGAGGCCCAGGGCACAACGTCCCCCAGCAGGGCCAGCACCACGTGATGAAGGCCAGTCCCCAACACAAGCACCCATCTGCCCGCTCTCAGTTGCTAGCAGGCTGGGATGGGACGGCCACACCTTCCCCGGGCGGCATCACTTCCCTCTACCCACCTCGGTAAACACCAGCTTGATTGGCACTCACTTTGAAATCTGAATCTCCGGGATGGAAACCCAGGGTTGTAAGTGATCAGACTTTGTTAATTTTGCCAGGCATCACCCACAGGGTGTGGCCGCCATCAGCCAAACCAGCCACATCTGCTTGCATTTCATCACCAACATGGTAAAGTTTGACTTTCAGCTGACCTTGAAATTCACAAACTCCAGCAGGGGAGGGGTGGCAGTGGGGGATAGGAGCCAAGTGAAAGCCGCTAAAAGGAAGCAGAAATAAAACAAGCTGGGGCTGCCCTGTGCCCCCCAAAATTAAAACCAAATGAGCATATCAAAGGGCACTTTTCCCAGCTATTTGAGCTCCAACACTCCTCAGCTTTAATCAAGTCCCTGGGAGAGAAAGCCTCAAGTGGCTGTAATTTCCTACCTGCCTTCACCTGCACTGCTTGGACCTGAATCTGGGAGTTATTTGGGGCTGATTTTCCCCGAATGCACAAACCCTTTCACAATGGCTTCTCCCTAAGCCAAGTCCAGCTCTGTAGGCCCTGACAGAGGACGTCTGCTGGCCTGAGCTGTCTAGGCCCTGAGGAAGGCAGCAGGATGAAAGGCCGGGGTTCGTTTACCCCTAGGGGGTCTGGAAGGAGAGTACCTCTGTACAGTTCCAGGCTCGGACAGATCAGGTCCCTTGGACAAAGAGGAGGTGGGCTGCCCCAGGTCATTTGCAGGGGTGGTAGTGCTGGGAAGAGATTTGGGTCCGTCTGGGCTATTCCATGATGCCCCTGAGGCCTCTCCAGCTCTGGCATTCACACATCTACTCAAAGACTTCCGGGATGTTTGCTCCTGGGGAATCTTCCCTAGAGAAATTACAGCGTCTGTGTTCTGCTGTGAGGCCTCGGAATCCCAGAGCAGAGGGACAGCAGGTGAAGAGGAAGCTAGAACAAGTCATGGAAGCACCGTGTTCCAAGCTCCCCTGCCCCACCTACAGAAGAAGAGCTCCAAGCACTTATTTAGTGCCTACTGCATACCAGATGTTGTCATCTCATTCCTTTGCCCACAAGCCTCTGAGACAGGAACTGGGATCATTCTCATTTGATAGATTTGCTCAATGACTACATGACCGCTGGCTGTGTGTTAGGACGGGATGAGACAGCTGGGGCTCGCCTCAAATAAATGAGGCGTCCAGAGGTCCTACTCCAAGTTGGGACCTCAAGCATACCACTATCATTTGTGAGCCAATACCCACAAATACTCCATTTTTTCTTTCTGCATTTGTCATCCTTCATTCTAAAGGCTACCTTTTTGACGGTGTATTCTAGGAAGCATGGAACTTCAGACAGATGCCTGTGGGCTCGTCGGCCTCGGCTGGACTCCATGGCCAGTATACTGGGCTGGCAGTGGGGATGGCTGTCCTGCCATGGAATGCAGAGGCACCTGTGTCCCGTCTGCCTTGGGGCCGCTCGGCCAACACTGGCAGAGTCCCCACAGGGCATCTTAGACCAGGGGCTGGTGGCTGCATGGGTTGGCTCAGAACCCCAGCTTGATTGAGGTCCTGTCAGCAAGAAAACCCAACCCCAGACCAACATCTTTCCAGGCTGAGGACCCAGCAGCAAGCCCAGCCCAGGAAGATCTGAGCCCTCGAGCCCAGCTCTGCAGATTCTCTTCCTCTGCTTACTCACCCACACAGTCTGCCCTCCTCCTACTAGCTAGCCCAGAGCTGTGGGCCAGATGGGACATCTCAGACCCTCAGACCCTCTGCACAGAAGAGCCAACACCCAGAGCAATCAAGGGACTCAGCCTCTTGAGGTGGTTCTGTCCTATGGGCTTCTGACCCCAAGTCCTCTGCTACTTGCAATGTACATCCCTGGCAGGACAAGGGGCACAGACTTTGATGTCAGCAGGTCTGGCTGCAGATTCTGCTCTGACCTTAACCTCTCCGAAGTCCTATTCCCTCGTGTGTAAAGCGGGGATACTGAGGGGTGGCTGGGTGGATGGGTAAGCTGCCGACTCTTGATTTCAGCTCAGGTCAGGATCTCAGGGTCATGAGATCAAGTCCCACTTTGGGCTCTATGCTCCGCAAGGGAGTGCTTGAGATTCTATCTCTCCCTCTGCCCCTCCCCACCTTGCATTCCCGTTCTCTCTCTCTCTCAAATAGATAAATCTTTAAAAACAAAATGGGGGTACTAACCAGGCAGTGGGGTGGGGTGAGCCAAGCAGCCCACCTTGGAGAAGAGCTGGGAGAGGGCAGAGGTTGCAACAGGTGTGCAAGAAGGCTAGGACACCTTCCTTGGGAAGGAAATAAGAGCAAAGCAAGTGCAGGGTTGGACCTGTCAATGAATGAGGCTTGTACGCGGCACATACCTGGTACACCACTGGCTCTGGTGGGGGCTGCAAGAGAGGCCCCGAAGGGGTGAGACAGAGTAGCAACAAGCATTAAGTGCCTACCAAAAACACGTGAGATGACAGGGGGGCAACCAAATGCATAGAGAGCACTGTCTAGCCCAGGGGAGCTACCGAGGGCCAGCCTGCCCCACAGGACCTTGAACTCTACGCTGAGGTTCATTTCCATGGCCGGCCCCAGGGCCCTGTGCTCCTTGGCCAGCTCTTGCCTTCAGACGACAACATGGACCCAGGAGGCGTCTCCACGTACTAGGTCACCTCGGCCCACCCCCTACACAAGCCCCTGCCATACTCACAGAACACATCTATGCACTCGAGGCCCTGCCCGGGGCTCTCCCGGTCCTGAGGCTGCATGGGGTTGGGGGATGGGGGGGGAGTGGAGGTAAGAACATGGGGGCAAGCAGCGATCCTGTTAGTCAAGACAACAGATAGCGACCCAAGAGGCCTCACACACATCCAACCAAGCAAGACGACCACTCCCCGGTCAGAAGTCCCTGCAGGGCTGCAGGGTCCCCAGGGCGGATGGACAGCTTCAATCCCACAAGGAAGTGACACTGAAATAACCCAGAGGAGCAGGAAGCCAGCTTCTCCCTGCCTTGTGAACCCCCAGTGAAGCACGGCCCCTGTGACCCTAAACAGAACCACACGGGACATGGAACAGTCCTGTCCCAGGTTCACGTCCAAAGCCTGGCACTTACCAGCTACAGGTAAGGCCCTGAGTCACAGCTTCTTCACCTGTGAAAGGGCAGGGAAGAGTGCACAGGGTTCCCCCGGGGGTGTCGCAGGACCCCTTTCGTGTGCCTGAGTCCTCTGCTGCCAAAAGTCTTCTTGGGGACAGAAAGTCCCTGGATCCAGAGTGTGATGCTGAATGGTCCCAGAGCGGGGACGGTTCTCCTTTACAGGGTGAGCAGGAGTCAAACCGAACAACCTTATGTGGGGTCCATAACGTGGTCACTAAGTGTGGGGGAATTCCTGACCAGGAAGGAAGCCGGTGCCCCGCCCCTGGGATGAGGGTCAAGGGGAGCATCTTTGCCCAGGTGCCACCAGGACCATGTTCTTGCTTTGGTTAGACTCCCTTGGGGGAGAAGGACGTGCTCTCTCAGCCCTCAGCGAACAAGGCCACACCTGCCAGGACCTCCGTCCTCAGGCTGCAAACCAGAGCCCAACATGCCACAGAGCAGAGAGCCTGCTGCCCGCAGCCCCGCTCACGCAAGGGCTTCCTGACAGCTATTGGCAGCGCCTCTATTACCCGAGGCCGGGCTGGGGGAGGGGAAGGAGGAAGAAAAGCCAATTTTATTTCCTGGGGAGAAACGAGATTGCCGCTGACAGCTGTCCGTAGGAAGGCGAAGGCTCGTGCCCGCGTAATCTAAACTAGAGCAGCCCGGGTCTCCCCTCAACCCAGAAATGAGCTTGTTAGAAGAGCCTGGATCCTGGCCGTTTCCCTTGACAGCTTCCTTCCCCTAATACACGCAGCAAATTGGCAACCTGTCCTCGGGCATTTGCATCCGGAGTCCCTGGAGGGAGATATCTCTATTATTCTGTTTTGGATAAAGGAGGCCGTTTGAGATGACAGGTAGCAAACGCCTCTTTAATAAAGCACGCAAGCAGCCACAGAGAGCCAGGCGGTGGAGAGAGGCTTGACAAATAGGTAGATTTGCAACCCGGGAGCATTAGCAGGGCCAGCCAGAGCGGGGAGCAAGGGAATGTCAGGGGCTGAGAGCTAAATCACCCCTTGTTATTCTGATTTAACCATCTCACGGCTGGAGCCCCTGTCCACACCCCTCCAAGAGACAGACTCAAGACACGGACGCACCAATGGCTTTCCAGCCCAGCGTGCACAGGCTGCAACTTGCTTCTGTGAGCTCATCGCCTGCCGTGGTGTGGCACTGCTTCCGTACGGGCTCGCAGATATTTCCAGAAGGGTCCCTGCCCTTCCCTCATCTCCAGTTCAGTCTCTACAGCCTTTTTTTTTTTTTTTTTTTTTTTGCAACTACCTCCATTTTAAGAGAGATAAACATTTACTCCATGTTAAATGCATCTCACCCTAAGTGTCGTCCCAATCACAGAAGCTCATTGCCCTCCCCTCTTCCATTCAATTCTCTCTCCTCAGGCTCTAGCTTCTCCTCTGTGCTTAATCTGAAAGAGCTGGGCCTAGGACGTTGGGTTCTGTCCAGCGATGTGCAGGCAAACACTTAACAGCCAGCTCTCTGAGAAAATAAATAAAAACCTGATTTGGAGTGTTTGCCGATTTCTGTGGTGTAAATACTCACACTGGGGCTGACTCCAAGCTTCCTGGGGGGATGTCACTGAAGTCAGCTGCGAAGGAGGACACACAGCCGGTGTGGACGCTGGCCCTAGCACCCTGCGGGTTCTGTATCTCTTCCCCCGAACCCCGGCCACAGTCCCCATGCACACTGGGATCTGCCCACGTGGACTAGACGGATTTGCACGGGTAACACACCAAGAACTTCTTCACCGCTGACGGTTCCAATCCCCACGATATCACCAGAGAATACCCACGTGATGTAGGAACAGTCTGAGCTAGGCTGCTCCTGAGCTTCTGCCCTGGGAAATGGCAATCCTAGGTCATGTGGAAGCTGTGGGTTACCTGAGGTGACGTGCGGCACAGTCCCTGAGAAGGAGGCCAATTCAAAACAGCAGCAAAGCAAGAGTGTGAGCGGGCCGCCGGTGTCGCAAGCAGGCTCTGGCCTCAGAACATACTTCGTGATGCCCTACGACCCTGATGTGACCCATAGAGACCATGTTGTAGAAGAAATTCCAGCAACTAGTGGGACACAGGACTGTGAGGGTCCCCTGACCCGTGGTGTTGTGTCTCTATGCAACCCCCATGTGCCTACTTCAAATACTCCGAGAATCAGGCAAGACTGTTCTCATGGGAGAAGGCACTCTTGGGGATCATGTGCTCATAGTTGACATGACTGTACACACTGGCCAAAGTCAGCAAACACAGTGTTGGGGTGCATGACCAAAACCCGAGGGGATGGTCCCCCTGCAAAAAATGGGAGTGGGATCGCTGTTTGCCAGGTCATTTTCTGCAGAACTCCATTTCGATGGGATAGTCATCAGGGCTGTGGGGCAGAGAGGCTCTGATGCATTGGACAGAAGCAAGACTAGACAAAGCTGCCTCCGTTTCCCTACTGCATGTCTCTGTGTAATCCTGTCCTTGAGGAATCTCCGAGAGCCAAGGTAAGATGCAGTGCTTCCCAAACTTACTAGACCCTGAAACCTTCCTCCCACACGGCGCCTGCCATGACCAGTGATCCATAAAGCATGTTTGACGAAGGCTGAGGAAGATCTCATGGCTACGAGGCCCTGCCAGGACACCAAGCGGAAGGCGAACCTGCCCGCCCCCGTCCCCACCAAAGGACAAGTTACCAAGAGGAGAAGCTGCTCTAGAGACGCGGGAATAAGATGCTAAGCCCAGGATCCACTCCACATCCCACAAATAGGCTTGAACAGGCTTGGGCAAAGCATGGATTATGTAAATACGTATTTGGGGACTTTTTAAACACAGATTATTCACCCAATTAACTCTAATGGCCCCTCAGAGCTGAGAGAGACGATTGTGTAAACATGTGGGGCAGAATATGGCCTCAGCCCCAAGATTTCCTCAAAAGACGGGGTTTACAAGTCCCCCATAAGAGTTCCCTCTGGGCCCCAACTTGGCAGATAAGTTCATTGCCCGGAAGGGAATTCTTGCCTAAAATATGAAAGGGTAAGAGTAAAAGGAAGGATCCAGCTCCCTTTAAGCAAGCAGGGAGCTCTCTGGGTACAGATTTTATATATTTTTTCATTTGCCATAAAACATACATTGTAAGACACAGAACATCTGGTAGCCTCTGGTAGTCTCACTCTTTCTCAATACAAGGAGGAATTGTAGATTTGTCTCCAGCAGCCGCTTACATTCACATATTCTGTTTCCCTCTGGATACAGCACAGCCAGGGGACAGGCAGACCCCGGGCCTACACCAGTGAGGCGGCGGGAGCCCCACCCTGGATGGCTCTGCTGAGACCCAGGAGGCCGAGCACCCCAGCCCCAGCATGAAGCTCAGGAGAAGCTGGGCCTCCTCGCCAACACAGACAGCCATGGAGACCAGGGGACGCATCCAGAGTTGAGTCTGCTAACTGACGAACAACGAGGGGCTAATTTTACAACCTCAACTAAGACCAAGTCTTCTGGAATCCTCCTGGGCCCTAAGAGGCCGAATGGAGCCCTGGAGTCTGAGATCAGCTCCGGAGTCTGGCGGGGAGATGAGTTGAGGGCTGGTCTTCCCTTGCTCCCCAACCCACTCTCTGTGCATCCATATGTCATCCTCTCACAAGACCCAAAGATCTGGAGGAGGCATTGTTTTTCCTTCCTCCCTCTCTCACTGCCCATGCCCCACCCACCAGCACACTGACCCACCTGACTCTAGAAGGTCTCCATGGCTGCCACCCCCACGCCGAGCAGCCACGGCTCTCCCGGGCTCAGCTGCCCTCCTCGCTCTTCTCCCAGGCTCCTCTCGGTCCTTCTCAGTCTTTGGTCTGTTTTGAGGGGTGCAAAGGTGACATGTCTCTCCCACAACCACAGAGAACTGCTCCTACTACTCTTAGGATGAATACATGAACACAGCTCCTGCCCGACTGGGTCCCACTTACCCTGTTGCTTCCCTCCGCCTAGAACTTTCTTCCTGTCTTTTCCACATCACATCCCAGCCACCAGAGCTCGGCGTGAGTGGCATTCCCTCCCAGAACAGAGTATGGACTGACTCTCACAACCCTTGGTACCACACACTTCAGCAAAAGTCATTCCCCGTGCCCAGCGCTCGGCCCACGGTAGGTGCTCAGGAAACATTTTTCCGAGTGAGAGGCCTTTTCGGAGACAACCAGGGGACGGGGCACCCACGGGCCTCGCACTAAGAATGGCAGCAGACAAAGGGGGAGAAGCAAGGGCAGGCACATCCTCCCTCGGCTTAGCCCTCCCATCAGCCCTGTGAGGTCAACGCTGACGTGTTTTGGAAACAGACCCTGAGAAGTAACACGCACAGCTGTGAAGTAGTGAAGGCAGGGTATGAACCCACATCTAGCGGACTCCAAATCCCACGCTCTTTCTGCTGCAGTGTTCTGCCGGGGAGTCTAACCGGGATGCCGGGGAATCAGTCATCCTGAGCCCAGAGGAGGCAAGGATGGTCCAAGCAGAGAAATCAGCATGAGCAAACGCCTGGCGGCGGGAGGGAGGCCGCCAGCGCATGTGGGAAAAAGAAGAGGTTCAGGGAAGCTGGAGGAAGTCCTGGAGAACACAGAGCCGAAGCAGCCAGAGGAGCCTGGGGAAGGAGGCCACCGCTTGCCAGCCACGGGGGCCTGAGTGTTATCTGGGATGGTGGAGAGCAGAACGGAAACCTGTCCCCCATGCTGGGGACCGTCGCCAGCTGCACTCAGGTGAGCCCAGTGTAGACCACTGAGCAGACCAGCCTCACATCACCAGGTCCAGCCCAGAAAGGCCAGGCAGGCATACAAACAAAAGGCAAGCGCTATACACCTCCCTCTCTCTCTCTCTCTCTCTCTCTCAAAAATGGCCCCCAGTTAGAAGCCCTTGAGAATTCAAGGGAAAACATGTCCCACTCCTAGTATAGTCTTCTGAGAGCTCCCAGGGCTGACTAGAACAAAGATCCAGGCCCAAAGAGTGTGAGAAGGAACTGCATCCCACGGCCTAATGCCAAACCCCTTAGCCCTCCTATCCAGGAGGCCTTCCAGGTGGAGGGAACAGTTAAGTTCTGATGCAGCCCCTCCTCTCACCCACCAACCAAGGGCCCTCTCCCCCTGCACAGCACATAAAGCACAGCCAGGTTCACAACAACAGGGCCCCATGAGCTCACCAGCCCCTCATCCTCAGTATTTCTCTCTAATGTGTCCCACCATGGCTGTCTCAGGTCAAAACCGCCCACAGGGTATATGAGCCCACCTTACCCCATGGAATAGCCTAGCCCCTACTGCTCTCCCGGGCCTGAGAGTACTTCCGTCGGTGTTAATGTACAGGCTAACTCCAGACCCACCAGGCAACCGACATTTCCTAGGAGCCTACTATGCACCATGCATTGATGAGGAGATAAAGTGGTGTGAAATACGGGGCGCCTGGGTGGCTCAGCCAGTTAAGTGTCTGACTTCAGCTTAGGTCATGATCCCAGTGTCCTGGGATTGAGCGCTGCATCGGGCTCTCTGCTCGGCAGGAAGCCTGCTTCCTCCTCTCTCTTTCTCTGCCTGCCTGTCTGCCTACTTGTGATCTCTGTCTGTCAAATAAATAAATAAAATCTTTCTTTTTTTTTAATGGTGAGAAATACAGGATTACTGCCTCATTCAATCACCAAGATTTCATCTCATGAAAGAATTATAGCAATACAAGCTATAAGGGAAAGTGTGAGTATGTGCAAAAATACCATATGAGTGACGGAGAAGATGCCATTGGCCTTCAAAAGAGGGAGAACAGTGGACCTTTGGATTGGGTCAGGGAGAAAAGACTTGACGGAAGAGCCAGAGGAAGATTCAAGCTGAGCCCTTGAGATGAGCCAGCATGGTGATGGGTGATAGAAAGGGAGCTGGCAGGATGGCTGGGCAGAGGGGCCCAGGCCAAAGCCCAAGAGACAGGACTCCCCAGACTAGGATGCAGAACTGAACCCACAGACCGTAGCCAAGTGACTCTGTGACTTGGCGCAGACAGCGCTGTGGGGACATGGCCGTCCCAGAAATTAACGGCTCCACACACACACGTGTGTGTGTGTGTGTGTGCATGCGTGCACAAGGACACACACTCTGCAAACTGCACCACTGGCCAGTGATGACTCAAATCTGAGGCCAGGGCACTTCTCCCATGGGAATCAGCCTGAGGGAATACTTGAAAGAGCTACCAGGAGGTGCCAATCTCCACACTGATGCTTATCAAGTCCTGTAAAACTCCCCAAGTGTCAGGCATGAAGACCATTGAAACAGGAGGGCCTGGAGGAGAAGCTTCAGCACGCCGGCCTCCCAACTCTTCCTACAGCTGTTTAGCCAGGCCTGTCCTCAGGGCTGTCCCGGAGTTGCAGAGCGGGCTGGGGTTTTACCTAATATCTTCCTACCACTGTCCCTGGCAGCCAAGGGCTGTTTCAGCTGTGCTTCTTACCCAACGGGCCTCTTTACGGGCTGTGGATTTCAGAGTGTACCCAAGATCACCACCATATGGGGACCTTCTTAATCTACAAATGGCAGGAGTGGACTGTGCGACCAATAAGGACCTGTCTGTTCTATAGCTCTAAGACCTGAAAGAATCCTGTAATTCCTCCACTCAGCATTGGGGCAAGAGTTTACCTGGGCATGAGCCTGACCCACTTATTTCTCCGAGGAGACCGCCAGCCAGCCCTGTCTGAGGCAGAATCTTATGTAACCGCTCCGAGACAGGGCACAGATAATCCCATCACCATGCCAACAGGCTAGCTCTCTCATGACACTGCTTTGGGGATCCAAGGTCAGCGAGCTGAGAGTCAGTCCCAGATCTGACTGTCCTCTAACCACGCCAGGTTTGGGGCAAGTCTCTGCTCCCCACAGTCTCTGTTTTCAGTGATGGGACGTAAGGGCCAGTTACCTTCCAGCTGACACTCTTGCAGCCCCATCTCCCATGTGCCGTGGAGAGTGTGGAACGGGGTCACGCTGGGCAGGTCAGAGACGTGAGAAGGACCAGACTCAGAGCCACACACCACTAGGTTTGATTCCTGACTGATCCCACTCACTACCTTTTTGAACCTGTCGAGGTCACTTAGCTGGCAAGCCTTGTTGACCCTGGGAACATTAGGACTATACTCCATAAAGTGCTGGGAAACATTTAAGACAAACTATATAAAGTACCAGAAACATAGTAGGAACTCAATATTCAGTGATTATTATTCAAAGCACTTTCATAACCAGAACACAAGCAAACCAATGAACAAGGAAAAATCCATAAACAGATGCAAATACGTATGGGAATTTAGTATATGACATAGGTGGCGTTTCTAGTCAGTGAGTCAGTGGCACTGAAACGGATTTTCTAACAAATAGTGTCAAGACAATGGATTGTTGCTTTTTGTTGGTGGCAAGGTCAGGGGAAGGAATGCTTAGACCTATACCTTTGTCCTTAAACTATAAAAAACTCCGGATGGAACATGGATTCAAATATAAACTATAAAAACTTGCAAGTTCTAGAAGAAAACACAGGTGAATAGTTTTAAAATCCTGCAGAAAAAAGGGATGCTTTTTCAGTGTGCCATTAAAAAAAAAAAAAGGGAAGAAAAAGCCATAAAAATCTAAAACTTCTAATTTAAAATCAATTTATGGTTAAATGAACATCAACACAAGACAGAAAACAAAGTTACTTGTCAACAAAGGTTTATGAAGGGCCTGTCCATGCTGAGTACCACTTGCTACATTCCTAACATTCAAAGAGCTCTCAGTATTCAGTTCTTTAAAATGAGCCCCCAGTAGAAAAATGAGCTAAGAACGTCAACAGGCAATTTGTAAAACAAGAAATTTTAAAAATGGCCCCTAAGAATCAAGTCAATGCAAACAAACACAATATATCATTTTTCCACTACCATAGTGGCAAAAAATAAAAACATTAAGCAAACCCAGGTTGCCTGGAGGGTGGAGAAACACACCCTCATGCCTCGTGTGTGCCCTCGGAGGGTGACAATTTGGCATTAGGCATCGAAATGATACACGGGCATTTTGATCCTCCAAAGAGAGTTATCCACAGAGATGGTCACCAAAGTTTGTTTATAACAAAGAAAAACTGGAAACAACCTAAATATGCATGAAGGGAAGACTTGCCAAGTCAGTTGTGATATTCAGAGAACACTCTCCCTGCCTAAACTAGCCAGAGAGGTGGGAAGCCCAAGGCTCCTTCGTGAATGTCACAAGAGTGGTGGCACAATGTAATCTAGAAGGGGAGGGCATGTTTGAGCACGACCCTTGGAAAACAATGGAACAGCTCAGCTTTGCCCACTGTGTGAGGGATGGCGTGATGAGGGGGAGGCATCCACTCAGTCCTGGAGATCCAATCCAGAGAAGAGGCCGCACGTGTCCATAGGGACAACCTCCACGCTCCATGATGGAGAGCAGGAAGTTTATAAATTACACCCTGGCCACCTGCCCTCCTTAGGTGAGAATGAGAGGGAGGCTGTCTTATATCTTTGCTCCAACATCTCAGGCAGGAAGACCCCAGATTAATGGGTGGGCACTGAGGGCCCAGCATCTGGGTGCAGATAAAGTTACTCACAAACCAAGCCAACCCCTGGGCAACGTCCTGAAGGCACAACCCATACTCTGCCCCAGACACATACACAATCCACCTGTTAGATTAGCCTTGTCTGAGATCTACAGGCCTCCTGGGTCAAGGCTTTTGCTCAGAATCTAGCACTGACGGGCAGACGGACTTGGGTCACCAGCCTCAACACTGGGGGTCCCAAGGCAGGGAGAAGGTGGGACAAGAAGGAACCCAGGACCTAGAAGAATATGGTGAGGGAGTTTGGAAACTAAGTCTGACTACCCAAGGAATTCTCAGGCCTTCTATGAAGGAAGTCTCAGCACAGAAACCTCGGCTTAAGCAAAGGTTAAAATGGAACCCCGGTTAAAAAACACACATGCACACCCCAAGGAGGCAGTCACGTGGGCAAGAAGACTTGGGGGCTGAGGACCTGTTGTGTGATAGCTCTGTGTGCTCCTCTGTGAGAGGGGAGGAGGAGGAGGGGGCAGAGTCCTGCCTTCCAGAAGCACAGTCAAGTGGGGATAGGGGACTCTGCAGAGGTCGGTCAGAGGAGGGAGTGCTCACATTGGCCATCCTGAGGACAGAGTGGCTCCTGAGGCAGAGACCGCAGACAGTTCAGGAAGACCTGAAGGTCTAATCTGGGAAAGAAGCAAAATCAGCTTCAGAATCCAGTGCAGAAACACCCCCCAGGATGAGCCCAAGAAGAGGTCCCTGCCGGGAGGTGGTGAACTCTGCTCCAGTCAGATGTGGAGGAGTGAGGGGAGAGAGTGTGAGAGTGTAGCAGGGGTACCCGGGGAGCCGCCAAGGACTTGAGGAGCTAATCACTTAGTGATTCTGCTTGACTGGAAAAGGCCATGGCTGGAATACAGTGAATCACGCAGGCTCGTGCCCCTGTGGCAGCCCGCAAGCTCGCCAGCCTTCCTTCCCCAGGTGGGCAACACGCAGTTCCTTCAGGACTCCATGGGGCTAGGCGCTCAGCAAACAGGAGGAGAGGAAGTTGACACACACGGGGGCAGTGCCTAGGCCAGCCTCAAGCAGAGGAAGTCGAGGCTGCAGGGGCACAGGGTCCCATTATGCCAGAAAACCCTGGCAACGGGCAGTGGGCACCCTCTGAGGGGCTCTACATGGGCCTGACCTGACTTTGGCCGAGTGAGGCCAGAGGATGAGGAAGAGGAGGTGGAAGAGGTTTTACAGGGAGACCATCTGGGTGGAGGAGTGGTGGTAAGCCAGGCCCAGGCAGGGGCCGAGGCCCTGGAGAGGATACAAAGAATCAAGAAACACTTCAGCACAAGGATGGGGGACACAATCCGCCACTCAGGCTGAAAACCTGGACCTTTCTTGCCTCTTCCTCGTGCCCTTGGCCTAACTGGCCTCCCAGAGATGGCTGTCCACGGGAGAGGCAGCAGTGGGAAGGGGTGTGGACAAAGACCATCAGCTTGCGTGTGACCTGGAGAGCGCCCCCTACAGGCAGGACACGTGATGCAGCTCTTGGCCACCCACCCCTCTGCACACCTCAGAGCCAGGACCTGCCTTCCTCAACATCACAAGCCCTGACAGAAGGCCACACACGTGATGACACGGCACAGGAGCTTGGCCTGAAATGACTAAAGGGAGGACGCCCAGCGGGCAGCTGGAGGTCAGCAGCTACTGAGAGAAGGGCTATTCAGCAAAGAAGGGCAGCGCCCAGAGCTCTCTTGAGTGCTGACCTGCTGTCTGAGTACTGTCACCATTCTCGGAGCTTTGTAGAGATTAACTCTGCCCAGCCTCATAACCGCCCAAGAAGGAAGCCTTCTTATCGTCCCCAGTTTATAGGTGAGGAAACCGTGTCACAGAGAGGTTGAGAAACATGCCAAAAGTCACACAGCTGGAAAGCTATAGCAGGCAGAGTGGCCCCCACTTAATCACTCTGTGATGGAAACTGGGCCAAGGACATGGGAAAATGTACATAAAGAGAAAAGAAAAGGACCAAGGACAGAGCCCGGGGCTCTAGCCATGAGCAAAGAGCAACCAAAGGAGATGAGGCCACCAGGGGAAAGTCAAGAGCATTGACCGGCCAGGAGGGTGCTCAATATGTGGCTGAGGAAGTCAATGAATTAGTGAGTAAGTGATGCCCGAGGAATTCGGGTGATGCAGACACCATGAAGCGGACGGCTGAAGGAAAGAGGGTGTGTGTGGTCTGTGGTTCCCCACTTCAGATCTGGGACACGACCTGGCCCTTCCCAGCCCACAGATGCAGTGCTCAGTCCGAGACTGGCTGGGCCACAGCAGGCCTCGATCTGCTCTGCATGGCTGCAAACATTTGCTTTCTCTCTCCATCCACTAGGGCTCCTGCTCTATGCCAAGTTCTTTCAAGTGCAGAAAGGATTTGCTCCCCAAACAGTTCACAGCTATTTCTAAAGCTCACATTGCAAGATGTTGCCTATTTATAACCAGAAATGCCTCCATAACCCAACTGGACAAAGAAGAGGCAACTCCTTATTGTCTTTGGTTTTGTTTTAAATAAGAAGAGCTCAGAATTGCGTCCTTGACCGTATCCAAGTTATTCCTTTTCCCCATATATGGTCAGATCCACTGTGTGCCAGGACAAGCCGTGTTTTCCTTATTAAGCAATATACAAAGTTAGCAAATAGAACATGCTCACTGTCCCACACCCCAATCCCAACTGTCCCTACCGGAGCAAGGGCATGACCAAGTTGTAGAGGGTCAGAGGGTCCTAAGGGCAGTGGGGTGCGGACCAGAAAACTAGACTGGGGCCTGGGCAGCCTGGCAGCTCTGGCTGCCATGGACCCAATGTTAGACATCAGCAGTGGTAGTGCCTCCTGGGTGCCAGGTTCTGCAAAAAGTCCTGGTGGAGCCTCATAACAACCCTAAGAGGTGGGGTATCATTGTCCCCATTTCACAGATGAGCAGAGTGAGGCACAGAGAAGCCATATCATCTGTTCAAGGTCCTCCGGCTGGGTGGCAGAGGTGGAAAAGGGCCCATTTCTGTCTGACTGCTCAGTTCATCCTCCTCTCTCTTCCCCAAGGGTCATCTCTCCTCTCGGAGCCTCGGTTTACCCACTTGCAAAGTGAGATGGCTGGAAAAACAATTTCTCCACCCCCAGCAACACACACATCAGCACTCACCCTCTAACAGGTATCAGAACCTTCCAACGTGTCTGTTGGTCAAGGTCTTGCATGGATGAAGGCTGGAAGGGGTGTGGATACACAGACCTGCCCACCCCCAGCAGAGTCCTGAGGCTCCAACCAGAGCAGCAGAGCACCCTCCACCTGTCAGAAACTCAGAACAGTCTCCCTCCACCCACTCAGCGCCTCTCAGATCCCAGGATTTTCCCAATCCTTCAAGACCTCCTCCTCCAGGAGCTATTCTGCCCCTCAGAGCCCACACCATGTCCACAGCCTGCTGTCTGAGCCCCCCCACCGGCCTGCCAACCTTGGATGCCCAGGCCTGGAATTTGAAACCTAGGATACACGGGGCAGAGGGGATGCCTATGGCATTAAATGGTGGGGCCTGGGGGTGCCTGGGTGGCTCAGTCAGTTAAGCAGCTGACCATGATCCCAGGGTCTTGGGATGGAGTCCCGCATCAGGCTCCCTGCTCAGCGGAGAGGCTGCTTCTCCCTCTCCCGCTCCCCCTGCTTATGTGTGCTCTCTCTCTCTGTCAAATAGGTACATACAATCTTTAAAAATAAATGAATGAATGAATGAATGAATGAATGAATGAATGAATGGCGGGGCCTGGAATTTCCATCCTCACAAGTGGACGGATCCAATATAACCCTAAAACAAGTACCACCCCCCCACCAGTAGTCATCTTTGGAAAATGCAAGCCTGGGGCTCACCTCTCCAGAGCACAGCTCCTCAGAACCACCTAAGCTGGGCAATTGATTAAGACTTTGGGCTGCAGGGCTCCAGACCAGACTTCTAGAGGAATCTCTGGAGGCAGGCCCTAAATCTGCATGCTTAGCCGGCACCCAAGAGTTTACAGTGGCATCAGTGGGACCCACTGTTCTGGGGCAAGCCTGTTTCTCCTCTGGCCCTCCCATCCCCCCTCCCAAAACACGCAGCCTGTGTGGTGGCCACAACACACCACACACCCCTGACTTTTCCTCCCCGGGCTGCATTTGTTCACGTTCATCTGACAATCACAAGTATAATAAACCTGCACTCAGATCTGTCTTTCCTACTTTCAGGAACTATAGCATCTTAATGCCCCCTGGGGTGAAAAGTGAGCATTTTCTCACTCCCGTCTTCTTGGGAGCCCACCTTCTTCACCTGGCCTTCTGGTTAGTATCAAAGCACCAGTTCAACGAATCAATTAAATCAATTAAATATCAGTCATGTGAATACATGAATGGACATCCAACACTTAAGAAGCCAGGTTCAAGCAGTTGATTAGTTTCCCATTTGTCCTAAACTTTCAACAGATTAGCAAATGCTCCAAGAAATGACTAGCGCCCTTGGATCGAAGAAGGATTTTAATCCGTGGTGACAGTTTGTCTTGTATCATGACCTGGCGTACCCTTCTCAGCAAGGTGCTGACTGAGTGCCTCGGATTTCCGAAGACACCTTCCCTTGGGCTGTAACCACATGCCTCCGAACCACCGTGGTTCAGAACCACCCTGCAGAGCTCGGCCCCCAGAACCCATCTGGACCCATGTGACTTCACACACCCTGTCTCCTTTTTTATTTGGCATGAAAACAAGACATTTATCATTTTAATTAGCAGCCTGTTTTTTTGTAAAAATCTCAAATGGATCCAAAGCGTATAAAACATGCAAGCCTGATCCCCACATGGGTACTGTGGGCAGAGGAATGGCGTCGTCCCTTCTCCTCGGGAGAACCCACGGCTCGCTGATGTCCCCGAGTACAACTTGCACAGTTCCATTCCCCTCCCGGCCCCCAGCCATTACTGAAACCAAGGCAGAGGTCACCTGGGGCTCGCTCTCCCTCAGTACCTCTCTCCTCAACCTGAATCATCTCTGCCTGGCCCCTCACAACCACCTCTCTCCACCCCAAACCATCTTACTCATGGTACCCAGTCACATTTCTTTCATTTTTGTTTTTATGTTGCCTTACTGAAAGTCACCATACACATCACTGCTCAATCCTGGCAAGAGTTCTCCATCCCCAGAGAGGAGTTCTTCATTTCCTCTAAGACAGAGGTCCTCCCTACTTTTCCAGATGTCATCTCTGGTTTCACTTCTACACACCATCTGTATGTCCCCCAGCCCCCTTCTAAGCTCCCAGTCTCCTGTCTTCTTAAATTTGCTCAAGACTATTCCACCTGGAAGCCTTCTCCAGCCCAACTTTGCAGGACCAAATCCCTCCCTTGCATGCCAAGACTCAACTCATGGGCTTCCTCTTCCATGAGGTCTTGTCTGATGCTCCCAGCTGGAAGCAATGGTTGATTACTCCCTCTTCTGACCTGTCTCATAACACCATGAGAGACACTTCTCTCATGTCTCAAGTCCTCAGTAGACCAGGAAGCTCCTGGGGACAAAAGCCATGTCTTATGTGCTTGATTCCTCCATAGACTGGGATGGCGACAAGCATGCAGTAGACACACAAAGAAAGAAACAACTAGAGGACAGTGTACAGAGAGATGACGCTTGACGTCACTTGAACAGCAAGAAACATGCAGTTGAGGAGAAACATTTAGAAAGATCCAAACTGTGCAGGTACTAACAATCACAGTTGCAGCAGGAGGTAGAGAAGCAGGGGCTTCTCAGGACACGTCCCCTGAGCAATGGTGTCCTGGGCAAGGACAGCAACCCAAACAAAGTCTTAGAGGTGAGAAGTAGGGGGAAATGAAGATGGGAAAATGAAGTTGGTGAGAAGGAGGGGGAAAGGAGGGTCAGATTCAGAGGGACTTCACCCCCAGAAAGAAGTTCACAGTCAACTACTGACAAGGCAGGGCCACTAATCTGGCCCCTAGGATGATGACCTATGGGTTGAGTGGAAGAAAAACATCTCACCCTTCTCACATCAGCTCGAGGCTTTCTCTGCCTGAAGAGACCTTCTCTACTTTCTCTTCCTAGAACCAAGTCTTCCCATCCTCCAAGGTTCACACAAAAGCCACCTTCTCTGTGAAGCCAGAGACCAGAAACGAAGACACAAGATCTCATCTATGATACTCACAGAGTGTCAGGAATAGTGCCTGAGAAGAAGGCTCTAGTAGAGCTTCAGTGACTTCTCAGTATGGAAAGATAATGCTGCTACACCATTCAATGAGACAGTATTTGCTGGAGCAGATGAACTCATGGTCATACACTTACTAGCACAGAGTGTAGGCACAATGGAAAGTAAAAAGGGGAGTTAAGGAAAGACTCGCTTATGAAGTAACAATCAGGGGCGCCTGTGTGGCTCACTGGGTTAATCATCTGCCTTCAGCTCAGGTCATGATTGCAGGGTCCTGGGATGGAGCCCCCGTGTTAGTCTTCCTGCTCAGCAGGGAGTCTGCTTCTCCCTCTCTCTCTCTGCCTCCCCCTGCTCATGCTGTCTCTCTCAAATAAATAAAGTCTTTTTTTTTTTAATGTTGAGGTAACCATCAGTTGAGATCAAAAGGACTCATCCTACATCAATTTACATTTATTCATTTGAAAAATATATGAATGCCTGTTATGTGAGGGATACTGAATTCCTAGAAACCGGCTGTGTGGAGGGGAGGGGAGTAACAGGATGAGAACATTCTAGGTAAAAGAAACAAAATCTACAAAGAGGTCAAAGACAAGAGTCGCTAGATTGGGTCTGACTGCCCAGGAGGGGCAGATGGAGCAGAGAGGCAGGAAGGTTTGTGAGAGACAGGTGACAGGATGACGGCTCAAACCAGAGCTGGGGCAGTGACTCGGGTGGAGAGAAGGAGACGCATTTAGGAAAAAGGACAAAGGCAGGGTGTGTAGAGTTGGCTGGTGGGTGCACAGACAGGAAACCACAAGCATCCTAAGCAAACCTGGTTCTGGCGCTAGGCCTCCCAAGAAGATAGTCATGCTCATTTATGGGGCCCGACTACATATGTGGCCAAGGCAGGAGCCACGACTGGTGGCCACAGAGAAGGCCACAGACCAAGATCACTGATCTCTCTATGGCTCCCCCCAGTAGGCTGGGTCTCCCCCGGCACAGTGGATTCTCCCAGCTGGCACTGCAGTAGGTAAAGACAAAGTGAGCCTGAACTCTTAGTCCAGAGCCCCACCCAAGAGACTCGATAGAACGTGCTCTCCAGGGATCATGTGGCTGAACATGGTAAGATTTTGTGCTTCTGAATACCAAAAGCCTGAGCCAAGTCCAGATTGTGAAAGACAGGCAAGAAGTAAGGGCTGGTGGGGTGTCAGGGGGTGGGGGGGAACGGAGCAGGGACAGCTAAGCTGGCTTACATCCTATGAAGCCCTAGAACACCGCCCATACCTAAACAGCCTAATCGGGATTTGACCTGTACTGAATTTCAGCTCGTACTCCAAAGTTCTAGTCCCCCAAAGGGACACCGGTATAATTAGGCAACCCGCTGGCTGGAGGTCAGATCAAAATCTCAAGAGAAATGAGTCTGGCAAAATATGCAGGCAGGAGGCAGAGTTCAAGGCCTGGCATGGCTCCTCTCCCTCCTGCTAATGCCCAGAGTCTCCAGGATCAGCTAGTGTCCATGAGGGGAGCCTGACCCCACACAGTGAAATTCGTCTTTCTGGAGCAGGTCCCACTTGGTCCCTCCTTGCTCCTCCCCCGCCCCCGTCTTCAGCCCCCTTCATCCTAACTACAGGCTGGAGGTAGGCAAAAGCCCCACCACACACACGCACACATGGGTGCACGTGCACGCCCCACAGGCAGAAGTAGCAGAGCCCTGGCCACATCCCAGTCAAGACACCCTTTCCCCAGTCTCGGCTGGACCTGTGCCAGTCAAGAGTGACAGCTTAGTGGGAGAGCCAGCGATAAGCGGGCCCACGCAGCTGGACCTCATGCCGGGGGCTCCCACATCTCCGTTCCCAGGCCCGACCTCAGTGCTTGCAGCAGACTCCTCCATGCAAACACTCAGGAACCTCAAATACAGTTCACCAAGCAGAACTCACCTCTCTCCCTCAGGACCTGCCACTCCACCAGCACTCCCTGACTCCACAGAGGCTCCATAGGCCTCCCCATTTCCTCAGCAGGAAGCACCGGGTCCCTAGTGAGCCCTGCTCTCCCTCCCTCAGCGTCCACACTTCCAAGTCCCTCTTCAGTTCCCCCCATCCCACTGCTGCGCTTCTTCAGCTGGTCTCACCTTCCGGACCCTTCTCCTTCTACACAACACCAGAGGGAACATCTTAACACGCAAAGATGCCCACAGCAGGCCCATCACCAAATACCCCTCCAGGTGAAGCCACGCGTGATCCCAGGGTCTATGATTCTGGCCTCTCCTATCCCAGCTCCCATGACCTCTCCCTCATCCTCTTTGCTCCAGCCATACTGCCCTTCCTCCCTCCTGGACATGCGTGCACATCTCCCCTCCTCAGCAGGCCTTTGCACATGCTACTCCCCCAACTTGACCCCTCCGCCTGGGTCCCCCTCCCCTCCTTCAGGACTAGCTTATGCAAGAAGTCTTCCTTGGCCACCGCTGCTTCATGCCAAGCGCTGTAGTTCCCAGGTTCTTGTCTATCATGTCCCTCCCTGCACTATTCAGTACCAGGGGGAACACTCTATCACCACAGAAAATTCTCCCAGACACTCTAGACCATAAGTTTCATGAGGGCAGGGACTGAGTCTGCCTGCCCCTCACTGTCACTCAGGGCCTGGTACACACAGGCAAGCTCCATGTGGGCTGAACAAGGGAAGGGGCAGCTGAGAGGGAAAAAAGGAGAGGTGGGCAAGTGGGCTGAGGCCCATCTCCTCTGTGTCGGGGCTGTGCTGGAGTGGATGTGGTCATTCCACTTGGGGCCTGGTCACTAAGGGAAGACATCCCATCTGGAGAAGCACCAAAGGCTGGTGCAGCAAAGGGAAGTGAGTTGCCAGGAAGAGGAATGTTCTTCAGCTGTCCCAACCCAGAGTGAAGAGCCACAGTCCAGACCTTCCCTCAGCTGCTACCATCCCAGCCCAATCCAGGAGGAAAATCTCCCACACCGAGGCTGGTCCTCCTCAAACCCTCTTTGGTGAGAGGGCAGCTGCAGCCACATGACATGGCCTCGCTCCCAGACAGACTAGGGCTAGGCTCTGCCGTGCAGAGTGAGTGCTTTGTGGCTGCCCCAAAGCCCAAGCCAGTCAGACCCGGCCTTCAGGCTGGTTCAAAGCTTTGCACTCTGGATTCCTGGACTTCCCCGCTGCCTGGTTTCCACCCAAATTCCTGGGGTCTGAATGTTCCCTGAGTCTGTCAGAACACAGGTCCGTGAAAGGGGCCAAGAGGTGAAGCAAAAGTCACAGACCCAATCCCCTACCAGACCACGGCACCCTAAACCACAACTGCCTCACCTGAAGTGGTCCTTCCATGACCAAGGGGTGCCCCTCGCTGGCCCAGAGCCCTAAGGTGGGCTGCCCGGGAAAGATACAGCCCAACAGTCAAGGCAAGGTGCCAGCTCCAGTTGCCACAGTATTGTTAAAAATCAACTGTCTCCCAGGGAGGTGGTTTCACGGGTGTTTGCTTTATAATAATTTGTTAAACTGAACATTTCTGTATGTGTTGTATTTCACAATTTTTTTAAGACTTAAAAAAAAAAGGCAACCGTCTTTGTGGAATGTAAACCCTGGTGAACGCCAAAACTCAGACCAATGCCAGAGTCACCACCCAGGACTCAGCCACCAGCAAGAGCAGCCCCGGGAGCCAAGCACCCTAGAAGCCCACTCTGCACCCAGGGCCTGGCAGCTCCAGGCCTATACTTGCTGGGGAGAAGGTTCCGCCGACTCCCAGTTAAGTGCCTTGGCAGGAGGAAAGGGGAGAAACAGACGAGCACACACTGCTCTCGAGATGGCACTCACCAGCCTGACGCCTTTTCCACCACCCACACAGCCTGCCAGCCTCTGGACCCCAGGGCCCACAATACCCAGAGAGCAAAGTTAAGGATGAAGTGGGGTCTGACAACTGGTTTTGGAAGAGAGAGTAAAACCACACAGAGAGCAAGCAGTTCACACGATGGCCAGCACACAGAAGAGCTCCACATTGGGGCATCTGGATGACTCGGTGGTTAAGCATCTGTCCTCAATCCCAGGCTCAGGTCCTGGGATCGAGCCCTACATCGGGCTCCTGCTCAGCGGGAAGCCTGCTTCTCCCACTACGCCCCCCTCGCCCCACTTGTGTTCCCTCTCCCGCTGTGTCTCTTTCTGTCGAATAAATAAATAAAAATCTTAAAGGAAGGAAGGAAGGAAGGCAGGCAGGCAGGCAGGTTCCATCTTACTACTGAAAGACGCACAAACTAAATCAGCAATGGGATGCTGTCTTCACCCAACATACCAGAGATGATTACCAAGAACGATAAGACAGGAGAAAGCAAAGAGCCAGGATAAAAGCCCTCTCACAAACCAAAGAGCGGAATATAAACCGGTCACCTGGCTGAGGGCAATCGGGGCTATCTGCCAATGCCGGGGCTTTGAACACCCATCTGGTAATTCCACTCCAAGGAAACATGTGAGGAAACAAAATGACTGGAGTGCAAAGACGTGGGTACACTGGTATTCGGAGCAGCACCCTCTACAGGAACAAAAAATTGGAGGCATCCTAAATGTTTGATGCATAAGTTGTAACATAACGGAAAACTGGGCGGCATGTTAAAAAGAAAGCAGAAACTCTTAATTTATTATTAAAAGATGCCGCTTGATCTTTGCCCAATGTTGAGGGAAGAAGACCAGTTAGAGAATATTATGGTATAGTCTATACTGGGATAGTATGATCTCACGTATATTCACGAAGTGTAGGGGCAGGGGCTTACAAGTATGAACAGTTCAGCCTATAGAGGCACACAATTCATAAAAGCAAAACTATCTGGAAAGATAAATTGTTGATCAGCTCTACATGAAGAGGTGGATTCTGAGGGAGGTTCAATGACCTTGGACTGTTCTAATTTTTTCTTATTTTATCAAAGAAGTAATAAAGATATCCCATTAAAATAAAGCACTAGGTAAGAAAAAACAGGCCTAAGTACACACAGATACAAAGAACAGGAAAGGAGCAGACATTTCTCCAAAGAAGACATCCAGATGGCCAACAGATACATGAAAAGATGTTCATCATCACTTATCATCAGGGAAATGCAAATCAAAACTACAATGAGCTATTACTTTACACCTGTCAGAAGGGCTAAAATCCACAACACAGGAAACAACAGGTGTTGGTGAGGATGTGGAGAAAAAGGAACCGTGTCGCACTGTTGGTGGGAATGCAAACGGTGCAGCTTCTGTGGAAACAGTATGGAGGTTCCTCAGAAAGTGAAAAATAGACCCACCCTATGACCCAGCAATCTCATGCCTGGGTATTTACCCAAAGAATACAAGAACATGAATTCAAAACGATATATGCGCCCCAATGTTTATAGCAGCATTATCCACAATAAGCAAGATATGGAAGCAACCCAAGTGTCCACTGATTGATAAATGGATTAAAAAAATTGTGATATATATACACAATGGGATATTACCAGCCGTGAAAAAAAAAAAAAAAATGAAACCTTGCCATTTGCCATAACATGGATTGAGCTAGAGGGTATAAGACTAAGCAAAATAAGTCAGTCGGAGAAAGACAAATACCATATGATTTCACTCATATGTGCAATTTAAGAAACAAAACAAATGAGCAAAGGGGAAAAAAAAGGGGGAGGGGGAGCAAACCAAGAAACAGACTCTTAACTCCAGAGGACAAACTGATGGTTACCAAGGAGGAGGGTGTGAGGGAAATAGGGGATGGGGATGGAAAAGCACACCTGGGATGAGCACTGGGTGATGCCGGGAAGTGCCGGGTCACTGTATTGCACCCCTGAAACTAACACAACACTGTATGTTGACTAACCGAAACTAAAACAAAACTGTAAAAAAATGAAAGAAAGAGAGAGAGAGAGAGAGAGGGGGAAGGAAGGAAGGAAAGGAAGGAAGGACGGACGGACGAACGAGGGAGGGAGACAAGAGCGACAAAATTTGGGGAACTAGGAAGCAGGCAGATGAGAGGAGCTGACTTAACAGACCTAAGCAAACTAAATCCTAAGTCAGCAGTGAGGAAAGCCAAAAAGCCACCTGATGTTCAACCAAGAATTACACAAAGCCTTAGGAATTACAGGCACCGGGGACCAGGGAGAGGTGGGGCGTGGAGCAAGAGGGCGGCTGAAAGCCCCTGTGATCAGCTTTTAGGTCTAGAGATCCCTCTCCAGCTCCCTGCAGCCAGGGGGCTGCCCCTCACCTTGCTGGCAGAAGACTGGAGGATTATTTTCTCTGAAGGGCTACGCAGAAGATCTCTGGTTTGGGAACACCAGGTGCAGTTGAGAGCAGGAATACCACACTGAAAACAGGGGAATTAAGCATGGGTTTACACTCGGAATGTTAAGACCCCCTTGCTTGATTCCCCCATCAGATTCTCAGAATGCTGGCAGCACGGTGAATGTCCTCAAAGCTGCAGGATGGAAGAGGCTTCTCTGGGCTACCTAGCCAGCCCTAAAGAAAAGAAGAGTCAGAAGTTCCCCCAAAAGGACTGCTTTTCTGTGCACAATGTACACACGCACACACCTATACCAGAGCTTCCAACCCACTTTTTAGTGAATGTGAATAAACAGGCAAGTATTATCAGACATTAGAAGAAACTGTCTAATAAGAAAGAAGACAAAGTAAGCAGAATAAAAAAGGGAAGAGACAAAGCAAGGAGAGTAAAACTTTAAAGAGTAACAGTTAGCGTAGTCAAAATATGCTTCCAGGAAACTAATAGATTGCTACAGAGCAACAACATGCAAAGAACCTAGGAGTTCTTGGAAATTAAAAATACAACAGTAGTGGGCGCCTGGGTGGCTCAGTGGTTAAGCCTCTGCCTTTGGCTCAAGTCATGATCTCGGGGTCCTGGGATTGAGTTCCACATCAGGCTCTCTGCTCAGCGGGGAGCCTGCTCCCCCACCCCCGCCTACTTGTGATCCCTCTCTCTCCGTCAAATAAATAGATAAAATCTTTAAAAAAAAAAAATATGACAGTAGCAATGAAAAATTCAGTAGAAGGAATGAAAGATATGGTTGAGAGAATCTCCCAGAAAGAACAATAAAAAGAAGGCCAAAGAGCGATGCTGCTAGGTTCAGCATCTGAATGATCAAATATATCAGTTACTAGCACAACAATGATAAATAATAAACTGCAACACGTCAGTGGAATCCAACAATAAGAATGTTCTGCGTATGCATCTGGGATGGTTGCTGACCTTGCCTGGGGACGGTTGGCTCTGCTCCATGTGTCTCTCATCTTTCTCCTGGAAACAGTAGGCTAACCTGGGTGCGTTCTCATGGTGATGACAGCAAGCAAAAGCAAGCGAACTCTATCACTCTATAAGTGACTTTCAGACCTTTATCTCTGTTATGATTACAATATCCCATTGGCCCAGAGCGAGGCACAGGTCTCAGCTCAGAGTCAGAGAAAGAGGTCACGCTGCATTACACTGCAAAGGATATGTTCATGAGGAACTGGTTGTTCTTGCAATCGACCATGTAAGAGTTTGTTTTTTTTTAAGACAGAAAATAGAAAAAATAGGAAGATATCACAAAATAAATAATTCCAATACACTTCCTAAAGCTAAAGGACATGATTTTTCTAGACTGCATAGCTCACCAAGATCTTAGCAAACAAAAGGAAATAATATCATACCAAAAATCACACCAAATATTAATTTCAGGTCACTGGGAACAACAAAAAGTTCCTAGAACCGTCTAAAGAAAAAAGCTACAACAGGATTCATTCAAAACTCGGAGAACCAAAATGACATCTGGATTTTCAAAGGCAACTTCAAAAGCTAAAAGACAATGGACAAAGACCTCAAAATTCTTAAGGAAAATACTTTCAAATTAGAATTCCATACCCAACCAAACTATCACATTAAGTATGACAGGAAAATTAAGAGTTTATAACATATACAAGGTTTAAAAGCTTCACCTCTGGGGCATGTTTTCTTAGGAAGCCACAGAGAATGTGAAGCCAGAACAAGGGGTAAACCAAGAAGTACAAAGACACGGGACACAGGGAACAGGAAATCCTACTCAGAAGAGAAGAGAAGCCAATTCTCAGGGTAATGGTGAAGGAAAAGTTCAAGAATATAGACATACACCCAGCACAGAGAACAACCAGTCCAGATCAGGGCAAGTCAGAAGGTTCCAGGAGACACTTTCTCAGCAAGAAAATCCTGGTAAAATATTTGTGCGCTGAATATACTGAGAGGAGATCTGTGTAAGTCAGGGGAAATATGGAAACAAAACAGTGACAGATGCACAGAAAATTAAGCAAATACCAACAACGATTAATTGTGGCAAAAACACAAGGTTCTTTAGCCAAAGGGAAATACTCACAATTTCCGAGGACATAGGCCAAATAATGTAAACACTAAATACTGATCTATCAAAACATCTATTACAACTGCCCTGGAAGCACGGGGGCGGGGAGGGGGGCACAGTATGAGAGGGTGTGCAAGCACATGTATGTGTATGTGTGTGTGTGTGTGGTGTGTGTAAGTGGACAAGAATGCTCACTTTCTACAGTGAGAAGTCAGTAGATAGTGATTAGCAGTAAAACATTAAAAAAGTAGCAACACAAACACGTTTTGTAGAATTATGGAAATAGATACTGAAAAAGATCAGTTAAAAGGGTTGAAAATGATTAGTTCTGGGATGTGAAACTGAGGACAAATGAGTATATAGGTGGAAGACGGGCTTCCTTTCATAACAAGTGTTATGTAAGCATTTAGTTCTTATGCTAGTGTACAACTTTGGTAACAAGTGGAAACTAAATCTGAAAAGGAAAATTGCCCCCCCACCAAAAAAAGGGGAAAGAAAACCCAGAGAAACCAGTGTGCTTGCCACTGTCAAGAGCTCAAAAACCAGCAGGCAAGACATCCATCCATGCCAGGCTGAGGAACAAGTGGAGGATAAGGAAGCAAGTCATGGGGGTGCCCGGGTGGCTCAGGCGGTTAAGCATCTGCCTTCAGCCAAGGTCATGATCTCAGGATCCTGGGATTGAGCCCTGGGCTCTCTGCTCAGCAGGAAGCCCGCTTCTCCCTCTCTCTCTGCCTGCCACTCCCCCTACCTGTGTGTTCTCTCTCTCTCTCTCTCTTTTTCCCTCTCTCTCCCTCTCTGTCAAATAAAATCTTGAGTGAAAGAAAGAAAGAGAAGAGGAGAGGAGAGAAGATGAAAGGAAAGGAAAGGAAATGGAAGAAAAGAAAAAAGAGAAGAAGCAGGTCATGAGCAGGGGGACCCAGGGGAAAGGACTGAATTCTGAGCAGCCATGCTGGTAAAGACTTCTGAAAAGCAGGTGATCGATAATTTCCAGTATAGAGTAACATGCTCCAGAATTTTTCTATTCATCTCAAAGAGCCCTTTCAAAATATACTACTTGCAAACAGTATTTGAAAAAAATGAAAAACTGGAAACATCCCAAGTGTTCATCAGTAAAGGACTTAAATAAATTGCAGACTATCCATCCAATGGAACACAAAGCAGATGTCTGAAAGGACCTAGGGTTTTGTGTGCTGATGATGTGGAAAGATGCCCAAGACATGTTATTAAATGAACACAGTGAAATATGTATCATATGCGTCCATTTGTGGAAGTAACTGTGTGTGTGTGTGTGTGTGTGTGTGTGTGTGTGTGTGTTTGTCTACATATATTTCTAGAAAAGAATGGTGAAGCTTTATTCAACCATCTATCAACAATGGGTATTTCTGGGAGATAGACCAAGGGAACTGATACTTTCTATAGTCCATTCATATGTTAATCAAATATTTATTGAGCACCTGCATATGGCATGTGCTATAGTACTTGGAATTTTTATCATAAAAATCAGAAGAAAATAAACAAGGATTTAGAAATAAGAAAAAAACAAGGGGCTCCTGAGTGGCATCTGAATCTTGGTTTCAGCTCAGATCGTGATCTCAGTGTCGTGAGACTAAGCCCCACCCCAGGCTCCATGCCCAGCCTGTAGTCTACTCAAGATTCTCTCTCCCTCTCCTTCTAGCCTTCTGCAGCCTCTCTCTAAAATAAATAAAGATAGATCTTGGAAAAAAAATTTTTTAAAGAACTAAGAAAAAATAGGGACTAAAATAGTTTATTAAAATTTGTTTTCATTTTATAAATAAAATCCCACCCAGAGGATATGGAAGGATGTAGGAGCCAATCAACCAAGGCTCAAAAGGGACTGTTCCAGAAAGTTGGGAGCCTGTAGGTGGATCCTTCCTCCACTTTCTGAGCCAGGAGCCTTTGCCACACTGGAGAGTGAACAGCACCAGCCCTACAGTCGGCCCTGTGGGAGCAGGGCTCTCCATCTCCCGGGCACAATAGGACCGCACACTGGAGACTGGGACACTTGGCTGGGACCAGAAGAGGGACCCAGTCGGCCTGATCCTGGTGAGGTCCGTGTGCTAGTCACTGCTGCATGAAGTGGGGATGTTCTCTGGAGCCTAGAAGCCATCCCTCACAGCCCGTAGGAAGCGCCAAGCTCCCTTCCAGTCTCGACTAACAGAGCTCCTCTGGCAGTGGGGTTCCAGACTCCTAACAGGTACAGGCAAGGGATGCCCCTGTCTTCAACACACAGCGAGGACTGAAGGAGCACAGGCCTGAAGGAGCAAGTCAGCCAGCCCTGGGCTCTGCTGTGGGTACTGTCTGACTCGGGAAAGGCCCTCAACCACTCCAAACCTTGCACGCCACAATAATGACACCCACCGGCGAATTCACTGGAATGCGTCACACAGAGTAGCCAGCACAGTGTCTCATGCGGGGAGGTGAAAACGTGAAAAGATGGCAGTGCCGGGTAAAAATACAACCGCAGAAGGTTCCTGACTGGAAAGGCAGAGCGCTCTTACTGGAACAGCCTTCCACAAGCGCACATGAGGAAGTGGGGATGCGTCCTTAAACCACAAAAGATGATCTCCCAAGAGAGACAAGGCTGGGCAGGAAGGCTCCACAACTGAGAGACAGATACTATGATCCTCATTTTGCAGATAAGGAAACTAGGGTTCAATCTAACTTCCCCAAGGTTACCAAGGTTAGGAAATGAATTCTGCTTCTTAAAAAAAAAAAAAAAAAAAAAGATGTCGCCTCCAAAGCACCATTCCAGCTGAGTGCGGGGAGGACCTCATGCTACTATCAGAGAAATCCAAATGCATGTGCAAATACTGAATTCCTTCTTTTTTTTTTTTTTTTTACCAAATAGACATTTTTAAAATTGATAATCCACAGACCAAGTAAAAGAGGTCAAGAAGCAGGCATTCTCAGCCTCTGCTGGTAAGAGTAAACAGAGTAAAAGAGTAAACAGAACCTTTCTGTGAACTGATCAGCAATATGTGTGACCAAACACCCGTGCTGACTTCACAATAGCGGGAAATATTTTCAATGGGCAGAAGTCTCCCACTCAGTGATTCGACTCCCAGCATTTCCTATAGTGACACCCGCACAATCAAACCAAGACATAAGGGTGTTCACCACAGCCCACTCTGTCATTTTTTTTGGAAATGATATAGCTCCACCGTGAAGCTGTTGGGTTGACGTGGGAAGTTGTCCAGAATACACTATTAAGTAGAACAATCACTTTTCACGCTGTTATGAAAGTTCTGAATCAAGGGCGCCCCTGGGGTGTTCAGTCCACTAAGCATCTGCCTTTGGCTCAGGTCCCGGCATCGAGCCCCTCGTCAGGCTCCCTGCTCAGTGGGGAGTCTGCTTCTCCCTCTCTCTCTGTCCCTCTCCTCCATACATGCTTTCTCTTACTCTCTCTCTCAAATAAATAAATAAAATCTTAAAAAAAAGAAAGAAATAAAGAAAGAAAGTTACCAATCAATTATATTAAAGACTCACGTGCACACACACACACACATAACTTCTGGAAGGATCCTTAAGAATATGCACAGAGGTAGGGGCGCCTGGGTGGCTCAGTGGGTTAAAGCCTCTGCCTTCGGCTCAGAATATTCACGGAGATTATTTCGGAGAGCAGAGGTTGATGGGCTTCAAGTGTTTGCTATATTCCCTCCTGCACTCTTTAAACGGTCACCATGAATGTGGTAACTTTAAAAGCACCCACATGATGTAAGCCAGAAAATCCACTTCTAAGAATTTAATGTGTCTTGCTCTCCACCAATATTTCCTGAATAATAAATGTGAGCAGAGATCCAGTGATGCGGACGTTCGCCCACATGGAGGGAGAAGAAAGGAAGAAGCATCTGACATATCCATCCACAAAGTATGGTTCCAGCCAATGCAAGCAGGAGTGCAGCCCCTGGGCAGATGGTCAGGAATGTCCACCAAGACCCACATGCATGGCCAATACAGCAAGAGCAACATCTCAGTCACAGAAATGTTGTACAGTCAACATGACCCCGCTTTGGGTTTTGTATCCAGATGGTGCTATTATTAAGTTCTTTTCCTTTGTATTATCATTCTATAATAATCACGTGCTTCTTTTCAATAATGAAAAAAACTTCTCTCTTATAAATGCTAATGCTAGAGCAAAGTCTTGGATGAGAAGCTTGCCTCTGTATAAAACTGATAGTTTCCATAATCTCAGTAGTGATGAAAAGACCATCACCAATGCAATGAGACCTGACACTCCCAGCATGTCCGCCGGGACCAAGGGAACGAATGGTGCCCCAGGTTTGACAATGGGCAGTGCCCACATTTGGATGCGGTCTCGAAATACATGCTCCCCAACTCAAGAGTCCCTATCTTCCTGACCCCTTGAGCCTGAAGGAGGCCAGAAGGCTAGGGAGCTAATCCCAGGCTGGGACCATGGCAGGAGAGCATGGTACCGTATCAGGAGTGCAGGCTAGCCCTGTTCTGGCACGTTGGGGGACCTTTCCAAGGGCCACATCCCCTCTCTGATGCTATTGCTTTTTTTTTTTTTAAGATTTTTATTTATTTATTTGAGAGAGAGAGCACATGTGCAGGCGCACAGGAGTGGGTTGGGGGGAGAGGCAGAGGGAGAAGCAGACTCCCCACGGAGCAGGGAGCCCAACTCAGGGCTTGGTCCCAGGACCCAGATATCAGGACCTGAGCTGAAGGCAGACGCTTAACCGACTGAGCCACCCAGGTGCCCCTATCTTTTTTTTCTTAAGATTTGTTTAGTTGAGAGAGAGAGAGAGAGAGCAGCACAAGCAGTGGGAAGAAGCAGAGAGAGAGGGAGAGAAGCAGACGCCCCGTTGTGGGTCTCAATCTCACGACCCTGAGATCATGACCTGAGCCAAAATCAAGAGTCAGAGGCTCAAGTGGCTGAGCCCCCCAGGCATCCTGATGCTATTATCTTCACAGACGATGAGAACTCCTGTTCTGGCTACCTCGAAATAGGGCTGACAGAAGGAGCAAAAGAGAGGCCTACGACATGCCAGGCACTGGTGGGGTACGTGTGAGCATGAAGCTGTTCCTCAGAGACTCCAGGCCTGACTCTCACAGAGCCAAGGCAAAAATCTGGAGATGCCCCCCGGGAATGGGCTAAGGTGGGTTTCTAGCCCACGCCCCCCCCACACACACACACCCACATCCCCGTCCCCACCCCGCCACCTTGTCGAGCGCTCAGCCACACACACCTGCTGTCCCCTCCCCGACGCATCTTTCAAGGAAGTCAGAGTCCCAAAGAAAAGCAAACCCCTTGGGCGGCTCCTGGAAGCAACAGTAGCCCTACTGTCCCAGTTGTAAGAATCCCTTTGCAAAGAAAGTTTTTACAAAGAGAAAGGCAAAGAGAGGAGTGGGGGAGGGTTAACGACAGCAGAAGGGCAGAGTAAACCATTTCAAGTCCTGACATAGGCAAACTGGTTCTTAAAGTCACCTGTTTCTGAACAGGAACGCAAGCTCTGTCCCGTCATGCCACACAGCTGGGGCGCCGCGCACTGCCAAGTAACTTACATAAGCTCATGAAAACCCCATTCTTTTGAGCTCCTGTTTGTGCAAATAGTGTCAGGGGCGCATCCGAGCGCTACGGCCATCCATCATCGCCCGTGCGTTTCCCAGGCTGGCGCTGACTCACCTGGGCCCGAACCCATGCTGTGTACACACCACCCGAGCTCTGCGGGCTGCAGGCAGCATCTGTCACCTTCCAGCCTCTGGCCACCTTCTTCCCCACGTATCAGGCCCACAAAAGCTGAACTAATGATGACACAAACCTGAGCATTCAGAGCGAGAGGAAAAGGGCCCTGGGGACGGAGAGGATGTGTTCTGTGTTTACTTTGACCGATTGCAACCAAAGCTTGGGGGTTTGGAAACCACTGCCCTGCCCTGGAGAGAAGAGAGCCAATGGGCTTGAGACATCCTTGTACACCCGCCAGCCCAGAGCAAAACCTCAAAGGGCTCTTTTGCTCAGCTCCCATAGCACAAGGGACCCTGGGACTCTAATAATCCATAGTTAGCAACTATCAAGTAGCTGTAAGCTGCTCTCCCAGCCAGTTACTTACCCTCAAAAAGAAATTCTTTTCTAGAAGTCCACTTAAAAAAGAAAAAACGCACACATACCCATTTGCAGCCTCAGAGCCCTGACCCAGGGGACAAGACGGATTCAGCGGCACACACCCACTGGAGCCTGGATCCCGGAGACGATTCGATGCCTTGATTTTACACCACAATGAGCACCAGGCAAGCCCCATCTGTGTCTGAAAATGAGGTGCATTTACTGAGTTACATATCTGACATGAGCTCAGATAAGCAAACGGTAGGATACATCCCACTAGGACACTTACAAAACTTCACACCTTCAATTCTCTGCGTATATTGATCTTTGCTATTTATGTACAGAAATAAATACAGACGCATTCAGGCACACACGGCTAATGTACAAAATCTGGGTGATGTGAACGCTACCCAAACAGACTGGAAAGTGTTAACAAAAATCTGCAACACGGTTCTCACTAAATCAACACCCTTAAAAATCAACACTTGCTGCTTCCGTGAGTTCCTGAGCAACAAGGCTGGGTCGGTCTCCTTGGGAGCACAGATCCATTGGTCTTTTCTCTGTCCCCAAAGTATTTCCCAGGAGACCTTGGACCCTAACCACAAATGAACATCCATCTTGCAGGTCTTGTTCGGACAGGAGAGACCCAAGCAAGCCCAGTTATTCCAGAAGAGATCCATTCTTTACTAACATCTGTATGATCTAAACCCCACTTCAGTGGACAGAGGAGCAGCAAGGAACAAAGCAGACAGAACAGACCTATCCTCCACCTCACAGAGCTCACTTCTTTTTATTTTTTTTTAATCTATTTGAGAGAGAGAGAGAATGCGTGCAAGCAGGGTGAGAGGCAGAGGGAGAGGCAGAGAATCTCAAGCAAACTCCCCAGTGAGCTTAGAGCCCAAAGCGAGGCCCTATCCCACAACACTAAGATCGTGACCTGAGCCAAAACCAAGCGTCAAGACACTCAACTGACTGAACCCCCCCAGGCGCCCCCATAATGGTTTTTAGTATGGGGTTTTCAGTTTTGGTGATCTGTTTCCTAATCAAGGTGGCAAAATCCTTTCAACTTCACACTTTCGTCAAGAGTCTCATTTTTCTCAAACGTGTAAACCGTAGCCCCAATCACTGTATCTATTAAAAGGGCCACATGATCCTGAAGTTAGTTCTAGGCTGAGAAAAGAGACCGCTGAATTACAGCACAGGGTCCTATCTTCTGTTTCTGAGTTACCCCAGAGAGGTCAGCTGTCAGCCTATGTTCAACATTTCTGAACTCCTTGCCATCCGGCTGTGGGAAAACTTTGAGCATCAGACCACCTACCAAGAATCCAGAGAGGTCTCAAAACATCTAGCAAGTCCTGAGATGTCTCAGCAATGCCCTCAAGAAAGTTGTGCCCAAGAGTTAAAACCATCTCTTAGAAAAACACATCACCAGATAAAGAGAAGTTGTTTTGTGGGATCTAATTGTGGGTTCCAGAGTATGTTCCAAACAGGGGGGACAAGAAAGAAGGGCCATGCTCTCCTGGGCCATGTATGGCCAGCAGATCTGGTCTGGTAGATCCCAATGGAGGCTCCAAATCAAGACAGCTCTGGAAGCTCAGGGACAGAATTCAGCCATTTCAGCAGAAACAGGGACAGGCTTCATGCCTGCCTCTCTCAGGAGCCATGAGGAAGAATGTCTTTCAGCCTGAGCACCTCACCCGCCTGATATTTGAAAGAACATCCCTGCTCATCTGCAAAGGGTCAGCCCCATCGCTCCCTGGGCAAATCAGGTGGAGATGGAGTTTTTCTGAGCTTTTATTTATTCTCTGATTCAGCTCCCAAGAATCCAGGGACAGGAGGGCTAGCAGAGTTTGCTCAGAACTGAGATAATGTGTTTTCTATCCAGAAAACACATCTCAGCCAGTTACCACCTCGCTGCCTTTCTCCAAAGTGATTATAATTATAGTATTTGTTCCGTAATTGCTGCCTACTTGCACATACAAAATCCCTGAATCTTAAAATAAATTATAGCTCCCTTTTTTACTTAACAGCCATTGTGCTGCTAGTTTACAAAGAAGACGAGATACCTCTAATTATTATTGTAGTAACCAGCCAAAGGTGAGTAAAGCTTGAGTTCTCAGCAGGTGACGTGACTTATTAGTACAAAAGAGAATTATCAAGAATAATTTTACTGAACAGCCTAATTAGGGATGTCTCAATTCTAGGCTCGAGGACCAGCAAGAACAACCTTGGATCTGCCCTTTTTCTGGCTTGCTGCTGACCTCAACACAAACGATGAAGAAAGGCAAGCTAGCTGTGGTCACTGTGACACTTAATTTCTCCACGCCTATTTAAAGAGGGCTCTGGACTTCTCTGAAGAAAAGGATACAAGACCCAGGAGGTTATTCTGTGTCTAGCGGCTATCAAGAAACCTCTGACGAGCTGGGTCTTGGACCCTGGCGCCAAGGCAGGCAGAACAGATTCGCATCTGGGGCCCGGGCAGCAGGACTTGACGGGCAGGAAGGCAGCTGGTTTAAACCTCCTCTCTGACGTGCCTTTTGCCTCTGAGTGAGGCCAGAAGCTGACACAGCTGTCAGAGCCCCAGTGAGAAGGTCTGAACCAACTCGTGCTGCTATGCAGGGAGGAGGGACTGACAGAGGCACTCCCATCCTGGGAGAGGTCTGTGCCAGGTGCACCCAACAAAAAGCAAGGCCACCGCTTCTCCCTGTTTGCTCACCAGGGGCAGAAGGGGACTCCAGGCCCACGAGAAGCTCATGGGAAACCAAACCTCACCTTCCAAGACAGGCACCTCCATTCCTGCTGGGGGTGGGGGGATTCTATGGGAGTCTCCATCCAAGATTCCTGCAGCAGGGGGGTGCGGTGGGGGGTGCTCCCTGACCACACTGCTCTCGGACAAGAGTGAGGACAAGAGTGAACTCGGCCGGGTGGAAGGAAAGCCCCACAAGGCCAGAAGCAGCTGACCAGCATCCTCCCATGACTTCTGGTTATCTGAGTTACATAGGGAGTGGCTTAGGGCCATACTCTGGCCGTGTCTGCTCGGATGGCTTTGGTGGCCCCACAGTAGAAGGCCCAAGTGGTCTCTGCTAGGTCTCTATCACCTACCCTGCGATCCGCCTGACGACCAGGTCTAGCTCTCCCGCTCCAACCTCTGGCTCCCTGTCTCTTGTAAAGTCATGCACAGTAGGTCACCTAGGTCACCTAGTCTGAGAAAGGCTTCAGAGCAGAAACTAACACTGTTTTAAAAATATGAATCCCGGGGCACCTGGGTGGCTCAGTGCGTTAAGCATCTGCCTTCGGCTCAGGTCATGATTTCAGGGTCCTGGGATCGAGCCCCGCATTGGGCTCTCTGCTCAGCGGGGAGCCTGCTTCCCCCACCTGCCTCTGCCTGCCTCTCTGCCTATTTGTGATCTCTGTCAAATAAATAAATAAATAAAATCTTTAAAAAAATATATGAATCCCAAACCCCAATGGAGCCAAATGCAGTTGGCCCTGCACCGTGGGGCAGGTGTGCCTGTGTAGGGGGAAGCCGGCACTCCATGTCAGGTGACATGTTGACAGGGTGCAGAGAGTGACAACTGACAGCCCAGCTCCCAATCCCAGACCATCATCTCCTCACTGTGTGATCTGAGGGAGTCACTTACCCTCTCTGTGCCTTGGCCTCCTCACCCACAAATAAGTTTCCTAATAGCCCATAGCCTAAGAGGTTGTCTGAAGAGTAAAATAATGAACATCAAGGGTCCAGGAGATCTTTGCACAATCTGGCTCTCAGTCCGGTCAGCTCTTATCATTCCAGTACTTTTCTGGGGGTCAAGGATGGGAAGGCCATCAGAGGCACTGTCAGTGACCTCCCAAGTAGCATTTCCTCCACTCCAGGAGCATGTGGGACATAACAGAAACAACCCTGGAAACCTCTTGTTTGCTGTGGGGGAGGGAGGCAAAGCTTCGGGAGAAAAAAAAAAAAAATCATTCAAATTTTTATGGGCACTTTTTTGTCACAGACTTGAGCATCAGGCCAGCCATTCCTCAAGTCTATTCTAAAATCAAAGGCAAGTCAAACAGTAGGGGACGTAGAGTTAATACAAGTCACGATGAACATACTCATCCCAAACCAAACCTGGCAGCGAGGGGAGTTCTTCTCGGTGCTCTGTGCGCGCTCTTGGTTCCGGGGATGCCCCCAGATGTGAGTGTGGACAGTTCACCCATACCCATCTGGACAGGTGGGATTCACATCAACTCCTGTAATTCACCATGACAAGGGCTGGGTGGGCTCTTCCTCTGTAATATGCTGTTTAGCATCTGCCTCTGGGGAGGAACGGAGTCCCCACCATAGCCCAAGGACCAGAACACAAAGCCCCAAACAGAAGGTCATCAGATGCATTAGACGCCAAGAGCTTCCCAGCCACTTCTGGGAACCACACCATGGTCACCAGAGAGCCCACATCTCCAGAATGCACTTCCTCACGTCCCCCAGAGAGCCCAGGCAGGAGCTCCATCCCCTCCATGGGCTGCTGCAGCCCTCCCCAGAGGCCAGGCCAACTAGCAGCGCATGGGAGAATTCAGACCTCTCCCCCAGTGAAGGTCCCCTTGCACTGGGCTGCCAGGCCCCTCCGCAGGGCAGTCCCCAGACCTCTGGCCTGCCCAGTCCACAGCAGAGCCACCACGGAGGCCACAAGCAGGCACAACTCAACGCAGCCAGCCAGGCCACTGGACCGCCCCAGAGCCCACACCTGTAATTAGGCCACAGGCTCAGGCTGGGGACAATGGCCTAGAAAAGCCAACAAATGGGATACATGCATTAAAGTCAGGTTTCTGTGCCAAGTGTGCGACTTAATTACATAGCCTGGGTACTCTCTTCTCCCATGAACTCTCACCCCAGCGTGTGATGACACAAAGGAGAGATTAAGCACTGCCTGCCACAGGCCAAGGAGCCCGAGTCTGTATCCCAAAAGCAGAGAAGCCAGAGCAGAGTGTGGCCCCAAGAGGAGGAAAAGAGGGACAGATGTTCAGCAGCCACGATCTGTGTGAAATTCTGAGTCTCCTTCCATGATACCGCGTGACTACACGGCCTTCTAGCACAGAAGCCAGGCTGCTGAATGGCCCAGCACTTGCAGCCCTCTTCCCCACTTCGGGCCTTCTTGCTTGGTGTCCATGACCTCAAAAGGTGGCCAACTACTTCACATTGCCATCTCTCTGCAGCCAAGGCCAAGTCACAAGGACAGAATAAGCCACTGACTCTGATGGGGGAGGTGGAGCCCAAGTGGGATCAGCGGGCCCCTGTGGGGACACAACCTGATGGGCACAGCTCTTACCGTGAGCTGATCACCCCCACCCTCCAGCTCCCTGCCTTGGGTGGGTTTGGCCCTCCCCAACCACATCTGGAAAATGCTATGGCCGAGTGGTGGACAGTGAGCCTCAGGGAAACCCAGGGCAGCCTAAGTTCCTCCTCTCCTGAGGCCCCCCAGCTGGAGAGTGTGCTCCAGGGTAGAGGAGCGGCCAAAGGCTTCCGTCCTGTTTGAGTGACGTCACCCCAGTCTCTAGAATGGCCCCCAATCCCAGCCCACATGCCTAGAGGGAAATACAGGGATGCCACCTGCCCCAGGGTCTGGCCCAGCTAGGGACTCAGGGCTGAGACTTAGAGCAGCAAGAGAAGCACAATATCTCAAATCGAAATGGTGGGGGGGGGGGTCCAGTATGCATTTGCAGAGGGGAGGAAGCAAAGCAGGCCAGACCAGTCAAGGAATGGTCTACCAAAGGGAAGAGTCTCCCACTCTTGCCCCAGCCTGACCATGAAGAAGCAGGGGCCAGGAGGACAGGAAGATGCAGGGTCAGACATGTGACCCTGTAGGTAGGTAGGCCTACCTACTAATGTGGTAGGCCTGCCACCCACCAGCCTAAAGGATAGGCAGCAATGGAGCCTGGACCGCAGATTCAAGCCAGGGGCCCCGAACCAGCAGCAGGGTCCCTGGAACAGGGAGAAGCCCCATGTTGAGGGGCTACACCCCTCAGCCCCTAAGCCCTGCTTGAAGCCCTCGTCCACGCCGCCTTTGAAGCGCATGCCGACTCAGCGGCCTCGAGATGCTCTCCACATCCCCAGCCCTGCTGAGGTCCCCGCACTCCATCTGTGCTGTCTGTCACTGTGGTCGGGGCCGGGTGGCGCCTCCCGTCAGACCCCCTCAGGCTGTGGTGGGCACATGCTTAGGGCAGAGACTTGCCAGAGCCACGAAACCAGTCTTCTCATTGCCCCAGAAACCAGGGTCCCCAGAGTTGGCCCTTCCGGCAGACAACCCAGCAGAGAGGGGCGCTCTGGGCTGGCGACCCCTTGCCTGTGGTACAGACCATTCCAAGAGCTAAGAGAGCACCACAACCCCCAAATTGACTCCATTCCCTGGAGAGTATGGCAGCACAGCATTCCAGCCATTGTAACATGAGCAGTTAAGTAACTGCCTCGGGACCTCAGTGTCCCCATCTGTGAAATGGCCCCTGCTGTAACCCCACTTCAAAGGAGGAAAAGGAGGAGGCATTACCAGGGAGTGTGTATCACACTGCTCAAAACACACATGTGGCTCTCACCCTGGGGCTCCTTCTCATTAGCAGGGTTCTGATGCTCGCATGTGTGTCTCCAGTCTGTGGCTAAGACGAAGGACCAAAACTGGGGAACAACTTCTACAGATTTGGAGCAGATTTAAGAAAGCTCCTCTAGCAACATCCCTTTCATCACTGGCTTCCCAATTAGTTTTCCTGTGTGGCAAGGAAAGGGTAGAGCATCAGGGGAGTAGAGATGGTGGGTGGCCTGGCCACACGTAGGGAGGGCAGAGCGCCCGGGACAGCAGTCCTCACGCTGCTCTGCTAGGCATGAGGTAGCCCCCAGCGGCCTGGGAGCTGGCAGAGAGGCCCCAGAGCAGGGGCCGGGGCCGGGCTCAGACCACCAGGGCTTCAAACTCTAGTTCCGCTACTTCCTTGCTAAACTCTCCTGCCTCGGGGTTCTCATCTCTACAATAGGAATCACTCTAGCACCTGCCTCTTGGGGTTGAGGATGCACAAGGAAAAATAGTGTCTAAACCCCGGGGCACTCAGCCTAGCTCACATCCAGCCCCGGAAGCCCTGGCAGTCATACCAGCCTCCCCACCACCAACACCAAAAGGCCGGTGCTGGGTCTCGGGCAGTGGCCTGACACAGGCTGGCACGCTGCCGTCCTCTCTCCTATGCACCCCTGGGACTGGGGCTGTAGCCCCACTGTCAGGCGGGAGGAAGATGCTGCCTCCACCGTCTGCTGCTCCATTCCCAATCTCTACTAACCAGCCTCCTCGCGGGACTCCTTGGAAAGTTAGGATAGGCAGAGACAGGGAATCAAAGAAAGCAGGGAAGAAACCCGATCCCCTGTAAGAGTCTGAAAATTGTCCTCCTGCACACAGGAATAGGTCCAGGGGTCTGGAGGACTCCAACAGAATGGACCAAGTTCTCGGGAAGGAGGGTCCAGGGTCAGACAGGTTGGAGAAGCATCCAAGCAGATCCCTGAGTGGGGTCAGACAGGTTGGAGAAGCATCCAAGCAGATCCCTGAGTCTCTACTCCCCCAGGAAGCAAGCTGTCCTGAAAGGAAGAGTCCCGAGTTTCCCTACTCATGCCCTCTTGATCTCCTCCCCAGGACCGTAGGTCATACCAAAGGAGGTGACAAGTGGCAAATGCCTTGAGACGCATCAGGCCAGCTCCCTGACTGGGGGGACCGCTCCTCTGCAGCCACCATTGGCCTGAATGCCAACGGAGACGCCCTGAGTGATGGGAGGGGGAGACCTGTCCAGTCCCAACCAGAGGGCATTTTCAAAGCCCACCCTCCCTCTTCAGGCAGTAGAGAATGGGCTCAGGAGTGCCGCAGAGAAACTGGAGAAGGGGGCAGAGTGAGCATCTCCCAGGGTGTTCACAGCCAATGCCCAAGAGGCACCAGGAGGCACAGCAAGGCCACAGTCACACTCAGAAGCAACCCTCAGGCCCACTGGTCAGCTACCCGAGGATGACTCTGGACCGTGTGCGCCCTCCACCTGGTGGGAAAAGAGAAAACACAAGACACATTTCCAAAATGAGTTCAAGGAAAATTCTAATCTGTCTTCACTCTGAAGACTACTTTTGAAAAGTGCAGTGTGCCCGTGCTCGACGGTCCTCACCCAACCGCTAACCTTATCGGCATCATCACTGCGCTATGATTATTTATTTTTTCGGTGCCCACTGTGTGTCGGGACACAGCATTGCATTTAAGTAGCCCTGGAAGGCAGGCAGTATTATTTTTCTCATTTTACAGAGTAGGAAGACAAGGCTCAGAGAGGTCAAGTGACTTACTGCGAGTCACACAGCGTAGGTTGGGGGGAGCGGGGGGGAGGGGTGGCCTTCTTATCTCACCTCTGAGAGGCAGCACCAGTCTGCTTCCTTGGGCCAGATGAGCCACCTGCCGTACTCACCTGGAAGCTACATGTCCCTAACTCGTCCATCAGTGGCCGCAGGCCTCATTTAACAAACCTGCAAGCACACGCTTATCGTTAACTCCCAGGACAGGATCTTCCCTACAACCAAAAGAGGGAAGAAGGAATGTCAACTCTCTCCACATCTCTGGGATCCAAGGAGGCAAGTGCCTGCAGTTGAGACACAGCATCACCACCAACAACCGGGCGATTTCAGGGAGGCCACTGCCCTCTAATGCCTGGGTCTCCCTTCCTGTAACACGGGTGGCTGGACTGGCCAGGACAGGAGAGTACAAGGGCTTCTGGCCTGTCCTTCCAGAGGAGGGCAGAGCCGTCGGCTGGTCTACAACATGAGCCATCAACGAGAGCCACATACTGAACTTTAAATTTCCTAATAGCCACATTAAAAAAAAAAGAAAGAAAAACGTAAAAAGAAACATGAAATTAAATATAACAATATATTTTATTTAATCCTAGGTAATAGAGACTATCATTTCAACATGTAATCAATATTAAAAAGTTATTAATGAGGGGTGCCTGGGTAGCTCAGTCGGTTAGGCGTCTCCTTTCGGGATCCCAGCATCCCGGGATCTGGGGACCTGGCTGTGTCAGGGAACCTGCCTCTCCCCCTCCCTCTGTTCCTCCCCTGGCCCCTGGCTCCTGCTTGCTCTCTCCCGCTCACTATCTCTCTTAAATAAAAAAGTTAAAAAAACTTTAAAAAAAAGTTATTAATGAGATATTTAAGAAACTTTGTTTCATACGAAACTTTTGAAATCCTGGGTATGCTCATGGCACACCTCGGTTTGGACTAGCTACGTTTCTAGCGCTCAGCAGCCCTCATGTGGCTAGTGGCTCCTGAACTGCACAGTCCAGGTCTCGCAGAAGTGGCAGGAATCCTTCACTCTACACCTACTTTGACAAGCCTGGAACTGTGAATGCCTTGCTTTTTATTAAAAATGATTATAATTATGGAGTACGAGATAATCATCACTGAGTCGTTCCTATGGGCCAGGCACGCACTTCGCAACCATCGGGTGAGACCAGATTCTACAAAGGAAGAATCTGAGGCACAGAGAGGTTAAGTCATCTGTCGAAAGTCACACAGCTACTATGTGGAAGAGGTGAGATTGGAACCAGGCAGTGGGGACACAGAGCCCAGGCTCCAAATCCCTGCTCTACCCTGTCTCCTCAGCCCCCCCCTTTCTGCCTACCCCGTCCCCGGCCCCAGGCCACACCTCAGGCTGTCCAGGAGAGCAGGGCAGTACCAGGAGGGCAGCTCTAAGCAGCTCTCTTCCTCCTCTCCCCACCTCCCAGGCTTTCCCTGCTTTCACAGCCCAGGCCTCCACCGGCTGCACTTGGGCGGCTTACCCTACCACCACCTGCGAGAGCTGGCAGGCCTGGCCCGGGAGCAGCCACTTCATTCACAGGCTGGTAAAGGGGCTAATTAAACACCCAGCCCACGCCCCCCATGACCCGGGAACCCAGCCACCTCGTTGCCCCGCTGCCAGCCAACAGGCTCAGAGCAATGCCACACAGAATTCGGCAGCGGGCAGAGCGGGGCGAAATCCCTCTTTATAGAGTTATTTTTGCTGTGGAATTTTCACTGGCCTGTAAAATATTTTTATATTTATTACACGTTTAACGGGAGCTCCTAGAATCAACAGGGTGTAAATAATGAAAACTAGGGTAGTAAAGGTCCCAATAAACCTCGCACCAGCCCTTTGATGCTCCCTATGAGCTCCAGTTTCTCCTTCCCCCCCAGACCTCATCCCCTTGCCCCAGAGCAAGCCCAGAAGGCCGGAGGGACCCCGGACGAGCCCATCTTTGGCTCCCACAAATTAGGCTCACCCATCAGCTCCCAGACTGTGCCATTAGCAGAGCCCGCTGGATGTGCCGGCCGAGAAAGAGCCTACTGTGTACATGGTCTGTGCCAGTGCTCATGGGAGCTAGGCCAGGAGAAGACCTGACAAGGGCCTACCCCTCCCCTAGCCCTCCAGCCTCAGAGGGCTTTCACGGTCCTTGATCCCAGCATTGGCCCTGCACCGATGGAACTCGCACGAGTACATCACATCTCCAAGGCCGGAGGATCCCAAAGTCTACTGGGGAGCCTGAAGTCCTATGAGAAAGTGTTCCATCCCCAAATACTGACCTCCATGGGCCCCCCAGCACCCTGTGCCCATAGACAGTTCCCAGAGCCCCTGTCGGCACCCTACTCCCCATATCCCCTTTATAGCACCCACAGGACAAAATCTGAAGGAACCTGGGCCTTACCCTCTATCCCAGGCAGCAAGACCGGAGGCACAGTGAAGGGAAGAGACCCACCCAGAGTGGGGTACCCATTTGTGGCAGAGCCAAGAGTAGACTCATGGCTCAAGATCCCGTGCCCAGGCACACAGACAGAGCCTGAGCTCCTCCCCAGGAAAGAACTGTCCTCTCCATGTGTCAACAACAACTACCCCAGCTCTGCCTCCCAGAGACCCTGACCACTGGGGGACCCAGCCCCCGGCAACCCAATCCTGTCCATTTTGGGTCCTCTGAGTGTCAGCAGCCGTGACAATCCAGACGAAACCTGTCCACTGCCTCCTCATCACACACATCCTTCACACACCTAGACAAAGGTAAGCACCCCTTCCCAGGCCATTCGCAGCTCCACAAGCAGCCTCATGGTTCCAGGCCACCCCCGCCTCTTACAACGAGGCACCCACCCCCAAGTGCACATGCTGTCTCCTCACCCAGTCGAGACATCAAACGTCCATTAGGGCATTTGGAGGCAGCCTTCATGGACCTTTTATCACACAATCATCTCATGGGCCAAGCTGACTCCCACTCTAGCCAGAACCCCTCCTGCTGAGTCCAGTCTGTCTGTCTGCTGGCAGAATTTGGGAACTGATTGACAAACACTGCCTTCACCCTAAGAGAAGTCCCACTCCCTGGCTGGGGCTCGCCATGACCTCCGCGGCACCCCTGCGGTCACAAGCTGCCCCTTGCCAGCTCGGCAGCCCCAGGCAGCCAGCAAGACCACACAGGGTGCCTGTCCAGCCCAGAGCGTCACAACGATGCCCAGCCACACTCCAGCTGAACACCGGCCACGTAGCTGCCGCACCGAGAGAGGCACACAGGAACCTCCACAGGGAGAAGTCCCCCTGGGGCCACCGTCGGAGAAACGTGAAGGTAGGTGAGGGGCATGAACCCTGCGGCTCTTCAGACACGAGTCAGAGCGGCTCCCCTCTGGGGACAGACCAGGCGGGGCTCCTGCCTGCAGCTGCTCCGCCACCAGGAGATTCTTGTCTCTCAACCCTGGTAATTATAGTCCCTGGTGCTCGGTTAACACCCGTGTCATTGCAGGGTGTTGGAACAAGCAGAGTCGGAGCGAGGAAAATTAAACGACAACATCTGACAAGTGGCCCATCCCCTATGGCTCCAGGCTGAGCCAGGCCAAAGGGACGGAGAAGAGGCCTCCCTAGCCCACCCAGGAGAGCCCCCACCTCAGGGCAGAAGGCAGGCAGCTCAGGGTAAGTAGGACAGTGGCCTACCTGGGAGGAAAGTGGGAGAAGGGGAGCCACAAAAGCTCTGGAAGGAAGGAGGCTGGAAGCTACAGCCACAAGGGCAGACTCAGGGCTGCAGCAAGGGGACCTCGCCCGGAGGCCTGAGCGGATGGGGAGGCTGGGCCTCGCGACACAGAAAGCAGCAGGCCACCTCCCCGTGCTCCTGCAGTGGGTATCCAGCCCGGACCCACCTCATGAGCAGGCAGGCCAGGGAGAGATGGGATCATGGGGGACGGTGGCCAGGTGGCAGGTGGCCCTGCCGTCCCCGCCCCCATCAGCTCTCCCACATCCCAGGGAGCCACGACCCAAGACGTCAGCACTAAGCCCCACATGCGGGGTCGGCCAAGGGGGCTTTGCCCACACCACTGAGTCCCCAGTGGGCTTCCACACAAAGTACACATCCTGTATTCTCTGCTCTGTGAAAGCTCCCGGGTCCCAGAGTCAGTCAACAAACAGCAGCAGGTGTTAGCACACTGGGGGCAACTTGCCACACATGTGGGCTTTGCGGAATCCTTCCCCAGACCCAGGGCTAGTGCCAGCCACCCAGCCAGTCCTGCCCTTCATGGTTTCCCCCACGCAGGACCAAACTCAGCCTCACAATGAGGACCAGAGACCCAGCCAACAGAGCTCCAGCGCCAGCAGCCCCGGCCTTTACCAGCCCTGTGCCTAGGCCCGGCAGCCGCTCTCATTTAGCCCAGCCTTACGGTTCCTGTGAGTGTCCCATTTTATACCTGAGACAGCCAGGGAGGCCCTCAGAGGCTACGTGGCTTGTCTGAAGGGTTAGATTCAGGGTGTAAACCCGAGGCTGATCATCCCCAAATGCCAGAAGACATCTGAGGGTAGTTTGAGCTTTAAAAAAAAAAGAAAAAGAATTACCCTCGAGGGCAACCCCCAGACAAATCTCCCCGAGCCCCGGTTCCCAGTGCACCAAGCTGCAGAGCAGAGGGATGGCCCCCCCAGATCCCACACCAAGAGAGGCGCTGAACAGATTTCAGCTTCCTGGCCCCCGCCGTGAGGCGGAACACATGTTTTCTGAGTTCTCTCCCTCCTCTGGCTCTGCGAACATGCTGGAGATATTATTATTATTTATTATTTGCTGAGAGCTGACAGTGTGCTGAGCATCAGGCCTGGAAGCCCAGGCCCTGCCAACGAGGCTTGCCGTCCATCAGCCGACACAGCCCAGATCCACTGAGACCAAGATACCCCCACAGCTGCCGGGGCTGGCGGCTCGGGTCCCAGCCCAGCCTCCGAGAGCCCCCTCTCCGGCCCTCAGCCTTCAAAACCCATGCCCCTGGGCCTCCAACCCCAGGAGGAGGGGGAGGATTCGCTCCATTCCAGGAGCACCCCCTACCATCAGGGGTCTCCTCAGCTCAGCCCACACTCGGGCCTGCGGTGGCCTTGACAGGTCCTAAAAGAGACCAAGGTGGTCCTGTCCCCACCCCCTCCTGTCCTGGGCACCCAATGAACACTGCCCTTCTCCCTCCTCAGATGAGAGGACCAGACGCCAGAGTGAGTTCCTGTGGGGATGAATCCCGGGGTCTTCTCCTGGAAGCAGGGCCAGGACCAGAGGGAGGCAAGCAAGGCACAAAACATAAAGGACACAAATGTAAGGAAGCACCAAAAAAACCCAGTCATCAAGATTATAACTATTTCTGTGCAATATTTTTTAAAATCAAAATTAAGGGGACGCCTGGGTGGCTCAGTTGGTTAAGCAGCTGCCTTCGGCTCAGGTCATGATCCCAGCGTCCTGGGATCGAGTCCCACATCGGGCTCCTTGCTCCGCAGGGAGCCTGCTTCTCCCTCTCCCTCTGACTCTGCCTTCCACTCTTCCACTCTGTCTGCCTGTGCTCGCTCTCGCCCTCTCTCTGACAAATAAATAAATAAAATCTTTAAAAAAAAAAAATTAAGGCAAAAGTCCATGATGAATAAAATACCAAGATTTTAAGTGAAGACAGGCTCCGTGTTACTGGTTTTTCCAGTGACTCAGGCTCCCTTGGGGCTCCACGCAGCACAGCTAGGAAGACCCCTCTGACCGGGGGGTGCTCCGGAGCCTCCATCACCCCGCAGCAATGTCTGCCTGGGTGTGGACACATAAGAAGGTCATCATCCACCCCTGAGGGGCCTTCCTGGAGAAGGAAGTGTCCAGAGGTCAGCAGGAGCCTGTCAACAGCTAGGGGTAGGACGGGGGAAGATGGACCATGAAGCATCTGTGCCTTTTCCCCATCGCAGAAAGGGGCTTCCAGCCCAGGAGCTCAGAAGCCACTGTCCCCTGCTGCTCCACACACACACCCAGCCCCAAGCTCAGATACACTACAGCAAAAGCCTGAAGAAAAACCCACCTTGGGTGTAGGACAAGCCAAGACTGGGCAGTCCTCACAGTCAGGATGTCTGCACCTGACCCCTGCGGGTGAGACCATGTCCAAGTTGCCCAGAGCCCCTCAGCATCCCTACCACGTAACTGGGGCCACTGGGACCCAGACCCCCCAGAGACCTCCTAGCCCTATCTCTCCTGTAGCCCCACCTACGCATGCATACATGTGAACCAGCCATGGCCCCCGTCCTGGACAGCTGGGGGGACCCAGCCACCCCCATCATCATTCCTGACACACCAGCCTCGTTCCAGGGCCCTCTACTCCCTCAGCTGATTCATTCTTTTATTCGTGTATTTCACAACGCCCACCGGTCGCAAGCTCAGGGCGGGGTGCAGACTGGCCTCAGAGATGGAAGGGTCCTGCTCCACCTTCAGAAACTCACAGGAGGGGGAGGACACAAGCGTGGGCCTTGACTACTCAGGCAGGAGCCGTGGGAGCTGCCTGACCCAGGCAGCAGCAGAGGCAAGAAGGCAAGCAGGCAGAGCAGCTTTTGGGAGGGGCAGGGGGAGAGGTTAGCCAGGGGCAAGCAGTTTGCACCAGTTTGGGGTGAGAATAAGGTAGAAGGAGGAGGGGGCTGCGGGTAGAGCAAACGTGCAAAGTGCGGAAGCAAGGAGAACCTGGCACGTTTGGGGAACTGCAGGTAAACGGGGTGCAGGCGTGGAAAAGGAGGCAGGTGAGGTAGGGTAAGGCAGCCTTCTGAGGAGGGGTCCTCCACACCACTTCCAGTTGAGGAGTTTCCACAGTTGTGGGTCTGAGGGGAGACCTCCTACCCTAGAAGCCAAAGGAAAGTCCCATGCTTTCTTGTTTCTGGCTGTGGAGATCCCTGAGCCTCGGAGGGAACGGGGGGGGGCATCCTCAGCCCCCTCCAAAATGCCCATGTCCTAATCCCCAGAACCTACCATCACATGGTTTACATAACAAAAAGGGGCTTCTGCAGGCATGATTAAGTTTAAGCGTCCAGAAATGGGGAGATGATCCTGGATTGCCTGGGTGGGCCCAATCTAATCCTGTGAGTCCTTAAAAGCAGGGAACATTTCCCAGCTGTGGTCAGAGACAAGCGTCTGTGCAAGGAGAGCCAGAGAAATGCAGTGTGGCTGGCTTTGATGACCGAGGAAGGGGCCACCAGCCAAGAAACGCAGGCGGCCTCTAGAAGCTGGCCAGGGCAAGAAAACAGATTCTTCCCTCGAGCCTCCAGATGGCATGTCATCCTGCCGACACCTTGATGTTAACCCAGTGAGCCCCTGTCAGCTTCGGACTCACAGAATTGTAAAATGATAAATGCGTGTCATTTTAAGCCCCTAAATCTGTTGTAATCTGTTATAGCAGCGGGAGAAAACAAATATGGCCCCAGAGCCATTGGCCGCCCTGGCCGAACCACCTCCTCAGGCTCCGGACAGAAGTTCCTCCCCTGGGAGGCTGTTTAAGGAGCTCAGCTCTGAGCTGAGCTGCCTGAGGCGGCCTGCTCTCTGAAGAAGGGCCAGAGTCTGTGCTTAGAGCCACCCGAGCCCACAGGCAGCCAGGGGCCCCAGCAGAACGTTATCTCATCAGCCAGCTCGGACCGCACACCTGGCCCTGGCCGCTTCACCTGCAGGGCTCTGCACCCCCAACCCCTGCTAGTCCTCCCGGCCGCCGTCAAGCTCAGAGCCACGTGTACCTTGCTGCTACGGCACTTCCAACCTCTCACTACCTGCTGCAAGACCATCCAGGCCCCTGGGGGCTGGGGGAGACAGGCTGAAAGGCAAGTGAACAGAGATCCTGAACCACCCTCCCCCCGCCCCAGCTGCTCTGAGGTCATATAAGCCAGAAATCCCTTCCACAAAGGGACCTCTGGATAAAAAAGAAATGTGAGTATTCTGGCCTGAGGTACAAAGTCACCAGTCAGCAACAAAGCTCCGCAGAGTGCCCCCCACGCACCCCCAGCCTCACACCCGGCATCAGAGTATCTGTGTCTTCTACTGTGACTGTCGGAGTCCCCTCTGTCCCCCTCCACGGGCTGTGAGTCCCACGTGTGCGGAGACCGTGTCAGTTTGTTCCCCCCTTGGAACCCCAGAATCACACACAGTGATGGAACTCGTGAGTGAATAATTATGAATAATGGGATGAACGAGGGAACGAATTACTGAACTCTCCCTACCTGTCCCACGGACACACGCCTGTGCGCGCACACACAGAGAGTAGCCCCAAATCTCCACCCAGCCTCTCAGCACGCTGTCATAGCACACACCCAAGAGCTGCCCTCTCAGGGGCCTCGCAGGACCCACCCTGGAAGTGGTCCTGGGACGGAGGTAGGGGAGAGGGCGCTTGTTCCTCTCCACTCCTTAGACGCTGCCAGGCTCGGGGCTGGACCTGTCCGAGGTGCTAGCCACACAGACCAGGGGTCAGCCATCAGAGGCGATGGAAAGAGGGTAGGGGTAGGGGGCTCTCCCTTGCTGTAAGCCTCCTCCTGCTTCCTCTCTGCCTGCTGCAGCCTGCCTGTCCTTGAAGCATCCTCTGGCAGCCCATGAGTCTGGCCGAGGACAGAGGATCCAAGTGTACTTCCACAAGCGGAGGTGTTTACAAGTTGGCCCTAAGTGCACACATTGACCCAACCCCACCCTGGTCAGAGCCCCCAGGGGTTAGAGTTGGTTGTGCCTTCTGAGCCACTGGGAGAAGGGATGAGGAAAGCACTGGGGGCCTCGCATGGGTTGGATCTAAGCACTGGGGCTCCTACCCTGAGCCTTTCACGCTCCCATCTGCGGACACCATCAACAGACAACACGCACCGGGCACTCTCTACCCAGACCCTGCAGGATGTCTGCACACAGTAGGCACTCATCTCCTGGCCGCGGCAGGAGCTCCTCCCCAGAAAACTTCCCTGGGCCGGGAAGCTGCATCTGGGCAGCCTGACAGCCGGCTCAGCTCAAGCCTTCACACGCGTGTGCGTCTCCGTGCGCCAGCAACAGGCTCCGAGAGCCCGGGAGATACAATCAGGGAGACACTCCAATCTGTGTAGTGCACGGTGATTCACAGCCCAAGACATCCCTCCCCGGGCTAGGCTGAGGAATTATCGGCCCCACCATCTTCAATTACGAGGCTTTGTCACTCATCTCCAGCCATCAGAAGGAAATGAGTGAGGAGATTAATGTCTTTTTTAAAAACTGCTTTCATCCCCTTCCTCCACGGATCCATTTGCATTTCTAAGAGGAAAGGCTCTCCACCCCCCTGTCATCTTTGATCATCTCTCCTCTCCCAAGGCCTTCCAGGCCCTGCAGGAATCCCTTCCAGCTGAGGGCCCTGGTGGGCTCCCCCAACCAGCACCTGCCTCCCCAAGACCCAAGCAGCGCCCCCTTGGACAGCTCAACTCCTCTGGGCTCCGCTGAGAGGACAGGGGCAACAGGGCTTCAAATCTGGCGGTTCCACAAAGCAGTCCCCAAGTATTTCCCTTAGGGAGTCTAGGATGAATTGAATTGTGTCTCTGGAAGCCCTAACTCCCCGGTAGCTCAGAACGTGATCTCCTTTGGAAATTAGGATGATTGCAGATGTCATTAGCTAAGAGGAGGTCAGACTGTTGTAGGGTGGGTCCTTGAGCCAACGGGACTGGTGGCCTTAGAAGAAGGATACTCAGGGGTGCTTGGGTAGCTCAGTGGGTTAAGCCTCTGCCTTTGGCTCAGGTCATGATCTCAGGGTCCTAGGATCGAGCCCCACATCAGGCTCTCTGCTGAGCAGGGACCCTGCTTACCCCCACCCTCCCTGCCTATCTGCCTACTTGTGATCTCTCTCTCTGTCAAATAAATAAATAAAATCTTCAACAAAAAAAAAAAAAAAGAAGAAGAAGAAGAAGAAGGAGGATATTCAGATACAGCTGCACAAGGAGAATGCCAGGGGAGGATGGCATCAGGGAACGGCACAAGGCATATACCAGACAAAGAAGGCCAAGGATTGCCAGAAGCTAAGAGAAAGGCATGGGCAAAAGTCTCCCCCTGAGCCTCTAAAATGAGTTGTCCCTGGTGAGACCTTGAGTTCAGGCTTCCGGCCTCCTGAAAGGGGAGAGTGAACTTCTGTAACTCTGTCCGAAGTACATTTTTAGGATGCCCCCAGGACCCTAATACCAAGTCCTTCATCCAAGACACCTTCACTCTGGCTCAAGTAGGGGTGTGGGCACTGAGAACTGAGCACAGAAAAGCTCACCATCAGTCTCAAGATAAGACAGGTCCCTCCTCTCACCAACAGGCTCCCAGCTACACAGGCTAATTCATTAGAGAATTGCCATCACCAGAGGGGCCTTCTGCCATACTATTAAAATCTGTTCTCCAGAGATTTAAGGCTGAGTGTATCACTAAGTCAAAAGCTCCGGCTCCTACTCAATCTGTCCAGACACTAAGCAAAGGAAGCCCTAAACTGATAGACGGTGAGGAAGGCTCGGAGTCCTCAGAAATGCTCAGGCTGGGACACCTGGTTGGCCCAGTGGGTTAAAGCCTCTGCCTTCAGCTCAGGTCATGATCTCAGGGTCCTGGGATCAAGCCCCGCATCGGGCTCTCTGCTCAGCGGGGAGCCCGCTTCCCACACCACCCTGCCCCCATCTGCGTGCCTCTCTGCCTACCTGTGATCTCTCTCTTTGTCAAATAAATAAATAAAATCTTTTAAAAAAAAAAAAAGAAAGAAAGAAAGAAAAAGAAAAAAAAGAAATGCTCAGGCTAGCCCAGGGTTCAAGGTAAATGCCAGCAGGAGTGGGCACCACCTGGAATGTGTGCCCAGCCAACAACACTGGACCATACTTGAAAACCATGCTGGTTGACCTGATCATGCTGCCCTGGGACAGGGATGGCTCTACCCGCAAGGCCTGACACAGGATTAACAGGCAATAGAACCTTCATAAATGTGTACAGAATGAATGCATTTCCTGAAGGAGAGACCAAGGTCAGGTACTGCCGGGCCTCACATGGCAGATAGCGAGGGTGAGGAAAAGAGACGCTAAGACAGGTCCAGATAACTCCCAAAGACAGAATCAGGAAAGCCCTCCACCCTCCGAGGGTATGCCCCACAAACCATGCCTCCATGCAAGGCTGCCAACAGACATCAGCATTAGGACCCAGCCAGGATGGGGCGGCCCTACACTTCCCAGGGGACAAGTGTCACCATAATACCTGGTAAGGAAGAAGCGATAGTGTTTGAGCTTAAGAGCCTACCTGTATTGGCTCAAATCCTATATAGGAAACCATCTCAGTTTCCTCATCGGTAAAATGAGAAGGTAACCACACCAGTCTCTTGGGCTGTGGTTGGATTCAGTGGGCTAATACATGGAAAGCACTCAGTACGGTGCCGGGCTCATGGTACATGCTTGGTAAGTGTAAGCTGATCCTGTCTGCTATCATTATCCCATGCCCTTACAACTCCAGGGAATAGATCCTCCCACTTGCTTTGTTGGCATTCACTAATGGCTCTGCTCTGTATGACAACACCCAGCAGCTATTTACAGAGAATGGTGCCTCATGCCAGGAACACAGAAGAAAGTTACCAAGGCCCAGTAGGAAAAGGAGATAAAACACTCTGAGAATATGAGATATAAGACATCATCAACAGTGGAGAACGAGTGACCTGGAAGGTCATGTTGGTGAAGGTATATGAGACCAGAAGACACTTGGGTTTTGAGGGTTGAATAGGAGTTTATCAGCTGATTCTGAACCAGCCTATAACAGGTGTTCCATAAATAGGTAGTGATTATACAAGACAGAGCAGAAGAAGGGCATTGCAGCCAAAGGAACTGAGATTTTCTGGTGTGTTCAGGGACAGAGAAAGGACAGAACATAATTTAGCTAGAACAGCAAGTTTGTGGGCATAAAAGCAGGCAATGGGTTGAGGCCAGGTTGGAGAAAGTTCTGAATGCTATACAAAGGGTTCTTGGCTTTATTCACAGGTTATGCAGGGCCAAGTCAGAGGAGAAGTGACAATTAAGATCTGGGTTCAGAAAGATGGCTCCACTTGCAAAGCAGGTGACATAGGACTAAAGACAGCAGACCCAAGAGGAGACCATGGCAGCCTGTCTTCCCTCCACCAACTGAGCCCCGCTCTCCATTTGCCTTTGAACTTTTTTCCTCATAGAACATGTTCTCAAGTTCACACCCCCAAAGACCCCACATTCCCAGCTATTCTACTTAAGGACATGGTGCCCACAGCTGCTTGTTACCAGAAGTCAAGACCTTTTGGGAAATGTTCATGTCTCCATTCAATTCCCGGCTGACAACGGCGCTGGGTTGAGAGACCAGTTCAAGACATACACTGGAAACCCCTAACGGCAGACTGGCTTCTGGAATTCCAGAGGACTGCATTTTGGGTTCTTAGGGCCAGCAGCTTTCTTCTCCCTCACCCGCCCAAAGGGCCGCCTACCCTTCCACTCAGTCCAGAGGTCCTGGTGCATGGATTTCTTCCCAAACGCAGGTTGTGATGTTCTGTGTCACGGACACTTGAGAATGCCCTTGAGGCTCTGTGACTTAACCAGCCTGAGTCCCAAAGCTGTGCTCTGATCTCAGCAGCCTGGCAGAAATGTTGGCAATGTTGCGGACACCACCCTGACCGTCTGCCCAGCGGCTGGGGCCACACTTAGGCAGCTGCCCCATCAGGCACTAAAATTAGGTGACCCATCAGACCCAGGACACGGCAATCACGGGCAGGTGGCCAAAGCTGCCCAGAGGGTCATCCGTCTTTGCTCGGGACTTGAGTCAGGGCACAGCAAGAACGGCGGCCCAGAGTCCCCTTTCATGCCAGGGAAACTGAGGCCTGGAGAACAGCAGAGACCACTAAAGGGGTGAGAACTTGAATTTCTGTTTTTTCCCTAAGTAAGTGTCCCTAAGAATAAAAAGTAATATACACCCCTAGGAGAAATTTAAAATATATTCCATGAAGATATAAGAGAATTTAAAAATCACAATACCCATCCTCTACGTTAACTTCCACTTAAATTCTGTCGTATCTCCCTCCTTCTTTGTTTTATACAACAGAAACACTTGACAACCTGTAAAGCATTCCCTTCCTCTACTTAGAAACGTATCGACGAATCATCCGAAATCCTTCACATGGACCAGTTTTAATCTACATACAGTTGCTTCCCCCCTCGTGCTCTTCTGAGTCACGCCGCAGTGAATATCTGGTACAAGAGTCTTTGTCCTCATCCGTGATGATCTCCTCAGGCTGGATTCCCAGCAGGCGAATGAATGGGTCACAGGAGAAGGACATGTCAGGGTCCCAGAGACAGCCTGCATCCTCTTTTCCAAAAAGTCACCCCACACGCACCTCTGTCACCTATGGCCGTGGCCCCTTCCGTGGGCTACTTTCTCTGCAAAGGAATTCTGTGTCTGTAACACACGTCTGCCTCACGCTGCAGACAAATGTCTCCTTTCAGGGCAACGCTTGCCCACCGTTCTGTTCTCCTAAACTAACCAGCCGGGAGACGCAGGAAATATCAAGGCCCCGGGGTCCAGGGACTCAGAGTTCCTCCTCCCACGTTTGTGGTCCTTCACTCAGGACTCAGAGGGAAACGCACTGACCAGGTCCTCCCAAACAGTCTCGCGCCCTGGTTCACCTCCACGGCACACACCCCCAGAAAGTGATTTCCCTCCAGAGGGGCTCTCCATCCCCAGCAAGCTTAACCAAGGAACCGAATTAAGCCAGCAAGCCATCCAATGACTTGGCCAAGAATCAAATTGCCTTTTCACTTCCCCGCAGAGAAACTAAACTCCAGGCTCAGTGTAAATAGGCTGTCTCTGGTCCGACGTCCGCCCCGCCGCCGACAAGTTATGGATGGCACGGCCGTATCCCCCGTCATAAATACAGCCCCTCGGCTAAACAAAGCTGACGGTTTTGTGCCAATAACCTTTGAACCACTCAAGCCCAGTGTCAATTGTATTTGTCTTCCAGCTAAGGTTTACTCTAGACTGTCGGCTAAATCACAGCTCATCTGCGGAGATAATTCAAATATATTACAGACCTGGGGCAGACGGGAGGGCCACCTCCCCACGCTCCGGGGCCTCCCCCGCATGGCCTCACAGGCCTGCAGGCAGCACCTTCCCCTAACCATTCAGCAAGTTCTACCGGAAAAGCACAAGAAACAAGGGACAAGAAGCAACACCAAGCCCCAGCCTGTTGCCCCCGGCTCTGCCGCCAGCCCTCTGTGGCCCCCAGCAAAGTCGCCTGCCCCCCCCCCCGGGGAGCCTCTGTCTCCTCCCGAGTGAAGGAAATATGGAGTACCCATTCTGCTGAAACTTGGAGTACCGGCTTCGGGAGGACTGTTCACGCATCAAGTCAGGCCACAGGAAGGAACCAGCTGGGCAAGGGGATAACCCAGGAAGGGCAGACGTACAGAATGAGCTCCTGGTCCCGGGCAAGGGGTGAACGTTGCTCGAGAAGACAGCAAGACCCTCCACGTCCTGCTGGGCTGAGCAGCTACCGATGCAGAAACTCTTGCACCTGACTGGGGTGCAGAGGGTTCTAGAGAGATAGGATATAGACATAATAGGCTCTAATAGACGCTTACCTTCTAACAGAAAGGGAGAAACACAGGAAGTCACTCTGGGGTCAAGGCAGGTGCAATTACTCTGGCCAGCCTAGGCCGGGCTAATTTGCGCAATTAGCATTTCCTGCCACATGCCAAGCCCTGGGCTGCTCCCAAGGAGAGAGGAACTCCGACGAGGTTCCTGGTCCTGGTCCGGTGGCTGGGGCCGCTCCGACACCCACCACCACAACTACCCCCACCCACCTACCTTTGAAATCTGGGACCCTCTCAGCCATGACCAGACTGCTCAGTGCCTCTCACCATTTGTGGGGCTTCCGCCAACCACATCCCAAGCTGACTAGAACTCAAACACCCCCAGGGAAGGAGGAGGAAAGGCCCAGGAGACTTCACCTACTCTGCTTCTCGGGTGGCTCTGCACCTCCAGGCTTGGCCGGCTACGAGGCCAGAACCACAGTGCTAGGGTGGTGTTGTTTGGGCTGTGTTTGGAGACCTCCCATGAACCTCTCTTGTTGAGAAGAAACTCAACAAGTAAAGCTCAGTGAAGGACCAGAGGGACGAAGAGGGAACACAGCCATGTCATCGTTAAGAGAGCCCCCAAGCCGGGCAGCTACCTAGCACCTCGGAGCACCATTTTCTGCTCTCTGTAAAATGGGAATCACATTCTCTGCCCAGAGGGTCACTGCCAAGAGCACACAAAATGGGTAGCACTGAAGCCCTTCATGTCTGGAGACACACTCGGGTCATGAGGCTGTTTCCTCCACATTCTCATCCTGGCTCCGCCTCTCCCTTGCCCCCTGCCATCCCTGGGCTCGGTGGAATCAGGACAGGCTTGTATAAGGCCATCCCTAGCGTCCTTTCAGTGTTGATGACACAGGAGTCTGGACATGGGTCCACCCCTGAGGCCAGCCCAGGGTGGGGTGCTCCCTCTGCTCCCTCATCAATATCAGGACAGTCCAGGGACGACGTTGACAGGACCAGGGCCCAAGATGACATCATCACTCACCTCTGGGAGCCTCACCCCCGCCTGGGGATGGCGGGACCGCTCTGGCTTCCCCTTCTCATCTGTGCTGGCACCTGGGAGAAGGGAGTGCCTGCACCAGCTCCGCACCCAGGGGGAGATGAGAAAGAGCAAAGCCACAGCCTCTGTGCCGAGGGGAGAAGGCAGAAGACATTTATAAATGACCCTCTTAGCTATTTACGAGACACCTTCTGAGAGAAAGCAGGAGAGGAGCAGAGGAGGAGAAATAAACTTGAAGTAGGAGAGCCGGCTGGTGTCTGAGATGAGCTTTGATAATCCAGCTGTGGCAGCATTTCTTCTCTGTTTTTATGGCCGCCTTTACAGCCCTGTGTTTGCGACTCTTTATCAGGAGCCGGAAGGAGAGAGTGAGCAAGATCCAAGGCAAAGAGCCTTCCCCAGCAACTCCACAAGCAGATACCGCCTCATCTGGAGATCAAGATAACCCCAGTTTTCCTCCCAGGGCGGGCGGCTCTGCCCCAGACACCGGGATCTGGGCTGGAGAGGCATTCCTGAGCACGGCAGTAAATCTGCAGAGCCAGGCCCTCCTGGCAGTCCAGACTGGGCTGCAGGCACCCAACCCTGGAGCTGGGGCGGGGCCTGGGACTGAGGTTCTCCGGAGATCCCGACGCTCTGGATCCCTTGTCCCAAAACTCCCTGAAGTCAGGGAGTCTCTGAGCTCCATAGGCATAACCTGGTGCCGCCCACTGGGCCTGGGCGTGACAGCCTCCCAGTGGGCACACCAAGGCTGGGCCTGGGACTTTGCCATCCTCACCCTCTTGAACTTTCCAGGATTATGAAACAATGGGGGCTGGGAAGGACTCCCATCAAGCAACCTAGATCTGAATCCCAGCTTCTCCCCTTGCTCTCTGGGGCAGGGAACTCTCTCTGGGCCTTCATTTTCTCATCTGTAAAATGGCCCCTGTGAGCGGTCCCTAACCTTGCATGAGGGGACCCCCTGCAGGAGCTCAACAGATTGCGGTAGTCTTCGTAGTGGGTGACCAGCCTCACCTAAATGATGGTGGCCCTGTTCCCCACCCCACACAGGCGGCGTACCTTACTGAGCTCTTAACATGGGCCAATATGCTTGCAGGAAAGGGACGTGTCACAGAAATGGAGAAAAGCATAGGCCTGACCCCTAGGCTCCTCTAGGGAGCCCAGAGTCTGAAGCCAAAAATAAATCTACAAATATAGGATATGCTAAGAGTAAAACTCCAAGATTGTGCAAAGGGAGAACGATTGTGGATACAAGTATGGCTGGGGGCCGGCGGGGGAGGGGGGTGCCAGAGAAGCTACTCAGAAGAGGTGTCTCCAGGCTGGGACAGAAAGAGGGAGTAAGAGTTGGCCAAACAAAGAGGAAAGGGGAGCTGTTGCCTGTAGTCAGTTAATGGCTGGTACTGGGAAGCTGCTGAGCCCCACGCAGGGGAGGCAGAGACAGCTGGACCCCGGCCGCAGGGGAAGAGAGAAACTGGCAGACCAGGATCCAGTTAGCAAGAGCCTCTCTTGCAGGCTGGGCAGCCCTGGGCTGATGCGGAAGATGCTGAACATGGCGTCCAGGGCCAGGAAGGGGTTGGGGAGCACGGTGGTGACATGAAATCAGAGTGCCTTTGGGGAACTTCTCTGGGATCCCGGAAGATGGCAGGTAGGGGAGGGTTGGGGAGATCTGACAAAGCAGCAGCTGCAGCAGGGGGATGGCCTGGAATCTGGCTCCTTCCAGCTGCCTGGAGTGTCAAATGCTCTTCAGTGAACCCACATGGCCACATAATTGCCCCACCGCCTACACTTCCTCGAGCAGACCTGCTTCTCCAGGGCAGCCAGGAGGCCAGATCCAGGTGCCCGGTATTGGGCCTGGCAGCTTCGGAGCCCCCAGGGGCCACAGCGGGCTGTGACACCTGCCTCCTGGACCCTGGACGGAGACACCTGCCCCTGGACAACCCAAGCGCCTAGAGGTGCAGACACCCTGCACGTTGCCTCTCCGCTGCTGGGTGACAACCAGGGCCCCCACTCTTGAGCTGCCTTTGGAAGTACAACCACACACCTTCTTCTCCTTGCTCCTCCTTGAGCCCAGCTCAACCCAGCTGCCCCACGCTCCTGTCAGGTGGTGCTTATGGCCACCCGAGCTCTGGGAGTCCCCCTAGCCAGAGCCCTGGATGGGCTCAGTGCGACGAGGTGTGGCTCCCAGCTCCTTGTACCAAACAATGACTCTCTGTCTCCCCTTCTGTCTCACTGGCCTTCCCCTTCCTTCCTTTCCAAGGGTTCCCCAATAGCTCCTACTGTGCTCTGTGGGGACATGCCCTCGACCCCTCAAGCAGAACCCCAAACTGGCTTTCCAACATTTTATTTTTAAAATAATATGGATTCACAGGAAGTTGCCAAGATAGTACAAACAGGCCTGTGGACCCTCCCCCGCAAGTCGCCCATGGCTACATCCCACACTCCTCGAGGACACACCAACCGCAGTAAGCCCACATTGCTATCAAGGGTGTGTACCTCCCGTCATCTCATCATGTGTGTAGATGCATGAGATCACCACCAAAATCAAGATACTGCACCATTCATTAACCTGATCTTTGAGACGGCCTCTATTTTTTTTTTAAGTATATGCGATAAAACTACCCCCAAAAAACCAAATCGGGTTGAAGAATAGAGACTGAACTCAAGAAATTTAACATTACCAGCACTGATCAAATGTCCCCACCTGAGCAAAGACGCAGACACCTTGCTGCCCTCCGCCCATCTTCCGTCCACCCAGCCCCACCCTGGCCCATCAGAGAGAAGCAAGCAGGCAGCAGGAACCCAGGACGCAGCTCCATAAGAGCCAGAGCCCTGCATTTCTCTATCCCACCCACCAGGGTGAGCCACTAGTCTTCCGGGCAGCCTATGCCCCTTCCCCTTCCATACCGTGCAAACCAGCTACTGCTCAAGTCACTTCTTACCCCTCCTTAAAGGCCAAAGGGGGCTTCTCCAATGCCTCACCATTGCCACAGATGGACCCCTAGCCAAGTGGGGTTCCCACAAAGTTGCTGAATGAAGGAGTGTGACCGTGGACGAGTCCCTTCCCCTCTTAGTCCCTGAGATTCCAGCCCCACCACCAAAGTGTGATGCACAGCCAGGGAAGCTCAGACGGGAACTCCACGTGGGCTTGTGACAGGGTCCCAAAAGGCAACAGCACTTAGACTTTGTCTCCCAGGCCTCCTGGCCAGCCCTCCCTCTCCTAGGGACCTCTGGAGCAGACTCCTTGGAGAATACTGGATACAGGGGAAGCAGAATCAATGGCAAGCCCGGGAAACAAGAGGGAGACACTGGAAGCCAGCTCCCTGGTATGGGGCCCAGAGATCCAGAGCCCAGGGCTCTGGGCCACCTCTACTCAGAAAGAAAGGACCCTGGCCCGGGGAAAGAGGCCAAATCATCAGAGTGAGGGCAGGGATTGGGCTTCCCCTGTCCCCACCCCCACCCATTTCAGGAACTCCTTCCCTAGCCCAGAGGGAAAAGCCAGGAGCCCTCTGGGGCCCACCTCTGGCCTCTCATTCAGGCCTGCCTCGCCTGTCTCTTACCCTCTTCTCACCATCCTAGAGCAGAGCCCTGTTCAGACCACTTCCCAACTCAGTTACCCTCCATGTGTCCCCATTTTCCCAGGGGATCCTTTGTCCTGGCCTAGGTCCATCCCACCCCGATCACCCTCTGCCCTGGGTCACACTGAACGAAACCAAACTTACAGATTCCCAGGTACTCCCCACATTCCCCATTTCCCTATTCCGTGTTCACCTATTCCATGCACTCTCCTATATGGCCTCCCCCTCTGCTCCAGAGGAAGTCTCACCTCTTCCTATCCAGAAGGCCTGCTGACCTACACCGGGAAATCAGGGACTAGGGGCTAGCCAAGGAAAAGGATGTCACATCAAGCTGAGGATACTGAGGCCAAAGTAGGGTATCATGCCCTCTGCCTCCTACCTCCTCTGTTCTGCCCTGATCCTTGGAAAAAGATGAGTGGCCATATCTGCCTGGACCATGGGCAAGAGATAGGAAGGTCACCTTGTACACTTCCAGAATAGTGAGGGGGTGGGCCTCTCTGACCTGGGTACATCCAGGTGTCACAAGCTAGTGCCAGACCAGCTCCACCTTGGAAGTGCTGGCACTGCAGACTAGAGCCACATTTCCTGGTTCCTAGAGGAAGGCGACCTTGGGATGTGCAGGTCACACCCACCTCCCAGCAGGTGACCCAGCTCCCAAGGGTTCCTAGGGAGATGCGGCTCAAGGGGGCAGGAAGGCTGTCTGGGCCGCAACCCGCCAGTCCAGAGCTCTGGGAGAGGATGGGGGCATCCTTCAGGAGAAGACACCAGCCCAGGACCAGGCCCCATTCAGGCCAGGCTGCTCCTCCTTCCTCACTATTAATGGCTCTCTGCAGGCTGCTTTCCCCTTTGTTCTGCCAAACAAGCTCACTCCTGACTCCCAAGTCAGCCAGGGACTTGGCAAACATTTGTCAAGACTCGTTCCCCTCACTCTGTGTTTGTCTACTCAGCAGAGATCTGGGCTCTGTGCACAGACAAGCTTTGCCCCTAAGGCTCAGAGGGAGCCCCATCGTCCGCAGGTACAGCAGGCTGGGTGTCTCCCCATCCGCCAAAAGTCCAGCCTCCCTCCTCCTGACAGGAAATCCCACCCGATCCTCAGTGTCAAGCAGCCGCCCCAGGGCAAAAATCACAAGCAGGCCTTGTCCATAGGACAGTCACACCTCAGGGGCAGCAAGTTTGAGGCCTCTAGAGATAGGAGGAAGGACAGATTGCATGGACTCAAGCTTTGCGGCTCGGGTGCTGAGTGTGAGCTAAAACCCAAAAGAAGGACAGTGATGGGGAAGCAGGAGTAGCCGCCACTGGCTCACCCCATCCCCCCACCCTTTCTTCTGCATGTCCTGAAGTCAGGAGGGCGGCGCCGGCCAACCAGGGTCAGTGTGCCCTGACCGATGCCACCAGATGGGCAGACGGTCCCCAGAAAGGCAGGCAGTCTGTGGAGAAGCCGGACTTGGAAGTCACAGTCACTGCCACGGAGCAGACACATGGAGGCCCGTGCCAGATGGAGACCCCCGAGGGCAGAGACATTTCAAGGGAAGTGAGTCTCTGGGCCTCCGTTTCCCTAGATGCACAGCAGGGACAGAAATGGGAGGGAGCTCACCCACCAGCAGGCACACAGGCAAGCTGCCTCGGACCCCAAAGCACAAGGCAGGAGAGAGTGAGAGGCTGGGGGGCAGGGTCTAGAAGCTCAGGCGGGTCTCCTTGCCCTCGCTGGGCTTGCACTGATTTGCTCCTTGGAGATGGAAACGGCACCTGCTTTTCAGATTCGCTCTGAGAGGTGGAGCTGCTAATGCACAGGGACATATTGGTAAAGGGCTGGCACACACCAGGGGCTTAATCCATGGGAGCCCATGTTAATGTCACTGTGATTCGTGATCTTGGGCGAGTCCCTGATCCTCTCCTTGAGCTGTAAAATGGGCTGATGGCCACCGGCAGTGATGAGAAAATGACCTGCTACGAAGAGCTCTGTGTGGACCTGGCATCCAGCTGGCGCTCGGAAGTGTCGGCCCCTGAGCACACATCCAGTAGGTATTCAGCAGACGCTTGTTGGCCTGAGTCACAGATGACTATCAGGAAACTCTAAAGGAGCAAGGAACAGCAGGCCCACGGGGTCCTGCCAGCAGGACTGAAGAGGGACCTTCTGGGCTGCCCCCAGGGTCCAGGAGACTAGGACTGGACAACCCAGAGGGAGCCTCCTTACCCTGATGCTTGCCAACTGTGGTCCAGGGAGCCCTGGGGCACACTAGATGCTGCAGAGCCAGACGGGGATACGGGGAGTGGGGAGGGTGCATGAGCTCACACACACCGTCACCCAGAGCAGAGCTACACTCATCTGTCTAGCAGTCCTGGTAAAGCTCCATCTGGAAAATGGGCCCTGCTGCTAAAACTAATCCGACCCCCCGTTTTCCAAATGAAGAAAATAGCATCCAGGGCCACCTGGGTGGACCAGTCAGTTAAGTGTCTGACGCTTGATTTTGGGTCAGGTCATGATCTCAGGGTGGTGAGATCGAGTCCAGCTTCAGGCTAGCGCAGGGTACAGAGTCTGCTTAAGAGTTGCTCTCTCCCCCTCTGACCCTCTCCTACCTCTCTCTTCCTCTCAGAAGGAAGGAAGGAAGGAAAGAGAGAGGAAGGAAGAAAGAAAGGAAAGGAGGGAGGGAGGGAAGAAAAAATTAAGCCCAGAGAGGCCCATAGGCAAGGAGTCAAGCACCTTGGAGCCACGGGGCCCTTCTCAGTGCCTCTCTAGGCTACCATCGCCACAGCTGGGGCAGGGGCTATAATGGCTGTGCCCATCGTCAGATGGATAACATCCAGGCTGAGCCTGCACTCCACGAGCTTTGTCATTACCCTGCCCCAACCCAGCCCTGGGGCAAACTCCTGCTGCCTCCACAGCTTGATGGGAAGGTCTCTTCCTCCAGAAAGTTTTCCCTGACCCCAGGTTAAGTTTGCTGCCCCCCGTTCTGTCTCCCATGGCTCCTAACCTGCACCACTTCTAAAGACAGACTATTCTTAGACCCAATCCCTCATGAAGACTTGCACTGGGGCTGCTCATCACCCCTGTGTCCCTCAGCACCAGCACATAGGACAGGTGCTCAAGTATTGTCTGTGGAAGGAAGGAACCATGGCCTCCATCGTCCTCATCTATGCAATGGGTACATACCACCCCTCAGGATGAGAAAAGTGAACCATTTACCATGTCTGGCAGATCAAGGGCTTAAAAAGGCAGGGGCCTCTGTCCTGATGTCTCAGGCAGGTTCAAGGGCTGGGGGCCAGGCAGCTATTACCCACCAGCCTCTGCCATGGCAGAGTCTCACCTCAAGGAACAAAGGCCTGGACTGGGCATGTAGAGTCCCTCACCAAGATGCCAGGGTACCTTGTCCAGCAGGAGTGCCTGCCAGGCCTGCATACCCCTTCCCAGCACTATGCATTCAGAACTTACAGAAAAGAGAAAACACAAAGCACACAGCTGAGGAGAAGGGCCACAAAGCCCTGGGGATCCAGGACGGACTCGTCTAGTTGGCCCTGACCTGACCCCAGCGTTCCTGACAAGCTCGGGAGCCTGAGGATGAGGCCAGACCCAGCACACAAGGGCTGTGCTAGACCTCACAGCCCAACGAGGCAGGAACTCTTAGTATCCACCATGGAAAGGCTGAGAATGTGAGGCTTATGGTGCAAAGGGGCAGAACCAGGATTCCACCTCATCTGACTCCAGGTGAGCCTTGAGTGCCAAGGAGAATCTAGGCCAGACATGAACACACGGAACATCTCAAGTCCCCAAGTTCTATCCTGCTTGGCCCTGATAGCGAAACTGGAGTGCTGGAAAAGGGAGGGTATAGCTTGGAGTGGCGCATTAGAGGTAGAGGTGCCCCAACCGCCCTCACAACTCGGCACAAAAACACTCCCATCTCCCGGGCTCAGGGCAGTCAGTCTGAGGAGTCCCGGGGACAGCAACCAGTCCTCTGCTCCCAAGGTTCCCCAGCCAACGGGAAGCAATCCCACAACACCGAGAAAATCAATATTTCATGAGCAGCTCCCTCCTGGTCTCCAATCATATTTTCAATTGTCACAAAACAATTCAGAATTTCCAACTCGGGGCTAATAGGCCGCCATCAGCCAGTCAGCGAAAGCAAGCCAGGGTAATTATTTTAAAAGCTTTCGACAGGGCTATTCTGAGCTGACTTCCCCAGATTGGCTGTCTGCAGCAGTGACTGTGCCCCTTCCAGCCCTGGGCACCCTGTCTCCCCTCGTAGGAAGCTGCCATCTGGAGGGCTACTGAGGTCCCGGCCACAAAGCCCCAGAGGATGGGACAAACAGCTCAGGTCTGCGGAGGGTGATCTGGGGCAACAAGGGACAGCTCGTGGCAGGCAAGTGTCAAAACTTCCTACCTTCACAGTTCTCAGGCCAAACTGTGGCCCCCTGTGCCCATGGAGGGTGAACGGACCGACAGACACATAAAAGGATGGACAGAGAGGCAGAGTGATGATGTCACAGGAATTGGCTCTGATTCCATCTCAAACCTAGCCTCTATTCTCCAGGCACAGCGATCTTTGTAAAAGAGAAATGTGACGGATTTCCCACTGTTAAAACTCCCCCTCTGCTCCTCTTTGCCTTCAGGATAGCATCCCACACTCCTAACAAGGATTATGAAGCCCTGTGATATCTGGTTCCTACTTAATTCTCTAGCTTCCTCTTCTCCCTTTCTCTGCCTTCCCACCTGTCCCAGTGCTGTTCCCGGCGAGGAATGGGGAGTGGAGAAACTGTTCAGACAAACTCAAGACCTGTATGGCACTCAAGACCCTTCAAAAGCAGGCTATAGATTTCCTCTCCAGCACTGTGCTCCAAAATGGTTATGGGTTGGTATGTCTGTCTCCAGCTCAAATAAGCAGGGGCCATCCATCCTTGTATCACTGCAATCACAAGCACAGAATAAGTGCTCTCTACACTTGCTGACCTGATAAAGGCCAGTCCAGGAAGGTCCCAAGATCAGGTCTCTTTCCACTATTCCATGCAGATGCTGATAAGTTTGCAATGAAAGAAAATACTTAAGATGCCCAAATGGTTCCTATTTTTGCTTTGGCTGCCAGGAAGCTCAGAGTGCAATATAATTATGCTCAAATAAATTAATATCTTACCTGATCGTAGGGGTTCCTCTCTATCTGTAGAGACTCTAATTCCCTCCTCACAGGTAAGAAAGAGTACCCAAATATCCCTCCCTTGCTCTGCAGATCCATCCCTAGATATGAGTCAGTAGACACTGAGCCTCACCCCCACAGACTTTCGGGTAGCCCTCCAGCTCTTTCTACAGATGAATGCAGGAACAATCCTGATGGACTTCAGACTGTCCCAACAAAGCCAACTCCTCCCCATCACTGCAGCGGACTCCCCACCAACACCATCAGCAGCCCTCTGAGAACCTTCACAGTGCAGGGACTTCCTTGAAAACCAACACATTCCCTGCCACAAGGAGCTCAGAGAACTTGCTCAGGACAGCAGCCAGGATTCTTGGGGTAGTGTGCTCCTTAAGATCGGGGAGCTCCCCCTCCCAGCCTTCTGGGGTGGATCCTGTGACCCTGGCCTAGCCAACCACAACCCCGAACCACTCTTCCTCACAAGGCGATTGGCTCCCCTTTGGGCATGTGAGTTGCACCCAACCAATCAGCACAAAAAATCCCTTGGCCCACCCTAGGGAGGGACCTGTGGTTGGCAAGAGAGACTCAGCCCCGCTTTTAGAGACCTTAGAAGTGGTAGGGGCAACGGGTTTTAATCAGTCATTACACAGATACTGGTATCAATCCTAGTGCAATAAGCGCTATGAAGGAGAAAGAGGACACTTTCCCTACTTTCGCTGGATATGGAGATGAGAAACTATGGGAAGAATTTATATGCCTTTCTGCACAAATGCGACTAAAGACGTTTGCCCATTCTGTTTAATATGAAGCCATGCAACAAATTCATCCCAGAGTTTTGTACTGGGGACAAAAACTTCTGATTTGAGGACGTATATGAGTTTGGAAGGAAAAACAAAGCAAACGCATCAGGAGTTCTGCTGATCTTTTGTGATTAGGTCCCTGGAAGCTCACCGCAAACGTGATACTGGGGTCGAGGACTGTGTTACCTCTGTTCCTGGTCGATCCAGCTCCAACCTTCCTCTCTCTGAAGCCTGATCCCTCTGCCTTCGAAGAGGAAATGTATGTGCCCCAAGATGTCAAAACCTGAAGGGAAATCGGAAAAATTTCTTTTTGGAGGAAGTGAAAATAAGATCTTTTTTTTTTTAAGTGTTTTGACCCACTCCAGTTCTTGAAGAACTTCCATGCCTTCGGGGCCTGATCTCACCCCCACCCACCTGCCTAGTCTCCCTGGTCTGAAACTTCCTAGAAGCTAAGCAGGGCATGAGGGGCAGGCCTACTAAACCAGAGAAGGGACCTGCTCCTGCCTGACTCAAACAACAAGAGCACAAAGAAGGAAACAAAAGTGAGAGCAAACTATTTTAAAGAGCAAAGCAACCCGGCAGGTTTCACCATTAACATTGGAACATTTGGCCCAGCTGCTCAACTCCCGGCAGGGCCGCACCTCTCTCCATCATTGCAGATTTCTCCATGAAACCAAAACTCTTTTTATTCCCATTTTGCAGGTAAGAACACTGAAGCTACAAGAAGTTATGTGATTTGCCCAAGTCCACATGGCTAGTAAAAAACACAGACAGGATTCCTACCCCAGCCCTTGGGTCTCAGAGGCAGCTTTCTGGCACCCCAGGCTCTCCCTGTAAACAAGGGCACACAGATATCCACACATACACATGCCCTGCAGTTGCTGGGAACAAAACCCGGAAAATTGCTGGTGTGCAGGGGTAGGGAGGTCTGATTTCCCAGTGCAGATGCCAGAATGAAAGCCACTCCAGCTAGACACGGATGTCACACCCTCTGTGCAGAGTAAGGGCCCAGCAGTTGCACTTATGCGCAAAGACACTAGGCCACCTTGGGTCTCTGGGAAGGCTGCCCCAAGGTCGGAAGTGTCTCAGCTTAGCAGCCTGCAGGGCCAGATCCACCAGCAGACAAGTTTCACACATAAAACAGCCAATATCACGGCAGTGGAGAAGCAGAAGCTAGAATTCCTGAAATGCAGTGTCCAAGCTAAGCTGCAAGACTACAGGGCCACCTCCAGGTCCAGGTCTGAAATCCTGTGGGCTAGGGGACTTGGCTCTTAACCGTTACGATCCTCTATGCACCAGAGCCACAGCAGCCACCGGAAAAGCATTCCTGCTGTTGACAATGGAGGGGAGGCTAGGAGTCCTGAAACAGTAAGACAGGGGGCAGGGGCCATTTCTCAGGGCCCAGAACGTGTGGAATCTGGGGAACTTGGGTAGGCTTTGCGAGTTTGCAAGGAGTTCCTGTCTCTGCGATCCCGCGCCAGGTGGCCCTGGAGACGCGGGCAAGCAGAGCGTCAGAGCGGGCGCGGGGCCGTGGCCTCTCCCGCGGCAGCTGTCGGCTCAAACCAGGCAGGGAGGCGCCGCTGGTGACTGCACCTCATGAAACATTGATGCCCGGCTTTCACAGTGCCATCTTCCAGCACCTTGAGCCAAAGCGGCAGCCCCAGAGACCCGTGGCCATCGGAGGGCATCTCAGCGGCTCCTGCCCCCCCAGGGTGGTCCCCCGACATTCTGGTTTGCAGGACCCTGTCGCCTCGCAGGGCCCCAGCAGCAGTAGGCTCAGACTGGGGGCTTGGGGAAAGCAGGAGCCTGGGTCAGCCAACTGTTTTCCCCCACGAGGCTTCCAGAGGGGTTATCTGGCTGTGGGCAACACCGGGTGGAACCCAGATCCCATGAGTCCTGCCCGTCTCCCAGGAAGAGGCCAACGGGGCCACATGGATAGAGTCCTCCCTTATACGGGGGCTACCGATGGAGGGTGTGCGGGCGAGGGACGGAGCAAGTGGCCACAGATGCATCTGCGCTCCGGCTCCGTAGCCTTGATCTCTCTCTGCCCATCAGCCCAGCCCCGGAGGAGAATTAGGGAGGGGGGTTATCCTCCAAGCAGGGCAGGGGTCGGGCGTTCGCCCCTCCCCAGTAACAACACCCCCCACCAACACCCACAGAGAAATTCTGGGGTCGGACCTCAAACCTCCTTGGCCGCCAAAACCTGCGCCGCGGACACTCCCTGCCAAAATGCAAGACCAGCTTCCTCTCGCAGGCTGAGCGGAAAGGGGAAAGGTAGAATCTTAGAACCCCGGCGTGACCCGCGCCAGGCAGGACCAGGGGAAACTCCAAACAGAACCCGTCAAACCGAGGTCTTCCTGGGCCCCTGGTGTGCCAGGTGGGGAACTGAGCCGAGTGAGGAAAAGCGCGCAGAGGCCAGGCCGGGACCCAGGCGGCTTCGTCCGCATGTGGCCCGGGTCCCCCTTCCGCCCGCGTTCCCCGGCCTCAGACCCCGCCGGCGACCCGCGCCGACCTCTGACTGCGCCCCGAGGGAGGCCCGGACCCCTAGCCTGCAGGACGGCGCGCCGCCCCTCCCCGCTGGTCCAGGCGAGCGCCTCGCTTCCCCTCCCCCCTTCCCGCCTCCCCGGCCCGTGTCCCCGCCTTCCCCGCGGGCGACGGGCGGCGGCGGCGGCGGGAGGAGCGGGCCGAGCCGAAGCTTCCTGGACCTTGCGCGGAGCGATGTAGCGAACCAGCGGGCACCCGAGCTGCGCGCACTGCTGGAGACGCAGCTGGATCTGGGGCCCCAGCCGAAGTCGAAACCTCAGGCAGAGTCCGTGGCTAGCGAGCCCGGAGCCGAAGAGCCGCACACGCAGCGCAACCCGCGTGGGGTAAGAGTTGTTGGGCTGGGGGCGCTGGGTCGCCGCGGTGTTGGGGCGCAGGGAGGCGGTGGCGGATTCTGCACTGTTTGCTCCAGGCGTTTGTGGGGTCCAGTGGGTGGCGCGGGACTGAGCGCACCGCCCGGGAGTCCGGGCGCCATCGAGGCAGCGCAAGGACTCGCTCCTGAGCCCAGCGCACTGGCCCAGCTGCCGTCGCGGAGCGCTGCCTCACCTACTTGGAGGTCCCACCCATGCTTTGGCTCTAGGCACCCCAAGAGGGCAGCAGCCCCGGGGGCGCGGGCCCCAGCCCTGCTAAGGGCACAGCCCAGGACGCCCTTCGCAGCCCCTCGCGGAGGCGCAGGCCTCCGGGGACCTCTAGGAAAAAGGGCAGGCGAGAGGGCCGCCCGCCGCTTCCCGTTGCGCCGCGGAATGGGGGCCCCAGCACGAGCAAAAGCGCTGGCCCCTCTGCACGCCTGGGGACTTGAGCCGCAGCTTCGCGTCAAGAGGGTATTTTTTCTAAACGACACCGCTTCGTTCGTTGGTTCGTTGGTTCCTTCGGGCGGCTATGCCGCAGAAAAGCAACAGACACCGGCCAGAGCCCCGGCTCTCTTCACCAAGGACCCCGACGTCCCGCCGCCGTGCTCCGAGGCGCCCCCAGCCCACGGCGGCCTGCCCTCGCCCGCAAGAGTCAGGCTTTTTCTTACCCAGACAGAAACCCCAAATGCTCTTCGCAAAATCCAATAAAGACACTCCCGCGGCTTCTCCGGGGTTTGGTTGTTCACGAAGGGTTCCCCGGCACACAGCCGCTTCTCTAGAACCGGGTCTTGGAAATCTGAAATTGACCAGCCGGCTCTGAGCCGTTTCGGCCAGGGTCAAGCGAGGGCCCCGAGGCCGGCATCGCAGAAATGGGAACCCCAGGCTGGAATCCGGTTCCAAGGTTTTCCGATTCAGGAATCCCCTGAATCTAAAAATATTTGAGCCCACTTTTCTGAGAAGGCTTGGGTATTCTGTTGGCAACCCAGGGGACTCTGACAGCCACCGGGCCCAGAGGAAGGCAGTCCCAGGTTGCTGCCCCTTTGGCCAAAGACACAGGTCTAGGGTAATGGTTAAAGCTACAGGCTGCAGAGGCAGCAGGGGAGGGGGGACTCGCCGACTCCCTCCCCTTTCCTCATACTGCTTGGAACTCTTCATCTCTGCTCGGAAAAGGAAAAGAGGCAGACGGGGGGCATGGAGACCAGCCTGCCAGGACTCTGGGGTGCAGGGGAAGCATTGTTGCTTCTCCAGCCATACTCAGAGTGCCCTTCTCTCAGGAAAGCAGGTCTTGGGAAGAGGAGGCTAGAGTAATGGCTTTAGCTGACCCTCTGCTCCCAAGTTGCGTGACCAGCCTCGGCCATTCGCCCACCCTTCTCCGCCCCTTGGCTCAGCCATTCTCAGGAACCAGAGAACGACCCGTGAGTGGACTCCGTGAGCCATGAGGCCAGCCCTGCCAGCTGGTGCTAGAATTCCGAGTTCCATGCTCCCATAGGCACCCCACTCAGCCATCCTGCCTGAGTACATCCCAGGTTTCTGCACCAGGACAGGCTCGGGAAGCCCAGGTATCAGGAAGGCTCAAGCTGGGATCCTTGGAAACCTAAAGAATCCAGTGAGATGGTTCCCTGCCCCACCTGAGCACCCCTTTACCCCTTCACCCAGTAATTGCTTGTATTCAAAGAAACAAGAGCTTTTATTGGAGAGGGGGTAGAGCAGACAGAAGGAGGTAGGTGGTCCCAGATGCACTCCCAAAACTGGGTTTTCTAGTTTGAACTTCTCCACAGCCTAAGAGGCTTAGGGTTGGAATGTCCCAGAGAGTCATGGATGGCCTCGAGGGCAAGCCACGGCACATTCCTTCTTTTTTCCTAAAATCCCTCGATTCTAATGCAAAGATTAGGACAGGGTACCCACCATAAGCGGGCGAAAGGATGCCCTCCGTGAGGGCCCTCCAAACACTCTTCCCAAATAAGATTACTGAACCATTCTTGGGCACAGAATCTGTTTTGAGCAAGCCCGACCTCAGGAAAGGTCCCTGTGGGGACTACTTCAAACCCCACAACAGCCTAGGCTTCTCCACTCAACCCAGCCAGGACTCCCAGCCTCCAAATTTCCTGAAAGTCACAGATTCATCGCTAGCTCTGTGTAGCCTGAAGGGATGGGAACTAGGGCACATGGTTCCAGCTCCAGGAAGCCCTCTTCCCTCCTCTCCTCACGTCCCCATCACCAAGCAATCTGGAAGCTGAAGCAACAGGTAGGAATTGCTGAGTCCCGAGTCAGACATGGAAACTGGGGCACAATGCAGGCCAAGCCTTGCCCAAGGTCAGATGGCAAAGCGGGGAGAACACTGAACCCCTGCTTTTACTCCTGAAAGAGAGCTGCGTCCTGTCCTGCGTGTGTGATGCATGTCTGTGAGTGTGCTCAAAACCCCTTCCCTGCCTGGGATAGTGCCCAGCCGGCAGAGGGTGAGGCTGGGAAAAAGAGAAACTGTCCGTGTCCATTCTCCAGCCAACACCCTGGCTGGCCAGGGTGTCCTCCCTGTCAGTCCCTTCCTCGTCCTGTACTCATTCAGCATTGGGGGGGGGCTGTGCAGTGGAAGTGACCACCCCCCCAACCCCTCTCTAGGCCTCTGGGCCCCTGGGGATATGGAGCTTCACCCTGAAATTGACTAAGGGCCTTTTGGTGGTCCACACAGCAGGCATCAAGATTTCCAAAAAGAGGGACTACTGTGACTGCCTAGATCACTGCCAGAGGCTTGGGTCCACTGCAGCACCCAGCAGGTGCTCGATAAACGCATTAAATGCATCAACAGTGAAGGAGGTGAGCCCCTCAGACGGACCTGCTAGAGCTTCAGAGTCACAGAACACGCTCCATTCATCTGTGGAAGATGATCTCTTTACACCCCATAGACAGTGGAAGGCTAGAGCTTTCAGCCTCTGGACACCCAGAGGTGCCCCATTCATTCCCCATCACCACCCAAGCAGCCACTGTGCTCCCCACCTTGGCCTGACACCTGGCAGCCTTAGAACATAGCTCCTGTCCCCGACCAGCCTGATTTTGCGTTGAGCAGAGTTCTGGAACCCAGAGGTCTGGCTGTGGGCATGCCTAGGTGACTATATGCAGCCCCATGGGCGGATTTATTGAGTACGTGTGCATCTGTGTGTGCCGCACACCTACATTGTACGTGCTACATGCGTGTGTGTGTGCGCGCGCGCGCTCCTGAGTCCTGCCTGTGCCCAGGCAGGCTGGGTCACACGCTGTGCTTGAAAAGAGTTACCTGCTGCTGCAGGAGACGCAACTGCAACTGTGAAATGTGGTAAAAGATGGGGCTGAGGGCAAATGCAGGACAACCATACTTCCCAGGCCCCCTTTCTGCCATCCTCCCCCTACACACACACACACACATACACACACACACGACTTAGAGAAATTCCCCTCTGGGAGGAAAGGCAGGAGTTGCAGAATCTCCCCAAAACCAAACCCCCTGAGGAACATGGTCCCTCTGTGGCCTCAGACCCAAACCCTGCCCCTGCGGCCACAGGCACCACTGAGAAAGTGCTCCAGACCCCAAGGAGCCATGCTTTCTCCCAGGGCCCCCGAGCTGGGGGCCTTGGGCTAAGCTTCAGTGAGTGAGAAGCAGGCCTGTTTCTACCCTTCAGCCATGGACCCCTGCAATCCTCGCCAAACAGCTCAGCCTGAGGCTGTGGGTTTCCCTCTGGTGAGAAGCCAGGGTGAGGGCAAGAAGGCAGTGCCTGCAGAACATCGCAGATCTCTCAGCCTGCACAGTCAGTCCCAAGCAGAGACCTTCCTGGAGGAAGAGATGCGGATGCACCACGCCTTGGGGTGAGGCGCAGGGCCTGGAGAGTAGGGCAGTGCTTCTCCATCGGGGTGCTGCAGCGCTGCTCCTATATGGGGAAGTTGGTCAGCAGGTGAGGGGCAGAGGGCAGTCTGGGGTCTAGCTGTGGTCAGAGGAACAGGTCAGGGTCGCACTCTCCCACCCTAGCTGCCCTCTGTTTGCTCAAGACTCTGAGGTCTCAGGGCCGGCTAACAATTGTTCGGCAAAATCCTTCAACAAACTTCATTGAAGTAGAACTCCAGAAGGGCATCATTATTGGGGTGGGGAGGGGAACGTCTGTGCCTGCACCCATGGAGGCCCCACTGAGCTGAGCTCAGCCACCACTGTACCAGAGAGAACCTCAAAGGGGTAGCCTTCCTGGTCTGGAGACCCAGGGCTCGCAAAAGGCAGGCACCTGGCCTCGCCTGCAGGCCAGGTGCCTGCCTCTCTGGGAAGCCACGCAGAGGCCCCAGATCGCTGCAAACCTGCCCTGAAGGGGGCAGGAGCCAATCCCCTAGCTGCTAAGGCCCGGGCCTGGCTGATTTGGCCGGAATGGCGCAAAACAAGGGGAGCGAGCCCTACAGAAGAGGCTACGGGGCCTGTGGGGCTCTTGGGGTCTCCCGCTGCACTCGCCAGAGGCCTGGAGCCAACAGAAACGTTTCATCTGATTAGAAGCCATCAGTTCTATCCCAATCCCAGAAAATTGACTGCGGTGCAGAGGGGGAGGCCTGAGAAGCAGCCTTGGAGGACAGGGTCCAAGCTAATTAGGAGGCAGCATCCGGGGGCCCATTAGAACGCAGGCTGCTGTCACTCAGCCGGGCTCAAGTCCCGGGAGAAGAGGCCGAGAAAGGAGGGGCGGGCGGCCCTTCGACGAGGACGCCGCTGGGAGCTGCCGGAACGGGCCCCGGGCTCTGCCCCCGCCCTGGCGCTGGCTCGGAGGCGCCCGCTCCTTGCGATCCTGCTCAGGGAACATTCTCTCATCCTGGTCTGTTCTCGCCGGGGGCTGGGGACTTCGAAGCGGCCCAGACAGGAGTTGATTCTGAGCAAAACAAGTCATTTGGGGCTTGAGGTGGGCACGAGCCACGCGGGACTTGGAGGCCAGATGCGTTTCTTTTGTGCGGCCGAGGGAGAAGTCGGTGTGTCAACGGGGAAGGAGGGAGCGGCGCGGGGAGGCGGCGGGGGGGTGGGGTGGAGGGAGGGGGCGGGGAGGCGGCGGGAAGGTGGCTGCGGAGGGGAGGGCACGGGCAAGGGAGGGCGGGCGGCTCGGGGCTGGATTCCGCCCGCGCTCCCTCGCTCGCTGGCTCGCTCCCTCCCCAGCCCCCTCCCACCCAGGCCCACCCCACCCACCACCCCTGGCGCAGGGACTGCTGGAACCTGGCGGTGCGCGCTGTCGCTTTAAGACAGCCTCTGCCGGCGCCGTCCGGAGCCTTAGAAACCGGCCCCGGATCGGGAGCCAGAGCCGGGGCCGGGCGGGCGGCAGAGGCCCGAGCGGCGGGAGCGCAGCGCGGAGCGCGAAGCCGGGCATCCGGTCGCGAGAAACCGCTGCCGCTGCCGCCCGCCTGGCCCCGCAGCCCCGGGCGGTCCATGGGGCGGGCGCGGCGTCGTTGCGGGCGCGGGCAGCCCTGGGGGGCAGCCAGTTAGGCGCTGTGCTCTTGTCCCCGCAGGTCGCAGCCAGGGCGGCCGGGCGCGCCCAGCCCCGGCCCCTGGAGCGCCCGCCGCGGTACCCGCCTCCATGGACGCCTTCAAGGGGGGCATGAGCCTCGAGCGGCTGCCGGAGGGACTCCGGCCGCCGCCGCCGCCGCACGACATGGGGCCTGCCTTCCACCTGGCCCGCGCCGCGGACCCCCGCGAGCCCCTGGAAAACTCCGCCAGCGAATCGTCCGACACGGAGCTGCCAGGTAAGCGCAGCTCCCCGCGAGGCGCGCACCGAGCCGAGCCGGGCGCACAGAGCGGGGAGCGGGAAGCAGGGCCTGGAGCCGGCGCCGCGCGGTCAGGCTCCCTCTACACCCAGGAGCGTCAGGACCTTTTCTTTTCTCGTTCTCGGCCTGAGGGTGAACGCGTAAATTTACGCGCTTTATAAAACGAAATTCAGTGCTCTACTTCCACCGGGTCCCCACGCGCCAGATGCACAAACCTACAACGGGAGGGTCGGACTGACAGCCCCTCTTGTTCAGAAGCAAAGAGAACAGGAAAAGAAAAATCCGTTTGCGTAACTGGGTGCCCAGGGGCCGATCAGACCCCGGAGAGGAGTAGATCGAGAAGGGAATGGGGCAGCGGACGAGAGAGAAAGTGCCGGGAGAGACAGAGACGGGGGCACACACCCGACAGGCAGTGGGCGACAGACTGAGGAGGGAGCAATCCGAGAGAAGGGGCGGCGGGAAAAGTCAGGAAAACAAACTGAGGAGAGCGGCGGTGGACAACCGCAAATAAAAAGAAGGCAGAGGACAGCGAGAGCGAACAGGCCAAGGGGTGCGCACCCGGCAGGACCCCCCCCATTGAGGGAGCCCGGTCCCACGTGCGCCGCGGGACCCCGGAGCTGCCAGGCGGCCCAGCCAGGGCCCTGACTCGGCTCGTGCACGTCTCCCTCCGCGCTGCCTTTTTGTCGGAGCTCAGGCTTTTCCCCCCAGGCCGGCTGCGAGCTGGACCCGCGGGTGGGCGGTGCGGGCTACGTAGCGCGGCTAATCGTCGCCGGGTGCCGGCCCCGGGGGTCCCCGTTTGGCTCCCGCAGACAGGCTCCCTGCTCCGTGGGCGCCTCTGCTGTGCTCATTTCTTAATCCACCGCTGAGTGTATCTCTACGCGTTTTTAATCTCTATTTGTTTCTGTTTTGCATCCCTAAGTGACTTTTTCTGAAAAGTTCTGTTTGCTTGGCTAAGAAACAATCAACGCGGAACTGTACTTTTGTTTTCAAGAGTTTTTAGCGTGGCCTTTGGTTGGTTTTTATTTGTTAAAACCCAGAGGAAAATACAGCGGTAGACTGCTTTGTAAAACCAAATCTACGTGGATATATTTAATTTTTTAACTGTAATTTTCGGTGTAGAAAGAATTACTACACTAGGCATATTTCTCTGGAATTTTAAAAAATCTCTACATACAACATTATTCTTGGGGAGATGTTTTAAAAGTCAATCCAAAATGGCGCGTTTCTCCGGGATTTTTTTTTTTCTTCAAAATCTATTTGCAGCGGTGTTACTTTGATAACTTAAAATTATGTAGCTCTATAGTGCTGTATTTCCCTGGGACTTAAAAATTATCTCTAGAAAGGGCATTATTAGGAAGGGGTTAAAAATCTATCTACAACAGTACTTTTTTTTTTTTTTTAAATCCCAGAGAAATAAATGCCTGTGTCTGCTTGGAGTTTTTACACCCACAGCACTGTATTTAGTTAGGGGTGTGTTTGCACGGAGATTTCAGGCCTGAGGGTGAATTTTAATTTGCATTTGCTGTGTTCCTACCTATTTTTAATATTTTGTGAGCCTTTCTATGGTTTTAGGATAGAATTGAGTTTATCTGGGCTTCTATGTTTTATTTTTAAATTTTGTCTTTTTATTTCCATGTGTCTGTGACTGAACGTGTTTTGCGTAGCTGGGAAGAGTGAGAGGCTAGAGCCCCAGGTCACCTAGACAGTCTGTTGGTCTGGGCTGCCGCCTGAGGGATTTTTTCTGGGCCTCTGGACTTGAGGCCTGGAGCAAAGGCCGGGAACACAGCTGTGTTGTGCCTGCCCATGTGGCTCCCACACAGCCCTGGGGAGAAGAAGGTGGAGGGGCCACGGCCTCGCTCCAGCTCCACCGACCCACTAGCTTCAGGCTAGAAATATTTGGTCCTGGCTCAGAAAAGCAGAACCCCTCCAGATTGACACCCCAAAGAGCCCTCAAAATTTCATATACATGCGGGTGACAAAGCCAGTCGCGCTCAAGCCCCAGCGGAGCGGCAAGAGCAGGCTCTGCCCAGCCAGGAACCTCAGCCTGTGCCTCCGGTTCCTGGGCTCTTCGGGAGTGCGTCAGACCAAAGGTGACTACTGACGATCTGGCCCCCAGCAGGCTCTTTCAGTGGGGACAATTCTAGGGCTCCTGGCGGAAGGAAGGGCATGCCAGCGCTGGTGGCAGGCGCTTCGGTGGAGCCGGGATGGGTGCAAAAGGGCAGAAGCCCAAGGTGACTGGGGCCTGTCCTGTCCGATTCAGAGAAGGAGCGCAGCGGGGAAGTCAAAGGGCCGGAGGACAGCGGCGCAGGAGGCACGGGCTGCGGCGGCGCGGAGGACCCGGCCAAGAAGAAGAAGCAGCGGCGGCAACGCACGCACTTCACAAGCCAGCAGTTGCAAGAGCTGGAGGCCACTTTCCAGAGGAACCGCTACCCCGACATGAGCATGCGGGAGGAGATCGCGGTGTGGACCAACCTCACCGAGCCGCGCGTGCGGGTGAGCTCAGCGTGTGCGCCTAAGGCGACCGACCGGAGCAGAGGGCTGCTGGCCACCTCTGCCGCCGTCCTCGGAAAGCTTTAGACCCTGCTCAGATTTTGTCTCTGTCCCACCACTCAGACCCGCTCTTTCCCTCCGTGGGAGAAGATTCCACTGTAGGCCCCGGTCTCCCCGGCTGCTGCTAAGCCCTTTAGTGGTTAGAGCCCTCACCGCCTGGCAGCCTACCTGACCCTGGGGCTCTGCTGCGGCTTCACCCTAAGATCTGTGGCCCCAGGAGGGATTTCCCCTGTGCTGCAGTGGGCCCTGGGCCCACTCGGATATGACCGCCCTAGACTGCACAGAGGATTCCCACTGATGGGGACCTCGGAGCTGCTGGCACCTTCTCCAGAAAACGAAAGGGAAAGGCACGTCTTGCCTAGCCACCTGGCAGAGGCCTGAACAGTACCTAGGCTTGGAGGCTCAGAAACTCCTGGGGCAGTGATCCCAACCACACAGGCTGCCTCTCCAGAACCTCAGCATAGTCCCCGCCTGACTCCTCTCCAGCCAGTCAGCCAGTAGGGAGCTGGACCCTTTCCCTGTTGCCCTTTCCTTTGGGGCTGGGTTCAGGTGAAGGAGGAGCAGCTCTGGTGGAAGAGTGACCCTCAGGCCGAGTCCCTTTGGAGATGTAAGATCTCTGACCGGTGACCAGACTGCACCCTCCCTCTCCTCCTTTTCCTTCCCAGTGAAATCAAGAGCGAAGAGGTTATGTTGCCAGAGCAGCAAGAGAATAATTTCTTTTCTGAGTACGCAAATATTTAATCAGATACTGGGAGGACGTCCCAAGCGAGCTCAAAGTGCTACCTGGCCTACTGACTCCCTGCTATAACGCAAGCTCTCGCCCCTCCCATCAGGCTGGCCAGCCCAGTGGGACACGAGTGAAGACAGCACTCAGTAATCCTGAACTCACTAATCCTGCCCAGGTTTATGGTGATTCGGGTGGTGTGGGGTGGAATCAGGCAATGTCAGTGCCCGGGACTAGAAAAGGCTGAGATGCAGGGGTCCGGCAGGCTCGCTCAGGAAACTCAGCCCAGGGCTGGAAAAGGGCTTCGGAGGATAGAAGGCATGCATAGGAGTATAGAAGAGGACGGGCAAGGACCAGGAGTTGGTAAAGAACAAGTTCTTATTAAATTTTGTGGGAGAAAGTGGAGGGGAGATTAGAGAGAAACTAGTTAAGTGAAAGGAAATTAAATATTTGCAGAGAAACATATTTGGCATATATTTAGGTGGCAGGGAAGAAATTAACTAAGGGAGGGCAAAAGGATCAGATGGTTGAGAAAAATAAAGAATCAACTATTTAAGAGAAACAGTAACGGTCAGATATTTGGAAAGATGGGGAAAACTATTTGGGGAAGAATCAAAAGGATCAAAAATGAAGGATAACGGAGAAAGTGGACTGAGGGGAAAGAAAGCAGTTCAGAGAGCAGGGTGGACCAAAAGAAAATAAACATTTAGCGCAGAAATGAGAATATCAAATGTTCCCAATAAATATGGATACAAACTATTTGAGGAATGAAAAAAGTGAAAAAAGAATAAAGGGAGTCGGAAGACCCTGCATTTCAGGGAAGAAAAATACCTTTTACATTAGAGGGCAAAGAAAAAGAACGGAATATTTAGAAGATAGACCGGGGCCCCTTCTGGGGAGAAGGCCGGAGATGGACTGGTTGAGAGAGAAAAAAGCAAACGAATATTTGCTAAAACAAAAGAGGATCCATCCGTACTAGGAGAAGTCATCAGATTTAACTTAGGGGAGTGGATATAGATCAGAAATGGGGAAAAGACGAAATGTTTTCTGGGGACAGGAAAGGAACCATTAAGGAGCACGGCCCGCAGGGGCGGAAATAACGAAGAAAAGAGAAGCTATTCGGAGAGGAGGAGGCAGCGGAGGGATGGGGTGGAGGGGTGGAGGTGGAGGGGCCTTCCCGCCCTCGCCAGCCCTGACCGTTCTCCTGCCCCCTCCCCCAGGTCTGGTTCAAGAACCGGCGAGCCAAGTGGCGGAAGCGCGAGCGTAACCAGCAGCTGGACCTGTGCAAGGGCGGCTACGTGCCGCAGTTCAGCGGCCTGGTGCAGCCCTACGAGGACGTGTACGCCGCTGGCTATTCCTACAACAACTGGGCCGCCAAGAGCCTGGCGCCAGCGCCGCTCTCCACCAAGAGCTTCACCTTCTTCAACTCCATGAGCCCGCTGTCGTCGCAGTCCATGTTCTCGGCACCCAGCTCCATCTCCTCCATGACCATGCCGTCGAGCATGGGCCCCGGCGCCGTGCCCGGCATGCCCAACTCGGGCCTCAACAACATCAACAACCTCACCGGCTCTTCGCTTAACTCGGCCATGTCGCCGGGCGCCTGCCCGTACGGCACGCCCGCCTCGCCCTACAGCGTCTACCGGGACACGTGCAACTCGAGCCTGGCCAGCCTGCGGCTCAAGTCCAAGCAGCACTCGTCGTTCGGCTACGGCGGCCTGCAGGGCCCGGCCTCGGGCCTCAACGCGTGCCAGTACAACAGCTGACCGCCCCGCCAGGCCCCGCGGGCCCGCGGCAGGCGCGGCGCCGGGCCGGGGGCGGCGCGGAGGACCTCGCCACGCCGCGCCCCCTGCTCCCGCGCAGCCCTCTCCTCCCCACCTCCCCACCTCCGGGCTGGTTGTGTGTTTGCTTTTCTGGACCCCACTGTGCCCTCCCAAACGAGACGAAACAAAACAAAAACACGTCGGAGAAAAGTGCTGCGAAAAAAACGGATGAGTTGCAATTTCCCTCGGGGTAGCGCGGGTGGTGTGTGTTCGCTCCCTCGGGCCGGGCAGACCGTTGCGCGGAGGGGACGCGGGGCGGGAGGCCGGCGTTCCGGAGAGGGCGCACTGGGAGCCCGCGTTCCCGCCGCGCCTGCGAACTGGACGCGCGGAGCCCGCGCAGGCCGGCCTGGGCCCGGTAGGGACCGAGGCGCCCCCTCCAAGCTGGGCCCGGCCGAGCGTACCTTAGCTCGATTCGGATCCGAGTTGGAGCGGGCGTTGGGTCGGGGATGACGGTGCCCAGCCTGGGTTCGGAGACTCGCTGTGGAGCTGCACGCGGCGCCGGCGTGCCCCGCGTGCCCTCGCAGCCGCGAGCACCGGATTCCTATTTTAAGGCTACGGAGCCCCAGCTGGCGGTGCGGACGCGGCGGGAGCATGGGGCAGGCTCATCTCCTAGCACCCCCGGCGCACCCCCACCCCCACCCAGCTTCGCCACAGGCCCGGACCCTCCACTCCGCTCCCTGTCTAGGAAGTGGTCCCCTTGGCCCGGCGAAGAGCACCCCCTCCTCACCGCCTGCCGTGCAAGAGTCGAGCCGGGAGAGCTCGGGGCGCGGCCAGGCCCCCACCCCGCGCCGCGCCCACTTTGCACACCCGCTCTCCGGCCCGCGCCCCTGTTTACAGCGTCCCTGTGTATGTCGGACTGACTGTATAGAATTATAAATCTGTCTATATCGACTTGTCCATGTACGTCTATTAAAACCATAGTACAAGCGTGCTAACCGCTGCCGGCCCGGACTGCTTTCTTTCCACTGAGAAGGGAGGCGGGTAGAAAGGGAACGGCGCCACCGTGGGCCCTGTGGGTAAGGAGAGAGGAGCCAAATGGCCGCCTCCTAGTGGAGTGGGAGGTGCTCTCTTCCCACCACGATTCCTGACCTGCTCTGCCCGACTCCGTGAGGGCCCCATCCGGAGCTCCGAACTCCCTCTCCGCGCCCACCAGGTACTCCCCGGCTGGACCGCACAGCCTCCGCGCTGTGCTCTGTGCTCGGCCGCCCTAGCCAGCACCCCACTTCCCCGGCTGCCCGACTCTGCAGGCTCTTTCCAAGCTGGGTCGGCGGGGACCCCCAAGCCCTGGGACGCTGTGTGGCCCTTGTCCACCCGGAGAGTCGGGGTGAAGGCCGCTGAAAGCTCCTTTAGTCCTGGAGTTGCCTTTTCTCCTGTGGCCCCCGTACTCCTATCTTGAAGCCCTGCCCTAGCTGTTCCAGGGGAACTGAGGATGCTGAATCCGCCAGGGCCTCCCTCAGCTCCAACCCCCCGCCCCCGCGGAAATCCCACGCAGGGGCAACTGGCAAGGCTGTGCTGGAGAAAGTGTCCATCGCAGGGAACTAACGTCTCACTTCCCTTCCACCCCAAGGTATGGGAAGGAGGCTGATGCCGCTTCCACCCTCCCCAGGCTTTGGAAACTACTGAACAAGACCAGCCTGTAAAGTGCCTGTAAAATTCTGCTTCCCTTAAGTCCCTTCACTTCCAATAGCAAAAGAGAATGTTTGCAGCTGGAGTGGGGGAGGGAGGAGGGGCTGGTATTCTGCTTTAGACTCACCTTGTGACTGGGATTGGCGCTGCCCTGGAGCTGGACCCCCGACAAGCCCCAGATGGGAAGGGGGCCCAGCCATAGGCCTAATCACCAGCTACTAGCTGGAGAGCCCTGTGCACACATTCTGAAACCAGGTCAGCACTGCCTCTGAGGGCAGGAGTGTTGTCCCTATTATACACGGGATGGAACCAAGACTTCACCATGCTCTGCAACTGGGCCAAGGTCACAGGGAGTCAACAATCTTTATATTCCAAAGCATCTTTCCACTGATCTTCCCACTTTTAGATGAGGAGTGAGGAAGGGTTCTTCCCGGAGGATGGCTCAGCCTGATGCTATAGGACTTAACAGTGTGGGGCTCTGAGGACAGGGCCAGATACACAGGCCAGAGGAGGGAGGTGGGAGGAGGGAAGGCTGGGGCAGGGGGCTGGAGCCAGACCACCCCTCCTCCCCCAACGGCTCCAGTCCAGGGCTCCGACCCCTCACTCTCTGGAAACATAAACACACAGCCACATCTGGACTCAAAGTTCCTCCCCCAGCCTCACACATCTGCCAAGGCCAGGGGGGCCCTGGTCTCAGTTGAGGGCAGAAGGCAGGAGAGACCTAGGAGATGAGACTAAAGGAAAAAGGCAGAGAGGCCTCTCCTGAAATTCAGGCCCAGCCTCAGGGGACACGGCCGACAAGGGGCTCTGGCAGAGGCTCCAGTGTGGCTTTGGGGTCCCAGACCAAGCAGCTGCAGATAGGGGTGACAGGGCAGAAGCAGTCCCAGAACGACCTCGTCACCCATCAAGGAGCATGGCCAACAAGGTCAGTGTCAGACCCTATGGTGGGCTCTCCGCCCACCTCTTCCGACCCCGCTGTGGGTGGCTGCAAGAGGAGTACCAGCCGGCCCTCCTAGCTGTACCACCACGGGGTCATCTCTGAAGGAAGGCTGAGGAATATGTAGGGCTCTGAAAGTCCAATCTTCTGGGGAAAGAAGCAAAAAGCCCTAGTTGTCTTCTGCCTCAAGAAGCCCCGGGGAAGGAGTGCCATTCATTCACGCCACATTTACTGTGTTCCTGCCCTTGGCACTCGGGATTGAGCGCTGGGAAACAGACAGTCCAGGCTCTCACGGACAAGTAAACAAACATGTGTATAATTACAAACTGGGCTGAGTGCTTTTGAAGAAAAAGAACAGGGTGCTGTGAGTCAGAAAAAAAAATGAGAATTCTGCCTTGAACAGGGTGCTCAGTGGGCTGTTCCACAGACGTGGCTCTGTCTCTCATTTCTTCAGCCCGTTTGGGGCCCAGGGCCCAGGGCCGGGGCTAAGCGTACACTGCTGGGTCAGCCCCCTTACCTGCATGCCAGCCCTAGAAGGAAGCGTTCTCATTGTCCCCTTTCCGTCTTTCCCGGATGAGGTCCCTGCGCCTGACAGAGGTCAGGTCACTTGGCCAAGGTCCACAGCAGGAAGTGATGGAGTGGGCTCCAGCCCAGTCCGTGGCCACCCTAGCTTCAGCACCGGGCTGTCCCATGTGCAGCAGCGGCACCGGGAGCAACATGGTGGGGAGGAGAAGGAGTCTGGCCTGGAAGGGGCTGTGATTTCTCCTGGCTACTGGGGACTAACCCCAGGAAAGAGGAAAGCAGATTTGGTCCCTGCTTGGTGCCAAAAGCCCCAAAGGGCTGCTGCAGGCTTAGAGCGGTTATGAATTAGAAACAGGTGGGCCAGAGGAGGGTGTCCAGCTCTGGTTTGCGGGCACTATGGGGAACCACCACCAGAGTCCCTGGTCACTGAGGGGAACCGAGGTACCTCCCCTAGCTTTAGGGACCCAGCCAGGCTGCGGGCTGCCCTCGGGGCCATGGCCTCCCTAAGGACAGCTGCCAGAGTCATCTAGAAGGTGAGGGGAAGTCACAGCTGGCAGATCTGCCTGGGAGGGGGCATTGGCCCAGGAGTCCAGGCCCTGGAGGTGGGCTCTGTGTCTTCCTTCAGCACCACGTGCCCAAGCCTGCTGCTCCCGACCAGCGGGGTCCCCGTCAGGAGAGAACAAGTGTGGGGAACAGAGGAAGGATGATGCGTGCCCACCGACCTCCCCATCTTCTGGGCCAGTTACTCAGCTCTGGCATCCAAGTAAGCTTCGCTGTGGTCTTGGAGAGCAAGGGTTTGCGTTCTGGCTCCACCTCTGAGTTGCTTTGGACAAGAGACAACGTCTCTGAGCCTGTTTCCTCTTCCATAAAAGGGAATAACAATCACTTCACACAGTTGCTTGAAGGATTAAAGGAGATAACATGTAAGACATTAGTTGTGGGGCTGGAGTAGAGTTATTACTGACGGTGGTGGCTGTGTTGCTGTTACTAAAGGGACATGTCCTGCTGCTCCCCTTTAGGGACTTGTTCCCTGCTTTCCACATTAATAGGACTTCTCTAAGTTTCTCAGTGGGTCCTTTCTGAAAATATCATTTGGAGCCCAACTTGGGTTTTCCCTCTGGCTTCGCTGGGTGTCATGGATGTGAGTTGTGACAGCCCCACCGACCACCTTCCCCACTGCATCCCACCTGGGGACCCATTCCGGACTTGGACCCACAGGAACCCAGCCCAGTGTCCTAGGTCCAGGGCCTGGGAGGCCCAGTGGAACCGGGCCCAGTCCCTGTTGTCCCCTGGGCCTGGGGAGAGGCCCACAGGTAGTGAGTACTCTGATAGAGGAGCCCGGGGAGCACAGGAGACCCTCACCCTAGAATTGTCCTCTAAAGACTCCCCGCAATGTGGGATAAAGGGGCCTGGACCCTTCTTTTTGTGTTCTAGATCTTACTGATAGCTAACATCCGGCCCTTCCTGAGTGCCAGACCCCAAGAAGCACTTGATAGCAATTCCAACACTCCCTCCTCGGGGGAGGGAGGGGCTCCTTATGTTTACACAGGAAGAAACTGAGGCTCAGAGAGAATCAATAGCTCACCTGTGATGCCACAGTGAATGAGGGACAGAGTTGGGACCCAGGTCCCTGGTCCCCTCCATGCACTGGGTACTCTCTTGGCATCTGTATTGGGCAGCAGGGGATGGGGGGAAGGGTAAACAATTATAGGGGCATCTGGGTGGCTCAGATGGTTAGGCATCTGCCTTCAGCTCAGATCATGATTTCCAGGTCTTGGGATCGAGCCCCACATGGGATTCCTGGCTGGCTCAGGGGGTAGACTGCTTCTCCCTCTCCCTCTGCCTCACCCCTTGCTTGTGTGTTCTCTCTCTCTCTCTCAAATGAATAAATTTTTAAAACCTTTAAAAAAACAATTATAATTCATGTTGATTCCTATCACGAAGCTGGGCTCAGGTGTGCTCTGGGAGAGAGAAAGAAAAGGCCCCAGGCCCCAGGACTTGCCTCCACTGAGCTCACTTGGCTATGGGGAGGAGAGCAGCAGAGGGCACAAATAACAGGGGGACTGAGGAAGCCCCGGGATGCTGGCAGCAGAATGGAGTGAGCAGGTGAGGGCACAGAGCAGCTTTCTGGAGAAGGCAGGACCCTGGAATATCAGCCATTAAATCCAAACTCCCGTCTCCTTCAGTACTACAAACTTCTCATTTCCTAGACACGTGCTTCTACTCTGCCTCCCTCTGGAAGCTCTCCTAGGCGTCCTCCCACCCCTTGCCGGCCTGCCTCTTGGCCGCTTTCACCACAGGAACCCGACTCTTCACACTCTCCATGTTGCCTTCGCAGGGCCCTGGACCCGGCCTCCTAGTTGGCTGGTGCTGCCCAGAGCAGGTGTCCCCCTACTGAGTGGCTGTAAGAACTTCAGGAGACTCAGCCCCCAGAGCCCAGCCAGGCTGGAGGATGGGGGTGCTGTGACCCAGGGCAGAGAGACGCTGCTGAGGAGGAGGTCAAGATGCAGGAAGCTGCATCGGGAGGGGGTGGAGGGAAGCTGCTCTGGCTGTCTCCATCCCGTGGCCCCGTTTCACTCTGCACTGTCCCCTGCTGCGCACCGGACATTTTTTATTTCTCTTCCTCATCTCATTTTATAGATGAGGAAGCTGAGGCTCAGGCCTGTCATGTAACCTGTCCAAAGGGTACCCAGCTTCTAGGAACTCAGGTCCCCACCTGAACGCAGAGCCCACAGCACTCACTCATGTGGACAGAGCCTCCCAGAGGCAGGGCACCGGCAGCTGGGCAGGGCGGCTACTGTCACAGAGTCCAAAGAGTCGGCGCACTGAGGCAAACAGGTGTGGACAGCAGCACCTGGAGAAGTGTCTGCACGTGGTCATGCTCACGGCGCATTTGCTGAATAAAAGAACTGAGGGATTGGGGCGCCTGGGTGGCTCAGTGGGTTAAGCCTCTGCTTTCAGCTCAAGTCATGATCTCAGGGTCCTGGGATCGAGTCCCGCATTGGGCTCTCTGCTCAGCAGGGAGCCTGCTTCCTTCTCTCCCTCTGCCTACCTGTGATCTCTCTCTGTGTCAAATAAATAAATAAAATCTTTAAAAAAAAAAAAAAAAAAAGAACTGAGGGGCTGCCGTCCACAAAACAGATCCTGGCTCCTTCTGCCTCTCCCTGCTCTTCTCTCTCTTGTCTCTTTCCTTCACCCGCACACACTTACTCCTTGCGCTCAGCACAGGCCGCTCTGGGCACGGCTTTTCAAGGTGAGACGACAGGGGCACCTGGTGGCGCGGTCAGTTAAGCATCCAGCTCTTGGTCGCGATCTTGGCATCCCGAGATGGAACCCCACATTGAGCCCCCCAACAAGCTCCTCGTTCAGCCAGGCATCTGCCTGGGATTCTCTCTCTCTCTCCCTCTCCCTCTGGACCTGACACCCACTCTCTCTCAAATAAATAAATAAATAAATAAATCTTTTTTGGTTTTAAACTGGACAAACAAAAAAAAAAAAAAAAAAAAAAAACCCACCCAATTCAAAAATGGGCAAAGGATCTGAATGGACATCTCCCTGAAGAAGACAGACGCATGGCCAATAAGCACATGAAAAGATGCTCAGCATCACTACTCATTAGGTAAATGCAAATCAAAACCACAGTGAGATACCGCTATACATCCATTAGGAATAAAACAAGATACCAGGTGTCAGCAAGGACGTAGAGAAATTGGAACCCGTGTGCATTGGTGGTTGGAATGTAAACGGTACAGCTGCTCTGGAAAACAGTATGGCAGTTCCTCAAAAAATTTGACAGATTATTACCATATGATCTAGCAATTCGCACTTCTGGGTATTTCCCCAAAAGAAACAAAAGCAGGGACCCCAAAAGATAACGTGTACACCCGTGCTCATAGCGGCATTATTCACAATCCCAAAATGTGGGAGCCACCCAACTGTCCATCAACAGATGAATGGAAAAAATGGAGTCCATGCATACAATGGAATACTATTCAGCCTTAAAAGAGGAGGAGATTTTATTTATTCACTTGACAGAGATCACAAGTAGGCAGAGAGGCAGGCAGAGAAAAGAGGAAGCAGGCTCCCTGTTGAGCAGAGTCCCACACGGGGTCGATCCCAGGACTCTGGGATCACGACCTGAGCCAAAGGCAGAGGCTCTAACCCACTGAGCCACCCAGGTGCCCCAAAAGAGGATATTCTGATACTTGCCATGGACGAACCCTGAACACATTATACTAAAGTGAAATATGCCAGACCCGAAAGGATGACTATTGGAATTCCACTCATCTGAGGTACTTAAAGTAGGCAAATTTATGCAGACAGAAAATAGGACGGTAGTTGCCAGGGACAGGGGGAGGGGGGGAATGGACAGTCATTGCTGAATGGGTACCAAGTTTCAGAAAAGAAATGTTCTGAAGATGGACAGTGGTGACGGTTGCACAACAATGTGAATATGATTGATGCCGCTGAACTATCTACTTTTATCTACTTTTAAAAGGTTAAGATGGTAAATTTCACATCATGTTTATTTGGTCACAACTCTTTTTTTAAAAGAAGTATCTGTGTTTATGTCCCAACCTTCTCCAGAGAGGCTAGAGCCCAGGACGTTCAAGGGCCAAGGCCACCGCCACTGTTGGTCTGCTGTTGATCGGAAAACAATTCCCTGCAGCTGTCTTTGACTGGCAGCCCACGCAAGCCCCCCGGACAGCTGACCCTCCCCCGTGGCCCTCAACCCATTCTCCATCCCTTCATGAAGCACAGCAGTGGGAACCCAGTCAGGACACTTCCCTTACCAAGTGTCTATTCTGCAGCCAAGAGAGAACAACTGGTATGGATAATTTTTCTCTATCAATTTAGCATAATATTAAATAACAGGTCTGCTGCTGCCTCTTTTTTTTTTTTTTAAACTGAGCTTCTCTGCCAGAAAACCAAACAAGACAGGCTATAAAACATTATTTAAGCACTATCCCATTCTTGCTCTTATATATGCACAGGGAAGTTTCTGGATATGCACAAAGTGTTAACACCAGCTGCCCTGGGGGTGGTGGGAAATGAGGGATTTTTTTTCATTTGTCCTTTCCAAGCTATTTTCACTGGGCATGTGTTACTTTGTAAAAGTGACACGAAACAAAAGATATTACTTTAAAATACCAAGATCTGTGATCTTCAGGGCGGGGAGCGGCGTGCCTCCGGGACCTTATCCTCACCCCGAAGGTGTCAGTCATCACCTGCCTGCAATGACGTGTCAACCACCAGGATTCAGCCTCATTTAGGGGCAAGCCGGTGTGACAAGTGTCAAGTAAACCTTTACTGTCAGATTTCTACAGAAGTGAACTTTTTGTTTCCAAACACATTCTTCTTTAAATGGAGGTCAAATTAATAGGTGCTGAGAGGAGTGTTCAGAGAGGAGAATCACTCGTGATGTTCTTTTTTTGCTAAGCAAAAAGGGCTCCGAGTTTAAAAAACGGCTGTCATAGGCAGGGAATCTATCCCTCTCCCTGTGTCCCCTCGCTGCACCCCCTCTGCCACATGCAGGTCCTCCAACTCAGCAGCCTATCTACACTCCTACCTTGCCTACACACACACACACACACACACACGTGCGCACACACTCCTACCTTGCCTACACACACACACACACACACGTGCGCACACACTCCTACCTTGCCTATACACACACACACACACACACGTGCGTGCACACACATGCATGTAGGGTGTGCCTGCCAGCCAGCATGATCATGGAATCTTTATTAAAGAGGTCCAAATTACCAAGGTTTTACTACACTAGTAAAAATAGTCATGCTTACTTAGCCTGCTTAATAAGCACACCATTTCTAATTTTTCTGCCTGAGTAAACTGAAACATCATTCCAGAAATACATTTTTACTGAAACAAGGAGGTTTATTTTTTCTCCTTCGTTCATACCTTTTTTTCCCTCCTCCCCCTCTCCCTCCCCTCATCTCCCGAGCTCCTCCCGCTCAGCGCCCCACCCCTACTCATTTTTAAATTTCAAAACATAAAGGGGAAAGTAACAGTAATTTGGACTTGGCTTTCACACAAAATGGGCCAATTTTTTTAAGTGTTGGTAATTTGTCCTGAAAATGGATATAGGGAGTGGGGCTGGGAAGGCTTTGAGGAATGGGGTTTTATGAGAGGGAAATGAGGCCTGAGCGTGCAGGACGGCAGGCTGCACCTTCCCTCTGTGCCTGGGACAGTGCAGGCACGTGCAAATGGCTGCAGCTAATAGCACCATTATTGCTTTTATCACATTATATTATTATTAGTCATCAGAATCAGACAAAGCATATTAACCCATTTAATTGAACCAAGGGCTTAACGTCCCAGTGATTTCACGGGAAGTCCTGGGCAAACCCTCCAAGACACTGCAGCCACGAAGCAGCCAGCCGCTTGGCCACTTGCCAGGCTGTGGCAGGGCCCGGCAAGGGTTTCCCCAAACTGTTCCCGCCTGTGGCTTCTCTGGGAACTTTCTAGGATATGCTGGGATGGATGCTTATCCCCACCCTTACTCCAGCCCTTCCGTGCACATACCTCTCTGTCCCCATGGATAAACCCAATCTACAAAAGGACAGATTTCCATGAGCTACCCCACCCCCAACACACACACATACACACACATGGTTGGCCCGGGACCCCTCCTCTATTCGAACCCGAGCTGGCACTCCTCTGAGTCAGCAAAGCTGGTACTGAGCACAGGCACACACTACTCATGGTGAACGCCTGGCTTCTCTTGAGCTTGCTGCCCACCCCTTCAAAGCTCCTTGAGTCTCACATGCCACAGGTGTGGGTGCACACATCCTGTGCTTAACATTTCGTTCCAGGTGAACATTGTGTGATTTTCCCTGATTATAGGATACATAGTCATTCTTAACATTTCTGAAGTTCAGAAAAGCATGTGGACCAACCGAGACATCACTGATGATAACTTCCCAGACATCCCCCCACCTGTACACAGGTGCGTTTACACATATATTATATGTGTGCACATAATATTACAGAAAGGATATCCTGCCACGCATTGCTTGAGAAGCCACTTTTTGGACTTAGGATAGTATCAAGAACATCTATTCTTATCCAAAAAGTACTATTTTTAAGGACCACATGTCTACATTCATAATCATTTAACCAGCATCCTCACCAGTGGGCATTGGGGTAACGTCCTAATTTCTTTTGTTGTGTTTCTCCTCTAGCAGGCCACTGCAGACATCCTTCTCCATGCGTCCCTATGCACTAGTCATCAGGCACATCAGGGTAACTCCAAGAGCAGATCTGCCAGGCCCCAGGAACATGCACATAAAACCCCTTTCCTGCTGACACGAAGGCCACGCCTGTGGCCACTGCCACATGGCCAAGGGGACCCATTCTCCAGATACTGGCCAGTACTAGCTTTTGTCTATCCTCTGCCACCTGCAAAAGAACAGATAGCTCATGGCCACTTTGCATATGTGGTTTTATTTCTCCTCCTCAAAACAAAAACAAACACAAAAACAGATTGTGTCATGTACATTCAGTTCTGCAACTGGCTTTTCCCATCTGCCAACTTTCACTCCTTTTGGGCACGCTCATTCCAGGGTTAGGGGAAAAGCCAGCTACTCAAGACAAGAGATTCACCAAGTGCCCCCTTTGGGTGTCCACAGCTTCTATCCTTGATAATGAGTTATCTGCAGGTGTGGCAGTGAGGGAGCAGAGAGCCAGAAAGGACTGACTTCAAGGTCACCACCCGAGAGACCAACTTTCTGGGTGCAGGAACAGCTGGGCTACTCTATACGGCACTGCCAAGGTGGGCTCATCTCGCCTGCAGAGCTCTTGCCCGCCCAGCATGTCCCTTTTGCCGGCCAAGCCTCGGTGTGGGCCAGCTTCACTAAAACCCACTGAAGGGTGACTTGTAAGCCAAACCCTAGGCGGCCCAGGCTGTAATTTCCCCATTAGGCGCCGGAGTCACAACCCATCTGCGCACACCATCCCTCCATCTCTGAGGCTCCCAAGCCAAGCCAGGGGCTGCTGGGCCAGCAGACTTCGGACTCGGACCCCACTTGGAAGGGAAACATGGCTTGAGTTTTAACGTTCAAAAAAATCGCTCTGGAAAGAAGACTAAGGCTGCTGGGAGGCTGTGGAGCAGAGGGTACCTGTGTAGCCTGCATTGAAATCCTGACTCTGCCGTTTAAGGACAATCCCTGCCAAGTGATGCTCCCTGTGGGGGCCTGCTGACCCACCTGTAAAATGGAGCTAACAACTGGTTACAAGATTGGCACACGGCTTTGCGGGAGAGTGTTGCAAATGCACATTGCATGACTGCGAGTCCTGGCTCTTCCTCCTTACTTGTACAGACTAAGGGGAGGGGGGGCGTTCCGTCACCTTTCCAAACCTCAGTTTTACCACCTGTTTAATGGGAATCATGAAAAACACCTAAGTGTTGTGATATGATTCGGATGGTGTATGTGAAAGTATCTTGGAGGCAGAAATGCCAACAAAATAGATGGTAACGTTTCCACTGTCAACAATGCGAACGGGCTGTACCCTCAGAGCCTGGGCCTGAACTCTGCTTGGACACGTCCTCGGTGAAGAGGTCTTCTCATCTCACACCGCCATTCCAGGCGTCAAGGTCCTATTGGGGAAGGAGGGAGTCAAGGGCCACATGTGCTGACCTGTGGGCCAGTGGGGGGGCCCCTGCTATGAGAATGTCATTGTCCCATCACCACCAGCTTACAGAGCTTGGAGTCAGTCCCCAGTGTCCCAAGAGTTCTGGAACAGATTCTCATCCCCCTTAAGCTTCTTCCACACCTTCCTTTGGAAACTTAGGTTTTGTTTTGCAAAGGGCTAGCCATACGTGGTGCCACCAACCCCGGGGGTGCTTCACCTAGAGGCCTCTGAACCCAGGTCGGGCTTCAGGTGGGGGTTTATAAACCCCTCGTCACGTTTCCCAGTTTTAGCTTGAGAGGTCTCTATTATACCACATGATCTTTGGGCCCCCTAAATATAATCCAGATTCTATGTGGTCAAATCTATTCAGGGGCTGCCATTTTTTTTTTTAAGATTTTATTTATTTATTTGACAGAGATCACAAGTAGGCAGAGAGGCAGGCAGAGAGAGAGAGAGAGGAAGCAGGCTCCCTGATGAGCAGAGAGCCCGATGCGGGACTCGATCCCAGGACCCTGAGATCATGACCCGAGCCGAAGGCAGCGGCTTAACCCACTGAGCCACCCAGGCGCCCCAGGGGCTGCCATTTTTAAAAGGCAGAGTCAGCAACCAAAAATCATCTTTCAATGATTCCAACCACGACTTGCCTCTCTCAAAGAACATCCGGGAGGAGTCCATCCTCACTCCCCAAGGACACCTGTCGTCCCCATTTCTCCACTTTGCAAGCCTCATGCTCCAGCTAGGTCAGAACCTCTGTGTAAAAACCTCTGACTCTTGGCCCTCGGCTTTTACTTCCTTTTTCTCTCCCTGTCCCAGCTCCTGATGGTGCAGACCCATCAAACCTGGATGGTCTCATTTGCTCTCTGTTTTGCCCATTACCCTGGCTCTCCAGCATGGAGGAGACCAAGAGAGGATGAATGCTCCCCTCTCCTCCCTTTCCTGATCCATCCTGCCTCTCCCCCATTCCCCAGCACTATGTCACCCAGAGTCTACATTAAATCAAAGACAGAACTTGGGGATGGTGAAGCGTGGGATGGACCAGCACAGAGAGAGCTCCGGGTGGTGGGATGTGGATAGGAGCGGGGCACTCACGTGGTGATAAACCTGTCTCCGTCACATTTACCCCCTTCTCCACATTTCCCAAGCACTTGGACTCGTATTGGCAGCCATCGCCTCTCCCTTCTGGGCAGGCTACTTAAGAATTCAGAGCCATCCTCTCTCTTGAGAGCCTGTGAACCAGAGAGCAGTCCCCGGCAAGCTGGGCCAGGGACAGAGACCAAAACGGGGCAAGAGACCACTGAGAGCAGAGTCTGACTGGGTAAAGGGCTCTTTGAATTAGCACATGGCCTGTCTCACCCACATTTGATGAAAACACAAGGTGTGCAGTTCCCAGCATCTCTGTGTAGGATTTCTAGGGGCTGTTGGAATAAATAGGAGAGTTTATATTCTCACTCCCTGCCTGGATCTCCATCATATAGGGAGTGCTTCCTGCTGGTGGAATCAACAAGCAGTTAAACAAAAACAAAAAAATCCAGCCACCTTCCAAATACCTCCAGCCTTAGATTCCAGATCCTTCCCACAGGAGCTAGGGGAAGGCCTGAGTGTGACCCAAAAGACTCAAGCCCAGGTCCCCTGCATCCCAGTGCAGCTACCAAGCCACCAGACTGCCAAGATGGAGATGAAAAAGCCATCTGGGGACAGCTCTGCTGGACCCAAGGCCTAGAGGGTAGTGAGAAGGGTCCTGCTTTCCACAGCCAGGCCTGGGCAGGGCAGAGCACTTCTGCCCCAAGCAAATCAATTGAAAGTTGTGGCCAGGCCTGTTTGAGTTGGTGAGAGCCCAAGTGGGAATTCCAATCTGCCAGTGTTTGCTCTGCAGACGAATAGAGCCAAACAGAAACACTGCTTTGGGACTTTGCGCCAAATACCCGCTGGCTTGTTCTGCCAGTAGTGCTGGGCTGGCCCTCTGCACGTCATCCTCTCCAGGCTTCCTGCTTGGTGACAGCCTTCTGCTTGTGCCCTTCAAGGCAGCTTGCCTTCCCCGCTGTGGCCCAGAGCCCTGTGCCTGGGGCTTCCCTGTGGGAACCCAGGCCTTCCAGCTCATTCCATGCCAGCTCCCCATGGAGACCCCTTTACCGCCCACCCCCAATCCTGGCTCCTGACTTCTGCTTCCTGCTCTCGGTGCCATACTGTCCTCCCTGACCCTGACATTGGCCCAGGCCTTCTCGGCCCCTGACCAGCATGGCCCGCTGCGGCTGGCCACCCAGCAGAGGCAGAGCTGAGCCGGAGGAAGCACCAGCCACAGCTGCCTCCAGCCTTCTTCATGCTCTCACATGTATTTCGTTCTGTCCTCAGAGTGGGTCAGTTTTATCAGCCCATTTCTCAGAGGAAAGAGCTGCATTTTTCAGATGATTTGGCACCTTGCCCAAGGTCACCCAATTACAGAATCCAGACCTCCCTGCTCCAAAACCGGAGCACTTTCCAACTTACCTCTCTGAGGCTAATTTTTTTTAGTCTTTTGTTCACTTCCAGGGGCTTAAGGCAATTCTCGGGATTCCTGGTGAGAGCAGGGGAATGTGTTTTCATATTCTCCTGAGCAACACAGGCACACAGCAATGCCAAGAGTGTCCACAGCAGTGTGAGCAGCGGGCTGTGTTTGTTTTGCCCCAGGTCTGAACCAGAGCTGTGGCCTGAGGCCTGCCTGTCCTACAGGCAGGGCCACAACCCCAGAGTGCCATGGAAGCCCCCAGCCTTCAGGGTCAGGCACTGTAGGCATAAAGCCCTGGGCCGCTCCCCACTCCACGAGGGTTCACATGTCCTGCATACTTCAGTACCCTCCCTCTCCACTAAGGGCACTGGCATAAAGTTTTCTGCACCTCCAGAAAGAACGAGTCTACCTCTCCCGCCCTCAGAGGGCTCCCCAATAGCATGGTGACAGGTCTCACTCTTCAAGGCAAGCCTCTTCCACATCTTTACATGATGGGAGTGTGAACATTTACAAATGGCAATGATTTGACTCTCTTAGAAGACGCATGCTCTCTGCAGGCAAACAACCATCACTTCCTCAAGGAAATGTCTCTCATCCAGTCTGGCTGGATTACTGATTACCAAGGCCCCCAAGAGGACCAGGACTGGACTGTGGGTTTTTTTCATGACAGCACCGCAGCACCTGGCACATCTCAGTAAATAGTAGTCGGATTGCATGAACAAAACCACGAGGAAAGGTTTCCAAGTGCACTTGTTCCATGGCCTTGGAGGAGCTGTCACCCATGCCCACAGACCACGGGTCCATTCAGGGGGCCCTTCGTCCAACCGCTCTCCGTTTTACCCCATGTGTTTTCCACTGACCCAACTGCCCAGTGGGTCTGGGGCTTTTTTCCCTCAACTGTATGTGCTGGTGTCCCACCCCAGCTCTGCCCAGGACTCCCTTCTCCCTCTGTCAGACAGGGCCTGCTAAAGTAACGGGCCTCGAGAACAGCCCCCAGCAATGGGAGCAGAGGGGCACCACAGGCCCTCCAGCCTGGCCAGTCAGGGACAAGGGGTGTCAGCCAACCCTGCCTCACCTGTGCCTTCAGAAAATTCCATCACGGTTGGATCAAGGGAGCGTCAGGAGTGCGGCAACTCTGCTAGTCATGTGGCCAGGAGGGACAAAGAAGAGGCCACCTTTCAAGTGAAAAGTCCTAACTGACCATACAAGGGGCAACAACCCAATACTGCTGCTCCTCTGACCCCTCTGGGAGGTCCCCCCTGCACCCACTGAGGGATCACAACCACCATGAGCCTAGAGAAAAACCAGAGCCAACTTCCAACAAGGGTCGTCACAGGAGTAGGTGCATAGAGAGAAATGCTACTCTTCCTGCTGTGGGGCACCCACAAAGAGCCACCCTCTTTGGTGGTGGCTCTTTGTGGGTGCCCCACAGCAGGAAGAGTAGCATTTCTCTCTATGCACCTACTCCTGTGACGACCCTTGTTTGGAAGTTGGCTCTGTTTTTCTCTAGGCTCATGGTGGTTGTGATCCCTCAGTGGGTGCAGGGGGGACCTCCCAGAGGGGTCAGAGGAGCAGCAGTATTGGGTTGTTGCCCCTTGTATGGTCAGTTAGGACTTTTCACTTGAAAGGTGGCCTCTTCTTTGTCCCTCCTGGCCACATGACTAGCAGAGTTGCCGCACTCCTGACGCTCCCTTGATCCAACCGTGATGGAATTTTCTGAAGGCACAGGTGAGGCAGGGTTGGCTGACACCCCTTGTCCCTGACTGGCCAGGCTGGAGGGCCTGTGGTGCCCCTCTGCTCCCATTGCTGGGGGCTGTTCTCGAGGCCCGTTACTTTAGCAGGCCCTGTCTGACAGAGGGAGAAGGGAGTCCTGGGCAGAGCTGGGGTGGGACACCAGCACATACAGTTGAGGGAAAAAAGCCCCAGACCCACTGGGCAGTTGGGTCAGTGGAAAACACATGGGGTAAAACGGAGAGCGGTTGGACGAAGGGCCCCCTGAATGGACCCGTGGTCTGTGGGCATGGGTGACAGCTCCTCCAAGGCCATGGAACAAGTGCACTTGGAAACCTTTCCTCGTGGTTTTGTTCATGCATCCGACTACTATTTACTGAGATGTGCCAGGTGCTGCGGTGCTGTCATGAAAAAACCCACAGTCCAGTCCTGGTCCTCTTGGGGGCCTTGGTAATCAGTAATCCAGCCAGACTGGATGAGAGACATTTCCTTGAGGAAGTGATGGTTGTTTGCCTGCAGAGAGCATGCGTCTTCTAAGAGAGTCAAATCATTGCCATTTGTAAATGTTCACACTCCCATCATGTAAAGATGTGGAAGAGGCTTGCCTTGAAGAGTGAGACCTGTCACCATGCTATTGGGGAGCCCTCTGAGGGCGGGAGAGGTAGACTCGTTCTTTCTGGAGGTGCAGAAAACTTTATGCCAGTGCCCTTAGTGGAGAGGGAGGGTACTGAAGTATGCAGGACATGTGAACCCTCGTGGAGTGGGGAGCGGCCCAGGGCTTTATGCCTACAGTGCCTGACCCTGAAGGCTGGGGGCTTCCATGGCACTCTGGGGTTGTGGCCCTGCCTGTAGGACAGGCAGGCCTCAGGCCACAGCTCTGGTTCATACCTGGGGCAAAACAAACACAGCCCGCTGCTCACACTGCTGTGGACACTCTTGGCATTGCTGTGTGCCTGTGTTGCTCAGGAGAATATGAAAACACATTCCCCTGCTCTCACCAGGAATCCCGAGAATTGCCTTAAGCCCCTGGAAGTGAACAAAAGACTAAAAAAATTAGCCTCAGAGAGGTAAGTTGGAAAGTGCTCCGGTTTTGGAGCAGGGGAGGTCTGGATTCTGTAATTGGGTGACCTTGGGCAAGGTGCCAAATCATCTGAAAATGCAGCTCTTTCCTCTGAGAAATGGGCTGATAAAACTGACCCACTCTGAGGACAGAACGAAATACATGTGAGAGCATGAAGAAGGCTGGAGGCAGCTGTGGCTGGTGCTTCCTCCGGCTCAGCTCTGCCTCTGCTGGGTGGCCAGCCGCAGCGGGCCATGCTGGTCAGGGGCCGAGAAGGCCTGGGCCAATGTCAGGGTCAGGGAGGACAGTATGGCACCGAGAGCAGGAAGCAGAAGTCAGGAGCCAGGATTGGGGGTGGGCGGTAAAGGGGTCTCCATGGGGAGCTGGCATGGAATGAGCTGGAAGGCCTGGGTTCCCACAGGGAAGCCCCAGGCACAGGGCTCTGGGCCACAGCGGGGAAGGCAAGCTGCCTTGAAGGGCACAAGCAGAAGGCTGTCACCAAGCAGGAAGCCTGGAGAGGATGACGTGCAGAGGGCCAGCCCAGCACTACTGGCAGAACAAGCCAGCGGGTATTTGGCGCAAAGTCCCAAAGCAGTGTTTCTGTTTGGCTCTATTCGTCTGCAGAGCAAACACTGGCAGATTGGAATTCCCACTTGGGCTCTCACCAACTCAAACAGGCCTGGCCACAACTTTCAATTGATTTGCTTGGGGCAGAAGTGCTCTGCCCTGCCCAGGCCTGGCTGTGGAAAGCAGGACCCTTCTCACTACCCTCTAGGCCTTGGGTCCAGCAGAGCTGTCCCCAGATGGCTTTTTCATCTCCATCTTGGCAGTCTGGTGGCTTGGTAGCTGCACTGGGATGCAGGGGACCTGGGCTTGAGTCTTTTTGGGTCACACTCAGGCCTTCCCCTAGCTCCTGTGGGAAGGATCTGGAATCTAAGGCTGGAGGTATTTGGAAGGTGGCTGGATTTTTTTGTTTTTGTTTAACTGCTTGTTGATTCCACCAGCAGGAAGCACTCCCTATATGATGGAGATCCAGGCAGGGAGTGAGAATATAAACTCTCCTATTTATTCCAACAGCCCCTAGAAATCCTACACAGAGATGCTGGGAACTGCACACCTTGTGTTTTCATCAAATGTGGGTGAGACAGGCCATGTGCTAATTCAAAGAGCCCTTTACCCAGTCAGACTCTGCTCTCAGTGGTCTCTTGCCCCGTTTGGTCTCTGTCCCTGGCCCAGCTTGCCGGGGACTGCTCTCTGGTTCACAGGCTCTCAAGAGAGAGGATGGCTCTGAATTCTTAAGTAGCCTGCCCAGAAGGGAGAGGCGATGGCTGCCAATACGAGTCCAAGTGCTTGGGAAATGTGGAGAAGGGGGTAAATGTGACGGAGACAGGTTTATCACCACGTGAGTGCCCCGCTCCTATCCACATCCCACCACCCGGAGCTCTCTCTGTGCTGGTCCATCCCACGCTTCACCGTCCCCAAGTTCTGTCTTTGATTTAATGTAGACTCTGGGTGACATAGTGCTGGGGAATGGGGGGAGGCAGGATGGATCAGGAAAGGGAGGAGAGGGGAGCATTCGTCCTCTCTTGGTCTCCTCCATGCTGGAGAGCCAGGGTAATGGGCAAAACAGAGAGCAAATGAGACCATCCAGGTTTGATGGGTCTGCACCATCAGGAGCTGGACAGGGAGAGAAAAAGGAAGTAAAAGCCGAGGGCCAAGAGTCAGAGGTTTTACACAGAGGTTCTGACCTAGCTGGAGCATGAGGCTTGCAAAGTGGAGAAATGGGGACGACAGGTGTCCTTGGGGAGTGAGGATGGACTCCTCCCGGATGTTCTTTGAGAGAGGCAAGTCGTGGTTGGAATCATTGAAAGATGATTTTTGGTTGCTGACTCTGCCTTTTAAAAATGGCAGCCCTGGGGCGCCTGGGTGGCTCAGTGGGTTAAGCCGCTGCCTTCGGCTCGGGTCATGATCTCAGGGTCCTGGGATCGAGTCCCGCATCGGGCTCTCTGCTCATCAGGGAGCCTGCTTCCTCTCTCTCTCTCTGCCTGCCTCTCTGCCTACTTGTGATCTCTGTCAAATAAATAAATAAAATCTTAAAAAAAAAAATGGCAGCCCCTGAATAGATTTGACCACCTAGAATCTGGATTATATTTAGGGGGCCCAAAGATCATGTGGTATAATAGAGACCTCTCAAGCTAAAACTGGGAAACGTGACGAGGGGTTTATAAACCCCCACCTGAAGCCCGACCTGGGTTCAGAGGCCTCTAGGTGAAGCACCCCCGGGGTTGGTGGCACCACGTATGGCTAGCCCTTTGCAAAACAAAACCTAAGTTTCCAAAGGAAGGTGTGGAAGAAGCTTAAGGGGGATGAGAATCTGTTCCAGAACTCTTGGGACACTGGGGACTGACTCCAAGCTCTGTAAGCTGGTGGTGATGGGACAATGACATTCTCATAGCAGGGGCCCCCCCACTGGCCCACAGGTCAGCACATGTGGCCCTTGACTCCCTCCTTCCCCAATAGGACCTTGACGCCTGGAATGGCGGTGTGAGATGAGAAGACCTCTTCACCGAGGACGTGTCCAAGCAGAGTTCAGGCCCAGGCTCTGAGGGTACAGCCCGTTCGCATTGTTGACAGTGGAAACGTTACCATCTATTTTGTTGGCATTTCTGCCTCCAAGATACTTTCACATACACCATCCGAATCATATCACAACACTTAGGTGTTTTTCATGATTCCCATTAAACAGGTGGTAAAACTGAGGTTTGGAAAGGTGACGGAACGCCCCCCTCCCCTTAGTCTGTACAAGTAAGGAGGAAGAGCCAGGACTCGCAGTCATGCAATGTGCATTTGCAACACTCTCCCGCAAAGCCGTGTGCCAATCTTGTAACAGTTGTTAGCTCCATTTTACAGGTGGGTCAGCAGGCCCCCACAGGGAGCATCACTTGGCAGGGATTGTCCTTAAACGGCAGAGTCAGGATTTCAATGCAGGCTACACAGGTACCCTCTGCTCCACAGCCTCCCAGCAGCCTTAGTCTTCTTTCCAGAGCGATTTTTTGAACGTTAAAACTCAAGCCATGTTTCCCTTCCAAGTGGGGTCCGAGTCCGAAGTCTGCTGGCCCAGCAGCCCCTGGCTTGGCTTGGGAGCCTCAGAGATGGAGGGATGGTGTGCGCAGATGGGTTGTGACTCCGGCGCCTAATGGGGAAATTACAGCCTGGGCCGCCTAGGGTTTGGCTTACAAGTCACCCTTCAGTGGGTTTTAGTGAAGCTGGCCCACACCGAGGCTTGGCCGGCAAAAGGGACATGCTGGGCGGGCAAGAGCTCTGCAGGCGAGATGAGCCCACCTTGGCAGTGCCGTATAGAGTAGCCCAGCTGTTCCTGCACCCAGAAAGTTGGTCTCTCGGGTGGTGACCTTGAAGTCAGTCCTTTCTGGCTCTCTGCTCCCTCACTGCCACACCTGCAGATAACTCATTATCAAGGATAGAAGCTGTGGACACCCAAAGGGGGCACTTGGTGAATCTCTTGTCTTGAGTAGCTGGCTTTTCCCTAACCCTGGATGATGAGCGTGCCCAAAAGGAGTGAAAGTTGGCAGATGGGAAAAGCCAGTTGCAGAACTGAATGTACATGACACAATCTGTTTTGTGTTTGTTTTGTTTTGAGGAGGAGAAATAAAACCACATATGCAAAGTGGCCATGAGCTATCTGTTCTTTTGCAGGTGGCAGAGGATAGACAAAAGCTAGTACTGGCCAGTATCTGGAGAATGGGTCCCCTTGGCCATGTGGCAGTGGCCACAGGCGTGGCCTTCGTGTCAGCAGGAAAGGGGTTTTATGTGCATGTTCCTGGGGCCTGGCAGATCTGCTCTTGGAGTTACCCTGATGTGCCTGATGACTAGTGCATAGGGACGCATGGAGAAGGATGTCTGCAGTGGCCTGCTAGAGGAGAAACACAACAAAAGAAATTAGGACGTTACCCCAATGCCCACTGGTGAGGATGCTGGTTAAATGATTATGAATGTAGACATGTGGTCCTTAAAAATAGTACTTTTTGGATAAGAATAGATGTTCTTGATACTATCCTAAGTCCAAAAAGTGGCTTCTCAAGCAATGCGTGGCAGGATATCCTTTCTGTAATATTATGTGCACACATATAATATATGTGTAAACGCACCTGTGTACAGGTGGGGGATGTCTGGGAAGTTATCATCAGTGATGTCTCGGTTGGTCCACATGCTTTTCTGAACTTCAGAAATGTTAAGAATGACTATGTATCCTATAATCAGGGAAAATCACACAATGTTCACCTGGAACGAAATGTTAAGCACAGGATGTGTGCACCCACACCTGTGGCATGTGAGACTCAAGGAGCTTTGAAGGGGTGGGCAGCAAGCTCAAGAGAAGCCAGGCGTTCACCATGAGTAGTGTGTGCCTGTGCTCAGTACCAGCTTTGCTGACTCAGAGGAGTGCCAGCTCGGGTTCGAATAGAGGAGGGGTCCCGGGCCAACCATGTGTGTGTATGTGTGTGTGTTGGGGTGGGGTAGCTCATGGAAATCTGTCCTTTTGTAGATTGGGTTTATCCATGGGGACAGAGAGGTATGTGCACGGAAGGGCTGGAGTAAGGGTGGGGATAAGCATCCATCCCAGCATATCCTAGAAAGTTCCCAGAGAAGCCACAGGCGGGAACAGTTTGGGGAAACCCTTGCCGGGCCCTGCCACAGCCTGGCAAGTGGCCAAGCGGCTGGCTGCTTCGTGGCTGCAGTGTCTTGGAGGGTTTGCCCAGGACTTCCCGTGAAATCACTGGGACGTTAAGCCCTTGGTTCAATTAAATGGGTTAATATGCTTTGTCTGATTCTGATGACTAATAATAATATAATGTGATAAAAGCAATAATGGTGCTATTAGCTGCAGCCATTTGCACGTGCCTGCACTGTCCCAGGCACAGAGGGAAGGTGCAGCCTGCCGTCCTGCACGCTCAGGCCTCATTTCCCTCTCATAAAACCCCATTCCTCAAAGCCTTCCCAGCCCCACTCCCTATATCCATTTCAGGACAAATTACCAACACTTAAAAAAATTGGCCATTTTGTGTGAAAGCCAAGTCCAAATTACTGTTACTTTCCCCTTTATGTTTTGAAATTTAAAAATGAGTAGGGGTGGGGCGCTGAGCGGGAGGAGCTCGGGAGATGAGGGGAGGGAGAGGGGGAGGAGGGAAAAAAAGGTATGAACGAAGGAGAAAAAATAAACCTCCTTGTTTCAGTAAAAATGTATTCTGGAATGATGTTTCAGTTTACTCAGGCAGAAAAATTAGAAATGGTGTGCTTATTAAGCAGGCTAAGTAAGCATGACTATTTTTACTAGTGTAGTAAAACCTTGGTAATTTGGACCTCTTTAATAAAGATTCCATGATCATGCTGGCTGGCAGGCACACCCTACATGCATGTGTGTGCACGCACGTGTGTGTGTGTGTGTGTGTATAGGCAAGGTAGGAGTGTGTGCGCACGTGTGTGTGTGTGTGTGTGTAGGCAAGGTAGGAGTGTGTGCGCACGTGTGTGTGTGTGTGTGTGTGTAGGCAAGGTAGGAGTGTAGATAGGCTGCTGAGTTGGAGGACCTGCATGTGGCAGAGGGGGTGCAGCGAGGGGACACAGGGAGAGGGATAGATTCCCTGCCTATGACAGCCGTTTTTTAAACTCGGAGCCCTTTTTGCTTAGCAAAAAAAGAACATCACGAGTGATTCTCCTCTCTGAACACTCCTCTCAGCACCTATTAATTTGACCTCCATTTAAAGAAGAATGTGTTTGGAAACAAAAAGTTCACTTCTGTAGAAATCTGACAGTAAAGGTTTACTTGACACTTGTCACACCGGCTTGCCCCTAAATGAGGCTGAATCCTGGTGGTTGACACGTCATTGCAGGCAGGTGATGACTGACACCTTCGGGGTGAGGATAAGGTCCCGGAGGCACGCCGCTCCCCGCCCTGAAGATCACAGATCTTGGTATTTTAAAGTAATATCTTTGTTTCGTGTCACTTTTACAAAAGTAACACATGCCCAGTGAAAATAGCTTGGAAAGGACAAATGAAAAAAAATCCCTCATTTCCCACCACCCCCAGGGCAGCTGGTGTTAACACTTTGTGCATATCCAGAAACTTCCCTGTGCATATATAAGAGCAAGAATGGGATAGTGCTTAAATAATGTTTTATAGCCTGTCTTGTTTGGTTTTCTGGCAGAGAAGCTCAGTTTAAAAAAAAAAAAAGAGGCAGCAGCAGACCTGTTATTTAATATTATGCTAAATTGATAGAGAAAAATTATCCATACCAGTTGTTCTCTCTTGGCTGCAGAATAGACACTTGGTAAGGGAAGTGTCCTGACTGGGTTCCCACTGCTGTGCTTCATGAAGGGATGGAGAATGGGTTGAGGGCCACGGGGGAGGGTCAGCTGTCCGGGGGGCTTGCGTGGGCTGCCAGTCAAAGACAGCTGCAGGGAATTGTTTTCCGATCAACAGCAGACCAACAGTGGCGGTGGCCTTGGCCCTTGAACGTCCTGGGCTCTAGCCTCTCTGGAGAAGGTTGGGACATAAACACAGATACTTCTTTTAAAAAAAGAGTTGTGACCAAATAAACATGATGTGAAATTTACCATCTTAACCTTTTAAAAGTAGATAAAAGTAGATAGTTCAGCGGCATCAATCATATTCACATTGTTGTGCAACCGTCACCACTGTCCATCTTCAGAACATTTCTTTTCTGAAACTTGGTACCCATTCAGCAATGACTGTCCATTCCCCCCCTCCCCCTGTCCCTGGCAACTACCGTCCTATTTTCTGTCTGCATAAATTTGCCTACTTTAAGTACCTCAGATGAGTGGAATTCCAATAGTCATCCTTTCGGGTCTGGCATATTTCACTTTAGTATAATGTGTTCAGGGTTCGTCCATGGCAAGTATCAGAATATCTTTTGGGGCACCTGGGTGGCTCAGTGGGTTAGAGCCTCTGCCTTTGGCTCAGGTCGTGATCCCAGAGTCCTGGGATCGACCCCGTGTGGGACTCTGCTCAACAGGGAGCCTGCTTCCTCTTTTCTCTGCCTGCCTCTCTGCCTACTTGTGATCTCTGTCAAGTGAATAAATAAAATCTCCTCCTCTTTTAAGGCTGAATAGTATTCCATTGTATGCATGGACTCCATTTTTTCCATTCATCTGTTGATGGACAGTTGGGTGGCTCCCACATTTTGGGATTGTGAATAATGCCGCTATGAGCACGGGTGTATACGTTATCTTTTGGGGTCCCTGCTTTTGTTTCTTTTGGGGAAATACCCAGAAGTGCGAATTGCTAGATCATATGGTAATAATCTGTCAAATTTTTTGAGGAACTGCCATACTGTTTTCCAGAGCAGCTGTACCGTTTACATTCCAACCACCAATGCACACGGGTTCCAATTTCTTTACGTCCTTGCTGACACCTGGTATCTTGTTTTATTCCTAATGGATGTATAGCGGTATCTCACTGTGGTTTTGATTTGCATTTACCTAATGAGTAGTGATGCTGAGCATCTTTTCATGTGCTTATTGGCCATGCGTCTGTCTTCTTCAGGGAGATGTCCATTCAGATCCTTTGCCCATTTTTGAATTGGGTGGGTTTTTTTTTTTTTTTTTTTTTTGGTTGGTCCAGTTTAAAACCAAAAAAGATTTATTTATTTATTTATTTGAGAGAGAGTGGGTGTCAGGTCCAGAGGGAGAGGGAGAGAGAGAGAGAATCCCAGGCAGATGCCTGGCTGAACGAGGAGCTTGTTGGGGGGCTCAATGTGGGGTTCCATCTCGGGATGCCAAGATCGCGACCAAGAGCTGGATGCTTAACTGACCGCGCACCAGGTGCCCCTGTCGTCTCACCTTGAAAAGCCGTGCCCAGAGCGGCCTGTGCTGAGCGCAAGGAGTAAGTGTGTGCGGGTGAAGGAAAGAGACAAGAGAGAGAAGAGCAGGGAGAGGCAGAAGGAGCCAGGATCTGTTTTGTGGACGGCAGCCCCTCAGTTCTTTTTTTTTTTTTTTTTTTAAAGATTTTATTTATTTATTTGACACAGAGAGAGATCACAGGTAGGCAGAGGGAGAGAAGGAAGCAGGCTCCCTGCTGAGCAGAGAGCCCAATGCGGGACTCGATCCCAGGACCCTGAGATCATGACTTGAGCTGAAAGCAGAGGCTTAACCCACTGAGCCACCCAGGCGCCCCAATCCCTCAGTTCTTTTATTCAGCAAATGCGCCGTGAGCATGACCACGTGCAGACACTTCTCCAGGTGCTGCTGTCCACACCTGTTTGCCTCAGTGCGCCGACTCTTTGGACTCTGTGACAGTAGCCGCCCTGCCCAGCTGCCGGTGCCCTGCCTCTGGGAGGCTCTGTCCACATGAGTGAGTGCTGTGGGCTCTGCGTTCAGGTGGGGACCTGAGTTCCTAGAAGCTGGGTACCCTTTGGACAGGTTACATGACAGGCCTGAGCCTCAGCTTCCTCATCTATAAAATGAGATGAGGGAAGAAAATAAAAAATGTCCGGTGCGCAGCAGGGGACAGTGCAGAGTGAAACGGGGCCACGGGATGGAGACAGCCAGAGCAGCTTCCCTCCACCCCCTCCCGATGCAGCTTCCTGCATCTTGACCTCCTCCTCAGCAGCGTCTCTCTGCCCTGGGTCACAGCACCCCCATCCTCCAGCCTGGCTGGGCTCTGGGGGCTGAGTCTCCTGAAGTTCTTACAGCCACTCAGTAGGGGGACACCTGCTCTGGGCAGCACCAGCCAACTAGGAGGCCGGGTCCAGGGCCCTGCGAAGGCAACATGGAGAGTGTGAAGAGTCGGGTTCCTGTGGTGAAAGCGGCCAAGAGGCAGGCCGGCAAGGGGTGGGAGGACGCCTAGGAGAGCTTCCAGAGGGAGGCAGAGTAGAAGCACGTGTCTAGGAAATGAGAAGTTTGTAGTACTGAAGGAGACGGGAGTTTGGATTTAATGGCTGATATTCCAGGGTCCTGCCTTCTCCAGAAAGCTGCTCTGTGCCCTCACCTGCTCACTCCATTCTGCTGCCAGCATCCCGGGGCTTCCTCAGTCCCCCTGTTATTTGTGCCCTCTGCTGCTCTCCTCCCCATAGCCAAGTGAGCTCAGTGGAGGCAAGTCCTGGGGCCTGGGGCCTTTTCTTTCTCTCTCCCAGAGCACACCTGAGCCCAGCTTCGTGATAGGAATCAACATGAATTATAATTGTTTTTTTAAAGGTTTTAAAAATTTATTCATTTGAGAGGAGAGAGAGAACACACAAGCAAGGGGTGAGGCAGAGGGAGAGGGAGAAGCAGTCTACCCCCTGAGCCAGCCAGGAATCCCATGTGGGGCTCGATCCCAAGACCTGGAAATCATGATCTGAGCTGAAGGCAGATGCCTAACCATCTGAGCCACCCAGATGCCCCTATAATTGTTTACCCTTCCCCCCATCCCCTGCTGCCCAATACAGATGCCAAGAGAGTACCCAGTGCATGGAGGGGACCAGGGACCTGGGTCCCAACTCTGTCCCTCATTCACTGTGGCATCACAGGTGAGCTATTGATTCTCTCTGAGCCTCAGTTTCTTCCTGTGTAAACATAAGGAGCCCCTCCCTCCCCCGAGGAGGGAGTGTTGGAATTGCTATCAAGTGCTTCTTGGGGTCTGGCACTCAGGAAGGGCCGGATGTTAGCTATCAGTAAGATCTAGAACACAAAAAGAAGGGTCCAGGCCCCTTTATCCCACATTGCGGGGAGTCTTTAGAGGACAATTCTAGGGTGAGGGTCTCCTGTGCTCCCCGGGCTCCTCTATCAGAGTACTCACTACCTGTGGGCCTCTCCCCAGGCCCAGGGGACAACAGGGACTGGGCCCGGTTCCACTGGGCCTCCCAGGCCCTGGACCTAGGACACTGGGCTGGGTTCCTGTGGGTCCAAGTCCGGAATGGGTCCCCAGGTGGGATGCAGTGGGGAAGGTGGTCGGTGGGGCTGTCACAACTCACATCCATGACACCCAGCGAAGCCAGAGGGAAAACCCAAGTTGGGCTCCAAATGATATTTTCAGAAAGGACCCACTGAGAAACTTAGAGAAGTCCTATTAATGTGGAAAGCAGGGAACAAGTCCCTAAAGGGGAGCAGCAGGACATGTCCCTTTAGTAACAGCAACACAGCCACCACCGTCAGTAATAACTCTACTCCAGCCCCACAACTAATGTCTTACATGTTATCTCCTTTAATCCTTCAAGCAACTGTGTGAAGTGATTGTTATTCCCTTTTATGGAAGAGGAAACAGGCTCAGAGACGTTGTCTCTTGTCCAAAGCAACTCAGAGGTGGAGCCAGAACGCAAACCCTTGCTCTCCAAGACCACAGCGAAGCTTACTTGGATGCCAGAGCTGAGTAACTGGCCCAGAAGATGGGGAGGTCGGTGGGCACGCATCATCCTTCCTCTGTTCCCCACACTTGTTCTCTCCTGACGGGGACCCCGCTGGTCGGGAGCAGCAGGCTTGGGCACGTGGTGCTGAAGGAAGACACAGAGCCCACCTCCAGGGCCTGGACTCCTGGGCCAATGCCCCTCCCAGGCAGATCTGCCAGCTGTGACTTCCCCTCACCTTCTAGATGACTCTGGCAGCTGTCCTTAGGGAGGCCATGGCCCCGAGGGCAGCCCGCAGCCTGGCTGGGTCCCTAAAGCTAGGGGAGGTACCTCGGTTCCCCTCAGTGACCAGGGACTCTGGTGGTGGTTCCCCATAGTGCCCGCAAACCAGAGCTGGACACCCTCCTCTGGCCCACCTGTTTCTAATTCATAACCGCTCTAAGCCTGCAGCAGCCCTTTGGGGCTTTTGGCACCAAGCAGGGACCAAATCTGCTTTCCTCTTTCCTGGGGTTAGTCCCCAGTAGCCAGGAGAAATCACAGCCCCTTCCAGGCCAGACTCCTTCTCCTCCCCACCATGTTGCTCCCGGTGCCGCTGCTGCACATGGGACAGCCCGGTGCTGAAGCTAGGGTGGCCACGGACTGGGCTGGAGCCCACTCCATCACTTCCTGCTGTGGACCTTGGCCAAGTGACCTGACCTCTGTCAGGCGCAGGGACCTCATCCGGGAAAGACGGAAAGGGGACAATGAGAACGCTTCCTTCTAGGGCTGGCATGCAGGTAAGGGGGCTGACCCAGCAGTGTACGCTTAGCCCCGGCCCTGGGCCCTGGGCCCCAAACGGGCTGAAGAAATGAGAGACAGAGCCACGTCTGTGGAACAGCCCACTGAGCACCCTGTTCAAGGCAGAATTCTCATTTTTTTTTCTGACTCACAGCACCCTGTTCTTTTTCTTCAAAAGCACTCAGCCCAGTTTGTAATTATACACATGTTTGTTTACTTGTCCGTGAGAGCCTGGACTGTCTGTTTCCCAGCGCTCAATCCCGAGTGCCAAGGGCAGGAACACAGTAAATGTGGCGTGAATGAATGGCACTCCTTCCCCGGGGCTTCTTGAGGCAGAAGACAACTAGGGCTTTTTGCTTCTTTCCCCAGAAGATTGGACTTTCAGAGCCCTACATATTCCTCAGCCTTCCTTCAGAGATGACCCCGTGGTGGTACAGCTAGGAGGGCCGGCTGGTACTCCTCTTGCAGCCACCCACAGCGGGGTCGGAAGAGGTGGGCGGAGAGCCCACCATAGGGTCTGACACTGACCTTGTTGGCCATGCTCCTTGATGGGTGACGAGGTCGTTCTGGGACTGCTTCTGCCCTGTCACCCCTATCTGCAGCTGCTTGGTCTGGGACCCCAAAGCCACACTGGAGCCTCTGCCAGAGCCCCTTGTCGGCCGTGTCCCCTGAGGCTGGGCCTGAATTTCAGGAGAGGCCTCTCTGCCTTTTTTTTTAGTCTCATCTCCTAGGTCTCTCCTGCCTTCTGCCCTCAACTGAGACCAGGGCCCCCCTGGCCTTGGCAGATGTGTGAGGCTGGGGGAGGAACTTTGAGTCCAGATGTGGCTGTGTGTTTATGTTTCCAGAGAGTGAGGGGTCGGAGCCCTGGACTGGAGCCGTTGGGGGAGGAGGGGTGGTCTGGCTCCAGCCCCCTGCCCCAGCCTTCCCTCCTCCCACCTCCCTCCTCTGGCCTGTGTATCTGGCCCTGTCCTCAGAGCCCCACACTGTTAAGTCCTATAGCATCAGGCTGAGCCATCCTCCGGAAGAACCCTTCCTCACTCCTCATCTAAAAGTGGGAAGATCAGTGGAAAGATGCTTTGGAATATAAAGATTGTTGACTCCCTGTGACCTTGGCCCAGTTGCAGAGCATGGTGAAGTCTTGGTTCCATCCCGTGTATAATAGGGACAACACTCCTGCCCTCAGAGGCAGTGCTGACCTGGTTTCAGAATGTGTGCACAGGGCTCTCCAGCTAGTAGCTGGTGATTAGGCCTATGGCTGGGCCCCCTTCCCATCTGGGGCTTGTCGGGGGTCCAGCTCCAGGGCAGCGCCAATCCCAGTCACAAGGTGAGTCTAAAGCAGAATACCAGCCCCTCCTCCCTCCCCCACTCCAGCTGCAAACATTCTCTTTTGCTATTGGAAGTGAAGGGACTTAAGGGAAGCAGAATTTTACAGGCACTTTACAGGCTGGTCTTGTTCAGTAGTTTCCAAAGCCTGGGGAGGGTGGAAGCGGCATCAGCCTCCTTCCCATACCTTGGGGTGGAAGGGAAGTGAGACGTTAGTTCCCTGCGATGGACACTTTCTCCAGCACAGCCTTGCCAGTTGCCCCTGCGTGGGATTTCCGCGGGCGGGGGGTTGGAGCTGAGGGAGGCCCTGGCGGATTCAGCATCCTCAGTTCCCCTGGAACAGCTAGGGCAGGGCTTCAAGATAGGAGTACGGGGGCCACAGGAGAAAAGGCAACTCCAGGACTAAAGGAGCTTTCAGCGGCCTTCACCCCGACTCTCCGGGTGGACAAGGGCCACACAGCGTCCCAGGGCTTGGGGGTCCCCGCCGACCCAGCTTGGAAAGAGCCTGCAGAGTCGGGCAGCCGGGGAAGTGGGGTGCTGGCTAGGGCGGCCGAGCACAGAGCACAGCGCGGAGGCTGTGCGGTCCAGCCGGGGAGTACCTGGTGGGCGCGGAGAGGGAGTTCGGAGCTCCGGATGGGGCCCTCACGGAGTCGGGCAGAGCAGGTCAGGAATCGTGGTGGGAAGAGAGCACCTCCCACTCCACTAGGAGGCGGCCATTTGGCTCCTCTCTCCTTACCCACAGGGCCCACGGTGGCGCCGTTCCCTTTCTACCCGCCTCCCTTCTCAGTGGAAAGAAAGCAGTCCGGGCCGGCAGCGGTTAGCACGCTTGTACTATGGTTTTAATAGACGTACATGGACAAGTCGATATAGACAGATTTATAATTCTATACAGTCAGTCCGACATACACAGGGACGCTGTAAACAGGGGCGCGGGCCGGAGAGCGGGTGTGCAAAGTGGGCGCGGCGCGGGGTGGGGGCCTGGCCGCGCCCCGAGCTCTCCCGGCTCGACTCTTGCACGGCAGGCGGTGAGGAGGGGGTGCTCTTCGCCGGGCCAAGGGGACCACTTCCTAGACAGGGAGCGGAGTGGAGGGTCCGGGCCTGTGGCGAAGCTGGGTGGGGGTGGGGGTGCGCCGGGGGTGCTAGGAGATGAGCCTGCCCCATGCTCCCGCCGCGTCCGCACCGCCAGCTGGGGCTCCGTAGCCTTAAAATAGGAATCCGGTGCTCGCGGCTGCGAGGGCACGCGGGGCACGCCGGCGCCGCGTGCAGCTCCACAGCGAGTCTCCGAACCCAGGCTGGGCACCGTCATCCCCGACCCAACGCCCGCTCCAACTCGGATCCGAATCGAGCTAAGGTACGCTCGGCCGGGCCCAGCTTGGAGGGGGCGCCTCGGTCCCTACCGGGCCCAGGCCGGCCTGCGCGGGCTCCGCGCGTCCAGTTCGCAGGCGCGGCGGGAACGCGGGCTCCCAGTGCGCCCTCTCCGGAACGCCGGCCTCCCGCCCCGCGTCCCCTCCGCGCAACGGTCTGCCCGGCCCGAGGGAGCGAACACACACCACCCGCGCTACCCCGAGGGAAATTGCAACTCATCCGTTTTTTTCGCAGCACTTTTCTCCGACGTGTTTTTGTTTTGTTTCGTCTCGTTTGGGAGGGCACAGTGGGGTCCAGAAAAGCAAACACACAACCAGCCCGGAGGTGGGGAGGTGGGGAGGAGAGGGCTGCGCGGGAGCAGGGGGCGCGGCGTGGCGAGGTCCTCCGCGCCGCCCCCGGCCCGGCGCCGCGCCTGCCGCGGGCCCGCGGGGCCTGGCGGGGCGGTCAGCTGTTGTACTGGCACGCGTTGAGGCCCGAGGCCGGGCCCTGCAGGCCGCCGTAGCCGAACGACGAGTGCTGCTTGGACTTGAGCCGCAGGCTGGCCAGGCTCGAGTTGCACGTGTCCCGGTAGACGCTGTAGGGCGAGGCGGGCGTGCCGTACGGGCAGGCGCCCGGCGACATGGCCGAGTTAAGCGAAGAGCCGGTGAGGTTGTTGATGTTGTTGAGGCCCGAGTTGGGCATGCCGGGCACGGCGCCGGGGCCCATGCTCGACGGCATGGTCATGGAGGAGATGGAGCTGGGTGCCGAGAACATGGACTGCGACGACAGCGGGCTCATGGAGTTGAAGAAGGTGAAGCTCTTGGTGGAGAGCGGCGCTGGCGCCAGGCTCTTGGCGGCCCAGTTGTTGTAGGAATAGCCAGCGGCGTACACGTCCTCGTAGGGCTGCACCAGGCCGCTGAACTGCGGCACGTAGCCGCCCTTGCACAGGTCCAGCTGCTGGTTACGCTCGCGCTTCCGCCACTTGGCTCGCCGGTTCTTGAACCAGACCTGGGGGAGGGGGCAGGAGAACGGTCAGGGCTGGCGAGGGCGGGAAGGCCCCTCCACCTCCACCCCTCCACCCCATCCCTCCGCTGCCTCCTCCTCTCCGAATAGCTTCTCTTTTCTTCGTTATTTCCGCCCCTGCGGGCCGTGCTCCTTAATGGTTCCTTTCCTGTCCCCAGAAAACATTTCGTCTTTTCCCCATTTCTGATCTATATCCACTCCCCTAAGTTAAATCTGATGACTTCTCCTAGTACGGATGGATCCTCTTTTGTTTTAGCAAATATTCGTTTGCTTTTTTCTCTCTCAACCAGTCCATCTCCGGCCTTCTCCCCAGAAGGGGCCCCGGTCTATCTTCTAAATATTCCGTTCTTTTTCTTTGCCCTCTAATGTAAAAGGTATTTTTCTTCCCTGAAATGCAGGGTCTTCCGACTCCCTTTATTCTTTTTTCACTTTTTTCATTCCTCAAATAGTTTGTATCCATATTTATTGGGAACATTTGATATTCTCATTTCTGCGCTAAATGTTTATTTTCTTTTGGTCCACCCTGCTCTCTGAACTGCTTTCTTTCCCCTCAGTCCACTTTCTCCGTTATCCTTCATTTTTGATCCTTTTGATTCTTCCCAAATAGTTTTCCCCATCTTTCCAAATATCTGACCGTTACTGTTTCTCTTAAATAGTTGATTCTTTATTTTTCTCAACCATCTGATCCTTTTGCCCTCCCTTAGTTAATTTCTTCCCTGCCACCTAAATATATGCCAAATATGTTTCTCTGCAAATATTTAATTTCCTTTCACTTAACTAGTTTCTCTCTAATCTCCCCTCCACTTTCTCCCACAAAATTTAATAAGAACTTGTTCTTTACCAACTCCTGGTCCTTGCCCGTCCTCTTCTATACTCCTATGCATGCCTTCTATCCTCCGAAGCCCTTTTCCAGCCCTGGGCTGAGTTTCCTGAGCGAGCCTGCCGGACCCCTGCATCTCAGCCTTTTCTAGTCCCGGGCACTGACATTGCCTGATTCCACCCCACACCACCCGAATCACCATAAACCTGGGCAGGATTAGTGAGTTCAGGATTACTGAGTGCTGTCTTCACTCGTGTCCCACTGGGCTGGCCAGCCTGATGGGAGGGGCGAGAGCTTGCGTTATAGCAGGGAGTCAGTAGGCCAGGTAGCACTTTGAGCTCGCTTGGGACGTCCTCCCAGTATCTGATTAAATATTTGCGTACTCAGAAAAGAAATTATTCTCTTGCTGCTCTGGCAACATAACCTCTTCGCTCTTGATTTCACTGGGAAGGAAAAGGAGGAGAGGGAGGGTGCAGTCTGGTCACCGGTCAGAGATCTTACATCTCCAAAGGGACTCGGCCTGAGGGTCACTCTTCCACCAGAGCTGCTCCTCCTTCACCTGAACCCAGCCCCAAAGGAAAGGGCAACAGGGAAAGGGTCCAGCTCCCTACTGGCTGACTGGCTGGAGAGGAGTCAGGCGGGGACTATGCTGAGGTTCTGGAGAGGCAGCCTGTGTTGGGGATCACTGCCCCAGGAGTTTCTGAGCCTCCAAGCCTAGGTACTGTTCAGGCCTCTGCCAGGTGGCTAGGCAAGACGTGCCTTTCCCTTTCGTTTTCTGGAGAAGGTGCCAGCAGCTCCGAGGTCCCCATCAGTGGGAATCCTCTGTGCAGTCTAGGGCGGTCATATCCGAGTGGGCCCAGGGCCCACTGCAGCACAGGGGAAATCCCTCCTGGGGCCACAGATCTTAGGGTGAAGCCGCAGCAGAGCCCCAGGGTCAGGTAGGCTGCCAGGCGGTGAGGGCTCTAACCACTAAAGGGCTTAGCAGCAGCCGGGGAGACCGGGGCCTACAGTGGAATCTTCTCCCACGGAGGGAAAGAGCGGGTCTGAGTGGGGACAGAGACAAAATCTGAGCAGGGTCTAAAGCTTTCCGAGGACGGCGGCAGAGGTGGCCAGCAGCCCTCTGCTCCGGTCGGTCGCCTTAGGCGCACACGCTGAGCTCACCCGCACGCGCGGCTCGGTGAGGTTGGTCCACACCGCGATCTCCTCCCGCATGCTCATGTCGGGGTAGCGGTTCCTCTGGAAAGTGGCCTCCAGCTCTTGCAACTGCTGGCTTGTGAAGTGCGTGCGTTGCCGCCGCTGCTTCTTCTTCTTGGCCGGGTCCTCCGCGCCGCCGCAGCCCGTGCCTCCTGCGCCGCTGTCCTCCGGCCCTTTGACTTCCCCGCTGCGCTCCTTCTCTGAATCGGACAGGACAGGCCCCAGTCACCTTGGGCTTCTGCCCTTTTGCACCCATCCCGGCTCCACCGAAGCGCCTGCCACCAGCGCTGGCATGCCCTTCCTTCCGCCAGGAGCCCTAGAATTGTCCCCACTGAAAGAGCCTGCTGGGGGCCAGATCGTCAGTAGTCACCTTTGGTCTGACGCACTCCCGAAGAGCCCAGGAACCGGAGGCACAGGCTGAGGTTCCTGGCTGGGCAGAGCCTGCTCTTGCCGCTCCGCTGGGGCTTGAGCGCGACTGGCTTTGTCACCCGCATGTATATGAAATTTTGAGGGCTCTTTGGGGTGTCAATCTGGAGGGGTTCTGCTTTTCTGAGCCAGGACCAAATATTTCTAGCCTGAAGCTAGTGGGTCGGTGGAGCTGGAGCGAGGCCGTGGCCCCTCCACCTTCTTCTCCCCAGGGCTGTGTGGGAGCCACATGGGCAGGCACAACACAGCTGTGTTCCCGGCCTTTGCTCCAGGCCTCAAGTCCAGAGGCCCAAAAAATCCCTCAGGCGGCAGCCCAGACCAACAGACTGTCTAGGTGACCTGGGGCTCTAGCCTCTCACTCTTCCCAGCTACGCAAAACACGTTCAGTCACAGACACATGGAAATAAAAAGACAAAATTTAAAAATAAAACATAGAAGCCCAGATAAACTCAATTCTATCCTAAAACCATAGAAAGGCTCACAAAATATTAAAAATAGGTAGGAACACAGCAAATGCAAATTAAAATTCACCCTCAGGCCTGAAATCTCCGTGCAAACACACCCCTAACTAAATACAGTGCTGTGGGTGTAAAAACTCCAAGCAGACACAGGCATTTATTTCTCTGGGATTTAAAAAAAAAAAAAAGTACTGTTGTAGATAGATTTTTAACCCCTTCCTAATAATGCCCTTTCTAGAGATAATTTTTAAGTCCCAGGGAAATACAGCACTATAGAGCTACATAATTTTAAGTTATCAAAGTAACACCGCTGCAAATAGATTTTGAAGAAAAAAAAAAATCCCGGAGAAACGCGCCATTTTGGATTGACTTTTAAAACATCTCCCCAAGAATAATGTTGTATGTAGAGATTTTTTAAAATTCCAGAGAAATATGCCTAGTGTAGTAATTCTTTCTACACCGAAAATTACAGTTAAAAAATTAAATATATCCACGTAGATTTGGTTTTACAAAGCAGTCTACCGCTGTATTTTCCTCTGGGTTTTAACAAATAAAAACCAACCAAAGGCCACGCTAAAAACTCTTGAAAACAAAAGTACAGTTCCGCGTTGATTGTTTCTTAGCCAAGCAAACAGAACTTTTCAGAAAAAGTCACTTAGGGATGCAAAACAGAAACAAATAGAGATAAAAACGCGTAGAGATACACTCAGCGGTGGATTAAGAAATGAGCACAGCAGAGGCGCCCACGGAGCAGGGAGCCTGTCTGCGGGAGCCAAACGGGGACCCCCGGGGCCGGCACCCGGCGACGATTAGCCGCGCTACGTAGCCCGCACCGCCCACCCGCGGGTCCAGCTCGCAGCCGGCCTGGGGGGAAAAGCCTGAGCTCCGACAAAAAGGCAGCGCGGAGGGAGACGTGCACGAGCCGAGTCAGGGCCCTGGCTGGGCCGCCTGGCAGCTCCGGGGTCCCGCGGCGCACGTGGGACCGGGCTCCCTCAATGGGGGGGGTCCTGGGGTGCGCACCCCTTGGCCTGTTCGCTCTCGCTGTCCTCTGCCTTCTTTTTATTTGCGGTTGTCCACCGCCGCTCTCCTCAGTTTGTTTTCCTGACTTTTCCCGCCGCCCCTTCTCTCGGATTGCTCCCTCCTCAGTCTGTCGCCCACTGCCTGTCGGGTGTGTGCCCCCGTCTCTGTCTCTCCCGGCACTTTCTCTCTCGTCCGCTGCCCCATTCCCTTCTCGATCTACTCCTCTCCGGGGTCTGATCGGCCCCTGGGCACCCAGTTACGCAAACGGATTTTTCTTTTCCTGTTCTCTTTGCTTCTGAACAAGAGGGGCTGTCAGTCCGACCCTCCCGTTGTAGGTTTGTGCATCTGGCGCGTGGGGACCCGGTGGAAGTAGAGCACTGAATTTCGTTTTATAAAGCGCGTAAATTTACGCGTTCACCCTCAGGCCGAGAACGAGAAAAGAAAAGGTCCTGACGCTCCTGGGTGTAGAGGGAGCCTGACCGCGCGGCGCCGGCTCCAGGCCCTGCTTCCCGCTCCCGCTCTGTGCGCCCGGCTCGGCTCGGTGCGCGCCTCGCGGGGAGCTGCGCTTACCTGGCAGCTCCGTGTCGGACGATTCGCTGGCGGAGTTTTCCAGGGGCTCGCGGGGGTCCGCGGCGCGGGCCAGGTGGAAGGCAGGCCCCATGTCGTGCGGCGGCGGCGGCGGCCGGAGTCCCTCCGGCAGCCGCTCGAGGCTCATGCCCCCCTTGAAGGCGTCCATGGAGGCGGGTACCGCGGCGGGCGCTCCAGGGGCCGGGGCTGGGCGCGCCCGGCCGCCCTGGCTGCGACCTGCGGGGACAAGAGCACAGCGCCTAACTGGCTGCCCCCCAGGGCTGCCCGCGCCCGCAACGACGCCGCGCCCGCCCCATGGACCGCCCGGGGCTGCGGGGCCAGGCGGGCGGCAGCGGCAGCGGTTTCTCGCGACCGGATGCCCGGCTTCGCGCTCCGCGCTGCGCTCCCGCCGCTCGGGCCTCTGCCGCCCGCCCGGCCCCGGCTCTGGCTCCCGATCCGGGGCCGGTTTCTAAGGCTCCGGACGGCGCCGGCAGAGGCTGTCTTAAAGCGACAGCGCGCACCGCCAGGTTCCAGCAGTCCCTGCGCCAGGGGTGGTGGGTGGGGTGGGCCTGGGTGGGAGGGGGCTGGGGAGGGAGCGAGCCAGCGAGCGAGGGAGCGCGGGCGGAATCCAGCCCCGAGCCGCCCGCCCTCCCTTGCCCGTGCCCTCCCCTCCGCAGCCACCTTCCCGCCGCCTCCCCGCCCCTCCCTCCCCCCACCCCCCCGCCGCCTCCCCGCGCCGCTCCCTCCTTCCCCGTTGACACACCGACTTCTCCCTCGGCCGCACAAAAGAAACGCATCTGGCCTCCAAGTCCCGCGTGGCTCGTGCCCACCTCAAGCCCCAAATGACTTGTTTTGCTCAGAATCAACTCCTGTCTGGGCCGCTTCGAAGTCCCCAGCCCCCGGCGAGAACAGACCAGGATGAGAGAATGTTCCCTGAGCAGGATCGCAAGGAGCGGGCGCCTCCGAGCCAGCGCCAGGGCGGGGGCAGAGCCCGGGGCCCGTTCCGGCAGCTCCCAGCGGCGTCCTCGTCGAAGGGCCGCCCGCCCCTCCTTTCTCGGCCTCTTCTCCCGGGACTTGAGCCCGGCTGAGTGACAGCAGCCTGCGTTCTAATGGGCCCCCGGATGCTGCCTCCTAATTAGCTTGGACCCTGTCCTCCAAGGCTGCTTCTCAGGCCTCCCCCTCTGCACCGCAGTCAATTTTCTGGGATTGGGATAGAACTGATGGCTTCTAATCAGATGAAACGTTTCTGTTGGCTCCAGGCCTCTGGCGAGTGCAGCGGGAGACCCCAAGAGCCCCACAGGCCCCGTAGCCTCTTCTGTAGGGCTCGCTCCCCTTGTTTTGCGCCATTCCGGCCAAATCAGCCAGGCCCGGGCCTTAGCAGCTAGGGGATTGGCTCCTGCCCCCTTCAGGGCAGGTTTGCAGCGATCTGGGGCCTCTGCGTGGCTTCCCAGAGAGGCAGGCACCTGGCCTGCAGGCGAGGCCAGGTGCCTGCCTTTTGCGAGCCCTGGGTCTCCAGACCAGGAAGGCTACCCCTTTGAGGTTCTCTCTGGTACAGTGGTGGCTGAGCTCAGCTCAGTGGGGCCTCCATGGGTGCAGGCACAGACGTTCCCCTCCCCACCCCAATAATGATGCCCTTCTGGAGTTCTACTTCAATGAAGTTTGTTGAAGGATTTTGCCGAACAATTGTTAGCCGGCCCTGAGACCTCAGAGTCTTGAGCAAACAGAGGGCAGCTAGGGTGGGAGAGTGCGACCCTGACCTGTTCCTCTGACCACAGCTAGACCCCAGACTGCCCTCTGCCCCTCACCTGCTGACCAACTTCCCCATATAGGAGCAGCGCTGCAGCACCCCGATGGAGAAGCACTGCCCTACTCTCCAGGCCCTGCGCCTCACCCCAAGGCGTGGTGCATCCGCATCTCTTCCTCCAGGAAGGTCTCTGCTTGGGACTGACTGTGCAGGCTGAGAGATCTGCGATGTTCTGCAGGCACTGCCTTCTTGCCCTCACCCTGGCTTCTCACCAGAGGGAAACCCACAGCCTCAGGCTGAGCTGTTTGGCGAGGATTGCAGGGGTCCATGGCTGAAGGGTAGAAACAGGCCTGCTTCTCACTCACTGAAGCTTAGCCCAAGGCCCCCAGCTCGGGGGCCCTGGGAGAAAGCATGGCTCCTTGGGGTCTGGAGCACTTTCTCAGTGGTGCCTGTGGCCGCAGGGGCAGGGTTTGGGTCTGAGGCCACAGAGGGACCATGTTCCTCAGGGGGTTTGGTTTTGGGGAGATTCTGCAACTCCTGCCTTTCCTCCCAGAGGGGAATTTCTCTAAGTCGTGTGTGTGTGTATGTGTGTGTGTGTGTGTAGGGGGAGGATGGCAGAAAGGGGGCCTGGGAAGTATGGTTGTCCTGCATTTGCCCTCAGCCCCATCTTTTACCACATTTCACAGTTGCAGTTGCGTCTCCTGCAGCAGCAGGTAACTCTTTTCAAGCACAGCGTGTGACCCAGCCTGCCTGGGCACAGGCAGGACTCAGGAGCGCGCGCGCGCACACACACACGCATGTAGCACGTACAATGTAGGTGTGCGGCACACACAGATGCACACGTACTCAATAAATCCGCCCATGGGGCTGCATATAGTCACCTAGGCATGCCCACAGCCAGACCTCTGGGTTCCAGAACTCTGCTCAACGCAAAATCAGGCTGGTCGGGGACAGGAGCTATGTTCTAAGGCTGCCAGGTGTCAGGCCAAGGTGGGGAGCACAGTGGCTGCTTGGGTGGTGATGGGGAATGAATGGGGCACCTCTGGGTGTCCAGAGGCTGAAAGCTCTAGCCTTCCACTGTCTATGGGGTGTAAAGAGATCATCTTCCACAGATGAATGGAGCGTGTTCTGTGACTCTGAAGCTCTAGCAGGTCCGTCTGAGGGGCTCACCTCCTTCACTGTTGATGCATTTAATGCGTTTATCGAGCACCTGCTGGGTGCTGCAGTGGACCCAAGCCTCTGGCAGTGATCTAGGCAGTCACAGTAGTCCCTCTTTTTGGAAATCTTGATGCCTGCTGTGTGGACCACCAAAAGGCCCTTAGTCAATTTCAGGGTGAAGCTCCATATCCCCAGGGGCCCAGAGGCCTAGAGAGGGGTTGGGGGGTGGTCACTTCCACTGCACAGCCCCCCCCCAATGCTGAATGAGTACAGGACGAGGAAGGGACTGACAGGGAGGACACCCTGGCCAGCCAGGGTGTTGGCTGGAGAATGGACACGGACAGTTTCTCTTTTTCCCAGCCTCACCCTCTGCCGGCTGGGCACTATCCCAGGCAGGGAAGGGGTTTTGAGCACACTCACAGACATGCATCACACACGCAGGACAGGACGCAGCTCTCTTTCAGGAGTAAAAGCAGGGGTTCAGTGTTCTCCCCGCTTTGCCATCTGACCTTGGGCAAGGCTTGGCCTGCATTGTGCCCCAGTTTCCATGTCTGACTCGGGACTCAGCAATTCCTACCTGTTGCTTCAGCTTCCAGATTGCTTGGTGATGGGGACGTGAGGAGAGGAGGGAAGAGGGCTTCCTGGAGCTGGAACCATGTGCCCTAGTTCCCATCCCTTCAGGCTACACAGAGCTAGCGATGAATCTGTGACTTTCAGGAAATTTGGAGGCTGGGAGTCCTGGCTGGGTTGAGTGGAGAAGCCTAGGCTGTTGTGGGGTTTGAAGTAGTCCCCACAGGGACCTTTCCTGAGGTCGGGCTTGCTCAAAACAGATTCTGTGCCCAAGAATGGTTCAGTAATCTTATTTGGGAAGAGTGTTTGGAGGGCCCTCACGGAGGGCATCCTTTCGCCCGCTTATGGTGGGTACCCTGTCCTAATCTTTGCATTAGAATCGAGGGATTTTAGGAAAAAGAAGGAATGTGCCGTGGCTTGCCCTCGAGGCCATCCATGACTCTCTGGGACATTCCAACCCTAAGCCTCTTAGGTGTGGAGAAGTTCAAACTAGAAAACCCAGTTTTGGGAGTGCATCTGGGACCACCTACCTCCTTCTGTCTGCTCTACCCCCTCTCCAATAAAAGCTCTTGTTTCTTTGAATACAAGCAATTACTGGGTGAAGGGTAAAGGGTGCTCAGGTGGGGCAGGGAACCATCTCACTGGATTCTTTAGGTTTCCAAGGATCCCAGCTTGAGCCTTCCTGATACCTGGGCTTCCCGAGCCTGTCCTGGTGCAGAAACCTGGGATGTACTCAGGCAGGATGGCTGAGTGGGGTGCCTATGGGAGCATGGAACTCGGAATTCTAGCACCAGCTGGCAGGGCTGGCCTCATGGCTCACGGAGTCCACTCACGGGTCGTTCTCTGGTTCCTGAGAATGGCTGAGCCAAGGGGCGGAGAAGGGTGGGCGAATGGCCGAGGCTGGTCACGCAACTTGGGAGCAGAGGGTCAGCTAAAGCCATTACTCTAGCCTCCTCTTCCCAAGACCTGCTTTCCTGAGAGAAGGGCACTCTGAGTATGGCTGGAGAAGCAACAATGCTTCCCCTGCACCCCAGAGTCCTGGCAGGCTGGTCTCCATGCCCCCCGTCTGCCTCTTTTCCTTTTCCGAGCAGAGATGAAGAGTTCCAAGCAGTATGAGGAAAGGGGAGGGAGTCGGCGAGTCCCCCCTCCCCTGCTGCCTCTGCAGCCTGTAGCTTTAACCATTACCCTAGACCTGTGTCTTTGGCCAAAGGGGCAGCAACCTGGGACTGCCTTCCTCTGGGCCCGGTGGCTGTCAGAGTCCCTGGGTTGCCAACAGAATACCCAAGCCTTCTCAGAAAAGTGGGCTCAAATATTTTTAGATTCAGGGGATTCCTGAATCGGAAAACCTTGGAACCGGATTCCAGCCTGGGGTTCCCATTTCTGCGATGCCGGCCTCGGGGCCCTCGCTTGACCCTGGCCGAAACGGCTCAGAGCCGGCTGGTCAATTTCAGATTTCCAAGACCCGGTTCTAGAGAAGCGGCTGTGTGCCGGGGAACCCTTCGTGAACAACCAAACCCCGGAGAAGCCGCGGGAGTGTCTTTATTGGATTTTGCGAAGAGCATTTGGGGTTTCTGTCTGGGTAAGAAAAAGCCTGACTCTTGCGGGCGAGGGCAGCCGCCGTGGGCTGGGGGCGCCTCGGAGCACGGCGGCGGGACGTCGGGGTCCTTGGTGAAGAGAGCCGGGGCTCTGGCCGGTGTCTGTTGCTTTTCTGCGGCATAGCCGCCCGAAGGAACCAACGAACCAACGAACGAAGCGGTGTCGTTTAGAAAAAATACCCTCTTGACGCGAAGCTGCGGCTCAAGTCCCCAGGCGTGCAGAGGGGCCAGCGCTTTTGCTCGTGCTGGGGCCCCATTCCGCGGCGCAACGGGAAGCGGCGGGCGGCCCTCTCGCCTGCCCTTTTTCCTAGAGGTCCCCGGAGGCCTGCGCCTCCGCGAGGGGCTGCGAAGGGCGTCCTGGGCTGTGCCCTTAGCAGGGCTGGGGCCCGCGCCCCCGGGGCTGCTGCCCTCTTGGGGTGCCTAGAGCCAAAGCATGGGTGGGACCTCCAAGTAGGTGAGGCAGCGCTCCGCGACGGCAGCTGGGCCAGTGCGCTGGCTCAGGAGCGAGTCCTTGCGCTGCCTCGATGGCGCCCGGACTCCCGGGCGGTGCGCTCAGTCCCGCGCCACCCACTGGACCCCACAAACGCCTGGAGCAAACAGTGCAGAATCCGCCACCGCCTCCCTGGCCCCAACACCGCGGCGACCCAGCGCCCCAGCCCAACAACTCTTACCCCACGCGGGTTGCGCTGCGTGTGCGGCTCTTCGGCTCCGGGCTCGCTAGCCACGGACTCTGCCTGAGGTTTCGACTTCGGCTGGGGCCCCAGATCCAGCTGCGTCTCCAGCAGTGCGCGCAGCTCGGGTGCCCGCTGGTTCGCTACATCGCTCCGCGCAAGGTCCAGGAAGCTTCGGCTCGGCCCGCTCCTCCGCCGCCGCCGCCGCGTCGCCCGCGGGGAAGGCGGGGACACGGGCCGGAGGCGGGAAGGGGGGAGGGGGAAGCGAGGCGCTCGCCTAGCGAACCAGCGGGCACCCGAGCTGCGCGCACTGCAGGAGACGCAGCTGGATCTGGGGCCCCAGCCGAAGTCGAAACCTCAGGCAGAGTCCGTGGCTAGCGAGCCCGGAGCCGAAGAGCCGCACACGCAGCGCAACCCGCGTGGGGTAAGAGTTGTTGGGCTGGGGGCGCTGGGTCGCCGCGGTGTTGGGGCGCAGGGAGGCGGTGGCGGATTCTGCACTGTTTGCTCCAGGCGTTTGTGGGGTCCAGTGGGTGGCGCGGGACTGAGCGCACCGCCCGGGAGTCCGGGCGCCATCGAGGCAGCGCAAGGACTCGCTCCTGAGCCCAGCGCACTGGCCCAGCTGCCGTCGCGGAGCGCTGCCTCACCTACTTGGAGGTCCCACCCATGCTTTGGCTCTAGGCACCCCAAGAGGGCAGCAGCCCCGGGGGCGCGGGCCCCAGCCCCTGCTAAGGGCACAGCCCAGGACGCCCTTCGCAGCCCCTCGCGGAGGGCGCAGGCCTCCGGGGACCTCTAGGAAAAAGGGCAGGCGAGAGGGCCGCCCGCCGCTTCCCGTTGCGCCGCGGAATGGGGGCCCCAGCACGAGCAAAAAGCGCTGGCCCCTCTGCACGCCTGGGGACTTGAGCCGCAGCTTCGCGTCAAGAGGGTCATTTTTTCTAAACGACACCGCTTCGTTCGTTGGTTCGTTGGTTCCTTCGGGCGGCTATGCCGCAGAAAAGCAACAGACACCGGCCAGAGCCCCGCTCTCTTCACCACGGACCCCGACGTCCCGCCGCCGTGCTCCGCGGCGCCCCCAGCCCACGGCGGCCTGCCCTCGCCCGGAAGAGGTCAGGCTTTTTCTTACCCAGACAGAAACCCCAAATGCTCTTCGCAAAATCCAATAAGACACTCCCGCGGCTTCTCCGGGGTTTGGGTTGTTCACGAAGGGTTCCCCGGCACACAGCCGCTTCTCTAGAACCGGGTCTTGGAAATCTGAAATTGACCAGCCGCTCTGAGCCGTTTCGGGGCCAGGGTCAAGCGAGGGCCCCGAGGCCGGCATCGCAGAAATGGGAACCCCAGGCTGGAATCCGGTTCCAAGGTTTTCCGATTCAGGAATCCCCTGAATCTAAAAATATTTGAGCCCACTTTTCTGAGAAGGCTTGGGTATTCTGTTGGCAACCCAGGGACTCTGACAGCCACCGGGCCCAGAGGAAGGCAGTCCCAGGTTGCTGCCCCTTTGGCCAAAGACACAGTGTCTAGGGTAATGGTTAAAGCTACAGGCTTGCAGAGGCAGCAGGGGAGGGGGGACTCGCCGACTCCCTCCCCTTTCCTCATACTGCTTGGAACTCTTCATCTCTGCTCGGAAAAGGAAAAGAGGCAGACGGGGGGCATGGAGACCAGCCTGCCAGGACTCTGGGGTGCAGGGGAAGCATTGTTGCTTCTCCAGCCATACTCAGAGTGCCCTTCTCTCAGGAGAAGCAGGTCTTGGGAAGAGGAGGCTAGAGTAATGGCTTTAGCTGACCCTCTGCTTCCCAAGTTGCGTGACCAGCCTCGGCCATTCGCCCACCCTTCTCCGCCCCTTGGCTCAGCCATTCTCAGGAACCAGAGAACGACCCGTGAGTGGACTCCGTGAGCCATGAGGCCAGCCCTGCCAGCTGGTGCTAGAATTCCGAGTTCCATGCTCCCATAGGCACCCCACTCAGCCATCCTGCCTGAGTACATCCCAGGTTTCTGCACCAGGACAGGCTCGGGAAGCCCAGGTATCAGGAAGGCTCAAGCTGGGATCCTTGGAAACCTAAAGAATCCAGTGAGATGGTTCCCTGCCCCACCTGAGCACCCCTTTACCCCTTCACCCAGTAATTGCTTGTATTCAAAGAAACAAGAGCTTTTATTGGAGAGGGGGGTAGAGCAGACAGAAGGAGGTAGGTGGTCCCCAGATGCACTCCCAAAACTGGGTTTTCTAGTTTGAACTCTCTCCACAGCCTAAGAGGCTTAGGGTTGGAATGTCCCAGAGAGTCATGATGGCCTCGAGGGCAAGCCACGGCACATTCCTTCTTTTTTCCTAAAATCCCTCGATTCTAATGCAAAGATTAGGACAGGGTACCCACCATAAGCGGGCGAAAGGATGCCCTCCGTGAGGGCCCTCCAAACACTCTTCCCAAATAAGATTACTGAACCATTCTTGGGCACAGAATCTGTTTGAGCAAGCCCGACCTCAGGAAAGGTCCCTGTGGGGACTACTTCAAACCCCACAACAGCCTAGGCTTCTCCACTCAACCCAGCCAGGACTCCCAGCCTCCAATTTCCTGAAAGTCACAGATTCATCGCTAGCTCTGGTGTAGCCTGAAGGGATGGGAACTAGGGCACATGGTTCCAGCTCCAGGAAGCCCTCTTCCCTCCTCTCCTCACGTCCCCATCACCAAGCAATCTGGAAGCTGAAGCAACAGGTAGGAATTGCTGAGTCCCGAGTCAGACATGGAAACTGGGGCACAATGCAGGCCAAGCCTTGCCCAAGGTCAGATGGCAAAGCGGGGAGAACACTGAACCCCTGCTTTTACTCCTGAAAGAGAGCTGCGTCCTGTCCTGCGTGTGTGATGCATGTCTGTGAGTGTGCTCAAAAACCCCTTCCCTGCCTGGGATAGTGCCCAGCCGGCAGAGGGTGAGGCTGGGAAAAAGAGAAACTGTCCGTGTCCATTCTCCAGCCAACACCCTGGCTGGCCAGGGTGTCCTCCCTGTCAGTCCCTTCCTCGTCCTGTACTCATTCAGCATTGGGGGGGGGCTGTGCAGTGGAAGTGACCACCCCCCCAACCCCTCTCTAGGCCTCTGGGCCCCTGGGGATATGGAGCTTCACCCTGAAATTGACTAAGGGCCTTTGGTGGTCCACACAGCAGGCATCAAGATTTCCAAAAAGAGGGACTACTGTGACTGCCTAGATCACTGCCAGAGGCTTGGGTCCACTGCAGCACCCAGCAGGTGCTCGATAAACGCATTAAATGCATCAACAGTGAAGGAGGTGAGCCCCTCAGACGGACCTGCTAGAGCTTCAGAGTCACAGAACACGCTCCATTCATCTGTGGAAGATGATCTCTTTACACCCCATAGACAGTGGAAGGCTAGAGCTTTCAGCCTCTGGACACCCAGAGGTGCCCCATTCATTCCCCATCACCACCCAAGCAGCCACTGTGCTCCCCACCTTGGCCTGACACCTGGCAGCCTTAGAACATAGCTCCTGTCCCCGACCAGCCTGATTTTGCGTTGAGCAGAGTTCTGGAACCCAGAGGTCTGGCTGTGGGCATGCCTAGGTGACTATATGCAGCCCCATGGGCGGATTTATTGAGTACGTGTGCATCTGTGTGTGCCGCACACCTACATTGTACGTGCTACATGCGTGTGTGTGTGCGCGCGCGCGCTCCTGAGTCCTGCCTGTGCCCAGGCAGGCTGGGTCACACGCTGTGCTTGAAAAGAGTTACCTGCTGCTGCAGGAGACGCAACTGCAACTGTGAAATGTGGTAAAAGATGGGGCTGAGGGCAAATGCAGGACAACCATACTTCCCAGGCCCCCTTTCTGCCATCCTCCCCCTACACACACACACACACATACACACACACACGACTTAGAGAAATTCCCTCTGGGAGGAAAGGCAGGAGTTGCAGAATCTCCCCAAACCAAACCCCCTGAGGAACATGGTCCCTCTGTGGCCTCAGACCCAAACCCTGCCCCTGCGGCCACAGGCACCACTGAGAAAGTGCTCCAGACCCCAAGGAGCCATGCTTTCTCCCAGGGCCCCCGAGCTGGGGGCCTTGGGCTAAGCTTCAGTGAGTGAGAAGCAGGCCTGTTTCTACCCTTCAGCCATGGACCCCTGCAATCCTCGCCAAACAGCTCAGCCTGAGGCTGTGGGTTTCCCTCTGGTGAGAAGCCAGGGTGAGGGCAAGAAGGCAGTGCCTGCAGAACATCGCAGATCTCTCAGCCTGCACAGTCAGTCCCAAGCAGAGACCTTCCTGGAGGAAGAGATGCGGATGCACCACGCCTTGGGGTGAGGCGCAGGGCCTGGAGAGTAGGGCAGTGCTTCTCCATCGGGGTGCTGCAGCGCTGCTCCTATATGGGGAAGTTGGTCAGCAGGTGAGGGGCAGAGGGCAGTCTGGGGTCTAGCTGTGGTCAGAGGAACAGGTCAGGGTCGCACTCTCCCACCCTAGCTGCCCTCTGTTTGCTCAAGACTCTGAGGTCTCAGGGCCGGCTAACAATTGTTCGGCAAAATCCTTCAACAAACTTCATTGAAGTAGAACTCCAGAAGGGCATCATTATTGGGTGGGGAGGGGAACGTCTGTGCCTGCACCCATGGAGGCCCCACTGAGCTGAGCTCAGCCACCACTGTACCAGAGAGAACCTCAAAGGGGTAGCCTTCCTGGTCTGGAGACCCAGGGCTCGCAAAAGGCAGGCACCTGGCCTCGCCTGCAGGCCAGGTGCCTGCCTCTCTGGGAAGCCACGCAGAGGCCCCAGATCGCTGCAAACCTGCCCTGAAGGGGGCAGGAGCCAATCCCCTAGCTGCTAGGCCCGGGCCTGGCTGATTTGGCCGGAATGGCGCAAAACAAGGGAGCGAGCCCTACAGAAGAGGCTACGGGGCCTGTGGGGCTCTTGGGGTCTCCCGCTGCACTCGCCAGAGGCCTGGAGCCAACAGAAACGTTTCATCTGATTAGAAGCCATCAGTTCTATCCCAATCCCAGAAAATTGACTGCGGTGCAGAGGGGGAGGCCTGAGAAGCAGCCTTGGAGGACAGGGTCCAAGCTAATTAGGAGGCAGCATCCGGGGGCCCATTAGAACGCAGGCTGCTGTCACTCAGCCGGGCTCAAGTCCCGGGAGAAGAGGCCGAGAAAGGAGGGGCGGGCGGCCCTTCGACGAGGACGCCGCTGGGAGCTGCCGGAACGGGCCCCGGGCTCTGCCCCCGCCTGGCGCTGGCTCGGAGGCGCCCGCTCCTTGCGATCCTGCTCAGGGAACATTCTCTCATCCTGGTCTGTTCTCGCCGGGGGCTGGGGACTTCGAAGCGGCCCAGACAGGAGTTGATTCTGAGCAAAACAAGTCATTTGGGGCTTGAGGTGGGCACGAGCCACGCGGGACTTGGAGGCCAGATGCGTTCTTTTGTGCGGCCGAGGGAGAAGTCGGTGTGTCAACGGGGAAGGAGGGGCGGCGCGGGGAGGCGGCGGGGGGGGGTGGGGTGGAGGAGGGGGCGGGGAGGCGGCGGGAAGGTGGCTGCGGAGGGGAGGGCACGGGCAAGGGAGTGGCGGGCGGCTCGGGCTGGATTCCGCCCGCGCTCCCTCGCTCGCTGGCTCGCTCCCTCCCCAGCCCCCCTCCCACCCCAGGCCCACCCCACCCACCACCCCTGGCGCAGGGACTGCTGGAACCTGGCGGTGCGCGCTGTCGCTTTAAGACAGCCTCTGCCGGCGCCGTCCGGAGCCTTAGAAACCGGCCCCGGATCGGGAGCCAGAGCCGGGGCCGGGCGGGCGGCAGAGGCCCGAGCGGCGGGAGCGCAGCGCGGAGCGCGAAGCCGGGCATCCGGTCGCGAGAAACCGCTGCCGCTGCCGCCCGCCTGGCCCCGCAGCCCCGGGCGGTCCATGGGGCGGGCGCGGCGTCGTTGCGGCGCGGGCAGCCCTGGGGGGCAGCCAGTTAGGCGCTGTGCTCTTGTCCCCGCAGGTCGCAGCCAGGGCGGCCGGGCGCGCCCAGCCCCGGCCCCCTGGAGCGCCCGCCGCGGTACCCGCCTCCATGGACGCCTTCAAGGGGGGCATGAGCCTCGAGCGGCTGCCGGAGGGACTCCGGCCGCCGCCGCCGCCGCACGACATGGGGCCTGCCTTCCACCTGGCCCGCGCCGCGGACCCCCGCGAGCCCCTGGAAAACTCCGCCAGCGAATCGTCCGACACGGAGCTGCCAGGTAAGCGCAGCTCCCCGCGAGGCGCGCACCGAGCCGAGCCGGGGCGCACAGAGCGGGAGCGGAAGCAGGGCCTGGAGCCGGCGCCGCGCGGTCAGGCTCCCTCTACACCCAGGAGCGTCAGGACCTTTTCTTTTCTCGTTCTCGGCCTGAGGGTGAACGCGTAAATTTACGCGCTTTATAAAACGAAATTCAGTGCTCTACTTCCACCGGGTCCCCACGCGCCAGATGCACAAACCTACAACGGAGGGTCGGACTGACAGCCCCTCTTGTCAGAAGCAAAGAGAACAGGAAAAGAAAAATCCGTTTGCGTAACTGGGTGCCCAGGGGCCGATCAGACCCCGGAGAGGAGTAGATCGAGAAGGGAATGGGGCAGCGGACGAGAGAGAAAGGTGCCGGGAGAGACAGAGACGGGGGCACACACCCGACAGGCAGTGGGCGACAGACTGAGGAGGGAGCAATCCGAGAGAAGGGGCGGCGGGAAAAGTCAGGAAAACAAACTGAGGAGAGCGGCGGTGGACAACCGCAAATAAAAAGAAGGCAGAGGACAGCGAGAGCGAACAGGCCAAGGGGTGCGCACCCGGCAGGACCCCCCCCATTGAGGGAGCCCGGTCCCACGTGCGCCGCGGGACCCCGGAGCTGCCAGGCGGCCCAGCCAGGGGCCCTGACTCGGCTCGTGCACGTCTCCCTCCGCGCTGCCTTTTTGTCGGAGCTCAGGCTTTTCCCCCCAGGCCGGCTGCGAGCTGGACCCGCGGGTGGGCGGTGCGGGCTACGTAGCGCGGCTAATCGTCGCCGGGTGCCGGCCCCGGGGGTCCCCGTTTGGCTCCCGCAGACAGGCTCCCTGCTCCGTGGGCGCCTCTGCTGTGCTCATTTCTTAATCCACCGCTGAGTGTATCTCTACGCGTTTTTAATCTCTATTTGTTTCTGTTTTGCATCCCTAAGTGACTTTTTCTGAAAAGTTCTGTTTGCTTGGCTAAGAAAACAATCAACGCGGAACTGTACTTTTGTTTTCAAGAGTTTTTAGCGTGGCCTTTGGTTGGTTTTTATTTGTTAAAACCCAGAGGAAAATACAGCGGTAGACTGCTTTGTAAAACCAAATCTACGTGGATATATTTAATTTTTTAACTGTAATTTTCGGTGTAGAAAGAATTACTACACTAGGCATATTTCTCTGGAATTTTAAAAAATCTCTACATACAACATTATTCTTGGGGAGATGTTTTAAAAGTCAATCCAAAATGGCGCGTTTCTCCGGGATTTTTTTTTTCTTCAAAATCTATTTGCAGCGGTGTTACTTTGATAACTTAAAATTATGTAGCTCTATAGTGCTGTATTTCCCTGGGACTTAAAAATTATCTCTAGAAAGGGCATTATTAGGAAGGGGTTAAAAATCTATCTACAACAGTACTTTTTTTTTTTTTTAAATCCAGAGAAATAAATGCCTGTGTCTGCTTGGAGTTTTTACACCCACAGCACTGTATTTAGTTAGGGGTGTGTTTGCACGGAGATTTCAGGCCTGAGGGTGAATTTTAATTTGCATTTGCTGTGTTCCTACCTATTTTTAATATTTTGTGAGCCTTTCTATGGTTTTAGGATAGAATTGAGTTTATCTGGGCTTCTATGTTTTATTTTTAAATTTTGTCTTTTTATTTCCATGTGTCTGTGACTGAACGTGTTTTGCGTAGCTGGGAAGAGTGAGAGGCTAGAGCCCCAGGTCACCTAGACAGTCTGTTGGTCTGGGCTGCCGCCTGAGGGATTTTTTCTGGGCCTCTGGACTTGAGGCCTGGAGCAAAGGCCGGGAACACAGCTGTGTTGTGCCTGCCCATGTGGCTCCCACACAGCCCTGGGGAGAAGAAGGTGGAGGGGCCACGGCCTCGCTCCAGCTCCACCGACCCACTAGCTTCAGGCTAGAAATATTTGGTCCTGGCTCAGAAAAGCAGAACCCCTCCAGATTGACACCCCAAAGAGCCCTCAAAATTTCATATACATGCGGGTGACAAAGCCAGTCGCGCTCAAGCCCCAGCGGAGCGGCAAGAGCAGGCTCTGCCCAGCCAGGAACCTCAGCCTGTGCCTCCGGTTCCTGGGCTCTTCGGGAGTGCGTCAGACCAAAGGTGACTACTGACGATCCTGGCCCCCAGCAGGCTCTTTCAGTGGGGACAATTCTAGGGCTCCTGGCGGAAGGAAGGGCATGCCAGCGCTGGTGGCAGGCGCTTCGGTGGAGCCGGGATGGGTGCAAAAGGGCAGAAGCCCAAGGTGACTGGGGCCTGTCCTGTCCGATTCAGAGAAGGAGCGCAGCGGGGAAGTCAAAGGGCCGGAGGACAGCGGCGCAGGAGGCACGGGCTGCGGCGGCGCGGAGGACCCGGCCAAGAAGAAGAAGCAGCGGCGGCAACGCACGCACTTCACAAGCCAGCAGTTGCAAGAGCTGGAGGCCACTTTCCAGAGGAACCGCTACCCCGACATGAGCATGCGGGAGGAGATCGCGGTGTGGACCAACCTCACCGAGCCGCGCGTGCGGGTGAGCTCAGCGTGTGCGCCTAAGGCGACCGACCGGAGCAGAGGGCTGCTGGCCACCTCTGCCGCCGTCCTCGGAAAGCTTTAGACCCTGCTCAGATTTTGTCTCTGTCCCACCACTCAGACCCGCTCTTTCCCTCCGTGGGAGAAGATTCCACTGTAGGCCCCGGTCTCCCCGGCTGCTGCTAAGCCCTTTAGTGGTTAGAGCCCTCACCGCCTGGCAGCCTACCTGACCCTGGGGCTCTGCTGCGGCTTCACCCTAAGATCTGTGGCCCCAGGAGGGATTTCCCCTGTGCTGCAGTGGGCCCTGGGCCCACTCGGATATGACCGCCCTAGACTGCACAGAGGATTCCCACTGATGGGGACCTCGGAGCTGCTGGCACCTTCTCCAGAAAACGAAAGGGAAAGGCACGTCTTGCCTAGCCACCTGGCAGAGGCCTGAACAGTACCTAGGCTTGGAGGCTCAGAAACTCCTGGGGCAGTGATCCCAACCACACAGGCTGCCTCTCCAGAACCTCAGCATAGTCCCCGCCTGACTCCTCTCCAGCCAGTCAGCCAGTAGGGAGCTGGACCCTTTCCCTGTTGCCCTTTCCTTTGGGGCTGGGTTCAGGTGAAGAGGAGCAGCTCTGGTGGAAGAGTGACCCTCAGGCCGAGTCCCTTTGGAGATGTAAGATCTCTGACCGGTTGACCAGACTGCACCCTCCTCTCCTCCTTTTCCTTCCCAGTGAAATCAAGAGCGAAGAGGTTATGTTGCCAGAGCAGCAAGGAGAATAATTTCTTTCTGAGTACGCAAATATTTAATCAGATACTGGGAGGACGTCCCAAGCGAGCTCAAAGTGCTACCTGGCCTACTGACTCCCTGCTATAACGCAAGCTCTCGCCCCTCCCATCAGGCTGGCCAGCCCAGTGGGACACGAGTGAAGACAGCACTCAGTAATCCTGAACTCACTAATCCTGCCCAGGTTTATGGTGATTCGGGTGGTGTGGGGTGAATCAGGCAATGTCAGTGCCCGGGACTAGAAAAGGCTGAGATGCAGGGGTCCGGCAGGCTCGCTCAGGAAACTCAGCCCAGGGCTGGAAAAGGGCTTCGGAGGATAGAAGGCATGCATAGGAGTATAGAAGAGGACGGGCAAGGACCAGGAGTTGGTAAAGAACAAGTTCTTATTAAATTTTGTGGGAGAAAGTGGAGGGGAGATTAGAGAGAAACTAGTTAAGTGAAAGGAAATTAAATATTTGCCAGAGAAACATATTTGGCATATATTTAGGTGGCAGGGAAGAAATTAACTAAGGGAGGCAAAAGGATCAGATGGTTGAGAAAAATAAAGAATCAACTATTTAAGAGAAACAGTAACGGTCAGATATTTGGAAAGATGGGAAAACTATTTGGGGAAGAATCAAAAGGATCAAAATGAAGGATAACGGAGAAAGTGGACTGAGGGGAAAGAAAGCAGTTCAGAGAGCAGGGTGGACCAAAAGAAAATAAACATTTAGCGCAGAAATGAGAATATCAAATGTTCCCAATAAATATGGATACAAACTATTTGAGGAATGAAAAAGTGAAAAAAGAATAAAGGGAGTCGGAAGACCCTGCATTTCAGGGAAGAAAAATACCTTTTACATTAGAGGGCAAAGAAAAAGAACGGAATATTTAGAAGATAGACCGGGGCCCCTTCTGGGGAGAAGGCCGGAGATGGACTGGTTGAGAGAGAAAAAAGCAAACGAATATTTGCTAAAACAAAAGAGGATCCATCCGTACTAGGAGAAGTCATCAGATTTAACTTAGGGGAGTGGATATAGATCAGAAATGGGGAAAAGACGAAATGTTTTCTGGGGACAGGAAGGAACCATTAAGGAGCACGGCCCGCAGGGGCGGAAATAACGAAGAAAAGAGAAGCTATTCGGAGAGGAGGAGGCAGCGGAGGGATGGGGTGGAGGGGTGGAGGTGGAGGGGCCTTCCCGCCCTCGCCAGCCCTGACCGTTCTCCTGCCCCCTCCCCCAGGTCTGGTTCAAGAACCGGCGAGCCAAGTGGCGGAAGCGCGAGCGTAACCAGCAGCTGGACCTGTGCAAGGGCGGCTACGTGCCGCAGTTCAGCGGCCTGGTGCAGCCCTACGAGGACGTGTACGCCGCTGGCTATTCCTACAACAACTGGGCCGCCAAGAGCCTGGCGCCAGCGCCGCTCTCCACCAAGAGCTTCACCTTCTTCAACTCCATGAGCCCGCTGTCGTCGCAGTCCATGTTCTCGGCACCCAGCTCCATCTCCTCCCATGACCATGCCGTCGAGCATGGGCCCCGGCGCCGTGCCCGGCATGCCCAACTCGGGCCTCAACAACATCAACAACCTCACCGGCTCTTCGCTTAACTCGGCCATGTCGCCGGGCGCCTGCCCGTACGGCACGCCCGCCTCGCCCTACAGCGTCTACCGGGACACGTGCAACTCGAGCCTGGCCAGCCTGCGGCTCAAGTCCCAAGCAGCACTCGTCGTTCGGCTACGGCGGCCTGCAGGGCCCGGCCTCGGGCCTCAACGCGTGCCAGTACAACAGCTGACCGCCCCGCCAGGCCCCGCGGGCCCGCGGCAGGCGCGGCGCCGGGCCGGGGGCGGCGCGGAGGACCTCGCCACGCCGCGCCCCCTGCTCCCGCGCAGCCCTCTCCTCCCCACCTCCCCACCTCCGGGCTGGTTGTGTGTTTGCTTTTCTGGACCCCACTGTGCCCTCCCAAACGAGACGAAACAAAACAAAAACACGTCGGAGAAAAGTGCTGCGAAAAAAACGGATGAGTTGCAATTTCCCTCGGGGTAGCGCGGGTGGTGTGTGTTCGCTCCCTCGGGCCGGGCAGACCGTTGCGCGGAGGGGACGCGGGGCGGGAGGCCGGCGTTCCGGAGAGGGCGCACTGGGAGCCCGCGTTCCCGCCGCGCCTGCGAACTGGACGCGCGGAGCCCGCGCAGGCCGGCCTGGGCCCGGTAGGGACCGAGGCGCCCCCTCCAAGCTGGGCCCGGCCGAGCGTACCTTAGCTCGATTCGGATCCGAGTTGGAGCGGGCGTTGGGTCGGGGATGACGGTGCCCAGCCTGGGTTCGGAGACTCGCTGTGGAGCTGCACGCGGCGCCGGCGTGCCCCGCGTGCCCTCGCAGCCGCGAGCACCGGATTCCTATTTTAAGGCTACGGAGCCCCAGCTGGCGGTGCGGACGCGGCGGGAGCATGGGGCAGGCTCATCTCCTAGCACCCCCGGCGCACCCCCACCCCCACCCAGCTTCGCCACAGGCCCGGACCCTCCACTCCGCTCCCTGTCTAGGAAGTGGTCCCCTTGGCCCGGCGAAGAGCACCCCCTCCTCACCGCCTGCCGTGCAAGAGTCGAGCCGGGAGAGCTCGGGGCGCGGCCAGGCCCCCACCCCGCGCCGCGCCACTTTGCACACCCCGCTCTCCGGCCCGCGCCCCTGTTTACAGCGTCCCTGTGTATGTCGGACTGACTGTATAGAAATTATAAATCTGTCTATATCGACTTGTCCATGTACGTCTATTAAAACCATAGTACAAGCGTGCTAACCGCTGCCGGCCCGGACTGCTTTCTTTCCACTGAGAAGGGAGGCGGGTAGAAAGGGAACGGCGCCACCGTGGGCCCTGTGGGTAAGGAGAGAGGAGCCAAATGGCCGCCTCCTAGTGGAGTGGGAGGTGCTCTCTTCCCACCACGATTCCTGACCTGCTCTGCCCGACTCCGTGAGGGCCCCATCCGGAGCTCCGAACTCCCTCTCCGCGCCCACCAGGTACTCCCCGGCTGGACCGCACAGCCTCCGCGCTGTGCTCTGTGCTCGGCCGCCCTAGCCAGCACCCCACTTCCCCGGCTGCCCGACTCTGCAGGCTCTTTCCAAGCTGGGTCGGCGGGGACCCCCAAGCCCTGGGACGCTGTGTGGCCCTTGTCCACCCGGAGAGTCGGGGTGAAGGCCGCTGAAAGCTCCTTTAGTCCTGGAGTTGCCTTTTCTCCTGTGGCCCCCGTACTCCTATCTTGAAGCCCTGCCCTAGCTGTTCCAGGGGAACTGAGGATGCTGAATCCGCCAGGGCCTCCCTCAGCTCCAACCCCCCGCCCCCGCGGAAATCCCACGCAGGGGCAACTGGCAAGGCTGTGCTGGAGAAAGTGTCCATCGCAGGGAACTAACGTCTCACTTCCCTTCCACCCCAAGGTATGGGAAGGAGGCTGATGCCGCTTCCACCCTCCCCAGGCTTTGGAAACTACTGAACAAGACCAGCCTGTAAAGTGCCTGTAAAATTCTGCTTCCCTTAAGTCCCTTCACTTCCAATAGCAAAAGAGAATGTTTGCAGCTGGAGTGGGGGAGGGAGGAGGGGCTGGTATTCTGCTTTAGACTCACCTTGTGACTGGGATTGGCGCTGCCCTGGAGCTGGACCCCGACAAGCCCCAGATGGGAAGGGGGCCCAGCCATAGGCCTAATCACCAGCTACTAGCTGGAGAGCCCTGTGCACACATTCTGAAACCAGGTCAGCACTGCCTCTGAGGGCAGGAGTGTTGTCCCTATTATACACGGGATGGAACCAAGACTTCACCATGCTCTGCAACTGGGCCAAGGTCACAGGGAGTCAACAATCTTATATTCCAAAGCATCTTTCCACTGATCTTCCCACTTTTAGATGAGGAGTGAGGAAGGGTTCTTCCGGAGGATGGCTCAGCCTGATGCTATAGGACTTAACAGTGTGGGGCTCTGAGGACAGGGCCAGATACACAGGCCAGAGGAGGGAGGTGGGAGGAGGGAAGGCTGGGGCAGGGGGCTGGAGCCAGACCACCCCTCCTCCCCCAACGGCTCCAGTCCAGGGCTCCGACCCCTCACTCTCTGGAAACATAAACACACAGCCAATCTGGACTCAAAGTTCCTCCCCCAGCCTCACACATCTGCCAAGGCCAGGGGGGCCCTGGTCTCAGTTGAGGGCAGAAGGCAGGAGAGACCTAGGAGATGAGACTAAAGGAAAAAGGCAGAGAGGCCTCTCCTGAAATTCAGGCCCAGCCTCAGGGGACACGGCCGACAAGGGGCTCTGGCAGAGGCTCCAGTGTGGCTTTGGGGTCCCCAGACCAAGCAGCTGCAGATAGGGGTGACAGGGCAGAAGCAGTCCCAGAACGACCTCGTCACCCATCAAGGAGCATGGCCAACAAGGTCAGTGTCAGACCCTATGGTGGGCTCTCCGCCCACCTCTTCCGACCCCGCTGTGGGTGGCTGCAAGAGGAGTACCAGCCGGCCCTCCTAGCTGTACCACCACGGGGTCATCTCTGAAGGAAGGCTGAGGAATATGTAGGGCTCTGAAAGTCCAATCTTCTGGGAAAGAAGCAAAAAGCCCTAGTTGTCTTCTGCCTCAAGAAGCCCCGGGGAAGGAGTGCCATTCATTCACGCCACATTTACTGTGTTCCTGCCCTTGGCACTCGGGATTGAGCGCTGGGAAACAGACAGTCCAGGCTCTCACGGACAAGTAAACAAACATGTGTATAATTACAAACTGGGCTGAGTGCTTTTGAAGAAAAAGAACAGGGTGCTGTGAGTCAGAAAAAAAAATGAGAATTCTGCCTTGAACAGGGTGCTCAGTGGGCTGTTCCACAGACGTGGCTCTGTCTCTCATTTCTTCAGCCCGTTTGGGGCCCAGGGCCCAGGGCCGGGGCTAAGCGTACACTGCTGGGTCAGCCCCCTTACCTGCATGCCAGCCCTAGAAGGAAGCGTTCTCATTGTCCCCTTTCCGTCTTTCCCGGATGAGGTCCCTGCGCCTGACAGAGGTCAGGTCACTTGGCCAAGGTCCACAGCAGGAAGTGATGGAGTGGGCTCCAGCCCAGTCCGTGGCCACCCTAGCTTCAGCACCGGGCTGTCCCATGTGCAGCAGCGGCACCGGGAGCAACATGGTGGGGAGGAGAAGGAGTCTGGCCTGGAAGGGGCTGTGATTTCTCCTGGCTACTGGGGACTAACCCCAGGAAAGAGGAAAGCAGATTTGGTCCCTGCTTGGTGCCAAAAGCCCCAAAGGGCTGCTGCAGGCTTAGAGCGGTTATGAATTAGAAACAGGTGGGCCAGAGGAGGGTGTCCAGCTCTGGTTTGCGGGCACTATGGGGAACCACCACCAGAGTCCCTGGTCACTGAGGGGAACCGAGGTACCTCCCCTAGCTTTAGGGACCCAGCCAGGCTGCGGGCTGCCCTCGGGGCCATGGCCTCCCTAAGGACAGCTGCCAGAGTCATCTAGAAGGTGAGGGGAAGTCACAGCTGGCAGATCTGCCTGGGAGGGGGCATTGGCCCAGGAGTCCAGGCCCTGGAGGTGGGCTCTGTGTCTTCCTTCAGCACCACGTGCCCAAGCCTGCTGCTCCCGACCAGCGGGGTCCCCGTCAGGAGAGAACAAGTGTGGGGAACAGAGGAAGGATGATGCGTGCCCACCGACCTCCCCATCTTCTGGGCCAGTTACTCAGCTCTGGCATCCAAGTAAGCTTCGCTGTGGTCTTGGAGAGCAAGGGTTTGCGTTCTGGCTCCACCTCTGAGTTGCTTTGGACAAGAGACAACGTCTCTGAGCCTGTTTCCTCTTCCATAAAAGGGAATAACAATCACTTCACACAGTTGCTTGAAGGATTAAAGGAGATAACATGTAAGACATTAGTTGTGGGGCTGGAGTAGAGTTATTACTGACGGTGGTGGCTGTGTTGCTGTTACTAAAGGGACATGTCCTGCTGCTCCCCTTTAGGGACTTGTTCCCTGCTTTCCACATTAATAGGACTTCTCTAAGTTTCTCAGTGGGTCCTTTCTGAAAATATCATTTGGAGCCCAACTTGGGTTTTCCCTCTGGCTTCGCTGGGTGTCATGGATGTGAGTTGTGACAGCCCCACCGACCACCTTCCCCACTGCATCCCACCTGGGGACCCATTCCGGACTTGGACCCACAGGAACCCAGCCCAGTGTCCTAGGTCCAGGGCCTGGGAGGCCCAGTGGAACCGGGCCCAGTCCCTGTTGTCCCCTGGGCCTGGGGAGAGGCCCACAGGTAGTGAGTACTCTGATAGAGGAGCCCGGGGAGCACAGGAGACCCTCACCCTAGAATTGTCCTCTAAAGACTCCCCGCAATGTGGGATAAAGGGGCCTGGACCCTTCTTTTTGTGTTCTAGATCTTACTGATAGCTAACATCCGGCCCTTCCTGAGTGCCAGACCCCAAGAAGCACTTGATAGCAATTCCAACACTCCCTCCTCGGGGGAGGGAGGGGCTCCTTATGTTTACACAGGAAGAAACTGAGGCTCAGAGAGAATCAATAGCTCACCTGTGATGCCACAGTGAATGAGGGACAGAGTTGGGACCCAGGTCCCTGGTCCCCTCCATGCACTGGGTACTCTCTTGGCATCTGTATTGGGCAGCAGGGGATGGGGGAAGGGTAAACAATTATAGGGGCATCTGGGTGGCTCAGATGGTTAGGCATCTGCCTTCAGCTCAGATCATGATTTCCAGGTCTTGGGATCGAGCCCCACATGGGATTCCTGGCTGGCTCAGGGGGTAGACTGCTTCTCCCTCTCCCTCTGCCTCACCCCTTGCTTGTGTGTTCTCTCTCTCTCTCTCAAATGAATAAATTTTTAAAACCTTTAAAAAAACAATTATAATTCATGTTGATTCCTATCACGAAGCTGGGCTCAGGTGTGCTCTGGGAGAGAGAAAGAAAAGGCCCCAGGCCCCAGGACTTGCCTCCACTGAGCTCACTTGGCTATGGGGAGGAGAGCAGCAGAGGGCACAAATAACAGGGGGACTGAGGAAGCCCCGGGATGCTGGCAGCAGAATGGAGTGAGCAGGTGAGGGCACAGAGCAGCTTTCTGGAGAAGGCAGGACCCTGGAATATCAGCCATTAAATCCAAACTCCCGTCTCCTTCAGTACTACAAACTTCTCATTTCCTAGACACGTGCTTCTACTCTGCCTCCCTCTGGAAGCTCTCCTAGGCGTCCTCCCACCCCTTGCCGGCCTGCCTCTTGGCCGCTTTCACCACAGGAACCCGACTCTTCACACTCTCCATGTTGCCTTCGCAGGGCCCTGGACCCGGCCTCCTAGTTGGCTGGTGCTGCCCAGAGCAGGTGTCCCCCTACTGAGTGGCTGTAAGAACTTCAGGAGGACTCAGCCCCCAGAGCCCAGCCAGGCTGGAGGATGGGGGTGCTGTGACCCAGGGCAGAGAGACGCTGCTGAGGAGGAGGTCAAGATGCAGGAAGCTGCATCGGGAGGGGGTGGAGGGAAGCTGCTCTGGCTGTCTCCATCCCGTGGCCCCGTTTCACTCTGCACTGTCCCCTGCTGCGCACCGGACATTTTTTATTTCTCTTCCTCATCTCATTTTATAGATGAGGAAGCTGAGGCTCAGGCCTGTCATGTAACCTGTCCAAAGGGTACCCAGCTTCTAGGAACTCAGGTCCCCACCTGAACGCAGAGCCCACAGCACTCACTCATGTGGACAGAGCCTCCCAGAGGCAGGGCACCGGCAGCTGGGCAGGGCGGCTACTGTCACAGAGTCCAAAGAGTCGGCGCACTGAGGCAAACAGGTGTGGACAGCAGCACCTGGAGAAGTGTCTGCACGTGGTCATGCTCACGGCGCATTTGCTGAATAAAAGAACTGAGGGATTGGGGCGCCTGGGTGGCTCAGTGGGTTAAGCCTCTGCTTTCAGCTCAAGTCATGATCTCAGGGTCCTGGGATCGAGTCCCGCATTGGGCTCTCTGCTCAGCAGGGAGCCTGCTTCCTTCTCTCCCTCTGCCTACCTGTGATCTCTCTCTGTGTCAAATAAATAAATAAAATCTTTAAAAAAAAAAAAAAAAAAAGAACTGAGGGGCTGCCGTCCACAAAACAGATCCTGGCTCCTTCTGCCTCTCCCTGCTCTTCTCTCTCTTGTCTCTTTCCTTCACCCGCACACACTTACTCCTTGCGCTCAGCACAGGCCGCTCTGGGCACGGCTTTTCAAGGTGAGACGACAGGGGCACCTGGTGGCGCGGTCAGTTAAGCATCCAGCTCTTGGTCGCGATCTTGGCATCCCGAGATGGAACCCCACATTGAGCCCCCCAACAAGCTCCTCGTTCAGCCAGGCATCTGCCTGGGATTCTCTCTCTCTCTCCCTCTCCCTCTGGACCTGACACCCACTCTCTCTCAAATAAATAAATAAATAAATAAATCTTTTTTGGTTTTAAACTGGACCAACCAAAAAAAAAAAAAAAAAAAAAACCCACCCAATTCAAAAATGGGCAAAGGATCTGAATGGACATCTCCCTGAAGAAGACAGACGCATGGCCAATAAGCACATGAAAAGATGCTCAGCATCACTACTCATTAGGTAAATGCAAATCAAAACCACAGTGAGATACCGCTATACATCCATTAGGAATAAAACAAGATACCAGGTGTCAGCAAGGACGTAAAGAAATTGGAACCCGTGTGCATTGGTGGTTGGAATGTAAACGGTACAGCTGCTCTGGAAAACAGTATGGCAGTTCCTCAAAAAATTTGACAGATTATTACCATATGATCTAGCAATTCGCACTTCTGGGTATTTCCCCAAAAGAAACAAAAGCAGGGACCCCAAAAGATAACGTATACACCCGTGCTCATAGCGGCATTATTCACAATCCCAAAATGTGGGAGCCACCCAACTGTCCATCAACAGATGAATGGAAAAAATGGAGTCCATGCATACAATGGAATACTATTCAGCCTTAAAGAGGAGGAGATTTTATTTATTCACTTGACAGAGATCACAAGTAGGCAGAGAGGCAGGCAGAGAAAAGAGGAAGCAGGCTCCCTGTTGAGCAGAGTCCCACACGGGGTCGATCCCAGGACTCTGGGATCACGACCTGAGCCAAAGGCAGAGGCTCTAACCCACTGAGCCACCCAGGTGCCCCAAAAGAGGATATTCTGATACTTGCCATGGACGAACCCTGAACACATTATACTAAAGTGAAATATGCCAGACCCGAAAGGATGACTATTGGAATTCCACTCATCTGAGGTACTTAAAGTAGGCAAATTTATGCAGACAGAAAATAGGACGGTAGTTGCCAGGGACAGGGGGAGGGGGGGGAATGGACAGTCATTGCTGAATGGGTACCAAGTTTCAGAAAAGAAATGTTCTGAAGATGGACAGTGGTGACGGTTGCACAACAATGTGAATATGATTGATGCCGCTGAACTATCTACTTTTATCTACTTTTAAAAGGTTAAGATGGTAAATTTCACATCATGTTTATTTGGTCACAACTCTTTTTTTAAAAGAAGTATCTGTGTTTATGTCCCAACCTTCTCCAGAGAGGCTAGAGCCCAGGACGTTCAAGGGCCAAGGCCACCGCCACTGTTGGTCTGCTGTTGATCGGAAAACAATTCCCTGCAGCTGTCTTTGACTGGCAGCCCACGCAAGCCCCCCGGACAGCTGACCCTCCCCCGTGGCCCTCAACCCATTCTCCATCCCTTCATGAAGCACAGCAGTGGGAACCCAGTCAGGACACTTCCCTTACCAAGTGTCTATTCTGCAGCCAAGAGAGAACAACTGGTATGGATAATTTTTCTCTATCAATTTAGCATAATATTAAATAACAGGTCTGCTGCTGCCTCTTTTTTTTTTTTTTAAACTGAGCTTCTCTGCCAGAAAACCAAACAAGACAGGCTATAAAACATTATTTAAGCACTATCCCATTCTTGCTCTTATATATGCACAGGGAAGTTTCTGGATATGCACAAAGTGTTAACACCAGCTGCCCTGGGGGTGGTGGGAAATGAGGGATTTTTTTTCATTTGTCCTTTCCAAGCTATTTTCACTGGGCATGTGTTACTTTTGTAAAAGTGACACGAAACAAAAGATATTACTTTAAAATACCAAGATCTGTGATCTTCAGGGCGGGGAGCGGCGTGCCTCCGGGACCTTATCCTCACCCCGAAGGTGTCAGTCATCACCTGCCTGCAATGACGTGTCAACCACCAGGATTCAGCCTCATTTAGGGGCAAGCCGGTGTGACAAGTGTCAAGTAAACCTTTACTGTCAGATTTCTACAGAAGTGAACTTTTTGTTTCCAAACACATTCTTCTTTAAATGGAGGTCAAATTAATAGGTGCTGAGAGGAGTGTTCAGAGAGGAGAATCACTCGTGATGTTCTTTTTTTGCTAAGCAAAAAGGGCTCCGAGTTTAAAAAACGGCTGTCATAGGCAGGGAATCTATCCCTCTCCCTGTGTCCCCTCGCTGCACCCCCTCTGCCACATGCAGGTCCTCCAACTCAGCAGCCTATCTACACTCCTACCTTGCCTACACACACACACACACACACACACGTGCGCACACACTCCTACCTTGCCTACACACACACACACACACACGTGCGCACACACTCCTACCTTGCCTATACACACACACACACACACACGTGCGTGCACACACATGCATGTAGGGTGTGCCTGCCAGCCAGCATGATCATGGAATCTTTATTAAAGAGGTCCAAATTACCAAGGTTTTACTACACTAGTAAAAATAGTCATGCTTACTTAGCCTGCTTAATAAGCACACCATTTCTAATTTTTCTGCCTGAGTAAACTGAAACATCATTCCAGAAATACATTTTTACTGAAACAAGGAGGTTTATTTTTTCTCCTTCGTTCATACCTTTTTTTCCCTCCTCCCCCTCTCCCTCCCCTCATCTCCCGAGCTCCTCCCGCTCAGCGCCCCACCCCTACTCATTTTTAAATTTCAAAACATAAAGGGGAAAGTAACAGTAATTTGGACTTGGCTTTCACACAAAATGGGCCAATTTTTTTAAGTGTTGGTAATTTGTCCTGAAAATGGATATAGGGAGTGGGGCTGGGAAGGCTTTGAGGAATGGGGTTTTATGAGAGGGAAATGAGGCCTGAGCGTGCAGGACGGCAGGCTGCACCTTCCCTCTGTGCCTGGGACAGTGCAGGCACGTGCAAATGGCTGCAGCTAATAGCACCATTATTGCTTTTATCACATTATATTATTATTAGTCATCAGAATCAGACAAAGCATATTAACCCATTTAATTGAACCAAGGGCTTAACGTCCCAGTGATTTCACGGGAAGTCCTGGGCAAACCCTCCAAGACACTGCAGCCACGAAGCAGCCAGCCGCTTGGCCACTTGCCAGGCTGTGGCAGGGCCCGGCAAGGGTTTCCCCAAACTGTTCCCGCCTGTGGCTTCTCTGGGAACTTTCTAGGATATGCTGGGATGGATGCTTATCCCCACCCTTACTCCAGCCCTTCCGTGCACATACCTCTCTGTCCCCATGGATAAACCCAATCTACAAAAGGACAGATTTCCATGAGCTACCCCACCCCCAACACACACACATACACACACATGGTTGGCCCGGGACCCCTCCTCTATTCGAACCCGAGCTGGCACTCCTCTGAGTCAGCAAAGCTGGTACTGAGCACAGGCACACACTACTCATGGTGAACGCCTGGCTTCTCTTGAGCTTGCTGCCCACCCCTTCAAAGCTCCTTGAGTCTCACATGCCACAGGTGTGGGTGCACACATCCTGTGCTTAACATTTCGTTCCAGGTGAACATTGTGTGATTTTCCCTGATTATAGGATACATAGTCATTCTTAACATTTCTGAAGTTCAGAAAAGCATGTGGACCAACCGAGACATCACTGATGATAACTTCCCAGACATCCCCCCACCTGTACACAGGTGCGTTTACACATATATTATATGTGTGCACATAATATTACAGAAAGGATATCCTGCCACGCATTGCTTGAGAAGCCACTTTTTGGACTTAGGATAGTATCAAGAACATCTATTCTTATCCAAAAAGTACTATTTTTAAGGACCACATGTCTACATTCATAATCATTTAACCAGCATCCTCACCAGTGGGCATTGGGGTAACGTCCTAATTTCTTTTGTTGTGTTTCTCCTCTAGCAGGCCACTGCAGACATCCTTCTCCATGCGTCCCTATGCACTAGTCATCAGGCACATCAGGGTAACTCCAAGAGCAGATCTGCCAGGCCCCAGGAACATGCACATAAAACCCCTTTCCTGCTGACACGAAGGCCACGCCTGTGGCCACTGCCACATGGCCAAGGGGACCCATTCTCCAGATACTGGCCAGTACTAGCTTTTGTCTATCCTCTGCCACCTGCAAAAGAACAGATAGCTCATGGCCACTTTGCATATGTGGTTTTATTTCTCCTCCTCAAAACAAAAACAAACACAAAAACAGATTGTGTCATGTACATTCAGTTCTGCAACTGGCTTTTCCCATCTGCCAACTTTCACTCCTTTTGGGCACGCTCATTCCAGGGTTAGGGGAAAAGCCAGCTACTCAAGACAAGAGATTCACCAAGTGCCCCCTTTGGGTGTCCACAGCTTCTATCCTTGATAATGAGTTATCTGCAGGTGTGGCAGTGAGGGAGCAGAGAGCCAGAAAGGACTGACTTCAAGGTCACCACCCGAGAGACCAACTTTCTGGGTGCAGGAACAGCTGGGCTACTCTATACGGCACTGCCAAGGTGGGCTCATCTCGCCTGCAGAGCTCTTGCCCGCCCAGCATGTCCCTTTTGCCGGCCAAGCCTCGGTGTGGGCCAGCTTCACTAAAACCCACTGAAGGGTGACTTGTAAGCCAAACCCTAGGCGGCCCAGGCTGTAATTTCCCCATTAGGCGCCGGAGTCACAACCCATCTGCGCACACCATCCCTCCATCTCTGAGGCTCCCAAGCCAAGCCAGGGGCTGCTGGGCCAGCAGACTTCGGACTCGGACCCCACTTGGAAGGGAAACATGGCTTGAGTTTTAACGTTCAAAAAAATCGCTCTGGAAAGAAGACTAAGGCTGCTGGGAGGCTGTGGAGCAGAGGGTACCTGTGTAGCCTGCATTGAAATCCTGACTCTGCCGTTTAAGGACAATCCCTGCCAAGTGATGCTCCCTGTGGGGGCCTGCTGACCCACCTGTAAAATGGAGCTAACAACTGGTTACAAGATTGGCACACGGCTTTGCGGGAGAGTGTTGCAAATGCACATTGCATGACTGCGAGTCCTGGCTCTTCCTCCTTACTTGTACAGACTAAGGGGAGGGGGGCGTTCCGTCACCTTTCCAAACCTCAGTTTTACCACCTGTTTAATGGGAATCATGAAAAACACCTAAGTGTTGTGATATGATTCGGATGGTGTATGTGAAAGTATCTTGGAGGCAGAAATGCCAACAAAATAGATGGTAACGTTTCCACTGTCAACAATGCGAACGGGCTGTACCCTCAGAGCCTGGGCCTGAACTCTGCTTGGACACGTCCTCGGTGAAGAGGTCTTCTCATCTCACACCGCCATTCCAGGCGTCAAGGTCCTATTGGGGAAGGAGGGAGTCAAGGGCCACATGTGCTGACCTGTGGGCCAGTGGGGGGGCCCCTGCTATGAGAATGTCATTGTCCCATCACCACCAGCTTACAGAGCTTGGAGTCAGTCCCCAGTGTCCCAAGAGTTCTGGAACAGATTCTCATCCCCCTTAAGCTTCTTCCACACCTTCCTTTGGAAACTTAGGTTTTGTTTTGCAAAGGGCTAGCCATACGTGGTGCCACCAACCCCGGGGGTGCTTCACCTAGAGGCCTCTGAACCCAGGTCGGGCTTCAGGTGGGGGTTTATAAACCCCTCGTCACGTTTCCCAGTTTTAGCTTGAGAGGTCTCTATTATACCACATGATCTTTGGGCCCCCTAAATATAATCCAGATTCTATGTGGTCAAATCTATTCAGGGGCTGCCATTTTTTTTTTTAAGATTTTATTTATTTATTTGACAGAGATCACAAGTAGGCAGAGAGGCAGGCAGAGAGAGAGAGAGAGGAAGCAGGCTCCCTGATGAGCAGAGAGCCCGATGCGGGACTCGATCCCAGGACCCTGAGATCATGACCCGAGCCGAAGGCAGCGGCTTAACCCACTGAGCCACCCAGGCGCCCCAGGGGCTGCCATTTTTAAAAGGCAGAGTCAGCAACCAAAAATCATCTTTCAATGATTCCAACCACGACTTGCCTCTCTCAAAGAACATCCGGGAGGAGTCCATCCTCACTCCCCAAGGACACCTGTCGTCCCCATTTCTCCACTTTGCAAGCCTCATGCTCCAGCTAGGTCAGAACCTCTGTGTAAAACCTCTGACTCTTGGCCCTCGGCTTTTACTTCCTTTTTCTCTCCCTGTCCCAGCTCCTGATGGTGCAGACCCATCAAACCTGGATGGTCTCATTTGCTCTCTGTTTTGCCCATTACCCTGGCTCTCCAGCATGGAGGAGACCAAGAGAGGACGAATGCTCCCCTCTCCTCCCTTTCCTGATCCATCCTGCCTCTCCCCCATTCCCCAGCACTATGTCACCCAGAGTCTACATTAAATCAAAGACAGAACTTGGGGACGGTGAAGCGTGGGATGGACCAGCACAGAGAGAGCTCCGGGTGGTGGGATGTGGATAGGAGCGGGGCACTCACGTGGTGATAAACCTGTCTCCGTCACATTTACCCCCTTCTCCACATTTCCCAAGCACTTGGACTCGTATTGGCAGCCATCGCCTCTCCCTTCTGGGCAGGCTACTTAAGAATTCAGAGCCATCCTCTCTCTTGAGAGCCTGTGAACCAGAGAGCAGTCCCCGGCAAGCTGGGCCAGGGACAGAGACCAAAACGGGGCAAGAGACCACTGAGAGCAGAGTCTGACTGGGTAAAGGGCTCTTTGAATTAGCACATGGCCTGTCTCACCCACATTTGATGAAAACACAAGGTGTGCAGTTCCCAGCATCTCTGTGTAGGATTTCTAGGGGCTGTTGGAATAAATAGGAGAGTTTATATTCTCACTCCCTGCCTGGATCTCCATCATATAGGGAGTGCTTCCTGCTGGTGGAATCAACAAGCAGTTAAACAAAAACAAAAAAATCCAGCCACCTTCCAAATACCTCCAGCCTTAGATTCCAGATCCTTCCCACAGGAGCTAGGGGAAGGCCTGAGTGTGACCCAAAAAGACTCAAGCCCAGGTCCCCTGCATCCCAGTGCAGCTACCAAGCCACCAGACTGCCAAGATGGAGATGAAAAAGCCATCTGGGGACAGCTCTGCTGGACCCAAGGCCTAGAGGGTAGTGAGAAGGGTCCTGCTTTCCACAGCCAGGCCTGGGCAGGGCAGAGCACTTCTGCCCCAAGCAAATCAATTGAAAGTTGTGGCCAGGCCTGTTTGAGTTGGTGAGAGCCCAAGTGGGAATTCCAATCTGCCAGTGTTTGCTCTGCAGACGAATAGAGCCAAACAGAAACACTGCTTTGGGACTTTGCGCCAAATACCCGCTGGCTTGTTCTGCCAGTAGTGCTGGGCTGGCCCTCTGCACGTCATCCTCTCCAGGCTTCCTGCTTGGTGACAGCCTTCTGCTTGTGCCCTTCAAGGCAGCTTGCCTTCCCCGCTGTGGCCCAGAGCCCTGTGCCTGGGGCTTCCCTGTGGGAACCCAGGCCTTCCAGCTCATTCCATGCCAGCTCCCCATGGAGACCCCTTTACCGCCCACCCCCAATCCTGGCTCCTGACTTCTGCTTCCTGCTCTCGGTGCCATACTGTCCTCCCTGACCCTGACATTGGCCCAGGCCTTCTCGGCCCCTGACCAGCATGGCCCGCTGCGGCTGGCCACCCAGCAGAGGCAGAGCTGAGCCGGAGGAAGCACCAGCCACAGCTGCCTCCAGCCTTCTTCATGCTCTCACATGTATTTCGTTCTGTCCTCAGAGTGGGTCAGTTTTATCAGCCCATTTCTCAGAGGAAAGAGCTGCATTTTCAGATGATTTGGCACCTTGCCCAAGGTCACCCAATTACAGAATCCAGACCTCCCTGCTCCAAAACCGGAGCACTTTCCAACTTACCTCTCTGAGGCTAATTTTTTTTAGTCTTTTGTTCACTTCCAGGGGCTTAAGGCAATTCTCGGGATTCCTGGTGAGAGCAGGGGAATGTGTTTTCATATTCTCCTGAGCAACACAGGCACACAGCAATGCCAAGAGTGTCCACAGCAGTGTGAGCAGCGGGCTGTGTTTGTTTTGCCCCAGGTCTGAACCAGAGCTGTGGCCTGAGGCCTGCCTGTCCTACAGGCAGGGCCACAACCCCAGAGTGCCATGGAAGCCCCCAGCCTTCAGGGTCAGGCACTGTAGGCATAAAGCCCTGGGCCGCTCCCCACTCCACGAGGGTTCACATGTCCTGCATACTTCAGTACCCTCCCTCTCCACTAAGGGCACTGGCATAAAGTTTTCTGCACCTCCAGAAAGAACGAGTCTACCTCTCCCGCCCTCAGAGGGCTCCCCAATAGCATGGTGACAGGTCTCACTCTTCAAGGCAAGCCTCTTCCACATCTTTACATGATGGGAGTGTGAACATTTACAAATGGCAATGATTTGACTCTCTTAGAAGACGCATGCTCTCTGCAGGCAAACAACCATCACTTCCTCAAGGAAATGTCTCTCATCCAGTCTGGCTGGATTACTGATTACCAAGGCCCCCAAGAGGACCAGGACTGGACTGTGGGTTTTTTCATGACAGCACCGCAGCACCTGGCACATCTCAGTAAATAGTAGTCGGATGCATGAACAAAACCACGAGGAAAGGTTTCCAAGTGCACTTGTTCCATGGCCTTGGAGGAGCTGTCACCCATGCCCACAGACCACGGGTCCATTCAGGGGGCCCTTCGTCCAACCGCTCTCCGTTTTACCCCATGTGTTTTCCACTGACCCAACTGCCCAGTGGGTCTGGGGCTTTTTTCCCTCAACTGTATGTGCTGGTGTCCCACCCCAGCTCTGCCCAGGACTCCCTTCTCCCTCTGTCAGACAGGGCCTGCTAAAGTAACGGGCCTCGAGAACAGCCCCCAGCAATGGGAGCAGAGGGGCACCACAGGCCCTCCAGCCTGGCCAGTCAGGGACAAGGGGTGTCAGCCAACCCTGCCTCACCTGTGCCTTCAGAAAATTCCATCACGGTTGGATCAAGGGAGCGTCAGGAGTGCGGCAACTCTGCTAGTCATGTGGCCAGGAGGGACAAAGAAGAGGCCACCTTTCAAGTGAAAAGTCCTAACTGACCATACAAGGGGCAACAACCCAATACTGCTGCTCCTCTGACCCCTCTGGGAGGTCCCCCCTGCACCCACTGAGGGATCACAACCACCATGAGCCTAGAGAAAAACAGAGCCAACTTCCAACAAGGGTCGTCACAGGAGTAGGTGCATAGAGAGAAATGCTACTCTTCCTGCTGTGGGGCACCCACAAAGAGCCACCCTCTTTGGTGGTGGCTCTTTGTGGGTGCCCCACAGCAGGAAGAGTAGCATTTCTCTCTATGCACCTACTTTGAGAAGTTCCAAGATCACTGGGGCTGCACCAGCTCAAAGGAGCCATTATACATGTAGGGGGCTACTGGAGGCCCTTCTTGGTCTGGGGTCCTCCGATGGCTTTCCCAGGAGCCCAATGAGTCCTTGCTGCTGAGGTCAAGAGAGGAGAGAGGCAGTGTGGCCCCTGGATGAGCTGTCTGGCCAAGGGCAAGTCCTGAGCATCCTCTCCCCACCCCCCCAGGCCGAGGGGGGAGCAGACCGGGCAATTGGACTTTATGGGCGCCTACCGGGACCCAACCCCCTGCGGCAGGGCAGTACCATGAGCTTAAGCAACTCAGAGAGGGCAGTTCAAAAAGCCTTTGTTGAACGAGGGCCTGTCACAGCCTGTAAGACCCCTTGGTGTCTCGATGCCCACGTCCCCTATGTCTCTTCAGAGTTTTCGGAGGTCTGGGACCGTTTCTTCTGCGGCAAGTCTTCGAGCATCAGGCTCAATACGTGTGCGATCTCGTAGTACAGCTCCTGAAGCCTGGAGGTAGGGCCAGGGGGGAGGGCCTGGGCTTGGGGTGGGCTCCATGCCCCTTGAGCCCCCCCACCCCACCGCATGCCCACCCCCGGGATTCCCCTGCCTGGTCGTTGTGGGTGCAGGGAAGAGCAAGGGCTGTAGAGGCCAGATCGGGCCAACTGGTCCAGGTCCACTGCTCAACCCATGACCTCCGAGTAAAGTATTTCAGTACATATGTCAGGTTGGAGACACCAGATCCTGGGCTGTAAATGAGGTGACTACGGGGCAGTGACCAGACACTGCCTGGCCCACTCTTAAGCCAAACGTGGAGGTTCCCTGACCCCCTCCTTTGAGTTCCTCCAGGCCATGAAGCCCTCCAGGGGGCTTCTGTCATGAAGCCAGCCTACTGGTGCCCGTCCTCACTCAAGAGCTCACCATGACTCCCTAGCAGCTGTGCCCCCGCCTTTCTGCTCAGTGATGGCCAGGTTTCCTTCCAGCTAATGCACACAGAGCACAGCCCTGGGCTGGGCCAAGTCAAAGCCTCACACACTGCTTTTGTAGCATTGGCTCTTGTGTGACAGGTGGAAAAGGGGCAGAGACGTCCCCAGAGTCACAAAGAAATGTCATGGCATCACCAGGCCAGGAGCCTGAGCTCTTGCCTTGCTAACTTCTGGAAAGGTGGTGGTGAGGAAGGCCCTGAAGAGTCCAGGGCCCAGCACTGCAGGGCCAGTGAGAGCAGGCTGGGGAGGGCCAGGGAAGCAGGGGCCTCTGAGCCACAGGCCTATGTACACATGGGGGTCAGCAGCCCCAGGAAGGGCTGCAGTTCAGCCACTCGTAGACAGAGCAGCGTCCCCTTGCTTTCCCAAGGCACCTGCCGTGCCCCACCCCGCCCCCCGGAGGAAGTTTAGGGACTAGGAGAGGCCCCATCTCCCAGGATCAGGGGCAGTGGGGCAGGTACTGACTTGTAGATCGTAGCGTCCTGGTTGTCCAGAGTGGACAAGTAGACATCGATGAAGGGCAGGCTGGTGCCGAAATCATCCAGGACCATGGGGTCAGTGTGCTGCAGGGTCCTCTTGAAGTTCTCCACGAGCTCACTGAAACTTTTGTAGTCAGCATTTTTCTAGAGAGGATAGCATAAAGAGGGCAGTGAAGAGGAAGGCACAGGGATCCTTCACGAGGGGCCCAGGCATAGGCCTGACCCCAGCCCCAGGAGAGACCCTGCGCCGAATCACAGCTTCAGCTGGACTCCCTCCAAGTCTCAGCCCCCTGACCACAGCAGCCTCGTGAGCCACCATCACTGACATGAGGACAGGTGACACAGAAAGGAACCAGTGAGAGCCTGAGCATGGCTCGGCGTGGTCTCACCCTGCCCTGCACAAACTCAGGCACAGTCAAGACAAGCAGATGACTCCAGCTCAGAGAAGGGGCTCAGGAGGGATGCACTGGCTGCATGGGGGAGGGGAGGGGGAACAGGGGTTCAGGACCCAGCAGAGCACTCAGTGCCCGGCCTGAGGAGGTCAGAGAGCTTAGGCTGAAAAAAGAAGGCTTGCCCCCAGGGTTTCACAGGCATACCCCTCTTGACGGAAGATCTCCAGCCTGCTGTGCTCATCCTAGTTCCACCTGAGAAAAACCGAAGTTGAGGAGCACCTGTCAGGACCTCCATGGCCTTGCCCAATGCAGTGGATTGGCCCCCTATGGCTGCCCAGCGGCTAGGGGCCTCTGTAACAAGAGCATTCCAGACAGAGGGCCTGGCAGTGGAGTTGTGCCAGGAAGAAGGGAGAAACGATATCTATAGTCCTCAACTCCCTGAGAGGTCCAGAGAGATACAAAAATACAGAGAATAAAGCCCAACTGTGGAAAACACAGGGCATCAGAACCTGCCCTCCCTAAGACCGGAGAGGGCTGACAGCACCTGCTGCCTGCATGGGCCCCAAGGCCCCCTTTGTCCATGGGCCTGCCCCCCACCCCCAGCCTGGCGACAGCCTACCTGCATCTGCATCAGCCTGCTGACCTCTTCCTGCTGCCGCCTCAGAATCACCTGCTTCTCTCCCATGAGCGCCATGTGCCTCTCGGCCATCAGGTCCAGCTTGAACTTCTTAAAGGAGGCCTAGAGAGGGGGGAAAAAGGGGGAAGATACAGGCTCTCACCACACACCCACCCACCCCGTCTTTCTTCTTCCCTAGACTCGTGTGGCTCCTCAGCAAGGGTGACACCATACAGGGCCGGCCCCTAACTCAAGCTGCTGTCCACAGCTGCAAGGACTCCTCAGGCCCCTGTCCTGCTGACCACCAGCACGAGGCAGGGAGATGCCCTGGCCCAGGGAGAAGAGCAGGACTGGGCAAGGGAGGGCCCACGGAACCCCCTCCCCACGCACCCCCACCCCGGAAATGGGGGCCTGTGGCTCTGCCTGCCACGAGAGCGCCAACCCGGCCATCCTGATGAGTGCAGCCTCACCTCAGTGTGAATGATCATCACACCCACGAACATACTGAGGAAGATGAAGGTGGCAAGCAAGATGAAGATGATGGTGAACGTCCGGCTGAGAGCCAAGTTGCGATTGTCCAACTGCTCCTGCAGGTCTGTCCAGCCATCGACCTGCGTGGGCAAGGCATGGTGTGCCGAGTGCCAAGGCCCCACGGGGAAGGCCTCCCCATTCCCTGGGCTACAGCAGCCCTGGCCCCACTGAGGATGCGGCTGGCTCTGCCTTCACATCAGCCCCACACCACCAGCCCCAGCCAATGACCCTGGTCTATGCATGGTGGCTGGGGACGCAAGGCTCCATGGGGTACAGACGCTACTAGCCAAGGTGCCCTGGGGGCTCTTTTCCCAAAGGCCTCCCATCCTTCCAGGAAATACACTGCCTCTCTACAAGGCCCTCCTATGCAAAGACCCCAGAGTCTACCCTTCTGGACTTGGGCACTGCAGACCGATTTTGGGTGGAGTTGTGACAGCCTAGTCCCAGAAAGGCTATGTGACATGGCTTTCATTTCTAAAGTAAACTTGATCCAAATGAATTATCTTTTGAGAACTCCTTGAAAGTTTTTATAACCCTGTGGGTCAAATGGGAATGCTTTAGGGAGCCACAAGATCAGAGAGAGGAATGGACCCCTGGCCAGGGCCCTGGCATCTGCTTAGCTCTGGAAGGCCAGCCCAGCTAAGTACCTGAACATGAGGACGATCCCATGTGAGGCCCAAGCTGTCCACACACCCACACCAGCTGGCACCCCCTTCCTAAGGCCACTTCCCCAACCCCTGTTCCCACAGTACCGTGGCCAAGCTGAAGAGAGTGAAGAAGGCCACAGCCAGGTTCCCCCAGTTATTCAGGTCACCCCTGTCTGGAGTTCCAAATAGGCAGAAGCCCAAGATAGCGAAGATGAACATGAGGACGAAGAACAGGATGAGCACGGAGGCCACGATGTAGGCTGTCTGCCCCACGGCAGTGATGAGGGTCTGCAAGGCAGAGGCACAGGGGCTAGGCCAGGCTGCCAGGCTGAGTGGGGCTCAGCGGACAGGTCCAGTCTGCCCAGACCCCAGCTGGTCCCAGCATCCAGTGCCAGGCCCCATAAAGGGATGGATGGATATATGGATGGATAGATAGATGGGTAAATGGATGGATGGACAGACGGATGGGTAGGTGGATGGATGGGTGGATGGGTAGATGGGTAGATGGATGAATGGATGGATGGGTGGATGGGTGGGTAGGTGGATGGGTGGGTGGGTGGATAGATGGACAGGTAGTGGATGGATGGATGGACAGACGGACGGGTGGGTGAATGGATGGATGGATGGGTGGGTGGGTAGGTGGGTGGGTGGATGGATGGGTGGGTGGGGATGGGTGGGTACATGGGTAGATGGATGGGTGGGTGGATGGATGGGTAGATGGATGGACAGGTGGATGAATGGGAACTGTACCCAGACTGAGGGCTGGACCAATCCAGTAGTGCTTGAGCAGTACCTGACCTCTGCCCTCAGTCCCCCATGGGCAGATGGTCCTCAGGCCTGGGTGTCTCCCCATCAGCACCACTAGCAACCCCACTTGAGTCCCAGCCTGCCTCTGTGGTCATCCCAAGTTGTCCCACTCTGCCTCTCAGCTAAGAGCCAGCCCTGTATGCTCTCCCAAGCACAGAAGGAAAGGGGAGCTACCCTGGGAGTGGGAATGATGAAGGCTCAGAGGGATATTGCTTCTTGTTCTTTCTGGGTCCTACTCCACAGACAGGTCTCCATCCCATGACCTCAGTCTTCCTCTAGAAAGTGCTCATATGTCTTGCCTCTCACTGTGTTCACCACTCCTGGGGAGCACAGCATATGGCTCTTCATCATTCATTCTCCACACCCCAGTCTTGCATATGCTTGGTGCTCAAGACATGGTCACCTCCCTAGATGCTGCCCCAGACATTATTTCAAGGCAAGTGGGCATTATCACTTGTCATGTTTTGAGATGAGGAAGCAAAGGCTCAGAAAAGCAAAAATTGTTGGCCAATACAGTGGCAGAGCTAGGACCAACTCCCAAGCCCTTTGCCGTGTAGCTCTTCACCTACCAAGGCCCCCCCTTGCAGGTCAAGAAGCTGTTTACTGGCTTCACACTAGGAATGGAGGCACTTGAGAGAGCTGCGCCCCGGGACAGTGAAGTGTTAGTCTGGGGTAACTTGGGAAGCAGAAAGACAAGGGGAGAGCCCTGGCGCTGCCTTCCACATGGACTGGCTGGATAGCCGCCTACAGAGGGGAACACATCCCTCTACTTAGGAGAAGAAAATCAGTGTCTGGGATTAATTCCAGAGGCGAGATGTACAAAACTGCCTCCCTCCCTGTGAGACAGAGACAGAGCTTCTTCCCCAAGAACTACTTAAAAAGGGAAGAGACAAGATCTCGTGAGAAATGCTGCCCTGGGATATAGTCCACAGAAGAGGCCTGCCCAAGCCCAGATGTGTGGAGAGTGAGGCGCTCCAGGGAGCAGGAGACCAGCACCGGGAGGCTGTCACCAACCCCCAGCCTCTTTGTCCCTTAACTCCTTCATCCCCATTGACCCCTACACCACTTTCGGCTCCTGCTCCCTTGGTGCCCAACACCTGCAAAAAGTAGCCATGCTTCCAACTGTCTGACTGTCCCTCGGTCTGACTTGCCTATCACCCAGCATCCACCTCCCAGGGACCTCTCGTCTTTTCTGTCCACCTGCCTTACCACCATCCCTACCAGCCACAGACTCCAGTGCCTGGCACCTCTGATGCTCCCTTCCCCCGCTCCTAGGACACATTATAGGGTCTATTTCTAGCCTACAAATAAGGGGAGCCACTCTCGGGTTTGAAAGGAAGGCTGCCGTGATTTGAGGTACCCTTTGAAGACTCTCCCCAGCAAGTGCTCACCATCACTTGGCGTCAGGGAACTACAAATCAAAACTACAATGAGATACCACCTCACGCCAGTCAGAATGGCTAAAATTAACCAGTCAAGAAACGACAGGTGTTGGTGAGGATGCGGAGAAAGGGGAACCCTCCTACACTGTTGGTGGGAATGCAAGCTGGCGCAGCCACTCTGGAAAACAGCGTGGAGCCTCCTCATAAAGTTGAAAATAGAGCTAACCCTAGGACCCAGCAATCGCACTACTGGGTATTTACTCTAAAGATACAAACGTAGTGATCCCAAGGGGCGTGTGCACCCGAATGTTTATAGCAGCAATGTCCACAATAGCCAAACTACGGAAAGAGCCTAGATGTCCATCAACAGGTGAATGGATAAAGAAGAGGTGGTATATATATGCGATGGAATACTATGCAGCCATCAAAAGAAATGAAATCTTGTCATTTGCAATGACGTGGATGGAACTAGAGTGTATTACGCTAAGCGAAATAAGTCAATCAGAGAAAGACAATTATCATATGATCTCCTTGATATGAGGAATTTGAGAAACAAGATACAAGGGGAAAAGTGAAATGAGTCAAAACCAGAGAGGGAGACAAACCAAAAGAGACTTTTAATCTCAGAAAATAAACTGAGGGTTGCTGGAGGGGAGCAGGGTGGGAGGGATGGGGTGGCTGCATGACGGACATTGGAAGGGTATGTGCTATGGTGAGTGCTGTGAATTATGTAAGACTGATGAATCACAGACCTGTACACCTGAAGCAAATAATACATTCTACGTTAATTGAAAAATTAAAATTTAAAAAAAAGATTCTCGGCCAGCTGGTGGGGGGGCATTTTTGCCCCAGGGCTATCTAAGGAGTGTGGGAAGCCAGCGCAGGAATCCTGACAAAGTTGGGTGGTGATGGAGAAAAGATGAGGACTGGTCATGAACTACATAGCAGGTCACGCGATAGGACTTTGAGACAGAGACGTCAATGCTGACACTCAAATTTACAACCTGGCTGTTATGTAACGACACAACACAGAAGGATGGGCCAGGGTCTGGGGATGTGAGGGTGGGGGAAAGCGATGACATACAGCTCAGATGGCCTGGGTTTGAGGAGCACGAGAGACGTCCAGAAGGCCATGCATCTGAAGGTCAGAGAGAAGCGTGGGCAGGTGATGATCCCTGAAATGTAGGAAAGATCACCCAAGAGGGTACGCAGAGTGGGGTGCAGGTGAGAAGAACGTGGGGTACAGTCTTGAGAAAACAGCATGCACCCAAAACGTTAAGCTCAAGAGGCTGGAGGAACCCCAAGAAAGGGCAGTGATGGGGTGCCAGTGGGACTGGCCAGGGGACCTGGTGACGAGGAGGTTGCTGACTACCTCAGAGAGGCCAGTTCCTATGGAGGGAAGAAGCCAGGGTACAAATGACAAGTAAGGAAGTGGGGAGTAGCAGTTACGCCCCCCTCTCTCCAGGAGTCTCACCATGAAGGGGAAGGCAGGAGGCCTGTTTGGGAGGTGCTCCAGGGGCCAAGTGACCACATGAGAGCATACAATGAATGAACGGGGGTCTGTGCCAAGGGGAACTCTTCAATGCAGTCTTCGTCTTGTCCCCCAGGCCTGGGGCTGCTAAGTATAGGGCCCAGGTTCCAGACAGACGCCCGGCTGGGCAATCTCTCAGCAAAAGAGGCCAACACATACCCAAGCTGGTCAAATGCAGCCAAGGCCGCCCCTTCCTGGAGAAGCACGGACACGGGGCACAGAGCCACGGCAAACATACTGTGCCTGGGATGGATGCTTCAGGGCAGGCTGGGTCAGCTATGAAACCTTCCAAGCCAAACAAAGACTGGTCACCCCATGACTTCTAGCAGGAGCCCCATTCCTGGAGCAGCCTGAACAAAGTAATGCTACTATTTCCGTCAGGAGAAGCAGCAGATTTTTAGCTGTATGGGGAAAGCACACAATTGGAATTGAGTGGCTCATGCCACCAAGGCGCCAGAGACTCCTGGGAATGCAGCTCGAAGGGCCTGTACCGTAAGCAAGTTTGTCCCTTTGGTAGCATGGGAGAAAGGAAAAGTTAGCGTGGCCTCTGGAGTCAGCCACACCTTTCAAATCTCGGTTGTGATATTTAACTGCTGCGTGACCGTGGGTCTCGATTTCTTCGCCTGTAACACAGAGCTAAGGACACTCTTCCGCAGTTGTTTTAGAATGAAATGAGGTAACATGGGTGAGGAGCGACCTGCCCTACAGTAGGGCTCCATAACCGGATGGTCGGGGGAGACGGATTATTTCCTCGGGGGCTGGTGGGCAGACAGGCCCCACGGCCGGCGCTTCCAGCCCACGGCAGCCCCAGGTCACTCACCCGGATGCCACGGCTGTAGGTGATGAGCTTGAGGATGCGCAGGGACTGCATGCCGTCAGCAATGTTGAGGTAGGGGTAGTGCTTGCCCTTGAATCTGTGCAGCCCGTAGGGGATGAAGATAGTGACGATAATGATGACATCCAGCAGGTTGTAGCCGTCCTTCCAGTAGTTGATGGGGTCCACATAGAGCTTCATGCAGAACTCGGAGCTATAGATGGACACAAAGATCAGCTCGGAGACCTGTGGGGGGTGGGGTGCCGAAGATCAGAGGGTCAGGCCAAGTGGCAGAGCCCCATCGTCCCTCCCTCTCCCTGCAGGAGGGGCCCAACCAGCTGTGTGCATCTCGGCAGACGGAGGGTACGCCTCGGTCAACCACGTGACAGGGAAACCCAGGCAGAGCTGCAGGCACACAGCAGACACACGGTGGGCCCTATTCTCTTCCCGTTCTGCAGCTTCCCTCCCTGCAGCCCGAAACTGGGGCTAGGTCACACCCAGGGGGCTTGAGAACGACAGACTGACTGGAAGACAGAATGACCACCTAGACCCCAGTCTAAGTCAACTGGGCATGTGAGGCAACCTGAATGTAAGCTTTCCCAAAGAAAAGATCCCAAGAGTTTTCTGGCCAACCTGAATTTCCAAACTTTCAGGAACAGAGATGAAATACTCAAATATCTATTAATATTTATCCATTCATCACAAATACTGAAAATCAGTTAATTGTTTTAGAACAGCAAAATATTCTGCTTTTTTCCCACTTCTATACTTTATGAAATAACCTTATTCAAATTCTTCTCATGCATCTACAACCCCAGTGGCTTTGATTTTACCAAAAGGTGCTTCCTGAGTGATCTTTTTCCTTATTATCAAAACACAACAACGAATTAGACAGAAAATATTCAGCCCCCAGGAAGCATATGATCTAGTAGAGGGAGACAGAAATGAAGGCTCAAACAAATACGGAAATAATATGACCCCAGTTGGGTAGGAAGGGGAGTGAAGGAAACAGCCAAAGGAGATGAAAGGGCTGGTTGCGTTGGGGGAGAGTCGTGGCAGCTATTTTAGAAAAGGTGGTGAGTGGAGGCCTTGGAAAGGAGCCGTGCTAAAATCTGGGGCAAAGTTCCCAAACAGCAAGTACAAGGGCCTTCAGGTGAGAAAGGGTTTGCTCAAAGAACAGCAAGATCCACGTGGCTAGAACAGAAAGGGGTGAGGAGGGTGGGAGATGCCATTGAAGGGGCAGGCCACAGAGGGTAGGCCTGGTGAGAGCTTTGAATTTTAACCTCCACCTTGGAGGATTCTGAGCAAGGGAGTGATAATTTATATTTTTAAGAGATCTCCATGGAAAAGCGACTAGTGCGGAGCTGATGAGAAGGGTGAGTGGGGTGGGGGGGGGGGGTGCTTAGGGAGGAAGAATCAGAGAACAGGAGTTCTCTCTAGCTAGTTACCCAGCTAGAGGGGAGGTTAGACCGGACTGGACTGGGGATGGTGTGGAATCAAAGGGAAGAGGGAAAAGTCTGTCTTTTGTAGGCTGCCAAGTCAGGACTTGCTGCTGGAGCTCGGAGTGCACAGGGAAGACAGGAGGCCAGGGAAGATTCTAGGGCTTGAGACAGAGCAACTGGGTCAGCAGTGATGCTTTCCCTGGGATGAGTTTGGGATGCACTGAAATGGGCTGGAGAGAGTTTCTGGAGAGAAACAGGAAGGCTTTTGAGATAGAGCACCTTTTAAATATATGTCAGATACTGCCACTGGAAGATGTAACTGAGGCCACAACTATCCATTCCGATAATATTAGGGCAGCTGGGATTATTTGTCCTGCCTACTTATGTTTGTGGCCCCCTAACTGGCAACTATTTATATACATTGTTATTTTTTAACTACTACCTAATATTTAAGATACACAAAAAGACATAAAGAATATAATGAACAGCCACACACTACCACCCAGCTTAAGAAATAAAATATTATTACCATTGCAGGCAGCCTCCTGTGTAGCCCTCAGGGACCATATGTATCCCCAAAAGTACATGGCATTCTTTTGCATTTTTTTAGACATCACAACAAACAGCATAATGTTACACTGAAGTGCTCTTGGCAATTTGTTGAGTTTTTTCCATTTAAAATTATGTTGGAACACCTGAGTGGCTCAGTCAGTTAAGCATCTGACTCTTGATTTGAGCTCAGGTCATGATCTTAGAGTTGTGAGATCAAGGACCCCCTCATACACACACACACACACACACACACACACGCACTCACTCTCTCTCTCCCGAAAATGAATAATTTTTTTAAAGATTATATTTATTTATTTGAGAGAGAGAGAGAGATAGCACAAGCAAGGAGAAGGAGAAACAGGCCACCACACTGAGCAGGAAGCCTGACACAGACTCAATCCCAGGACCCTGGGATCATGACCTGAGCCAAAGGCAGACACTTAAATGACTCAGCCACTCAAGTGCCCCTAAAATGGATAAAGCTCTCTAAAAATAAATAACACTATGAGATTCATCTATGTTGATATGTGTAAAACTAGTTTATGCAAAACCTAGTGGTTTTACTACTATGTAGCGATACCACTCGTGAAAATACTGTATTTATCTAGTTACCCATTGGGGATATTTGGCTTGTTGGTAAATTTTACTATTGCAACAGCACAACAGTACAAAAAGGGTGAGTAATTGGTATATATCACATATATATTTACACATATCCATGTGTAAAGCTTCCCTTGGGTACAGACCCAGGAGTGGAATTAGGGAGTTGTAAGGTAAGAGCACCTTCAACGTGACTGCAAGGTGAGAAGTGTTTTAACTTTTAATCCCACAATGTTCCTACTGCTTCACGTGCTTACCAATGATTCCCTCTGTGGAACTTCTCCATTTTTATCAGTCTGATGAATATACAATGGTATCTTTTTATGTAATTTCTATAATTAATGAAGCTGGACACCTTTTTATACACTTAATTGTAACTGCCTGTTTCTTATCTTTTGCCAAATTCTCAGCTGGATTGTTTTGTTTTTTTCTTAGTGGTCTGCAAAAGAATGAATTTTTCCAGATATTTTGAATCTTGATTCTTTACCTGTTAGATGTGTTGCAAATATCTTCTCCTCCGCTGACTTATATTTTCACATTTTCAATGATCTTTTGATGAACAGAAGTTTAAAATCTTAATGGAATCAAAGGAACCAAACTGTTTTTTCATGACTTACGCAGTTTGTTTTTCATGACTTACAGAGTTTGTATTTTAAGAAACCATCCCCTCCTGAGATTGTGTAAATATTCTATATTTTCTCTAAACATTTTGAAGTGTCACTTTTCAGGTTGGGTCTTTAACCCAGTCGTGTCTGCCATGAAGCAGAGATCCAGTAACATGCTCTCTCCATACCTACGACCAATGGTCCCAGTATTGTTTCCTGCAGAAGGTGCCCTTTTGGCACCAGCCCACAGGGCCCCCCGACAGGTGCAGGGTCTCTGTCCAGACCAGGATCTGTTTCCCTCTTGCCTGTTGCGCTGGCCTCTACCCTGCCTTCATTACGAAAGCCCTACAGTCTGCTTATCTGGTTAAGTCTAGCCTTCTCTCCCCTTTAAACTTTCAAAGTCATCTCGTTTGCTTTTTCTCTTTCATTCTTTTCCCTAAATTTTAGCATCAGCTAAACCTTCACATATTTGAATTATTTTCTCCTAAAAGATCACACAAATCTGGGGCGTCGGGAGGGCTCAGTTGGTTAAGTGTCTGCCTTTACCTCAAGTCATGATCCTGGTGTCCTGGGATCAAGCCCCATGCTGGAATCCCTGCTCAGCGGGGAGTCTGCTTCTCCCTCTGTCCTTCCCCCTTCTTGTGCTCTTGCTTGCTGTCTTTCCCTCAAATAAATAAAATCTTTTTAAAAAATCCACATCTTTTTTTGATTTATTAGATTTTATTAAATCTTTTGTCAAAGTACTTTTCATATTCCATTAGAAGTGCTGTTTTATAACTGATATATTAAATGTAATTAATTTTATTTATTAATCATATAACCAGCAAACTTGCTGGGCTTTATAATAACTTTATTAATTAGCATTAACTTTATTAGTTAACAATTTTTTTCAGATTCTTTTGGGGGTTCTATGCAGAAATGACATTATTTTTCTGAACTTTGAAAGAGAATACTGCTAAAGTTTCATCACTGTGTTAATTTTGATACAAGTTTTACATAGATACCCTTAATTGGGTTAAAAATAAATCCTTTCTATTCCTAGTTTGCTAAGCTCTTATCTCCCTGTTTTTTAGATTTTTAAAAATTTATTTATGAGAGAGAGTGCATGAGTGGGGAAAAGGGGCAGAGGGAGAAGCAGACTCCTGCTGAGCTCGGGGCCCCACATGGGGCTCCATCCCAGGACCCTAAGATCATGACCTGAGCTAAAGGCATATCCTTAACCAACTGAGCCACCCAGGTGACCTGCTAAGTTTTTATCTTAAAGGATATTCATGATATATATTTTTTCCTGCATCTCTTGAAACTATCTGATGGGCTGTTTTTTTCTCCTTTAATATTTTAAGCTGGTTAATAAAATATGTGGATTTTTCTAATACTTGAATTTCTGAAAAATTTGGCAATGATATATATATATATACTCTTTTTCTTCCATTTTCTAATTCAGTTTCTTAATTTTCCTCTTTGGGATTTTTGTGTTAATGTTCATATAATTTGGTGTCATTTTTCTTTCTCATATTTGTCTAGTTTGGCATGGAAGTTATACTAGCCTCACAAGATGAACTGTCTGTGGGCAAGGCAGATATACTCATTTATCTAATCACTGTAAGCACTGTATATGTTTAGAATGGTATCTTCCATGAAGGTAAAACTAGCTAGTCTGGGTTAGTTCGTAGTTTTCGGGGGTAAAGTTTTGGTTTTTTTGTTTTGTTTTGTTTTAAAGAATTTATTTATTTATTTGACAGACAGAGATCACAAGTAGGCAGAGAGGCAGGCAGAGAGAGAGAGAGGAGGAAGCAGGCTCCCTGCTGAGCAAAGAGCCCGATGCGGAGCTCGATCCCAGGACGCTGGGATCATGACCTGAGCCCAAGGCAGAGGCTTTAACCCACTGAGCCACCCAGGCGCCCTCGGGGGTAAAGTTTTAACTACTAATTCAATGCTTTATAGCCATTAAAGGAAATATAAGGACATACAAAGTTTATTTCAAGTTTTTGCTTTTTTATTGAAAATCAGTTTTGTAAATTTTTTCTAGAATATCTTATTTCAGCTAGGTTTTCAAATTCATTAGCATAAAATTATTAGATTACTGACATCTACTGTATCTGTAATTTTCCTTTTAAATACCTGACATGAGGGGCACCTGGGGGCTCCATCAATCAGGCGTCTCCCTTTGGCTCAGGTCATGATCCCAGAGTTCAAGCCCCAAATAGGGCTCCCTGCTCAGCGAAGAACCTGCTTCTCCCTCTGCCTGCTGTCCCCCTGTTTGTACTCTTGCTTTCTTTCTCTATCAAATGGATAAATAAAAAATCTTAAAAAAAAAAAAAAACCCTAACATGATTCAGGGCTTCCATTTGTCTTGTCTCATGAACAAAGCTATTTCATAATTGTTTCCTAAGCTCTAACTGTGGTGTCGTTAATACTTTCTCTTGAATCTTTGCTTTCTATTTCATTAATTTTTGTCCCTACCTTTATTATTTCCTTTTTTCTATTTTCCTTTATTCTTCTACGTTTCCTTCCTTTTTCCTTCTTTTTGATTTTATTCTGTTCCTCTTTTCCAAAAGGTCAGCTCATTAATTTTCTAAATTGAGGTATAATTCATGTACCATTAAATTTGTCATTTTAAAATGTAAAATTAAAAAAATAAATAAATAAAATAAAATGTAAAATTCAGTGAGGAGGGGGTTAGTTTTGAGTATTTATAACATTTGTTTCTACTTATTGTAAGATATATACATAACATGAAAATTACCCTATTTAACCATTTTTAGATATACAATCAATTCAGTGGAATTAAGTGCATTCACAATATTGTGCAACCATCACTACCATCTATTTCCAGAACTATTTCATCCTCCCAAACAGAAGCTCTGAACCCAACAAACAGTAACCTCACATTCTCCTCTTCCCACATCCCCCAGAAAACTCAATTCTACTTCCTGTCTGTATGAATTTTCCTCTTCTAACTACTTTATGCAGATAAAGCTATACAATATTTGCCCTTTTATACCTGGTTTATTTCACTTGGCATAATGTGTTCAAGGTTTATCCACATTGTAGTGTGTATCACAATTTCATTCTTTTTAAAGGCTGAATAATATTCCATTTTACATATAGACACATTTTCTTTATCCATTCATCAGCCAATGGACACATGATTTGCTTCCACCTTTTGGCTACTGTGAACAATGGTGCTGTGAACACTGGTGTACAAGAATCTGTTTGAGTCTCTATTTCTGATTCTTTCGCGTATACACTTGGAAGTGGAATTGCTGGATCGTATGGCAATTCTACATTTAACTTTTTGAGATGTGTTCTAGAGTGGCTCCGTAATTTCACATTCACACCAACAATGCACAAGAGTTCTAATTTCTTCACATCCACAGCACCAACACTTGTTCTCCATTTCACAGTTTTTGTTTTTATAATGACTGTAATAATTAGGATGTGGAGTTGTGTATTATTGTGAGTTTGATTTGCATTTCTCATTCTAATGACTAGTGATTTTGAACATCTTTTAATGTGCTTATTGGTCGTTTGCTTATCTTCTTTGGAGAAATGTCTACTCAAGTCCTTTGGGTATTTTTTAATTGGGTTATTTTGTTGTTGATGTTATTGTTGAGTTGTGGGAGCTTCTTGGTATAGTCTGCATATTAACTATCAGATTCATGATGTGCAAATATTTTCTTCCTTTCTGTGGCTTATCTTTTCACTCTCATGATGGTTCCCTAAGACTCACAAATGTTTTCATTTAATGAGATCTAATTAATCTGCTTTTCCCTTTTGTTGCCTGTGCTTTTGGTGTCATACATAAGAATCTATTGCTGAGGTCAAGGTCATGAACATTTACCCCTGTGTTTTCTTCTAAGAATTCTAGCTTTTATATTTAGGATGTTGATCCATTGTGAGTTAATTTTTGAATACAGTGTAAGGTGGGCATCTGAGTTATTCTCTGCATGTAGATATCAAGTAATCCTAGAGCCATATGATGAAAAGACTATTCTTGCCCCAACTAAATGGTTTTACATTCTCGTTGAAAATCAATTAGCCATACTTAATTTGGTTTTATCCCTAGAATTTCAATTATATTCTTTGTCTATGTGTATCCTTATGTCAGTACCATAGTTTTTATTACAATATCTCTGTAGTAAGTTCTGAAGTCAGAAAGTACAAGTTTTCCAAGTCTGTTCTTCACATTCAATATTGTTTTGGCTACTCAAGGCCCTTTGCACATCCACATGAATTTGAGAATCTATTTTTTAGTTTCTTTTTTTATTTGATTTTTTTTAAAGATTTTATTTATTTGACAGAGAGAGACACAGTGAGAGAGGGAACACAAACAAGGGGTGTGAGAGAGGGAGAAGCAGGCTTCCTGCCAAGCAGGGAGCCTGATACGGGGCTCAATCCCAGGACCCTGAGATCATACCCTGAGCTCAAGGCAGACATTTAATGACTGTGCCACCCAGGCACCCCAGTTTCTTTTTTTAAAAAAAGAAAAATTTTTCTCTAAATTTGGATAGGGATTGCAATGAATTTCTAGATCACTTTGGGTAGTCTTTGTAAAAAATTTTTTTTTTTTTTTTTTTTTTTTTTAAGATTCTCTCTTCTTATTTGAGACAGAGACAGAGATACAAGCAGGGGTAGGGCCAGAGGGACAAGCAGACTCCTTATTGAATGCAGAGCCTGATGCAGAGTCCAATCCCAAGATCCCGGTATCATAATCTGAGCTAAAGTCAGTCACTTAATCAACTGAGCCAGCAAGGCACCCCTGTAACAAGTCTTAACAGGTATTCTAATCCATGAATTCTAATCCAGGATGTCTTTCCACTAATGTAGGTCTTATTTCTTTCAGCAATGTTTATAGTTTTCAGGACACCCATCTCTCATCTCCTTGGTGAAATCTAGTCCTCGGCATTTTATTGTTTTGGATGCTTTTGTAAGTCAAATTTTCTTAAGTTCCTTTACAGATTGTTCATTGCTAGTATACAAAAATATGTCTGATTTTTGTTGTTGATCTTGTGTCAAAAACTTTGCTCAATTTGTTTAATAGTCCTCATAGTTGTGTGTGTGTATGTGTGTGTGTGTGTATTATTTGGGATTCTCTATACATAACATCAAGTCACATGCAAACAAAGATAATCTCAATTTTTCCTTTCCAATATGAATGCCATTTTTTTTTTTTTTTGCCTGCTTAATTGCTCTGGCTAAGGCTTCCAGCATAATTTTTAAAAATGGTAAAAGCAGGCATCTTTGTCTTTTTCCTGATCTTAGTTAGATTAGAAAGATTTCTAGTCTTTCACCCCTGAGCATGATGTTAACTGGATTTTTTCATAAATGTCCATTATCAGGTTAAGGAATTTCCCTTCTACTTCTAGTTTGTTTTGTTTTGTTGTTTGTTTGTTTTCTTTTTTCTTTTTTTTAAATTTATTTGACAGACAGAGACCACAAGTAGGCAGAGAGGCAGGCAGGGAGAGAGGAAGGAAAGCAGGCTCCTGCTGAACAGAGAGCCCAATGCGGGGCTCGATCCCAGAACCCTGGGATAATGACCTGATCCGAAAGCAGAGGCTTAACCCACTGAGCCACCCAGGCGCCCCTGTTGTTTGTTTTTAAATCATTAAAGGGTATTGGATTTTGTCAAATCCTTTTTTAGCAAGAACTGATACAAACTTGGATTTTATTTTTTCCTTCATTCTACTGGTATATTATATTGACTGACTTTCACATGTTGAAGGCATTCCAGGGATAAATCAAGTAATGAATCATGGTGTCATGATCATGATGTCTAATCCTTTAAAATAGGCTGCTGGATTCAGTTTGTTACTATCTCCATGAGGATTTTTGCATCTATATTCATAAGGAATATCCGTCTGTAGTTTTCTTTTCCTGTGATGTCTTTTTCTGGCTTTGAGGTCAGGGTAATGCTGGACTGATGTAATTAATTCGAAAGTGTCCCATCCTCTTCTATTTTTTGGAAGTTTGAGAAGCATTGGTATTTGTTCTTCTTTAAATGCAGAGGGAAGGGGATCCTGAGTGGTTTAGTTGGTTAAGCATTTGCCTTTAGCTCAGGTCATAATTCCAGGGGCCTGAGATTGGGCCCCAAGTTGGGCTCCCTGCTCATCAGAAAGTCTGCTTCTCCCTCTCCCTCTCCCCTTCCCCTGCCTGTGCTCTCTCTTACATACATACACACACACACACACACACACACACACACACACACACACATAAATAAATGCAGGAGCAAAGTAACTAGTGAAGCCATCTGGTCCTGGGCATTTCTTTATTGGGAGGTTTTTGCTTAGTGATTTTTTTTTTTAAGATTTTATTTATTTATTTGACAGAGATAGATCACAAGCAGGCAGAGAGAGAGGGGGAAGCAGACTCCCTGCTAAGCAGAGAGCCCGATGCAGGACTCGATCCCAGGACCCTGAGATCATGACCTGAGCCGAAGGCAGCGGCTTAACCCACTGAGCCACCCAGGCGCCCTGCTTAGTGATTTAACATCTTTACTTATTATAGGACTGTTCTAATATGTCAGTTTCCTATTTTTTCCTTAAGTCGGTTTTGCAGTTAGTAAGTTTCTAGGAATTTGTCCATTTCATCTAGGTTGTCTAATTTGTTGGCAGCCTATTGTTTATAGTGTTCCCTTATAACCCTTTTTATTTCTCTGAGGTTAGTAGGAATGTCTCAACATTCATTTCTACTATTAGTAGAGTATTCACTTATCTTCTTCAATCTAGTTAAAGTTGTCGATTTTGTCAATCTTTTCCAAAAAATGAAATTTTGAATTTGCTGATTTTGTCTCTTGTCTTTTTATCTCACTCTAATCTTTTTTTTAATTTTCTTCTTTCTGCTAGCTTTCAGTTTGGTTTACCCTTCTTTTTCTAGTTTCTTAAGGTCTAAGTTAGGTTATTAAACTAAGATCTTTTATCTTTCCTAATGCAGGCATCTGCGGGTATGTATTTCCCTCTGAGCACTGCTTCTGCTGCATCCTGTAAGTTTTATTATTATTTTTTTTAATGGAAGTATATTGACATACAATATTAGTTTCAGGTGTAGAACAGTGATTTAATGTTTATGTACATTATGAAATGTTCACCACAGTAAGTGTTGTTACCAGGTGTCACCATACAAAGTTATTACAATATTATTGACTATATTCCTTATGTGTTGTGTATTCATTTTCTTTTTTAAAATTTTTTTTAAAGATTTTATTTATGACAGAGAGAGATCACAAGTAGGCACAGAGGCAGCCTCGGCGGGGGGCAGTAGGGAGGAAAGCAGGCTCCCTGCTGAGCAGAGAGCCAGATGCAGGGCTCAATCCCAGGACCCTGAGATCATGACCTAAACTGAAGGCAGAGGCTTAACCCAATGAACAACCCAGGCGCCCCTGTGTGTCCATTTTCATTTACCTTAAAGTAATTTCTAATCTCCCTTGTGATTTCTTCCTTGACCTGTTGGTTATTTAAGAGTATTTCCATATATTTGAAAAATTTCCAGTTTTCCTGTTATTGATTTCCAGTTTCGTTCCACTGTTGTCAGAAAAGATATTTTGCACGATTTCAATATTTTAAAATTTATTGCATCTTGCTTTATAGCACAACATATGGTCTATCCCAGAGAATGCTTCATGTGCATTTGAGAAAAATCACTGTGCTTTCTTGGTGAATTGACCTTTTTGTTAATATATAATGCCCTTGTCTCCTATAACAGTTTTTGCCTTAATATCTATTTTGTCTGATTTGGGTACAGCCAACCTAACTCTCTTTTCATTTCTACTTGCATGTTATATATTTCTCTATTCTTTTACTTTCAACCTATTTGTATTTTTGGATCTCAAATAAATTCTTTGTAGACAGCATATATTTGGATTTTTTTTAAGGATTTTTAAAAAATTTTATTTATTTGACAGAGAGACAGTGAGAGAGGGAACACAAGCAGCGGGGGAGTGGGAGAGGGAGAAGCAGGCTCCCCACTGAGCAGGGAGCCCAATGTGGGACTCAATCCCAGGACCCTGGGATCATGACCTGAGCCAAAGGCAGACATTTAATGACTGAGCGACCCAGGTGTCCCAATATTCGGATTTTTAAAAAATAACCCATTCTGTCTTAATTGGAGAGCTCAATTCCTCTATATCTAAAGTAATTACTAATAAAGAAGAAATACCTCTGCCATTTTGTAATGTTTTATATACATCCCATTCTTTTTTGTTCCTTAATTCCTCCATTACGACTTTCTTTTGTGCTTGATTCTTTTGTAGTGTACCACTTGGATTCTTTTCTCATTCTTCTGTATACTTTTTCATTGTGTTTTTCATGGTTACAATTAAGCTCTTAAACTTGTAACAATCTATTTTTAATTAATACAACCTTAGCTTCAATAGTATATAATAATTGTTTCCTTAGAGCTCCGTCCCCCCGTCCTTAAAAAATCAGATTCTTCCCTTTCCTCAGAGTTTGTTACTTTCTGTGGGTAGTGTTGTTTGTTTAGTGGCCTGGCTCAACAGTTTTTTAAAAAACTGTATTCTTTGCAGGGTGCCTGACTGGCTCAGTTGGTATGGCATGTGACTCTTGATCTCAGGATCTCGGGATTCAAGCCCCATGTTGAATGCAGAGATTACTTAAAAATAAAATGTTAAAATTATTTTTTAAAACTGTATTCTTTGCCATGGGTGTGGTCTTTGAAGTGTCTTCCTTTAGCTAGTGCTTAAGGAGAGATTTTTTTAAATTACCTCATGCAAAAAGAAAAAGAGGAAGGGAGGAAGGAACAGGAAAGGAAGAGAGAGAGAGAAAGAGGGAGCCAGGGAAGGGAAAGGAAGGAGGGAAACAAAGGATAAAACCTCTCCTAGTCTTTGCAGACGGCTCTGTGTTGAAGAACTCCTCCAATGCTTAGCCAAGTCATTTCTAACTCTACCTTAGCCTTCACTCCCTACTTGTTCTGAGCCTAAATATTAACCAGTGGTGAAAATTTGAGGTCTTCTTAGTTCTTTTTCAAACATATACCCTGTCCTGGGCATTTAGGGCTCTCTAAACTCTACCACATACATGGAAGTTTGTTAATGCCTTCATTTTCCGAAGACTGACTCTCCTGGACTTTCTTCAAGGCATTCAGCATGTCCTTTATGTCAACTGGTCTTCTGTTGTTGTTGCTGTTGTTGTTTTGCCCTAGATAGCAGTCAGTTTTTCATCTGTCTCTCAATGATTTTAAGAAATGCTCTCTGCAGAGTCACCTTTCTGTGCTGAGAAAGTTCCAAGTCAGGCAAAACAAAGGCAATTGCCTTGCATCGGTCCTTCAGGCAGCCCTCAAACAGGTCAAAAGAGACAACATAACTCTTTAAGAACAAAGTATGTTCTGTGGCTTCAGGAACCAAGGAGACCAGAATTCCACAATGAGAACTTAGGCTGCCATCTTCAGGGCCATCACCACGAGGAGGAGGGGACTGGGCCAGGGACAAAATAAAATGTTGTAAAGTTTTCTTATCTTTTGAAAGCTGACTCTTTCTTGGGTGCCTGGGTGGCACAGTTGGTTAAGCATCCAACTCTTGGTTTCAGCTCAGGTCATGATCTCAGTCATGAGATAGAGCCCTGTGACAAGCCCTGGGTTGGGCTCCATGCTCAGCAGGAAGTTTGCTTGGGATTCTCTCTTCTTCTGCCTCTACTCACCCCCCCCCACCCCCTGCACTTGCTTGCACTCTCTCTAAAATAAATAATCTTGGGGATGCCTGGGGCTCAGTCAGGTAAGCATCTGCCTTTAGCTGAGGTCATGATCCCATGATCCAAGTCCTTTGTCAGACTCCTTGCTTGAGGAGCCTGCTTCTCCCTCTGCCTACTTCTCCCACTGCTTGTGCTCGCTCTCTGACAAATAAATAAAATCTTTTAAAAAATATATTTTAAAAAGAATAAAAAGTAAAGGTTGACTTTCTTGATTCAATCTTCACTCATTTGCTATAAATCTTTGACTATTTTCCAGAGTTCTGACAGTTTTTGTCCCTTTTCAGGTACTTCTGTGGACAGATGGACCCTTAGAGTACCTACTCTACCATTTTCACTGACATCATTCATCTCTTTCATTTTTGAAGGATGGGTTTTCTGGATGCAGAAATCTTGGTTGGTTTGTTTGTTTTTCTTTCAGCACTTTGAATACAACATCCCACTACCTTCTGGCCACCATAGTTTCTGGTGACACATCAGCATTAATTTTACTGAGGATACTCTGTATTTGATGAATCATTTCTCCAATGGTACTCTCAAGTTCTCTGACTTTCAACAGTCTGTTCATGATGTGTCTAGATGAATTTCTGAGTCTATTCTCAGAGTTTGCTGGTGTTTTTGGATGTGTAGATTAATGTTTTCCATTGAATTTGGGGAATTTGGGGCCATTATTCCTTTATAATTTTTTGCCCTTTCTCTCATCTCCTGGGACGCCTTGTTTATCTGATGAGGTTCCACATGTCTCTGATCATTTTCAGTCCTTCATTTTTTTTTTTAAGGTTTTATTTACTTATTTGACAGAGAGAGAGATAACAAGCAGGTGGAGTGGCAGGCAGAGGGAGAGGGAGACCCACACTCTCACTGGGAGCCAGATGCAGGATTCAATCCCAGGACTCCAGGATCATGACCTGGGCTGAAGGCAGCCTCTTAACCGACTGAGGCACCCAGGCACCCCCTAGTCCTTCATTTTTCTTTCTGTGCCTCACACTGGAAAATCTCAGTTGACCTATCTTTCTGTTTTTCAATTCCTTCCTCCACTAGCTCAAATCTGCTACTGAATTCCTTTAATGAATATTTTTTTAAAGATTTTATTTATTTATTTGACAGAGAGAGAGATCACAAGTAGATGGAGAGGCAGGCAGAGAGAGAGAGAGGGAAGCAGGCTCCCCGCTGAGCACAGAGCCCGATGCGGGACTCGATCCCAGGACCCCGAGATCATGACCTGAGCCAAAGGCAGCAGCTTAACCCACTGAGCCACCCAGGTGCCCCGCCTTTAATGAATATTTCAATTATTGTACTTCTCAACTAAAGAATTTTTATTTGGCTCTTTTAAAAATCTCTCTCTTTACTCATATTCTCTATTTGGTGAGGTATTCCTCTCATATTTTCCTTTGGGTCTTTAGATAGGATTTTTTTTCATTAGTCCTTTGAACATACTTACAATCTCCAATTTAAAAACCTTTGCATAGTAAGCCGAAGAGATGGGCTTCCTCAGGGACAGTTTCTATTGACTGTACTTTTATCTGCTTGTGTAGGGGCCATACATTCTTGTTTCTTTGTATGTTTTGAGATTTTTGTTGTTGTTGTTGTTGGAAAAGGGACATTGTAAATTACATAAAAGTGGAACCCTAGAAATCAGATGACCCCCTCTCCCTAGAATTTTATTGTTGCCATTTTTTTAGAAGAAACTTTCCAGAATTACTTCTGTAAAGTCTGTATTCCTTGTCATGTCTGGCTAAAGACCCACTCAGCTAACTTAATGGTCTGCTAGTGAATGGGCAGATATTCCTATAAATGCCTAGACCCACTAACTCTCCCAGCCTTTGCCATGAGGTTCTGAGTGTTGCAGCAGACATTTAATAGTCCAGCAGTTTATGTCTCTGCCTTAGCCTTCATTTTCTGCTTGCAGAGTCTCAAGATTTTCCAGAGGTGAGATTTCAGGGCCTTCTCAGGACTTTCCTGATACCTTCGTTGAGATTCTCCAAAATGGTAATAATTTCTCAGAGTTTCACAGTTAATCAAGGGTTTTCATACATGTTATCCAATTACCTCGGCCACCCTGTGTAAATTAATGACATCACTTTATGAATGTTGAAGCGCAACAATTTCGAGATTAAGTAACTTGCCAAAAACCCCGATTTCTCTAACACTGAAATCTGCATCCCTTCCACAGCACAGAATTTCCCCCAGGCTTGCAAACCGGGATGCTATGGGAGGTACATTATGTGACCCATATGGCCTCTGCAGGGTAATCAAAGATTTAGATTCCTCAACTCGGCTCTTCCCCTGACTCCTATCAAGTGCCATACCTAACATGATGCTCTGCAGTCCATTACCAAATGCTGTGGAGTGCAATGCCACACCGACAAGTTCAGAGACGTGGTGCCAAATGGACACTGGCACATTTCATGCATTGACTAGGGTCCTCCACCACCTACCTCCATGGCCTCTGACTGCATGCTGGGTTGATGTTGACCACTTTCACCACCAAGAAAGAAACTTGTTATTTACCATAAAAGACGACAGAGTACATTTTTATCCATTTTATTATACAACAAATCATACATATAGAACCACACAAACAAATATATAGCCTAATGGACTGTTCCATGGCCCACATGTTGTAACTACCACCTAGGTCTAGAAATACAACTTTGTTCACCAGCTATCCCACAAGTCCTCCACGTGTGCCATCCCAATTACAACTTCCTCATTTCCCCCAAATTAACCACTATCCTGATTTTCATAGTCATCACTTCTTGAATTTCTCTATAGATAGGAACACATGTATACATCCCTGGAACTAATACTTTAGTCTTGCCTTTTAAAATCTGTTTAAATTTGGTGTCTTTTAAGTCTTCCATTCCTTTTTTTCCTTTCAACTTACCTATTGATGAATCCAGGCATTCTGACGGGTAGAACTTCCCAGTCTAGATTTTGCTACCTACACACTCATGATGCAGCTCAGCATGCTCCCCTGTCCTCTATCTTCCAGAAACAGGTAGTTAGATCCAAAGACTAGACCGGATTCAGGTTTCATCTCTTTAGCAAGATCATAGCTTCTGTTCTTTCATAACAAGCATATATCTGCTTGTCTCCCTTCTGATGATGGTAGCAGCTACTCATTCTCATTGCCTAGATCCATTTCTTCACTAGAGGCTGAAAATAGTGATACTCTAATTTTATCATTTCCTTTTTCACTTATTAACTGGGATATTTCTATAAAGAGAGTTCTCTCTTATTGACTGTATGGTTACTCAGTAATATGGTTCATATTAGGTCAATAATGCTTGATTCTTTCTCTTAATGTTTTAGAGATAAAAATTAGTTCCTTATTACCCTCCAAAAGTGACCAGTTAGTTTTTGGTATCATTATGAACTTATGGATTATTTGAGGCATTCCAATCCATTTTAATTATCATCCTTATCAAAGCTCAAAGTGTCCCATCTTCCGCTAGTAGCAGCCTCTTTAAGTTGTCTCCTGAGTCCTTTTGACACAACCCCCGTAATCTTTGACATCTTCCTTGCTAATATGACAAGATATTCCTTACTCCTCTGGTATGTTTTTTGCCTTGACTTGTGGTCAATCATTTCTCTAAAAATTCCTAGTTTGTTTTCAGTGAGAAATGGCATTTCAAAATCACATGAATTGTGAGCACTATGGCTGTGTAACTGCTGGAGTGGTCAATGTTTAGGTCTTTCATGGTTAAGGATAAAATACTTTTGTCATTTATCCTGATATTTCCAACTTAATGTCAAACTGGAGGATTTTTACTTAGCATTGTCTGTATTACCTGTTTCTCCTTTCTTCCATGAGTATACTGATTCCCAAGAACAGAGAGGGTAAGAGAATGAAACTGTCCCATGTTTGCCCATCTACTTTATCCCATATGACACATACAACAGTCTCAAAATGATATTACTCTAATATATCTCCACTAATTTGACTCCTAAAAATGGTTTAAAATTTTCTGGGCATTAACTCTCCCCACTCTCCTCCATGTTTGAGTCATACTGTATCTTCACCATCAGAGGACAGATTCATTCTATGGCGTATTCTCTCCTTGTTAGCCCACAATTAGCATTAATTCTACCAATAACTGTATTTAACGCTCATCACCCATCCTAATGTTGATGCGTCTCTAGTCATTTTGGTTGGCTTCAACTTATTCTTTACCAGATTCTGACAGAAGGGCTCAAGGAAACATTATCACCCAAGGGTTTTCATGACTGATGACAGTTTATCTCTGTGTGCATTATACTTGAAATTTCATCAGTTTTAATGGATCTAGAACTCTTGGTTCATTTTCCTCCCTTAAGTATCTTAAATATGTTGCTTTCTTTTAGCATAAAGTGTTAGCAAAGTCTGCCAATACTTCCCCTTTCCTTAGCAGCCTCTTTGCCCAGATGCTTATAATTTCCTCTACCCTCTTTCATTTAGAGTCCAATAATTTTAGTAGAATGTTTCAGTGCTTGTTGTTCTAAATTCATATTTTCAGGTGTGTAACGTGTGCTCTTTCAATATAGAACTTCAGTTCTTTGATTTAAGGTAACATTTCTTAGATTATAGGTTTCTGTTTGTTCCATCCCTTTACTTTGTTACTGTTTCAAATTCAGGGACTCCTGTTATCCTTATGTTGGATCTTTTCTTCCCCCCATTTTCTTTACAACTTTTTTCTTTTCACTTTTTTTAATTTTTATTTTTAAGTAATCTATACCCAACATGGTGCTCAAATTCACAACACTGAGATCAAGTACTGCATGATCCACCAACTGTGCCCGCCAGGTGCCCCTTCCCCCATTTTCAATATTCATTATTTTCTCTTGAATCCTTTTTATTTCTTCATTATTGATTGATTTTAAAATTCTCTTCCTTGGGCACCTCGGTGACTCAGTTGGTTAAGCATCTGTCTTTGGCTCAGGTCGTGATCCCAGGGTCTTGGGATCAAGTCCTGCATCGGGATCCCTGCTCAGTGGGGAATCTGCTTCCCCCTCTGCACTCCTCCAGCTTGTGCACTCTCTCGCTTTCTCTCTCTCAAAAATAAATAAATAAAATTTAAAAAATAAATAAAAATCTCTTCCATTAACCCAATATGTCTCTTAAGCTATTACCTGTTGTGCTTAATTGCTCTTAGCTACATCTTCATTTCTGAAATGTCTTTTATTTCTAATTCTTTCCTGAGTCTTTTCACTTTGCTTCTGTTCTTTCCTTTTTCATATCATTTTCTTAAACATTTACCTTGTTTTGAAATAAGATGCTACAGTTGTTATCTGTTTTGTGGACATGTCTTTGTGGTGGGCTTCTACCATATACAGGGGTATTATTCTCCAATATATTCTCTTTTCTCACTTCACAATGATTGTGTGGGATTTTACTTCAATCTCTTTATAATATACTTTTTTCTATGACATTGGTTTTCCTGAACTTTTAGAAGGTGTGCTTCTGACTTCATGTAGCTCCCTCTTCTCTTTTAAAGACATGCTAGCTTGATTTTTAAGGTTTCTTCATTCCATTCTCCTCCTCCAATTTTATCTAGACTTTCTCTTCCTTCATCTCTGGGTCTCTCCCCTGCTCAATTTTTATTCCACTCCTTTTATTTCTTCTAAGTGGATGGGGATCATGGGGGATATCCCTGAAGGAAACTCTGGCTGGTCAGTCTTCAGAGTTCACAAGATCCAGACTGTTTTAGGTCCTTCAGGAATTCCCAGGAACCTCTTGCACTAACCCAGTACTGGACTGAACAACACCCTTCCCAATATCAAATACTGTTCATCAACAGAAGAAAAAAATATATATATATATGAAATTATAATGTATATAATACATATAATGAAATTATATATATATATATATATATATATATATATATATATATATGGGTATGTTAGTCATCAAAAAGAATGAAATCTTGCCATTTGTAACAATGTAGATGGAACTAGAGGGTATTATGCTAAGTGAAATAAGTCAGTCAGTGAAAGACAAAATACAGTATCATTTCACTCACATGTGGAATTTAAGAAACAAAACAGATGAATATATCGGAAGGGAAGGAAAAATAAAATAAGAGAACAGGGAAGGAGAAAAACCATGAGAGACTCTTAACTACTGGAAACAAACTGAGGGTTGTTGGAGGGGAGGTTGATGGGGGATGGGGTAATAGGATGATAGGCATTAAGGAGGACCCTTGAAGTAAGGAGCACTGGGTGTTATATGCAAATGGTGAATCACTAAATTCTACCTTAAATTAAGTATTTTAAGTTTACTTAAATTCTACCTTATAGACTAATAATACAGTATATGTTAATTAAAAATATGTTCTCATATCAGCCCATATTTTCCAACTAATATTTATTGAACATCCTCTGCTTCCTCTCCCTCAGAGGCTAATACTGTGCAGTTGGGGCTCATAGTAAGGATATGTTTTTAACTAGTTTTGATTTTTATGCTGCCCATGGATTCTGATTTTGCTCCCAAGTTACTCCGTTTCCCCCCCCGCTCCGATTTTATTTATTTATTTTTAGAGGGAGAAAGAGAACATGCACCTACAGGGAGAAGGGACAGAGAGAGAATCCCAAGCAGACTCCCTGCCAATCCCTTGCCTGTCACAAGGCTATCTCATGACCCTGAGATCCAATGACCTGAGCAAAAACTGAAAGTTGGACGCTTAACTGACTGAGCTACCCAGGCACCCTCCAAGGTGCTTTTTTTTTTTTTTAGCAGAAAATTCAGAGAGATTAAAAAACCACGTTACCACTGCTAATATTGTTACCATCTTTCCAGATTTTAGAGTACATTTTTTAAGTCCTTAGAGCTTTCCTATGGAAAATTTTCTTGAACAAAATGCCTTAAAAATCTTAAAATGTTTTCACAAATAAAAAGGATGAAACAGAAGAGACTCTACTCATTTTGTCTGCTTACCTCAAAAAGTCTGAACAAGTTGTATTTTGTATTATAATCAGTCCACAAGACCACAAAAAAGGCATTCAGGGAGACGGTGCTAATCATAATTATCTTAAAGAGACGACTCATTATGACTCTCTTCACAAATGCCTGGCACTGAGTATCTCTCCTCCTGTCAAAAAGTTGAATAAGAGGTATGATTATCTTACAACAGAACTAGATCCCAAATACTACACACTTTTTGTGAGACTAGGTCCTGCTTTCTCCCCTCTGCGAATATAAATTTAAATATACTTTTAAACTGCAACACATTGTAGGACCCCTGGCTGGCTCAGTCAGTAGAACAAGCGATTCTTGATTTCAGGGTCATGAGTTTGAGCCCCACATTGGGTGCAGAGATGACTTAAATGTGTGTTTTTTTCTTAACTGCAACACAATGCTAACATTGAAGGACCACTAAAATATGTATGATGACCTCTGAGTTGATCTGTTCCCACTCAGTTACTTAGTTCCTTCTCTTAAACCTCGGGTTGTGTGGGGGGCGGGAATGATTCCTAGTCCCTCTCAAGCAAAATAATATTCCTTCAATAAATTTTTACTGAGTGGTTACTAATACCAGGCAAGATAGCAGACAGCAGACACTGTGGATATAAGGAGAACAAAACTAAATATTGTCAGTCTAGTAGGAAAAACTGGTAATAATCAAATCATCACCTACATAAGTGTTTACAAATCAGTGATTTAAAAAAAAAAAACTGGACACCCTAAAAAAACAGGCAAAATCAGTCACTTCATGAAACAAATTCAAATGGTAATGAACTTCCCCCAAAATGTTCAGTAGCATTACTAACGGGGAAGGGAGGTTGCAAATTAGGTCCAACCATTATTTTGGCTTATAAAATTAGCAAAGTTTTAAATGTCATATTATCTAATGTTGGCAGTCGTGTGGTGTGATGAGGTATTCTCATAAACTGCCAGGGGGTGTGGAAATTGGCCAGCCCCTCTGAAAAGCCTTAGAACTATTTTTAACCTCTGATCCAAGTAACCTACCCCAAGAGAATGCAATCTGGAATGAAGTGGCTTTGGCCAAACATGTTCATCCCAGCTTTACTTACAGTAGTAAGAACCTGGAAACAGTTTAAAAGTCTAACAAGAAAGACTGGTTAAGTACAGATGGCCGTCCACCTCATGGAATCTTATATACATACCAAAAAATGCCTACGACTTTTTCATGGTTTAAAAAATGTTTATGATCCACCAGCTAGCAAAAAACAAAAACAAAATAAGAAACCAAATTCTCTACTCAGTATTATTTCAACTGTGCAAGAACAGGTGAAAAAAACTGAGCAGGACACCGGCCAAATGCTGACAGTGTCTGCCTATGATGGCAAGCTTACAGTAAATCTTTTCCTTGGTTATTATATTTATCTATGCTTTTCAATTTTTCTCAAAAAGTATGTATTTTTCCCCACTATATGTAACAAATGGACACACTCCTCCTAACAGTAAATAAATACAGAATGCATATACTTTCATAATCTAAAAAACAAGATGTATAGTTTTCATCATCTGTTTTGAGATGAGGTCAATTACCTTCAAATTTTCTTTTTTTTTTTTTTAATTTATTTATTTGACAGAAAGAGAGAGATCGCAAGTAGGCAGAGAGGCAGGCAGAGAGAGAGAGGGGCATGCAGGATCCTTGCTGAGCAGAGAGCCCGATGTGGGGCTCAATCCCACTACCCTGAGATCATGACCTGAGCCGAAGGCAGAGGCTTTAACCCACTGAGCCACCCAGGCGCCCTTCCTTCAAATTTTCTAACACATGGGGTGCCTGGGTGGCTCAGTGGGTTGAGCCACTGCCTTTGGCTCAGGTCCTGATCTCAGGGTCCTGGGATCGAGTCCCGCATCGGGCTCTCTGCTCAGCAGGGAGCCTGCTTCCCTTCCTTTCTCTCTGCCTGCCTCTCCGTCTACTTGTGATTTCTCTCTGTCAAATAAATAAATAAAAATCTTTAAAAAAAAAATTAAAAAAAAAAAAAAATTTTCTAACACAGTAGCTAATAAAAGCAAAGTAATAAGGACAAAAAGATAAAAGGATTAAATAATCAAATTCAGTGTATGGGTCAAGTAAGACCGTGACCGAACAATGACTTAACTAACCAGTCACGATATTAAAGCCAAAGACGCAAACTGTTTGGCTGAGCCTTCACCAACCTCCCCAGTGAGAGCACAGGGGTGAGTGTACCCAGAAGCTAAGAGTATACTGGCACCTTGTTCCCAAGCTGCCATCTGCTCATTTCTTAACAAGCAATAGAAATAAAGAATATTTACTGAAATTTCCTGAATCTCGCACAGAACTCTGCTGAAGAATTATCCAACAGCCAGCTCGAAATGACTCTTGTATCATTCTGGTAATGAAACTGTTGAGACATTATCCAAATTCCCAATCTTTATTCCTTGCTCTGATCATCCAAACAGAAAATCTCTGTTTAGGGATTTCCTTGGCATCTAGATTCCAAGAGGCCACAGACCAGGGCCCACAAAAGGAACTCACGCTTTATGACATCATTCTTGGGTATTATAGTGCGTTACTAGCCTGCAGGTCCCCAGAGTCAAATACTTCCTGTGCTGAGATCCTGTCTTCCCAGGGAGACTATGCACCTCAGATCAGCAAAAGGGATACAAGTACACAGGAACTGTGAAGCTCCAAGCTGAATCTGGGAGATACCAGAGCTAGAGCAGAAAAAAGTAATTTCTCTCTCAAGAAGAATCCACATATGGGGGACACCTGGGTGGCTCAGTTGGTTAGGCGTGTGCCTTTGGCTCAGGTCATGATCTCTGGGTCCTGGGATCGAGCCCCGCATCGGGCTTCCTGCTCAGCCCCTCAGGAGTCTGCTTCTCTCTCTGTCTCTCCCTCTGCCCCTCCCCACTGCTCATTCTCTCCCTCTCTCAAATAACAAATAAAATCTTTAAAAAAAAAAAAAAAAGTACCCACAAAATCCCTTAATAATGTGTTCAGACTAAGTTAAGCATCATATAAGAGGAAAAAGCAAAGTATTCTGAGGTTCTAAGAGCCAAGAGCATACATTGGGGCACAGGACCAGAAACATCAGGATAGACAGAAAAGATGTTGATGGGTTTGGGGCTAGAACACAAGAAAAAGGAGGAAAAGAGAAGGTCATCCACTCCCAGCCCTACCTTATAGGAAGCCTGTAATGTGTATGTATGACCCTCCTGAACAGAGCATAGGAGATGAGCCTGTGGGGCCAAGATATTTTAAGTACAAGAGCCATAGGGTTTTTGCTCTGTTCAATTCTTGGGATTAACTTATTCTCCTTGCTTTCCTTCTTCTAATCCCTTTGGCTTCCAAGGCAAATCTAGACAGAGGGATCTGGGTAGCCCTCCATTATATTAAACCTTTAGTGGCTAAACTAGTCACATTCCTGGAAACATAAATTCTTGAGCTCTAAGAAAAGCAAGTAACCACCAAAATAGCTCTGTAGTCTCAGGCATTCTAGAACAAGTGTATGTTACTATTCCTGGTAGGAAAACACTCTTGTAGGTGTTTTCTACACTAAACTAGGAAACAACATCCTATTTATTCAATTTCTGCATTTAAAATCATCAACAGTGAAGCGTTAAGAATCACTTCAACTCATAGCCCCAAGATTCAAACTTTAGCCTCATCGTCCCACTTTACATTCTGTCCCCCAGGGATCAGCTCCTCCTGTACCTCTTACTGCCTCCTTTGGTCATATGGGCCCTAATGCCTTCTGGGCTCATGCCCCAACATCCCCACAGCAGACTCCTGGAGCAGCTGCTGGGAGAAAGCCTGAATTAGTCCTTCACCTGAATCTGGTTCCACCTGCCCCAGTACATCAGTGTCTACTCAAGTTGGGGGACACAGAAGGCCCTTGGTGGGTGTATGCTGTAGAATTATACAAGTGAATGGCACTAGAGACCCTCATGCTCGCTGAGCATGGTGAGAGTCCATCTCCAGGAACCCCAATGGTCTACTTCCATGCCTTCCCTCATGGAGCATCAAAGCACTCTTTGGGGGAGAAATAGGAGATTAAGGATGTAAAGAATTCTTTCACGATGCTTGGAGGGATGAGGAAAGATGGCCAGCTGGAAGCAGCAGAGAGAAGTCCAGTTGTTGTTAGAATACCCCACAAGCACAGCTAAGCACAGCTGAATGTGGTTTCTGAAGTCACCGATGAACACATCAGTCTGGGAATGGAACTCCAGCTGTGATTACAATCAGATGTGACAAGCTTCTCCAGGACTTACTGAAATCATCCATCTTTTCTCACAGATAAGTGGACACAACAGGCACCCTGTGATACGAAGCCAAAGGGGGCACCTCCTCTGCCCTTTCAGCAGCAAATCACACTGTGCTCACCGTGGGTGTCACCAGCGCAGCCCAGCTGCACACAGAGGGGGACATCAGCAGTCAGCCGGCATGGCAGCTTGGTGACTCAAGTCTTCGGCTAAGAGTCATGTCTTTACTTGTCCCAAGAACCGGCACTAGAACAGAAACCTCACATATTATAGCCAAACCCTCATATAGCTCTTGGTATTTTGCAGGAAATTCCACAAAATTGAAAGTCCCAAAGTTCAACTGGTCTATTTTTGAACACTGGATGAGAGAGCATAGAGACCGCTGTGTACTTCCACCAGTCCTGCAGGACAGTAATGGGAGTCAGTTTGGGTTCAAACACAATATACATGCTACTGCTTTCTGTCTAGAGCAAAAACATCAAGAACCATGCTTATTCTGTTTATCCAAAGATTTCCTTACTCCTATCAATGCCAAAAAGTAACCACTACTTTTACAACGTTAACTTCAATCTAGAAAAGGGAACTGTCAAACATGCCGGCAAGCTGGTTTGCTACTCAGGAAGGTCTTCCAAGGGGTCATAGTTCATGTCTATGGAACTCCTCTCTCCTCCAGAGTTTCTTTAGAAAGAAAAGAAAGGGAAACCAAAGCTTACTGCATCAGAAAAACCACTGCTGTCGCACAAAGATTTAGAATAGAAAGGAACCTGGGAGCCTCCAACTTTGACAGTGTCTTTTGAGGCTGAAATGTCAGTTACTTGAACAGAGTCTGGAAGTTCATTCTGTTGGAATTTACCCCGGTTAGTACTCCCACAGCCTTCTACTGCAGGGGCTCTGGTGGTCTACAGTCAGGTCTGTGAGTTCCAGCAGATGCAACAACCCTTAACAAAGACCTTATGTCAAACCCTCATGTAGTTGCTAATTAGTAAATGCATTCTCGGGTCTTCAGCACTGCAATTACAAGCCAAATCCTGCTCTCTCTGCTGTACTAATATGTGGTGTATGTCCCAGTCAACAAGCTGAGCCCCTCATGCTTACATTCAAAATAAGGGGAAAGGTTTCAGGGTACAGTGAAACAAGCTCAGTGACACCAAAGGGAACAAACAAGTCTGGAAGGTGGGATATTCTACAGGACACCTGATCCCGTTTTTACAGTAAGTCAATGACATGGGGGACAGGGAGGAAGAAAGGGGAACTTGCTCACTCTAGATTGAACAAAAAGACTAGACGTGATGGGTGGACTTCATGTGGATCCTGATTAGAACAAAAATACTGTCCAGATGCATTCCTGACCTTCAAGAAAATGATTTTGTCTGGGTGTTAGATGATACCAAGGAATCATGGTTGATTTTGTTACAAGGTGAAATAATGGCATTATGGTTTATACAAGAAAATGACCATATTTTCTAAAGATATTTACTGAGGGATGTAAGGACATGCTATCTAGGATTTTAAATGTTAAAGCTATTTTGCCTCTTTTAAATGCTTTAGCAAAGAAAAGAGAAATGGAGACTTATGTGAAGTAACTGATGTAAAATCTTGATAATTGTTAAATCTGAGTACATAATGGTTTAATGTACTATTCACTTTATTTTTAAATATGTTTAAGTTTGTTCGTGTTTAGAAATTCATGTGAGGGGGTCCTGGGTGACTCAGCTGGTTAACTGGCTACCTTCGGCTCCGGTCATGATCTCAGGGTCCTGCAATCAAGTTCCAAGTCAGGTTCCCTGCTCAGCACAGAGCCTGCTTCTACCACTCCCTCTGCCCCTCCCCACAGCTCATGCTCGCTCTCTCTCAAAAAAAGAAAATCTTTACAAAAATAAAATAATAGAGACACCTGGGTGGCTCAGTTGGTTAAGCAGCTGCCTTCGGCTCAGGTCATGATCCCAGCGTCATATGATCAAGTCCCACATCGGGCTCCATGCTCAGCAGGGAGCCTGCTTCTCCCTCTGCCTCTGCCTCTGCCTGCCACTCTGTCTGCCTGTGCTCCCTCTCTCTCTCTGACAAATAAATAAATAAAATCTTTTAAAATAATAATAAAAAAATAAAAATTCATGTGAAAAAATTAAAGCACTGAACTAAAAATCTCTGGTAAATAAAATGTATAAAAGTCCCCAAATCTATAATATAGAAAAGAGTTTATAAAAACAAGGCAGGGCACCTGGCTGGCTCTGTTGGAAGAACATATGACTCTTGATCTCAGGGTTTTGAGTTTGAGCCCCAAGTTGGGTGCAGAAATTACTTAAAAAATAAAATCTTAGGGACGCCTGGGTGGCTCAGTTGGTTAATTAAGCAGCTGCCTTTGGCTCAGGTCATGATCCCAGAGTCCTGGGATCGAGTCCCACATCGGCTCCTTGCTCAGCAGGGAGCCTGCTTCTCCCTCTGCCTGTGCCGGCCATTCTGTCTGCCTGTGCTAGCTCTTTCTCCCCCCCTCTCTCTCTCTCTGATAAATAAAATCTTTTAAAAAAATAAAAAATAAAATCTTAAAAAAAAAAAAAAGTTTTGCTTTTTCCTCTAAACAAATTTCTAAGAAGCACCAATGATGCATCTCCTGGCAGTCACAGAAACTGGGCGGCTCTTGTCCCTCTTCATATGGAGGGTGTACTCCATATCCACAGGGCAAACTGAGAGGACCTGTCTCTCCCCAGCCAACAGACCCAGCCAAGAACTGGCTTTGGAGAGCTCAGACTCCCTGTCCCATTTCCATATGGTTTCTCTGACTGGGGCCCCAGTTGGGTAGGGAGGGGAATGTTTGCTTGTTTTAACATATGGATTTTTCTGGTCTCTGAAACAAGGTGAGTTACACAGAGATGATCTCTGTTAAATCCTGGTACCATAATGCTTCAAGAGATTAACACACCTTCTTTGGACAAATATATATATATTATATATGTATTTATTCTTTAAATTTATATTCTAATCTTATTACTAAGTACATTCCATGGGGTGCCTGGATGGCTTAGGTGGCTAAGCATTTGCCTTTGGTTCGGGTCATGATCTCAGGGTTCTGGGATCCAGCCCTGCGTCGGGCGCCCCGCGGGGCAGGGAGTCTGCCTCTCCCTCTGCCCCTCCCCCAGCTCATGCTTTTCCTCTCTCTCAAATAAATTAAGTAAAATATTTCAAAAATTAAATTAAGTTTTAAAAAAGATTAGTACAATCCTGGGGCACCTGGGTGACTCAGTCGGCAGAGTGTCTGACTCTTGGTTCTGGCTCAGGTCATGATCTCATGGTCATGAAATCAAGCCCCACAACAGGCTCCGTACTCAGTGCAGAGTCTGCTTCAGATTCTGTCTCCCTCTCCTTCTCTCTCTCTAAAACAAATAAATAAAATCTTTAAAAATAATAAGTACATTCTTGAGTTTCTTCAAAGAAACACTGGCATTTTAATTTTTAAGTAACAGATTACTTTACATTCCATTTTACTCCTATCAGTGACACACAGAATATAAATAGAGCTCATCACAGGATAAAAACTCAGTAACTTCTTCTTTTTTTTTTTTTTACTTTTTTATTCATTTATTTGACAGAGACGAGAAATCACAAGTAGGCAGAAGTAGGCAGAGAGCCTGCCTGCCTCTCTGCCTACTTGTGATCTCTCTCTGTCAAATAAATAAATAAAATCTTAAAAAAAAAAAAAAAAAGAAGAAGTAGGCAGAGAGAGAGGGGAAAGCAGGCTGCCCGCAGAGCAGAGAGCCCAATGTGGGGCTCGATCCCAGGATCCTGGGATCATGACCTGAGCCGAAGGCAGAGGCTTAACCCACTGAGCCACCCAGGCACCCTGAAAACTCAGGAGCTTCTAACTTAGTGGCCATGTAGACCCTCAGTTCAGGAGTTACAAACTGCATAAGATTTTTTAAAATGACCCTTAGGAAAAAAAAGAAAAAAATGACCCTTAGGGCACCTGGGTGGCTCAGTTGGGCGACTGCCTTTTGCTTGGGTAATGATTCCAGGGTCCTGGGATTGAGTCCCATATCAGGCTCCCACTGCTCTGTGGAGAGCCTGCTTCTCCCTCTTCTTCTGCCTGCTACTTCCCATATTGTGCTCTCTCTCTGTCAAATAAATAAATACAATCTTAAAAAAAAAAAAATGACCCTTAGTTCCTCCTAATGCAGAGAATCAAATAATGATCTGACAAGTTGGTCACTGTGATGGTGAATCCTTATATTGCCCCAGAGGCCACTGTTTTCTCCTTCAACTCCCTCTCTGAAAAAGATAAAACAAGATAGCTTACCCATTTTCTGTGACTTTTGTAATCTAACTACTTAAAAAGCAGCTACACTCCAAATCAACTTCAGCATCGTAAGAATTGTTATAGCTGTGTTAAAACCCTTTACCTACAGAGTTCACCATTCTTCTACTTTCTAATTATTCTCCAACACAATGTATTGGTAAAGTCACCATCATCACTTGAATTTCTGGGTTATAAAATGTGTGCATACTCCCCCATCCCAATTTCTGGGCTTTAAGAATGCTATTTCTCCCGCTGAGTATTACTAATGTAATTCCCTGAGTTGGTTTACCTTATATATATGATTAGAAATAATGAGAAATCCTCAGGCTCAAATTTAAATCATTTTGTAATTAAGAACTGATTGTACAAAACATTGTTCAAAAGGTGAGCTTAAACTGACAAGCGAATTTGTTCATGTGAACTTCCTTCCTCATACATGATGGCTAAGACGTGCGCCAGGTTTGACACGCATTTTAGAAAAAAATCACACAGAAGCGGCTGCTTTTTCAATAAACTTGGCCAGTTTCACATCTCTCTTGGTCAGTCCACCATAGTCGTGCGACGTTAGGGTTATCTGCACCTAAGAAACACAGAAGCAGCTGCAATTCATGGTTCTCGTCTTGGGTGGTTCAGAAATCAATCTATTCTTCAACATTCACATCTGACAACTGGGGAGATTAAATGATTTACAAAATACTATGTTATGAATAAGCACAGCATTTCTAAAACCTAATGAACTCCAGGTACACAATCTGCTTCAGGCTGGGCCCAGCACCTGCCCAGGGACAAAAAGGTCCTCTCATGTGAAGGACAATTCAGCGGCCTGAATCTGAAATCTTGTCTCTCAAAAAAAAAAAAAAAAGAAAGAGAGAGAGGCTAAGGTTTCATTTTAACTCCCATTACTTTAATTACATGACTATTTCCAGGCCACTGAAAAAGACCAAGCTATCAAATGTAGTATCTTAGCAACTACATTCAGAAAAGCCCATTTCTAAATTAGGGAAGTGGGTCGGAGGTGGGGTGGAGGAAAACACTGTGGCTTCTTGAAAAATCAATTAAAAAGCACAAGCAAAATTATGGACAAAGAGAGGCAAGTAGGAAGGAAAAGTTTATCATGGTACCTGCATATTCTGAACTATTCCAATAAATCACAAGTACATCAGGGAATGTTCTCTTTTTCAAAGAGACTTTTTAAAGAGAAAACAGAACCACACAGAAATCTAGATGACAAGATTATTTCAAATGGCATATGACCATAAAGGCAAGGACATTTGGGGTGGGGGTGGGGGAGACCATGATTTTTCTTACTGAGCCCCCTTAAAAACTGCTTAAAATTTTTTTAGCCTGCTCTTTGTCCTAAGAAGGCCAGTTCCTACTTAGAATGTAGAATTTAATAAACAGTTGTTTTTAAAGCACAGTTCTTGAGCATAATTATTTCAGTAAGGTAAATAAGGCCGTATCTCTCTTATTTGCTACCATAACTTTCAAAAATTTATCTTAGAAGGGTTTAACGTGTATCTACATTTTAATTCAGGAGCCTCACTTGGCCCAAATGGCTCATATTAGTTCCAGTAGACGACAAGCATGAAAATAAAGAGTTTGGTCACTGATGTCTTGAGCAGATTGGAAAATTTGTTACTAATTTGCAATCATACCCAGGGATCCTTGAGAAAGAGTAAGAGATGCTTTCCTAAGCACTACTGATCACACTTGACACATGGCTGCTCTATGAGGATAACAAGGAAGAACAAAGTTTCTCAAACTCCATAGCTCAGGTGATCCCCAAATAAGGCAATTTAGTTACCTTGTTGTACACATTGAACCATTCCGGGTGATGATTCATCTTCTCGGCTTGCAGGGCGACTCGGGACATGAAGCCAAATGCCTGCACGAGACAAAGCTGAAAGTGATTAGTGGCACTGCCTTCTACTCTGGACCTGCGAGCAAGAGAGAGAGACCAGAACAATCCAGCCAGATAAAGACAAGGCTCAGATCCTTAGGGAAACCTGGAGAAATCCAATAGGAAGGGGACTGATCTCCACAGAGCTGGGGTAACGGTGTAGCAGGACCGTGACCTGCTGCTCAATGGTGAAAAACAATCAGGCTCAAATAAACAAACCAGGAAATTGGTCTCACCCAGTGACCTGTCTGGACTATTTAATTGTCCTCAGGACAAGACTTGCCAAAATAGCACAGGAATAATTTCCCTTCAACCAAGTGCCCTGGATCTCACTACCTGGCCCCAAATCTTTTTTTTTTTTTTACAGATTTTATTTATTTATTTGACAGAGAGAGATTACAAGTAGGCAGATAGGCAGGCAGAGAGAGAGAGGAGGAAGCAGGCTCCCTGCTGAGCAGAGAGCCCGATGCAGGACTCGATCCCAGGACCCTGGGATCATGACCTGAGCTGAAGGCAGCGGCTTAACCCACTGAGCCACCCAGGTGCCCCCAACCTGGCCCCACATCTTAGGGGCTACTTTTCATGTATCCCCACTCCCTTTGTGTTTGGTTGCTGGGTTGCTAACTAACGCATCAATCCCAAGACCATGGAAAAAAAATCTTACTGAACAACATCTCCCATCCCAGCTCCCAGACAGGACAGGAGGGGATAAGAGACTTTTTTTTTTTTTTACATCTAGAGTCAAACAGGGAAGTCTGCCTTGCCTGCTCGGGGTCTCCTTGCTATTGTCCCCATGCCCTGTGGAACAGGAAGCCTTCGCTCCTCCCCGAGCAGAGAATGGAGGACTCAGGCACACACCTAACTGTGGACCTGTAGGGCTCTATCTTCATTCCACAGAGAAAGTACAAACCTAATTTTGCTAATCAGAAGGCAAACTTGTCCTGAGAGTATGAAAAGCTTTTTCTCTTTTGCTTGCTTTCCAATTTTTATGAAGGTAATTGCAAACAATAGGAGAGTCTGTCTCTACTGTGTCCAAAAGGCAGAAATACTTGGTGAGACTCTAAGGTAATGGTACAGTAACTACAAATTTACAGTGGAATTCACAGGGCAGTAACCACTGTAGCCACATAAATAAATATTTAACTTCACAACCCCTATCCAGAAAAGCTGGAGTGATGGTAGTTGAACTGTTTTCTGAATCACCAAATTGACATTAGAGCACATTTCCAAGTTAAGAATGAGAGGTATGGAAGACGCCATTTTAAACCATTCTATGTTATTCATAATGGTTCTTATGTCAGAATAATTTTATTTAGGAAAAAGACTCTCATTTTGGTCTTTAATTAAAGGCATAAAGGTTTTTCCCTGTCAGGATAAGGAAGAACATTCAAGCAAAATCCATGTATGGAATTATCAGTGGAAAACAATATTCACCCCCCTTCCTCTTCTCATCTCATATTCTGATCTCTAGATTGTGTCAAATGTGAAAGTCTTTTAATTATTCAGAGTTAACCTGCATTAAACTATGTATAATGAGAATTTTTTAGTCTATTTGCCTCTAGTGCCTTATTCTTGTTTAGCTTTAAGACTTCCAAAAAAGTTAACCACAATCTCTGAGAAAGGGTAATAGAGTCATTAAGGGCATAGGCTTTTGAGCCAGGAAGGCCTGAATTCAAATTCCCATGCTACAGCCTGTCGTGTGAGCCTCAGTTCTCTGTTCACTAAACTGAAGATAATAATAAAAAGCTCATGCATTCATCCTAATAAAAAATGAGATGGGGATATAAAAGCTCTTAGCATAGCACTTGGCCCGGAGTAAGAGACCAGTAGTGGCAGATACTGCTACTATATGCTGCTCTGGCAAGGCTGCACAAGGTATATGCATCACACACATTGTCACAAAATGTAACGATAGGTGAAAAGCCCTCCCATAGCCTTAAGATTCTAAGACTCCAGTTGCTGTCTCCCAGAAGAATGGTGCTTTCCTATCCCACATGCCATAAATATTCAAACCCACACACCAGACAGAGATCACACACTACAAGGTAACACCCTGATGCACGCTGCCTGGGGAAAACACCTTAATGACAAGATATTAGGTGGGCAAAGTCAGTCATTACCCAAGTTCTGTGGTCACAATTTGTTTGAACTATGCAATCCTAAAGGTCAAAGTAAGGCTTGGCATCCCTTACTATTTCTCAAGAACCAAGTGGATCAAGGGGATGATTTGAACAGAGTCAGAAGTGTTCCTCAAAGCTTTGATTACCAGCATGCTATCAGCACGTTAGCAAAATCTACTCTATCACAGATAGGGCTTAAAAGAGAACACTCCTGAGCCTGGGTGGCTCAGGCACTTAAGCATCCAACGCTTGATCTCAACTCAGGTCTCAATCTCTCGGTGCTGAGTTTGAGCCCTACAAATGGGCTCCACACTCAGCGTGGAGCCTACTTAGAGAGAGAGAGAAAACAGCCACATCCGAAGAGTTACACTGATCAAAGAAAAACCCTGGGCGCCTGGGTGGCTCGGTCCGTTAAGCACCTGCCTTTGGCTCAGGTCATGATCCGAGGGTCCTGGGAATGAGACCCACATCGGCTCCCTGCTCAGTGGGGAGCCTGCCTCTCCTCTTCCTCTGCCTCCCACTCTAATAAATAAAATATTATTAGCTCTCTCTCTAATAAATAAAATAAAATAAAATAGCCTTCTACCATATCTACATAAAATGTAAAAAGAAAAAAAAAGATACTTTCAAAGATCCTCCAAACTTATGTATTCCTCAGCTTTACATATTTCCCTTCAACTGTCATCTACACTTGCATTTAACAAAATATCATAAGCCTAATAAACCACTTACACAGGATCTACTCCTAATTCTCCCCAAGGGAAAGAACACTTGCTCCTGCTCTGGACACAGGGAGAAAATTTCATAATCCTTCTTCCATATAACAGAACTAAATAGTCCCAAAAATATTCATTTTTAAATCCACAAATTAAAAACATTCACAACAAAACACATTCAAATTAAAGTATAAGTATTTCTGCAAGGAACTGAAATGAGAGGATAGGAGAGGGAAAAAAGCAAAACCTCAACAGGGAATTTTGATTATCTGACATTAATAAAGAAAGAATATTACTTAACAGCAAAACTGGCAGATAGTGAAAAGCATCTGTCCCTTCTTTCCAAGATTTCTTTTTTACAGCCCTAGCTACTTGTTCTCAGGAAGCCAGTTGGAACCTACAGGCCTTAAGCTAGCTAAGACTCCAGGCTTTCTAAAACCATGTCATCAATGAAAACTGCAAAGAGCCTGAGGCAGAATACACACCACTAACAATCCAGCAAGAAGCTGAGGGGCCAGGACTAATAGACAAAATGAAGCAGAAGTCAGCAAGAGTTTATAAGAATTAGAAAATAAGTAGAGAACACAAAGTACATCTAATATACATGTAACTTTAGTGAATAAGAGAACAAACACAGAAAGAAATGAGATACATAATTCAAAAATTTTTTCTAGAAATAAAATATTTCAATCTATAGATTGGAAGAATTCAACCATTTCTAGACATCCTAGTGAAGTTAGGGAATTTGAAGATTAAAAAATCCTTATGGCATTTAGTCAAAAAAATCAATTCACCTACAAGGAATGAAAATAATGTGGCTGACTTCAAACTTCCACATACCAGCACTGAACAAAAGAAGTCAGAGAAACAGTGCCTATAAAGACTTTAGGAAATCAAAGTGCAAAGAATTTTATACCCAGCTAAACTGTTTTCAAAACTACTACAAGAGACATAATTTTTAAAAGACATTAATTCAGGAAATAATTCCCCTTCATCCCTTCTAAGGAAACTTTTTTTTTTCCCCCCAAAGATTTTATTTATTTATTTGACAGACAAGAGATCTCAAGTAGGCAGAGGCAGGCGGTGGAGGGGGGGGAGCGGAAGCAGACTCCCCACCCAGTAGAGAGCCCGATGCAGGGCTCCATCCCAGGACCCATCATGACCTGAGCTGAAGGCAGAGGTTTTAATGTACTGAGCCACTGAGGCACCCCAAGGAAACTTTTACTAAAGGATGAAATACAGGTAACTACAGATGGATGGAGCAACAATATAAAAGTTATCAGCAGTGAACAATTCACTCAGGTCTAGGATTATACTTAAAACAATGTGGGGATTGTAGTCACTGAATAGAATGCAAATGTTATAAACTATTAAAAGATGTGGGGAAAAAAAAGAGAAGAAATGGGGATGGTAGATGAAAGTTTAAAAAGCCTGAAAGCTAGAAGATCCAAAGCATATTTCAAGGTGTAAAACTAAGCACTAGAACTAAAAATATAGTAACAAAACTGCATGGTGAAGGGAAAGTAAGAGAAAGTATGAGTTTAATTTTGACACTGCTTAGTGGGGAGACCACTATCTAAAGAAATGTTATCTAAAGAAACAAGATTAAGTTTACCTTGTAGAATTATAGGTATAACAGCATCCCCAAAATTCACAATTAGGTCAAAGAAAGCACAATTAAAATGAAGCAAACAAAGCACAGCCAGGGCACCTGGATGGCTCAGTAGGTTAAGCATCTGCCTTCAGCACAGATCATGATCCCAGGATCCTGGAATCCAGTCCCACATCGGGCTCTGTGCTCAGCAGGGAGTCTGCCTCTCCCTCTACTCCTCCGCCTCCCACTGCTCATGTTCTCTCTCTCACTCTCTTGCTAAGTAAATAAATTTTTTAAATCCTAAAAAAAAAAAAAAAAAAAAAAGAATAGAAAACACAATTTCACATCACTATTTCAATTTAGGGAGGAAAAAAAAGCATATGGGTTCTGTCATGTTTTACAAGACCAAACATCTTTTCAATCAATATATGTAAAGATCCATATTCCAACTGATTAAAATAAAACTTGGGATCCCTGGCTGGCCCAGTCAGTAGAGCATGCAACTCTTGATCTCGGGCTTGTGAGTTCAAGCCCCATGTTGGGTATGGAGATTAAGCAAATAAAACTTTAAAGAGGAAAACAGAAGAAGAAGAGGTAACTTTACACGGATCACAAAGCAAAACTCAACTGCTGAAAATAGAAAGACACAGGCAAATGTAAAAAAATTTTCTTAACTTATAAAAGTATATCCACAATGAAAATTGAATAATTCTGAGTATCTATACTGCAAGTAACACAGCATCAAAATCAATGAGGCAGAAATGACAGGAAATATAAGACAAACAGGAACATTCATAGTGGAAACTTTAATTTCCATTTCTTAACCCATGGCACAGTAACCAAACAAAATCAAGAATATGGACTACTTATCATTTAAAAGGCAGATCCAACTGGGGCGCCTGGGTGACTCAGTGGGTTAAAGCCTCTGCCTTCAGCTCAGGTCATGATCCCAGGGTCCTGGGATCGAGCCCTGCATCAGGCTTTCTGCTCAGCAGGGAACCTGCTTCCCGCCCCACCCCCGCCTGCCTCTCTGCCTACTTGTGATCTCTGTCTGTCAAATAAATAAAATCTTTAAGAAAAAAAAAAAAAAAGGTAGATCCAACTATATACTTTCAACTCTAAACAATGAGACAATATCTTTTTAAATATCTACTCGACATTCACAGACACTGAACACATATTGGCCCACAAAGAAAATCTCAATTTCAAAAAGAAGAAATAGTGCTGACAACATTCTCAGTTAAAATTAAAAACAAGGGCGCCTGGGTGGCTCAGTGGGTTAAGCCGCTGCCTTCGGCTCAGGTCATGATCTCAGGGTCCTGGGATCGAGTCCCGCATCGGGCTCTTTGCTCAGCAGGGAGCCTGCTTCCCTCTCTCTCTCTCTGCCTGCCTCTCTGACTACTTGTGATTTCTCTCTGTCAAATAAATAAATAAAATCTTTAAAAAAAAAAAAAATTAAAAATAAAACAAAACAAAGCAAAAGTAGAAAAAAAAAAGTACTACCTGGAAAAGTTCTTTTTTTAAAATATTTTTAAAAAGCTTTTACTTATTTATTTGATAGAGAGAGAGAGAAATCACAAGTAGACAGAGCAGCAGGCTGAGATAGGGGGAAGCAGGCTCCCCGCCGAGAAGAGAGCCCGATGCGGAACTGGATCCCAGGACCCCAAGACCATGACCGGACCCAAAGGCAGAGGCTTAACCCACTGAGCTACCCAGGCGCCCCCCTGGAAAAGTTCCTAAATCCTTCTTTTAAAGTCTTAATTCACAGAAGAAATCAAAACCTAAACTGAATAGAAATTAATCATGTATGCAGGACATACAGGACACACATAAAGTAATAATCAGAATAAATACCCTTAAATACTTAAATTAAGAACGTGAAAGAAAATAAATAAATAAAAATAAACTTAGGGAGAACAAGAATGAATATAAATAATGAGAACAGCAGATGTAAATGAACAGGAAAGAAAAAAATGGCAGAACCAATAAATCCAAAGGTTGAAATAATTATGTAACAGAAAATTGGTTACTCCATTTAAAGACAAACAAAAGGCAGGTAGAAAAAGCACAGATAAAGAGAAAATGTGAATAGAGAAGTAACTACAGATAAAAGAAATTTCAAAACATTAAAAAAAAATTTTTAAACAAATGCAATATTTATACAAATAAATTTCAAAACATAAGTAAAATAGTTCTATAAAAATTATCCAAAAAATTTATCAAAACTGACCCCAGAAAAGAAAATCATAAACAGGAGTGACACCAAAAAGTAACAGTTCCTAGTCATTTCACAGAGAAATTCTACAAAACCTTGAAGGCAGAGTTAACTCTACACGAATTCAACTGTTCCAGAGCAGAGAAAAAGACAGACATTTTCAAATTAGTTTTATAAACTACCATAACACTATCCCCAAATTCCCTCAAAGATAGCATGTAACAATGAAAGTACAGGTTGTTTCATATTAAGTGAAATCTTAATAAACAAAACCCAACAATACACTAAAAAAGCAAAGTACCATGAGCAAATGGGATTTATTCTAAGAATGCAAGGAACGTTCAATATAAGGAATATATTGATATAACTCACATATCAATAAATCAAAAGAAAAATTATATAATGAGTTCCATAAATCCTGAAAAGATATTTGATAAATTCAATATTTCTTATTTATTAAATCTCTTATAAAATAAGAATTTATGGGCCTCTCTTTTTTGTAGTTATCAACTGTTTTCTTTATTTTTAACAAGTAAGGAGTACAAAAATTGCTTTATATTTGGAGGGTTATAAAGGAGCATGTAACCACAGCATCAAAATATATATTCCAAAATTGGCTACATGGATAATCATGACTGTTCATAAAAGCAGAAGATAGGAAGAATCCAAGTTGGACACCTCTTTAAATAGAATATATTCTCAGCCCAAAAGGTAATATTATTCTTAAAAGGAAAACACTAGACGATTCCTATTAAAGAATTTTTTTTAAAAAAAAGCCTTTTATCCAAACAATAACTAAGTAGAAAAATATCTTGGAAGAAAAGATTCCATCTAAAGTGGCTCCTAAAATTATCTAGGAGTAAATTTAGTAAGACATATATGAATTCTACAGGCAGAAGACTTTAAAACACTACGAAATAACGGGTAGTTCTTATTACTTTAAAATTTTTCTCTGTATGGCAATAAAAACCAACAAAAAAAATTAAAAGACAAACAACAAGCAGGATTTACTGTACATATTTCCTTGGCATATAAAGAACTCCCACAAATTAATAAGAAAAAGATCAACCACCAAATTTTTAAATGGCCAAAGGAGATAAAAGGTGACAAATGGGAGCAAATGGTTCTTAAACATAAAAACTGCTCAGATTCATACAAGATAAAAGAAGCACAAATAAATACTAACTTTTACATCAACTATACCTCAGGAAAACTGCACAGGGTGGGAAACTAAGTTAAACCTATCAGTTTGGTAAAGATCAAAAAGTCTGATAATATTGCAGGAGAAAAAGCACTTATACATCATTACTCTGGAAGAGAATTTGACAATATCCACCAAAATAAAAAATGTCTGTGCCAGAGGTGCCTGGGTGGCTCAGCTGGATATGCATATGCCTTTGGCTCAGGTCATGATCTCAGGGTTCTGGCATAGAGCTCTAGGTCCCTACCGGTCTGCTTCTCCCTGTGCCCCTCCCCTGGCTCTTGCTCACGCCTTCTCTTTCTCCGAAATAAACAAAATCTTTAAAAAACAACAACAACAAAAACGCCTGTGCCTTTCAGCTACATAATCTCTCTTTTAGGAATTAGTCCTGCAGGCACATTTATACCTGAATTACAAGCCTGGTCACCGCAGGGGCACCAGGGTGGCAAATCGGTTGAGCCTCCGACTCTTGGTTTCGGCTCTGGTAGTGATCTCAAGATCAGGAGGTCGAGCCCCATGTGGGGCTCCACAAACAGCACAGCTGGGATTCTCTGCCTCTTCCTCTGCCCTTCCCCCCACACCCACCCTCTCTCATGGTCTCTCTCTAAAATTAAAATATCATTTTAAAAAATGGGTCACTGCAGGGGCACCTGGGTGGCTCGGTGGGTTAAACCTCTGCCTTCGACTCAGGTCAGGATCCCAGGGTCCTAGGATCGAGTCCCGCATCGGGCACCTTGCTCGGCGGGGAGCCTGCCCCTCTTCACCTCTGGCTGCCTCTCTGACTGCTTGCGCGCCCCCACGTTCTCTCTCACTGTGACAAATAAATAAATAAAATCTTTTTAAAAATTTTTAAAATGAGTCACTACAGCACAGCTTGTAAGGGCCACAGATTTGAAAAAGCCAAAGGATCATCAGTAAGAAACTGATTAAATACAGGATGGTCCATTTACCAGAGGAATACTATGTAGCCATTAAGAAGAATGAAGAAACTATTTGCTAGAAAGACCTCCAAGATATATTGCTAAATGAAAAACAAATGCATAACAATAGTCTGTGCATTGTAAAAAGGAGAAGACACTATATGCTTTAATATCTCCGCAACCACGTATAAGAGATCGGTAACTGGGAGCGACAGTCGCTGGAGAGAGGAAACTGGGTGGTTGAGATCAGGGACCACAAAGGACTTACTATACTCTTTGGTGCCTCTGAATGTGCCACTAAATACCTGTCCTACTTTTAAAAATTAGTTGGGGAAAAAAACAAAGATGCCATGCAAATGAAGATCTCTCTCTAAGGGGAACAGAGATACTACAATGTATGTAACCTGGTTCATATTAAAATATTTTGGCTGATGTTAACTTCTTAACATACGCCTACCTGCTTAGGTGGGTTTTTAGTGCCAATTTACAGCATAGTTTGTCCGTGAGCCATGTTCTGCTGAGCCACGGCCATTTCAAACAAACATATGGCCAACAAATAACATATAATGGCTGATAATAGTTTCAGTCTTTCCTCTATTGCAAATTACAAACATTTTATGAACAAGTCAATGAATGCATGATGAAGTATGACTTTTTAAGTCACTCTGCCATGTTAAGGAATGTAAGCATTACAATCATGGTAAATTGGGCCAATGAAGTTTGTCATTTGGAAATCTCCAAACCATCAGCAATTAAAAGATTTTTCCATGAACCCCAAATCAAGTATTCCTAGGAAACTTTAACTTCTCTTAAAGTTCCTTTTGTTTCATTTTATTCCATGAAAATATGAAAGACTATCAGATGCACAAAACCAAAACAAAAACCGTGTATCAATCTGTGAAATGTTTAACAGCACCCTGAATTTAAAACGCAGCTTCAGTCCAAATAGCATGTATGGCTTATTAAAGTTCTTAGACTTTAACTTCTAGCACATATTTACAATACGAATCTTTCATTACTCCCAGCAATTCTCTTTGATATAAGTTCTTTAAGTCTGCTGCCTTTTATATTTTGATTATAGACTCTTTTAATTATGCACTAAAAAAGAACATATCTCCCACTAAGAAAATGAGCACCAGTGACTCCAAAGTAATTTCCCCAGTACAATCTCCATTAAGCCTCTAAATACTTCCTTTACTAATTCAATGAATTAGAACTCCATTGTTTATGAATCACCTTTATGTTTGTAGGCCTATAACTCTTCTTTTATAAAACACAACTGCTATGGAAGGAAATGATATTTACATCTGATTAGAAATAAAAACACTATTACATAAATCAGTTTGGGCATTTCTTCACGTCTTGAAACATGATCGGCAATTTAGTCTAATTGGTGATCAAGGAAACTATCTTGTGATCAATTAAAGTAATTACCAGATTCCGGCAATACAACCTACCTTAATTTCAGCTAGAGTCTGCACTTCTTCAACTTTAATTAAAAATAATGAAAATTATTAAGCAAAATGCACGGCAAGATCATTGCCAAGCACGCACATGTCATAGGACAGGACCTTCCCGTTGGTGACTGATCGATCACACAAACACTGCTTGGTGCACCAAGGAAAGGCATACTTTGCCCCAGAATATTACATGACTCACCACGACTTTCTCATGGAAAACAGTTAACCGTTCCAGCCACTGCAAAGGGAACATAAGATACTAATTTGCCGGCAACAGAAGAATACTCTTGCGTAGGAACTCGAGAACTGTGAGGAACAGACCCAACCAAAGATGGAGTTGTTCTGTGCTTCTCTTCTCCAAAATACCACTCATGTTTTGGGCACACTGGTCAACTGCAGAAACGGTAGGGTCAGAGACAGAGACTGAAACATCCTAGCGCTGCTATTATTCCTAGCTGTGTGACCTCAGAAAGCTCACTTAACATTTGAAATTATCCTGACTTTCCTAACATGTAAAAATGTAAAAATGGAGTATGTGCCAGGCATTCCATCAGGAGCTCAGTTAATGCTAGTGATTATCATCATGAACAACACTTTAATTCTATAGCGTCTGAAGCCTGGACAGGAAGAATTCCCTTCCAAACCCAGCAGAAGAACCATTCAAGACCACAGAAATCCACCCCTGCAAGGACGAGAAAATCCGAAACATGCGAAAACCTGTTTCTCTAAGTGGGTATCCTCACAGAAAGACTTCCAGTGGAAATGGTCATTTGACAGTGAGCATCTGCAGCCAAGCAGGTGACTCCTGTGTCCCTGAGGAGCCAGACTAAAGACCTTACCTGAGGACCGCCCCCTAGGCTGTCCAGTATGTGTGTCTGGGGACAGTCACTACTCCCACTAATCCCAGGCCCCAGATCTAGCCGCCACCTCCTTGATGCACTGCAGAGCGGGACATCTCCGATAACTCAAGCCAAGAATATCCGGCTCGGATCTTAAAACTGGCTTCCCCAGGGCACTAGAGACAATGCCCACAAGGTAGGAAACAAGCAGCTGGCTCCACTGTGCCCTAGGCTAACCCAGCGCCCCTTCCACTGCTGGTAGTAAGTACACTACCTGTGAGGCAGCACGCTCACTTCTACACACAGCCCTCAAAAGCTGTGCTCACAGGACCATAACATTCCAGAGCCTTACAGAAAAGAAGTTCTTAAGTCACCATTTTTGGCAATTACCATAATATCCCAAACAGCCATATGGAAAAATAAGATAGCTTTTAGCTAATTACATGGTACTACCTTCAACATACACTGTTAAATGAAGCAAGGTGCAGAACAGTTTTCTTTTGCAGAACAAGGACTTATAATTACATAAGTAAATTCCTCCTGAATTCCCAGGCCAGGAAGACTAGTCTTTGGAGGAATAGACTCCTACTAGTATCCATTCTTCTCCAGGCAGCAGAGTTGAATCAACATCAACCCCTCTACCCACAATTTTACCTAAGAGCCCATCATTTCTGTTCCATTGTTAGGGAAAGTCTTCTAATTAGATAGATATCATCTATCTGATGTGTGCCCAAGAAGCATTATGGACAAGACGATCACAGATTGAGAATATCTTATCCCTGAAAAGACACGACTCATTTCTGAATTCCTCTGCACCTAAGTGTAAAGTACATTTTCCCACATCAAAAGCCGCTACTATGGGGCATACCAACAGCTCTGACTGATGAGCTCCTTCTAAAATTTCTCACGATCCTTCAGTTTTGCTCTCTGGGATTCAGCACCTTTCACCAGTTTCCTATCTGTCTTTTCCCTCTAAAGCTGAGTGAAACACGGGTTTCAAAAACACTCCAACAGGAATCCACCAGAGAAGCCATTTACGTGGAGTTCCCTAACGTCCAGTAACTTCTGATGCCTCCCTGTTCCCTATAGTTGCCCACCACGGCCAGCCAGCCGCTTGGGAAATGTCCTGCTGGAGGCTGTCTTTCCTAATCAGCTGATAATCCTTGTTCATTAGCTTTCAGGGGTCTCATGAGGTGAGAGGTATGGCAAAGACCCCCAGAGTTTTTTGTTTTGCTTTAGCAAATTAGAATTTATGAATTAAATTCTTAAATAATAAGAATTTATGCTCCTTGGCATTGTCGTCATTATAAAGTTTATAAAAATTCACACTTTTATAGAAAAATACTCTTAGGCTTCAACGTTATGCGTCCAAACCACTAAGATATATGGACTATCTGGCCAAAGACATTTTTAGAAATCAAATAATAGGCAAAATGGCAGTGTTCTCCCGATCTTTGCTTCTTTACATTCAGCTGGCTCCTCTTAGGAGATGCAATTAGATGCAACTAGTGCTCACACTGAAATTCCAGTATATATCTGACATGAACTTGTTCTGCCCTATTCTTGTACCTAAGTTTCAAAAGACAGAGAGAAGGCTAAAAAGCTTCTGCTCCAACTGGAGTATTTTAAATTAAACTGCAAGTCAAGATCCGCCAGCAATAATTAAAAGGGTTGAGGAAGAGAAAAAGGGCTCAGAGCAGAAAGAATACCCACTCCCCCAGCACAGGGCGGGGTGAGTGGGACTCCAGGAAAAAAAAAAAATTTAAAGAACAAAGCAATACCTAATTTGGCTGAATTGTACAAAAAATACATGTTCTACAAGCAGTACACATTTTGTAAAGCAGAGCCTCATGTCACTTTGCATCACAAAATATCTGAATGTATAAAGAGGTCTGTCACAACAGCAACAAATTCCTACTTAGTCTTTCCTCTGCTTCCTTCTAAATGGGATCAATCCTCCTTTTAACAGTTTTTCAATAGAGTTTTGGCAACATGCGCCAATATTTTCTGTGGGAAAACTACATCACCCAAAAATCCTCAAGCCTGATCAGACATCCTGATAATTTGGCAGAGGACCTCCAGTGATAGATGGCTGCAGTGCATCACCTCAACCAAACAGTCTGCCAGAACCCTTTCTCAGAAAACAGTGCCAATGCAGAAGCAGCCGGTGAGGAAAGGGATCCATCTCCTAAGTAGTCTGTATTTATTTGTTTCAATGTGCACACATAGGTTGTGAACTTGGAAAGGTCTCTGAACCTGTCAGAGTCTTCAGACACTGAGCTAAAGCAAACCACAAATATATTCAGAATTTATCCTCAACCTGTTATGAAGAGGCTTAAGGAGAAACCTTCCTATGGTTAATGGATTGAAACTAGGGACTTATTTGTTTCTGTGTTTTAAACCCTATTACTAAAGAATTAAAGAACAAACTCCGGGCTGGAGACACACAGAGAGTAAAACAGACTTAGCACTTACCCTGCTTTTGGTATCAAAAGACTCAGAAGGTCTGGCGGATGGTGTCATCTCATCCTGAAAAGTTCTAATCCCAGCTCTGTCTCGTTCTATGGTCTTGAGCAAATCCTAAACCTTGCTCACCTCCCCTCATCCCTGTAAATCAGAGACTGCACTACTTCATATCACTGTGCAAGATCTCATAAAAACACACAGAGTGCTCTGCATGCTACTGTGAGACACCAAAAAGGTTCCAATCTGCTTGAATCCTACACAAAGTAATTTTATGCCATTTTTTTTTTTCCGAATCTAGAGGATTTGCTCTGTGTGGCCAAATCAACTAAGTTGCATCCTCGACACAAATGAAAACATTTAAGTGTCTGTGATAAAAATTCACCGAGTAGGCTAGTAATTTAGGAAACAGTTAACAAACAGAAGAAACATTTAAAAGAACAAATGCTTACTTAGGTCAATTCTTTCTGCCATACTCCTATATAAATTATCTTAGCTTCGGCTGTTGATCAAGTTGGGCTTTTTTGGGTTTGGGATATTTTTTTTTAATCACTCATAATACCCTGAGTTGGGGCGGGCGGCGGGTGGGGGGGGGGAATGGCTTGTTTTCCTGGATGCATCTAAATGGGCAAATTTGTTTTCCCTCTTGAGAAGGCTCCCATTTAGTTCCAGCAGAGAGCTGCTGCCGTCTCTGTGCACGTGAGGGCTGACCGGCAGGCAGCACACAGCAAAGCCCCATCTCTGCACCAAGCCCCCGCACACTCACTTGCAATTCCAGCAGAGGAAAAGAACTGGCTCTAAAACCCCAGGACAAAGAAAGCAGAGAGATACTGATGCAGTGGAAGTGCTGTGCCATTTGAAGCAATTCCTAAAGAGAAAGTCTTCTCTTTCGTTCTTATAAGTTTATTATTTCATACCTTATGCAAATCATACTTTATATATTAGGCAGTAATATTTTAGAAATACTCAAGTCAAATTAAAGGCTTCAATAGCCTTGCCAAAAGCACTGTGATTTTCCTATAAAAAAATTATTCCAATTTGTTGATCTTACATAGGATGAAACATACTGTAACAATCTTCATAATTTATGTCCTGTTGGGACACAATGATTTAAAGTAACATAATACAGAGCCGCATCATGGCTAATCTAAACCACCTGACCAGATAAACACCAGCTTCCCTTCTCTCTTCAGCAAGGGCATTTCTGTTTATTGTCATATCATTTCCTCATTCTAGGAACATGCAGAATAAAGGCAGCCAACCTGCATTTCAGTGGAAGGCTAAGCTGGCCTCTCCCATGTCGGGAGGTTTGTGCACACACAGGTACCAGTACAATGTCAAGGGCTTACAAGACAGAAAACAATCCAGGAATTCCACCCTCAAAATCATTTACAGCGAAGCAAATATGGATTCAACCAGTACAATCTGGACCAGGTGTGGTGTTATAAACCACAATCTTCAGGTTTGGGTTTTTTTTTTTTTTTTTTTTTTAAGTCACTGAAGAGGTAATTCTTTCAAACAAATTATGGGGCTTACTATGAGCCAAATTTTTATAAATGTTTCAATCATGCCTCTTGCTATGTGCACAGGCACTCATGATCTGATTAACTAAACTGGAACGCCCAAATTAACCAATGTCTTTTTGGGGCGAGGCATCTTGGTGGAAGAGAAAGACAAAGAGCCCCCACAGCAGGACCTCAGCCATTTCTGGTGCAGACTGCAGACTGCGAGGTCTCTCCAGGGCCCAAATCCCTTCAACCCTTCTCACAGATGCAAACCTTACTGGGCACAGCGAGCCTTTTCAGGGGGACTTAAGGGAAGGGTTTAAAGTTTCAGTCGTGAAAGAAAAAGTGCAGGAACACATGTGCATTCAACAGATAACAATTCCCTGAAAATATTTTAAAACAAAACAAAACGCCTGTCTGACCAAATTTTTATAAACTTGGTTAGGGAAGAGGAAAACAAACAATTGTTTAAGGATGGTTTCAAATACTGCTCTCCGCTATTACTGAGAATTTTCAAAGGTTTTCATGCTCCATTGGAAACAGCTCTGCTTCACAAGCTGTTCTTGCCTGTCCTGCCAAAGAAATGGTCTGATACACTTTATTGCAAGTTTATCAATTTGCTTACCCAGGCAAATATATATAATTATCTGTGCCTATCAAGACTCGGGTACAATAGGATTCCTCCACTGAAAGCAGGGAGATGATTAAAAACCAATGGGAGGAGATGGGTTAGCAGACATGAGGCACATGCATCCCCACCCAGCCCCACGGCAGTGGACACTGCGACACCCTGACCCAGTGCCACCAGTCCCAGATCACACACAACCTGAGCCAACCTGACCGGAGCTGTCCCTCACGGAGATGGGTATGGGAATGGACACAGCAAGCAGATACATTTTTGGCACAACCTAGAGCCCTCTGATTTGTGAAATTCAACAGAAAATATACTTTGTGAAATCAAACAGAAAGTAGCCTTTTTCAGACAACAGACATTCAGTAACTTGGGCTTGAATTTAACACTGTGCATATCTGTACAAATTTAAGGTGACCAATTATAAACCTTTACTATTACTGATGGCATTATCAGTTAGCACTAACCAACAGTGAGTTCTGGTAAAAAGTGGTCTCTCGCCCTAAGGCACTAACACCTTGGACTGCGAGCCCACTTGCTAATTCTTGTTTTCAGTATGTTTGCACTGTATGTACATCGCCCCACACTTCCCGAACCACTTCAAAATCAGCTCACGTGGCTCTGAGGCCAGGACGACTTAGGTCGCTATGGACTTCTCCAGCCTCATGCAAAAATAGGTTTCTCTGACGATGAAGAGCCTTGTCGATGAGCTACAATGTGACTGTCCCCAAGCCCTGACTTCTCACAATCCTGTACATTAACTTTGTTAAGAATCTGTACCCCAGAGAGGAATCCCAGCAATTGCATTTTTAGATGTCTACCCTAAGGAAGCTCGCACATCTGTACACAAGGAGACACAAGGATGCGTGTTATAGAACTGACAGTAATAATGAGCAGTGCCAAGAATCAAAATGTCCATCAATAGGGGAATGGATAAACTTGGTCAACTTATTCACAATTTTATCTGATTTTCAGAGGAACAGAAGATTTAAAAACAATCTACTAGGGATATCTGAGTGACTCAGTCAGTTAAGGGTCCTGGGATCGAGCCCCGCATCAGGCTCCCTGCATAGTGAGGAGCCTGCTTCTCCCTCTGCCTGCCACCCCCCCTGCTTGTGCTCCCTCTGTCTCTAACAAATAAATAAATACAATCTTTTTACAAAATAAAAACAAAATAAAACAAAGAACCATCTACTATATGAGAAGCGGTGTAACGCATGGAGGGAGTATTAGTCTAGGAACCCAAAACCTGGGCTCTGTACCCAAGCCTTGAGCAAGCTACATGACCTGCTGGGTTAAGACTCCATCTGGATACAAGGAGGTGAGGTGTACCAATCACAGATCACAGTGCCTTCACACACACAGTAATGCTCAATTAAAAAGAAGAGCAGCTAATAACTATAGCAGGTTGATCGTTCCTATTTTACAGAAGAGAGAATTGAGGCTCCAAGAGGGTAAGTCACATGCCCAGAGTCACACATCTCAGAAAAGGTGAGGCTGGGATTCGAATGCAAGTACGTCCAACTCCAAAGCCTCCATGTGTATGTTTAGGACAAATCCCTGATGGTTATACTTTTTCCATTTCTCTCCTTTACCTAAAAGCTAATTAGAGCAAAAACCAGTTTTCTATAGTTTCTGTTTTCTAAGTGTAACTACAAGGGAAAAATTAAACATAACAAAAACTTTAGAAAAAGGAAAAACTATTAAAATTTTTTTTCCTGTGCCTTTTCCCCCTCAACTGTCATGATACTGTGTACCTTGAACTTTCTTATAACATTAAAACAACCTACTGATTTTTCAGTTACCCCCATGGTCTTATTTCTTTTTAGAAGCAACACAATCTCAGAGAGAATGGGTAATCTTCTCTTTGAGAAACTATTTCAGGTACATGGCTCAAGCATGTAGGAGAGAGACAGGGACACCAAATAGCTCTTTTTAAGCCAGGCCTTCTGAACATTAAGACTCTTTGAATTCTCTACCAATACACTGTGGCGTTCTAAGAGCAAAACCGGAAGAGTAACTATATAATTTGGGGTCTATGGAATGAATGAGAAGTCTTTCTTTAAATCCTTTTTTTCGGGGCGCCCGGGTGGCTCAGTGGGTTAAGCCTCTGCCTTCGGCTCAGGCCATGATCCCAGAGTCCTGGGATCGAGCCCCACATCGGGCTCTCTGCTCAGCAGGGAGCCTGCCTCCTCCTCCTCCTCTCTCTCTCTCTCTGTGTCAAATAAAATAAATAAATAAATAAATCCTTTTTCTCAGCACCCAGTGACAACATTAGATAACACGATAAAGTCCTATTTAGCTGAGCACCTATTAAAACAACCAATTAGCTCAGGTACTGTGCCAAACCCATGAGAAAATGAACCTGTAAAAACAAAAACTCCACCCACCAAACTTGAAACGACAGGGACGTTGTCATCCAATCTTCCAATCTGCAGACAGTCTGCACTGTGGAAAGATTCCCAGAATTTCTATGGGACCCAAGTTCTTATCCTCGGATACTTCTTCCAGCCACACACGTGCCTGGGGTGTGCCACCCAATCTTCATGCCCAGCTACCCTATTTGTTCAGGAGAGGACCACTCGCTAATGGGCTGTGGAAAGGAGGAGTCAGCATGCGTAACTGCAGTTATGTATTTCTGTCTCTAGTGCTTAGAGAAACGAGTACAGATCTCAGGTGATCTGTGTCTTAGGCTTTCAAAATTATGATGCTGGTAGACCATCATCATAAGGTCAAAGTCTCCATTACCCCATGGGTCCGCCTAATCTTCCTCAGGCACCAAGGGCAAATCTGGGGGACATGCCTGCCCTGGTGTTCTGAGATGTATTCTTCATGGAAACCTTGACAATTGTAAGCAGCTCCAAATCCAAACACAAAAGAATATGGAGAGTGTGCAGGAGGTCAGAAGTAAATTCAGGGTGGTTCTGAAAGATGTGGAGCATCCAGAGAGCCACGTTTCATGAGACCAACAGGGTTGAGGCCAGCAAGGACAGCAGCGGTTACCTGGCCCTAATCCCCAAGGCTCAGAAAAGGATGCCTTGCAATTTCGAGTTTGAATTAATTTTCTTAACAAAAGAGATGTTCTGCTTTAACTTTAAATCCTTCTGGGGGCGCTTGGGTGGCTCATCATTAAGCATTTGCCTTCAGCCCAGGTCATGATCCCAGATGCCTGGGATAGAGCCCCAGGCTCAGTGGGGAGCCTGCTTCTCCTTCTCCCCACACTTCCCCTGCTTGTGTTCCTGCTTCCCTTTCTCACTGTGTCTCTCTCTGTCAAATAAATTTTTAAAATCTTAAAAAAAAAAAAAGTTAAAAAAAAAATCCTTCTGAGCCCTGCAGAATGTTATGGAAAAGTGCCTGAGTCGTCCTGTGTCACAGGAAGTCCAGAAACTGAGAAGGGAAACGTGTGCTTGAAGTACAAACCTAGCATGCCCACCTTGAATACTTACTCCTTCCCCCCCAGCCTTGGCTTCCCTACCATGGCAGGAAGGGGGCAGACCAAGGATGGCAGGGTTCCTCCCACTGGGTGATGTGATGACCAGAATACAGAGATAAGTGATGTATTCCTTGATGATTTAAAAAAAAAAAAAAAAAAAGATTATTCTCAGAGCACAGATTTGGGGTCTCCCTAAGCCAGCAAACATGCTATTTTATTTTTTTTTTTTTTAAGATTTTATTTGTTTGTTAGAGAGAGAGATACAGAGCGCAAGCACAGGCAGATAGAGTGGCAGGCTAGAGGCAGAGGGAGAAGCAGGCTCCCTGCCGAGCAAGGAGCCCGATGTGGGACTCGATCCCAGAACGCTGGGATCATGACCTGAGCCGAAGGCAGCCGCTTAACCAACTGAGCCACCCAGGCATCCCAAACATGCTATTTTAGAAGGTTTGTTTCTTCATGTTACTTTGGGAAGAATCTAGAGGTTTTTTTCTGGCATAAATGACCTATTTGGGACCTCAGAAGTGTTTTTACAAGTTTTGGTAAAACTTTGAGGTAGTTAAGTATCCAAGTTATCTTTCAGTTCCATATATTGGGAGAGTAGACCACAAGTCATAATGATCTGTCCCAGCCTTTCCAGAAAGAGTACTTGTGAACCTTCTTACATGTTTCATCTGTTGCCTTCCTTACATGCAATGAAGGTTTTGGGCCTGGAGATTGTGTCTACATGTGGTGGAGGCAGGATAGGATTTTAGCAGTCTCTGCTTTTTGGCACAGACTGAGGTGAGGCATTACTCTTTCTCCTGAATGCCTCAAGATTTCAGCTAAAACCCTCTCAAAGACGATGAAGGTTCCTAGGACTCAGATGACCCACACACGTTATATGGGCATAACAGGTTATGGATATAAAGTTCTAAAATTTCCACAATCTCAGGGGAAAAAAAAAAACCTGAATGGTAGAAAATCAGTGACTGGGGGCACCTGGGTGGCTCTGTGGGTTGAGGCCTCTGTCTTTGGCTCAGGTCATGATCTCGGGGTCCTGGGATGAGCCCTGCATTGAGCTCTCTGCCCAGCAGGGAGCCTGCTTCCCTCTCACTCTCTGCCTGCCTCTCTGCCTACTTGTAATCTCTGTCAAATAAACAAATAAACTCTTTTTAAAAAGTTAAAAAAAAAAAAAAGAAAGAAAGAAAAAATCAATGATTGTATCAAGATAAGCTTATAATAAAGTTAGAAATCTTGTCTGGCCACTGTCCATACACCACTTTCTAAGAAAGCAGAACAATATCGACCAATGAGAGAGAAAGTTCTAAGTTAGTATATTCTCTTGAAATTCAATACTATTCAGCACTCTCATTAAATGTATACCCTTTAAACAGTAAATATGATCAGGTATATTTCAAATGTGATTTTTTGAAGACTAAAAACACTTGAAGAATGGATTTACTTGAGACACCTGGGAGGCTCAGTCGGTTACGTGTCTTTTTTTTTTTTAAGATTTAAATTTATTCATTAGACAGAGAGAGCATGCACACACAAGCTGGAAAAGCAGCAGACAGAGGGAGAGGGAAAAGTAGGCTCCCCCCAGAGGGGGAGCCCAATGCAGGGCTTAATTCCAGGACCCCAGGATCATGACTGGAGCCGAAGGCCATCCAGGTGGGCGCTCCTGTGCATCTGACTCTTGATTTCAGCTCAGATCACGATCTCAGGGTTGTGAGATTGAGCCTTCCACTGGTCTCCGCACTGGGCATGGAGCCTCCTTCAGAGTCTCCCTCTCTCTCCCGCATCCCTCCCCTCTCCCTCTATTTAAAAACAAAAAATAGATTTAACTTAAGAAAAATCTGCTCACAACTAAGGATAGAGAAGATAAAAGTTATATTAATATAACAAGTATTTACATTCCCTTTAAATAAAGCCTTTGGCTTTTACAAGTATAGGTAGGCCTTACTTCATTGAAAAGCTTAAAAAATTAGAGGTAAACAGATTTTTTTGATGCAGCACCTTTCTGTTGCCACTTGTGAGTTTATGAGTTAGTAACAAGTCTGGTTCCTTCAAAGCAAATGGGAAATGGTTTGGGCTTTAACACAACAATTTAAAACCTGGTAATAAATTCCTTTAATAGCATTCTAAATATACATATTAAAAGTAATTAAACTTTCTAAACCAATGCTTGAATTTCAGACAGCATTCAAGCATTCCTAACTTCACAACCTGCTAACTCTATCCCTTCCCCCTGACCTGCACCGCCTCAGCACAAGCCCCCCAGCCTCTACTAGCACAAAATTAATTCAGAGGTTCATTTCCATTAGCCAAACGCCAATCCAAATTCCAGTCCTGGGCTTCCCAACTACCCCCCCCCCAACACCGAAAAGCACCATGTGACTGTCTCTGGTCCAAAGGGTGGGGGCTTCTCGAAAGGTTGACACCACCCAACCCGGAAAATCAGCAGTAAAACTCAGGGTGCCACTGAGAGCCACCCCGTATTACAGAGGTGAAGCGGTCAGTAAGTGGAAAAGCTACCTCAGAATATCTCTGCTGCCACTTCTCAGTAAGAAAAATCACTTTTAAGAACTAGTCAAAGCTCCATGAGAGGGGAGAGGCTCACCGAGCCACTGCCGGGTTCCAGTGTGGTACCCAAGGTCGGTGGCCACAGGACCAGAGCCTGAGATGCGCGTGACGATAAACACTGCAAGGCAGCAACACGGTCGGCACAGAGGCCACGAAACTGCAGACCAAGAAGCAAAAGCTCGAGCCCCAACGCTCACAAAGCTAAAACGTTTCCTCGTGTGAGAAACAGAACCACCACTAACAATTTTCGGAAATAATGTTTGAGTCTTGGCTCAATTGGATAATTTTGTTCTGCACCAAAGACAATTCCATTCAAATTCCCAAAGTCTATGGGTAGATCTGTACTAATTTCAAGACATAGTTTCCTTCCAAGCCCAAAGAAATGAAAGGCAGAAACCAGCGAAAGAAAAAAAATAGTAACAACATATATGAGAGGGTTTGCCATTTTATGAAAAACAAATGAAGAATTACAGTCACATCACACTGATAAACTGAGAGGCTGCCAGTGGTTTTCAGGTCAGATGTAACATTTTAACAAATGTGATTGTTTGTGAACGAAATAATTCTGATCAAAAACTTAATTGCAGCCAAAGTGAGCCCTGGGCTGTGTCACCATAATCCACTCTGACAGGAAGCAGTGAGTGGAGATTCCTACTGTGAACGGAGCACATGTGAAAGGTCAGCTCTGGCCTGGAACTTCAAAACCGTTAACGTGTAAAACAGTGTGCATTAGAGCCCGGAACGGCTAACCACTGGATTAGCGGATGTCCGCTGTGTGGGTCTGATGTGCTTTTGGCAGGTAATGGTTAATTTGTAAATAGGCAATGTATTGTGACTTTCTTCTGTGCCTCTTCCCAACCCTGGTCAGCAGAGCCCATTCTTAATTACAGACCCAGGGTATTACAATATTAGATAGATGACATGGGCTTGTAACAAAGTTTCGTATTTTAAAAATTAAACTTATTTCTTAATAATTTGGTAAGGAAAAGTTGTGTGTCGCTAAAAAAATGAATGTCTGCTGATATAATGAGCAAAAAAATGTTTCATGTAAAATCTACTTGTCTATCCAATAACAACTATAATAGACAAAATTTGCCAAGTAAGGATTTCATTACTAGAAATCTAAACTTCACTTAGATACTATCATCTGAAAAAAGTTACATAATGTTGTTTTGCATGGCTTAAAACAAAATTCTAAATAAAAATCCAGTTCTTACCACAGCTTTCATTCCTCAACATGAGATGTTAACTTATGAAAGAATCAGGCTCAAAGTGCCTTCTAAGCCAATGCATGCAAAAGTACCTCATACATACTCTGAGCTATCAAGTTGGCCCATTTGACTTTAAATTAGCCATTTCTCCCATATCTAAACCACTTCCAGTAACACGACATTAATAAGAGATAAAAGCTGACACTGTGCACTTCAATTCAGTGATTTTAGGATTTAACTCATTTCTGAGTTGAGAGGAAATAATACTTATCTTTGACAATAAGGTCTTCCAAAATAAGCTTTATTTCTGTTCAAAATCAGCCTTCTAAGGTGGTGTCTCTCTGGTGCCGGACAGATGCAGCTGTTGGGCCCTCTTTAGGCTAAATCTAGGGATATTGACAGAGGCTCTGTGACAAGGTGGCCACGTGGCCAGCACTCTCATGATTCCTATCCCCTTCAGAACATCAAATGACATGTTTAAAAACAAAATCACACACGGGCTTCTAAAGGCAGTGGAAGATGGAGGAGAAAAACTAGTGGCCAGCATAATTCCTCATGTTTCCACTTTCCATACACAATCTGAAACCTTTAACATATCGGGAAGATTTGGGATCTCCTCAACAGTCTGCCCCTCAAAGTACTGGGTATTCAAATATACCAGTCTGCCGCTCTGTCCCCAACAACCCCCTGGCCCCTAGGCCTGCAACACTGTCCCTGCCCCCCGCCCCCTGCCAGGAGCCTACAGTGTGGTGGAGAAGACAGAAAGGCCAACCATGAAGACCTAGTACGGAAAGGAGGTAGAGGACTACAGAGCCAAGAAAGGCTGTGAGAGACTGGTGCTGGGCACACCCGTCTTCCCTCTTCACCCCTCTTTTCCACAGACATCTGAGTAGATACTGCCCTGCCAGTTACCCTAGGAGCTGAGTATATCATAGGTACACACACAGGAAGGAGACGTCATGATTCACCAAAAAAAATATTTTACAAGGCCCCAAACTGGTCATTACGGTATTTTTTCATACTGTTAAGTAACTAATTACACCAGGTAACACACTCAATGTATAATTTTGCCCTCACTCAGAATCATTTCTTCCACTCACCATAACATTTTCAGCCCAATTATTCTTGGCTACCCTTCTTCTTCATCAGTGAGGCTCAAGCTCAAAGAAGCTTACAAAGGTCCCTCCAGAAAGATGAGCAACAAAGCAGAAATGCCTCCACACTGAGTTCCAAACTAACGTGGGTACGCCCACTCAGGGTCGGGAACCCCGTGCTGCAGTGCTGCATGCCACCCAACCCACAGGGTCAACACTTAGGACGCTACCTCTCTCCCAGGAGCAAGAGGATTGCTCAGAAACAGTGTTTATTTCTTAATGGCTTATATTCGTTTACACGTTAAAATAGTGAATGTCCAGAAAGCTGAATTTATATTTTAATTCAGTTCTGGACAGACGGCTGTATGGCTCAGTCATTAAGCATCTGCCTTTGGCTCAGGTCATGATCCCAGGGTCCTGAGATCAAGTCCCACACGGGGCTCCCTGCTCAGTGGGGAGCCCGCTTCTCCCTCTGCCTGCTGCTCCCCCTGCTTGTGCTCTCTCTCTTTGACGAATAAATAAAACCTGAAAAAAGGGGGGGCACCTAAGTGGCTCAGTTGGTTAAGCAACTGCCTTTGGCTCAGGTCATGATCCTGGAGTCCCAGGATCGAGTCCCACATCAGGCTCCTGGTCAGAGAGGAGTCTACTTCTCCCTCTAACTCTCCCCCCTATTCTCTCTCTCTCAAATAAAATCTTTACCAAAACCATTTAAAATTATTATTATTATTATTATTATTATTATTCAGTTCTGGACTGTGAGTTAGTTTTCACAAATACAAAGAAATATGTTACCAGCTTCTTTTTAAGGACCCACATTCAAATGGGAGGACACTGAAGAAATTTATCATTCAATTCTTATTTGTAGAAGCAGATTCTCTGTAACTTGTAAATTATTGTGATTTACAGTGAATCATTATTGTATCCATAAATGCTGGAAAGTTGGTGAACAACATGATATAATGACACCCCAAAACAATTTTAGAACTGCAGGTGCACAAATCATAACATGTGGGAGATGACTCAAAGGATAATGGGGAATAAAACAGTTTAGGAAGGGTCACAAGGAGGAGGGAAAGGGGCGAGGGCACACACCCCAATTTTCTAAGATGTCTGTAAAACCACACTACTCATTTATAGGCAGATGCAGTGGGGCAGGCAGGCATGGGCCACAGAGTCAACAGCCACGTTCAAACAAGCAAAGGCAAAATGCTCCGTAATTTACAACAACCCAATCACATCGCTCATTCTTTTGAGGTTAAATGCTACTGACATAAGTTCCACCTGAATCCAATCAATGTGGAGACGTTGAGAAGATTCACACGAAAGGACTAAATTTGTCACAAATGGGTTGGTTTCCGATCTTAATGTAGCCAAGTTGCTTTACTCTGACCTCCATTGAACAAATCAACTTAATGGGCACTAGGAGTGCTATAAAACTTAACAATGGAGTGATTTTTAACTTTTAAAATATAGTTATGAAGCAAAATGTTGGATAGCTTCTACAATACTGGAAATCAAATTAAATCTAGATGTTTTTTAACAGTCTTGACAGATATAATCCTAGTTACCATGTAAATTTATGGTAAGCTGCTGTGATATTAGCCACAGGTGCTACTTTTAATATATGAGCCGCATCTGGCTGGGAATAGAATTTCTCAGAGGACTGAAAATGACCTCACTATCAGACAATGGAAGGAAAAAAACAAGACCACTGTGGCATATAAAACGCTGAAGATGTGGTCCACAACTAAATATTTCACATAAAATTCATTTTAACTCTGCAGTTATAGGTTAAAGGATATTATGCTTTCAATATGTAAGAGGCGTAGATATATTTCAGCCAAATAGCCAAAAGATTAAGAACGTAAGACAGTTATGAATGCCCTGGCTACACACAGAATGCTGGTTTTCCAACCTTTGATCAATGTCAGAAAAATGATGCAAGAAGACTTGAAAAGAAAATTCTTTCATGGTTCCCAAGAACGCGACGTGATTAGACACCACCGAGCATACCAAACCAAGATGTGACAATTACGGATCTCCATGCAGCAGCAGCTCTCCAGTGCCTGGGCAACATCACTGGCTGGGTTCTTAAACTTCTGTGGAGTCATTCATCATGCCCAAGAAAACATTCTCATCAGGCGAAGTTTTTGAAAAATCACTTCAAGTAATTACCATTCTGAGTTTAAAACCCACCAATATCACCCACAAATACAGGCAGAGAAGACAAGTTTCTCTTACCTCTCCAACTCAAAAGTTAAAAGACAAGTATGTAGAAAACACGGGATTGTTTCCTTTTCAGAAACCCTTCCTGAGCCATTTGAAAGCCACCATTTGCCAGAGAACTGGCAAGTGTGGAAATGTGATAGAGGGTTTACAAAGATTTAATTTCCTATGAAATAACTCTTCCTGAATTAAACAAGCCTTCTTTATCTGGAAAAAGAAAAAAGAGAAACATTTCTTTGAAAATATTCCCTACATCATTGCACTAAGCTGTGAGAATGGTAGCTACAAAGCCCTATAACATAACATTCTCCTTCTGACCTTCTCAAGTAACTTGAAAGGGCTTGATTTTTTAGCTTCAAGAGATCAGCTCAATCTAGGTGATGATTTTTCTTTTCTTTTTTTTTTTAAAACAAGTAACTGGATCCAAACCTAATCTGCGAGGGCATCAAGACCCTGAGTATCTTTAACAAGAAGAACCCAGTATGACTCCCTGATGCTTCTGTGACCAGCTGGAAGCAAGAATATGGATCATTTAGAAAAGGTAGCTCACAAAGCCTCATCTGTGAGATGGTTAGTCACTGCAGAAAGGGACTGGTTGAACTAAATATGGCCTTTCTGTGCAATGGAATACTATATAAATATCCCACCATTAAAAGTCATGAAGTAAAATATTTTACTGACAGAGAAAAATGTTCCCTATACACGAAGGGAAAAAAGCAAGTGAGCAAACTACATCTACGACATGACCCTAAATATATATGCATACATACCTATGTACATAGTCATAAAATACAGATTCACGTATACTGCTTTTTAAACAGGCAAAAGGATTACAAGTACATCTTGCTTCTTTGTACTTTTTTTGCTTTCCAAATTATAAAACACAGTATACCATCAAGAAAAAAAAAAAAAAAAGTTGTATTTTATTAACAAGCTAAACATACCACACGAGTGTAACTGGTAGCCATCGTTCCCAGAAGAGCAAGAGGGGCCTGGCTGATGCCTGTGGGGTACACAAGCCATGCATACATGTTAAGCCCTTCAGTGAAACCTTGCAGTTTTAAGTAAACAGCAAGATGGAAGAAACTTGTCCTCAAGCTAACATAGCAGAATCTCACTTTAAGACACTGAGAAGTACAACGGCCCTCTCTTCTACACATCTGTATCCACAGCTGTGGTCAGGGGCTCAGAAAGCTGGTGTCTCTCAGTGCAAGACAAGCTTACCCTCTCTACACAGAGTTCTAAGTTGCCAAGTAAAGTTTGCTAATTAGCTGCTCTCTGCAGACCTTGTATCTGGAAGTGACTTCCCTCTCCAGGTACAAGCTGACTTTCATCCGGAGTCAACTTAGGGCCAATAACTGAATGATCAAGTATTATAAATGAATGCTATCAGGGCAAGGCATGGGGAGCCATATAGCAATTTACAGGTCAAAAGTCAAACAGTATCTGGCTTCTCTTTTCTTCAAAATATAGCCTCCTTTAGGCCCTCCAAAATAGATGTTTTATCCTAAACAAAGAAACAGATTCAACTTTGAACTCAACAGCAGAATTGTTCATTCAGAGGTCTAAGACGTTCGGAAACAAAAAGGCAATCCGCATCCTGAATTATTCCACAAACCTTCAAAATCCAGATCTGTGTTAGACAAGAGCTTTGGACTTAGGGCAGGAAGCCCGGCCTGGGAGGGAAACCCACTGCCTCCTTCCTCTGTTAAGTCTCAGCAGGGTCCTTAACTTCCCTCTTTCCACCATGACCAAATTGGGTTACAACACCTAACCCTGTAAGAATGCTGGGGAGCTTCAGTGAGATAGAAAGAAAGTAGGAAGAAAGGAAGGAAGGAAGGAAGGAAGAAAGAGAAAAAGAAAGAAAAGAAGGAAGGAAAAAAGGAAGAAGAGGAAGGAAGCAAGCAAGCTACATCATCTTCCAGGTCCCTAACAGAGACCCACTATCACCTACTAGATGCTCAAACACTCCTTAGTTCATAAACATTTCTGTGACTCTCCAAACTCACAAAGACAACTGGTGTGACTGCATTTCAGGTAAATAACACAACACTGAGTGTTACCTACATACACTGGCACCTGGGTGGCTCCATCAGTTAAGCCTCTGACTTCCGCTCAGGTCATGATCTCAGGGTTCTCGGATTGAGCCCGGAATCATGAACCCCCGAGTCCCAAGCTCCCTGCTCAGTGGGGAGTCTGCTTCTTTCTCTTCCTCTGCCCCTCCCCCTGCACGTGCTCTCTCACTCCCTCTCTCTCTCAAGTAAATAAAATCTGTTTAAAAAAAAAAAAGTTATCTGTATATAGAACGACCCTAAAGCAACATTTTTCATTTAATTAAAATTTCTAAAAGTAATTCCTGAAAAATGTACCCAATGAATTTATAAATTTTTCTACCTAAAACACCAGGAAGTTACTATTTTTTTAAAAAGTCAACCAAGAGTAGTAGACCAATGAACACAGAAAAATTTAAAAAAAAAAAAAAGGATCTAGGATTAAAAGAATTGTCTTGAAACAAAAATGAATGCCTAATCAATATTAGTAAACAGGCCTAGGACAGTATCCCAGTAAGACACTTTGTGGAAGCTTGGAAGAATCTTCCATGAGCTCTCAGCACACCGGAATTCACAAAAGACAAAAGTTGTGGGTGGCTGAAGCTGTGGAGCCCAAATTCCAAGTGCTAACCTCAATCTCTCATTATTAGAGGCAATTTACTACAGATGCCCGTCTGCGGGCATGCCCGTCTATAAGGGCCCCACTTCCTTCTCTGATACTTCCAAACCACAAGCTGCACAAAGGCACAATCAATTCTGTTCTGGGAAGCGCCAGCAGGCCATTACAGATGATCCCATCGTACTCAACTACTTAGCCACCAACACCACCAGTCACCATTAGGAACCATCTGTGTCCAAGAGTAAGGAAAAGAGGGAGGGGACAAGTCCCTGGTGAGAAAGGATTTTAGGTATATAAATAACCTGTAGGAGACAAAGAGATGAAAAACACAACTCCCTGGGGCCAAGGGCACGGGCTAGGATCACCTATGGTGAACCCAATCAAGGGACCTCGTGCATTCAAGATACATGTAAGTCTATCTAAATCAAAGCAAACAAGCAAAACACGTACACGTACGTAACACTGGGCTGGGTACTGTGAGAAATGTACACCAGCACAACCTGAGTCTCTGCCCTCAAGGTGCTTGATTCTTAGGTGGGGAGAGACAAAAGTGAGTAGCTACATCTCCCGGCGGCAAGATCTAATTGGAACTTAGTCACATTCTAATTCTCCCACCAGTTCATTGTTAATGTGGGCAAACTACTTCACCCCTTAGCCTTGGTTGCCTCAACGCTTCTAGCTCTAATGTTCATCGATTCAACCTCAAAACAAGGCTGAAAGAATACCACAAACAACACAACCCAGAATGGAAGAACCAACAAGACTAATGTCTGTGGATACGAAGGACTGTATAAGGCACCTGAGCTCCGAGTCCTGCCAGGGCTGGCCTGTACCATCGCATCATCCAGCCACCCTCACCAAAGATGTCATTGATGACATCCATGCCACTTAATACAGTGGTCATCCTTTGGTACTACTTGGACTCTCAGCACAACTGATTCCTACTCCCTTTTAAAACACCATCGTTAGGATTCTGTGATAGAGTAGGGGCCTGACTGTCTTCCTGTTTCACTAATAAGTCTTCTTCAGTTTTCTGCCAGCTCCTGCTCTTCCTTCCAACCCCTAAACAGACTGCATCATGATCCTTCTTCTCTCCTCACATTACACTTTCTGCCTGAGTGGTCTCTTCCATTACCTTGGCTTTTTTACACACATACCTAAGACTTCCCAGCTACCCACAACCCAGACCTCCACTCTAAGTCCCTAACTCAGACATAAAACTATCTTCTTTAAGTTGAAGTTGGGTATCTCCCAGCAACTCACACTTAACAATGTTCCAACCAGAAGACTTCCATCTCAGCACCCCCACCATGTTCCCCGCCCATACTTCCCCAGCTTAATGAATGCCACTTCTGACCACCCGCATCCTCTAAAAGTCTTTTTTTTTTTTTTTTAAGATTTTATTTATTTGTTTGACAGACAGAGATCACAAGTAGGCAGAGAGAGGAAGGGAAGCAGGTTCCCTGCTGAGCAGAAAGCCCAATGCGGGGCTCAATCCCAGGACCCTGGGATCTTGACATGAGCTGAAGGCAGAGGCTTAACCCACTGAGCCACCCAGGCGCCCCATCTAGAAGTCATTTTTAACACTCCTTTCTCTTCTTCCTCCTCACCCATTACCACTCCTCCCTAGTCAGAGAATCTCAGGTGCTCCCTTTATAAAAGGTATGTGTGGCACCACTGGTCCCTGATCATGTGAGCTCCGAAATACAGCTTCAACCCTCTAGCTCTCTGCTTGTCCTCTGTCACTACCACAGTCCACAGGCCCCTACTGGGTCCACCCTAAAGACAGGTCTCACCTGGATGACTGCACAAGCTCCTTACTATTCTCCCTATATGGCCTTTGCCCCCTCCCTCTTCCACTCCATCCTCTAAGAAAAGGCATCAGTCCTTCACCCTCCCCCCTCTACTTTCAGGATATCATCCTGCCCTTTCCACCCCTCTGAGAGTCTCATGACAACCTTTCTGCTTCCCATAATACCTCGCACTTGACTCCTAGTCATCTTCCCACCATCTTTGCTTGCCACTGTCATGGTGCCTGTGGATGTCCTCACAGATGCTTTCAAGTGTGTCAACAATGACAAAAGGAGAGGCAAACACCACTTTCTTCTTAGACTGTGCTCCAAAGTCATTGTCGGGTTTCTGACTGTGAAGATGAAGCATAGTTATGTTGGTGAATTAGAGGTCATGGATAACCATGTCAATCAGGAAATGGTCAACCTCAGGGGCAGGTCAAATCGGTGAGGAGTGATCAGCCCTAGATCTGATGTGCAACTCAAAGATCTAGAAAAACAGCTAAATAGGGGCTCCTGAGGGGCTAGTCAATTAAGCCTCTAACTCTTGATCTCAGCTCAGGTCTAGTTCTCAGAGTCCTGAGTTCAAGCCCGGTGCTGGGATCCATGCTGGCTGTGGAGCCTACAAAGAGAGGAAGGAAGAAAAAAAGGCTAAATAACCTGCCTTCATCCTTTTGATTTCATTGTACTGACAACCTCAGCTGGCATCATGGACCACTGAGAATCAAGAAGTAAACATAGGAGGGAAAAATCCCAGGATTCTTTTCCCAGGAATGTAATACATCTGTGCATATAAAATGCCTCAAGGGACCAAGCAGTAGGGGGGAGAAAATGCATCAGCTTCTCAGTTCCTTAGGGAGAACTTTTGTGAATTAGGTCTTAACCATTATTCTTTCTCATAACAGTCTTTTCTATTGGAGGTGCAGCATCCATTCTGGCAAATGATTGGCAAGTGATTGGGAACTGCCTGAGGTCAAGTTCCAAGTCCACTGGACTAGCTGTGGGGCTTTGGGCAAGTCACTTAATCTAAACCTCAGTTTCCAATCTGTAAAATGAGGAAAACAGTCTCTAGTTCACAGGGTTTTGTGAAGATTAAGTGAATAAACACATAGAACATCCTTACAAAACAGTGCCTGACCCAAGGTTTAGGTGTTCATTAAGCATTAGCTACTAGGATTTTCCTTCATGACACTTATCATAACTTGCAATTATACAGTCATTGCTTTATTTATGTTCTCCCTCCACTCCAATTTCTAGTGAGCTCTGTGAAAATGGAGACAATATCTGCTTTGCTCATCACTGCACCCCTGGGGTCTAGCACAGTGCCTAGACTATGTAATAGCTTATTAGTGCTGGGTGTATGTCAGGAAAAACTTTCTGGAAGTGGGTGAGATGCAGACATACGAAAGAAAGATAGGTGGGATGGAATAAAGAAGGTGAAGAACAGCTTAAATAAAGGTAGGAAAGAAATGAACCAAGATGTTCGAGGTCTTGGCTCCAGCTCCAGCATTGCCACTGTTTCCTGCTCCCTCTATCTGAACCTGTCTCCCCACTTCTTTAGTGAGGAGGATGACTAAGTGACCTCTTAGTTCTAATCTCTAACAGACTAAAGAGGCCTCTGGCAGAGAAATTATGAGAGGTAGGGTTAAGGGCCAGCCTGTGGGCAGCTCTGAAAACCTCTGAACAGGGGAGCCTGGGTGGTACAGTCAGTTAAGCATCTGACTCTTAGCTTCAGCTCAGGTCATGATCTCAGGGTTCTGAGATCAAGCCCTGAGTTGGGCTCTGCGCTCAGCAGAAAGTCTGTTTGGGATTCTCTCCCTCTGCCCATAGCCACCCACCCCCCAAGCACACCCTCACATGCTCTCTCTCTCTCTCTCTCTCTCTCAAATAAATAAATCTTAAAAAAAGAAAAGAAAACCTCTGAGAAAATGGTGTTTTGGGGCCCCTGGGTGGCTCAGTCATTAAGAGGCTGCCTTCAGCTCAGGTCGTGATCCCAGAGTCCTGGGATCAAGCCCCCTGCTCTGCGGCGGGGCCTGCTTCTCCCTCTCCCACTCCCCCTACTTATATTCCCTTTCTCATTATGTCTCTGTCAAGTAAATAAATAAAATCTTAAAAAAAAAAAAAAAGAAGATGATGATGATGTCTTGTAAGATAAAATAGGAAGGAAATGGGATTTTCTGAGTAGAGATCAACTTCGTCACACCAAAGCAACATGGAGACCAACACACGAAGGGAGGTAAAAGGCTGTAAGAAAGCTTACACAGGAACTCAAGGGGGAGACAAGGTGAACCCAGACTAGAGCACAATCTTGGGGAAAGACACTGAGTTCTCAATAACTGATAACCAAGATAGTTCTTCACTTTTCGGTCAAGGTGCTCAAGAAAATGGTGGCACTGCTGAGAGTAACAAGCAAGTTGGAGGAAAGAAAGGTAAGTTTGTTTTCAGATACTCTAAACCTGAAACACTAAACTCAGGAGAGACAGCACCACAAGGACCCACCTTTCCAATCTTCAGTCCATCTCACTGAACCACACTTAGGGCTCTCATTTCCCCAACAGGTTACAAATAAAAAAGACATGCCCCGCCCCCGTCCTTGACCTACATACTTCCTTAGCCCCTTCACTCAAAAAAACCTATCAGACTTTTTCTTTTTTCCCGTACCTATTGACCACCTTTCTCCAATTCCCTCTTTCCCCACCCTCCATCTCTGGTAACCACAAGTCTTGTTCACTTTTTATGTAAGTCCTTTTGTTTTCAGATTCCACGTATAAGTGAGATCATACAGTATCTATCTTTCTCTGACTTATTTCACTTAGCATAACGTCCTCAAGTGGTAGGGTTTCCTCATTTTTTTAACGACTGAATAATATTCCATTGTAATATATACCACATCTTTTTTTTAATGTTTATTTTAATTTCAGTATCATTAACATATGGTGCTATATTGGTTTCAGACTTACAATATAGTGATTCAATAACTCTAGGGTATGGGCGCCTGGGTGGCTCAGTGGGTTAAGTGACCTACTCTTGGTTTTAGCTCATGTCATGATCTAAAGGTCATGAGACAGAGCCCTGCGATGGGCTCCACACTGGGCAGGGAGTCTACTCAAGGGTCTCTCCCTCTCCCTTTGCCCCTCCCCCTGCTCCAGTGCCCACTCTCTACCCCCCTAAAATAAATAAATAAATAAACAAGACGGTTTTTAAAAATTCTATGTATCAGTGCTCATCACAATAAGTGTACTCTTGTTCCCTTCACCTATTCCCCTCACTCCCCCACTTGCCTTCCCTCTGGTAACCATCTGTTTTTTCTCTCAAGTTAAGAGTCTGTTTTTTGGTTTGTCTTTCTTTTTTTCCTTTGTTCATTTGTTTTGTTTTGTAAATTCCATATATAAGTGAAATCATATGGTATTTGTCTTTCTCTGGCCGACTTATTTCACTTGCTGTTATATTCCCTAATGCCATCCATGTTGTTCCAAATGGCAAGATTATGGCTGAATAAGATTTCATTGTGTGTGTGTGTGTATGTGTATGTATGTATATATATATATATATATATATATATATATATATATATACACATTTATAAACAAACAATTTATAACATAGGTATGTACTACATCTTCTTTATCTGTTCATCTATCAGTGGAACTTAGGCTGCTTTCATAACTTTGCTATTTTAAATAATACTGCAATAAACATAAGGATGCAGATATCCTTTCAAATTAGTGTTTTTATTCTTTGGGTAAATACCCAGTAATGCAATTACTTGATCATAGGGTAGTTCTATTTTTAATTTTTTGAGGAAACTCCATACTGTTTTCAGAGTGGCAGCACCACTCTGCATTCCCACTAACTGCAAGTTTCTCCACATCCTCACCACCTGTTGTTTCTTGTGTTGTTGATTTTAGCCATTCTGACAGGTGGGAGGTGAGATCTCATTGTAGTTTTGATTCTTATTTCCCTAACAATGAGTGATCCTGAGCATCTTTTCATGTGTCTGTTGGCCATCTGGATGTTTTCTTTGAAGAAATGTATGTTCATGTCTTCTGCCCATTTTTTAATTGGATTATTTGGTTTTGGGTGTTGAATTTTATAAGGTCTTTATGTATTTTGGAAACTAATCCTTTGAGGGTATGTCATTTGCAAGTATCTTCTCCCATTCAGTAGGCTTTCAGTTTTGTTAACAGTTTCCTCCACTGTACAGAAGCTTTTTATTTTCATGTAGTTCCAATAGTTTATTTTTGCTTTTATATGCCTTCCCTCAGGAGACACATCAAGAAAAGTGTTGCTTCGGCTAATGTCAGAGAAATTACTGCCTGTGCTCTTCTAGGATTTTAACTGTTTGGGGTCTCACATTTAAGTCTTTAATCCATTTTGAGTTAATTTTTGTATACGGTGGAAGGAAGTGGCCCAGTTTCATTCTTTTGAATTTAGCTGTCCAGTTTTCCCAACACCATTTGTTGACGAGTCATTCTCCCATTGTATATTCTTGCCTCTTCTGCCAAAGATTAATTGACCAGGGGTGCATGCGTGGCTGAGTGGGTTAAAGCCTCTGCCTTCGGCTCAGGTCATGATCCCAGGGTTCTGGGATCGAGTCACGCCATCGGGCTCTCTGCTCAGCAGGGAGTCTGCTTCCCCCACCCCCTGTCTGCCTCTCTGCCTACTTGTGATCTCTGTCAAATAAATAAATAAAATCTTTAAAAAACATTAATTGACCATATAATCACAGGTTCATTTCTGGACTTTCTATCCTATTCCACTTCTTCTTTTTTTTTTTTTTTTAGATTATTTATTTATTTATTTGACAGACAGGGATCACAAGTAGGCAGAGAGGCAGGCAGAGAGAGAGAGGGAGAAGCAGGCTCCCCGCCGAGCAGAGAGCCCGATTCGAGGCTCAGTCCCAGGACCCTGAGATCATGACCCGAGCCGAAGGCAGAGGCCCAACCCACTGAGCCACCCAGGCGCCCCTATCCTATTCCACTTCTATTTTTGTGCCAGTGCCCTACTATTTTGATTACTACAGCTTGGTAGTGTAACTTGAAATCTGGACTTGTGATACCTCCAGGCTTTTCTTTTTCCAGACTATTTTGACTATTTAGGGTCTTCTGTGGTTCCATACAGAGTTGAGGATTATTTGTTCTAGTTCTTTGAAAAATGCTGCCGTTGTTCTTGTTTATTAAGTAAGCTCTACAAGCAATGTGGGGCTTAAACTCACAACCCTGACATCAAGAGTCACATTCTCTATCAACTGAGCCAGCCAGGTGCCGCTAATGCTGTTGGTCTTTTGATAGGGATTGAATTAAATCTACAGATTGCTTTGGGTAGTACGGACATTTTAATAATACTTGTTCTCTCAACCTATGAGCATGGAATATCATTCCATATGTTGGTGTCATCTTCGGTTTCTTTCATCAGTGTTTTATAGACTACGGTCTTTTCCTCCTTGGCTAAGTTTATTCCTAGATATTTTATTATTTTGGGTGTAAATGCACATGGGATTGCTTTCTTAATCTTTCTGTTGCTTCATTATAGTGTACAGAAATGCAACAGATTTCTGTATGTACACTGATTTTGTATCCTGCAACCTTACTGAATTCATTTATCAGTTCTATTAGTTTTTTGGTGGAATCTTTAGGGTTTCCCACATATAATATAGACCACAACTTCTGTACCCATTCACTCGTCAATGGACACTTAGGTTGCTTCCATGTCTTAGTTGTTGTAAATAATGGTGCTTGAACAAGTGCCTGTACCTCTTTGAGTTAATTTTGGATCATTTCCTTAGGATACAGTCCCACAATATATATGTTATTGGAACATATGGTAGTTTTATTTTAATTTTTTGAGGATCCTCCATTATGTTTTCTAATCTGGCAATACCAACCTGTCAGACCTTTAAGGACCAACTCAAAACTCCCCTTCTCTAGGCAGCCATGCTAGAGTACACCTTCTGTTTATTAGTACTTCACATTTTAGTGCCTCATCAGTATGAAAATTTAAAAAATCAACTATCTTGTATAATTCATATATGCTACCTCCCCAATAAAACTGGAAGGTCCTGGAGCACCTGGCTGGCTCAGTCAGGACAGCATGTGACTTGATCTCGAGGTTGTGAATTCGGTCCCCATACTGAGTGTAGAGATTACTTTAAAATAAAATCTGGGACGCCTGGGTGGCACAGTCAGCTGAGTCTGTCTGACTCTTGGCTTCAGCTCAGGTTGTGATCTCAGTGTCATGAGACTGAGCCCCACATCAGGGTCTGCGCTGAGTGCAGAGTCTGCTTAAGACCCTCCCTTTCCCTCTGCCCCTCCCCTCTGTGCTCTCTAAAATAAATAAGTAAATCTTTCAAAAATTAATAAAATCAAATCTCAAAAAAAAAACCCAAAACCGAGAAGGTCTTCGGTGCAGAAATGGAATCATGTACTTTACTTACATTGTCCTCCTTCCACGCTCAGAGTAGAGCTAGACCCTCAGGGGTGACCAGCTCAAAGACCACGCTACATTCCCTCATCCCACCAGAGGTAGGCTCTGTGGCTCTCAGTGGGAAGACCACATAGCTCCCTGCCCAGCCCTAACTGGATCTTCTCCAGGTGCCTGGCATGCGTCCACAGCCAGGGCTGCAATGGTGAGGACAGGGCACTGGAAATCAGTTTGATGAATGATAACAGTAGAAGGCCACAATCCTGCCTTGCCAGCTGAGGGCATAGGAGCAAACAGATTCATTAGCGGCGATGGCTGTTTTGATAAGATTGATTTTAACAATACAATTCAATGACCTGATTGCTCAACAGTGATACCTGGGTTACTCTTGAACAAGTACAGCTTTGTTTGTTTTAGCTGGTGAATAGTGCCCTTCTCAGGGAAGTGTTGTCAAACCCTTTTAAGGTAGAAAGTAATCCAACAGGTAGTCCTTGGAAAAAAGGTATCTCCTAGGAAAAAAAAGAATGTAAAAACAAAACAACTTTCTGTGTCACTGTGGTATCAAAACATGTTGCTGTAGGAATCAGAGATGTGAGTGTGACACCCACTGTGCCATGATCCAGAGTGACCGCAAGCAATCTCAGGGTCTCGGTCTGGTTCAGGGTCCTTCTGGGAAATTCAGTGAACTAGTTAAAATGGCCCATTCCAGCCTGGATCAGAAGGGCAATACAACAGTAAACTATCTACAAAATGGGGGAGACGACGTGCTGTTCTGTTTACAGTGATGTAGGGCAAAGAGCAGAACACAAAGACCTCCAAGCCATGCAAGAAGCTCCTCTCCCACCTGTCCACAGTTGTGGGCTGACTCCCTCCTGGGAGAAGAGGTTACCTGGTCACCACCCCGGCCACAGAAACAGTAGTGCACCATTCTACTTGCTGCTAGGTAGAGATGACCAGCTGCTGAGGCTGCTCCTTCACGTACCCAAGATCCATACTTTGAAAGAGTTGAATATAAGTTTCTACATCACAGCCATAATGCACCAAAACTCTATAGACAAAACTCTTTGCAAACATGGACACTGTTTTCAATGGCTGTATTGAAGCAAAAGGCTGGTATGCTCAAGAAAAACAGAACAGAAAAGAGCAAGACCAAAATACATTGAAGTTATTATTTGAGGTCTCCTTTAAATTATTTTCTGTAATTACTGAGCCGGCAGTCCATTGTTATTAATTCATATTCAACCTATTTAAGCAGTCCCAGCAATGCAGGCGGAAAACAAATGCCTCGGTAATTTCCTAACTTTTGAGTGTTATTTTCTTGTCAGTTAAATTTAAAGCAACCCATTTCTGACCACATTATACCAAGTTAATCTCATTTAAAGTGCTTCACAAACCCTAACGGCTACACTAAGGTTTTGTACTAATGAAAGCAATTTACATAAATGAAATTTATGTCAATGCATTTCACGAAAAATTTTTTACTTTATAATAACTATAGTACTTATATGATAACATCTGTTGATATTCACAGTCTAAAGCTGGCAAAGATTTAAACCCACAACATTTTCCATGCATCATGTACATTATCTGTGAAAAGCAATAAAAAAAAGCAATGAATGCATTAATCATACCAATATCATCTGCAAAGCATAAATCTGAAATACCTTTCACGTCAGCTCAAACTGCTTTTTATTTTTTACACACCTGATTTTACGCCATCTGTAAAAGGGCAAGACAAAGACTGCTGAGGAAATTCTATTTCTTGGCTGTTTGACTTTCACAGAATATTTTGGCTACGTTCTGTAAACAGAAGATTTACTATACGACTAAGAAAACGCGAAGCAGTTGAAAGTCCACTTTTATGAAAGGCCGGGGTAGCAGCCCCAGTGTTTTCACGCCACACCGTGGCGCCATATTTACATGTTGGACACCTGTTTTACATTTCCCCTTGTCTGTCCATTACATGTGTTTTCACAAATACACATAGGGCCTAAACCCATTTTATGAGATAAACAGCAGAAGCAAGATGCCCAATGACACCTTTTTAGTCTCTAGTTTCGCACCTCTGAAGTACACCAACACTGCTGTCCCAGCCACCGCCCGACACCACGAGCATCACCTGCCCACAACTCCCGGGAGCCCAGCATGAATACACCACACAGAAATTTTTTTTAAAAGATTTTATTATTTATTTGAGAGGGAGAAAGAAAGAGCTAGAAAGCACCGGGGAGCAGGAAGCCCGACGATGCGGAGCCCATTCCCAGGACCCTGGGATCATGAACTGAGCCGAAGGCAGACACCTAACCGACTGAGCCACCCAGGCGCCCCACCACGTAGGTATTTTTAATTAGCTCCTCCAATGTTAGGTAAAGTTTGCTCAGATGTGTTGCTCTCCATTCCAGTGACAACGAAGGATGCTTTCTGAGGTTTCGAGTCAACGGCAGCCACAGAGCCCATTAGTGGGCACGAGTGACGCCAAGGCCACCGTGTGCAATAAGCATACAGGTTTTCACCTGACCTGGTTCCCAGACACACAGACAGGAGCCTCTAAGGTAACAGCAAAGGACACTCTCTAAGCTACATGATGAATCAGCCTTGGGAACACCCTCCTGGGAGTGTTCCCCTACCTTCAACAAGCAGGGTACGTTTCCACTTTCAAGAGCACTCAGATGTGACATTTCTATTATTGCATTACTGACTCAGAACTTTGCACCGAGTTTTGGCTTACAACAATGAACAATGAAACCTGAATTAATTCTTCCACAACGAGAACTGTTGAGAGCTGTGTCCCATTGAGGACTGTTAAGATTTTCATTAACAGTTGTCTTTCTTCTGGTATTGAGCTTTAGACTTCACTAAGTGTTTCAAAATGTTAACCATAAGCCTATTATCAAATTCCTCAATAAAACATTTTTATAAAGTAAGTGAGCAACAGTAACTTTCAACAGCTCTACAGCAGGAGCTCCAGGGCACAGGAAGGGAAAGATTTTACCAACCCCAAACTCACATATGGTGCTACTGCTGCTAGATGCACGAAATAGTGTTCCTTGGCACCCCACCCTCACGGCCCCGCCACTCAGGGGGCCCCTCCCCAGGCCCCACCCTCTCAGCAGCAGCAGTTACAGCAACCACAACGTGAAGAACAAGAGGCCAAACAAACGAAGCTCGGGCCTTGCCTGCAAGCTACACCTGAGACCAGCTATGCAGTTGAAAAGGGCCATGTTTGTAGGTCAAAATGGGCTGAGGGTAAACCAGTTCCTATGAGCACTCTAAGAAAATCGAATGCCTCAAGGGCCAGTCCACTGGAGGCAGCCCTGGCGGGCACAGGAGCTCCTCTGGGAATGCAGGGAATCCCAGGTCCTTGTCGCAAGGCTGTATCCCCTTCTCCTGAGTCAAAAGTGTTCTCCATTACCAACTGGAATCTCCTTGTAGCCTTCTCCTGGAATTCTTCATTCACCCAAGAGATACCAAATCAGGTACAGTATCCCACGGCAGCTTCTGGCCTATTCCCTATACTCGCTCCTCTCTACCCTGAACAAGGGAGGCTCAGCTCCCTGAGGGAGAGACGGGGAACGGTCCCCAGGGGCTTGAGCTGCTGCACAGCCACTCAGAGCTCCTGCCCAGGAGGGCTCCACCTGCTGGCATCTGGGATAGCTGTTTCCTGGGTTCCAGAGCCTTCTTCTGCACCTACCTCCAAAGCTTCAAACCGCACCTGATTCTGGAAGCTTCCCACTTGACCCGACCCATAACACCTAATACAATTTACCTTTATAAGACATGTACCCCGCGTTTCCAAGAAGACATCTTGTTCTTTCCATGCAGGCACCCTGCAACTGCCAAACACCGAAGAATCAGTTTGTCTCTGAGAGACCTCTCCCTCCTTAAGTCTACAAGAACAGAAGAAAAGCATCTAGCGCTCATAAACATCCTCACAAATGCCAAGCCCACCCTGTGTGAGTCCAAGCGCTCCAAGCACAGACACCTGTGGCTCCAAGTCCAGGCAGCACTATGCTCTGACGGCTCAAGGAGGCTCGCCGTGCCCATCATGCTGCCCCGCGACCCTCCACGCCTCCCCCAGGAAGACTCAGCGGCTCCTGGCCACACAACCTCTGCCCCGGCGGCCACCAACACTGTTAGAACCCCTTGGGAATTCTGCTCTTACAGTCTCTAAATATTTGCACCCATCTGAGCTATCAAATGAATGCGGACCATTTGGAACTAACCATATCCTAGAATAAAACCACTAAGAAAAAAAAAAGTTCCACTGTATTTTTTGCTGGCTACTTATTGTTATAGTGAAACCTAGAATAACCCAAAGCTTTGAGAATTAGGTCTCTCACCCAGGGTCACTAATTTTTCTCCCTCCCCTCCTTCCTTCCTCCTTTCCTTCCTTTCTTAAAATTTTACTTGAGAGGTAGAGAGAAAAAAAAGAGAGAGAGAGAGCAGGAGCGGGAGGAGGGGGAGGGAGAAGCAGCCTCTCCACGGAGCAGGGAGCCCACCTTGGGACTCGATCCTAGGACCCTGGAATCATGACCTGAGCGGAAGGCAGACACTTAATCCACGGAACCACCCAAGCACCCATGAAAAATATTTCTAAAAGGTATGGTTCATTGCCTATAGTAATAAGAGAAATGAATTCTAACGCAAATTTGTGACAACATTTCATTACACATACTACATTAGCAAGCCCTTTAAAAATGGTAACACCCAGCAAGTGCAACCTTCCTCCTGAAGAATTATTTTAAGTAAAAAGACAATGTAGAGAACTATAAAATGTCCATAACCTATTAAGATAAAAAAGAACAGAATTTTTAGCTGTATGTTCAGCTCAGACTTTTAAAAATATATACTGACATCCAGTGTGGGCTGAACGCCGCTAAGGGAAAGAGGGGACCAGTTCGGACAGCAGCTCCCTCCAGTTTCCAAAGCTGAGGCCAGGAGAGGTGCTGCCACTGCCAGGAACACAAGGGGCATGGGGGCCTCCCCAACTCTTGCTAAGGGAAGGGCCACACCAAGGGAGACCTGGCCTCATGGAACTGTGCCTACGCACATGGAAATGCCTCCTCACAACAGAAAATTCTAGGCTAACATTCTCACTGTCCATTTTGCACACACACAGGATAATACCTAGAAGATAAATTTCTAGATTCAGACAATGGGTATGTGCATTTTAAAAGCGGATACACAGGGCGAGGGGCGCCTGGGTGGCTCAGTGGGTTAAGCCTCTGCCTTTGGCTCAGATCATGATCCCAGGGTCCTGGGATAGAGCCCCTCATCGGGCTCCCTGTTCAGCAGGGAACCTGCTTCCTCCTCTCTCTGCCTGCCTCTCTGCCTACTTGTGATCTCTGTCAGATAAATAAAATCATTTTTTAAAAAATAAAATAAAAATAAAAGCAGATACACACTCCCCAACTACCCTCTAAGAAAGTTACACCAATGGACAGCCCCACCTCTTGCCTCACCGTCTCCCACATCACAGCCCCACCTCCCTCCTTACCAGCTAGATTACAAGTGCCAATGTTTTAATTCCTGCCCTTACTTATGCGTTACTTCCCTTGCCCCTCAGTTCCTCCACTGGACTCAAAACCTTGGGATCATCCTTGACTCTCCCTCCATCCGCACCATATCCAATCTAACAGCAAGTCTTGTTTGTTCTCTCTTCAAAATATACGAGGAATTGGGACGCCTGGGTGGCTCAGTTGGTTAAGCAGCTGCCTTCGGCTCAGGTCGTGATCCCAGTGTCCTGGGATCGAGTCCCACATCGGGCTCCTAGCTTGGCAGGAAGTCTGCTTCTCCCTCTGCCTCTGCCTGCTGCTCTGTGCTCGCTCACGCTATCTCTCTCTCTCTCTCTGACAAATAAATAAAATCTTAAAAAAAAAAAAAAAAAATATATATATATATATATATTCACTGCCATTTATTCATTTGCTTCTTGTCTATCTTCTGCACTAGAACAGAACTACCTGAGCTTAGAATTGTGCCTGGCACAGTGAAGATGCTTCATACATATTTGGTGAGTGAATAAATACCATTTTTATAATAAAAGTCAAGCTGGATTTTAAAACCATCACTGCATGAAAAGTACTATGTTGTGGATAAACTCTATCAGAGGAAAAAGACTAGAAAATAAACACTAGATGAAAGAAGTTGCAATGGGACTTTCTCTTAATGTACAACATCCTATTTTAGTGTTTCCTATTATTGTTTTATAATAAAAACGAGGGACCTTTTCTGTCCTAAATAAAAGGTTAGTGAGCATCTATGAGGAAGAGAGGGTCACGACTGTAAGCATCAGCTGTGAAAAAGAGAAAGGTAACTCTGAGAGCTGGAGCTGGCCTGGCAGGCGCACCAAGGCCCTGAGGTTACACACGAACAGCAGACAAGGCCACTCCACAAGCAGGATGGATTCAAACAAAAACAAGACCAAGTGCAAGGTTAAGTGAACACAGACAAAACATGAACCCTGTCCACACCACAAAACACCAAACGTCCCCCCTCTCCCAGCTAATGAGTGAGTGTTGCTTCTCTGCCCACTTCAGCTTTGGCCCCACTTTAGTCTACCCTCCCTACGGGTAAGATGGATTAAAATACTGAAGCACAGAACTGCCCATTTTCTGACAGCGCCCAAGCCAGACCAAACTATCTTCCCAACACCACCAGTTCCCTGATACGAGCAGTCTCCCTTTTGCTGCAACAAGCAATTCAGTCCCACCTGCTCCAGGAAGCCCAGGGGTGGTCCTGGTGATCTTGGGCGGGTGGGCAATGACAGGTGTCACGACATCAGCTGCAATTACCGGCCACTGGACATGCAGAAGCCCTAAGAGACCCAGCTGGAAAACTGACCCCAGGAGATGATCTCAGGGCTGGTTCTCTGAATACACTCCCTGATTTTCTTGTCATCTGCCTCTTTCTCCTAAAAGCTCAGTGAAGAAAATTTAAAAAAAAATTTTTTAAGTCAAATTAATAAAATGTCCCAATGAATAGTATTACAATTAATCAAGGATGCCCTGCACAGCTTCTCTTTCCTCCCATTTCTGAAAGTCGCCCCAAGCACAGGGTTAGCGGGGGCTGGATGACTGACTCTTGGGCAGAGCCTGAGGCAATGCTACCCAAATACTTTAAGCCACATGTTCAAGCCCAATAAATTAGCCCAGGCTTAAAGAAGTCAGGCTGTACACATGTAAGAATTTTAATAAGCCCGGAAAATGCTACCTAGAGCTTATGCATGAGCTTACTGTACCAATGGGATTCGCTGCCACCAGCCACAGAGTGCTAAGCCCCTGACAAGAGCTGTCGAGCACATGGGAAAGCAGGGACAGGGAGCCGGCTTGGTCTAGGTCTCCTCAGGAGCTGAAGACTGAAAGAAGGCTGGCAGCCAGATGGATGGAGAGCAGAAGAGGGCACGCAGCTCAGTGGAGCCAATGGCATTTCCTAGGAAAACATGTCGAAGGTTTGTTTGGTGGAAACCTGGTCCTCACACACCCTTCCAGAAACTAGCAAACACTGTAATCAATGTCTGCATTTATCAAATGCCTGTTTGTATCCAGAACTGTGTTAGCTACAATAGAGAGTTATTGAAGCAAACATGGTCTCTGCCTTCTAGATGCTGACACCTAATATAAATAAAAACAAATTCTCTCTGTCCAGAGAATTACCAAACTCACTGAACAAACACGAAATAGTCAAAAGCACCGATCTTGTACAAATGCTGTGGGGTAAGAGCTGCAGGGTAAGTCATGGGAGATGACTCTCTAAACAGGGTGGGGCTCTAATGGAACAGTCACCTTGTTAAAGCTGAGTCTCCAAGGGGGAAGGTCAGCTTTTAAGAAAAGAGGCAAGGGCTGGGATAAAACGAGCCAATCAGAGAAAAGCGTGCAGCTTAGGGCTTGAATTAGAGAATGAAATACATGTACACAGAGAAAGAAAACTTGACAAGCATCCAAGAAAAGTAGGGGGAAATCAGTCGAGCAGGTGTATGTTTCTGTACTGCTGTTCCTCAAGCCCTCTTCTGATATGCACAAGAAACTCACATATCCTTTTAATGTCATTTAAACTTTGAAAGGAAACTAAATGTCCTAACCCATACCAAACCAGAGGGTTCAGAATCTGATTTTCCAGATGACAAAAACCTCTCCCTTCCCCTAGAGCTGGGACTCACCCAGCTGGATGGCAGCACCTGTCCCCAAGGACAGTGCAGCTGTCACTGACTTCTTAAGGATCCACACAGGACCAGACCACCAGTAGTATTAAAGAGCCGCAGCCTGAGAGGACACAGACAGACCAGGGTACTAGCAAGGATATGTCATATTTACCTGATTAAAATTTTTGAAGGAAAATTCCTTGTAGATGGCATCTCTCTCATGTAATTCTGACCATCCTGCTGCTTTCAGGTCAAGGATAACTTGGTTCCTCTCCTCTGCTGTCAAATGGCAAGCATCTGCTGCCTATCAAAGAACACACATAATACCTGAAATGTAGAGGTTCAGTCAAACTCGAATGCATAGCCCTTTTCCTTATGAGAGATGCAGAAAAATACCTTAAGGGCAACAATCAGTGACCATTTTGGATTCCTCTGTTCTCAAAAAATAAACAACGAGGCTAGCTCCATACAAAATAAGCTGCCTCCATGCTAAGGTGTCTCACACTTACTGTTGCCTCACACTTCACAATTCTGTGTCTCTGGTTTATCACAGATACGACCATCAGCCGTTACCGCTGGTCATCTTACCATGACTGTATTACTAATGGCCAGCATGCCCAGATGTGGGAACTACGGTAAGCATACCCATGCAAGGAGACCCTGCAAGTCCACTGTCAGGTCCCAAATTAGAACTCAGGGCTCTATACTCCTGGTCCACTGCTCTTTGGACAGTCCCACACACCTTGGTGTTCTTCACTGCCTATTCACATGGCTCTTAACTCTCTGGGTGCACTATCCCCTTTCTGATGAAAACTAACCTCCAGGGGAGAAAACACAATCACACACTTAACACAGGATTTCGGATAATAACTTCTGGGGGTCCACAGATCCCCTGCACTACAGGCAAAAAGCCCTTGCCTTAGTACAGTGAGTTTTTCCAGGATACCAGTAAGACAAATCCCCCCAGTCTGGCCAGAGCACTGTCCACCTTGTTCCCACACTCACCCTGGTGACGAAACTCACAAACCAGAGTCCTGTTGGCTAACATGCCTCCACTTCCCATGCAATTTGTTTCTTAATTGAAAGAACTCTATACATCATGGCCAGAGAAAGGAGAGGACACTCTAGCAGAAGTCAGAGGAGCTTAGCTCTCGCTCCAGCATAAATGCCAACCAATATCTCCAACCATACCTATTTGCAGGTCTACTGAAGGCTCAGGTAAGAAAGGGATTGTCACCCAGAAAGACAAAACATATTATAAAGGGCTCCTCATCAAACAGCAACTGGGGGCTTAGCTGCATCCCCTACCATGAAATTACAACTCATTCCCACTTCAGAAACCCTGAAACAGTTCATCACTGACATTAAAGTAAGTAAAAGGGCAGAATAAGTAAAACTACTTTAAGACAATTTATTCTGGGACACCTGGCTGGCTCAGTCGGTTAAGCATCTGCATTCAGCTCGGGTCACGATCTCAGGGTCCTAGGATCAAGCCCACACCAGTCTCCCTGCTCAGTGGGGAGCCTGATTCTCCCTCTGCCTCTCCCCCTTTTCCCATTGGTGCATGTTTGCTAATAAATAACTAATATCTTAAAAAAAAAAAAAAAAGAAAGAAAGAAAAGGACAACTTATTCTAAGAAGAGGAAAAAAGGTTGCTAATGAACCAATTTTCTTGTCTCTCTTCCTTGCTAGGTCAACCACCTTTCTCCATAACTAACGTAAAAAAAAGGGGGGGAACCCTCTTAATTAAATAAAAACATGGGGCGCCTGGGTGGCTCAGTGGGTTGGGCCACTGCCTTCGGCTCGGGTCATGATCTCAGGGTCCTGGGATCGAGTCCCGTGTCGGGTTCTCTGCTCCGCGGGGAGCCTGCTTCCTCCTCTCTCTCTCTCTGCCTGCCTCTCTGCCTACTTGTGATCTCTCTGTGTCAAATGAATAAATAAAATCTTTAAAAAAAAAAAATAAAAATAAATAAATAAATAAAAACATTTGAAGACCTGTTATCAAAAGCACTTAAACTATTAAGATCCAAAACATCTCTTCATTACTCTTACCGTGACCTGTTATAGGAAATAATCTAAAATTTTATTAGTCACTTAAATATGTTAAGACAACTCAGGAAAGTATGGAAAAGAAATTAAATTATGTGTCCACTCTGAGTAGCTGCCAGGAAAACTCTTAACCATGCTGTGGGCAGTGTAGCAGTCACCTGGAGTGAGTGAAACACGGCCCCTGCGCTGTTTTCCTCCACATTCTCTGCCATGTACATCCCCAAAGAGGGCAATGGTATGCACTCTGTGCTTACCACAGGTGTCTGCCCAAGAACAGGGACCATGTCCAGGGTTGTGAAATGGAGCAACTTCATCTATGAAACACAAATGATCCCCTTGGAGATACACCTTCTGCAGAACCCTTTATGATGGGCTTTTTTTTTTTTTTTTTTTTTTCTGTGGGAGATGGGGATGGGGATAGGCAAAAGTAGAGAGGATTTGGAGAGAACAAACTTCATCCAAGGCCTCACTTGGTTACTTTCAGCTATGGGGATGCTGAACAAACCACTTAGCTTCTCTCAATACCAGTATCTCGTGTCTATGGCAGGGGCATCACAACCTCTACCTGTCGACACTTTTTTAAGATTTTATTTATTTATTTGAGAAAGAGAGAGACCACAAGCAGGGGAAGTGGCAGAGGGATAAGAGAACCAGACTCCCTGCTGAGCAGGGAGCCCAATATGGAACTCAATCCAAAAACCCTGGGATTATCACCTAAGCCAAAGGCAGACACTCAACCGACTGAGCCACCCAGGCGCCCCGAGATTTTTTTGAGAGAGTTAAATTTAAGGAGATCTTGAATGTGAAGGCACCCAGCATTAGACCCTGGCACGTGGCAGCCTCTCAAATCCTGTTTGTTCACTCCTCTGAACCCCATATTTTTACTTAATCATCAGCACCTTCGGTACAGGTATACCCTGGGACACGCTTAGGTGACAATAAGCACAGAACTCGTGCTCTCACCTTAGTGGCCACGAAACAGTCTTCAGCTTCCTCCACCATCGAGCTATCTTCAATGTGTCCTATTAAAGACTTTCAAAGGGCCAAGGGGCTCCAGCCAGCCTCTTAAGATGACACACGAAATTTGATACAACATTTCCCCACTAGGTGGTGCTGCGTGTTAAAGCTTCCCCTCAGTTAATGCATCCCAATATATTAATTTCTGATACCAGAAAAAGGACGAAACTCCCCGCGGAAGAAGAAAGAAGTATAGATTTGCCTCCCCCAAATACGATAATTTGTTACTAACTCTTCCCAAACATCACAGCAAAACAAGTGAGCTAACTCCGCGCTGAGCCAGCGGCTTTTCGGCGAGCGCGCCGCGCCTTTGGTCACTTCAAGTGACCCTCAGCGTCAGACAGCTTTGCAGCTACTTGTACTTTCTTTACACAAAACTCGTCCTTGGTTTTCTTCCGGCAGGCAGCTTCGCAGACAACGACAAACGATGATGCTGCGGAGCCCCTGTCTCCGGCCGGGCGTCTGGCAGGTGCCCGGCGCCCGAACCCGGCTCCCCGAGGTCCGACACCGGAAGCCGGGCCCACTGTGGGGCCGGCCCGGGTCCTTCCCCCACGGCCACCAGCCGGCGCCGCGGGGCCTCGCCCTCCTCCCGCACCGCGGGCCCCGGCACTCACCGTGGCCGAGAAGCTCCGGGCCCGACCCCGCAGCGTCGCCAGCAGGAGCCGCGACGCCCCCCGCGCCCCTAGGGCCGCCGCCATGGCCGCCGGCCCAGGGCTGCCCGGCGCGCTGCCTGCCCGCAGCCAGCAGGCGTCTGCCCGGGAGCCGAGAGCAGTGCGGGTGGCCCTCAGCCGCGGGCCAATTGGTCCTGCAGGCGCCCGCGCGGCCCGCCCCGGAAGGTCCCGGGAGCTTCAGGGCCGCGGACCGTGCTGGCATCAGGCGGGCGGGCGCCGCAGGCCCCCGCGCTCTCAGGTCCCGCTCCGCGCCGGCCGCGTCTTGCCCGCCTCGTGGCCGCTCTCCCGCCCGCGTGCTAAGGTTTAACCCCCGGTGGGCTCTTCGGTATCCGGGCTCCGGCTCGCCGCTCTCTCGAGGACAGTCGGTGCTGGGCTCCCTGCTAGGCGGTGGGGCCAAGAGCCCGAGTCGGTGGCAGCATTATGCGGGCGGGCACGGGGCGAAATAGGCTCCGGTGGGTGGGTGGGAACCAGTCCCTTCCGCGCTCGCGGAGGGCAGAGAACCACCGTAATTCGGGTCTGGGCATGTAAGGCAGGGAGCCGTGGGTGCTGCTGTGCCTGCCTAGCCGCTGAGGCCTCGGGCACGCTGCTTCATCGGTGCTAGCCCAGATATGACAGTCTGGAAACTCGGCTCTTCAGGTTTGCTAAAGAGCAGCGTGCAGTGCGCGCTCCGGTGATGAAGCAGACAGTTACAGGATTCCCTCCCTGCCCCCGCGCCCAAAGAGGTGGATTCTTTTATGTATATATTTACTAGTATTTTATTCTTACTCTTTTTTTTCTTGCCTTTTTTTTTTTTTTTGACATGTCACATACAATTTACTGGCTTTTAGTATATTTACTTGCACCTTTTTTTACTAGCTTAAGCAAATTAATAATATAACCAAGTTTGCTTAAGATTTAGCCGTCTACTCAATTTTTTTAATATCAGAGTCCATGTAAGTTCAACTTAGCAGTTGCTAGCAGTTAATTTTATATTCCATATGGAGTTGGGGGAGGGGGCTTTCTTGCCTCAAAATATCCTAAAATTCAAACATGGCTCAATATGCATTCTTAACATTTGCCCACTTGACAAAAACTCAAGGGAGGAATCTTGCTGCAAACTCTGATCAGATGTCACTGACCTCAAGGCATCCAAGGCACTACAGTTTCCGTTGCCTGATGCCTCAAGTGGGCAATGACTGGAGATGGAATTAAAAGTTTCGTTTCCAGGGCGCCTGGGTGGCTCAGTGGGTTAAAGCCTCTGCCTTCAGCTCAGGTCATGATCCCGGGATCCTGGGATCGAGTCCCGCATCGGGCTCTCTGCACGGCAGGGAGCCTGCTTCCCTTCCTCTCTCTCTGTCTGCCTCTCTGCCTACTTGTGATCTCTGTCTGTCAAATAAATAAATAAAATCTTTAAAAAAAAAAAAAAGTTTCGTTTCCAATACTTAATCGGGTGTATACAATCATAAATACCCTGTAGACTTGCTTATTAAAGTGAGAACTGCAAAATGAACTGGTACGTGTGAGGTAACAAGACTCCTCATTTTCCTTCCCTAAATCCACTTTAGGAAACTGGTGTCTCAGCTCTAGTTATGAAAAGCAGCAGCGGTAGCATGCCAGTAGGGCCTAGGGCAAATGATGTTCACCAGTAGGGGCTGTGGATACTCAGCCTTCACATGTACGTCTCCAGTTAGTAGGATTTAAGTTCCTTACCAAGGATTTATTGAGCAAGTCCTCTATAGTGGGTACTCTTGGGAAAGGCAGTCAGTCTCCTGCTCACAGTCTTTTAAGCCCTGCTCACCCATGTAAGAATGGGCCTTAGGCCTAGAACACTCCCTTACTGATTGTTACAAAGAGCCCATACAGCCTGTTCCAGGCTTAACACCTTGTGTGGGAATATCCTTCCCTGATCCAGGCTCACTCAATATGTACTCCTGTATTCTGCTTAAGCAGGCAAGTCAGAACCCTGGGGCATGCCCCCCTCCTCCCAGCCATCCCCTCCCCCTTTCAGTATTACAGACTCCACTGGGTTGGGAGGAGCTTGTGCTAAGACACTAGAGGGGCACTCTGGCCTTTCACTGTTGGGGAGGATCCACTTGCCTTGGGGACCACTGCACACTCCTAGAGTTGATCTCGCTCTGTCTCTTGTTGAGTACAAATGCTGTTCCATCCAGTATGGGACTGTGTTGTGTCTTCCTTGGCAACTGATACTAACCAGGAGTGAGCACAAGTGTCTGGATTTATGTCCCCGATGACTGGCTTCTCATGATCTTTCTGTCTTCCATGTAGCTGAATTCCCGCCCTCCCCATCCCTGGCATTGGTACCAGTGCACAGACATTGACTCTGCTGCACAGACACCATGCTTGGCTTGAGATGGTTTACCTGATGTTGGACCTTTCGTCCTGCCTCCTACTTCCCGTTCCCTCAGCACCAGGGCTTTCCAACTGATGCTCTCTACACTTGAACCTCCCCTCTAGGGAATGGCCCTGCTCCACCTTCCCTCCAAGGGAAACCCAGGTAGCTTGTCTTAGCTTAGTATTAGAAGCAAAGCCATGGATCTGTTGGCCACACTAGGAGCCTGTCCTCATCCTCCACACCAGCATAGGGCCCCATTACATATCAAAGGCATGAATATGCCTGTATCTTTAATAAGACAGCTTTCTCATCTGGGAGTGTGCCCCCCACCCCGGGAAATAAAACTATATACAGTCATAAGTTTAAAAAAAAAAAAAAGTAATGCTGAACCTTCTCAAAGATCTATTATGTAGTCATGGTTAGGAAATCTCTTGGCAACAGTGAAATATTTATCATTTGTTAAGCAAAACAAAACAAGGTGCTAAATGACAGTTATGTTATGACTCTAACTATGGGAAACAAAGGAGAGAGACAAGAGGGTAATGGATTATGATTGTCTCTCAGCTCACTCCAGTCACCATGCTTAGTTTGGAACATGGGTCCCCCTACTGGAAGCTGCATGACCCAGAGCAGATTATTTGGGGCCTCATTTATTACCCTTCTATAAAACAAGGATATTTAATACCAGTGTCAAGCTCAGAGCTACTGTACCAGTAAATGAAACGGTAGGTAAAGAACTTAAAATAGTAGGAACACACACAGTTAGACTCAAGTGTTCGTTATTGTTATAAAAGATGGAATCACTGTAAGTTTTTCTTATAAGTACACACACACACATACATGTAAAGGTTCAAATCCAGCTTCATCAGCTTATTGTTTATGTAACCTGGGCAAGTTACTCAGCCTCTCTCCATGCCTCAGTCTGCTCATTTGTAAAGTGAAAAAAATACTAGTACCTTTCTGAACCACCGTCCCTTCCACCAGTGACCACCCCAGCCATAGCTGTCCACAACTTAAAGTTGTAAACTCCTGCCCAACATTCAGACAAGGTGACTCAACTAAGATTCTATTTCCATAGAATTTAGGGTGCATGATAAAATGAACTGCTCTATCTGAAACACTGGAAACAGTCACTACAAAGGTTACTTGTCATTATGTGGTCAGATGTCTTATATCTGCATTTAAGGGATCTTTTAGAAACAGCTTTTCAAAAAAGTTGGTATAAATTACACATTGTCTCGTTTCTACCTGTGTCCTAAGCTAGACTATAATCAACTTGCAGGCAAGAACAGTGTTACGTATTTCTTTTGGCTCTGACAAACTAGCACAGTGCCAAGAACGTTTTAAGGTTGAATCAGTGCGCGCTGGTTAGGTAATGACTAAAATTTGAGTTATGCTTTAGCCTAGAACTGTTAATAAATAAGCTTTAGTTTGATGATAATATTTGCTTTCTCCTAACATCTGCCCTATCCAGAAATTACTTATACCACTTCAAATTCTTCCAGTGAAATTAGAGATCATAAACACCAAGTACTTGACTCTTTTATTTTCCCAGTTACTTACAAGGTCACACTTATCAATTCTATTTCTTCCACAACAGAACATTTTCCTGCTTACAGGCTCTGAGAGAAAAACTGCAAATGAACGGAAACCAACCTTCTTAGACATAAAGACTTTTTAGGAATCAAGACTTTTCTAGAACTATACTGTGAAAAGTCCTATTTCCTCCTCCTATGAAGCCAAATATCATTCTACGCACTGTTGCACCTGAACACAGCTCCCATTTGAAACTGGATTACCCCCTTAAAATATTGGATTAGTAAAAACAAGAATGGTGACTTCTGTTGAATTTGCATTTGTTTTTTGCGGTACTAATTAAAAGACCAATTTATAATTTTTTAACACATTCAACAGTTCAACAAATGCATGATCCTTTTAATCTGACTAAAGCTGTAAGTCTATACTTCACTGGAGAATATGTAAGGAAGTGCAGCATTAATTTCTGAAATTTCTTGTCCTGACGTCTCCTTTCAGTCCGTTGCTATTCAGCATGTTCCTGCTCCTGTCCGGGAATTAGCCACCGAATGCTCTCAGTTCGAATGGTAGCGTACATAATAAAACTAATCAAAAAGAATAAGGAAAATACAAGCAGCCAGTCCACACTTTTTATCAAAGTGCTGGGAAGAGGGCCTATTTGGTCAGCTTGAGTTACCACCACATTTTTCTTGGCTTCTATACCTGAAAGAGAAATCAGCTGTTTCAAATCAGAGAGAAAACATACCCGCTAAAGATCTTTCTGAAGTATTTTGCATGGTATGCAAAAAGATATGCAGTCTTAAAATAAACACCACATGAGTATATCTGGGATGGGTTTCACTTGCCTGTTAGTGTAATTTGTAACTTGCCTTTCTCCCACCACATCAAAGGAACAGGAACCCATTCAGCTGTTCAAACCTAAACACTAGAATTTCTGTGAACTCCTCAGAAGGGTCTTCAGGCATGGTGAGAGTTGTCTTTTGTTCTCTTTGAGATCAAAATTCAATAAGCAACTGTAAAGCTACTCTCAGGAGTCTACAGAATGTTTTCACAGGTGAAGGAATGCTAAATCCAAAATGCTTTTAAATAAGTCACTGAAAAAATTGTTAGGACTAACCACCACTGATACCAGAGATTACCAAAAATGCTGTGACTCCTCAATTTCTTTTAGGTTCTAGGTTTTCTTAGAATGTTGAGCAAAATGGCTCCCTCTCTCCATTTTAACCTGATTGACAGTCATGGGTTTGGTACTATAATACTTGAATAGCTAATTAACTGGTAACAACTCTTTCACTCCTATGAGGTAACTCAGTTTTATGTTCTTTACTGTGAGATATAAGCAATGAGATGCAACTTAATACATATGGAAGGTATGTTATAACTCATTTTGATTTCCAGTGAATATACTTCAGGAAGAAGTAGGGTGCTCATAATTAAGGCATTAAAGCTTTTATGGAGCAAAGTTTTGCAAAAAAGATTTCTTCAATAGTCCGTGGTCAGAATTTTACAGAATAAAAAATATGGCCACATGTTTTGGCAAATATTAAGGAATTAAAATAGCATCTGCATATGGATGAATAAATGGAATACTGCACAGCGACAAAAAGGAAGAAAATATAACCATATGCATCAACGTAGGTGAATCCCACAAACATAATGATGACTGAAATGAGCCAGACACCAGGGAATCTATTATATGTGACTCCATTAATATAAAGTTCAAAAACAGGGGCGCCTGGGTGGCTTAGTGGGTTAAAGCCTCTGCCTTCGGCTCAGGTCATGATCCCAGGGTCCTGGGATCAAGCCCCACATGGGCTCTCTGCCCAGCAGGGAGCCTGCTTCCATTCCTCTCTCTCTGCCTGCCTCTCTGCCTACTTGTGATCTCTGTCAAGTAAATAAATAAAATCTTTTAAAATATATATATATAAAGTTCAAAAACAGATAACACTAGTCCATGGTGTTAGAAGTCAAGATGGTAATGTTCTCTCTGGGTCAGATTCTGGTTATCCAAGGCATTCATTTTGTGAAAATTCATCACCCAGCACACCAATATAATGCACATATTTGTGTAAATATTACACTTTAGTGTAATATATGTATGTATGTAAAAAGTTAACTACAGGTGTATATTATTCTATATAATGTATGTAAAAAGTTAACTACAGGTGTATATTATTCTATAATTGGTGAATTATAGAATAATAAAGCTGGCTTTTTAAAGGTATCAATAATCATTAAAAATACCTATTCGTGTTAAGCTTGCCGCTGGTTGAGAGACTTTTAACAGAATCATGGTAGTTCTCATCAAAAGAAGGTTTACGCCTGAAATCCAGTCTTGATTCCTTCACTTAAGAAGAGCAGACAGGAACCCACAGAAGACATATACCTCCAGCAATAAAGTCCCTTCTACAGCATATAATTTGTACATACCTGTCTGGTTAAAAAGGAAGACTTTCAGTGTTTCCAATGTTCGGTCTGTATGATTAAATCTAGCCATTGGCTTAGCTCCTTGAAATAATAAAATGTTAGGAACAGCTACGGTGCCAAACCTGGTAGAAAGACTATAACAGAAAGCAGTCAGTCACACAACCTGAACTACCAGCGGGTTTCCTCACACAGTTACCATATCAGAATGGATGGCAATAAATGAGAAAGTATCATTTTCCTGTGACCTACAGAGGTTTCTGACAGTCAAACTATATGCTTATAGCTATTTCTGAACTTTTTCCTTATGGGTTGAGGTTGGGGGCATTCCTATTCTGCTGAGCTGCTTTCTGTTACAACAAGGAACTACCCTTGACACAGTTATTCCACTTTTTTTTTTTTTTTAATTAAGTAAACTCTACCCCCAATGTAGGGCTGGAACTCACCACCACAAGATCAATGGTCGCATGCTCTACTGACTGAGCCAGCCAGGCATCCCCTAGTTATTCTGCTATTTAAGTTGCAAACTGCCAAAAGAGATCAGACCAGAAAATTCTAATTCATGGACAAAACAAACTGTGTCAATTAACTTGACAGAAGAAATTTCAAACTCTCCAGGATGCCCATCTCCATCCCTCATACAAGAGTAATGGGAGTCTGCGGTCTAGCAGACACACCAGGAAGTTCACAACTGGGCCAGGATGTAACAGGATCTGAGTGGGACTGGTTCATCTTTACATAATACAAAGTCATGGTAGGGGCGCCTGGGTGGCTCAGTGGGTTAAGCCGCTGCCTTCGGCTCAGGTCATGATCTCAGGGTCCTGGGATCGAGTCCCGGGTCGGGCTCTCTGCTCGTCAGGGAGCCTGCTTCCCTCTCTCTCTCTCTCTGCCTGCCTCTCCATCTGCTTGTGATTTCTCTCTGTCAAATAAATAAATAAAATCTTTAAAAAAAAAAAAAAAACAAAGTCATGGTATAAGCTCTGGAGTCAAAACACATGAGTTCAAGTCTCAGGTCTGTCACCTACCCAGCTGTGTGAGCTTCGGGTGGACTATCTAACCTCTTTAAACCTCAGTTTCTCCTGTTAGTAAAATGATAGTACTGGATAATCAGGATTTTTTTCTTTTGTAAACATGCTGTCACTTAAATATTAACACAGGAGGCGGGGCGCCTGGGTGGCTCAGTGGGTTAAAGCCTCTGCCTTTGGCTCAGGTCATGATCCCGGGGTCCTGGGATCGAGTCCCGCATCGGGCTCTCTGCTCAGCAGGGAACCTGCTTCTCCCTCTCTCTCTCGGTCTGCCTCTGCCTACTTGTGATCTCTGTCAAGTAAATAAATAAAATCTTTAAAATATATATATATTAACACAGGAGGCAAACACATGTCGCAGGCCAAATAACAAGGACAAGTATCCTCTACTCTCCATGATTAAGGCACCATAGGAGGCACTGAGAAGGACTCACGGAGATGACCAAATGAAGCAGATGATAAAAGCCCGCAGGGAATGGAACCCCAAATCCAGAGTACTAAGCTGGTGCTGGGACCCAGCCTGGCAGGCTTGGGGCAGGGGAATGCCCAAAGTCTGACACTAACCTAGACCATCCTTTCCATCAGTCTGCTCCCTTGGGCCAGGCCACGTAGATATTCCTCTGAAGCCCTTGTGAGAATTACTAATTTGCTGTGATACTTTCTCCCTAAAAAAGTTTAGGTAAATATTAGCAGTTACATTATCCACACTGAACATCAATAGAGTGTAAAGTTTTACTCAAAATTTTTACTCAAGGGACACCTGGGTGGCTCAGTGGGTTAAGCATTCAACTTTGTGTCAGCTCAGGTTGTGATCTTGGGCTCACAGGATCAAGCCCCATGTCAGGCTCTGCAGGGAGTCTGCTTCTGTCCCCCTCTCTCCCCCTCTCCCTGTTCACTCAGTCCCTCCCTCCCTCCCTCTCTCTCAAATCAAGAAATAAATAAATCTTTTAAAAAAATTTTTTTACTCAAAAAAGTTTAACCAACTTCATTTTTACCAACACACAACCTCCTGCGCCCTGCTAATGGGCATGTGATGTAGAGGAGGAGGGTCACACTTTATAACCCAGGCACAGTCACGGCACTGGAGGGAAATAGAGAACATGTGAACATAGATCTTTATAACGCAGCTCACTCAACATCTAAATAAGACAAGAGCCCACTGAATAATATAAAACAAAAGTAAATGTCATTTTAAGGGCCTAAATTAATTCATTAATTGATTCACTGTGCACTAAGGAACATACACGCAAGAATAAATGTAAACAAAAGGAGAGAAGAAAGGGGGAGGGAAAGAAAGAAATCCTGAGCAGACATACAACAGGGTGCTGAGTTGGGGCTGCCAGGAGTAGAAATCTAAACCGTGATTGAGTCTCAGGAGGGTCCCACTTGTGATACCAATTTTGCTAATTTAGGCTGGCCAACACCCTAAAGAGTCCTCTGGCCTGTCCACTGCCATCAGGTGGAGCCACCTTTAAATTCCACCCTGCAAACTGGTGCAGACCCTATGGAAAACAGTGTGGAGCTTCCTCAGAAGGGTAAAAATAGAACTACCCTAGGATCCAGCAATTGCACTACTAGGTATTTATCCAAAGGATAAATACACACACTCACACAACAGAATATTACCCAGCCATCAATAAGAATGAAATCTCACCAGGTGCAGTGACATGGATAGAACCAGAGAGTATTACGCTAAGTCAGCCAGAGAAAGACAGATACCATGTGATTTCAGTCATACGTGGAATTTAAGAAACAAAACAGATGAACATAGGGGAAGGGAAGGAAAAACAAAATAAGATAAAAACAGAGAGGGAGGCAAACCTCATAAAAAAAGAAACTCGTAACTCTGGGAATCTAAGTGAGGGTTGCTGGACGGAAGGTGGGTGAGGAGACCAGGTTAACGGGGTGGTGGGTACGAAGGAGGGCACATCATGGAATGAGCACTGGGCATTACATGCAACTGCTGAATCACTAAACCCTACCCCTGAAACTAATAATACACTATATGTTAACTAAATTGAACTTAAATTTTAAAAGAATTATTAACTCAGTCATAACAACTCATTCATTTATATAATACAACCTAGGGCTAGTTACTTACTTCTGTGCAAAATGGGAAGAAGTTATAGTATGTAACCACTCCCCCTGTTTTGAGGACAAAATGATATACAAAATGAAAAGTGCTTTCCCCAATATCTAGAACCTGGTAAGCCCTCAGTAAACCAAGATATGATTAACATAAAAATAGGTTAGATGGATAGATAGATGATTGACAGATAAATTCCACTGTGCAGAGAACAGTCCCTCCCCTTCAGGGGCCTCCAGAAAGTGAGGCCTCAGCTCCCTGAGGAACGTGACCACCCTCACCACTCACCCTTGTCTATCCCTCTCGCTAGTCCAGCTTCCATGCTCACACCTACCTCCTCGGCTTCAAACTTAACTGATGACAACCTCCACATAACTTCAAGCATCAGCCAGGGGGGTGACACATAAGCTCTACTCAGGGAACATACCTGCTGTGCTGAGATGCATCCAGTGCCAAAAAATGAAGAGCTGGAAATGCCCGGGGCAGAGAATTAAAATGAGGGGCCAAACTGGCAGAAAATCGGCACCACGGGGTGTAAAACAGGACTAGCGTGCAGTCACTACCATTTGGGTTTAGAAAATCCATAAGGTCCTGTAGTAAAAGAAACAAGTGTGAAAGTCAGCAGAAAGTGTTCACGTACATTCCTCTGAAAGAATGCCCAAGAAACTGGAAACACTGCTGCCTCCAAGGAGAGGAGGCAGGAACATGAACTGGAGAGAGTCTATAGGTATCCCCTTAATAGCCTTTTGTGTTTTGAACCATAGGAATACATGAATCAGCAGAAAAGTATTATCAAATAACAAATCATAAACTTTCCTATAAACTTCCTTGATAGTACTATAGAGCAATTTTATTATTTTTCATAATCCATCAATTCAAATACTAAGTACCGACAAGGCACAGGCCTCTCACACACTCTAATGGCATTATTAAAGCACTGAGATCTCAGGCCCCAATCATCAACTCAGCAGATCCCATAAGCAGTTGAATCAGTCTATTCGGCCAAAGGCTAGTTCAATTTAAGGGTACACCCGCCCTGCCACCACCCTACTCACACTGCTGAAATAGCTCTCTCCTAGTCAAGTGTGTGACACCCTAGAAACAGTCCTACAGAGCTAAGGCACAGGGTTCACCGGGCGCTGAGGGGATGGTGTGAGGCCAGCGCTGACCACTGCACATAGAGGGGCTACAGACGCTCAGCGTACCACATACCCTCATTTAAAATAAGCAGTCACAGTGTGCAGAGCGAGGATTTTTTCTCGTATTACATAAACAGCCTGAACTCATCCTGCTACCTAGCTTAACAATCCCACAGAAACAGTCATTATCCCAGTATTCTCTTCAGAATTATCCTTTATCCAATGGACTGGTAAAGCATGGCTGGGCTGGGGACAACTATCTCAGCTCTCACTCCAGAGAAAACACTGGAGTCAAACTCTTTGAAGGAAAGAAATTTTTCATTAACATAAAATGCTCCTCAGGGGTATCACCACTCTAAACAACGCTAAATCACAATCTTAGTAATTCAGATTTTTTTTAACTTGCCTCTGTAATAAATACCTCATTTAGAAGAAGAAAAATGTTAGGAATTCTAATCCCAAGCGCCTATCTGTTCATTGGGATTTTTTTTTTAAAGATTTATTTATTTACTTGCGAGAGAGTGAGAGAGAGGGCATGAGAGTGGGGGAGGAACAGAGGAAGAGAATCTCAAGCCGACACTGTGCTGAGCACAGAGCCCAATGTGGAGCTTCATCTCATGACCCCAAGATCACAACCTCAACCTAAATCAAGAGTCCCACTTAACCAACTGAGCCACTGTTGGTGCCTCTGTCTGCTGGGATTTTCATCATGAGGCCTGGTGGAGAGAGGACCCCAAGGGTCAATGCGTCTAAAAAACATAATTGACACTAGTTCTATCACCTCCTCTCCCTACGGACATCATAGAAAGCCAAATGAATTTTCAGTGATACACCCATTAGATGCCGTCCCACCTATAAAATGATAAAAATTCTGACCCAGCAGCTGAAAGTCTATAAAATCAATAGCAGAAAAGGAGAAAAGCGCTAAACCATTCTTTCTTACCTGTGACATATTTAAAATTTTCAGAGTGAAGTTTTCTAATCCCGTCACATTTCTCTCCTCACAGTTCACCTTGGGGGATTTCAGACTTTCCGTGTTATTGGAGTCCTCGGGTGGGGCCGGGTCGGATTCGGCCACTTCAGGCTCTGAGTAATACTCCTCCTCCCTGTCCTGGAAGCCGGGTCCCACGCCATCCAGAGAGAAGATGTGCTCCCGGAGACTGCACCTCGAGTCCTCCTCCCCTCGGGCCCCACAGGTGCCACCGCTGGGCTCGGGACTCAGCTTGTCCTCGGTCTCCCCGGGGATTACAGACAGCATCACCACGTGGTCGCCGTCAGGGTCCAGCCCCAGCACAGAACCAGCCTCTCCTGCCGACATGTCCTGGCCTGCGAGGCCGCGAGGGGGCTCCTCCTCACTGGCCAACACAGCTCCCGCCTGCAGGGAGGGAGCACGCTGCTCCTCCGACTGCAAGTGACCGCTGTCCTCTGCAACTGAAACATGCCAGCATGGGCCCACTCATAAGTCCCTTCAAAGTCCATGAACCCCCCAGAATTACGGTTCTCCTCAAATAAGAGATTCTCCCCAACAGAGAAAAGAGGTAACCTTCCCATGAAACTATCAGAGGGCCATCCACCATTCTCAATAACGAAGAAGGTCAACAGGAGGTACCAGATTAATGAATGTCAAATACAAAGTGGACAAATACACATCTTCATGTGATACCTGCGGCTTGCCGTGCGGATTATAAGCAAAAACATCCCAGTGCAGCTATCCAATAAGGAAATCCAATGAGGAAAATATAACACAAACATCTTAACAAGTTCATTTGTTTGATGAGAATATCCAACAAAAAAAATGCTGCCTTTATAGAAGATTCTACTCTAGCGATGCATCCTTGCATACATTCTAACAGCTCTTAGCCTGGCAGGACAAGGGTTACCATCCCCACTTAGCGGAGGACCAAGCTGAGGTAGAGAGAGGCGATGTAACGCCCAACAGCACACAAGCTAATAAGGAGCAGAGCCAGGTCTCTGAGTGAAGTCTTCTGGCTGCTGTGCCAGATTGGGCCTTACCCTCCCCTATGATACCTCGGGGCTGAGATGATGCCTCGTGGCCTGAAAACAATGCTCCAGCCATACAGCAGCTCCTGCCTGCCTACCTCTCTAGCCAGACAGAGCCTACTCTCCCGTCTGCTGCCCTTGGGAGTGCGAGGAGGTGCAGCCCTCAGGGCCAGGGCCACGGCAGGGCGAAGGAGGACCTTCTTCCCACTGTGGAGCCACAAGATAGAACTTGGGCTGGGGCGCCTGGGTGGCTCAGTGGGTTAAGCCGCTGCCTTCGGCTCAGGTCATGATCTCAGGGTCCTGGGATCGAGTCCCACGTCGGGCTCTCTGCTCAGCAGGGAGCCTGCTTCCTCCTCTCTCTCTGCCTGCCTCTCTGCCTACTTGTGATCTCTCTCTGTCAAATAAATAAATAAAATCTTTAAAAAAAAAAAAAAAAAGATAGAACTTGGGTGAAATGCTCAGGTAAGGGAAGAGTCTGGGGAAGTCTCATTCAACCACTGAGCAACCTCCACTCACCTCTGCAACAGGGACTCCTGCCCTCCAACTCCCATTAACTCAACAAAAGCTGCCAGACTCAGTGCCAAGCACTGACCAGGGGGGAACCAATGAGCCCAGCTGTACTGAGACAAGCTCACCATGTGGCTGGGAAACCACCAGCCATGCAATGGGCTCTGCCAAGCCAACAGCATGTCATCAAAGTGTAAATAACCAACTGGCTTTAAAGTTAGGGAAGCTTCCTAAGGTATGCACACTTGCACAGGTCTCAGAGAATATCCCCATAGAGATTTGCAGATTCATTCAGCAATTCAAAAACCTTGTCTGAGAATTCTGCTCTGGCTAAGCTGGAGTAAGAGTGATCAGATTCACCTTCCTTAGTGAAACAACCCAAAAAAGGTCAAAAATGTGAACCGGTTTCAGGAGACTAGTTAGCAGGCAACAAAGGATAAGGATCCCTGAGAAACAGGAAGAGGAGAGCCCTGCAGGTGTTCCAGTTTACCACCAGAGGGAATGCCTGCCATGGCTCAGGGAGTGGGGAAGGAAGCAAGCAGAGTCCAGCACTCCTCAAGTTGAGGAGATGGCACTGAGGGTTCACAGAGACCAAGAAAGCTAGAGTTCGTGAGACAGAATAGTAGAGATGGGCAAGCTCCAGAGACCTGCAGAGTGACCCCAATCTAGTACACTGGTCAGCATTTACATGTGGGTAAGCTCCCAAAGCTAAGAAAAGAACCACCCAAAAGGATCAGAGGCAACAGTACCCAACCCTCACACAGAGCTGGGAAGCATATCTGTTCCCACCAGCTAGACTGGAAAAACTCACAGTTCCCTGAGCACTGGGGAGCGTACACAAAAGTAGTGGGGCAAAATTGATCCTAGAGTAAATACAGCTCTGCTCTTGCCTAGCAAACCTTAAAAGCAAGGAACATACTATACTCAGCTAACTTAACTGTACCCTAGAACAAAACTCGTGAATATTTAGAGGAATACTAAAATATCCAGCACTCAACAAGGTCAAATTAATGTCTGGCATCCAATCAAAAATTACCAGGCATGCAAAAAAAAGCAGGAAAATATGATCAATATTGAAAAAGGTAATTAACCAATTAAAACTGACCAACAGCTTGCAGATGTCAGAATTAGGAGATAAGGATATTAAAACAGTAATTATAACTCCATTACATATGTTCAGAAAGTTAAACAGATATAGAGACAAAAGATATAAAAGATCCACATCAAAACACAAATCGAAACCACAGAGATCTCACCTCCTACCTCTCAGATTAGCTATTATCAAAAAGACAAGAAATAACAAGTGCTAGAGAGGATGTGGAAAGAAAAGGAAACCCTTGTACACTCTTGGAATGAATGTAAATTGGTGCAGCTATTGTGGAAAACAGTATGGAGGCTCCTCAAAAAAGTAAAGCTATAACTACCATCTGATCCAGCAATTCCACTTTTGGGTGGAACAAAAACACTAATTTGAAAAAAATATACGTACCCCATATTCACTGCAGCCTTATTTACAAAAGCCACAGAAGCAACCCAAGTGTCTACCAAAGGATGAATGAATAAAGAACACAGAATCTATACACACGATATTATTATTCCGTCACAAAAAGAGGAAACCTTGCTATCTGCAACATGGATGGACCATTACACTAAGTGAGGTAAATCTCAGAAAGACTAATACCATATGCTCTCACTTACATGTGGAATTTTTATAAATAAATAAATAACTAGCTCATAGATCCAGGGAACAGACTGGTGGTTGCCAGAGGTGATGGTGGGGGGAGGGGATGAAATGGGTAAAGATGGTCAGAAAGTACAAATTTCCAGCTACAAAATAAGTCATGGCAATGTAAAGTACAATATGGTGACTCTAGTTAGTGATACTGTCTTGCATATTTGAAAGTTGCTGAGAGTAAAAGGTAATTAAAGTTCTCATCACAAGGCAAAAAATATAACTATGCATGGTGTCAGATGTTAACTAAACTTACTGTGGTGATCATTGTGCAATTATACACAAATAATAAATCATTATGTTGTACACCTGAAACTAATATAATGTTATGTCAATTATAATATGATTTTCAAAAAGACTCAGATTGTACTCTGGCAACGAAAACTACAATGTTTGAAATGAAAACTACACTGGGTGGAATAATAGCAGATTAGGCAATGCAGAAGAAAAGACAGACTAGTGAATTTGAAGGATAGCAACTGAGTTTGAATTTGAAAGCACAGCAATAGAACCTATCCAAAATCAAACACACAATGAAAACAAGAATCCAAAGAAATTAAGAGAATGAGTGAGCTGTGGGATCATGAGAATACCCAGAAGGCAGAGTAGGGAGGTTAGTGTGGACAGAAAAAGTTTATGAATTAATAACTAAAAACTGCACATACTTGATAAAAATCATAAATCTATTGATCTAAGAAGTTCAGCAAATCCCAAGCTCAATGAACTACACCAAGATATTATCATAATCAAATCGCTCAAAACCAGTGACAAAAACAAAAATCTTAAAAGCAGCCAGAGAAAAAAAATATACTGCATCCAGAGGAAGAAAGATAAGGATGACAGCAGATTCCTTGATGAAAACAATGCAAGCAAGATAAGTAGCAACTTCAGGGGCACCTGGGTGGCTCAGTGGGTTAAAGCCTCTGCCTTTGGCTCAGGTCATGATCCCGGGGTCCTGGGATCGAGCCCCACATTGGGCTCTCTGCTCAGTGGGGAGCCTGCTTCCCCCACCTCTCTCTGCCTATCTCTCTGCCTATTTGTGATCTCTGTCTGTCAAATAAATAAATAAAATCTTTAAAAAAGAAAAAAAAAAGATAAGTAGCAACTTTAAAGTACCGAAAGGAAAAAACTATAAACCTAAAATTCTATACCCAGGAAAAATATCTTTCAAAAACGAAGGGAAGGGGCACCTGGGTGGCTCAGATGGCAAGTGTCTGCCTTTGGCTCAGTCCCACATGGGGCTCCCTGCTCAGCGGGGAGTCTGCTTCTCCCTCTCCCTCTGCCCCTCCACCCTGCTCATGCTCTGTCTCTCTCTCAAATAAATAAATAAAATTTTTTTAAAAAGAAAAAAAAAAAAGAAGGGAAAATAAATACCTTTTCAGAAACATTAGAAGCTAAAAGAATTCTTCACCAACAAACACCCAGAACAAGAATCTCAAAGGAATTCTTTCAAGCCAAAGAAAAATGATACTGGATGGAAATATGGATCCACACAGAAGAATGGTGAGCACAAGAAACAGTAAGGACACTGATAAACAGACAGCTTTTCTGAAAATGTAGCTAGGAAGGGGACAAGAAAGCCAGGGTGGGTGATAAGGGGCCAAAGGAGGTTTCTGTTTCAGCTGTTAGAACAGAGAAGTTTAAGGATATATCAAATTGATGGGAAAGGTGAGGAGGGCAAGGGAACAGCAGAGATCAGACAGGGCAGAGTATATGGCATCAGCAGCAAGGTGTGTCCTTGACAGAAGAAAGTCAAGCTCTTGTATGACTGTGACTGTGACTCAGAGAAGGCTCTGGGTGCCTCTGCAGGAAACCCTGCCAATTTGGTGGCGGTGGGATCACAATGACAGTCTTTCTGTAGCCTTTGGTTGATGAGCATGTACCACTTATATAATCAGAAGAAAAACATGTTTACTGGGGTGGCCACAAAACAGAGGAGAAAAAAAAGCCAGAAAGGTTTCATGTCTGGAAAACAAAGGGTGCCAGGTATAGGGGCCAACCCTTCTCCCAAATGCCCCAGCTCCACAGACATCTGCTCTCTCTGAACCTAACCAACATCTTAGGTCTCATAAGTACTTAGAAAATACCAAGATCCACCTCAGGAGGAAAAAAAAAAAATTCAGGGCAGAAATTAGAACCTGGCTCTTTCTAATCACCCTCACGAAAATGGGTAGATATCCCCTGCAAAAAATCAAAAAGGAGTCTGAGTGATGCACACACAGAGCTGGTATTTTCAGTTCAGGAGGGTTATTCTTCCCTCCTGTAAAAGAGTTAAGTAGACAGCACACATTAGGCACCATAATATTCTTATGCCCTCAGGTACCAGTGTTTTCACTTAAGTATTGGAAAGAGAGGAAACTGAATTATTCCACACCAAAACAGAAATGACGGGGCGCCTGGGTGGCTCAGTGGGTTAAGCCGCTGCCTTCGGCTCAGGTCATGATCTCAGGGTCCTGGGATCCAGTCCCACATCGGGCTCTCTGCTCAGCAGGGAGTCTGCTTCCTCCTCTCTCTCTGCCTGCCTCTCTGCCTACTTGTAATCTCTGTGTCAAATAAATAAATAAAATCTTTAAAAAAAAAAAAAAAAGAAATGACATAACGTGTGAGAGCTGCTGAACCCTTGCAGCGTCACGTGCCTTTTAAAAGAGAATGCTTAACCTCAACACACTGACTGCGTGTGAGCCACGAAAAAATGACAATCACTGCATCACTGGCAGCAAGAAAAATATCTGGTGGGGCACCTGGGTGGCTCAGTGGGTTAAGCTTCGGCTTTCAGCTCAGGTCATGGTCTCAGGGCCCTGGGATCGAGACCCACATCAGGCTCTCTGCTCAACGGGGAGCCTGCTTCCCCCTCTCTCTCTCTGCCTGCCTCTCTGCCTACTTGTGATCTCTCTCTCTGTCAAATAAATAAAATCTTTAAAAAAAAAAAAAAAAGTGTGGGGGGGTTAAAGTGGGTTAAAGCCTCTGCCTTCAGTTTGGGTCATGATCGAACCCCACATCAGGCTCTCTGCTCAGCAGGGAGCCTGCTTCCCCCTCTCTCTCTCTGCCTCTCTGCCTACTTGTGATCTCTATCTGTCAAATTAAAAAAAAAAAACTTAAAAAAAAATCTTTTTAAAAAGATCTTTAAAAAAAAAGAAAGAAAGAAAGATATCTGGAGAACAAGGGTGGGGGCACAGAGCCCACACTGCCAGGGAGCCCTAGCCTAGGTCAGATCCTTCACACCCTTCCAGTTTTGCTCAGAAGGCTCTCTACCAGCCGCAGGTTTTTCACAATGGCTTCTATGGCAGCAATACCAGGCCCCTCATGGGGTGGCCTCTGTCCACACTCTGAACGAGTTCACCAGACATCTTGGTCCCTGAACACTTGCAATCTCTTCCACCTACCTCAGTGTTGTCCCGAGGGCTGTTTCTTTACCAGGGAAGCCCTCTACGGGCTCTCCTGCTGGCTAATTTGAATCATCTTTCAGATCTCACCTTAAACTTCACCTTTGCAAGGTGACTTTCAAGGTGAACTTCACCCTCCCTGACCCTTAGACCAGAGGGGTTTCCCATCACAGCACCCAATAATACCCTGGGACTCTCACTGAAGCATTTTCCACTGTTGGAGTTTACTTAATTATTTGTAGTCATTTAATTCCTATCCTCGCCAGCAGATAGGAGGGCAGGCCTGTTTCTCTGTCTGGCTCACCACTGTACCTCAAGCGTTCAGCAGAGCATAGGACATGTGATGTATGCTCAGTAAAAATCTGCCAGTTGACAGCCTAGGGAAGACAGGCATGGGGGTGCTGAAGCCAAGAGGTGGTTCCTGTGCTTTGACACCTGGACAGCACTGCTACCTCCAGCTGCCAGTAGTGTCCACTACAGGCCCCAAAGCCTTAGATTTCCAGCCACCCTAAAAAGGACCCAGGTGGTGAAAGTCCCTCTATCTTCACCCCATTCAAGGCCACACCATGACGACCAATGGCCCACCCTATGGCTGGTGTTATCCTCAGGTCTGCGTGCACGTGGCCCAGACTGCTGAGGTAGGGGGGTAGTGTTCACATCACACTACATCACACTGACTACAAGTCGGTCCCCCAAATCAACAAGATTCTGCCTGGAAGGGTGCCTGGGTGGCTCAGTGGGTTAAGCCTCTGCCTTCGGCTGGGGTCATGATCTCAGGGTCCTGGGATCGAGTCCCGCATCAGGCTCTCTGCTCAGCAGGGAGCCTGTTTCCTCCTCTCTCTCTCTCTGCCTGCCTCTCTGCCTGCTTGTGATCTCTCTCTGTCAGATAAATAAATAAATCTTTAAAAAAAAAAAAAGAAGAAGAAGGGATCCATCAAGGTGCCAAGTAAAGCGTGGGCTCTGCCACGACCCGAAGGGCAGATGCGACCCTGAGCTCCGCGCCTCCGTCTGTGCAGCCTCTCTCCTACGGCGGGTGCGAGGGCTAACCGCTGGAAGGCACAGTCCGGCCTCCTCGAAGGGGCGCCGTAAATGCCGGCTCTTCGTTGCGGTTTGTCTCATTCATAATAAAAGGTATGTCTCAGTAGGAGCTAGTACACGGACACTCCCGTGACTGACGCCCGCTGCGGGGGCCTGCACGGGCTCCCCGCCACCGCGGACCACCACTCGGGGCCACACGTTGGAAGGAGGAACGACGCGGGGCTAGGCGCGCCGGCCGGCGCCAGGAAAGGCCGAGGGGCGCGCCGCGAGACCCGGCGCAGGTCAAAGAGCGTCGTCCTAGCGGACCTCCCCCTCGCCCTGTCATTTCACTCGCCGCCGCCTGCCGCCCCCGGCCGCAGGCTCGGCCCGCACTCACCCTCCAGGCCGCGGGCGGGAGGCCCCAGCACCCACAAGAGGACCTGCCACCACCCGAGGAGCCGCATGGCGCGGGTCTAGAAGCTGCCGGGACCACCGACCCGGACGCAGGGTAACCGGCGCACGACGACGCGCGTCGCGCTCCCGGCCTCCCGGGCGCCTGGGGGGAGGGGAACCGCGAGCGCGAGCGCAATCCCGTGCGGCCATCTTGGAAGCTGGCAGTGCCCGTTGGCGCCATCTTGGAGTCGGGCGGCCTGCCTCTGGCCTGTGGTCTCCGGTGTTTAGGATTCGCTGTTGTTCAGAAGCCGAGAGCCGGATACCTCGGGTCGCATCGAACGTTCCTGAGCCCTGAGCCCCGGACAAGGTTCCAGCCCAGGCTAGCGGCCGTCTTCGCGCGCGAGCCGGTCTGGCTGCTGGCAGCACACACTGCGCCCTGTCACGCTTCACTCCGGGCCCCAAAAGGCCCGGAAGCCTCCTCCTTCGAGCGCCCCGAATCCCCAGCCTTACCCCTGTTCCCCTACCTACGGGTGCCAGGTGAAATACAGGGTGCCCGGTTAAATTTGCATTTCACAGAAACCACGAATTGTTTTTTGTTTTTTGTTTTTTTAAAGATTTTATTTATTTGACTGTTTTTTGTTTTTTAACTCCCAAGAAACATACGGATATTCCAGTGTAAATATGTCCTGTAATTCTATTTGTTGCGTCTGGTCACCCTGACCCTACCTCCTGTGAACTTACGGCGGGCAGTTTTGGTCTGGTGGTTGGTGGATTTGCAGGGCAATCTCCTGCTAGCTGGGCCTCCCCTAGCAAAAGCAGCTCGGAAAGGACCTAGAGTGTAGAAAGGCCGGGATGGGGAGGGGTGGTGTGCCCCACAGCAGGGTTCTGCATTCCAGAGCGCGGCGGGGGTGGGGGTGGGGGCGGGCGGGGGAGGGCAGCGGAGGGACCTAAGAGACGATGCTCAGAGATGAAAAGAATGACTCTCCCAGTTAGCAGTTAAGGGAAGGGCCTCCTAAAGTCAATAAAGCCACAATAAAGCAGTGGGCAGGGGCTATGCAGAGGGCTGCTGTCAAACTTATTTGAAGAGGTTGATTAACACAAATAGATTTCAAAGGCCTTTACATCACATCGCTGGTAGTTAAAGCAACGTGAAGAGGAATCTAGGGGTTTTTTGGCCATATGGTGAATCCCAACTCCAACATTTATAGGGATATATGGTCAGTCAGCAAATTATGTAACTTTCTTAAATTCAGTTTCTTCATCTATATAACGAGATGAATTTATGTGAGTTTAAATGAGATGTAAAGTGATGAGCACAGTGCATAATGCCCAGTAAGCACATCAGAGCGTTACCCATTATTTGGATCGTACAATTCTAGTGCAGTAACCACAGTCCCCTGTGCCCATCGAAGAGAGTTAAACCAGGAAGATGTATCATCAATCTGAACTCACTGATTATTCTTCTATTATAAATAAACCGCCAGGGTTTTACTATGTAAGTTCTCAGATGCCTGTGGGTCCAGGAGACAAGGAACAACACAGCCTACATTTCTAGGGCCGATCTCTACAGTCATCATTTGGCTGAACTACCTCCCTTGCCCCCTACCCAGTAATAACAAACCTTTCCCCTTCCTTCCTTTCCTTCCTTCCTTCTTTCTTTCTCTCTCTTTCTTTTTCTTTCTCTCTTTCTCTTTTTCTCCCTTAATTTCTTTCTTTCTTTCTCTCTCTCTTTCTTTCTTTCTCTCTCTTTCTTTCTTTCTTTTCTTTCTTTCTTCAGTAAAGTCTATGGAGCTTGAACTCACCACCCTGAAATTGAGCTTCATGCTCTACCAAGTGAGCCAGCAAGCGCCCCAAACCTTGTCTGCTCTAACTTATTCTCTCTCATACCCTTCATATCTAATTTGAAGGTGCATAAAAGCCAATAGGACAGAGGATTAAGGGGTTTAGGATTTATAAAAAGGAGAGTGATTTGATTTGTCTGGACACTCTGGAGTGGATGCTCTGTTACTCCTTTTTTATTATGTCCTTTCCCTCCCTGTGTTTGTGCTTTGGCTGTTTGTTTGGACAATACCCTTGCAGATGTTGGAATTGTTGCCTTTCCATAAATACTGTGTATACACTCTCAAATGACAACTCGGAAAATGCTGTCAACAAGACAGAGTTCACATTTGACTGTCTCACCACCAGATGGCACCTGGACTTATTTTCTCTCTCTCTTTCTTTCTTTTTTTTTTTTTTTTTAAGATTTTATTTATTTATTTGGCAGACAGAGATCACAAGCAGGCAGAGAGAGAGGAAGAAACAGGCTTCCTGCTGAGCAGAGAGCCCGATGTATGGCTCGATCCCAGGACCCTGAGATCATGACCTGAGCCAAAGGCAGAGCCTTTAACCCACTGAGCCACCCAGGTGCCCCTGGACTTATTTTCAACACAAAAATTGCCTTCAGGTTTGTCTTGAAACTTTATTTTTGTTTCTGAGGGGAAAAACATTGGTATCATCATCTTTGGCTGAAATGAACACTGTGTACCACCATTTGGCCCGGGATTGTTCATTCGTATGAATGATAATAATTTGATAATAATTGGAATTGTTATGCATAACTACACACCGGCATGCCAGGTGTTTAGTTTGTCCCCTTGATGGATTTGCTTAATTTGTTTTGAATCTGATGAGTCATGAGAGCTTCTCTTTAATGGTGTCTGTGTCTGTCTCTCATGGGAAAATAAACAGTATTTCCATTCCCTTAGATCACTGCAGCAGAGTATATTTTCCAAAGACAGCCACAATAATATCCTTCCTCCCACATGCTGCTCTACAAAGTAATTTTGCCCCTGCCCCATCAATAGATAGAATCAAATTCCCCTTCCCTTGAATCTGGGTGGGGCTGTGATTCACAAGGAACCAAGAGGATGTAATAGTACATGAAGCCATTCTGTATAACTTCTGAGGCTATACAGCCTTACACTTCTTTGCTGGAAGATTTGCACTGAAGCTCTGAGCCACAAAGTAGGTGGTTGGACTGTCTAAAGCTGCCATGTTCTGCGGAAGTTCAAACCAGCTTGCTGAGAGAAGCCTAGACCGTATGAAGAGAAATGCCCACCACCACTCACTGATCCCAGGCCCACTCGGTTCCACCTTTGGCTCTCACTGGACTACTACTGCCTGAGAGACCACAGCCAGAAATGTTGTGACCCACAGATACAGAGATCAAAAAATTATTGTTATTATGAGTCATTAAGCTTGGGGTAATTTTTTTTAGAATAGATGAGTGGATCATTTTATTTTGTAATTTAGTAACTTTTAACCTGAAGATACTATGTGGATTAATTTAATAAATCAGTATGTTGGGCATATATTCATATACTTATTCTGCCAAGTTTCTTTCTCTTCTTTATGATTTTAATGTTATATTTTGATGGACTTCAGTTAACCCACTATATTCATTATTATTTAATCAATACTGAATATTCTGTGCAGTTATAACAAACTGATTAAACTGAGGTCCTTCAATAATTCAGTATCTTCCCAAGGACAGTTCGTCCTCACAGGGCAGATCAGAGTAATGTATAGTAGTTAAGAAAACCGTAACAAAAACCCACAAGCTCTCTTTCCCAACTTTATTTATTCAGGATATATATCCTAAATTTCATTCCTAATCGAAATCATGCTTTAGTTATATTAGGTGCTCCCTAGTGTACTCACAAGTATGAACCGTCATAGGAGCCCTCTGCATTTCTAACCTGAGTACTAAGCTCTTGGCATTTATGTTTTCACTCGGATGGTTTTCTCCCAAATATACCATTCCGATTTGACATAAGAGGAAACAAAAGCACAGAAAAAAAAATGGTTTAGAGTCACAGAGGGAGTTTCTGACATAGCTAAGACAGAATACCAATCTGAATTCAACACTTTATACACTCTGGTATACAATCAGTAACTCATTTCAAATGCTAGCACACTGTTAATCAATACCTCTGTAATGACTCATGTAAATAAATACTAGATTTAAATAAATTCATTGTATTCAACTAATGAGAAGGATCCTGTGGCAAGAGGTTGAAGATCTAGGAGAGAGGAAAAATTCTGAGAAGAAAGTAGAGAAGGGGATCTGGCGAGGGATAAACCTGAAACAGTAAAAGGAATACAGTAAGAGGAATACGCCTCCATTGTAATAGGAGGAAAGGGTGAAGGCAGATAAGCTATTTTCTCTGTCAGGAAGGTGGTAGGCTGAGAGAGAGCCTGTGGTGGTATCTAAGTATCTTAAGAGCGGAGAATGGGAATCCAAAATAACCTAAATGAAGAGTGCCATGAGACCTGACTAAGGATACAAAAGAACATCCTGGCAGCACTGGGGATCAAGCTGTGTTTGGAAAGCAAGAATTTATAGTGGCAAATGGCACAGGTATTTTTCTCCATTTAGCATTTAGCAGCCCAGGAGTAAATGGTAGCCAAAATTAGACCAGAGTTAGTGTTTTGTCAAGCTTGAGTGATATATAGACCAGGGGCAAGTTAACTGAACATAATGATAGTTGCTAATATCTTTATGAGCCTAGTTGAATCCTATTTTTACCATTTCTTAAACTGTATTTTTTTTAACTCCAATATAGTTAACACACAGTGTTATATTAATTTCCAGTGTATAATACAGTGATTCATGAGCATAGATGAGTCTTAACATTATCTTGAAAGGGAAATTTCATGAGTTGGCCATTCCTTAGGTAGAAGAATACTTCATATAACCTAATAATTATTTATAATCAGTATATTAGTTACCAGGGCACCTGGGTGGCTCAGTGGGTTAAAGCCTCCGCCTTTGGCTCAGATCATGATCCCAGGGTCCTGGGATCAAGCCCCACATCGGGCTCTCTGCTCAGCAGGGAGCCTGCTTCCTCCTCTCTGACTGCTTATGATCTCTGTCTGTCAAATAAATAAAATATTTTAAAAAAAATTTTTTTAAGTATATTAGTTATCTATTGCTACATAACAAATTACATTAAACTGGGCTCTTAAAACAGTAATAATCAAGGGCGCCTGGGTGGCTCAGTTGGTTGGTCAGCTGCCTTCGGTTTCAGTCATGATCCTAGGGTCCTGGGATCGAGTCCCACATTAGGCTCCTTGCTAAGTGGGCAGTCTGCTTCTCCCTCTCCCTCTACCTACTACTCTGCCTGCTTGTGCATTCTCTGTCTGTCAAACAAATAAATAAAATTTTTTTTAAAACAGTAATAGGAGCTCCTGGGTGGCTGAATCGTTAAGTGTTTGCATTCAGCTCAGGGCATGATCCTGGGGTCCTGGGATTAAGCCCCGCATCGGGCTCCCTGCTCAGTGGGAAGCCTGCTTCTCCCTCTCTTACTCCCCCTGCTTGTGTTCACTCTTTTGCAGTGTCTCCCTCCATCAAATAAATAAAATCTTTTTGTAAAACTACCAATAATTATTTATTATCTCACACCTTTTATATGGGTTAGCAATTTAAGCACTGGCTTAGTTAGGTGGTTCTGGCTGAGAATCTCTCAGGATTTTACATTCAAGAGGATGGCAAGTGTCACAGTCATTTGAATACTTGATTGGGAATGAAAGACATGCTTCCCAGATGGCAAGTTGTTGTTGACTGATGGGAGAAGGTCTCTGTTCTTAACCATGAGGGTATCTCTAGACTGTTCGTATGTTCTCATGACATGACAGATGGCTTTTGCCAGATCCAGTGACAGAAGAGAGCAGCAGTAAAGTTGCAAAGTCTTTTATGTTCTAGCCTCAGAAGTCATACACCATTATTTCTACAATATTCCACTAGTTACACATGTCACCACAAATAATGTAGGAGTAGACTATACACGGACATAAATACCAGGAGGTAAGGATCATTATGAGCCATATTGGAGGCTGGCTTACCACAAGTGAGTAATAGTACTTGGATTTCTATAGTATTAACCCTTGAAGATGTTATAAATAACACTGTGTTGTTTTTTTTTGTTTGTTTGTTTGTTTTTAAAGATTTTATTTATTTAATTGACAGAGATCACAAGTAGGCAGAGAGGCAGGCAGAGAGAGAGGAGGAAGCAGGCTCCCTGCTGAGCAGAAAGCCCGATGTGGGGCTCGATCCCAGGAGCCTGGGATCATGACCCGAGCCAAAGGCAGAGGCCTAACCCACTGAGCCACCCAGGCACCCCAATAACACTGTGTTAATAAAAACTTTTTAAAAAGTAATAGCTGAGAAGAATACTGTGTTATAAATAATATGAAAATAACATAGGGGCACCTGGGTGACTCAATTGGCTAGGCATCTGCCTTCAACTCAGATCATGGTCCTGGAGACTTGGGATTGAACCCCACATCAGGCTCTGTGCTCAGTGGGTAGCCTGCTTCTCTCTCTCTCCCTGCCTGCCTCTCTGCCTACTTGTGATCTCCGTCAAATAAATAAATAACATCTTTTTTTTTTTTTTTAAGATGTTATTTATTTATCAGAGAGAGAGACACAGCAAGAGAGGGAACACAAGCAGGGGGAGTGAGAGAGGGAGAAGCAGGCTTCCCGCTGAGCAAGGAGCCTAATATGGGGCTTCATCCCAGGACCCTGGGATCATGACCTGAGCCAAAGGTAGACACTTAACGACTGAGCCACCCAGGCACCCCAATAAATAAAATCTTAAAAAAAAAAAAAAACCCTTATCCAAGCCATTACCTAATGGTCAATTACCTGCTTACCTAATATGTTCTTCCTTCGCTTCTCAACTCATTGAATCTGATTTGAGAAGTACTTGGGCTTACAGCATATTTGTGAAGCTCTATTAAGAAAATACCAAATCTTCGTGGCTCAGGTGGTTGAGGGTCTGCTTTCAGCTCAGGTCTTGATACCGGGGGCCCTGGGGTTGAGTCCCACAGCAGGCTTCCTGCTCTTCAGGGAGCCTGCTTCTCCCTTTGCTTCTGCTTCCGCCTCTCTCGCTCATGAATAAATAAATAAAACCTTTTTAAAAAGAAAAAATACCAAATCTTCAAGCAATAAAGAAATCCTTAAACTGTGATTCACCTTACTGTGTTTGATAGTGTATCCAACATAGTATTTGGAGAAACTGGTTGACTAATCCTGCCTTCACAATATTAAAACTGACATCAAAATGATGACTATAAAAGAAAGGCCAACAGGCCATATATCTTCTGTTTTAAAAGCAGCCCATGCAGGGGCACCTGGTTGAGCAACCAACTTTTGGTTTTGGCTTAGGTCATGATCTCAGGGTCCTGGGACCGAGCTCCACGTCAGGATCTGTGTTAAGTGTGGAGTCTGCTGGAGATTATCTCCTTCTGTTCTTCCTCTGCTCATGCTCTCATTCTTTAAAATAAAAATAAATAGCTTTTCCCCCGCCCCCCCCCCAGCCCCTTGCCAGCCCCGCGGTCCCACGGCGCCAGGTCGCCCCCAGCCCCCTCCCTCCTCCCAACCTCTCTCGGTCCCACCCTCTGTAGCTTTGTGCCCGCAGCGTCGAGCCGCTTCCCCCATCAGGCGCGCCGCGGGAGGTGGGAGCCGCCACCGAGAAGCTGCCGCTCGCAGCCCCGGGCAGGGGCACAGTTGCAACCAACGCAATGTCTTACTACCTCAACTCAGAAAACCACCTGGACCCAGGACCCATCTATGTACGAGAAAATGGTCAGCTGCACATGGTCAATCTGTCTTTGGATGGTGTCAGGAGTAGCCTGCAGAAGCCAAGGCCTTTCAGACTATTTCCCAAAGGCTTCTCTGTGGAGCTTTGCATGAACAGAGAAGATGATACTGCACAGAAAGAGAAGACTGATCATTTCATCTTCACATATACCCGAGAGGGGAATCTTCGGTACTCTGCCAAATCTCTCTTCAGCCTCGTCCTGGGCTTTATCTCCGACAATGTTGATCACGTTGATTCCCTTATTGGCTTTCCTGAGCAGATTGCTGAAAAGCTGTTCTCTGCTGCAGAAGCCAGACAGAAATTCACAGAGCCAGGTGCGGGGCTGAGGGCTTTACAGAAATTCACAGAGGCCTATGGAAGTCTGGTACTTTGCTCCCTATGTTTGCGAAACAGATACCTGGTGATTTCAGAAAAGCTTGAGGAAATTAAGTCTTTCCGGGAGCTGACCTGCCTGGATCTTTCCTGTTGCAAGCTTGGAGATGAGCATGAACTTCTAGAACATCTCACTAATGAGGCACTGTCTAGTGTAACTCAGCTCCACCTGAAGGATAATTGTTTATCTGATGCCGGTGTGCGGAAAATGACAGCACCAGTTCGAGTGATGAAAAGAGGCCTTGAAAATCTAACATTATTAGGGGCGCCTGGGTGGCTCAGTGGGTTAAGCCGCTGCCTTCGGCTCAGGTCATGATCTCAGGGTCCTGGGATCGAGCCCCGCATCGGGCTCTCTGCTCCGCAGGGAGCCTGCTTCCCTCTCTCTCTCTCTCTCTCTCTGCCTGCCTCTCTGCCTACTTGTGATTTCTGTCTGTCAAATAAATAAATAAATAAAAACTTTAAAAAAAAAAAAAAAAGAAAATCTAACATTATTAGACTTATCTTGTAACCCTGAGATCACAGATGCGGGAATTGGATACCTCTTCTCTTTTAGAAAACTAAACTGCTTAGATATTTCTGGGACAGGGCTCAAGATTGTTCTGCAGTGGGAACGTGTGACTTCAGAAGCTGTGAAGCCACGAGAAACCGGGGAGCCTCGAACAGCAGCTCAGCACTTCTATGGCAAGCGGGCTCGGACAGAAGCCCCCGTTAAGTGTCCCCTGGCAGACACCCCCGTGAACTCTTCTGAGAAACTCCAGTTCTATAAAGAGAAAGCCCCAGACTGCCATGCACCATTGTTAAAGCGGGAAGCTGTCTCGAGCCAGGAGTCAAAGAGCAAGAAGAGAGCTTTTGAAGAGCCAGAGAAGGACCAGAGCAACTCTTCGCAGTCTTCAAAGCAGAAATACGTGTGTCTTGCTGTGGAAGACTGGGACTTGTTAAATTCCTACTGATTGGTAGACAGGAGTTGACCTCTTTCCCCCGACTCTAATGTATGAGGAAAGGGGGCTGATGGTGTTTTCCCTTTTGTTTGCCTTTACCTATGGTATTAGCATAGCAAGCGGATATTTCTACTTTTGTGGTGGGGGAGGGGAATGCTATGGAAGTATGTAATAATTTCTAATGTATATTTTCAATACATAGTAATTTTTTCAAATAAACATTTTTGCTGTCCTTAAAAAATAAATAAATAAATAAATAAATAAATAAATAAATAAAATCTTAAAAAAAAAAAAAAAAGCAGGTCGCCTGGGTGGCTCAGTGGGTTAAGCCTCTGCCTTCTGCTCAGGTCATGATCTCAGGGTCCTGGGATCGAATCCCACATCAGGCTCTCTGCTCAGCAGGGAGCCTGCTTCCCACCCCCCTCTCTCTGCCTGCCTCTCTGCCTACTTGTGATCTCTCTCCGTCAAATAAACAAATAAAATCTTAAAAAAAAAAAAAAATGCAGCCCATGCAAGTAAAAAAAAAATAAACAAGAAATAAAATAAAATAAAAACAGCACAGGATATTTTTTTGTTTAAAGTAATCCCTACATCCAGTGTGGGGTTCAAACTCACAACCTGGAGATCAAGAGTATCATGCTTTACCAACTGAGCTAGTCAGGCACCCCTGCAACTCTTGAGAAGAAAGATAAAATCATTTAAGGTTTGGAAATACCTTTTTAGCCAAGCCTCCCGAGTAAAAATAACTGTGCATTAGCGGATGTCCCTCTTCTTTCTCTCCTTCATCCCCACTCCAGATCACCTTCAAATAACCTGAAGTTGAAAGGAATACCTCATGATATTGTTTGGTGTTCTGCTGATACCGATACCCACATGCCCAAAGGAATGGGCAAACTTTGCAGATCGAAAAATCCAGCATCTAGGGGCTCCTGGGTGGCTCCAGTCAGATTAGTGTCTGCTTTTGGCTCAGGTCATGATCTCAGGGTCCTGGGATTCAGCCCATGTGCCACCCCCCACCTCCACACAGCAGGTAGTCTGCTTCTCCCTCTCCCTCTGCTCCTACCCCCCATGCTAAATCTCTCTAATAAATAAACAAAATCTTTTTTTAAAAATTCAGTATTTGGGGGCACCTGGGTGGTTCAGAGTGTTGGGCCTCTGCCTTCGGCTGGGGTCATGATCTCAGGGCCCAGGGATCGAGTCCCACATCGGGCTCTCTGCTCAGAGGGGAGCCTGCTTCCTCCTCTCTCTCTCTCTGCCTGCCTCTCTGCCTGCTTGTGATCTCTGTCTGTCAAATAAATAAAAATAACATCTTTAAAAATTCAGTATTTGGGATGCCTGGGTGGCTCAGTGGGTTAAGCTGCTGCCTTCAGCTTGGGTCATGATCCCAGGGTCCTGGGATCGAGTCCCACATCGGGCTCCTTGCTCGGCGGGGAGCCTGCCTCTCTCTCTGCCTCTGCCTGCCTCTCTGCCTGCTTGTGTGCTTTCTCTCTCTCTCTTTCTGACAAATAAATAAAATCTTTTAAAAAAACAAAAAAAATAAAAATTCAGTATTTATCATCTATCAGCTACATTTTATTAAGACACTTGCATATTAAAAGATGTTTGGGGATTTATAAAAACAAAAATTAAAATTATTGTACTAAAATATGCCAAGTGCTGGGGTGCCTGGCTGGCTCAGTTGGAGGAGCATGATACTCTCAATCTCAGGGTTATGAGTTTGAGCCCACATTGGGCATAGAGTTTAATTTAAAAATAAAAACAGATTCAATAAACAATAATTAAAAGTGCCAAATTCTGGATTAAGTATTTTAGTTTGCCTAGATATCCCATTGAATTCATGTAATATTCCTGGCATAGATACTATACATATTTTTTGAATGAAGAAAATAAGAGTAAATAATTTGCTTAAGGTCCCACATTAAATGGCAGAGCTTGAATTTGAACCCAAAGCCAGACTGTGTCAGTCTGCCAAATTGCCCAGATGCGTTATTCTCATTTACTTCTCAGGACAGCCCCATTTCTGAGGCTTGGAAAGATGAAGCAACAACTTGAGAAAGGTCGCACCAGTGAGAGACTGTGCAGGTCCTTCTCTAAATCCCACGCGTCTTGCTACCAAGATAGAAAGGAGCACATAGTATAAATATTAAATTACAAAGAAGAACCAAATAGACAACTGAAATAGGCGGCGAGTGCCCTGGACACTTCAGGAGGGCCCAACAGAACTACAAGAAACCAGGGTTCAAACATGTCACAAAGGCCAAATCAACAATATCCAGCTTCATGCAAATACAATGTAACAAAAGTGCTACTTTGTCAAATGCCAAGAAAAGAACCAGTCTTGATCCAAATGTTTCTGCTCCCATTGGAAGGCTGCAAAGCTGCTGTGGGGGGAACAAATCTCAGGCTGGATGCAGCATTTCAAACTAGGGCTGTTATGAATCATTTGCTTTCTTTCCTTATCCCATCTTTCTTTAAATATTCTTTGTTTCCAAAAAAAAATTAACATCATAAAGTCATTGTAAGGATTCTTTCAAGCAGTTAAATATTTTATAAAATAGCAATTTCAGAAAATACACCCTAAAATTCAAAACAGAGCACAGAGCTTCCCCAAAGTGTCTCAAAAGAGCTTTTGCTGAGTGTGGAACATCCTGTAATACCAAAACACAAGGAAGCTGGCAAAGAACACTACGGTTATGACAAAATGAATAAGGAGCCAGTCTAGCTTCCACCAGCCAAAGATGGAACAGTCTGAGTATGAGACTGGATAACTGCAATAGATAGAGAGACATCACATATGTTAAAATCAAGTAAATTCAATAGATAGAGATATAGCACATACATTAAAAACTTTTAATTAATTACCTTTGAAAGATGCTAGAGAACCCAACTCATTCTGAAAACTGGTAGGAAAAGGAAAGAATCGGGCGTTTATGTGCCTTTCTTGCACAAAGTTTTTATCAGGGTCACCACTTATTTGATGAAGGGAAGTTTTTCTATATAGAAATATGTAAGCTAGTGAATAAACAAGAGAATTTAAAATTGCCATTTTGCAGCCCTTAATGAAGTAATGAAACTAGACTAAGATCAGCAAAGGCTACTGTGATGGTTAATTTTATGTGTCATCTTGACTGGACTAAAGGATGCCTAGAGAACTGGTAAAATATTATCTCTGGGCATGTCTGTAAGGGTGTTTCTGGAAGAGATTAGCGCTGAAATTAGCAGACAGAGTAAAGAAGATTGCCCTCACCGATGCAAGTGGGCCTCATCCAATCTGTTGAGGGTCTTCATAAAACAAAAATGTGCAGTCAGGGCAAATCTGCTTTTTTGCTCGAGGTGGGACATTCATCTTCTCTTTTCCTCAGACGTTGGTGCTTTTAGCGCTCAAACTTTCAGGCTTGAACTGGGACTTAAATCATCGGTCCACCAATTCTTGGGCATTTCAACTGGGACTTAACACCACTGGATCCCCTGGTTCTCAGGCTTTGGACTCATTTTTATTATTTTTATTTGGACTCAAATTTTATCACCAGTTTTTCTGGTTCTCTGACTTGCAGTGACAGATCATGGGATTTCTAGGCCTCCTGAATCTCATGAGCCATGCCTATAAAAATCACCCAGCCTTCCTTCCTTCTTTCCTTTCTTGCTTGCTTGCTTTCTCTCTCTCTCTCCCTTTCCTTTTCCTTCCTTCCTTCCTTTTCTTCCTGTCTGTCTTCGGTTCTATTTCTCTGGAGAACCTAGACTGATATAGCTACCAAAACCATTCACTAAATGAAAAGCTGAAGAGGAATTTTAAACTGGATGAATCAGACAAAAAACACCTGAACTCATAGAACAATTTTTAGTATCAAAGTAAAAGACAAGTTATTATTATGAGAAAACTAATATGATGTAATAGGAAATACAAAACACCACCTAAAGTGACCAAAACATCAAAATGGAACCTCATCACACCTCTAGGTCTCATTACCAGTTTACAGAAAATACAGAGGTTAGAGAATTTAAAATAATACCATGTGGATACAATCAACAATAACCAAAACTTAGGGGAAAGTGACCTAGTTTCAATAAATAAATTACAAGTTGGGGGGAAGAGAAGTGGAATCTATAAGAGAAACTTAAGAGACATATCAATTGAATGCAGGTGGGGGCCTTGTTTTGATGTTGATTCAAACATTTATGTGGGGGCACCTGGGGGGCTCAGATGGTTAAACATCTGCCTTTAGCTCAGGTCATGATCCGGGGTCCTGGGATGAAGCCCTGCACCCAACTCCCTGCTAAGCAAGGAGCCTGCTTCTTCCTCTCCTCTGCCCGTCCCCCCTTTCTCTTTCTGTGATTTCTCTCTGTCCTGTCTTCTCAAATAAATAAATAAAATATTTTTAAAAAATTTATGTGGTGAAAATTCTTAAGAAAATATTAGCAGGGGCGCCTGGGTGGCTCAGTGGGTTTAAAGCCTCTGCCTTGGGCTCGGTCATGATCCCAGGGTCCTGGGATTGAGCCCTGCCTTGGGCTCTCTGCTCAGCGTGGAGCCTGCTTCCTCCTCTCTCTCTGCCTGCCTCTCCACCTACTTGTGATCTCTGTCTGTCAAATAAATAAATAAAATATTTTTTAAAAATTAGCAAACAAATTCAGCAAAATATAAAGGGAATTATATACCATGACCAACTGGGGTTTATCTCAGAAATGCAAGACTAGTTTAATTTTTTTTTTTAAGATTTTTATTTATTTATTTAACAGACAGAGATCACAAGTAGGCAGAGAAGCAGGCAGAGAGAGAGGAGGAAGCAGGCTCCCAGCTGAGCAGAGAGCCTGATGCAGGCCTCGATCCCAGGACCCTGGGATCACGACCCGAGCCGAAGGCAGAGGCTTAACCCACTGAGCCACCCAGGCGCCCGAGACTAGTTTAATATTAAAAAATCTATTAATGTGGGGCACCTGGGTGGCTCAGTGGGTTAAAGCCTCTGCCTTTGGCTCCGGTCATGATCCCAGGGGTCCTGGGATCAAGCCCCACATTGGGCTCTCTGCCCAGCAGGGAGCCTGCTTCCTTTCCTCTCTCTCTGCCTGCCTCTTGGCCTACTTGTGATCTCTGTCTGTCAAATAAATAAATAAAATATTAAAAAAAAAATATGGGGCACCTGGGTGGCTCAGTGGGTTAAGCCTCTGCTTTTGGCTTAGGTCATGATCTCAGGGTCCTGGGATTGAGCCCTGCTGAGCAGAGAGCCTGCTTCCCCCTGCCCCGCCCCTGCCTGCCTGCCTCTCTGCCTACTTGTGATCTCTCTGTCAAATAAATAAATAAAATCTTTTTAAAAAATCTACTAATGTAATACACCACATTTGTAGAATAAAGTAGGATAAACCAGTTATAGGATAATGAAGAATAAATCAGATGATCAATAAATGCAGAAAAAGCATTTTACAAAATCCATAGCCCATTCATGATTTTTTCCTTAATTCTCAAAAAACTAAGAACACAAGGGAACTTTCTCAACCTATAAAAGGCCAAATGTTTTATGTACCATAAACACAGAGCTGACATCATACTTAATGATGAAGACTGAATGGTTTTTCCCCCAACATCAGGAATAAGGCAAAAATGTCCTTTTAGACTATTTCTATTTAGTAATATATCGAAGGTTCTAGCCAGTGCAGCCAGCAATAAAAAGAAATTCAAAGTGTATAGTTTGGAAGAAATGAACAACTATCTTTTTTCACAGATAACATGCTCTCAAATGCAGAAAATCCTATGGAAGCTACCCAAAAAACTATCAGAACTAATAAGTGAGTTTAGCAAGGTTATAAGATACAAGATCAATATACAAAAATGGACTTTATTTCTATACACTAGCAAGGGAAACTAAAGTGAAATAAAGAAAGCAATACCATTTACAAAATCATCAAAAACAGTAACACAGGCGACTCCGTTAGTTGAGCATCTACCTTCAGCTCAGATCTCCGAGTCTCAGGATTGAGCCCTGCATCTGGGTCCCTGTGCATAGGGGAGTTTGCCCCTTCCTCTCCCTCTGCCCCTTCCCCAGCTTATACTCATTCTTTCTCTCTCTCTCAAATAAAGAGTCTTAAAAAAAAAATTGCCAGGAATAAATTCAACAAACACAGTTTAAGTTCTGTACACTGTTAGTGAGTGTGTAAATTAATGGAGACACTATGGAAAATAGTACAAGGGTTCCTCAAAAAATTAAAATTAGGGGCGCCTGGGTGGCTCAGTGGGTTAAGCCTCTGCCTTCAGCTCGGATCATGATCTCAGGGTCAGGGACTCTCTGCTCAGCGGGGAGCCTGCTTCCTCCTCTCTCTCTGCCTGCCTCTCTGCCTACTTGTGATTTCTGTCTGTCAAATAAATAAATAATCTTAAAAAAAAAAGTACTTTAAAAAAATTAAAATTAGAATCACTAATATATTTATTTTTGTAAGTGATGGTCTGTGGTGAACATGGGGGTGCATATATCTTTCTGTATATAGTGGTTCTAAGGATCCAACAATTCTACTTCCACGTAATTATCAAAAGAAAATGATAACACTAATACAGAAAGATAAAGGTACCCCCATATTCACTGCAGCCCATTACTTACAAAAGTAAAAATATGGAAGCAACCCAAGTGGGTTGAACAGTGGATGAACAGATTAAGAAAATGTGGTGCATACACACACACACACACAGGAATATTATTCAACCACAAAAAAGGAAATATTGCCATTTGTGACAAGATGGATGGACCCTGAGGGCATCAAACTATGTGAACCAAGTCGGACCGGGGAATCCAAATACCATATGATTTCACTTATATATGGGATCTGAAACAAAAAAACAAAACAAATGTACAGATATAGAGACTAGATTATTGGTTGCCAGAGGCAGGCAGGAGGTGGGCAAAATGGGTGAAAAGGACTAGCTACAAAATATATAAATCATAGGCATATAATGTACAACATGACCACTATAGTTAATACCATACTGCATATTTGAAACTTGCTAAGAGAGATCTTAAAAGTTCTCACCACAAGGCGCACCAGGGCGGCTCAGTCTGTAAAGCTTCTGCCTTCAGCTCAGGTCATTATCCCAGGGTACTGGGATTAAGCCCTCTGTTGGGCTCTCTGCTCAGCGGGGAGTCAGCTTCTCCCTCTGCTGCTCCCCCTGCTTGTGCTGTCAGGTAAATAAATAAAATCTTTAAAAAAAAATAGTTTTCACCACAAGAAAAATAGTACAACTATGTACGGTGATGGATGTTAACAGACTTATTGTAGAGATCATTTTGCAATATATACAAATATTGAATCATGTTGTACACCTGAAACTAATATAATGTATTAGGTATATCAATTATACCTCAGTTTAAAAAGAAAGAAGGGAGGCCTCAGTTGCTCAGTCAGTTGAGCATCTGCCTTCAGCTCAGGTTGTGATCCCAGCATTCTGGGATCGAGTCCCACATCAGGCTCCTTGCTCAGCAGGGAGCCTGCTTCTCCCTCTGCCTGCTTGTGCTCTCTCTCTCTCTGACAAATGAATAAGTAAAATCTTTTAAAAACAAAAAATAACATAAAAAGAAAGAGAAAAAGTAGTTCCTTATGCCTTGCAACTTTCCATCAGCTATAAAAACCAGTATTTACTATCATCCATAAAGGGGTAGACCCTGGGCTATTTTAGAAAAAAACATTTTGATGTAGGCAGAGGCCATCTTAGTTGTCATATTTGGCTTGGATATGCTCCATCTAATCACTCCCCCCATGCAAACTTTCACACATTCTTTCAGTCACTACTATGTCATCACTCATTATTTTAATTTGTCTTAAAATTTTAGTGTTTTTTTTTGTTTTAAAGATTTTATTCATTTATTTGACAGACAGAAATCATAAGTAGGCAGAGAGGCAGGCAGAGAGGGAAAGGGGAAAGCAGGCTCCCCGCCAAGCAGAGAGCACGATGCGGGGCTTGATCCCAGGACCCTGAGATCATGACCCAAGCTGAAGGCAGAGGCTTAACCCACTGAGCCACCCAGGCAAAATGTTTTTGCCTTTTTTTTTTTTTTTAAATTTATTTATTTGCCTTTTGTTTTGTTTTGTTTTTTTTTAATTTATTTGCTAGACAGAGATCACAAGTAGGCAGAGAGGCAGGCAGAGAGAGGAGGAAGCAGGCTCCCCACTGAGCAGAGACCCCGATGTGGGACTTGATCCCAGAACCCCGGGATCATGACCTGAGCCAAAGGTAGAGGCTTTAACCCACTGAGCCATCCAGGCGCCCCAAGATTTTAGTTTTAAGTAACTCTACACCCTCTACACCCAGCATGGGGTTTGAATCTACAAGCCGGAGATCAAGAGTCACATGATCTACCAAGTAAGCCAACCAAGTGCCCCCTACCACTTACCATCTTTGATTTCTTTTCCCCTCAATACTGACACCAGGTTTTAACAACTACGTGTCTCAGATCACAATCTCTCCCCTCTCTCTTCCCCACTGCCCAAATTTAATCTTAATATCTCACCCAAATGAGACTTGACCACTGTGCCTGCCTCTAATCTCTCCTCCCTCCAAGCCAACCTAAACTACAAATGTAAGTTATCTCCTTATTTAAAACCTTCCAATGGCTCACCATTGTCCTCAAAATAGAAACTCTTTAAATTGATTTTCTGGGTCCTTCTATAATCAGGTCCATTTCATCCCTCCTTCTCAACCCTTGTTCACCAGTACTACTCACCATACAGCTATTCGTTATTGAGGAATATCATGCTCTCCAGGCTTTTGTGTGTTTTCTTCCTGTTGTCTCAATACTCTCCCCTCTTCCTTACATCAATCCATCTCATCTTTCAGTGCCTAGCTTAAATGTCATTTCATTTTAAGTATTCTTACAGTCTTCTCCTCCATTTACTCCAGAAATAGCACTACTTATATTGTGTAATTGTCTGTTTACTTGGCTGATCCTTTCATTATACTACAAACCATTAGTCTAGTGTACTCTGTTAAAGTGTTTGACCCAAAAATGGTACTCAAATCTTTAATGAATAACATTTGTTTTAAAAAAAATTACATCTAGGGACGCCTGGGTGGCTCAGTTGGTTAAGCAGCTACCTTCGGTTCAGGTTGTGATCCCGGCGTCCTGGGATCGAGTCCCACATCAGGCTCCTTGCTCCGCGGGGAGCCTGCTTCTCCCTCTGACTCTGCCTGCCACTCTGTCTGCCTGTGCTCGCTCTCTCTCTGACAAATAAATAAATAAAATCTTAAAAAAAAAATGACATCTAGTAATGATTTAAATTAGCTTCAAAAACTTGAGTTTGGTTTCATGTAATCTGTAGCATTTTGCTTCCTCATTCTACTCCAACTTTAGCTCACAAGACTTACCTATAAGGCTGTGGTAAAGATAGCCACTAAAATCCATTCTCTCCCTCCATAACTGATCGTGCCTGGCCAAGAATGAACTACATTTCCCAATGCCTCTTGCAGCCATAAGCAGTCATGTGACCAATCCTTAGTCAAAGAACTGTGAGAAATGACACCACTTACTTAAAGGGCCTGAACTTCCAAAGCCCCTTCCTTTAGGCCAACCAAAAGAAAAACAGAATAGTCTTGGAAACCATGTTTTGAAAATGGCAAAAGTCACTTGGAGACCAAGTCTTTGAAAAACTGCACAAGACATTTATGTGGTGAGAAAGTCTACCTCTATTAGAGCCATTGCATTTCAGGGTCTCTGTTACAACTATCATTACTGTATGGGCACTGGCTGGCTCAGTTGGAAGAACTGATCTCAGGGTTGTTAGTCCAAGCCCTATGACAGGTATAGATATTACCTTAAAAAAAAAATCTTTAAATAAGTAAATAAAATCTTTTTTAAAACCCTATCATGGCACCTGGGTGGCTCAGTGGGTTAAAGCCTCTGTCTTTGGCTCGGGTCATGATCTCAGGGTCTTGGGATCGAGCCCCGCATTGGGCTCTCTGCTCAGCAGGGAGCCTGCTTCCCCCTCTCTCTCTGCCTGCCTCTTTGCCTACTTGTGATCTGTCAAATAAATAAAATTAAAAAAAAAAATAAACTCTATCATTACTGTAAATCCTAATACATGGGATATACAGATGAGAAGAAATGAGAAACTTCAGATATTCAGAAATATATTAACCTAATAAAAAGAGATTAAAATTTCCAGTATCAAAAGCAGCATTATTATGAACCAAGGGTCATGTAAATATAGAAACTAGGATTCTTTCAAAACTAATTAAAAGCATATTCCTTGAAGAGATTGATAGGTTATTTGAGGCAAATTAACAAGTAAATTTTAGCAAGTAAAACCAATACAAAAATGACAAAGTGGGGGTGGGGGGGCACCTGAGTGGCTCAGTGGGTTGAGACTCTGCCTTTGGATCAGGTCATAATCTCGGGGTCCTGGGATTGAGCCCTGCATCCGGCACTCAACTCAATGGGAAGCCTGCTTCCCCCTCTCTCTGCCTGCCTCTCTGCCTACTTGTGATCTCTGTCAAATAAAGAAGTAAAATCTTAAAAACAAACAAACAAAAAAACGACAAGGGGAAAAAAAGAACTGTTGTGAGGGCTGGCCCAAGGACAAAGGGATAGATGATAGACAATATGTATCAAGTACCAACTTCTTAGCAGTCACTAACCAGTACCAGGCAGCTCAAAGACAAAAATGGGCCAGTTGTACACAAAAACATGCCTAGCTCATATGGCTGTAAACACCTAACAGAAAGGACTAAAGATTTTAAGAGTAATGAAAAAGATAAACTACTGGGGCACCTGGGTGGCTCAGTTGGTTAAGCAACCACCTTCAGCTCAGGTCATGATCCCAGGGTCCTGGGATCAAGCCCTGGATGGAGCTCCCTGCTCCCCCAAAAGCTTGCTTCTTTCTCTCCTCTGCCTGCCACTCCCCCTGCTTGGCTGTCAAATAAAGAAATAAAACCTTGTTTTTTTTAATGCCTTTTTTTTTTCTTTCAAGCAGCATTTTTTTTTTTTTAAGATTTTATTTATTTAGGGGCGCCTGGGTGGCACAGTGGGTTAAAGCCTCTGCCTTCGGCTCGGGTCATGATCCCGGGGGTCTGGAATAGAGCCAGCATTGGGCTCTCTGCTCAGCGGGGGGGCTGCTTCCTCCTCTCTTAAGAAATCTTAAAAGAAAAGATTTTATTTATTTATTTGACAGACAGAGATCACAGGCAGAGAGAGAGGAAGGGAAGCAGGCTCCCTGCCGAGCAGAGAGCCCAATGCTGGCTCGATCCCACGACCCCAGGATCATGACCTGAGCCGAAAGCAGAGGCTTTTACCCATTGAGCCACCCAGGTGCCCCAAGAAATAAAACCTTAAAAAGATAAAAGAAAAAAACAAATTCAAGAAAAAGAAGTCTAATTTTTCTCTCACTCTCTTTGTTAAGAAGCTACTTTGGAGCCCCTGAGATCTCAGAAGAGAAGAGCTACTGGCATGAAGACAAAATGAATATATTAGTTTTTCAAAGCAACATTTATTTTATCTCAGGGTCAGTACAAAAATACCTACTACTAAAAGCAGAACCATTTAAAAATTTTCCAATGGTGAGTAGAAGATTGTGGTTAAGAGCCCCTGCTGACTACTATTTACTGGGTGTATAATTCTGGGTAAATTATTTAACTTCCATGAGATTTAAGTTTTCTTACCACTAACAGGGGTGTTCCAATTCCTCTGACACCATTCAACAAAACAGCAGTAATTTGACAGAAGCAGTGAAGTGTTTTATTACTTATGCCAAGTACTATACTAAAGCCATTATCACTGTACCCTATTATACTTGGACTCCAATGGGGGTTTTGTGCTTTGATTTTTAGAAAAGATTTAAGTTTGACACTAATACTGAAGCCACCAGAAGTTCCTTTAAGGGTGACGGTTTTTTTTTTTTACGATTTTATTTATTTATTCATTTGACACAGAGAGATCACAAGTAGGCAGAGAAGCAGGCAGAGAGGGAAGCAGGCTCCCCACTGAGCAGAGAGCCCAATGCTGGCTCGATCCCATGACTCCAGGATCAAGACCTGAGCCGAAGACAGAGACTTAACCCACTGAGCCACCCAGGCACCCCAAGGGTAACTCTTTAAAATGCTATCACCAAAAAGGCCACATTGTAGTGTATTCTGTTCACCAACAGCTTACCCCATTTCACCTCTGTCTCTTGACCTCTACTACTCTAATGCTTTTACAGAAATCAGGCATTAGAATTCCCATACACTTCATGAGATACTTGTGATGCACATCTTTTAATTTTTTTAAAATAATTTATCAGAGAGAGAGAGAACAAGCAGGGGGCAAGGCAGGCAGAAGCAGCAGCAGACTCCTGGCCAAGCAGAAGCCTGACACGGGACACAATCCCAGGACCCTGGGATCACGACCTGAGCCGAAGGCAGATGTTTAACCGAATGAGCCACCCAGGCGTGATACAAATCTTGAAACAGGATATTAAGGATGAAACCCTCATAAACTCAGAACAAAGAAATCTGAGTGCTAAGAAAGGAAAGGGTATGGTGGCAGCAGACCAACTTTCATTCTCGTAGGACATCGTTAGCAAAAGTGTAACATTCTGTGTTCGTCCAAAATTCATGCTTCTATATTGTTTTAAAAATTATTAAATTCCAATTGATGTACATTTTCCCAAAGGTTGATTCGTGACTGACTCTCACACACCATTGGTGACTAATGGGATCAAAACCACAAGTTTGTTAATTTAATATTCAAGGCATAAATTCCAGATGGTAAATGGAGACTGCTTTCTCTTCAACCCACAAATCTTCAATTGGCTGGCTGTCAAACCAAAGGGGACACTGATTTGCTTTCTGACTATTGTCAGAGAATGAGAATTTTGGAATTACAGTGAACAAATACGTTTTTCCTATAAAACTGTATATAAAGATCTACAGAAAATGTGGTAAAGACATTGTAAGTGACTAAGTAATCCTTTGAGCCACAGCGAATGATCCAGTACTATGATGGTATAGATCTCTTCCCAGATTAGAACAGTTTCCCTAACCAACAGCACATTCTCATGGAGAAGTCCAAGTACTTCAACAATTCGAGGAAAAGCACACAAAAATGTTTTAAAGCATAATTTGAAGAATATTTAAAACAATTCAAAAGCAAAAAAAGCCATTTGCACAGGTTTTGAAATTCAACATCAAATTTCATGTTCCCTACTCCAATTTATCTTTCTAAATGAGGGGTCAGCAAACTTTCCCATAAATAAATAATTAGTAAATAATTTATGCCTTGCTGATCTTATGCTAGAACTCCTCAGCACTGCCACTGTATTACAAAAGCTGCCATATACCTTTGTCTGAGAATGGCTGTTCGGCAAAACTCTATTTACAAGAACGGGCAGTGGGCCTTAGTTTGCAAACCTCTCATGTAGATGATCTGCAGGTTTTGGAGAAAATAAAAAATGAAGTTATATGCTCAAAAAATTAGGAGAAAGTGGGGTGCCTGGGTGGTTCAGTGGGTTAAAGCCTCTGCCTTCAGCTCAGGTCATGATCCCAGGGTCCTGGGATCGAGTCCCGCATCAGGCTCTCTGCTCAGCATGGAGCCTGCTTCCTCCTCTCTCTCTCTCTGCCTGCCTGCCTCTCTGCCTACTTGTGATCTGTCCGTCAAATAAATAAATAAAATCTTAAAAAAAAAATTAGGAGAAAGTGTTTCCCTTTTATAGCTCCAATATTTAACAAAGTATGCACTTACTGTTCTCCCTAAGGTTAACATCAAAACGGAGGTGCCTGGACGGTGCCTCAGTTGGTTAAGTGACCAACTCGTGATTATGGCTTAGGTCATGATCTCATAGTCATGAAATGAGCCCCATACTGGGCATGGAGCCTGAGATTCTCTTTCTCTCTCTTCCTCTGCCCTTCCCTGCCATACCCTCCCCCCCTCCTCCTGCAAGCTCTTTGTACCAAAAAACAAAAACAAATCCACATTAAAACAACAGCAAATTAGCCATGTTTAACACCTGAAATTTTTTGGAAATATTTTATTTATTTGAGAGAGAGAGAAACCACAAATGGGGGAAGGGGTGGCAGGAAACAGAGTAGAAGGAGAGGGACAAACAGACTCTAGGCCAAACGCAGAGCACGACAGGGTGCTTGATCCATGACCCTGAGATCATCACCGGAACCAAAACCATGGGTCTGACACTTAAATGACTAAGCCACCCAGGCACCCCCATCCGAAATTTTTTTTCAAGATTTATTTATTTGAGAGAGAGAGAAAGAACGCGCACACACAATCAGGGGGAGGAGCAATAGGAGAGAAGAGAAAGAAAATCTTGAGCCGACTCTACATAGAGAGTGGCACTGGATGTAGGGCTCAATCCCAGGACCCTGAGATCATGACCTGAGCAGAAACTGAGAGTCAGACACTCAACCAAGTGAGTTGCCGAGACATCCTACTACCTGAATTTTATAAATTAAGAAGATCAACCACACTTAAAATTTAAATATAACCCTATGGCAGAACTAGTAGCCTGCTGTATCTTAATAATGCGAAGAAAAAGCAAACAACACGAGATCTGTTTATAAGTTGGGATTCTAAATTTCAGATATATAAATATTACTATTTTTTTTAAAAGATTTTATTTATTTATTTGACAGAGATCACAAGTAGGCAGAGAGAGAGGAGGAAGCAGGCTCCCTGCTGAGCAGAGAGCCCGATGCGGGGCTCGATCCCAGGACCCTGAGATCATGACCTGAGCGGAAAGCAGAGGCTTTAACCCACTGAGCCACCCAGGCGCCCCTAAATATTACTATTTCAGGAAGCACAGCCAAGAAAATATGAGATCCTGTCATGATAAAGGTTTACTTACCATCCGTCCACTTCACAAATATTGTGCTAAGAAAATAAAGCAGTAAACATAATTGGTTTTAAAGCAATGACTTTATTAATAAATATACATCCATATGATGATGTAGATACAAATCATGAACACTACTCCATTCCCATACACATAATTGCACACGAGTAGCTCAAGTTCATGGACATAAAAACATACACAGTATCTATTCGGACTTTTTACAGCAGAGGACAGCGTGCTTATATCAGTTAATTGGTAATTATTTTCTCTGTAATTATCTGTGGAAAAAGGAAACTGTGAAACTTAAAGAATCAAAGTGGTCTGATTATTATAAATCACACACTTGATTTACTATAGCATTAAATTTTCCAAAAATTAAATACATTGTATGTGAGAGTACAGGTTTACCTACTTCGGAGGAGGGGGAGGGAAAAGCAAAGGAAAGATTTAGATACATCCTAGAGTTTAATAGCATATAGTTAAGCCATAATAAAAACAAAAATATAATAGCATCTCAATATTTTAGGTCCAAGGAAAAGTTCTGAACTGTTGTGAATTTTTATATTATGAAGGGATAAAATTTTACTGCATATAGAGACAATGACCGACAGAGCAGCAGTTATCGCCAACATCCCCTGAATTATTTTTTAAAGCTTCTTAGAATAGAAAGAAGGTTTTTTTTTGTTTTTTTTTTACTTTAGCTCATACACTGGTTTTTCTTACACTGGCTGGATCACCTTTAACCTAATAAACGGATCCAGATCATTGTTTTTTCCTCCTTAACTCAAAGAAACTCTATTACATCATGAAAATATACATGTAGATTCACACAAACATCAGTTTGGAATGAAGATTACTTTTATTACTTTAACAGATATTTTCTTTTAAAAAGTAAATAAAAAATATAAAGAATATTTTAGTCTAATTGAACACTGATTTTAAAAATGTCCCCAAATATTAAAAATTAATCAGATACTTATTTTCTTCCAATACATTGTGCCAGTATTTTTTTAATATCCAGTGCAAAACTCCAAAGATAGTATCAAAATCATCCCATACTAAAGATTAGTTATGCAAGGTTATATCTGTCAAAAAATGAAAATTTCATCTGTATTAGCTGCTTATTTGTTAATATGATAATAAATAAGGCATGTTAAAATAGTTTTCAAAGAAAATAGTAAAGCAAACTTACTTGGATAGCAGATCATTTTCTGACCAACAGTTTTAATATAGAACAGTGAAACCTATTTTGTGAAGAACAGAATTATACAATATAAAATTAGCAATTTACCTTTCAAGGAACAATCACACAGTTGGAGGAAAAAGCCAGTTTTCCCCAACTGATTATATTAAAGTATAGGCAATTGTTTAACATGCTATTTCAGTGTTTATCATGACAAGAGACAGTGTTACAAAAGATGCACAATGTAGTCTTTATAGAGAAGTAAAAATATTTTATATTTTAAGACTTCATGTTATCACTTAGATGTCTTTCTCTTCAGCATGGCACCAATAAACTGTTCACAAGGAGAAAAGGAAGTGGAATCAGGAGATGCTCACCATCATACAGGTCTAATACTCCAGGTAAATGCTTACATGAACAGAAAATTCAGCTCTCTAAACAATGTTAACCATTCACAACTGTAGCCATTTGCCCCCTCTTTTTCCTGGGACATAGCTCCTGATATTAATAAACACTGTTATGAACAGAATTCCTTTAGCTGATTTCACCATTTCATTAACATGTATACAAAATTCATTATACAATAATACACCTGCTTTATCTTCTGACACACAGCACAGCACCACTGAGTAGATGTGCTGGAGGATGGGGAAAGAGGCAGGGCAATGAATGAATGAAGCAAAGGCAAGAGAAAGGGAAGGGTATGTACAACAAAATCAGGAACGAAAATAAACTGAAAGGGAATCGTCAAACAGACATAGTATAAAACAAAAGTCAACCAAATCCTAGACCGTGATCTATATTACCCTACCGTAGAACATTTAATGAAACAACCGTTTTCAGGAACTCAAAAGAGGGTTTCTAAGTCACCATGTGCTGAACAACAACTTGAGAAACAGGTAAATGACAGATATGTATCAAACGTGGATAAACATATGAATAAAGATGTAAGCATTTGCGTGTGTCAGAAGTTATACTGTTCTGAGTAAATTATTCAAAGTTTTATATTTTAAGCTTCTGCAAAGAGAAACTCTTGTAGCAATTTAGCTGCCAGAATGTTACAACTGATTATATAGTCATCCAATATTGTTCTCTATGGTTTGTGCAAAGCTAAAATTGTTGAGGTCACTGTCTTAGATGCCAGTGGAAACACAGTCCCCACGTACAATGTAACACCTCTTACTGTAAAGAGCAGCGTAAGTCCAGCTCATTGTGTCAGGTATCACTGGAACACCTAAAAGCTTGCTGCTTTTTTCCTGATGAAAAGGTACGAAACATGACATCCATTTGCAATGAGAGTTTGCATTAACTGAGAGCAAGCCCAAATAACACAATGTGCGCCCTTTTAAAATTTTAGTTATTTAAAAAGTTTTTGGGTCCTGCAAATCTACACTAGAATCTCAAAGGCATTTAAAATTCCACAATTTGAGTGGAATTTTCTTTTTTCAAATCCAAAGTTTGTAATAGTTTATTTAGAAGAAACTCAGAATAAATAAAATGTGTATTAACAAAGACTATCCCTTTCAGAAAGGGGAGAAAAGTGATTTCTCTCTGTCCCTATCATACACATCTACACAATACTTTTTCTTTGCTATCTTACTTCTAAAGCAAACGTTGCTGGAAAAGATCTTCTTTTGGATGAAGTGGTCCCACTGGAGCCACAATTAGATTTTTAATTAAACTAATCAACATATTTCTACATGATTCATGCATAGATGGATTCCTATATATTTCTTAATATTTGGGTTCTGACAGACAATTGCATCTTGTTTATACCAGTTTTAGACTCTACCATTCAATTTGTGTCCTTTGGTAGATATAAACCTGAAACCACAGTAAGTGCTAATGCAATGGGACAATTTCTCAGGAAAACACTAAAAAATTTTTGAATAAATGAGCATTAATAAATGTTTTAAGTATAATGCTTTAAAACTAAATATTTAAAGGCAAAATGTAGTGACTACAGCTACATGCAGACCTTAAGAATATTTCTTTTTCTATTATATTAAGTATGCTATTCTCAGAATGCATATTTCACCAGAAATGTAATGTGCAGTTTTTCTTAAAAAGTTTAATTTTTCTGTAAATATGAATTGCTTGTAGTGTTTGGTATATATGCTCTCAGACAATTAAAGATACACAACGAATCAATGTTGAAAGGCAAACATAAGAATTCTTTTAGGAATAATGGTTAAATCAATTAATACCATGTAAATCAATAAAATAAAATAAATAAGCTTCTGCTGCTTAAACCTAGAACATTAAAAGATTGTTAACATCTGAAGTCTATGGAAATGCCAAAGCATACAAATATCTGTGTCCTGTCTCATGAAAATAAATGTTACAAAAACTCACAGCCATTACCTCAAGTAATCCTGAATCATTAGTTTGCTTTGTTCCATCAGTTAAAAATACCTTGGATATTATCTTTATTATATTGTAGGCTTACTTCACAAACTAATAGGTATAATGGTTTCAGTTGTTTAGCACATAAAGCATCTATTTAGAATGGCCCAAAAGGAGTAATGAAATATGAAACACAACCAGAACTCTAAAGGAAAAGCAAAAATGACGTAGTTAGGTATTACACTTGAACCTATATACAAATACAATGCCACTGCTCATGCCCTGAGTGCATCTGTCAGCATATGGCAGTTTCTGAGCAAAACCAGGAAAACAAATCAAACAGGAAAACAAATTTGGAAAGCCCAGGCCACAAAATCATCTATGTCAAAATAAAACCAAGAAGCTTTGGGATTATTCACACTACTCCTTCTAAACCTGGCCCTCCTTTCCTGCCTCATTCACTCATTGGGTGGCTTGACTTCACTGCTGGTTTCCTCTACCCCATGAACTGCTCTGCCATGTATCATAGGGTAAGGAAAAGCAGCGGTGCCACAGCCATAACCAAGATCGGCAAGACGGGATAGAGCTTTAATGCTACCTGGAGGTCTCCCTGGGCTGACTTTGTATCCAGCAGCTTTAGTTGTACCCAGAGGTCTGCCTGGACTTGTCTTAAATCCAGCTGCTTTGGTGGTTCCCAGGGGTCGGCCTGTGCTGGTACGGTATCCTGCAGATTTGGTGGTTCCTGAAGGTCGGCCACGTTTACCAGATCGGTTGAGATTTTTCTTTTTCTTTAGTTCATCTTTTATCTCTAGACTTCTGCCACTTGTAGTCTGCAAGTGTGTTTCATTTAATGGGTCTTGCCTCTGACAAGCCATTGGTTTGTGGCTGACTGTGTGGCTATATTTGCTTTGCTGGGAGGAATATATGTCAAACTGATCAGCAGCTCTCATGGCATCTTCATTGAGGCAGGAAGGCTTGCCAGGCCCACAGAAAGCTGGATTACTGCTGGCAACAGGATGCATCATTTTCTACCAAAAATAAAAGACAAATATGCATAAATACACATATACAAATATATACCTGTATGACAGTATTCAGTGAGAAAATAGTCTGTCTTCCAAAACGGATGCAGGCGACCTAAAATTAGACTGACAGGCAGGACTCCAGACCACTTATAAACAAACACGCATCAGCAGATTCAAAGACACTTGTTTTCTTCAACTTAATCAAGTGTATGGACATAAGTCACGCAAGATAACTCAACTATAATAGGCATTAGTAGCCATAATGTTCTCTGCTTAGGAACTGGAAAAGTTCCTAAGGGAATGAATCTGTTACATTTTAGAGGTTCTTTTTCCCTAGATTATGAAACCCTGAAACAGTAACAACAAAAACAAGAACTCTTATTAACAGTATTCTTTTTTTTTTTTTCATTTGCCTAACATTCTTAGAGTATCTTCTTTTGGCCCTTTATTTCTCACATATACACTTCTGACCTAGCCACAGTTGCCACAAGGTGGACATTTCTTCCTTATAATTTATTATTTATCTAGAACCCTCAAGTGTAGGGGCACTTGAGTAGCTCCCTTCAGTTAAGCAACTGACTCAGTTTCGGCTGAGGTCAGAATCTCATTGGTCTTGAGACAGAGCCCCTGCTTCAGGCACCGTGCTCAGCAGGGAGTCGGTCTGCAGATTCTTTCCCTCTACCCTCCCCTCCCCCACTCGCGCATGCGCTCTCGATCTCTCGTGCTTGTTCAAATAAACAAACCTTTAAAAAAACAAAAAGGATCCTCAGCAGTGTATGCTACACTTTACAAACCACGGAATGTGCCAAGCAAAGAACACAATCTCTCAAGATACTCCCTTTAAATTAACTAATCCATTAAAAACAAACAAACAAACAAAAAAAACCAAACCCCCCAAAACAAAGTTTTAACCCAAACTATCCAAACAGGAGGAAGTACGAATAGGAGAGGTGAACAAAGGTTTCCATTAGCTAAAATGAATCTACACTTATACAACTGAGAATTACACTACAAAAATATGGGTAACAATCAACAAAAATACTTCCTATTTTAAAGGTATGATTATCAAGACAAAAAGCTGCATGTGCAATTTCTTCCTGATCATAAGTATGTGTGGATCTTCCTCCCTTAAAAGAGCCCTGTGACTAATTAACAATGAGTCCAGTCTCTGTTTAGTCTGTGAAGACATCCCTGTGATTTTTTTCTCTTTATGAAGTATATATTATGACCGGTACCATAACAGGCCAGCCCTAAACAGCCATATCATTTAGACGCACAGAAAATGTTTGTTTTTTGTTTTTTTTCTTTAAAAATTTATTTATTTGACAGAGAGAAAGAGCATGAGCTGGGGAAGAGGCAGAGAAGGAGAAGCAGACTCCCCACTGAGTAGGAAGACCAGGACCCTGATCTGGGACTTGATCCCAGGATCCCAGGATCATGACCCAAACAAAGGGCAGACATTTAACGGACAGCCACGCAGACGCCCCAGAAAATGGGTGAACTAAAATATAGTATTTCAGTAAGATAAAAAAAATAAACATATGGGTTCCAATTCAGATTTAGAAAAAGAGTCACAGGTGTACAGTAAGATCTAGCCTATTGGGCACCTGGGTGGCTCAGATGGTTAAGGGACTGCCTTCGAGGCTCAGGTCATGATCCCAGAGTCCCAGGATCAAATCCCGCAGCAGGCTCCCAGCTCCACGGGGAGTCTGCTTCTCTCTGACCTTCTCCCCTCTCATGCTTTCTCTCTCTCTCAAATGGATAAATAAAAAATAAAAATTAAAAAAAAAAATCTAGCCCATAAGCTGTTAATGTTTGCCTATACCACACATGTAAAATCGCATCAAAACCTCAGTTATAAAGGCAAAAGGAAATGGGAATCAAGTCACAGAACTGAAAATCAACAGATACAAAGCTATTCACCAGCTGGCTTAAAGTCTTTTTTTTTTTTTTAAAGACTTTATTTATTTATTTGACAGAGAGAGAGAGAGAGAGAGAGATCACAAGTAGGCAAAGAGGCAGGCAGAGAGGGGGAAGCAGGCGCCCTGCTGAGCAGAGAGCCAGATGTAGGGCTTGATCCCGGACCCTGAGATCATGACCTGAGCCAGGCACCCCACAGCTGGCTTAAAGTCTTAACTATAAAAGAATATCTACAATGAGAAGCTATTTGTTTACAGCAGAAGCCTTACAGACTTGAGAACACAAAACAAATTAAATGAATTACACAAATATTAAAAGGAGTAATTCTTTGCTTAATCCCAAAGATACAATTAGAAATAGGTTATTATCACTTCATCAGCTCAAATTCTAATTTCAGCTCAGAAATAAAAACAGATCAAGATGTGTTCCAAATGTAGTAATATTAGCTGAAAGTTAAGTTTTTGAACATTTCCTATGTGTCACGTAAAAAGGTTGGCATTTTGCACAGTATCTGATTTAATCCACACAACTCTGTGAGGAACATACTATTATTAGCCCTATTTTACAGAAATGGGAGGGATTTTTATCAATTTGCCAAGGTCACACATTTGGAAATGGTAAAGCCAAACAGGAATTCAGGTAATCTGACATCAGTAACAACAATTCCAGCATAATATAACTACATCAGGATTTCTCAATAATAGCACTGTCATTTGAGTCCGATAACTCTTGGGGTTTGGGGGGGTGGTGTCCTGTGTATTTTAAGATGCTTAGGAGCACCCCTAGCCTCTACCCACTAGATGTCAGTAGCTACACTCTCTTCTTCTCCCTCCCAATTTGACAACCTAAGTTTCTCCATACATTGCCAAATATTCTGGGGTGGGGTGGGGATGGGGGGGGGAGGAGTAAAAATTCACCCCTCACCATGAGAATGACCCAGCTATACGAAAATGAAAACCTAAGAACCACTTTAAAATATTCCTGTTTTGGGGGGTGCCTGGGTGGCTCAGTGGGTTAAGCCTCTGCCTTTGGCTCAGGTCATGGTCCCTGGGTCCTGGGATCAAGCCCCGCATCGGGCTCTCTGCTCCACAGGGAGCCTGCTTCCTCCTCTCTCTCTCTGTCAGCTTCTCTGCCTACTTGTGATCTCTGTCTGCTAAATTAAAAATAAATAAATAAATAAATATTTAAAAAAAAAAAATCCTGTTTTGGGGCACCTTGGTGGCTCAGCCGGTTAAGTATCTGCCTTAGCTCAAGTCAGGTTGCTGGACTCCCAGATGGAGTCCCACACAGGGCTCCCAGCTCAGCAGGGAGTGTGCTTCTTCTCCCTCTGCTTCTCACCCAGCTCTCATGCTCTTTCTGTCTCAAAAATAAAATCTTTAAAAATAAAATAGGGGCGCCTGGGTGGCTCAGTCTTTAAGCGTCTGCCTTTGGCTCAGGTCATGATCCCGGGGTGGGGATCATGATCCGAGCATCGGGACCCCGCTCGGTGGGAGGCCTGCTCCTTCCTCTCCTACTCCTTGTGTTCCCTCTCTGTATTATCTCTCCGTCAAATATAATCTTTAAATAAATAAATAAATAAATAAATAAATAAACAATATTCTTTTTTTTTTTTTGAAGATTTTATTTATTTATTTTGACAGAGAGAGATCACAAATAGGCAGAGAGGCAGGCAGAGAGAGAGGGGGAAGCAGTCTTCCTACTGAGCAGAGCCCGAGATGGGGCATGATCCCAGGACCCAGAGGCTTATTAACCCACTGAGCCACCCAGGTGCCCCATATTCTTGTTTTTTATTCACCTCTGTCGCTCATACTTCTCCAAACAGCCACAAAATCTTTCTGTTGATAACATCTACAAAGTCAAACAGATTTGTTTTCCAAACTGAAGAAAAGCTAACGTTGGAATTTGTGAAGGGACTAACCACATTCTTTTTCCCTTGAAGTTATAAACTAATTGAGACATATAAACAGGAATTTCACAGGAATCAAAATACCAGTTTATTGCCAATAAAGTTGGACTAGAGACCACATGCAAAAACAAAGATAAACACAGACCTCTGAGAAGATTTTAAGAGAAGAAGTGAACCCGTTTTCAATTTTATCATTCAGAAATCACCCTGCTGAACGGAAAACTCTAGTAAAAAGAGGTAGAAAGGTACAAGTTCCCATCTACAACCAGCACTGACAGTAAAAGAAGAAAATCTTTCTTCCTACAGTCTATTTCAGTGCTTTACATTTTATGCCTTTTAAATTCCTATCATTTACCAAAACCTTTCCTCTGGATCTTACTTCCCTTAATTTTACTTCCTCTTAATTTAGCAGAACACTCACCATATATTAGCACTCAGGATACAGAGCCAGCTTAGAAAGATGTGGCCATGTATCTTCTACTCAGATACCAACAATCACTGAAAAAAGAACCAACAAAAAAACCCCACACTACTTAAAAAGTAGACCTGTAATTAAAAAAAAAAAAAGAAGAAGAAGAAAAAGAAAAGAAAAGCACCCCTCACCAATTCCTTTAATCTTCTCCAGGAATTCAGGCATTTGGTTTGTATTATGTTAATTTAGTTCTGACACGGCTCACATTTATTGAGAGCCAAGTCCATGCAAAACACTAGCACTAGGACACAAAACAGGAGTACAGTTGTTTATTCCAATGGAAAAACAATGAGGCACTGACTTAAGGAACATTTCTGAGGGCAAGTCTTCTACATGTTCTGTTTTCCTTCCCCACAACAGTAAAAAAAAAAAAAAAAAATCAGTACAGTATTGTGCTTACTCAATAACTGATTAAGACACTAGAAAAGAGGGACGCCTGGGTAGCTCTGTTGGTTAAGTGTCCCACTCTGCACTTCAGTAGGGTCCAGATCTCAGGATCATGAGACAAAACCAGGTGTGGGGCCTGCCTTAAAAGTTTCTCTCTCCCTCTGCCCCTCCCCACTCTCCTCACCCACACCCTGAGCTCTCCATTTTTCTTAAAAAAAAAAAAAAAAAGTTGGAAAAGAAATTAATCTACTATGACAGTTACTGATGTAGTTAACTAAAAAGGAAACAGTTAAAACCCACCCTTTCTACTTTGAAGTTCAACCTTTTCAGATGGGAATCAAATAACAGCCATTAGATCCTTTTGTGCATCATCATCTACACACACATACACAAGATAGATGTTTGTAAGCAGTTATTTATATATACAAGCATTACTTAATCCTACACTTATTATAATGTCTCCTACTTCAGGGCTTGGCGGCATACTGTTCTTTCTTCTAAGAGTCTTCCCATAACAGTACAGAGTTCAATGAAAGTATGCAGGCCACAATTCTTAAAGAGAGAATGAATTCATTTCTATAAAGTTTGGACTGAACGAAAGCCAAGAGTTACATAACTGAACGTGTAGCCTATCAAAGGTTAATTACCTTTAAAAATAGTTCACTGAATATAAGGGAGTCAACTAAGAGCTTCTATATATTTTAACTATGACTAAATTAGAACTTTTAAAGCACACACTGGGGCGCCTGGGAGGCTGAGTCGGTTGAGAAACTGCTGATTTCCGTTTGGGTCGTGGGATTGAGCCCCAGCGTCCAGCTCCAAACTCAGCGGGGAGTCCGCTTCTGATTCCCGCTCCCTCTGCCCCTCCCCCTGCCCCCTAAAATAAATAAATCTTTAAAGGGGGGGGAAAAAAGCACACATTAAACCTTGCTATCTTTGATACTGTTCTACTGTGTTTAAATTCGGCATTCTCTGGGTGAGCCATTCTTTACGAAATAATTCTTTTCCCTTTTCTTAAATGTGGTACTCATTACTGCCAACATAAAGAACTATGACTATTTTTATTAACTTCACAAAGCACTCCTGAAGCTTTCTAAACACGGAGAAAATCTTCCTTTCAAGAAATCCAAGTTGTGGTCTCTTCCAAAGATTAAACATCAAACAATTCTCAGATTTATTTCAGGTCATTTGGGTTTTAACGATTATATAGAATCATATGTGTTTTTATAATTCTAAATAAAAGTCCATTTGTGACCCACATTACTCAGAAAATCTATTCAGCAACAGCCAAAATAAATGCCAAAAGCCATGCAGCCTGTCCCACCACAGAAAGTTTTGATACCACGACAGATCATAAATAACGGCCTTCTTTGTCTCCTCTCTACCCCTTAATTGTGCCCCACGGCGCAGTTTCCCCCGTACCAGAATCCTTACTTGACAAGAGGCGTCTGAAAATGTATTAGCTGTTGTAACCAAAAGCGATTATTAAAGTATTAACATTAACTTTACAGAAGATACACGCCCACACCAGATAAAGAGTCGCGTACCCTCCAACAACCAAAATTCATAGCCCGCTATCCCTGCACTTGGGGAGTTCTGCGAGCGGCATAAGTCCACAGGCCACTCCATCTAGACGTCCATCTCGAAGCCGGCAGGCTTTAATTTAACGAGGAACAGGGAAGACTGCTAATTTTGACCTCTTAAAGAAAAGAAAGGGTGACCCCTCCCCCCCCAGCCGGAGGCAGTTCCCCCCAATAATGGCTCCATGCCGAGGGAGAGCAGGCTACGTCCGGGGCCCCTCCTTTCGCTGCGGGCTGGGCCAGAGCCCCTCCTCAGACGTGGGTCGGAGACCTCTTCGCACCGGCAGGCTGGGCGCCGGTTCTCGCTGCCTCTTCGCCTTCTCCAAGAGCTCCCGCCGCCCCACCTCCGCTCTGAGCCAGACTGACAAACCCCCGCGCACCCACCTACCTCAGCTGCTGGTAGCCCGGCCCCTCAGCGAGCCCAGGGGTTGCCCATCAGCTGGGAACCTGACGACGACGCAGCTCCCTTCCCAGACCGTCGCCTCGGCACTGCGCGAAGAGCACAAGTCGGAGAGGCAGGCAGCAAGGGCGGTGGCGGCGAAGTGGACGCTGGCTCCCAGCTCTCACCGCGGCCACCGCTCAGGGTCCTGCCCCAAACGCAAGAGGAAGAGGCCGCCACAGCCCAGAACTGCGAGGGGAGGCGTGCGCGAGCTCGCAAGGACCGCGCACGCACACGCATACGCGCATCGCGAGACCCAATCTCCCGCCGACGACCAGCACGCAAGCCTGGGGAGGGTAGCCGGCGGAGCCAGGCTGCGCTTGCGCGTCGTGGGGACGGGTAGGGGGCGGGGCTTAGGCCCGCGCGGCTCAGGCTGTAATACAGACAGTGCGGGTCGGAGGGGCTGAAGACACAGCTTAGGGGTAATAACTTGCTTACAGGATTGATGTTTCACCCCAATTCTGTTGGAACTCCTACTTGACCCCATTACTCAGATTACAGGAGTCAGGATTTGAATCCAGCTGTGTGATTCCAGAAACTGTGCCTTTAATCGCTGTTGGTAAAGATTAATGCCTAATGTGTCATATGCTTTCCAAAACATGTTGAAAGGACCTAACTTCTGCCCTTTACTGGTTATGGATAGGTGGGATAAGACCTCCACCTGCTAACAAAATGGGTAATATTCAAATAATAATAATGCTATTGGACCCTCAACCCTAGGATCATGTGATAATGAAAAGCTGCATTTTGTGGGACATGCTATAATTTTTTAAAATTTTTATACTCATGACCTCAGAACTGCCATATTCTTCATTACACCATCACAAGGACTGGGACCAGAAGTAGTTTGCTTACAAAATCACCCCCTTTATGTAGTTACTGTGAAATTTCTAGCATATCAGTCATCACGTACAAGCCACTTAAAGGGGCTGGTTTCCCCAGTTCTTCACGCTGTGAATTCGAATATGCTAGAAAGGATAGGATCCAGAATTAGGAAGACTACCAAGGAGATGACCCTTTAGTAGTTAGTGCTAAGAGGCTAGGGGTGGTGCTTCTCCTTTTTTGCCTATGCAGTGAAGACTGTTTGAGGAGGTAATTCTGAGCACTGAGTTCTGCTTTGAGCACAGCACTTGTCCAGGCACTGCTGCTAGTAGAAAAGACAGGAGCAACAGGAAAACCAAATACAGTACATTAAACAAGCTAGTCCATTCATTTTCTGGCAGGCATAGTTCCCTAACTACAATTCTAAATATTCTGACTGATTACTTCTATGAAATAATACAAAACAGAACTGATTAGACCAGTACTATTCATATATAAAAGGAAAATACCAATGTAGAAGACAGCTAAAATATGTACAGATTGGAGGACATATTAAGTACCCTTCCAAAAAACATTAAAACAGGTTTTCTCAAGTCCTCTTTTTTATTCTTTTTTTTTTTTTTAAGATTTTATTTATTTGACAGAGAGAGATCACAAGTAGGCATAGAGAGAGAGAGGAGGAAGCAGGCTCCCTGCTGAGCAGAGAGCCCGATGTGGGACTCGTTCCCAGAACCCTGAGATCATGACCTGAGCCGAAGGCAGAGGCTTAACCCTCTGAGCCACCCAGGCACCCCCCTCTTTTTTATTCTTGAACTGGAATTTGAAAATGCACTCTAGCACTCCCATACCATGACTATTCCTGATCTGTAATTCTGTATTTTGGTCTGAAATGGCATTTGTATATAAAACCACTTAAGAAACAGAAACTTTTGTCCTAATGAGGTCTGATGATTTGCAGGCCCAATGGAGAGGTAGCCAGAATAACAGATGAAGTCAGACACTGCTGGGTTTGAATGCCTCTCTGCCATTTGTCTCCTATGGTACCTTGGGCAAGTCACGGTTCTTTCCAGAAGTTCCCTGTGTGAAATGAAGACAATGTCCTCCTTGCAGGGATAAGAAATTAAATGAGCTAATGGGTAAAGATAGAAATAGAGATAGATTTAAATCTAGGTCTACTACTTATTAGCTATATGATTTTGGACAAGCAACTACTCAATTCAACATATATTTACTGAATGCAAAGTCCTGGGGATACAGGACTAACAGGGCCCTTGACCTCTGGGAGTTTAGATTCTGGTGAAGTAGACAAAAATGCAAGCTGACAGTCAGAATATAATGTTAAATGCAGTAATTTGTTGTTTTCTCATAATCATCTCAGGTTGGCCTTAATGAAGTGCTACAGTACACACAGATAAAATGTAACAACTAGTCCTGAATGTAGAGGCTTTTTCAAGAGCAAAGCCATTTCTCTTCACTTAAGGAGCAACACTTTTAAATGTCATACTCTGACTTATCAACCAACGTTTCCTCTTCAAAAGTATATACCCTTGAAATACAATATGAACTCGATCCAACATTCCTCATTCCTCTTCCAACAGCTTCAGCCTGACTCTGACAGGCCAGATCAGATAGACAGATGACCAGCTTATAAGATTTTTGAATGATAAATGGTGGTTGTACACATGCAAAAGGAAGGCCATAACAGGAATATTTGTCTAGAGCCAGGAGCTGGCTGTCTCCAGAGACCTTTGAACTGTGGCAATAAATGTTCCTAAATACTTTCACTTGAACTGAAAGATACACGAAGAAAAAAATGAATCTTACTTTCTAGACGTTAGTTTATCAGTAGCCATGGACTGTCCTCAGTAGGTATACAGCTTATAGCAATATTGAAAATAAGAGCAATATGGAGAGAGCATGAAAAAACCCATACCACTGTAATGGTAATAGTACTGATACTTACTGGATGCTTACCATAAGCCAGGCACTATCTTTATATGTTTTAAATGTTCTATTTCACCTCATCCTCACAACAATCCGAAGAAAGATATTATCACACCTATTTACATATAAAAAAGCAAACATTTTAAAGCATTTAAGGAACCTGCCTCAAGTTGCTCAGGTACCCCAATATATTTAAACACATCATGTTAAACAACATATTATAAAAGCTACTAAAAATTTTTTTAAAGGATGGGGCAACTGGGTGGCTCAGTCAGATGGGTGTCTGGCTCTTGATCTCAGGATCCTGGGATTGGCTCTGTGCTCAGTGGGGAGTCAGCTTGAGGATTTTTCCCCTCTCTCTTTGTCCCTCCCCCCCAGCTCACAAGCACTCTCTGTGAAATAAATATATTTGAAAAAACAACTTAAAGGATGAGATTTTATTTATTTATTTATTTTTTTAAAAGATTTTATTTATTTATCTGACAGAGATCACAAGTAGGCAGAGAGGCAGGCAGAGAGAGAAGGAGGAAGCAGGCTCCCCACTGAGCAGAGAGCCCTATGCGGGGCTGGATCCCAGGATGCTGGGATCATGACCTGAGCCGAAGGCAGAGGCTTAACCCACTGAGCCACCCAGGCGCCCCAAGGATTAGATTTTAAAAGTAACACTAATAGCTCCAGTATTTTCTACTTGCTTTCCAAATGACTTACTATACATGTGCCCCACTTTGGAGACCACCACGTTAGATCACAGGCAGTCAAAATCCAAGAACAAAAGTGAACATTATCAGTAGTTTTCAAACTTGGACATGTATCACAGAATCATTATGACCCCAGACACACTTAAATTGCACCACTAGACCCCTAAAATTTTAGACGAACTTGTGTTCTCCTCGAAACTCCCAGGCGTTCATTCCTCTGCTCTTTCCATTAAGCTTTCCAAATCGGTGATGTAGGCCCTGGGCTGGCGTGGGAGATAAAAAAGACTCTTTTTTTGCAAAGTCAAAATACAGTTCCAGGGGTCTCAGCTTTCAGAAGACTTCTACAGGCAAAAGCAGAGAGTAAATAATGCCTTCAAGAATACTTGAACTGGGGGAGGCGCCTGGGTGGCTCAGTGGGTTAAGCCGCTGCCTTCGGCTCAGGTCATGATCTCAGGGTCCTGGGATCGAGTCCCGTATCGGGCTCTCTGCTCAGCAGGGAGCCTGCTTCCTCCTCTCTCTCTCTGCCTCTCTGCCTACTTGTGATCTCTCTCTGTCAAATAAATAAAATAAAAAAAAATCTTAAAAAAAAAAAAAAAAAAGAATACTTGAACTGGGGGCGCCTGGGTGGCTCAGTTGGTTGAGCAACTGCCTTCGGCTCAGGTCACGGTCCTGGAGTCCCAGGATCAAGTCCCGCATCAGGCTCCCAGCTCCATGGGGAGTCTGCTTCTCCCTCTGACCTTCTCGCCTCTCATGTTCTCTCTCACTGTCTCTCTCTCAAATAAATAAATAAAATCTTTTTTTTTTTTTAAGATTTTATTTATTTATCAGAGAGAGAGGGCGAGAGAGAAAGCACAGGCTGACAGAATGGCAGACAGAGGCAGAGGGAGAAGCAGGCTCCCTGCGGAGCAAGGAGCCCGATGCGGGACTCGATCCCAGGATGCTGGGATCATGACCTGAGCTGAAGGCAGCTGCTTAACCAACTGAGCCACCCAGGCGTCCCTAAATAAAATCTTAAAAAAAAAAAAAAAAAAAAAAAAAAGGAATACCTGAACTGCAGGACCCAGGCACCTGAGCCCCCACTAGGAATTCAGAAATAAAGGCCACAGACACGTTAAATCCAAGGCTGCTAAGAAGTGCCTGGAGTTGATAAGCTGCTAGAAATCCATCTACTACCAAGTGCCAAGTTAAAATGATATGCTTCTTCTATGGACAAAAAGCCCATCTTTCATACTGAATCCTCACAATTTTTTTATTCCATAATAGGTAAAACTGTGAAAAGGGTCTCATATTCAAAATATGAATTATCACATTATTTCCATATATTAAAAATGGTTAGGGGGGCACAGAGGGTTAAAGCCTCTGCCTTCGGCTTGGGTCATGATCCCAGGGTACTGAGATCGAGCCCCACATCGGACTCTCTGCTCAGCAGGGAGCCTGCTTCCTCCTCTCTCTCTGCCTGCCTCTCTGCCTACTTGTGATCTCTATCTATCAAATAAATAAATAAATCTTTAAAAACAAAATGGTTAGGAATTTTTTCATTCTGAAACTCTAGCTTTTATAGTAATCCTAATAATATCTGAATGGGTAACTCTGAGCTCTAGATTTCCAAAGGATTGTTAAAACTTTATTTTTTTATTTCATACTTTTTTCTCCTCCCCAAGGTTAATGCAAAGTTAGAATTTATTTTGAAAGCCTAGACCTTCAGAATCATGAATAAGCTGAAGCCATATCTGAAGAAAAGTAAGGTCAAGAAAAATAATCAAAAGTAAATTCCTCAGGGTACCTAACTGGCTTAGTCCGTGGAGCACACAACTCTTGATTTCAGGGTTGTGAATTCTGGGTGAAGAGATTATTTTAAAATAAAATCTTAAAAAAAAAAAAAAAGTTAATTCCTCTCCAGTCATGTGATTTGACAGTATGCACTTACAAGTACACAAATACCAGCTTAGCCAGAAGACACTATAAAGGTGTGATCACGAATATTGCAGGGATTTTGCAAAGAAAATGTTTGTTTACAATTTTCCTCCATATTTCTACTTGGATTCCTGCCTGAGGAAAATTTTAAGTTGATACAGGAGGAGGGAAAAAATGACCTTCAAATAGCTGTAATTCAAAACACCAGGGGATCTTTAACTAGGGAGGGAAATGTAGCCATCTTTAGCTCTGGAGAACTTGCCTAACATTAAGCAGTAAGATGCTGATCATATTCCCAAGCCAAAGAGCCCACTCAAGAGAGATCTTATTAAGGCTTTCTGATGATTATATTACCTAAAATGAATAAAAAGATAAGACATCCCCTCCACTCCTCCACACACATTCATTCACTCTTTGTCTTTATATTTACATACCCATCTTAACTTCAGCTTTTTGTGCCAGAAGCAGAAGGCACAAAAAAATACAAGCATATTCCAATTCTTAAAACTATGTACCAAACTGAAGAACTAGTAGCTCCAGATCGCAATCCAAGAGGAAGCATCTGACCTCAAGGATCACCCTGGGCTAGCTACTTAGTCTCGCCTGCTGTAAGAGCTTTGCATCATCAATAAAGTAACAAAAATATAACATTTTACTAAACAAAGTGTAGCTTTCTATCCTAGAATTCAACTACCATTTCCCTCCCAGTTCCCATCTTAAGCACTATGTTATCTGTTAGTAAAAGACCTCAGCGGATGGTTTTATAAAGGAAAGGAAGGCACCACAGGGAAAAGAGCTCACGCATAGCTTAAGTTACAACTCTGGAGGTTTTGCTTTCTAGTCTGTGATCCCTACAGTGCTAATATGCTATTTAGGAACAGATCCCACAGTTGGCTTTATAGGATTTATAAATCCCAGGTACTTAAGGGCTGGTTCTGCTCAAACAACTTCACATGTCCAGTCTGCCTGCCTCAGAGGAAGGACTGCGGTCTCAGGTGCACTGTGACTCCCAGCTGACCACCATCTGTACACCAACGAGGCTGGTAAGACATGAAACATATCGAATAATAAAGTGTCTACAATGACTTGGAAAGAACTTAGCCATCATTGTTAAATTCTATACTTCCATTTTGTAAAACGAGTGCACTGTAACACAATGCCAACTGGCACACGAACTATTATTTCACCTATCGCCTGTAATATACCAAATGCAAACAAAATCTAAGACTAAGAGGCTTCTTCAGGAAGATATTTTTGGATAAGACTGTTATCTTCTGAGCCGTAGGACTGCCAGAATTTTTAATAAAGATACAGAGTACAATACTCCTTTCACATACCTACCATGTAAACAAAATTAGAGCAACAGCATAAAACATTTCAACGGAGATAATTTTTGGAAACTGTAGGTTGAATTAACTTTATTTTATAAGGAATTTAGAAAACATGAGCAGATATTGATACTGCATTAAAAAATCATTTAGTCTGTACATCATTCTGATTTTAAAAATCAAAGAGTCAGTGTGACACTAAAAACTGTTTTAACAGAGAAATGTGTTTCACTTTAGGACAAAATACTATCAGTGTTTTATTACAACTAGATATACAAACATAATGGTAGTAATGCTAAAATGATATAAAACTCTGAATCTCAAAGTGATCCAGGAAGCTGAAGGGAGCACCAATTGTCACCAAAGTGAGACTGCCACATTATTCTATCAAAAAAGAAAAAAAAAATCACTAGGTAATAAAAACAAGCAAATAAATAAAAGGAAAGGAAAAGTAACCCAAGATGCCTGCATTTCAGAGTAAATGATTTATTTGGTTCTCCTGTTACATGTGTCTTGTTTGTTTTCTTCTTCTAAGAAAGAAGAAAGTAGATATGAAAGGAATCTAAGAATATCCACCTTAGTTTTTCAGTAAGCATAACAATATATATTGAAGAAATGATTGACAGTCCTTGTCATTTTAACCACTTAATGTACTAAGTATGACTTTAGTATGCTTTATTTTCTTCTTTTTAAAAAACTCTTAAGTCAAGAATATTCAGAAACTTGTTTCTCTTAATTTAAGACATATATCTATTTAATTCCTGGCTATTTTCTTTTTTTCAAGAAGTGACAATAATACAAAGTTCTAATATACCAGGAATCTTGAAAAGAATATTGGGTGATCCAATTACAATATTTTAAATTAGAATATTCAGGAAATATATCTGAGAGGTCAAAAATATAATTTATGACTCCCATGAGTTAAATTTCACTGAGAGATGCTTAAATCTAAGTCTACAACACAGATACCATTATGCTGGAAATTTTTTAAGAAAGAAAATTCATAACCTACTCAATAATCCTGGAGAAAATGTGGATTAAAATTATTGTGTTTTTATGTACAGATGTATAAAAAACACTTTCTGGAGGGGGTGGAAGAGGAAACAATATTTCTAGGCTACAAATCATTTTCTTTTAAGGAAGATTAAAAAAGATTTAGTAGCTAGACGTGTGAGGGGGAACCTAAGAGGAGTAAATACTAAAACTCTTTGCAGTGTAAAGAAATGCAAAAACCTCTTATACTACAAATATTTAATTTTATAAAACCAAAAAGCAGTCCAACTATTGTCCATTTATGATGATAAAATTGAAACAAAAACTGAAACATTTTGTAAAAATTCTATTATAACATTCTTAAGCCCAGTTCATATTGTCCCATGGAGTCAAGTAAGATTTAGGCTGAGGGTGGGGGGTGGGCAAAATTAGAAAATTTTACCTTTTTTTGAGAAGATGATCACAATTTCATTTCAAGAGGATAAGGTGAAGAGCCCCTTAGTGACTTGTATACTTTATTACTGTCAATATAAAGTCCAAATATTTCCATTTTTTTAAACTTCTGGAATATTATCCAGATATTTAAAATATTGATATTTAAAGTTTACATTAAAGGACATAATACACTGAAAACAGGCCTGCTTTAAATACAGTTTGATAATTCTGGTGGTACTTACTGAAAGAAGATTTCTTTAGCAAATACTGGTTTCATATATTTAAAAAAAATCAGCAAGACAGAATTTTAAAAATCTTAATTTACAATACATTGTAAACTGGAGACAACTGCCACATGTGTCACAGACCAGCACAAGAAAAAAGTTTTTTCCGGATGTTTTATAAGACTTTGTATCTTCCTTTATTTGTTGGTTGGTATGAATTTTGCTAAAAGAGAAAAAAGATGCATACTCAGAAAAAGCAAAGGAAGAAAAAAATACATGTCAAAGGCATTTCCTTTCCAAACTTACAGCATTATCAGATATTTTGAACAGAAAATGTTAGTATTATACTGAGGAAGGAAAAACTCCTCAATAACCAATCATCTGTGTTCATGTGACTACTCTTAGCAGTTTTGAACAAACTAATGGTGGTGGCATCAAGGTTCTTTATCACTTCTTGGTGAAACAGTCTTAAAAGCCCTTGAATCAAAGGTGGTTTTCCGAAAAAAAAAAAAAAAAAAAAAAAAAAAAAAGAAAAAATTTTCTTCTTCCTTCCTGTTTTGTGTAGCTTCTATTCTTTAAACCTTTTATCACCCCAAAGAAAGTTCTATAAGGGGAATTGTAGAAAAGGCCTCCAAAACACATTTGTGGAGAAAGGACAAAGTGTCCTTTCAAAGGGCCTTCACCCAGTGTATATATTATAGGGAGCTTACAAACTTCAACTGGCACTAAAGACACAGGGATGGGGGCAACTAGGTGGCTCAGCTGATTAAGCATCTGGACTTTTGATTACAGCTCAGGATCAAGCCCTGAGGCTGGCTTCACACTCAGCTGGAGTTTGCTTCTCTCCCTCTGCTCCTCCTCTGCCTCATATGCATGCTCTCCAAAGCAAATAAATAAATCTTTAAAAAAAAAAAAAATGGACACAGGGATATGTTCACCATCTTTGGGAAGTTGATCTGTAAGAGGATGCTTTTTCCATGGCATAACCCCTTTGGAAAATTATTTAGCAAAACTTACATAAACCTAACTACATCTACACTACAACTAGCAATTCAACTCCAAGGTATATACCCAAGAGAAAAGCATACTGATGTATACAAAAGAGACATGAAAGATAATTAATTACTACTACATGCAACAACATGGATTTCCTCCAAGTAATGATGAGTCAAAGAAATTAGATATAAAAGAATACACAGCAATCAATCCACTTAAATGGAGTTAAAAAATAGGTGCAACTAATCTATCATATTAAAAGTCAGAATACTGTTACATTTGGGGGAGGGGTATGTGGGTGACTTCTTGAATGCTGGTATTATACTATGTTACTTGATCTGGACAGAGATGACATCAGTGTGCTTCCTTTGTGAGAATTCACCAAGCTATATGTTTATGACTTGTGTAATTTTCTGAATTTATATTATAGTTCAATAAAATATTTACTAAAACAAGTAGAAAAGTCTTTGAGGTTTTCACTCACCAGCCGAATCAGTTCTTCTTTTATAAGCCTGGTGATTTCTGCCTTTGCTTTCTGCACAGCCAGTTCATTGGCACCTGGTAATGAGAGGAAAGTGTTATTTGTATTACTAGAATTACACTGGATGTTTATCCATGTCATGGAGATCCAAAAGGAAATACTGTAGATGACTTTTTAAAAAAATATTTTATTTATTTGACATAGAGAGACACAGCAAGAGAGGGCACACAAGCAGGCAGAGTGGGAGAGGGAGAAGCAGCCTTCCCATGAAGCAGGAAGCCTGATGCAGGGTTTGATCCCAGGACCCTGGGATCATGACCTGAGCTGAAGGCAGGCAGACACTTAACAACTGAGCCACCCAGGTGCCCCTATAGATGACTTTTAAAAACACTGTACTGCCTGCCAATATAGCCTTTCAGAACCTGGTGGAACATCATCCACATTATATAATGGCTGCTTATTATTCAGTTTCCTTTTAGAGTTTCAAATATAACCAATGAGATCACATTTCATGTGGTGTTAAGAGTTCCTGGTTGGGGGGAGGGGAGTGGGGCGCCTGGAGTTAAGTGTCCAACTCTTGTTTCGATTCAGGTCATGATCTCAGGGTCATGAGCTCAAGCTCCTCATCCTATTCCACACTCAGCAGGGAGTCTGTTTGAGAGTCTCTCTTGTTCTCCCTCTGCCCCTCCTGCTCGTGCTCTCTCCCCCAAATTAATAAATAAATCTTAAAAGAAAAAGTAAAGAGTTCTTGGTATGATTAAAAAGAGCAAATAAAATATGATTAATACTTTGTCCAAAAGAGACTAAGAAATAAAGTTGAAGAGAAATATAAACTCCTTGGTTCATTTATTTAATAAATACTTATTGGACATTTATTATATTCCCTAAGGTGGAGGACTATCTAAATTAAAAGAGAAGTGGTGCCATGGAATATTTTATGAAGGGAATCCCATGTGCAACGGTACAAATGAGGAAAGGCATGCTTAGGGGTGCCTGGGTAGCTCAGTTGGTTAAGTGTCTGCTTCAGCTCAGGTCATGATCCCAGGGTCCTAGGATCAGGCTCCTCATCAGGCTCCCTCCTTAGCAGGGAGCCTGCTTCTCTCTCTCTTTCTCCCTCCCTGCTGGTGCTCTCTCTCTCTCTCCTAAATAAATAAGCTAGGAAAAAAAAAAAAGGCATGCTTAATTACTGAGAGGTATACTGTGGTTGGGAAAGAACACAGCAAGATAGCCCAGAGGATAAGGGAGTCTGGAGACATTCATTCATTCAGTTATTTTAATTCAAGAAATACGAAGTTCTCACCATGTATGATATAGACTGAGAGATTCATTATACAAAGAACTCATGCATGCTCTTTATGATCTTGCAGACTGTTAGAAAAACAAACTTGTAAAGATATTATAACAGAATGAGAAGGTAGGAAGCAGTCTATCAGAATGACTTCCAAATATCATTCCTTACAAAAACCTCTCTTTCAGTTCTCCAGGCAGAGTTAAATGGCAAAGAGTTGAGAAGCAAATAAAGTAAGAATAAAGCAGATACTAAACCCAAGAGGAAAAAGAGGTATTATCAGCACTGATGGTAGATGAAACTCAATTCCAACACTGCTGTACTTCAAGTGCTCATGTGACATCCAGCTGGAAATGTCAGTTAAAGCCAATGGAAATATGGACCAGAGGTAAAGGAGATGTGGAGATGAGAGAGCCATGAAGAGTAGCGTGGAGGGATCTAAAGCCAAGGGACAAGGCCAGGGAACAGGTAAATCTACATAGGTAGCACACATCAAAAATAAATAAATACATAAAATAATAATAAATAAACAAAAGCTAAAAAAGGGGGCCAGCTGGGTGGCTCAGTCGATTAAGGATCTAACTCTTGATTTCAGCTCAGGTCATGATCCCAGGGTCATGAGATCAAGCTCCACGTCGGGTTCTGTGCTGAGTGTGCAGCCTCCTTAAGATTCTTTCTCTCCCTCTGCCCCACAACTCCCCTCCCCGGCCAAAAACCCAAAATAAACAAAGAAAATAAAATAATAATTAAAAAAATAAAAGTAGATAGGTAGCTCAGTGTACACTGATAAAAATGAAAGACCTGTACCAACAGAATAGAAATTAAGAACTAGGAGTGAAATGTTAAACAACATGAAAACTAGAGATGCAATGTAGAAAACTGTGTATTTATTTTTTTTTAAAGATTTTATTTATTTATTTGACAGAGAGAAAGAGCACAAGTAGCAGAGAGGCAGGCAGAGAGGGAGGGGGAAGCAGGCTCCCTGCTGAGCAGAGAGTCCGATGTGGGGCTCAATCCCAGGGGCCTGGGATCATGACCGGAGCCGAAGGCAGACACTTAACTGACTGAGCCACCCAGGCGCCCCTGTATTTATCATTTTATGTAAGAAAAAGAAATCAGGAAAACAAGCCATAGAATTCCCCTTACTAGACAAAAATGACCTTTTCTGATTCCAAAGAGAGCAAAGGAAGGGAGGAGAGAAAGAAAGGAAAGAGATGAAGAAGGAAAAGGAAGAGGAGAGGAGAAATAGCAAGGGGAGGAAGAAGAAGAAACAGTTTAACAATAGGAAGGAAAGAGCCAGGAGTATGGCTGTGAAGTTACAGCAACATATCTAATCTAAATCCTACCTCCACCAGCCAGCAACCGCACATTTTAAAGCTGTGGGTGCTGGAAGAGAAGAGAGATGGATGAAAGAAAACAAAAGGGTAGAATCAAGAGCAAAGCCAGACTAAAAATTACAACCAAAATAAAATTCAGGAGGAAAATATGCTACTCGGCATGAGTTGGTGTGAAGCTTGTTGATATTCTGTGCTGTTTTAAAAAGAAAGAAAATGACACTCTCACCTAAATCCAAGTAGAAGAATAATTTTCCTATTTTAGTTAGAGCCTGACCATTTGGACCAGTTTAAAGTTTTGACTTATAAAGCCTCTTTAGGTAATAGGTTACATATGTTTATAAGCTGCCATGGAAAAGAGGCATTTCCTTTCATTGGTCCTAAAACAACTCTGGCTGCTTTTAAGGGATTCTCCACTAATAAAAAGAGAGGGTCACAAAACAGGCTATAAATTATACAGGATGGCTAGGCACCTAAGTCCTTCCTGTTCTCCTTCCCGCTGCCTGGTGGGAGGCCTGAAACTGTTGACCCACACAGAGCCTCCAAGGAGCCAGGCATTAGTGTCCCTCCAATTACAGAACTAGAAACAGATGACACAAGGCTCCTTCCAACACCTGTTTTCATCCTATTAGAGTTCAGTTGATTTGGCTGGAGTTTCAAAAACTAAAAAATCTTTTAAAAAACTAATCATCTATGAAAATCTCAAAGCTTTGGATCATTTTAATTACTAATGTCCAGTCCTTAACCATCACTATAGCTCTAGAATTCTAAAGATTCATTTTTGACAAGATTACCTTATTGCATAGGGTTTGGAAAAGGCTGGTTATAAAAATTAGATGTTATTTCCCAAGTACAAGCGGACAGTGGAGAGAAATGACCAGAAGCATTCTACATGGATGGAAAAGTAAAGCAGAAGCTGTGGGCTTCTCACTTCACTTAGCAGTAGAGGAGATATATTCTGATAAAGTTCTATGTATGATGAATCTTGATATATTACTTATACTATACTAAACATAATTACCTTTAAATTCAAGAATTACACAGAGGATCCTTTTTCAAAGCAAATGCCCCTGATTTACGTCTCTGATTTACGTCTTTATAAGGCAGGCATTTAAAAGTATTAGTTTTGCTTAAATGACACCCATGATATTCAAGCTGAAAATAAAAGGATCACTGCATATATATCAAGGGTTTTATCATCAGATTCCACTGGAAGACACTGTGTCTCCAACCTGTATGGTCTAAAGAACAACAGAGTAGGGGAGACCTGTCCAGTTCCAGGTGCAGAAAGATGTCAGTGTAACTTTCTCTCCTTAAAGCGCTAGGTGCCAGCTATCTTCATTTTACTACACAATAAGGAAAAGTATCACATGATTTAGAAACACACAGCCACTGGTAGAACAAAAAGGTCTTTCGGGACACATAAAAGGATGCATTTAAAAACCTGACTTAGTAAAAGTCACAATCACAAAAAAAAAAAAAAAAAAAAACCTCCCCAAAACCCATGGAATTTGCTTAGCTCTAGCTCTACATCCTTTGTATACCATTTTAAAATATGCATGAATCTTAAATATGCGTGCATTTTAAAATATGCATGAAATAACAGCAGAATGGAAATAACAGGGAACATATAAAGGCTGCATTCAAGTTTCCCTACTGCCACAATTCATTATTAACTTTTTTTTTTTAAAAGATTTTATTTATTTATTTGACAGACATAGATCACAGGCAGAGAGGCAGAGAGAGAGAGAGGAGGAAGCAGGCTCCCCGCTGAGCAGAGAGCCTGATGCGGGGCTCGATCCCAGAAACCCTGGAATCATGACCTGAGCTGAAGGCAGAGGCTTAACCCACTGAGCCACCCAGGCGCCCCATCATTAACTTTTTTTTTTTTTAAAGATTTCATTTATTTATTTGACAGACTGAGATCACCAGTAGGCGGAGAGGCAGGCAGAGAGAGAGGAGGAAACAGGCTCCCCGCTGAGCAGAGAGCCTGATGTGGGGCTCGATCCCAGAACCCTGGGATCATGACCTGAGCTGAAGGCAGAGGCTTTAACCCATTCAGCCACCCAGGCGGCCCTCATCATTAACTTTAAAAGGTCCTATAGTGGGGGTGCCTGGGTGGCTGAGTGGGTTAAAGCCTCTGCCTTCAGCTCAGGTCATGATCCCAGGGTTCTGGGATCGAGCCCCACATCAGGCTCTCTGCTCAGCGGGGAGCCTGTTTCCTCCTCTCTCTCTGCCTGCCTCTCCGCCTACTGGTGATCTCAGTCTGTCAAATAAATAAAATCTTTTTAATAAAAAAATAAAATAAAAGGTCCTATAGTGAGAGTGCATCAGTGAAAATGGCAGATCCTCAAACTCCAAAAGCCTGTCCTTTGACAAAAAGTGAATAAATTTACAAAAACCTGAAATCACCTGTATCAGAACTCTGGAAACTAATCAAAAGTTTATAGTAACAAGGAAAATACTTATTAAAGAAAGAAAAAAACCCCAGCATAATCTAGGCAACAGCACTTTTTAGTACTTTAACTTACTCTGACCCTATCTTGCACTTTTGGCCAGGAAATGATTTCTACTTAGGGGTAGACAGGATACTATTTCTCTTCTTGTGTCTTTATGCTAAGATGCCACACAAAAACAACTGAGGTGACCAATTCATAGGAAAGTGGCTGAACAGGCACAGAACTAATTAACTTTGAGTCATGTTTGTGGGATGGAAAGAATCAAATCCTAATAGGTAAGCAAATCATCTGTAGATTATACTCAGTATAGAATTTACCTAAAATTAAAAGTCTTCACAAAATCAAATGCCAAAATGTAACAAAGAACAAACTAACACTGTCACTAACAATGACAAAATTTATTTACAATATACTTACAATGGATACCTTCTAATGATCTTCCCAACAATAAACTTTAGAGAAAAGCTAACCATTACCAACAACAAACTTTAGAGAAAAGCTAACCATTACAGTAGCTACTAGCCATGTGTGTGGCTATTTAAATTTAACTTAATAAAAATTGGGGCACCTGGCTGGCTCAGTCAGTAGAGCATGCAACTCTTGATCTTACAGTCATGAGTTTGAACCCCACAGTGGGTGTAGAGATTACTTAAAAAAATAAAAAATCAGGGGCCCCTGGGTGGCTGAGAGGGTTAATCCTCTGCCTTCGGCTCCGGTTGTGACCTCAGGGTCCTGGGATCGAGCCCCACATTGGGCTTTCTGCTCGGCAGGGAGCCTGCTTCCCCCTCTATCTCTGCCTCTTTGCCTACTTGTGATGTCTCTGTGTGTCAAATAAACAAATAAAATATTTTAAAAAATCAAATGTGAAGGGTGCCTGGGTGGCTCAGTGGATTAAAGCCTCTGCCTTCGGCTCAGATCATGATCCCAGGGTCCTGGGATCGAGCCCCGCATCAGGCTCTCTGCTCAGCAGGAAGCCTGCTTCCTCCTCTCTCTCTCTCTGCCTGTTTGTGATCTATGTCTGTCAAATAAATAAATAAAAAGTCTTTAAAAAAATCAAATATGAATTCCTTTACAAAATTAAATAAGATTTAAAAATTTCAGTCACACTGGCCATATTCTGAGTGCTCCACAGCCATTACAGAGTCTTCCCTTGGACAGTGAAGCTTTTAAGAGATCAAAAAGAGGATAGGTCTGTCAAGTAATACTTTGTATCCTGAAGACAAACGACTATGGGGCCTAATCAGATGCATTACTCAAAAAATTTATTAAGTGTTTACCATCTGCTCTAAGAACAGAGCAGATAATAAAGTCACTACATCCACGGAACTCATATTGCTGGGGGAGGGGGAAACACAGACAAGTAAAAATATACTACAATTTCTGTGATGAGTACTGTGAAGAAAAATAAACCGGTAAAGAGCTAGGATGAGGTAAGGCTTCTTTTCTCAGAAGTGATGTGTGCACCTCAAAGTAACTAGGCTAGTGCCTGAGATAATACACAGTGTGAGAAAGGGTCCTCTGGAGCCATCAAAGCCCTTTAAAGCATTAAGTATGCAGACTTTGAGCTTACAGAACACACAGAATGAACCTCTCCACAGCTCCAAAACCAGGATGCAACAAATATTTAGTTCATTAAATAGATGAAGTGGATCTGACTGGTCTACACTTGTAAGTCTACTACAAAGATACTCAGATTAAATATAAATGAAGGGACGCAAGTGGTCCTACTATGCAGTGGGAGAATACATTAGGGGAAAAATACAAATGGAAACTCTTTCAAACTCATTCGTGAATGTGTGAAAGAAAGTTAAAAACCAAATCTGATTGGGGTGCATGGGTGGCTCACTAAGTTAAGCATCCAACTCTTAGTTTAGGTTCAGGTCTAATGAGATCTAATCCTAGGTATGGCTCCATGCTCAGAAAGGAGTGTGCGTGAGACTCTCTCCCCTTCCCTCTCCCTCTGCTACTCTCCTTGCTCGTGTGCACCCCCACACCACACAATCTCTCAAACAAATAAAATCTAAAAACAAACAAAAGAAAACACACAAAAAAACCCAAATCTGATCACTCTATATGATACTTGTATACTTTGTGTTAGATATCCTCGTTTTTTTTTTTTTTAAAGATATGCAAGAGCTTTTATGGGCACAATTTCACAGGGACTACTTGCTTGGATAAACATTCATTACGTGAGCTAATATACTGATTTATTTTCTAACATAAACTTTGGCCAGAATATTCTACTTATTAGAAGCATAAACACATCAGTCCTTAAAATGCATGTTTTCTTTTAGAGTGATTCTCTAATTTGACTGAATCTTCAAGACTAAAAGAGTTCCATATACAGATCACTGACCTCTCTATATATACTCAATTTCTAAATAAAGACCTTAAATGATACATAAAATTATTTTTTTCTTGGAAGTGTTCCTTATTTTTATTCTATCAAGAACTGACCTTATAGTTTCTCCATGCCTGTTACATCTATATCAACTCTAACCTAACTCAAGACTACGATAGAACAGCAATACATACTTTCAATTGCCAAGTAAATTTTCCGCTCTCCTTCCTTAGGTTCTTTTCCAGGTGGGAAATATGTTCCTCTGATTGTAATTGCAGCTTCAGAATATTCACTGATTCTCTGCAGAGCTTCCTTAGAGGTAACTTTCCACCTAGCAGTCTATGAAACAGAGTGGGGGAAAAATATCACTTCACAACAGGACAAAAACCTGGTGTATTGACAAAGAATAGGCTAGTTAAATAATATTATGATCAATATCTAGAAAAAAGAATACAATTAACACCTTCACATAAAATCATTAGATCCTAATGTAACTAGAATATACTTATATAAATAAAATTTCTATTGTTGTCTCCCTCATCTAAATAAAAAGTGAAGTAGCTATTAAAATGTTCACAGGTTTTAAGGAAGGTATTTTTGCTCCTCAAGAAGAGTTTTTACTCCATGATTTAAAAAAGGTTGAAAACTATTACTTGCCTGTGGGAAGTCATTGATCTCTAATTCTTCCTCGTATCTCTTAAAAGATTCATTCTGTCCACCATCCTGTCTCTCCTCTTCTTGTTTCTCCAAAGGCACATAATTGAGCTTGGCATTAATCTTTTCAGCAAGTTGCTCCGCAATGGTTTTGGCAGACACAGTGGGAGCCAGGATGGTGCCACCTCTGAGAATTGCATTGGTGGCCTGTTGCATCACATCCTGCAGTTAAAGAAGACCTACAGTCAAATCTCAAATGAGGGCAGAGATAAGATCAGGATCCTACCACAAATTATTCTCTGGAAAGCCACTAACTAGAAGCATCTTTCTATTGCAGAGTCCTACTCAAGTGTAATTTAGCAGTACATATTAATAGTTTAATGTATCTATCTCCCTTACACTGATGAGAAAAATAAAGAATATTCAACTCTATTATTAAAAACTCTACTGGATGGGCGCCTGGGTGGCTCAGTTGGTTAAGCAACCGCCTTCAGCTCAGGTCACGGTCCCGGAGTCCCGGGATCGAGTCCCGCATCAGGGTCCCAGCTCCATGGGGAGTCTGCTTCTCCCTCTGACCTTCTCGCCTTTCATGCTCTCTCTCACTGTCTCTCTCTCTAATAAATAAATAAAAATCTTTAAAAAAAAAAAAAAAACTCTACTGGATCAAAATTAGGTAACTCTTGGTATCAAATATAGTAAAATGTTTCTAAAATCATGTATATAACTTTGTGGCTCCTTAGAGTTTCCTCTAAATTAGCAACTTTGTCCACTACCACTGAACTTTCCTCCTCCCACAACCAAAGCCCATGTCCAATAAATGACAGTAAATGACTGACTTACCTTTTTACTTCATTTTGTACTTAAACCTTTTAATTTGAACTTAATTTTACTATATGCCTAATGTGAGCAGAACTCTGTAGGTAGTACATGACTCAAACCTCAAGCTTTTCTAACAATGAGAAGGCGTGGCTATTTGCTTTCACCAGTAAAGAGTTACTAGCAATAATAAACCCAGAGAACATTAGATTAGGCACTATAATCCCCGTTTTCAGAGGAAGTAAGGCGTGAGTATAGCAGACATTTCACGGTAACTCACTGGCTAAACACTTGATCTTAGCCAAGCAGCAGAGAAGAGATTCTTGCTGGCTCAACAAAACAAACAGAAACCTGAGACTCTAAACCTCGACTGCAACTGCCTCATTAAGTCGGTGCACTAGCATCTGGCTTGGGTGTTACAGTCCTGAAACTATCCAACCTACTGGAGAGAGGGTTCTATAGCTCCACAAACTCTCAGAAACTTCAAAACACTGTTAAAATACACAAACTATTCTTTGGGAATGCTATGAAAGTTTACCCTTAGTTAAAAATTAAGCTGGTAATTTTTTAAAAATTAGGGGTGCCTGGGTGGCTCAGTGGGTTAAGCCTCTGCCTTCAGCTCAGGTCATGATCCCAGTGTCCTGAGATTGAGCCCCATGTTGGGCTCTCTGCTCAGCGGGGAGCCTGCTTCCCCTCCTCCCCTGCCTGCCTCTCTGCCTACTTGTGATCTCTGTCAAATAAATAAATAAAAATCTAAAAAAAAAATTTATTAATAAAAAAAAGCTCTCAAGAGAAAGATGGCATGTCAAATATTTAACACATTTTCCACTGGTTAAGCCCATGTTAGTTTGAATTATGTAACCAGGTATTATGCTTCTGAGGAATTGTTTGTGTGCCCAATAAATCATCCCATAAAAGCAGATCAATAAATAAAAAGCAGAGTGGCTGGGTGGCTCAGTCAGTTAAGCAACTGCCTTCGGCTCAGGTTGTGATCCCAGGGTCCTGGAATTGAGCCCCACATAGGGCTCCCTGCTGAATGGGGAGTCTGCTTCCCCTGTGTCCCTCCCCCAGCTTGTACTCTCTCTTTCTCTCTCAAATAAATAAATAAAATCTTTAAAAAAAAAAAAAAAGGAAAAAGAAAGGGAGTTATTTCCTTAAGATTTTGGTAAGCTCAATCAGAATATTACTTTAAAAATCAGCAGCTAACTTCCTTCAGTTAGGAGTTCCAAAATAGGCATTAGGACTTCTGTTAACCATATAAGAGGCATCATCCAATTGCAGTAATTAAAGAATTCTGTATTCAGATTAAGTTAAATTCCCACTAACTCAATGTCTAGAACAACTGGTTCACTTGCGCTGACATAAAAAGTAATGACTAAAACTTGGAACAAATTACTTAATACCTGAGACTCAATGCCCAAATTCTTCTGAGCATTGATTCTAAGAGCCAACCTCTTAGCAATTTCTAATTTCTCAGCATTTCCTGCAGTTGGAGCAGGAACACTGGATGTTCCAGGAGCAGCCATATCTTTAACTCTCTTCTTTGAATTAAACATACTTTCAATTTGTTCATCAATCTAAATAAGAAAAAAAAAGATTAATAAAAATTGGATTAAAAATACCAACTTAGATATATCCACAGAAACTAATAAAGAATATTTCTATCAAAGGACTAGAATTAGACACTTGTATTTATGTTAATTCAACCACACAGACTAACAGGAAAACAGACCAGCTATTTACTGAGGGTAGCACATTTAAAAAAATAAGTTACTTATGGCAAGAGAAACAAAAAAGAGTAAGAGAAAGAAAACAGAGAATACAATGCCACATGAACCAAGTGAGCACACTCCTAAGTGGTCCAGGAAATACATCCCAGTTTAGCAATTGAGGAACATGTGCTGTCAAGACAGAGCACCCAATATGTTGCAGCTGAGAAGTCACTATGACTTGAGGCTAAATTAAACTGCAATGAAAGAGGCTGGAAAAAGGGCAGTGTAACTCAAGGCCAGCAGGCCACTAAAAATACAGTCAACAGTTCTCAGGGAGAATGGTTCATGTTCCTAAGGCAGGGGTCCCCAAATCCTTCTCAACTTCTAAACGTAAATGGATTTGCCTTAAAAACTGGGTAACAGAAAGGCACCTGGGGGGCTTAGTCGGTTAAGTGTCTGCCTTCAGCTCAGGTCATGATCTTAGGGTCCTGGGGTGGAGCTGCACGACAGGCTCCCTGCCCAATGGGGAGTTGGCTTCTCCCTTTGCCCCCTCCTCACTCATGGTCTCTCACTCTCTCCCCCAAATAAATAAAAACTTAAAAAAATATATTGGATAACAAAATCAGAAAATAAGGCTTTACTATTTAATTCCTTTGAAACCAAAAAAGGAAAAATAGTTAAGGTTGGTTTCCTCACCAAAGCAAGAAAAAAGGATGACTGCTTCAGCTCGTCTAGGAGCCACGTAAGTCCAACTGTAACTGTGTCATCCTGACTGGACACATCTACCTCATAAACTATTTGCATTTCCTTTTAAAGATGCCTTCTGTCCAACAATGACTATTGATAATACCCACTAAAGAAGACACAAACCCCTTTTTATACTTAAATTAAGCTAATAAGGCCTCATGTGCTAAAGCTCAAACCCAGGGAAGAGCATGGATAAGGTTTCAAAAATTAATTAAGTGGGGAATCTGGGTGGCTCAGTCATTCAAAGCATCTGACTTGTGATTTCAGCTCAGGTCATGATTTCAAGGTTGTGAGACTGAGCCCTGCATAGGGCTCCATGCTCAGTGCTGATTCTGTTGGAGATTCTCTCCCTCCCTCCTTCTGCCCTTCTCCCTACTCATGCTTACTCTGTCTCTCTCACAAATTAATAAATAAGAAAAAAAAACTAACCAGAGAGATTCAATGAGATTCAAAATAATTTTCAAGGTAACAAAAAAAAGCTGAGCCTGCATGGCTCAGTAGGTTAAAGCATACGACTCCTGATTTCTGCGCGGGTCATGATTTCAGGGTTGTGAGACTGAGCCCTGAGTCAATCTCCGTGCACGTGTGCATCCTGCTTAAGATTCTCTCTCTCCCTCTGCCCCTACCCACCCTAAAAAGAAAATAAAACTGGGAGGTGATTTCAAAGCAGGGCCATCAATTCTTTAATATTCTTCTTCTTCTTCAGTGGAGCATCTCTGTCGCTCTCGCCAGCAAGAACGACGCGGAGACACGCATGGAGGCAAGCTTCTTTAATGGCTTCTTTTTATCTTCTTCCCCCTCTGGCGCAGCACAGCACGCAGCTCCCGCCGCCCCACTCGGGCGTCGCTGCCGCCTCCAGGGCCGCGCGCCGCCCCTTGACGCCCGCTGCCTCCAGCACCGGGGCCGCCGCCGCCGCCATGGTCCGGGCTGCAGGCCCCTCTGGCCGGCCCGGCGCCGCACCGCCTGCCTCCCGGAGGGCCCGCCCCTCCAAGTACATTCAAGCATATATACACCGGCAGCTTAGCCCGCCTAGCCAATGACCGCACTGTCCTCATGCACCTCCCGCGTGAGTGGACCTAAATGAACAGCCAATCATATTCAGTCCCTTACAGCTCTTATAGTAGGCCTCCTGTACTGGCTCCCAACACATCTCCTTGAGGGTGGGCTGGACTTAGTGACATATATCTAAGAGCCAGAATAAAGTAGTAGTGCTAGTGTGTAACTTTAGACATTAGTCATAAAAGGCCTTAAGGCTTCCTCTTTGCTCACTCCTTCAGCTCAATCACTTTGGGAAAAGCAAACTGCCATGTTGTGAGGACACACAGGCAGAGGAAAGAAAAGAGGTATCCTGCCAACAACACAGTGAGTGAGCCATCTTAAAAGAACATGATCCTGTATCAGTCAAGCCTTCAGACTGCCATGCCCTGGGACACCAGCTTTACTGCAACCTCAGTGAGACCCTAAGCCAGAACTACGAGGCTAAACTAAACTGCTCCTGATCTCCTACCCCCCAAAAAATGTGAGATAATAAATGTTTGTTGTCTTATCTACAAGGTTTTGGATTGATTTGTTACACCATAAGCAAAAACTGTAACACTGACTTAATTAAATTTTAAGTCAGTATGGTATATTAGAAAGAAATGGTATAGGGTTAATGAGAGATGTGGGGTCTGGTGCTGTCTGAGCTTAAGAGGCAATGTGGCTGTGGGCCAAATACTTTTTCTGGGAATCAAATTTCTCAAACAACAAGATCAGAATGAATTCCTGATTCTAAAATTACGTCCTGAGCTTAGGTTTAATCGAAAAAACAAAAAAACCCAACTTCTGTGATCAATGATCAAATGTGTTAGAGAATTTCTGAGTTAAACAAGCTTCTTGAATTGAGGATTTTATACATACTTTGATATGCTAATACCATTACCAGTGGTATACACTAGGAAGAGTTTCCAAAAATTATTCTGTAATGAAAACATGCTCTTCTAAAGCTATAGCTTCTTTGGGTCCAAAGGACACTCTGTAAAACCACGAATATGCTGAGTTCTCAGGGTCCCTCTTCACTGGGTCACAAATAATTCCATTAGCTAAGACCATGGCATCTGAAGTAAGACTGGAATGGGTACAGGGCCCAGCTCATTCCATTAACTGCTATGTAAATCTGAAAAGATTATTTCTAAGTCTCAGTCTCCTCAATTATAAAATGGGAATACTCTTTTGAGTATCCACCTTGTCTGGATAATGTGCAGAACTAAATGAAGTATTCCCTGTAAAGCATCTGACACAATGCATGGCACTTAGTAACACTCAAAAATGCTAACTATTACTGCTTTTAGTTTTTTAAGTAAGTTCTACTATACTCAACATGGGTGGGGCTTATATTCAGGACCCAAAGATGAAAACGCACATGTTCAACCAACTGAGCCCCCCCAGGTATCCTCCTAACTACCATTAATGACAATATAATGACTAAGTTTAACAAAATAAAAATATTAGTACTGATATTATAAAAGACATGGGGAGCCAGGGACTCTTCACACCACTACGGGGGATGCAGACTAGTATTCACTTTGCAGGAGGACAATCTAACAATGTTTCAGAACCGAATTTGATACACCTTTTAGCCTAGCAATTCCATTTACACATTCAACTTCAACTTAATCTGATGAATGTGCAAAATTAAATGTGCAAGGATAAGCAGTAAAGAACAGTTTATGATTAAATATATTCCAAATATGAATATACAGAAACCCACATATTCGAAATTAGAGGTCTGATGTGGAACATCCATATAATGAAATATTATGTAACTATTAAGAATAATGTAAGAGGGCGCCTGGGTGGCACAATGGGTTAAAGCCTCTGCCTTCGGCTCAGGCCATGATCCCAGGATTCTGGGATCGAGCCCTGCATCAGGCTCTCTGCTCAGCAGGGAGCCTGTATCCCTTCCTCTCTCTCTGCTTGCCTCTCTGCCTACTTGTGATCTCTGTCTGTCAAATGAATAACAAATAAAAATCTAAAAAAAAAAATAATAATGTAAAAATGAGGGGTGCCTGGGTGGCTCAGTCAGTTCAGCATCTAACTCTTGATTTTGGCTCAGGTCATGATCTCAAGGTTGTGGGAGTAAGCGCTGGTAGGGTCTGTGCTCAGCAGGGAGCGTGCACAAGATTCTCTCCTACCTCTTCCTCCACTTGGGCATGCGAGCACGCTCTCTCAAATAAATAGAAATAAATCTTTAAAAATTCACTTTAAAAAAATGCAAGAATGAATTTATTAAAACGAGAAGATTTTAACCTAAGACTATTGTTGTAAAGAAGGTTTATAAAGAAGCATGGCCTCATTTTTATGAAAATACATAAAGATGGATAGGGCATAGGAGAATATACACAGAGACAGAGAAAGGGTAGGGAAGGGCACATACCAAAAAGGTTTGCAAGAACTGGCTATCTCAACAAGAGATAAGAATGGTTAAGACCTCTAGGACGAAAGCAACAATGCTTCAACTGGCAAGAATGAGGCTTAGAAAACGGACACTTACGTCAACTGCAGCATCCTCATCATCTGAATCTTGCAGACCGAGAGCCGCTTTTTGCAACTTTTTCCTCTCATTAGCCAAAGCTTGTTCTGTTTCATCAAACTTGAATCCCTTACCAGAGAACCCACTACTCTTTTTAATTATTTTTCCTTCCTTTCAAGGAAAAATAAAAAAGGTTAGTTTCATACTAAAAAGCTTTAGTGTTCAAGAACTTAGGAGTAATTATTTTTCAAGGTCATACAGGTCAATGTAACAAAAAGTTCATCTAGTACAAGAACAACAAAAAAAGAACTCTGCGTAATACTGAGCTGAAGCAAGAGAGGATTTTGTTTTCACTCCTTTTCCCCTCCTAAAAAGATAAAATAATCCCATCAAGGTTTACAAGTATTAAATATTCAACACAATAATGAGCTGCATAAAAACAATGGGAGTTAAAAAAAACTCACAGCTTTCTGCTGATCTTTGAAATCACTCCAAAGTTTCTCCAGATCAGGAGGTACTGCAGTTCCCGACAATTCAAGAGCTTTAATTATGTCACCGGCATAGCGAGCTTGATCTTCTGTGATAAAAGTATATGCATAACCCTAATGAATGATGAAAAAGTGGAACTATTAGGCACTAACAACATGACTCTTACTCAGATCACAAGATAAAATCTGAACCTAATATATCCTCTTAAGACTAACTTCATTACTGAAGAATTTTTAAAAAAGGAGAGTCCTACTAAATTCTTTAATGCTACAAGTGAAATATTTAAGTTAAATATTTAAAAATAAGCAAAACCAAGGGCGCCTGGGTGGCTCAGTGGGTTTGGCTTCTGCCTTCAGCTTGGGTCATGATCTCAGGGTCCTGGGATTGAGCCCCGAATAGGGCTCTCTGCTCAGCGGGGAGCCTGCTTCCCCTTCTCTCTCTGCCTGTTTGTGATCTCTCTCTCTCTCTGTCAAATAAATAAATAAAATCTTAAAAAAATTCTGTAGGAAGGTGCTTTCTTTAAAAAAAAAAATAAATAAGCAAAACCAGAAAGTGTGATTTCTTCATGTATACAGAATTATGATTTTAGATAAATGCACAAATGCACGGTCATGCATAGGAATTTTAATATAGTACATTATTTTTACCCTTTCTATTTGCATTCCTTTCCTACACGACCTACTCTACCACTCTATTCCAACTAACTTGTATCAACTTTCTAGGATGTAGCTTTCCACATATTTTTTCCCCTACATAGATTTTCTTTTCTTTTTTTTTTTTTTTTAAAGATTTTATTTATATGACAGACAAAGATCACAATTAGGCAGAGAAGCAGGCAGAGAGAGAAGAAGGGAAGCAGGCTCCCTGCTGAGCAGAGAGCCCAATGCAGGGCTCGATCCCAGCACCCTGGGATCCTGACCTGAGCCGAAGACAGAGGCTTTAACCCACTAAGCCACCCAGGCACCCCTCCCCTACACAGTTTTTTAGACCAATAAAAGATTTTAAAAATTTATGTGTGTGCATATATGTATTTGTATGGATGTATGTACGTACATACATACACATGCACAACTCTAGCCTTTTTCTTGCCTGAACCGCAAAGCTCCTGGAGGGACACCTGGGAGGCTCAGTCCATTAAGTGTCTGTCTTTATTTCAGGTCATGATCCCAAGGTCCTAAGACTGAGTTCTGCGGTAGGCTCCTTGCTCAGCGAAGAGCCTGCTTTTCCCTCTACTGCCACACCCCCAGCTCGTACTCTCTCTGACAAATAAATAAAATCTTAAAAAAAAAAAGTTCCTGGAGACATGTGAAACCTAAGGCTTTAGAGAATCCCCAGGGAGATGATGTAGCTAACTTCATCTTTTTATAATATACATATGTGTGTATACAAGTATATAGACACACATGTATACATACATGTGTATATATATACATGTGTACAATATATATATATACACACACACACACATATACAAAAATGAAGTTAGTTATATCAATTCTTTTTTAAGGTCTGTATGTACACACACACACACACACACACACACACACGACACACCCCATATGACAGAGATTGGATGTGGACCAAAAAGGCTACAATTTTTACTATGTGCCCCTGTACACACTTTCCCAAATATATAGAATAACTCAGGTTAAAAGAATAAGAGCCATCACTACTTATTAGCTGTGCAAGCTTGGGCAAGTAACTTAACTTTCATGTGCCTTAGCTTTTCTCATCTATTAACTGGGGTAATATTATTTACCTCAAAGGGAAATTGTGAGGATAAAGTGAGACAGTATGTATGAAAAGCACTGAAAACAACACTTCGAACTCCATAAGAACTACATAAATATAGCCTATTGTTATTAACATTATTGTTTCACTATGTAGAAATGACCAGGATTGTATCATCATCAATGCTTCCAACAACAAAATATTTTGCTGCCTTCAAGAAGAATGAATTAGACTTAAAAAAGAAAAGAAAAGAAAAGAAAAAGAATGACTTAGACTATATACTTAACCAGACTACAGACAAGTTTAAAAAGCAAGTAATATACATAGCAAATGGAGTGGGACAGGGGAGTAATGAGAAAAAAGGGTGACAGTTTTGGGGAAAAGTATACTTTATGGTCCTACATGGTAAAAATATTAATGAAAGGGGCACCTAGGTGGCTTAGCAGGTTAAGCATCTGCCTTCAGCTCAGGTCATGATGCCAGGGTCCTGGGATCTAGTCCTGAATTGGACTCCAGGCTCAGCAGGGAGTCTGCTTCTCCCTCTCCCTCTACCTTCCCTCCCCCGCTCACACTCGCTCTTTCTCTCTCCAATGAAGAAATATTGTAAAAAATTTTTAAAAAAATTAATGAAAGATCGCAAATTATATACATGTACGTATATACCTACACAGCCGACACAGAAAGTTTTAGGTAGGGTAAAATTTAAAAAAAACAAACCTAAAAGAGGACATAAACAATTAATACTATCTGCCTAAATAGAACAGCTGGTTGGTTATCTGACAATTTTAATACTACTATATACAGAAATGATAAATATCAACTAGTCCCCATACTCTGATAATTGATCATTTTCAAAATGTCTTCATAACTTTTATTATTTACTGCTTAAAATCCTACCCAAAAAAACCCTCTATATTTTATTATAATGGAAATCAACTTTGAAAAATTCTTTTTACTTTATTGCCTGCTCTTCCAGTCCGTCCTGCTCTGTGCACATAATCCTCATAATGGTTGGGGCAGCTGTAATTTACTACAAGAATCAGATGTTTCACGTCTAGACCCCGAGCAGCAACAGAAGTAGCTACGAGAAGTTTGCAGGTCCCATTCTTAAAGTCATTTATGATGCTATCTCTGTCATATTGATCAATGCCTGCAAGTAAATTTAAAAAAAAGTTATAAAACCACACACTGCAATTAAATTTTTCATTTCCTCAGTAACAGAAATAAGTTAAACACAGAGTAAAGAATAAATCCAACGTACACTGACCACATATCCACCAACAACAGTATAAAAATAAAACACTAAAGGCAAGATCAAAGGCTACTGCTATTAATTCATTTATTAATCTTCCAAATCTGCCCTTGTATGGTTCCCCTTCTTATGTATAAGGGTTATAAATGCAGAAGTCCCATCTCAGATTCATTTACCTATACCTGTTCGGCAGATAAAGGCAGGTACATTCAGCCTACATTAACAGGATTCATATCGTTCTCTTTCTCTTATGGGTCAATTAGAGCCTTGCCAACCATTGTTTTTCCAAGCAACAGAAGCAGCATCACATGGGACACTATTAGAAATGCAAAATCTCAACTCCTTCTCCAAACTACTGAATCAGATACTACATTTTTAACGAGATCCTTAGGAGATTACACTTTCCTATTAAAGTTTGAAATACATTGGTTAAAAAGTATATACCCAATTGGTTAAATATGTTACCCAAAGAGCCTCGAGGGAACTGATAAAGGAGAATGTAAAATGCCAAAATGTTCTACTGTAAGATACTCAGACTACAAACTGATTTTATGATGGAGAATTTCTAGTAATTATAAAATGGAGTGGGGTAAATTCTCAAACCCTGATATTGATTTCTGCAGTAGGAAATATCCTAAGACTTCACATAAGATTTGAGTTTAAAAATACAGAGAATACTGGGGCACCTGGGGCGGCGGGGTGCTCAGTGGGTTAAGCCTCTGCCTTCGGCTCAGGTCATGACCTCAGGGTCCTGGGATCGAGACTCGTATGGGGCACTCTGCTCAGCGGGGAGCCTGCTTCCCTCTCTCTCTCTCTCTGCTTGGCTCTCTGACTGCTTGTGATCTCTGTCAATAAATAAATAAAAATCTTTTTTTTTTTTTTTAAAGATTTTACTTATTTATTTGACAGGCAGAGAGGCAGGCAGAGAGAGAGGAGAAAGCAGGCTCCCCGCTGAGCAGAGAGCCCGATGCGGGACTCGATCTCAGGACCCTGAGATCATGACCTGAGCCAAAGGCAGAGGCTTTAACCCACTGAGCCACCCAGGCGCCCCAATAAATAATAAAAAAAAAAAAAACATAGGGGCGCCTGGGTGGCTCAGTGGGTTAAAGCCTCTGCCTTCGGCTCAGGTCATGATCTCAGGGTCCTGAGATCGAGCCCCGCATCGGGCTCTCTGCTCAGCGGGAAGCCTGCTTTCCCCCTCTCTTTGCCTGCCTCTCTGCCTACTTGTGATCTCTGTCAAATGAATAAATAAAAAATCTTTTAAAAAAAAGAGAATACTTAACATCTATGTATGTATCAATGTTAATTAATGTTACCTAAAATTTAAATGTACTCTTCAAAGACTGAATTAAAGAAAGTATTTGGAGCTAATGTCAAAGCAAGTGGAATCTAACACTGACCCCAAAAGTCTTACAAGAAAAAGTAATGGAATCAATATCGATATAAATTAAATTTAAAAGGTGCCAAAGCTTTTTAGACTGACATATCCCGACTACTTAACTCAACTGCATGTACCTTATTCCATGAAGTGAATATAATATACTAAGTGAAGTATATGGGATACCTGTCCAACAATTAACCCTCTTCCTTCTATTTCGTTTTTGTTTTTTTTTCCCTAAAGATTTTATTTATTTGACAGAGAGAGAGAGATCACAAGTAGACAGAGAGGAAAGCAGAGAAGAGGGGGAAGCAGGCACCGCGCTAAGCAGAGAGCCTAATGCGGGACTCAATCCCAGTACCCTGAAATCATGACCCGAGCCGAAGGTAGAGGCTTAACCCACTGAGCCACCCAGGTGCCCCAACCCTCTTCCTTTTAAACATAACCCCAATTTCATTCAAATATCCACCCAACACACGGTCATGTATATCAAACCAGACTTGAGCCTAATTCTCAGTAGTAGGATGTGAATGAATCCCCCTTAGACTTTCTGCGCTAAGGCTGCCTTTATAGTCTTAAAATTAATAAAGATCAAACTCAGAGAGTTTTACTTTACATAAGTCATCTCTATCTATATTAAATGTGTTAGAAACTCTAACTGGGGCACCTGGGTGGTTCAGTCAGTTAAGTATCTGGCTTCAGCTCAGTTCAAGATCTGAGTCCTAGGATCAAGCCCCGTGTCACGCTCCACTCTCAGGGGGCTGAATTTGCTTATCCCTCTCCCTCTTACCCCCTCAACCACTCATACTCTTTGTCTCTCTTAAGTAAATCAGTAAAATCTTAAAAAAAAAAAAAAAGAAAGAAAGAAACCAGAATGGAGAAAAATTTTTAAGTAGTTATTACCTTATTTAAAAATTTTTAAAAAGCAATTATGTATTACAATTGATAATATTTTTGTGAAAATAACCGTTCTGATATAGTAGAGTAATTTATTAAGATGCTTCACAACTTTGTAAATCTCTTTAATGTCTGGCTTAGTAGAGGACAGTTGCATGTTGTATCTTTTGCATCCAATCTGGTGCAATATAACATGCCATGAAGCCTTTAGAAAACTACTCTATTCACTCCTAATGGAATGAAAGTGGAAAAGGCAAAGCACATAATGAGATTATTACACAAATACTTGTGGTCTCATGAACCTCTGAAATTCTGAGAGACCCGCAGGAGTACAATACCTTAAGAACCATTAATCATTCTGTTTGCTTACGAATGATTTAGGCATAACCATGTGATGCAATTCTGACAAAAAGAGACAAGAGAAGTACAGACAAGGGATTATGGAGGAAAATGTCCTTACTTACAGAAAAAACACATTTCTGGGGTGCTTGGGTGGCTCAGTGGGTTAAGTATCTCCTTTGGCTCAAGTCATGATCTCAGTGTTCTGAGATCAAGTCCAGCATTGAGGCTGTGAGTCTGCTTATTCCTCTGCCCCTCCCCCCATTCATGATTACTCTCCTTCTCTCTCAAATCAATAAATAAAATCTTACAAAAAAAGAAAAAGAAAAAACACACATTTCCCTCAATGAAGGAGAAACTATTTATTGGGCCAACCCTCCTACAGAGAACAACTATGAATTCTAAATAAAATCTTAAAAAAAAAAAAAAAAAGGAAATAAAAATATATATAAACAGGACTTCAAAATTTAAACTTTTGTGCATCAAAGGACTACCCAGAGGGTGAAAAGACATCCACAGAATGTAAGAAAACATATGTAAATTGTACATCTGATAAGGGACTGCTATCTAGAATATATAAAGAAATCCTACAACTCAGCAATTGGGGGGGGAAAAAAAACTCATTAAAAATGGGCAAAAGCGGGGCAACTGGGTGGCTGAGTGGGTTAAAGCCTCTGCCTTCGGCTCAGGTCATGATCCCAGGGTCCTGGGATCAAGCCCCACATTGGGCTCTCTGCTCAGCAGGGAGCCTGCTTCCTCCTTTCTCTCTGCCTGCTTCTCTGCCTACTTGTGAACTCTGTCAAATAAACAAATAAAATCTTTAAAAAATAGTAATAATAAACAAATTATCTTTAAAAAATGGGCAAAAGCCTAGAATATTTCTCCAAAGAGGATGTACAAATGCCAAATAAGCACCTATAAAGATGCTCAATCTCAGTCATTAGAAAAATGGAGATCAAAACCAAAATGACATACTACTTCACATTCACTAGCAGAGCTATTACTAAAACAAGAGAAAATAACAAGCTACGCTTGGGTGGCTCAGATGGATGGGCATCTGCCTTTGATCTGCCAGGTCATGATCCTGGGATTGAGCCCCGTGTTGGTCCTGGGACTGAGCCCCACGTTGGGCTCCCTACTTGGTGGGAAGACTGCTTTCCTCTCCTTCTGTTGCTCCCCCTTCTTGTGCCCTCTAGCTCTCTCTCTCTCTCTCTGTCAAATGAATAAATAAAATCTTGAAAAAAAAAATTTTTTTTTAAAGATTTTATTTATTCATTTGACAGACAGATCATAAGGAGGCAGAGGCAGGCAGAGAGAGAGGGGGAAGCAGGGTCCCTGCCAAGCAGAGAGCCTGATATAGGGCTTGATCCCAGGACCCTGAGATCATGACCCGAGCCGAAGGCAGAGGCTTAACCAACCCACTGAGCCACCAGGCACCCCAAATAAATAAAATCTTTAAAAGAAACAAAGGAAAAACAACGAGTGCTGGACAGGCTATGGATAAACTGGAACCCTACAGCACTGCTGGTGAGAATACAAAATGGAGCAACGGCTATAAAAAATAGCATGGTGGTTTCTCAAAAAGTTAAAAATAGACTTACCATATGACCCAGCAATTCCACTTGCAGCTATACACCCAACAGAAATGAAAACAGGAACTCCAACAGATACTTGTACACCAGTGTTCAAAGTAGCATTATTCACAGAAGCCAAAAGGCAGAACAACCCAAGTGTCCATCCATAGATGAATGAAAAAAGGGAATGTGGTATATGCATGCAATGGACTATTACTTAGCATTAACAAAAAGGAAATTCTTCTAACACCATACTTAAAAATAAACTCAAAATGGGTTAAAGAATTAAATGTGAGAACTGAAACCATAAAAATCCTAGAAGAGAGCACAGGCTCTCTGACACCAGCCAAACCAACATTCTCATAAATACATCTCCTGAGGCAAGTGAAATAAAAACACAACTGAGCCTGGCTAGCTCAGTCAATGGAGTGTGCAACTCTTGATCTTGGGATTGTAAATGTAAGCCCCGCACTGGCAAAGAGATTACTTAAAAATAAAATCTTTAAAAAAATAATAATAGGGCGCCTGGGTGGCTCAGTGGGTTAAGCCGCTGCCTTCGGCTCAGGTCATGATCTCAGGGTCCTGGGATCGAGTCCCGCATCGGGCTCTCTGCTCAGCAGGGAGCCTGCTTCCTTCTCTCTCTCTCTGCCTGCCTCTCAGTGTACATGTAATTTCTCTCTGTCAAATAAATAAATAAAATCTTTAAAAAAAAAAAAAATAATAATAATAAACAAAGAAGGGCACCTGGGTGACTCAGTCGGTTAAGCATCATCAAAAAGAATGAAACGTATTTGCAACCATGTGGACGGAACTAGAGGGTATTATGCTAAGCAAAATAAAGTCAGAGAAAGACAAATACCATATGATCTTTCTCATATGTGGAATTTTTTTTTTTTTAAAGATTTTTATTTATTTGTTAGAGAGAGATACAGAGCGCAAGCACAGGCAGACAGAGTGGTAGGCTAGAGGCAGAGGGAGAAGCAGGCCCCCTGCCGAGCAAGGAGCCCGATGTGGGACTCGATCCCAGGACGCTGGGATCATGACCTGAGCCGAAGGCAGCGGCTTAACCAACTGAGCCACCCAGGTGTCCCTCATATGTGGAATTTAAGAAACAAAACAGATGAGCATAGGAGAAGGGAGATCAGAGAGGGAGGGGAGATGAAGTCAGAGAAGGAGACAAGATGGAGTCAGAGAGGGAGACAAACCATAAGAGACTTTTAATCATAGGAAACAAACTGAGGATTACTGGAGGGGAGGGGAGAGAGGAGATGGGGTAACTGGGTGACAGACATTAAGAAGGGCATGTGATGTAAGGAGCACTGGGTATTATATAAGACTGATGAATCACTGACCTCTTCCCCTGAAACTAATATATGTTAATTGAATTGAAATTTTAAAAAAATCGGCAGAAGACATGAACAGACATTTGTTCAAAGAAGACATCTAGACGGTCAAGAGACAAATGGAAAGATGCTCAACACTGCTCATCAGGGAAATGCAAATAAAAACTACAATGAGCTATCATTTCACACGTGTTAGAAGGGCTAAAATCAACAACACAAGAAACAACAAGTGCTGGTAAGGATGTGGAGAAAAAAGAATCCTCAAGCACTCTTGGGGGGAATGCAAATTGGTGTAGCCACTGTGGGAAGACTGTATAGAGGTTACCCAAAAACTTATAAATAGAACTACACTACAATCCAGTAATAGCACAACTGGGTATTTACCCAAGGAATACAAAAACACTCATTCAAAAGGACATATGCATGCCTAGGTTTATAGCACTATTATTTAAAATACAGAAGCAAGGGAACCTGGGTGATTCAGTCACTGAGCGAGCATCTGCCTTCGGCTCAGATCATGATCCCAGGTCCTGGGATTGAGCCCTGTGTTGGGCTCCCTGCTCTGTGGGAAGCCTGTTCCCTTTCTCCCACTCCCCCTGCTTGTGTTCCCTCTTGCACTGTGTCTCCCTCTGTCAAAACAAACAAACAAACAAATATGCAAGTAAATAAATAAATAATTTCAGAAATAAATAAATAATCAAAGAAAAATATGGAAGCAGCCCAAGTATCCATCAATAGATGAGTGGATAAAGATGTAGGGTGTGAGGTGCCTGGGTGGCTCAGTGGTTAGGCCTCTGCCTTTGGCCCAGGTCACGGTCCCAAGGTCCTGGGATCGAGCCACGCATCGGGCTCTCTGCTCAGCAGGGAGCCTGCTTCCCTTCCTCTCTCTGCCTACTTGTGATCTCTGTCAAATAAATAAAATCTTAAAAAAAAAAAAAAAAAAGATGTAGGGTATATGTATGCATATATACAAGAAACAGACTCTGTTTTTTTTTTTTTTAAAGATTTTATTTATTTATTTGATAGACAGAGATCACAAGTAGGCAGAGAGGCAGGCAGAGAGAGGGGAGGAAGCAGGCTCCCTGTGAAGCAGAGAGCCCGATGCAGGGCTCGATCCCGGGACCCTGGGATCATGACCTGAGCCGAAGGCAGAGGCTTTAACCCGCTGAGCCACCCAGGTGCCCCAAGAAACAGACTCTTAACTAGAGCACAGACTGACTGAGAGTTACCCCTAGAGATGTGGAAAGGGGGGGGAGGGTGAAATAGGTGATGGGAATTAAGAGTACACTTACGACAAGCACTAAGTGATGTGTAGAATTACTAAATCACTATATTAAACAACTAAATGTAATACAGACTGTGTTAACTATACTAGAATTAAAATACTTACTAAAAAAATAAGAAATTCTGGGGGTACCTGGGTGCCTTAGTCAGTTAGGCATCTGCCTTTGGCTCAGGTCATGATCCCAGGGCCTTGGGATCAAGCCTCACACTGGGCTCCCTGCTCAGCGGAGAGTCTGCTTCTCCCTCTCCTTCTGCCTGCCTCTCTGCCTACTTGTGCTCTCTCTCTCTCTGTCAAATAAATGAATAAAATCTTAAAAAAAAAAAAAGAAAAAAGAAATTCTGATACATGATAAAACATCAATAAGCCTCACAGAAAATTATGCCACTGATTTATATACTTAAAAATAGTTAAAACAGTAAATTTTACATAATGTATATTTTATCCCAGTAACCAAAAAAGGGGAAAATATGAGGTATTTTCAAACATTAAAAGTTAACCAAATATATACCGTCAAAGTAACTCAAAGCTCCTTTAATTACATCCACAATGACATATGGTATGGTAGACTGTATTTTTCAAAGATGATAGCAGAAGTATGGCCTATTGTATATACTATTCTGCATAGGGAATGACCCTCGTATCAAGAACTGGGAGTCTATGCCTCTATCCCCTTGAATCTCAGCCAGTCCTGGGACTATTTTGACCTACAGAATATTGTGAAAATGAAAGTTCTGCCAATTCCCAGTACCATCCTTAACTGGCCTAATCAGCTTTTGGTCCTTGCCTTCCAGCCAGGTAGTCCCACGGAGAGGTCTGCAAAGGGAAGCACCCTTTGCAGACAACTGGCCAGCACCCCTGGCCAATTGCCTTACTGAGCTCAGTCAAGAGCCAGGGCCAACACGCCAACCACCTAAGTTAAGGCAATTTGGAAATGGACCCCCAGTCCCAATTAAGCCACCCCAGTAGATACAACATGAAACAGAAACTAGATAATATGTGCTGAGCTACACCCGCAGTGCAGATTTATAAATAAATGACACTTGACACTAAATTTTGGGCTGGTTGATTACAAAGCCACTGACTACCAGATAAGTCCCACATACATTTAACAATGGAAATGGTACATCAAAACCAAAATGCTGGGGCGCCTGGGTGTCTCAGTGGGTTAAGCCTCTGCCTTCGGCTCAGGTCATGACCCCAGGCTCCTGGGATCGAGCCCCGCATCGGGCTCTCTGCTCGGCAGGGAAACTGCTTCCCCCCTCTCTCTGCCTGCTTCTCTGCCTCCTTGTAATCTCTGTCTGTCAAATAAATAAATAAAATCTTTAAAAAAACAAAAACAGAAATGTTTTTTCAATTAAAGGTCTAATGTAAATCATGAAAATTCTATGTAGCATGGCACAATGGAAAGGATTTAATATGAAACAGAAATGTTAAGTTCAATTTCTCTTTATCTGATTAATGGCTATATGGTTTGGTCAAACCAATGTCTTCTTTCCTTTATATCTCTAAGATGGAACAACAATAATACTGAACTTCCCCATAGAGTTGTGAATAAAACTGAGATAGATGGTATGAAATCTGGCTCTAAATTACAGTACATGGTAAATATTATCATTCAGAACACAGCAGTGCTTGGCCAAATTAACTACTCAACAGATACTTCACTAAACATTACCTCCATGAAGAGACATGCAAGGATAAGATGCTCTCATTAAATCTTTCAGAAGACCATCAGCATGTTCCTGCTTATCCACAAATATAATGACAGATCCTGATTCTTGATAATGGCCAAGAAGCTCAAGTAACTTCAAGAATTTCTTTTCTTCTTCAATCACAATCTGAAAATATCAAGTGGTACCAAGTTAATGGGAGTAAAAATGCAGATATATCTCTTAAGCAAAAATATTTATTTTATTTGTGACAAATGGCTAAATGACAACATCTTGCTATATCTTTAGGAATGGGAAGTAAAATGTTGATTTTAACCAATTAACCAGTAAAACAGAACAAAAAAAGAAGTCTAACTTTGAGAGAAGGGACTTGCCAATGTGAGTAAACCATCATCTAGTTCCCTCTGCCTCTTGACTTCACATCCTATTAACTAAAGAATAAAATAGGTATATGATATTTCCATCCACCAGTCCCATCTCTTCTAAAGGGAGGAACTAAAAAGAGCATTTTAAACATGCTGTTGCGGGGTTCCTGGGTGGCTTGGTGGGTTGGGCCTCTGCCTTCGGCTCGGGTCATGGTGTCAGGATTCTGGGATCAGGCACCATGTCGGGCTCTCTGCTTGGTGTGGAGCCTGCTTCCTCCCTCCCTCTCTCTGCCTGCCTCTCTGCCTACTTGTGGTCTCTGTCTGTCACATAAATAAATAAAAAATAAAATCTTTAAACATGCTATTCCAAGGAACTGCTTATTCGAGTTTATCAGATAAAATATTAATGGCTGAGCTGTATCCTATTTAAGATTAGATAATTACCTGCCTTCATCACAGTGATCCCCAAAGGATCACATACTGCCTAAACATTCAGGAAACTGAGGATTTCCTAAAGATTGTACTCACCACTTGTTGTTCCACATCTGAGCAAACCACACTCCTGCCTCCAACTTGCACTTCAATGGGTTTACTCAAGATTCGGCGAGCCAAAGCCTCCATAGCTCTGGGAAAAGTAGCTGAAAACATAACTGTCTGTCGATCGGGACGGACATTATCCACAATGCGCATGACCTAAAAACACATTGCAAATAAATATGGTGAGTATAGTCTCCAAAAATCGTATGATGTTAAAACCAAATAGAACAGACACCTGGGGGTGCCTGGGTGGCTCAGTTGATAAGCATCTGCCTTTGGCTCAGGTCATAATTCCAAGGTACTGGGATCGAGCCCCACATCCAGCTCCCTGCTCAGCAGGAAGCCTACTTCTCCCTCTCCCACTCAGTCTACTTGTGTTTCCCCTCTTGCTGTGTCTCTCTCTGTCAAATAAATAAATAAAACCTTAGAAAAGAGAACACAAAAGAAAAGAAAAGGGGCACCTAGGTTGCTCAGTCAGTTAAGCATCTGCCTTCAGCTCAGGTCATGATCTTGGGGTCCTGGGATCAAGCCCTGCAACAGAATCCCTGTTCGGTGGGGAGTCTGCCTCTCTCTCTCAAATAAATAAAATCTTTAAAAACAAACAAACAAAAAAAAAGCGGCACCTAGGTAGCTCAGTTAAGTGTCTGCCTTGGGCTCATGTCATGATCCTGGGGTCCTGGGATCAAGACTGCTTAGCAGGGAGCCTGCTTTTCCCTCTGCTCCCCTACTGGTGCTCTCTATCTCAAACAAATAAAAACTTTTTAAAAATAAATAAACAGGGGCAACTGGGTGGCTCAGTGGGTTAAGCCTCTGCCTTCGGCTCAGGTCATGATCTCGAGTTCCCGAGATCGAGTCCCGCATCGGGCTCTCTGCTTCCTCCTCTCTCTCTCTCTGCCTGCTTCCTCCTCTCTCTCTCTGCCTGCCTCTCTGCCTACTTGTGATCTCTCTCTGTCAAATAAATAAATAAAATCTTTAAAAAAAATAAAAAATAAAAAATAAAAAAATAAATAAACAAAAATAACCCCCGACACACACATAAAAAGGAAATTTTGAGAACATTTAGTGATTTTTAAAATTATTACCTTCAAATAACTGATTTTAACCCATAATTTTCTTTGTTCCATTTCCCCCCTCCTAAGAACGGGAACTACAGTTATTCACATATTTAAGAGCCATCTGTTACCTCTCTCTCTCAACGATCTAACACCCAATCCACCAACAAATTCAGTACTCTCAATCTTAAAACTTTATCTGGGGGGCGCCTGGGTGGCTCAGTGGTTAAAGCCTCTGCCTTCGGCTCAGGTCATGATCTCAGAGTCCTGGGATCGAGTCCTGCGTCGGGCTCTCTGCTCAGCAGGTGAGCTTGCCTCCTACTCCTCTCTCTCTCTCTGCCTGCCTCTCTGCCTACTTGTGATCAGTCTGTCAAATAAAAAAATACAAAAAAATTAAAAATCTTAAAAAAAAAAAAAACTTTATCTGGGATACAACTATTCTCCCTTGGTATCACTGTTTTCTGTCAGTTATTCAAAACATTTTTGTTGAGCTACTGTATCATAAAGCATTTGCTCTAGGTGCTTACAATATGCAGTAAAAACAGACAAAACCTTGTCTTCATGGAGTTTGTATTCGAAGGAAGGTAGACAGATAAATACACTATGTGTCAAAGACTGATAAAAGCAACAGGAACACAGAGAACAACGAAGGCTGACATACTGTTGAGGGGCAGGATATAGGTACCTCTAGGACTCTTGAGATGCCTGGTATAAACCAGAAAAATAGAAAAATAGAAGTAATGATCACGGAGAGAGTGGTAAGAAACTGGAAATTGGAATGGATAAAGGTCTTGCCAGGAATACACAGAATTCTAGGACATTTTCCCTCCAATCAATGATGTGAAATCTGTGAAAGGAGCAGTCCTACCCAAGGCACTTGGAAATCCTGGGTTCCTTCCCTAAACCTAAACATCTCTTATCTGGATTATTCCAACTATCTCTCTTCCTCTACTGAATTTTTAAATCATAAATGAAATTTTAGGGGCACCTGGGTAGCTCAGTCGTTAAGTATCTGCCTTTGACTTAGGTCATGATCCTGGAGTCCTGGGATCGAGCCCCACATCAGGCTCCCTGCTCAGCTGGGAGCCTGCTTCTCCCTCTACGTCTCCCCCAGCTTGTGTTCCCTCTCTTACTGTCTCTCCCTCTGTCAAATAAATAAATAAAATCTTTTAAAAAATAAAAATAAATGAAATTTTATCAAATGCCTTTTCCACATTTTAGATAACAGTATGTTTTTTTCCTCTATTCTAATAATAGGGTGGATTATACATATTTATTTTGTTTTTTTTCGTTTTTTAAGACAAGATTTATTTTATTTTAAAGATTTTATTTATTTATGAGAGAGAAAAAGCATAAGCACCAGAAGGGGGCAGGGGAGAGAAAAGGAGACTCCCTGCTATGCAGGAAGCTGGACGGACATGGGGCTTGATTTCCAGGGCCCTTGGACCACGACCTGAGTAGAAGGCAGACACTTAGCCAACTGAGCCACCCAGGTGACCCAATTTTATTTTAGAGATAGAGAGTGTGTGCAAATAAGGGACAGAAGTAGAAAATTTTCAAGACTACCCACTGAGTACAGAGCTCACTGCAGGGCTTGATCTCAGGACCTGTGAGATCAGGACCTGAGCCAAAACCAAGAGTCAGTGATTAACCAACAGAGCCACCCTGGTGACTCTTAGTTGATTTTTCTAATATTAAACTAGCCTTTGCATCTAAACAATACTAATGTCAATGTGATTTATTATTATAAGCATTACTATATTTGGCTCCCTAATATAATTTTTAGGGGTTCTGCATCATTGTACATTAAAATATACCTTGTTTGATTGCGATACCAATATTATATTGGTCTATAAAATGAAACTGCCACTAAGGAAAAGTCTGACAGTTTCTTAAAAAATTAAACATAAATTACCACACAATTCAGAAATCCTACCTCTTGGTAGAAATGAAGACATATGTTCACTTGTAAGCAAATATTCACAGCAGCATCATTCGTAACAGCCAAAAAGGGGAAATAATCCAAAATACTGATCAAACAGTTCATGGATAAACAAAATATGATATACATCATTATGACAGAATACTAACCACTCAGCAATGAAAGATATGCTATAAGATGGACAAACCTCAAATACATTATGCTGAATAAAATAAGTTAGATGTGTAATACATGAATTTTATATAAAATGTCCAGAAAAGACAAATCTATAAAGATAGAACGTAGATCAGCAACTGCCTCAGACTGGGGTGAATACCGGAAATGAGTAAAAGTAGGCATGAGGCATCCTTCTGGTGATGGAAATGTTCTAAAACTGGATTTAAAAGAAATAAAACTGGGGCGCCTGGGTGGCTCAGTGGGTTAAGCCACTGCCTTCGGCTCAGGTCATGATCCCAGGGTCCTGGGATCGAGTCCCGCATCGGGCTCTCTGCTCAGCAGGGAGCCTGCTTCCTCCTCTCTCTCTCTGCCTGCCTCTCTGCCTACTTGTGATCTCTCTCTGTCAAATAAATAAATAAATCATAAAAATAAATAAATAAATAAATAAATAAATAAAAGAAATAAAACTGGATTGTGGTAATAGCTGCACAAATGCGTATTACACTAAAAACCATTGTATTATACATTTAAAACAGGTGAATTTTTATGGTATATAATGAGGACTGAGAGCCCTTTTAAAAATAAAAGATTACAGGCGTCCCTGGGTGGCTCAGTGGGTTAAAGCCTCTGCCTTCGGCTCGGGTCATGATCCCAGGCTTCTGGGATCGAGCTCCGAGTTGGCCTCTCTGCTCAGTAGGGAGCCTGCTTCCCTTCCTCTCTCTCTGCCCGCTTGTGACTGTCTGTCAAATAAATAAATAAAATCTTAAAAAAAAAAAAAAAAGATTACAATGATCTTATAAACTGTTGCGTATTCATCCTTTTTCATACTTTGAAATGATTAGGAATATAGTTATTCCTTGAATATTTGGTAGAACTTGCTAATAACATAGGAACTGGTGGCTTCCTTGTGGGAAAATTAAAAGCTGATTTCTTTAATTAATGTAAGACTATTGCACTGTTCTTATTTTTTAGTCTGTTTAATTTAAAGCTTTCAAATGTACTGTCATACAGAAAAAGATTAAAAAAGCAAGAAGGGAGAGGTGTCTGGGTGACTCAGTTAAGCATCCAGCTCTTGATTTTGGCTCAGGTCATGATCTCAGGGTTGTAAGATCATGAGATTAAGCCCTGAACCAGGCTCTGTGCTCAGCAGGGAATCTGCTTAGGATTCTCTTTCCCTCTCCTTACTCACAGGCACACTCTCTCTCTCTAATCATATGCACACTCTCTCTAATCAATAAAATCTTTAAAAAAATAAAAGCATGAGTTTTATGGTATGTAAATACCCCTTTATTTGCCAGTAAAACAAAACAAAAAGCAATAAAAATGTTTTAAGATGGTATTAGATTAATCAACCTCAAGAAAGCAGAATCCCATGCTAGCAGTGAGGAAAAATTGAGAACAAAGCTGTTCTTCCCACATGGAGGTGAAAGGTGGGGCGCCAAAATAAGAAGGAGAATTGATACAAGGTCTGCTTAAGAAGCATTCAAAAAAAAAAAAAATAAAAAAGGAATCAAATCACCGGACCTCCACCCAACTGCTACTTAGCCAGGCAATGGACCTTTCTCTCATCCTAGCCAACACTAAAGGTTTAGCTTCTGGAGAGACTAAAACAAGAGCATGACTGGATGAACCAAGGATAACATCCTAAGAGGAAAAGCATTAAGTAAACACATAATGCTTGATGCTGAGACTCCCACCTCTCCCTCAGGGACTCCTTCCCAACCCAAAATGGGAGACAGACCTTCCTATTCCAGGCAAAGACTGCCCATTATTCCTCCAGGGACAGACAAGCAGAAGATACTCCCCTTCCAAAAGAAAGACCCAACCAGATCACAACACTGAAACTCAAGAGTAAGTCCTGCTCTGGCACAGAGAGCTTTGAATTTTAACACAAGTAGAAAACTACAGATTCCCAGACATCCACAGAATGCAGAAACCAAAGCAAAGAGAAAAGCAACTCAGAGGGCACAAATCCTATATAGGTAGAAGGCAATCTTTAAAAATGTGTCATTCAGGGGCACTTGGATGGCTCAGTCATTAAGCATCTGCCTTCAGCTCAGGCCATAAACCAGGATTCTGGGATGGAGCCCTGCATGGGGCTCCCTGCTCAGCAGGAAGCCTGCTTCTCCCTCTCCTACTCCCCTTGCTTGTGATCCCTCTCTCACTGTCTCTCTCAATCTGTCAAATAAATCTTAAAAAAATATTTTTTTCTTAAATGCATCATTTAGGGGTGCCTGGGTGGCTCAGTCGTTAAGCATCTGCCTTCAGCTCCGGTCATGATCCTGGGATCGAACCCCACATTGGGCTCCCTGCTTGGCGTGAAGCTGGCTTCTCCCTCTCCCACTCTCCCTGCTTATGTTCCCTCTCAGTGTATCTCTCTCTGTCAAATAAATAAATAAAAATCTTAAAAAAAAAAAAAAGTCATTTAAATGAAATCTTGCCATTTGCAATGACATGGATGAACCTACAGGGTATAATGCTAAGCAAAATAAGCCAGTCAGACAAAAACAAATACCATATGATTTCCTTATATGTAAAATTTAAGAAACCAAACAAACGAACAAAGAATAAAAAAAGACAAAAAAAAAAAAAAAGCAGACTTAAAAACAGAATAAACTGGTGGTCAACAGAGGGGAGGCAGATGTAGGGATGGATGAAATAGGTGAAGAGGATTAAGAGTACACTTATCAGGATGAATACTGAGTAATATTGTACTGAATATTGTACACCTGGATATCGTACACCTGAAACTAATATAATACCATATACTAATTATTCTTGAATAAAAACAATTTTTTAAAATTAATCACTTAAGTGCTCGCTTTAGCAACACCTTTACTAAAAAAAATTGGGAAGATACAGAGATTGGTATGGCCCTTTAATGCAAGAATGACACAGAAATTCATGAAGCCTTCTATTTAAAAAAAATAATAATTTAAGAAAAGATCTATTCTTGGGTTACAGATCTTTGGGGACCTAACAAGGTGAGAAGCAAAGGGGAACTCTTTGTTGGTCCCAGAATGATGGATCCCAGGACAGCAACTGTGTGTCAAGCAGGGAAAACAACAAACCATGACTAAAACAGGTCAACAGGCTCTGAAAAAACTCCTTAAGGAAGATGAAACAAACAGAAAACTTGACGTGTTTCAACTATTTGATAGATTTATGTAACTAATAGAGTTTGGCATTTAATTAGTTTTAAATACATAGAAATCCAGTCAACAAACATAAAAAGACAATTATCTCTGGAGAAAACAAAAAGGTATAGAAGAAATTTAAAAAAATCAGTTTAATACACTGCCCAGCTCTGAATAACATTTAGATTGCCATAATGTTATATACTGATTCAATTAAAGTAACAACATAAATCTACTGAAAAAATAAAGGATGAAAATGATGCAAGAATGTGACAGGAGGAAGGGAAACAAGAAATTACATTCCCCCATGGGAAGTCATTAAGTAATATAAAAAAACAAAAATAAAAAGGAGAAATAAAAGCACACTATTTAGAGAAGTAGAATACCACAATAATCAGCTAAGAGATTGAAGAGGAGTATAGAAGGGGTACCATTAAACCTCTGTGCACGTGTAACCATTAAGACTAAAAATGTAGGGCACCTGGGTGGCTCAGTGGGTTAAAGCCTCTGCCTTCGGCTCAGGACATGATCTCAGTGTCCTGGGATCAAGACCCGCTTCGGGCTCTCTGCTCAAGCAGGGAGCCTGCTTCCTCCTCTCTCTCTGCCTGCCTCCCTGCCTGCTTGTGATCTCTGTCAAATAAATAAACAAAATCTTTAAATAAATAAATAAATAAAAACCCAAATTCCTACCCCAGCTGTACAGGGTCTTATATGTTCACCATGCTCACACCATCAGTACAGCTTTCTGTCCTCATCCCCTCCTCTCTCATACCACATTCCCCGTTCTTTATTCTGCGCTGGGGACACTGGCCAAGGAAGCTCCCACATCACGGCATTTGTACTGGTGCTTTGCCTGTAACACTTTTCTAACAAATATCCCCACGGCTCAATTTCTCACTTTACTCAGGTCCCAGTTCCTGTGTCATGTTACCTGCAACGCTTCTCTTGAATTTCCTACATAAAATGACAACATTTTCAGAATGACTGAAGTATATTAATGAAAATTAGCAATCATTAACCATGCTAAGTTCGATAACATGAATTTGGTAGTAATATCATTGCAAACTCATACAATGGTCTTCTATGTTTGCCAATTTTAGGACATTACATACAAAGCATTGTGACTCCCAGATATCTGATCATCTTAAGTCAAAGAACTGCTCATTTAGTCTCAACTTCTAAGGATCAGAAAATTCACATTAGGGGCTCCTGGGTGGCTCACTGGGTTAAGCCTCTACCTTCGGCTCCGGTCATGATCTCGGGGTCCTGGGATCTAGCCCTGCATGGGGGAGGTGGGGCTTCTCTGCTCATCGAGAAGCCTGCTCCCCCACCCCCATCTGCTGCTCTGCCTACTTGTGATCTCTCTGTCAAATAAATAAAATCTTAAAAAAAAAAAAAAAAAAAAAAAAAAAGAGGGCGCCTGGGTGGCTCAGTGGGTTAAGCCTCTGCCTTCGGCTCAGGTCATGATCTCAGGGTCCTGGGATCGAGGCCCGCATCGGGCTCTCTGCTCAGCAAGGAGCCTGCTTCCCTCTCTCTCTCTGCCTGCCTCTCCATCTACTTGTGATTTCTCTCTGTCAAATAAATAAATAAAATCTTTTAAAAAAAAAAAAAAAAGAAAAAAAAAAGAAAAAAGAAAATTCACATTAAAGCCCCACTGAGGCCTTGAAAATCTCTTCAAAGAATAATACACATCCTGCCTTCCTAGACTATTCACAAGTAACCATTCATCCTCAGCATTTTCAGAAAAGCCAGTATCAAAGGGTAAAGGGTTTTCTGGAGAATCAACCTAACTCCTTTCTCATCATAGTACAGAGAAAGCTTCCTGAATAAGCTACAAACCCTGTGCTTCCTAGAACAGTGCACTACACATGGGAGCTTAGATTTGCCTTATGACTATTACTGCTTAAGAGTCATGAAGATGGCTACAGAATGATCCTAATGTTCACACACCTTTTCAGTGAGGACTGTCTGTGTTACCACTGGCTTGACTATAAGATTGGGAGCTATCATACTGGGAGCTACTGATTAAAAGCTGTTATAATAGCTGTTCCTGAAAGTTTCAATGTTTCCTCTCTCACACTACACAGATACTTCAAGTCAGCTGTGGTCTGCCAAGTAAATCTATAAACTTCTCCTTTCACATTCATACGCTAGAACTAAGGTCATCAGTTCAGTCACTAACGTTTATAAAAGGTAGCAGTTTTTCCACTTTTTGTTGATTCAACTCCTGATCATTGGCATATGCTCTTTTTAGAGACATTCTAAAAGACTTACACATTCTGTCTTGTACTTCTCTTGATGATATGCAATGCTTCTCTTTATCCTCAAGAAAGTAATTTATTTACTCACCAATGTAAACAACCCAAACCCAATTTTTAAATCACAAACAGGGTCCTTGAGATGTTGATATCTATGTTGGTAAAAATTACCCTTGACTAGGGGCACCTGAGTGGCTCAGTGGGTTAAAGCCTCTACCTTCAGCTCAGGTTATGATCCCAGGAGCCCCGCATCAGGCTCTCTGCTCAGCAAGGAGCTGCTTCCCCCTCACTAACTCTCTGCCTGCCTCTCTGCCTACTTGTGATCTCTGTCTGTCAAATAAATAAAGAAAATCTTTTAAAAAAAAAATTTTTTTTTGGACTAGATCATAAAAACGTGGGCATGGAGAGGGGCACGGGAGGGCCAGTCAAGTGTAACTACATCCCTTAATCTGCTTCCTCTAATCTAAAGCATTACATTAGACTTAAAAATAAGTTTTCAAAAATCTGTCTTTTATCAGTACCTCAATTTCCTTATGTAGCAGCCATGTTATTCTTCAGTAACTGCTTATCCACCAATATTTCATAGGTGCCCTCAAAAGAGAGAGGCTCAGAGATGCTAAGGTATCTACACATCTATCTAATTTTGATACCAATTTGAAGACAGCCTTCAAAGTTAAAGTAATCTCCTATGAGATAGTGAGCTCCTTAAGATGACTGATGCTAGCACGGTGCTTTATAGTGTGCAACTGACAAGCAGATTTACTCTCTCATTTTACTATGTGATTGGTATTTTTAAGAAAGTGGAAAGCTCGGTGGGACGCCTTGGTGGCTTGGTTGGTTGGGCGTCTAACTCTTGGCTTCAGCTCAGGTCATGATCTTAGGGTCGTGGGATAAAGACCTGAGTTGGGCTCTGTGCTCAGCGGGGTGTCTGCTTGGGATTTGTTTCCCTCTGCCCTTCCCCCCTGCTCTCTCAAATAAATAAATCCTAAAAAAGAGAGAGAAAAAAGGAAAAAAAAAAAAGAAAGAAAGAAAGCGAAAACCTGGAGTACACCTCTTCAGAATCCTGAGGATTTTGTATTAGACAAAGGCATGAATAAGTTTAGGCCAATTAAAACATTCTTATCTTTGTTAATAAAAACAGAACACGTAAGTAATGATTTTTTTTTACAGGACGAGTATTATTTTTTACATACTTTCACCAAAGTATATATCCTCCATAGTGGCTAACTTAAGCTAAAGATTAATTTCCTTATCTAATCAATTTCTTCTCTTACTCTTTATTTTTACTAAATTAAAAAAGAACATACCCAGAAACTATGGAGCAATTTCTCATGGAGAATTGCTTAATATCTTGTCAAATGTTACTTTTAATAGACTCTAATTTCAGATCAGGAACAAATGGATTCCTAATCTACTTTTCCACTGCCTTTGGTTCCAAAAGGAGTTCTTCACATTGTGTTGTAGCCCTTAGGAAGATGTCCACTAATAAGTACAAGTTTTTCTTCAGTAAGTTTAAAAAGAAACAGTAAGGTTTAAAAAACAGGGAAACTCTTCTACTACTTGTGGTCTTCTTAAGAAATCCTATTATTAAAAAAAAAAAAAATCCAATTATCCAGGGTCCCTGAGTGGCTCAGTTGGCTAAGCATCTGCCTTCAGCTCTCTCTCAGATAAATAAAATCTTTTTCTTCCTTTTATAAAGATTTTATGTATTTATCTGACAGAAAGATAAAGACTGCAAGAGAGAGCACACAAGGAGGGGGAGTGGGAAAGAGCTTCCTGCTGAGCTGGGAGCCCAATGCAAGGCTCGATCCCAGGACCCTGGGATCATGACCTGAGCCAAAGGCAGATACTTAACAACTGAGTCACCCAGGTGCCCCAATGAATAAAATCTTAAAAAAAAAAAGGAAAGAAAAGAAATCCTGTTATCCATCATACTAAAAACTCTTCTTTTGGCACTAAAAGAGTTAAATTTAAAACAACACACAAAGATTTGGCCGAACACCTTTCGTTCGGCATGCGAGCCTGTTCACACGTCAATGAGGAAAAGTAGAGTCCTGTAACTTTCGCCCATGTCATTGCACAACGTGTACATCTACTGCATATTTATACTCAGAAAGATATATATTCAGCGGCCATGATTTATTTCCCCATGTTCATTATTGAATTGTGTCTGGAGGTATACCGCCTGCCCACTCCTCTCTAGACAGAAGACACTCTGCAGATGTGCATTCACCAGCACCAGCTTTGATTCACAAGTGAGTGTCTTTATTTGCTTTACACCCCAACAGTGGTCTGTGGCACTGACCCCAACCCAACACTTTTTAATCTACACTACAGCTCACAAAATAATCATTAACTTACTCTTAAAATTTCTTCTCTTCAACAGGTTTTAGTGAGCAAGAAACTATCACTCAGCATTTCTCCCTCAGGTACTTAGGGAGATGTAAGCACTAAGGGCAAGAGATGATTCACACTCTGCGTACCAATGGAAAATGTTTGACCTCTTTCTGGCAAAGCTTAATTGATCGACCAGAAAGGCCCCATCACCACACCTACCTTAAACACTACCATAAAGTCTAAGATTCCCTGGGAGTTGGACAAACATTAAATGGATCTAATTCCATCCTCCAACTGATTTCATCAATTTCCCTGCTCTCTTTCCCACATGGACCACCGTGCCTCTACCAAAAAGACGTGGATTGAAAAGCATATTCAGTATCTGCCCTCTTCCCAACATCACCTGTTTCATCTCCAAGTAATGTTTATCCAGACCTTTTCTCACATTATGCTCAGACACCGCTTCATTTAACTTCCCAATTGGGTCCTAAGTCTACTCCTCAATGATTCTTTCAAGTGACAGACATTTTTCAAAGGGTTAAAGGATGCTATCAAGTCCTCTACTCCAACCTAAATATTCTTCTTTTCTTTAACTATTTCTCACATGGTCCTGTTTACTCTTATGCACTCTTCTGTACCTCATTTAGATTGTGTTCCCTAAATCTAAATACACACACTATGACAGGCAATACATTCCTGGAGACTTACATGAATAAACTGAAAAGACTAAAGACCACTTTAACTGTGCCCCCCCCCTTTTTTCCTTTATTTATTTATTTGAGAGAGAGAGAGAATGAGAGAGAGCACAGAGGGGAAAAGGTCAGAGGGAGAAGTAAACTCCTGGCGGAGCTGGAAGCCCAATGCGGGACTCGATCCAGTGAGTCCGGGATCATGACCTAAGCCAAAGGCAGTCGCTTAACCAACTGAGCCACCCTGGCGCCCGGTGTCCCTTTCTCATACTCCACTTCAATTAACGCAGTTTTTTTTTTCTTTTGCATCCATAGCACACTGATAACTTACATTCCTTATCTCATTAATAAAAATACTACTGGGGTGCCTGGGTGGCTCAGTGGGTTAAAGCCTCTGCCTTCAGCTAAGGTCATGACTTCAGGGTCCTGGGATCAAGCCCCAGATGGGGCTCTCTGCTCAGCAGGGAGCCTGCTTCTGCCCCCACCCCCACCCCCAGCCGGCCTCTCTGCCTACTTGTGATCTCTGTCAAATAAATAAGTAAAATCTTAAAAAAAAAAAAAAAATTAATTAAAAATTAAAAATACTACCTCTTAACATGTGTCCCTCTAAGTTTTTATCACTGAAATTTTGTATCTGACAAAGAGTGTGTATGAGGAATAAGAAAATCTAAGTAAACAAATGCTCTGGGCCTTCATTTTTACATTTGGAAAATGTAAACAGCATGTGCTATATTGATCATGAAGTAATTAAAAGCATGAAGTAAAGGAATTTATTTGAAAGGACAAACGAGGGTGCCTGGGTGGCTCAGTCGATAAAGCTTCTGCCTTCAGCTCAGGTCATGATCCCAGAGTCCTGGGATTAAGTCCCACATTTGGTGCCTTGCTCAGTGAGGAGCCTACTTCTCCCTCCCTGTATCCCTACCCCAACTTGTGCACGCGCTCTCTCTCTCTCAAATAAATAAAAGCTTAAAAAGAAATACATATTTAAAAACATGTAAGAAAAGGGACAATGAAAACTATAAAATATGAAAGCTTAAGTTTCTATTACCAGCACTTCAATTCTAATTTTACCAATGACGGTTTTAAAAGACCTACACAGAAAGCCTGCATAAATACCTTCTGAACCTATTATGAGGAATTCAAAACATAAATACCTATTTCAATTCCATATGTGCTCAATTTACTATGTAACAGCACAACAAAATGTGTGTGAAAATTTCAGACACCATACGAACAATTCATTTTCATGGGAGTTAACAAGGTTTATTTTACAGTTCAAAACACTAAGACATTTAGTGATTACCTGTGGTTCAAAACCCATGTCAAACATTCTGTCTGCTTCATCTAAAACAACGTATGTCACTCTTCGAAGATTTGTGACCCGACCTAAGATGAGGAAAAAAAAAATAAAGACAAAACAAAAAACTAAAAAATCAGTCATAATTCATTTTATGACTACCAAGAACTTAAAAAACTGTAAAGGGAACTAAAATGCCTGACTTAACCAGAGGGGTAAGTTAGGTATGTTTAAACAGTGAAACAAAATTTTGGTCTACAAGATCTTAATCTAATGGCAAGTACTTTCTGACAATGGGTATATGAGGCCCTTTATTTTGTCAAACTCGTCTCTTGCATACCATCATAGGGCCTGAAGGACCTGTAAAATTCAGAAAACAGCCCTCTCCAAAACACATCATAAAACTAAGACTGAGATGAAGCATCGAGCCACATCAGCCATTATCTGACCGCATCACCTAGGAAAAAACATATTAGAGATTACAGCGTATGTGTGGAAAGCAAGTTCCAGTGCTAACTATTTTAGATGCAGAAAACATCCTTTTTATATTAATTCATAAACTACTTCCATATAGTTAGATGCTTCTAATGGGCACGCCAAGATATTAATGAGAAGCTATTCAACATCATCAGATAACTACAGTACTACATAAAAACTATAATACCAAATGTATTGCATATATACTTTTTCCTATACAAAGATATAAGTTCAATTTTATTAAACACTCCCACTGGTTTAAATAGTTGCAAAGCACTTCTTAGCCAGAGAAAACTAAATACATACAGAGGAAAGCCTTTCTAAAGGATTAACACAAGCATTTCTATCAACTGAAGAATCAATCACCTGGCAAAAACATGTATAAAATAGTTATTCAATATAAATCAAAAGGACAGATAAAGGAAAAAGGTAAAATTAATCAAGATGAATGTCAGGAGACTTAATCAATGCAGCATTGAGAAAAAACAAGGGATTATTTTATCAGTATTCAACCCAAAACTTTTTGTATGCTGTACAGGCACAGAGATTTATCGAACAACTTCAATGTCACTTCACCAACATCATGGAGAATTAGAAGTAAATGTATACAGAAATTCAAGCAGAATGCTATGAAAAACATGCATTACTTACAGTTTTTAATACTCTACTATGTATATATTGAATACTGCAAGGAAACCTTTGAAAACATTTTCTTCAAAAAAATAAAAATGAAGCCAAAATAAATGCTTTCTAATATTAAGTATTCCATACCACCATCTGCAGCCCCATTAGTTCTGCAAAGTTGGGAACAGCATTAAATGACCTACCTTGGATGGCTTATGTCTCGGAAGCCCAGTTTCTATAAATCTTGAAGGGGCCTTTCTCCACAGAAGTTAAATAATGTCAACAGTTTAGTAACAGTTTTGATAGGGAATAATTTAACAAAGCACAACATATGAGCTAAAAAACATGCAATATTTATAAAAGATAACATTTCTTGAAGCTGCAATACCTTAATTTATCCAGTATTATAAGAAAATACTAGCTCCTGTAGAGAAAAAAGTCTAAAGTTTAGAATAATAATAAAAAAAAGATAGTTCACCCCCGCACTGCTGCTAAAAGCAAGGCTAGGCCAAAATTTGATTAAGAATCCATGTTAAAGGCTAAAAAGATGAAATGGAGTTAGTTCTGAAAAGAAGCTGTAAATTAAACTGCAATAATCTTATGAACACTTGCAACAATAAGCTTGTTGCAATACAAATTTTAAGATATTACAGCTTTAAGAAGAAATATAAAAACACTTTGGTGATTTCTTGTATCTGCTTTAACAAAAATGTACAGAATTCAAAAAAGAGAAATGAGAACAAAAAAAAATACCCCTGACTTACCACTGTTAGCTGCTAACATGTCAATCATTCGACCAGGTGTGCAAACAATAATTTCAGCACCTCTTTTCAGCTCAGCAATCTAATGAAAAAGATGAAATTTTACTATCTATTTATCACTATTATTTATTTGAACATATCTGAAAATACTGCCCAGGGTCTTTGCACAGCTCCATAAAGTAAAGACAGTAAGGTCTGATTAGAAGCCTCCAAAGATTCCTGCTTAATTCTTTGGAATGCTGGAGCACTCCTAAAGGAAGAGGAAACAGCAACATGACTACATGGTACTATAACTTTGAACTCAATGAGAACCAGAGCATTTACCAATTTTAATTTGACCCAATCCCTCAAAACTAAGAAAGGAACATGAGAGAGCAGTAATTAAAGCAAGTATATAGACCAATTATTTCAAGTGAAGAATTGTTTCCATTTGTGAATCATTATAAAAGTCACAACCAGTGTTTTAAAATTAAAATAGAATGGAAAAACCAGAATGTGTTAGATATCATAAAACTTTTGTTTGACTTCTATATAATACTCATACATGTATCAAGTTAAGTTTTTAAATACCATTTCTTACAATAAACTGTCATCAAAACAACTGAGGAAGATAAATTCAGAAAACATAAACTGTTTAACAATAGCAACTATTCCTCAGAAAAGGTTTTGTGGTCACATAAGTTCAGAAAATGTCACTTAATTTATCCCATTTTTCTAGTATCACAAGACATATTTCTTATTAAAGACTAAGAAGTCCTAATGGAAAAAACCCTGCGTTAACCCTATAAAATGTGACATTTCCAAAATTTATTTGATCACAGAACCCATTTTTTTCCCTCCTTCTAGTTAAAGCAAAATATCTAATGACTGTCATTCTTCCGAAGACACTTGGAGAGGGGAAACCTGGGTGGCTCAGTTGGTTAAGCATCTGCCTTTAACTAGGGTCAAGACCTCAGGGTCCTGGGATCAAGTCTTGCATCTGGATCTCTACTGAGTGGGAGTCTGCTTTTCCCTCTCTCTATGGCCCTCTCCACCCACCTCCCCCTGCTTATATTCTCTTTTGAAATGAATAAATAAAAAATAAAATAAAAAAAGGAAAAAGACACTTGGAGAAATGCCAAAGTAAAGAGAGTGAACAAAGGTATGATTAGGGGCGCCTGAGTGGCTCAGTGCGTTAAAGCCTCTGCCTTCCACTCAGGTCATGATCCCAGGGTCCTGGGATAGACCCCCCCCCGCACCGGGCTCTCTGCTCAGCAGGGAACCTGCTTTTCCCTCTGTCTCTGCTTGCCTCTCTGCCTGCTTGTGATCTCTGTCTGTCGAATAAATAAATAAAATATAAAACAAAACAAAATAAAGGTATAATTAAATAATTTTTGCTGAAATTATTTAAGGATACAAATAAAACTGATACAGCAAAAAAACACTCATCACCACCTTGTAAAGATGTCATATGAATTAGAGAAAATAAATGCTGGTCTGGAATCAGAAGTCTAGAACAAACCAAGTCTTATTAACCTAAATACTTTAATCAACATACCTAACCTTTTTTGCCATTTCTTTATCAGTAGAATGAAAAAATATCTGCCTTCCTTGAGCAGAGGAAGACGAAGAGGAACAGGAAAGCAAACATACAAAAATGACTCAAAATCCTGGGCACCTGGGTGGCACCCGTCAGTTAAGTGTCCAACACTTGGTTTCAGCTCAGGTCATGATCTCAGGGTGATGAGATGGAGCCCCACGTGGGCTCCATGCTAAGCAGAGAATTTACTTAAGACCTCTTCCTCTCTCTTTCTGTCCCTCTCTACCCATGCTCTAAAATAAATAAATATTTTTAAAAGACTCAAGATCCTAAAATAAAATATTAGCATAATTCATCCTCACTTTATTGTCACACCTCATATTTTTTTAAGATTTTTGAAAGCAATCACTGTACACATAGGGATGCTTGAGTGGCTTAGTTGGACAAGCACCTGACTCGATTTCGGCTCAGGTCATGATCTCAGGGTTGTGACATCAAGCACCGCACTGGGCTGCATGCTAGGCGTGGAACCTGCTGAACATTCTCTCTCCCCTTTTCCTCTGCCCTTCCTAACTCCCTGACAAGAAAATACTAAAAAATAAATGTATAAAAGCATATGGCTATACAAAAGACTAAAACAAATCATTTTCACATTATTAAATAATTTAATTTAAGAAAAGACTGGAAAAACTGAATGTTCCTTTTGTAACTACCTGCTCACTGATTCCTGTTCCTCCATAAACACACACCACTCTAAGTCCCAGGGTCTTCGAAAACTTCTTACATTCTTTAGTAATTTGTAAAGCCAGTTCTCGAGTTGGAGTCATGATGACAGCTGAAAAAGATAAATATGTCAAAAGACTATCCACCGAAATTCTGGAAGCTATGCTTTAAAGTGTTAAATTTAACCTCTGCAATAACATTCAAATTTCTCAGTCTAATTTTTGTTTTTGTTTTTATTTGTTTACGGACCTTGGAAAATCCTATTTCAAAAGCTTTTAAAACAGCAGACATTGTGGTGTATGAGAATTTTATGTAGATTTTAAGAACATGCTATAGAAAGATAAATGAGAGTTAAATGCCTCACTCAACCATCAGGAAAATACCTGGTTGAAAAGAATGAAAATCCTTCTGAACTGCAAATCACAGAGCAAAGATAATCAAGTGACTCACTGTGCTGCAGAGCCATACCTCGGTTTCCGGAAACCACCATGGTATACAGAAGGGGCAGAGTAGGAATATATTGTGCCCTCTTTTTTCCAAGAGAGGAGCTGAACGAATTTCCAAAACCCTACTCAAATTTGCCAAAACAGATCTCTGCCAAATGAATCAAGAAATGAATCTGTAGACCTAATCCTGAATGAAATTCTGGCACTATACAGCCTTTTAAGGCCAAAAATAAAAAAAGGAAATATATTTCCCTACAATCTTCCATGTTGAGTTCACTGATCCATGATACTCGCTAAGCACAAACCTCAATATAAATAAACAGATAGATGCACGAGGAGTCTACCTGCCGAGTCTGAGTTTAAAAATTGAGCTGTGCCAGGAGAGGCTGTTTTTGTACTTCTGAGATGTCACTCCAGAGCTCTGAAGATTCTCACTCCACCTGCTGGTAAGGGGAAATCAGCCCCAAAGTGCCAAATTTATAAAGGAAATGTACATAAAGACATCTTTATTGTTACATATAACATTATAAAGTATCAGGTCTTTCTGATTAACTGACAACAAAGTTGTTACCTGAAAAAACAGTTTAATGAAAGAAATTGTACCTATTGGCCCCTCTCCTTCTTCTAATGACCTTTGATCCATGATGTGTCTAAACATGGGTAAGAGAAAAGCAATGGTCTTTCCACTTCCTGTCTTGGCAATACCAATCAAATCTCGTCCAGACATTATAGCAGGAATCGCCTGGGTTTGGATTGGCGTGGGCTTTTCATAGCCATGCCTTAAAAAGGAAACCAAAGTAAGACAAGGTAAGAAGTGAGATCTCTGGGTCTCTCAAAGTACCATAATAAGGTTCTCCAAAACGTGGTATGTCTGTACAATGAAATATTATTTGCCAAAAAGAAATGAAGTACTGAGGCATTCTATATCGTGGATGAACACTGAAAATGTTATGCTAAGTCAAAAAGCCGGTCACAGAAGACTACATTAGTACAATCCCATTTACAGGAAATGTCCACAATAGACAAATCTAGAGAGAGTAGCTTAGTGGCTGCTTAGGAGAGGAGAAGAAGTGTGACTACCAATGGATACAAGGCCTCTTTTTGGGATAATGAAATGTTCTAAAATTAGATTATGGTGATGACTGTGTTAACTCCATTAAGTATACTAAAAAATCACTGAACTGTAAACTCAAAGAACAAACTTTACAACATGTAAATGCTACCTCAATAAGCTGTTCAAGAAAAAAATAGTAAGTTTTCCTATTAGAATAAAAATGTAACAGTTAATTGTATAAAAGAGCCATTCTAAATAGTAAGACACTGAAAAATGTAGATAATTGCTAACCACTTACTTTTTGAGAGAATTTAAGATCTTCATGGAAATTCCACACTGGACCCAAGATTTAATTGGTTTGGGGCAACCTTTTCCCTTGACAGTAATGCCCTCCATCTCCAACCGAAATACATTGACCTCTATGAAACAAAATCCAGATTAAAAGCTGTTAAATATTGTTCCATTAATGCCTTCTACTTTTCAATCAGCCAAAGTTAAGTTTAAAAATCTTTAAATCTATTTTTTAGTGCTACTAAAGGTAATTCCACAGAAAAGCTACAGGACAAACTACTGAACTGCTCACGGAGACAGTTAATACAATTAGTGCTACAACTAACTGGGGACAAAAAGGAATACTCCAATTTCTATAACTTGGCTTTTATCATGTCTCATATCAGAACATCAATAAAAAACAATGATTGACAGGTAATACAGTTTTTCTCCAAGCCAAGAGCTGTCCAGATTATCCTTATTCAACCATAATTATAGTTTCATGCTGGTTCCTATCCCTCAAACCCCAGAAGGATAAAGGCTAATAATACTTAATGTGGTAACTTCACATGAAGAGTAATCTTAACCCTAAAAATTTCAACTACAAGAGCCAAACTAATTTTTGCTCATTTTTAAAAATACTTCCAAAACTACACTGACTCCTCACTGGTCTGAATCTTTGCAAATGTTCATACTCTCTAGAATGACTTCTGGCAGTCTAGCTTCCTTTCGCATTTCTTCAAGTAAGCCGTGCAAATTCCTCCTCCTTATGCATCAACTCACACACCTATCCAGTATTTCCTCTCCTGAGCAAAGCAATGCACATCCCCCATTCCAAAATAACCAATAAATCAAAGAAAGAATTTTACCCTCTTGAGACATTTTTGCTAATTCTGGAACTTCAACATAAAAGTTCTTTCTGAATGGTTCATATTCAATTTTTCCATGGTCCACTGGTTCTAGAAGCTTTCTCTGTTTTGTCTGATATCCTGTAAGAGCTGTCTGAAGATCAACTTCTTCCTCTTCTGAAGAATACTATTAAAAAAAAAAAAATTAAAAAGCTACAACCATTACTACTTCCTCCTTATGCGAGGCAATATTCCTAGCTTTTAAAATCCTCCTCTTGGGACGCCTGGGTGGCTCAGTTGGTTAAGCAGCTGCCTTCGGCTCAGGTCATGATCCCAGTGTCCTGGGATCGAGTCCCACATCAGGCTCCTAGCTCGGCAGGAAGCCTGCTTCTCCCTCTGCCTCTGCCTGCCGCTCTGTCTGCCTGTGCTCGCTCGCGCTCTCTCTCTCTCTCTCTGACAAGTAAATAAATAAAATCCTAAAAAAATAAAAAATAAAAAATAAAAAATAAAAAAATCCACCTCTCTTGAGGCACCTGGGTGGCTTAGTTGGCTAAGCTGTCTGCCTTCAGCTCAGGTCATGATCCCAGGGTTGCAGGATCTAGCCCCACATCCAGCTTCCCACACAGCAAGAAGTCTGTTTCTCCTTCTCCCTCTGTCCTTCCCTACCACTTGTGCTCTCTTTCAAATGAATATAAAATCTTTAAAATTAATTAACTACTTAAAGTAAGATAAAGTCCTTCTCTCTTAAAAATATAGGTAAATAGAGGGCACCTGGGTGGCTCAGTTGGTTAAGCGACTGCCTTCAACTCAGGTCATGATCCTGAAGTCCCGGGATCCAGTCCCACATCCGGCTCCCTGCTAGGCAGGGAGTCTGCTTCTCCCTCTGACCCTCCCCTCTCTCATGCTCTCTCTCTCTCATTCTCTCTCAAATAAATAAATAAATAAAATCTTAAAAAAAAAAAATATATTATATATATATAAGTAAATAGATAAATAAATCCTTGCAAATATTCCTTGGCTTTTACTTTCTTACATTCTTTATTCTGGGCCCCTCACAGAACATCATAGACAACAACATAAAGCTAAAATAACAAAAATAATTCTAATAATAGCTTTTTTTTTTTAAAGATTTTATTTATTTATTTGACAGACAGAGATCACGAGTAGGCAGAGAGGCAGGCAGAGACAGAGAGAAGAGGAAGGAGGCTCCCCGCTGAGCAGACAGCCCAATGTGGGGCTCGATCCCAGAACCCTGGGATCATGACTGAGCTGAAGGCAGAGGCTAAACCCATTGAGCCTCCCAGGTGCCCAATTCTAATATAGCTTTAAGGAAGTTTTGATATAATTCCCTCCACACAAATCTTTACAAGGCACGTTAGTAGGAAGAAATTCAATTAATTCTGTCACTTTATGTCTTCTCCCACCCTGTATGTCAGAGGTAAGTTCATGAGGGGCAGAGGGGAAGCAAAACATGGGCATACAGATAAAGGTCAAAGATAGCAGAATGCTCTAGCCACTGGATATGCAGCAACAGTACTGTTGAGAATAACAAGAAAACCTCCTAACATTAGTTTCTATAACTGAAAAACACAACTCCACCAATGCTTTCTAATAAATCCTTCTAGAATAGTATCATGAACAAAGTCAAAATTAAGGAAATATTACCTCCATGGCATCCTGGTCATTCTCCATCAGCTCACCTTTCTTCTTATCAGAATCTACCACCGCTTTTTTGGTTGTCACGACAGTGACAACTTTTGTGACTGTTGGCCCAGACTTCTAAAATTAAAGGCAGATATATAAAGTATTTGCAAAAGTGAAAATCAAATTGCATGCAAAAGAAACACAATAATAACTGTCACAATTTATAATCCAAATTAACACTTATCACTGAAAAGTTAATTGACAAAAAAGACAAGTCTGCTTTCTCTTGATGAATTTGTTTAAATTTTAAAATGTAGCATAACTGCATTATATTTTACTGTATATTTTACATAATATTGTGACTATTTTATATAGTATATAAAGTTATATAACATCTAATATTATAATATAGTTCATTTTAGAAATACTACTAAATGGTACTATTTAACTCACTGGACAAGACAGACACGTTCAGGGAACTTACAATAAATTAATAAACTAAAGCAGATAAACGTCACATCTCTTAGGGAGCTTTTATTTTACAAGACGGGAAAAACAATAAAGATAATAAAAAAACTAAACTATATATTCTGTGAAAAGGTAACAAACACCATTAAAAAAAAAAAAAAAAAAGAAACACTATGGTGAGTGCTGTGAAGTCTGTAAACCTGGCGATTCTCGGACCTGTATCCCTGGGGCTAATAATACACTATATGTTAATTTAAAAATTAAAAAAAAAAAACATGTCCCCGAGCACAAAAGATCAAAGTGCAAAGGTCTGGAGAAGACCTACTGAGAAGTCAATAGTAAGCAAAGGTATCAAAGATGGTGGCATAAAAGTGACTTTTCAAAGAATGTTTATAGCTAAAATTCCCGAGCATCTGTGGTACCAAGAAAAAGTACTAGCATTTCTGAGATGGGGGGGAAACAACTTTCTAAAGTCAGGCAAGTCAGCAGTAGGTCACCATGATAATAATTCAAATTACCCAATTAAGAATACTGGATAAATCTTCAAAAATAAGAGAAAATGGCTTACCTTTTCATTTCCCCCACCACCTTTCACACTTCTCATATTAAACTTCTTTACTTCCTCTTTTACTTCTTCCATGTAAGCATCTAATGGATCTAACTCCTCACCCTCCATTTCATTTCCTTCCTTTTCAGCCTCTGCAGGATCATCTTCATCATCTAAAATAGAAGAATCACTTTTCTGTACACAGGTTTCCAAAGGGAAGTACTTAATAATCATATCACAGCACACCATTACCCATTCCCTCCCTGCCTAAATGCCCTTCCTTCCAATCAACCCAGGCACATTGCAGTGCAACTACGCACACTTATGTATCCAGATCAAGCATGTATCAGTTTTAAGTAGTAATATTAATATATAAGGTAAACTGAAAAGAGGTAGGGCTAAAAATTCCTAATGATAGATGGTTTCTTTTCTTTCAATTACTTTTTATATTTTATTTTTTAAAAGCTCTTATTTCTTTGACAGAAAGAGCACAAGCAGGGGGAGCAGCAGGCAGAAGGAGAAACAGGATTTGAGCAGAGAACCCAATGCAGGGCTCCATTCCAGGACCTTGGGATCGTGACCTAAGCCAAAGGCAGATGCTTAACCAACTGAGCCACCCAGGTGTCCCGGAAAAATTACTTTCAGAGGAAAAACAAGCATTTTAAAATCAAGACAACCTAACTTTTTTCATATAACTAAGACAACATTTCCCCGTAAAGATATAATTCTTTCATCTATTTAAAGCATTCTGTGAGGGGCACTTGGGTGGCTCAGTGGGTTAAAGCCTCTGCCTTTGGCTCAGGTCATGATCCCAGTGTCCTGGGATCAAGCCCCACATTGGGCTCTCTGCTCAGCAGGGAGCCTACTTCCTCCTCTCTCTCTGCCTGCCTCTCTTCTGCCTGCTTGTGATCTGTCAAATAAATAAATAAAATATTTAAAAAAAATTTTTTTAAGTAAAGCATTTTATGAAACTTACACACACAAAAATCACTGAATTTTCACACACACACAAAAAAACGGAGCAAACGTCCACTTTTCTATAAAATTTCATACTCATCTACTTCACTAAAACATCAAGGTCAAAAACAGATATGGAAGGAAAATATTTCCCTCCTAAGTTATGAAAAATCAGGAGTGACCTGAAAACATCCTCTTAATTTATCTTCATTACTAACATATAATAATTAAAGAGCTATTTACTGACTATGCCCATAAGAACCCAACTTTCCAGTCTAAAGTAAAATCAGTAATCCTTATTGAAGACTATACTACAATTCACATATTAACATAAATATTACAAGAGAGATTTAGTATCTCAATACGAATTCAGCAATTCCACTTCTAGGTATATATCCAAAAGAACCAGAAGAAGAAAGAGATATTTCCCACATTATTCATAGCAGTATTATTCACAACAGTCAAAAGGTGAAAAAACCCACATATCCAACAGACAAATAGATAAATACAATGTAGTATTATAAACAAAATGGACTCCTATTCAGCCATAAAAAAGGAATGAACTTCTGATACAAGCTGCAACATGGAAGAACCTTGACGACATTATGCTGAGTGAAATAAGCCCAGATGCAAAAGGACAAAAAGATTCTCTGACTAAAATTATATAAGGTACCTAGAATAGGCAAATTGATAGTAGAATTGAGGGAAAGGGGCGCCTGGGTGGCTCAGTGGGTTAAGCCGCTGCCTTTGGCTCAGGTCATTATCTCAGGGTCCTGGGATCGAGTCCCACATCGGGCTCTCTGCTCAGCAGGGAGCCTGCTCCCTTCCTCTCTCTCTCTGCCTGCCTCTCTGCCTACTTGTGATCTCTCTCTCTCTCTCTGTCAAATAAATAAATAAATAAATAAATAAATAAATAAATAAAATCTTAAAAAAAAAAAAAAAAAAAAAGAATTGAGGGAAAGATAGGGAATTTTTACTGGGTACAGGGGACACCTGGCTAGTTCAGTCAGTGAAGCATGAGACTCTTGATCTCAGAGTTGTGGCTTCAAGTCTTACACTGGGTGTCACAGCTACTTAAAAGTTTTTAAAAATAAAAAAAAGAAAAAGGAAGAAAGAAAGAAAGAAAGAAGGAAGGAAGGAAGAAAGAAAAAGAAAAGAATAGAATAGAATAAAAGAAAAAGAAATCTGGGGATGCCTGGGTGGCTGAGTCAGTTAAGTGGCTGCCTTTGGCTCAGGTCATGATCCCAGGGTTCTGGGATTGAGTCCCACACTGGGCTCCTTGCCGGGTGGGGAGCCTGCTTAACCTTCTGCCTGCAGCTTCCCCTCCTTGTGCACACATGCTCTCTGACAAGTAAATAAATAAAATATTAAAAAAAAGAAAGAAAAATGAAATCCATATTGGGTACAGACTTTGTTTGGAATGATGAAAAGTTCTAGAAATGGATAGTAGTGATGGGTGATGAACACCATGAATTTATTTAATGCCACAGACCTATATATTTAATAATGGTTAAAATGAGGGCCCTGGATAGGTAAGTGGGTTAAGCATCTGACTCTTGGTTACAGGTCAGGTCATGATCTCAGGGTCCTGGGATCAAGCCTGCATCAGGCTCCTCACTCAGCAGAGAGCCTGCTTGAGGATTCTCTATCCCTCTGCCACTCCCCCTGCTCATTCTCTCTCTCAAATGGATAGATCTTTAAAAAATATTATCAGGGTGCCTGGGTGGCTCTGTTGGTTAAGCAACTAACTCTGGATTTCAGTTCAGATCATGCTTTCGTGGTTGTGGGATCAAGCCCTGAGTCCAGCCTCATGCTGAATCTGCTTCAGATTTGCTCTCCCTCTCTTGGCTTCTCCCCCAATTCATGTGCACTCATGCTCTAGGTCTCTCAAATAAATAAATCTTTAAAAAATATATTAAAGGGGTGCCTTTAATATATGAGATTGTATCTCATATATAAGATATATGGGTGGCTCACTAGGTTAAGCCTCTGCCTTTGGCTTGGGTCATGATCTCAGGATCCTGGGATCCGAGTCCCACATCAGGCTCTCTGCTCAGCACGGAGCCTGCTTCCCCCTCTCTCTCTGCCTGCCTCTCTGCCTACTTGTGATCTCTCTCTCTCTGTGCCAAATAAATAGATAAAATCTTTAAACAAAAAAAAAAGGATATATTAAAATAATGGTTGGGGCACCTGGGTGGCTCAGTCAGTTAAGCGTCAACCTTTGGCTCAAGTCAGGCCTGAGCCCCACATGGGGCTCCCTGCTCAGTGGGAACTCTGTTTCTCCCTCTCCCTCCGCAACTCACCCCTGCTCATGCTCTAATAAAATCTTTAAAAAAAAAAAAAAAAAAAGGTTAAAATGCTGTATTTTCCACAGTAAAAAATGGCCTAAAAATTCCCAGCATGAAATATTACTCGTATTTCTAGAATATGTCACGTGAATTATTACATAGACTATCTAACAAATGAATATACCATCATCATCTTCTAAGCTCCATTTTTTCCCTTGTTTCATCTCTTCAATTTCTTTTTTCAGTTCTCCTATGTTTTCCATGGCCTTTTTACGTTGCTCTTCTCGCCATTTTTCTACTCTTTCTTTTCGCTTTCTCATTTCTTCTTCCAGCTTATTCTGATCAAAGTTCTTGGGGGGGGGAATGAGAGATACAGAAGGAAAGAAAGATTAACAACTTTATTCCAGCAATATTCCATATAAACTCTCAAATTATATAAAGAGGAAAATGAAAAACAGCTGTATTTACAAACTCAATTTACACCAGATTGAGATCAGTCATCTTTTTGTTTGTTTGTTTTTGAGTGTTTATAGCAGCTTTATTTATAATAGCTCCCAAAGCGATACAATTGCAGGGACACATCTTTTAAATATATCTACGAATATACCAGCAAACAAAAAAATCATCTTCAACTAAGAAAGCAGACTTCAAACATGATTAATCTCATTTTAATTTCAGCAAGATGTAAACATGAATCCACTTTTTCCTAAAATGAGAAACTAGATGAATTAATAAGCATAATTTCCCACTTACTAGTTATTCTCAAGTTTAAATCCTCTACACACCTCAAAGACTGCCTCCATGAAAAAGAAATTTTCTATTACAAATCAGTTAGTAAGCGGGGCACCTGGGTGGCTCAGTGGGTTAAAGCCTCTGCCTCCGGCTCAGGTCGTGATCCCAGGGTCCTGGGATCAAGCCCCAAATCAGGCTCTCTGCTCAGTGGGGAGCCTACTTCCCTTCCTCTCTCTCTGCCTGCCTCTCTGCCTACTTGTGATCTCTGTCTCTCAAATAAATAAATAAAATCTTAAAAAAAAAAAAATAGTGAGTAAGTGAAAGCTATTTATCAACATGATTAAAGTTTTGGTCTTGGGGCGCCTGGGTGGCTCAGTGGGCTAAGCCACTGCCTTCGGCTCAGGTCATGATCTCAGAGTCCTGGGATCGAGTCCCGCATCGGGCTCTCTGCTCAGCAGGGAGCCTGCTTCCCTCTCTCTCTCTCTCTCTCTACCTGCCTCTCCATCTACTTGTGATTTCTCTGTCAAATAAATAAAAAAAATCTTTAAAAAAAAAAAAAAAAAGTTTTGGTCTTTTGGTCTTTAGGTCTAAGTTTCCTAGAAACAGCCATTCCAAAGACTTTATCAAGATGATTAATAATACTCTGAAAAAGAGAGGCGCGTGGTTGGCTCAGTGGGTTAAAGCTTCTGCCTTCAGCTCAGGTCCTGATCCCAGGGTCCTGGGATTGAGCCCCACATCGTGCTCTCTGCTTGGCTGGGAGCCTGCTTCCCCCACCCCCGCCTGCCTCTGCCTACTTGTGATCTCTGTCCATCAGATAAATAAATAAAATCTTTACATAAATAAATAAATAAATAAATAATACTCTGAAAAGGAGAAAGCAAACCATTTTCATAGCCCTAAGCAGGAACTCAGTGATTAAACATCGTAAAAATAAAAAACTGACATATGCTGGGGTGTGTGGGTGGGTCAGCCTGTTAAATGTCTGACTTTGGCTCAGGTCATGATCTTAGGATAGTGGGATTGAGCTCTGCTGTGGGCTTTCTGATCAGTGGGGAGTCTGCTTGCCCCTCTCCATCTGCCCCTCCCTGAGCTTGTGCTCTTTTTTTCTTACGAATAAATAAAATCTTAAAAAAAAATCTACATATGCTATCATTATAGATACGGAAATACTACATCAAAAAACAGTCAAAGAAAATACTACAAAATTTTAATGGTGACCTGAAACTAATATAACACTGGATGTTAAATACCCTGGAATTAAAGTTAAAAACTTAATTAAAGGGGCACGTGGGTGGCTCAGTCATTAAGCATCTGCCTTTGGCTCCGGTCATGATCCCAGGGTCCTGGAATTGAGCCCCACATCGGGCTCCCTCCTCAGCAGGCAGCCTGCTTCTCCCTCTCCCATTCTCCCTGCTTCTGTTCCTTCTCTCACTGTGTATGTCTCTCTCTCTGTCAAATAAATAAAATATCTGTCAAATAAATAAATATCTGTCAAATAATCTGACAAATATCTGTCAAATAAATAAAATCTTAAAAAATAATAATAATAATTAAAACAAAAACAAAACTTAGGGCACCTGGCTGGCTCACTCAGAAGAACATGCGACTTTTAATCTTAGGGTCATGAGAGGAGTATAGATCCACCCTGGGTGAAGAGATTACTTAAATATATAAACTTTAAGGAAAAAAAAGAAGTATACCACTCTTTTAGAGGGCATTTTGATCCTATTTGTCAAAATGTTAAATACATATACCCACTGACAAAGCCATTTCATTGATACCAATTTACCCTACATTCGCAAAAGACATGTGTAGAAGGATTCACATACCACTGTTCATAATGAAGACTGAAAATAACCTAAATATCCATCAAAGGTGATTTCTTTACTTTGTTTCAACAGAACACCATGCAGGCATTAAAAACAATGAGCTATATCTATATATGCAGTTACAGAAGATCTCCAATATATAACAAAAGAAAACAACAAGGCACACTAAGTTGAATGTTGGATATACTGCTGTGTACTCTTCTTCAGACATTATATACTGAAAAAATAGATTTAAAAATTTAAAATTTAAAATTGAACAATTTAAAAATGAACAAAAGCAGGGCATCTGGCTGGCTCAGTCAGTGGAACCTGCAACTCGTGATCTGGGGGCTGAGTTTGAAACCCACATCAGGAGTAGAGATTACGTAATAAAAAATAAATAAATAAATAAAATAAGGAACAAAAGCAAGGTACAGAATAGCACACATAGCATAATCACCTTTTGTTAAGTAAAAACAGATCTTGTATATAGATATGCAGTATTTTTGAGAAATGACTCCTCTAATAGGGACAGTTTTTACTTTATCTCTTTTTTGGTTTTTTTTACATACTATCATTTAAAAATAAAAATAGGGATGCCTGGGTGGCTCAGCTGGTTAAGCATCTGCCATTAGCTCAGGTCATAATCCCAATGTCATGGGATCAAGCCCGATCAGCCTCCCTGCTCAACGGAGTCTGCTTCTCCCTCTCACTCTGCTGTTCCCCCTGCTTGTGCTCTCTTTACTCTTTCTCAAAAAAAAGAAATAAAGTCCTTAAAAATAAATTAATAAAATAAAAATAAAATATATAGAGGACCTAGCTGGCTCAGTCAATACAGCATGGGGCCCTTGATCTCAGGGTTGTGAGCTCAAGCCCCATGTTGGATATGGAGCCTACTTAAAAAGAAACAAATATAATTAAAGATATAGCAATAAAAATCCCCAACAGTTTGTGATCACAGAAACAAATATGATAATATAATACAATTATTTAGTTAGTAAACATACGCCAGCATCTTTTTCTTTTTCATCTTCCTTGTCATCTTTGTCTTTTTTCTTCTCTTTAGAACTTTCCCCACTATCTGTTTTCTCTTTGGACCTAGACCTATGAAAAAAGAGAAGAAGAAACATCATTTATTTGTGCTTGGAAACATTCACATCTAAAATACATTTAAAGGGGGCTCCTGGGTGGCTCAGTCAGCTAAGTGTCTAACTCTGACTTTGGCTCAGGTTGTGATCTCAGAGTCATGGGATCGAGCCCCACCTCAGGCTCTGTGCTGAGCGTGGAGGCTGCTTAAGATTCTTTCTCTCAGGGCGCCTGGGTGGCTCAGTGGGTTAAGCCCCTGCCTTCAGCTCAGGTCAAGATCCCAGAGTCCTGGGATCGAGTCCCGCATCGGGCTCTCTGCTCAGCAGGGGGCCTGCATCCCTCTCTCTCTGTCTGCCTCTCTGCCTACTTGTGATCTCGCTCTCTGTCAAATAAATAAATAAAATCTTTAAAAAAAAAAAAGATTCTTTCTCTCTGTCCCTTCCCACGCACCCCACTCACAAGGGCTCATTCTCTCTCTCTCAAAAATAAAATAAATAGGGGCGCCTGGGTGGCTCAGTGGGTTAAGCCGCTGCCTTCAGCTCGGGTCATGATCTCAGGGTCCTGGGACCGAGTCCCACATCGGGTTCTCTGCTCAGCAGGGAGCCTGCTTCCCTCTCTCTCTCTGTGCCTGCCTCTCTGCCTCCTTGTGATCTCTGCCTGTCAAATAAATAAAATCTTTAAAAATAAATAAATAAATAAATAAAAGGAAGTGAAATAAAAGACATTTAAAGACTTACATTTTACTTTTTGGTTAAGAAACTTCCAAGAGTCAACTTAACTTTTATATTAAACACCTTGGAAATATGACAAATATTAAATCCTTTAACATTAATTACAAATATTAAACAACTGGCAATCTAGCCAAGAAAAAGTAGACATATCATATAAAAATGAAAAAAATTTAAATAGGAGAGGTAAAATTTAACACAGAGAAATCTACCAAAACATTAACATTCTCTAAGATAATTTTTAATTAACTCATTTAAAAATTAATGATGTTGGGGCACCTGGGTGGCTCAGTGGGTTAAAGCCTCTGCCTTCAGCTCAGGGCATGGTCCCAGGGTCCTGGGATCGGGCCCCATGTTGGGCTCTCTGCTCCGCGGGGAGCCTTCTTCCTCCTTTCTCTGCCTGCCTCTCTGCCTACTTGTGATTTCTCTCTGTCAAATAAATAAAATCTTTAAAAAAAATAAATAAATAAAAATTAATAATGTTTAAGGGGCTTGGGTTGCTTAGTCGGTTAAGCATCTGCCTTTGGCTCAGGTTATGATCACAGCCGCCAGGGATTAAGTCCTACATCTGACTCCCTGATCAGCACAAAGTCTGCTTCTCCCTCTCGCTCTCCCTATACACTCTCCCTCTCTCTCTCAAGTAAGTAAAATCGTAAAAAAATTTTTTTAAAAATTAAAAAGTAAAAAATAACATTTAAAACCCCAACAGGCCTTGCATTTCACCCCTATGTTTGGTATCTTGTAAGTAAAAAAAATTTCTTGGGCCGCCTCGCTGGCTCAGTTGGTTAAGCATCTGCCTTCGGATCAGGTCATGATCTCAGCGTCCTGGGATCGAGGCCCGAATCGGGGTCCCTGCTCAGTGGGGAGTCTGCATCTACCTCTCCCCTATGCCCCTCCCCTTGGTCATGATCATTTGCTCTCTCTCTCAAATTGAGTAAATAAAAGCCTTAAAAAAAAATACTTAATTTGAATGCAATCAATTCAGTCTTCTTTTTCCCCTTTTAAAGAAACTGGTGCTTTTTAAACCTTCCAGATTTGATGAAGATATCCAAAGGTAAAGAATATTTTCTCTAGGGGTACCTGGGTGGCTCAGTGGGTTAAAGCCTCTGCCTTCAGCTCAGGTCATGATCCTAGGCTCCTGGGATCGAGCCCCACATCAGGCTCTCTGCTCAGCAGGGAGCCTGCTTCCTCCTCTCTCTCTCTGCCTGCCTCTCTGCCTACTTGTGATCTCTATCTGTCAAATAAATAAAATCTTTAAAAAAATTTATTAAAAAAAATATTTTCTCTAGTATAAACTTCTAAAAAGTTTACTATTATGCCATCGATTTGGTCTTTTATCTGCTTTTATGTACAGAATGATAGAGGTCGTCCTATTTCATTATATGGTAGCAAATGACCCTAGTAGCACTTATTTTTATTTTTTTGATGCAGGCTCCACACTAAGCTTGAACTCACAATCCTGAGATCAAGACCTGAGCTGATCAAGAGTCTGATGTTTGGGGTGCCTGGGTGGCTCAGAACCTTAAGCCTCTGCCTTTGGCTCAGGTCATGGTCTCGGGGTTCTGGGACCAAGCCCTGCATCGGGCTCTCTGCTCAGCAGATAGCCTGCTTCCCCTTTTCCCTCTGCCTGCCTCTCTGCCTACTTGTACTCTCTCTCTGTCAAATAAATAAAATCATTAAAAAAAAAAAAAAGTGTCTGACATCTAACCGACAGCCACCCAGGCATTCACACCAACCCAAGTACTACTTACTAAAAGAACTTTTCCCCACTAATTACACTGTTACCACTGTCATTTGTTAAGTGACCATATACGTGGGATCTTCTTCTGGGCTCTTTATGTGGTTCCACTGATCTATTTGTCTCTACACCAAAACCACACTTAATTTGGACAACTTTATGACAAGTTTCAATATCTGGTAAAGCAAGCCCTCCTATCTTGTTCTTTAAGACAGTTATGCCCTTGCATTTCTAATTTTACAATCAGTCTGTGAAATACTTTTTCTATATGCTAGGCATTTTTAATATGAATATGTTTTGAAGCTAATAAAATGCTTTTCTCTAAATCTACTTAGATAACCATGACTATTCTCCTTGAATCTTATTAATATAAATAATTAAACTGACTGATTTTACTCTTCTTTATTTTTTTTTTAAGATTTTGTTTATTTATTTGCAAGAGACAGAGCATGAAAGAGGGGAGAGTCAGAGAGAGAAGAAGACTCCCCGCTGAGCAGGGAGCCCCATGCAGGACTCAATCCTGGGACTCCAGGATCACGACCTGAGCTGAAGGCAGTCACTTAACCAACTGAGACACCCAAGCACCCTCTCTCCTTTTTTTTTTAGAAGATTTTATTTATTCATTTGAGAGACAGCACAAGCAGGGGGAGGAGCAGAGGGGGAAAGAAGCAGATCCCCTTGCTAAGCAGGGAGCCTGCCACGGGGCTCAAATCCCAGGACCCTAGGATCATGACTTGGGCTAAAGGTAGACACTCAATTGACTGAGCCACCCAGGTGCCCCTACACGGACTGATTTTCTTATGTTAAACCATTTCCATTCCTGGAATAAATCCACATAGTTCATAATTTTTTCTTTACATGTTTTTTGATTCAGTATAATAGTCTTTATGTTTAGATTAAATAAAGCCTATAGTTATCTTTTCTCATACTGTCCTTTTCAGGTTTTAATATCTATGTTCTTCTCAATACATAACATGAATTAAGAAATGTTTTTTCAGGGCGCCTGAGTGGCTCAGTGGGTTAAAGCCTCTGCCTTCAGCTCAGGTCATGATCTCAGGGTCCTGGGTTGGAGCCCCGCATGGGGCTCCCTGCTCAAGCAGGGAGCCTGCTCCCTCCTCTCTCTCTCTCTGCCTGCCTCTCTGCCTGCTTGTGATCTCTGTCAAATAAATAAATAAAAATCTTAAAAAAAAAAAAAAAAAGAAATGTTTTTTCATTAAATCTCTATTCATCAAAAGTATCGTAACAGAGTAAAAAGACAAGCCACAGAGTAAAAGAATATATGTGCCATTCATATAAACTACAATCAACAACCAGCAAGCGTATTTAAAAAAAAACAACAAAACCTCCTACAAGTCAATTTTTAAAAAAACAACTCAACAGAAAAATAAGCAAAAGATTTTAACATATTTCAGAAAAGAAGAAATCCAAATGACCAAAGAACATATGAAGTTCAACCTCACTGGTCATGACAAATACAAATTAAAGCCACAACAATACTAGTATGTCTAACCAATTAACAAAACTTAATAGGACTGACTACCAAATACTGGGAAGAGTATGGAGCAACACAATGATACTGCTCATCGGAATACAATCAGCATACCTCCTCTGGAAAGCATTTGGGATTACTCAATAAAAATGAAGCTACACTGGGGTGGCTGGGTTGCTCAGTTAGTTGACTGAGCCGACTCTTGACTTCAGCTCAGGTCAAGATTTCAGGTTTGTGATCACGCCATGCTGGGCTCCACACTCACCAGGGCATCGAATGCAGATTCTCTCTCTCTGCCCTCCCCCTACTCGCATGCCTTGCACTCACTCTCTCCCTCAAATAAACAAATCTTAAAAAAAAACAATAAAGCTATGTTTATTCTATAACCATATAATTTCACTCCTAGATACACACCCCGGTGAAACTCAAGCACATGTATACTAAGACACATACATAAAAATGCTCAAAATACCCTAAACGTCAAAAGAACCCAAATACTCACCTCAGTAGAACGATAAATAGTGGTATACTTATACCACCAAATAGTATTCAGGAGTGAAAATGAACTACTGTTATAAACAACATGGATGACTCTCAAACAATGATCAACAAAGATACAAAAGAATATGGAACTCATTCAAGTAAAGTTAAAAAACATAAATCTTAACTATTATTTTTCCAGATGTGAACACAAGTGTAAAACTCTAAAGAAAGACAAAGAAATTACAAGTACAAACGTCAGGAGTGGTTTTATCTAGGGCAGTAGAGAGCTGGAATTATAGAAAGGACATGGAGGGCTTCTAGAGATACTGATATGTTTTACTTCTTTCTTTTTCTTTTTTTTTTAGGTTTTTATTTATTATTTGTCAGAGAGAGAGCACAAACAGGAACAACAGCAGGCAGAGCAGGAAAAGGGAGAAGCAGGCTCCCCACTGAGCAAGAAGCCTGATGCTGAACTTGATCCCAGGACCCTGGAATCATGACCTGAGCCAAATGCAGACATTTAACTAACTGAGCCACCCAGGCGTCCTAACATGTTCTATTTCTTATCCTTGGTGGTGGTTACATGGATATTGCTTTATAATTATTTAATAAACTGCATGTTTACATTTCATTCACTTTTCCAAATTTATATTTTACTTTTAACTCAAAATAATCCCAACTGGGCATTACTACACAACCTTGGTAAAATAAAAGTAAAATTTATAAAATGAAATTAATGACATAAGGAAAACACTCATGAATAATATGAGTAATATACTATAAATACAAATTCATATATCAAACTATGTCACCACTTCAGAAACAGCCAAAGAACAAAATCATTTGAAAGAGAGAATATGAAGAGTAAACATGTTATGTCTAATAGATACACCTTGAAATTGAAGGGTACTAGCATCCTAAGGAAACATGTACATTTAACACAAGCAAAGTTCATACCAATCCCGAAGAGCAATTCAGCAATTCACATCATGAGTTAAGAAGTTATCTGCCAACCAGTGTCAGAAATGCTAAGAACATCATTTCAAAGGAAAAACAGAGTTCCCAAAAAGATGTTATATACAATATATTCCTGACCATTAACATAGGTATCAAATAAGAGAACAGTGTATTATGAATGTTAAAACTAACCGAATCTACTATTTCCAACTGAATTACATGCCTCATAAACTATTAAAATTAAAAAAAAAATTTTAAGATAAAAATAAATAAAATAGGGATGCCTAGGTGGCTCAGTCCGTTAGGCTGCTGCCTTCAACTCAGGTCATGATCCCAGGGTCCTGGGATCAAGTCCCACATCGGGCTCCTTGCTCGGCAGTGAGCCTGCCTCTCTCTCCACCTCTGCCTGCCACTCTACCTGCTCGTGCACTCTCTCGCACGCTCTCTCTCTCTCTCTCTCTGACAAATAAATCAACAAAATATTTAAATAATTTAATTTAATTCAACCAGTAGTTGATGGTAGAGCTAGTTAGTAATTATTTATAAAGATTTCTTTGAGGGACGCCTGGGTGGCTCAGTTGGTTGGACGACTGCCTTCGGCTCAGGTCATGGTCCCGGAGTCTCGGGATCGAGTCCCACATCGGGCTCCCAGCTCCATGGGGAGTCTGCTTCGCTCTCTGACCTTCTCCTCGCTCATGCTCTCTCTCACTGTCTCTCTCTCAAATAAATAAATAAAATCTTTAAAAAAAAAAGAAAAAAAAAAAGATTTCTTTGAAAAAAGGAAGGAAAAGGAAAGAGTCAGTTCCCAAACTGCATGATACAGTCCAATGATAACATTACCTATTCTCAGCTTTCTTGCTTTTATTGCCAGGACTGGAGGATCTGGATCGCCGGCCTCGGCTTCTACTCCTTGAACGTCTCCTGTCTCGACTTCGAGATCTTCTTCGGTCTCGACTTCTGTCTCTCTCTCTACTTCTGGAACGCCTGAAAGGAAGACACTTTTCATTCATTCTATGACCAAGTAGTATTACTTTCAGATAACGGTTCTGTACTGTGCTGAAAGAAGCTTCTTAACTATTACTATTATTAAAGGCTGAGATTTCAAACAATCATCAAATCAGATAAAAAAGGAACAAGTAAAGTCAATTCTTAGAAGTGGTTAAAAATAAGTGAGGATACTAATTCCAAAATGATATTTGTTGGAAAAAAATCAGCAAATCTGTGATAATAAATGTCCTTCTAAAATCTACAGTCTACAGTAGAAAAATCTGAATTTCAAAGCTTAAGTATAAGGATGGGTACAATGGGGCTATGGAAGAACACAGATAATGAAGACTAGGAGATAATTTACATTCTAGAGCTGACGGTGACATGACATAGGGCAGATCAACTCTCTGCATCACAGTTTCCTCATCTATATAATATGGAGGCTCCACTTAGATAATCTCAAAATCCTTCTTGCTCTAAAACCTTGTGATTCTACTTTCACTCCTAAAAGCCAAAGACCAAATCTTAAAAAAATCAATTTCACTTAATACATACTTGAATGGGGGCGCCTGGGTGGCTCAGTAGGTTAAGCCTCTGCCTACGGCTCGGGTCATGATCTCGGGATACTGAGATCGAGCCCCACTGATCGAGCTCAGTGGGGAGCCTGCTCCCCCCATCTCTCTCTGCCTGCCTCTCTGCCTACTTGTGATCTGTCAAATAAATAAATAAAATCTTTAAAAAAAAATTTTTTAAAAAAAAGCTTTAAAAAAATACCTTTTTTTTTTTTTTAAAGTGTCAAACACCAAGCAGGGCTTACAGATGGCTCTGCCCTTTTCCTTCTCCTGCTGGCTTTAGTGGCTGGTCTGAACATAGTTGTCAGCTCTCTTGGGACAGAATTAGAACAGAACAGTCTTAATGACATATTACCTTTGAGACTCTTTGCTCCAGGCAAAGCACCTCTGGACCTGATCAAATGAGCTGGGGTCAAAGCAGAGTGCCCACCAAAGACCATTAAATTTCAGTCCAAGTCATACTCTTGAACAAGCCCAATTTAGCTGAGAAGGCCCAATTTATCATGAGTCTTTAGGAGACTGTCTTACCTCAGGCGCTTCCGGTCTCTTGACCGAGATCTTCTTTTATCTCTGCTACGAGACCTCTCTCTCCTTCTATCTCTATCTCTGCTTCTAGACCGTCTATCATCTCCACGTTTACTTCTTTTGTCTGAGGGTGAGCGACTTCTAGAACGACTTCCAGAGCGCCCCCTTGATGCTGATCGCTTCCGATAGTGGCTAGAAGGTGAAGTTCAAGATTAAGTTTAGCAAACACAGGTAACTTCTATTATATTTTAATTAATCACATTTTCCTAAAAGATCTCAGCAAATTAAACACTGAAAGGCCTTTTTGTTCATCAACTCTTAAAATTAGGGGGAAGTAATGACTCCTGCAGCCACAGTCCACATAGACAGGGAAAAAACTATCTTGAAACGGAAGCAAGGACAGTAAAAAGAACGGACCAAACTTGCCCTCAAACAACTTGCATTCTGGCAAAGGAAGAAATGACTGACAAGTAAAGAAATAAATACACAATACATCACGTGGTACTACGGAGAGAGAAACTGATCAGAGTAAATGAAAAAGAAAGGGTGGCAGGTAGAGGAGGTTTGCTATTTTAAACTAGGTGATGAGAAAAACTTACTAATAAACAAACACTTCAGAGGTCTGAAGAAAATCAAAGGAACCATGTAGATACAAGGGGGAGAAACTTTACAGGCAACAGGCACCACAAGTGCAAAGTCGCTGAGGAAGAAGTTTGACTGGTGTGTCTAAGGAACAGCTAGGAAGGCAGATGCGGCTAGGTCTAAATGACCAAGTACCATGAGATGAGATCAGCAATACAGTAGGGCAGGAAAACATGGAGAGCTCTGTAGAGCGTTACAGGCCATTCTAAGGACTTTTTCTTTCACTCTGAGTAAGTTGAGAAGTTACTAGAAGATTCTAAGGAGAGCAGTAGTGTTACCCCACTAATATTTTTATTTATTTTTTACTTAATTTTTCTCTAATATTCTTAAAGCATTAGTCTGGCTGCTGAGGGGAGAACAAACTGAAGAAAGGCAAATGCAGAAGCAGGGAAAAGAGGTAGAATGCAATAGCAATCATCCAAGTAAGAGAATGGTGGATGGGATGAGAATATCAAGTTTAGAGTTCCTAGGAAGTGTCAAAATCTAGGTATTTTGAAACTAGAAGGGACTGATTTAAGGATTAACTTGATGCCAAGTGTGACAGCAAGGCAGAAGCCATGGGTGTCTCTGAGATACACGGCTGGACCTAGTAGAAAGATGAAGTTGCCATTTACTAAGATGGGAAGCCTGAGGGAGAATCATATGTGTGTGGGGAGGGGGGATCGGGATATTAGGCATTCACATGGAGATGTATGTAGGTAGTTGAAATATCAGTCTAGAATTCATGAAGGGCTCCACAGCCATCAGTGTACAAAGGCTACTTAAAGCAACAAACATGGATAAGATGGCTAGGGAATGAGTGCCCCTCATTATCCAAGCACCTGAAACTCAATGTGTAGAAACCCAAACTCATTACCTTTGCCTCCCCAAACCATTTATTACCACAACTTCCAGTCAGTAGTCTCAAAATATGTTATCTTTAATACTTCTCTTTTTCTACACAACCAGTAAAACACCAAGTATTACCAATTCCATCTCTGTAATTCTCTTCATATTATATCAGCACCTCAGAGTTCCCACTGTCACTACTCCACATCAGAGCTATCTAATTAGGGCATTTTAGAAGACTCCTGGTCTTCTTGTTTCTATTCTCTGTTCCCTGAAATCTGTTTCACTTGTTGCTTCAGTGGTAATCTTTGTAAAGCAGAGTTCTGACCATATTATATAAACACACCCCAACATTTCTTAGGTAAAATCTTCAAAGGCTCTCAAATTCTTAGCTTCAAGATTTTATTTATCTATTTTATTTATTTATTTATTTATTAGAGAGAGAGAGAAAGAAAGTACCAACAGGGGGAACAGCAGAGGGAGATGGAGAAGCAGGCTCCCCATTGAACAGTGAACCTGATGCAGGGCTCAGTCCCAGGACACTAGGATCATGACCTGAGCCGAAGACAGATGCTTAACAGCTTGAGCCACTAAAGGGCCCCTCAAATTCTTTAAATCTATAATCCACCGACATTCTGGACACAACTCCCTTTTAGAACCTACCTCCTACCACTTATCATCAACCCTTCATGACACCTAGACATGTAGGCAAACTGGGCTCTTTATTTATTTCTCGAACACCTTGCTCCATCCCATTTCTGAGCCTTCCATAAGTTCCTGAACCAACCTAGAGCACAAGCCATGCAGGCAGGGGAAAAGGCTAAAGAGCTGGAAGAAGCTTCCTTGTGAGGGGTCCTGAAGGATGTGCTAAATAGTCTGACTTTATCTTTGGAAGCAGTAAGAACCAACAGGGATGAAAGAGAGGAATGACATAATCTTTATTTCAGAAGTGTCACTGTGGCTGCAGTGTGAGGAACCTAGTAGGAGTGCAAAGATCACAGGAAGATAATCAATTTGACGCAAGTGTAGCAGTCTGAACAATAAATGATTAGGGCCTGGATTAAGTAAGAGAGCAGAAATGGAGACGGGGTGTAGAATCTTACTGGGTTTAGACAGTACGAGAGAAAAATTAAATAAACTCTCTCTTCCAGGTTTCTGCTTTGGGTAGCCAGATGAATAGCAATTTAAAAGACCTGCACAAGAATTCTCTGTAAATATACAACCATTCTTTATCTTTATCCATGTGATGGTACTGAGTTTATGGATTTGCTAAATTTCATCTAGTTCTACCCTTAAGCTTTGTCCATTTCCCTAAACATTAACTGTATCTCAATAAGCTACTATTACTTATTATTTATAACCCAGATAAAAAGATCTTTCATTCACTGCTAAATACAAAGCAAATATTCATCTTTAAGATAATAACCTCAAGGTCCCAAACCCCGTTTAACAATCTAAAGTTTTGAAGAGGTATCAGAATTCTAATAAGACCTACCAATCCAGGTGTTAAAAGGACAGAAAATACATAACAAAGAAATATGATATCTACCGGAGAAATAAATCTCCATGCAACAAGTATTTATTGCAGCCCACTAAAAGCCTAGTCACGTTCAATGTTGTATATGATGTAAAAATATTTAGCCTCCAGCTCCTTTCAACTGATTTGGAAAAATAGAAGACACGCATAAGGTACTAAAATAGACAGCAACAAGCGCCAGGGAAAGGGGGCAAACGCGAACTGGTAAGAAATTCAACTGGGATCACTACTGACGGAGGGATCACGGAGGGCTTCGTGGAAATGGCGGGATGTGGTACCCAATCACTGACCTCCTGGAGCGGTGGTCCCGCTCCAGGGGCTGCAACGGGCGATGGCAGTGTAGGGAACCCTGCGAGCGTCACCGGCCCAAGTACAGTCACTCCCTCGGCCAAGGTCTCCCTGCCCCCCGGGTGGCCGCGGGGAGCGCTGGCCGCACGTGGGGCCGCACCGATTCAGGCCTGGTCCCGCTGCCACCTCAACTCCCGCCTCTTTCCCCCAGTCCCAGGAAGCCGCCCGCCCGCTCGCCCGCTAGGCGCGCCGCCCTCACCGTGACTTCCCGGCCCATGCTGCCGGCCGCGGGAAAAGCACCGCCCTTCGGGACAACGCGCAGAAGAACAGCACAAAGGAGGAGGTCACGTCGCCCTCAGCTAGCCAGGCGAAGAGCAGCACTACGGGGGAGCAGCAGCAGCTACAGCGGCGACGGCCATCGAAGAGCGGCCAACGAAAACAGGACGTGCTGGCGCCCGCGGCAAAGAGAAGGAGAAAGCGGGCGGAAGCTGTTCTCTCCACAGCGCTCTCTCTCGGCTGGAGGCCGCACAGCGCCTGCCGCGGCGAAAGACGCGGGCGGGGTTTTCCCTGCGGTGCATGAAAGTCTGCGTTTTAGTGCAATGGAGAAAGGTGCCTTGGCTTTGCGGGCCCTAAGAAGTTCTTTTCTTCCGCGCCTGGGGAGGGCTCGGCTGGTTAAGCGTCTGCCTTCAGCTCAGGTCATGATGCCAGGGTCCTAAAATCAAGCCCTGCAGGGAGCTTGCTTCTCCCTCTCCCCAACCTCCTGCATATGTGTTCCCTCTCTTGCTGTGTCTCTGTCAAATAAATAAAATACTTTTTAAAAATTATTTAAAAAGGGTGCCTGGGTGGCTCAGTGGGTTAAGCCGCTGCCTTCGGCTCAGGTCATGATCTCAGGGTCCTAGGATCGAGTCCCGCATCGGGTTTTCTGCTCAGCTGGGAGCCTGCTTCCCTCTCTCTCTCTCTCTGCCTGCCTCTCTGTCTACTTGTGATCTCTCTCTGTGAAATAAATAAATAAAATCTTTAAAAAAAATTTTTTTTAAATTATTTAAAAGAAGAAGAAGGTCTTTCCTGCAAGGGACATTGAGGCACCATATGCATTCCCACCCCTTAACCTGAGCTGAGTGATGCTACCAACATCATTCACTCTCATTCATTTATATGTATGTTATATGTGTGGGGCATGTCTTACATTCCAGGAGCTTACAAGTTAGTGGGGTATATAGACATAAGTAAAAACACAAGCAAATGTAATACAAATGAGATTACAGCATAGGAGAGGAGTTCAGAAAGGTTCCCTGAGCATGTGACCTTTGAGGTGAGATGTGAAGACTGAGTAGGAGTTAAGAGGGTAGAGAAAAGGAAAAGCTAAAAATATATTCCTAAGATTATAGTGTTTCTCAACATGGCTTGAGCTTGGACACTGTAAAAAAAAAAAAACCACCCATGATAGGAGGGTGCCTGGGTGGCTCAGTCGGTTAAGTGTCTGCCTTTGGCTCAGATCATGATCCGAGGATCCTAGGATTGAATCCAACCCAGGTCTGGCTCTCCCCTCAGTTGGGAGTCAATTTCTCCCTCTGACCCTCCTTCCTCTCTCTTTCTCTCTCTCTTCCTCTCTCAAATAAAGGTTTTATGTGTTAAAAAAAAAAAAAAAAAAAAGATTTTATGTGTTTATCTGTGGGAGAGTGAGAAAGGAGAGGGAGGAGGGTCAGAGGAGCAGCAGACACCCAGTTGAGCAGGGAACCCCATGTGGGACTGGATGCCAGGACTCCAGGATCATGACCCCAGTGAAGGCAGTCACTTAACCAACTAGCCACCCAGGGCCCAATAAATAAAGTCTTAAAAAAAAATTAAAAATACATGATGGGGTGCCTGGGTGGCTCAGATGGTTAAGCATCTGCCTCAGGCTCAGGTCAAGATCCCAGGGTCCTGGAATCCAGTCCCACATCAGGCTCCCTGCTCAGCTGGGAGCCTGCTTCTCCCTCTCCCACTCCCCCTGCTTGTGCCTTCTCTGCCAAATAAATAAAATCTCTCTCTCTCTCACTATACATACATACACACACACACGTACATGATGGGATATTTGGCTGGCTCAGTCTATAGAACATGCAGTTCTTGATCTCAGGGTTGTGAGTTCAAGTCCCAGGTCAGGTGTAGAGATTACCTAAAAATGAAATCTTAAAAAATATACATAAATGGATCCATGCGTTCTATACCGATATTCTGATTTACTTGGTCTGGAGTGCTTCCTGTGCACTGGGAATTTTTAAGCTTCTTGGGCAATTTTGAAATTATACTTAAGGTGAGAATGACTCATCTAGGAGAACACACTGAATTGTTAAGTACTGTTTTGACACAAAGCTATAATGTAGACAGAAGCTCTCATAGTTAACATTCGTCTGTACTATTTTACATTCTTCTGCCTAAGAAAGAAAAGTTCCAGATTGTGATTGTGGAGGTTGATGCGTGTATGTACACATTCATCAAAACTCAATGAACTGTAAACTTTAGATTGACACATTTTACTGCATATAAATTTGACCTCAAAACACTTGATTAAAAAAAGAAGAAACCAGAGAGCCTGGGTGGCTCAGTGGGTTAAAGCCTCTGCCTTTGGCTCGGGTCATGATCCCAGAGTCCTGGGATCGAGCCCCACATCGGGCTCTCTGCTCCGGGAAGAGCCTGTTTCCTCCTCTCTCTCTCTGCCTGCCTCTCTGCCTACTTGTGATCTCTCTCTGTCAAATAAATAAATAAAATCTTTAAAAAAAAAAAAAAAAGAAGAAGAAGAGGAAACCTAGTTATGACTCCATGACAAACTTCTGCTCTTCCTCTGTGCCTTCCTGTCCATTGGTGACAACAGTACAGTCCATCCCCAGGGTAAAAGAGGCCTGGGCTGACACCTGACAGAATGGACAGGAAGTATCAGAGTCATTCTACATCGCTTCATTGTGGACTAAAGGTAACAAGTATTGGTTTCAATCTAAGAGAAATAGGAAACCACTAGTGACTTAAACATGGAGACACTGACAAGTGGTCAGATTCTGGATATATTCCACACGTAGCTCTCCAAACACTAAGTTAGATGTGAATGTCATCTTTATGCCTCCCATCAGGCTTTAAACAGAGCTGCTGTGGGGGTGTGGTGATCTTGTGGAGAAAGGCATGGAAGCAGGAAATTTGATAGGGGATGTAGAGAAAATCAGTAGATCTGATGTAGTGATGTGATGTTTGAGCTGCCTACTAGATATCCAGGAGATAATGGCCATATAGGAGACACAGGAATCTGGGGTTCAAGGGAGAAATAGAACTTGTCTGAGGGGGCTTGGGTCATGATCCCAGGATGCTGGGATTGAGTCAGATTCCCTCTTTGTGGGGAGCCTACTTCTCCCTCTTTTCCTCATTCATGCTCTCTCTCACTCTCTCAAATAAAAAAATAAAATCTTAAAAAAAAAAGAGAGGGGTCAAAAACATTTTATGGAATGTTTAAGAATGCAGTATTTGAAGTCATGAAATTGGATGAGGCCAAGCAAAACTTAATGTTACAGCAGGAACAGATTTTTTAAATCCCGTACTTGAATTTCTTGATTTCAACTGAGAAAATGGAGACTCTGGAAACAAACACAAACTTAATCCTAGGTCACTAATCTTTTCGGAATCTAAACCGGAACCAGAACCCGTGCATCTGATACCCAGGCCAGAGCTGTTTTCAAGATGTTCATTTCTAACTCCCACTTAAAAAAAAAAAAGAAAAAGATTTGCAAGAGAGAGAGCAGAGGGAGGAGCAGAAGGAGGAGGGAGACTCTCAAGCAGACTCCCCCACTGAGCATGGAACCCGACCTGGAGCTGGATCTCATAACCTTGAGATCATGACCAGAGTAGAAAACAAAGAGTCAGACACTTAACCAACTGAGCCACCCAGGTGCCCCCTAGAACTAACTTCCCTTTAAGAGAACACATTCATGTGACAATCCTGAAAGGCTTTTTATCTTCACAGCAAGTTTATGTAAAGTTCGGAGCAATTCTATGTCCCAGAAAAAGCTGTTTTTAACTATTAGGGCAGATAAAAGAAGTAATTATAGTCCAGTATGTCTCCGACACATCACTTTTAACAAAATGCCCTGACTTCCAAAGCAGATTTTGATTCTAATTAACCCAGTTCTCTCTCATAACCCTCTTGCTATTTTTAGTACCAATGGTGATACATTCACATCCATTTATACAACTAATCAGCCTAAAAAGCTACTAGTCCAAAGATATCACTTTTTCAGTCTAGTTTTTAACCCATGAATATTTCAAGTCCTTGAAATTCCTAAGTAAAAGTTTATTCCCCAAACTGAGAAACTCCCATTTCTGTGCATTATTATCAAACATACTTTAATTATTAGAAAGATGCCAGTTGGCTAAATAAAAAAAAAAAGGCGGCACCAAGAGACACAGATATATTATAGCTACCTCTTCTGACAAGATTTGATGATCTAGAACTATTAAGGCTTCCCATGTGTCAACTGGCTAACTGAGGCCTTTTTGTTCTTTTTAAAGAAACAAAAGGAGGGGCACCTGGGTGACTCAGTGGGTTAAGCCTCTGCCTTCAGCTCAGGTCATGATCTCAGGGTTCTGGGATTGAGTCCAGCATTCTGCTCCCTGCACAGCGGGGAGCCTGCCTCCTCCCCCGTCCCCCCCCCCCCCCGTCCCGCCCCGCCTGCCTCTCTGTCTGCTTGTGATCTCTTTCAGTTTAATAAATAAAGAAAAATATTAGAAAAAAAAAAGAACAAAAAAAGAGAAAGAAATGAAAGGAAAAAAGAGAAGAAACAAAAGAAATAAATATGTGCAATGGAAGACCACTAGTGTCCTCCCAGGAATTCAGAGGGGAAATGACATTCAAGGGTGCTTTCTAATCCTCTAGATACTAGATTCATTAGGGAGTCAGGAAGAATGTGTATTTATCATCTTACCTAAGTCAGAGGAATACACTTAATTATACTTATTCTCTATTATTGTGGTTCAAAGTAAAATAACAAAAATAAAGACTTTGGGGGCGCCTGGGTGGCTCAGTGGCTTAAGTGTCTGCCTTCAGCTCAAGTCATCATCCCAGGGTCCTGGGATGGAGGCCCTTATCGGGCTCCCTGCTCAGCATGAAGTCTGCATCTCATTCTCCCTCCGCTGCTCCCCCTGCTTGTGCTCTGCCAAATACATAAAATCTATAAATAAATAAATAAATAAATAAAGACTTTGGGAGTAACTAAAAGAAGGTATATATATTTATAATTTCACAAGGATTAATCAAATTTATACAAAAATCTTTAAGGAAATTTAAAATTAAGCAATATGATGTTTAATGTTTTATAACCTTCCAAATATGATAGTGTTACCAAGTTGTTTAAAAGGGGATTTATGATACTGGGTTGCATACCCCAGTGAATTTTCAAATCCCAATTCTTTATGTACTAATCATGCTGTTCTCGTTTGCTTAAATACCTTACTTCTAGGGGCACCTGGCTGGCTCAGGAGGAACATGCAACTCTTAATCATGAGTTCCAGCCCCACTGGGGGTGGGGGGGGCGGTTCAAGATTACTTAAAAAAAAAAAACCTTTAAAAAGTAAAACGGGGCACCTGGGTAGCTTAGCCATTGAGTCTGCCTTCGGCTCAGGTCAGGATCCCAGGGTCCTGGGATCAGGCCCTGCGTTGGGCTCCCTGCTCAGCAGGAAGCCTGTTTCTCCCTCTCCTACTCCCCGTTTGTGTTTCCTGTCTAGTTGTGTCTCTGTCACATAAGTAAATAAAATCTTAAAAAAAATTTTTTTAAGTAAATAATAAAAATAAATTAAAAACCTTACTACTAGAAATTGAAAACTCAAAAGTGAAAATTCCCAATTACGAGTTTGGTAATAAAAAAATTTTTATAGGGGCACCTGGGTGGCTCAGTCAGTTAAGTGTCTGCCTTCAGCTCAGGTTATGATCTCAGGGTCCTGGGATTGAGCCCTGTATCAGGCTCAGCAGGGAGCTCAGCGTGCTTCTCCTGTGCTTGCTGCTCCCCTTGCTTATGCTTTCTCTCTGTCAAATAAATAAATAAAATATTTTTAAAAATTTTTTCTAAATAAAAAATAATTTTTCATAAATAAAAATGAAAATGAATACCTTTATAAATACCTTCTAATTTCACATGTATGAATATTAAAAATTGTTTCATTACTCCATATTTGCACTGGAGTATAAATTAAGATACTTGACAAAATAGCCTTTATAAGTTAGCATGTGCAGACTTAACATTAGACAGTTCAGTTTCTCTCATTTTATTTTTAAGATGGCTCCATTTCTCAGGACAGAGTAACACAAATACAAGTTGCAGCCCTTGGGGCTGGATGAGACCGTATTCATGTGCTCTCCTAAAAGCAGCAGCTCAGCTCCCAAAAGAGAAATTACAAATCTTAGAAGTTAGAGAAAGGTGGAGACTAGGGATTCTAATTATACAAGAAAAGTCAATTAATGACAATGGAAGTCTATTCTTCACAACAGTATTAAGACAAACTCAACGCTTTTAAATCAGGGAACCTGCCATTCCATTCCTAATCAAATGATTTTACAACCCCTATCAAGTACAAGAATTACATAAAGGTGTAAAGCCTTCTGCCTCCTTAGAGACACTGCAGTATTGAAGAGAAGGTGCTTTTTGGTAAGCTTCTCCTGCTGAGTGCTGCAAGCTTCATGGTACTTCAGAGCCCCAGTAATTAAGGAGTTCATGACAAAAGATAAAAGTGAAAAAGTAGACACAGAGATCTGTGAAAACTTCGCCCATTTTGCTATAGGTATCCATCGATCGATTTATCACTTCAGCAGGAATTCCAGATAATAGAAGGGCAGCTGTTAGTACAGTTGTCTTTATCTTCTTTTCACCCTGTATACAGAAAGACTTTGATAAATCTTACAGCTTTCAGAAGACTACTTAAGCTATACACAAACATTATCAGTGCTATTATTTTTGCCTGAATCAAACCTGTTAATGAAGTTTCAAAACATCAGTCAGTAATATATTAGCATCTACTAAGTTTATAATATGTAAAGCAGCAAACTGGTTAAAGGTGTAAAGTGTAAAGTGTAAAGTGGCTGAAGGCAGACACTCAACTGACTGAGCCACCCAGGCACCCAGAACATGTATTCCCTGATGAAATTTTCTTGGCTAATTTTTAAAGACATTTAAGGCTGAATTTTCATTTACTTAGTCAATTTGGTATCACCAAATCTAGTCACATGATTAAAAACCTTTAACCAAGTTCTCAAAGTGGAAAAAAAAAAAAAAAGGTCTTATCTTGGAAGGAAGGCAAGACAAGTAACAATTTAAGATATATACAACAGCCAAGACAAAAACAGAATAAACACTAATACACGAGACATAAATCACTGTTAAATGAAGTACATGAATAATGTATGGCACAGTGGCTCAAAGAAGATAGAAACTTACTCCAGGGTTAGGTGTATAAAGAAAGCCCAGGGAAGGATTTCAAAGGGAAGTAAAATCAAAAACAGACCTTCAGGAGTGACCAAGATTTAGACGGACAAAAATGAGAGGAGAAATCTTATTGGAGGTACATCTTAGACAACAAAAGTAAGAGAAGAGTAATAGCCATACTTTATTATTTGTGACAGAATCATAGGAACATTCTATAGAGCTCTAACGGTCATGCAAAGGAATTCACACTTGTTACACATGTAGTAGGAGATCAATGAACATCTATTTCCTTTTCTTAAGATTTTATTTATTATTTGACAGAGAGAAAGAGACAGTGGGAGAAGGAACACAAGCAGGGGGAGTATGAGAGGAAGAAGCAGGGAGTCTGATGTGGGGCTCAGCTGGGATCATGACCTGAGCCGAAGGCAGACACTCAACTGACTGAGCCACCCAGGCACCCAGAACATGTATTCCCTGATGAAATTTTCTTGGCTAATTTTTAAAGACATTTAAGGCTGAATTTTCATTTACTTAGTCGATTTGGTATCACCAAATCTAGTCACATGATTAAAAACCTTTTTAAAGATTTTTTTTTTTTTGAGAGAGCACGAACAAGGAGAAGAGGCAGAGGGAGAAGCAGACTATCTGCACAGCAGGGAGCCCAACACAGGACTTAAACACAGGACCCAGGGATCATGGCCTGAGCCAAAAGCAGCTGAGCCAACCAGGCACCCCCCAAAATTTCTAAATATAAAAAGGTATTGTTACCCAAGAGAAATCATAGGCCACTTTAGACATAATAACCAATAACTGGAAACAGCCCTAGACAGATGTCCCTGGACAGGAGAGCAGATAAACAAATGGATACAGTCACACAATGGAATATTTGTCAGAAAAAACAAAGGTGGGGGGGGGTGAGGCCCAATATACTCAACAACATGGATGAATCTCAAAATTATGGAGAATAAAGGAAGCCTTGTACAAAAAAGTATGTATAGGAATGATCTCATGTATAAAGGGGGCACCTGGCTGGCTCAGTCAGTAGAACATGCAATTCTTGATCCTGGGATTGTAAATTCAAGCCCCACAATGGAGACTACTTAATATCTTTTTTGTTTATTTAAAGATTTTATTTATTTATTTGAGAGAGAGAGATCACAAGTAGGCAGAGAGGCAGGCAGAGAGAGAGGGAGAAGCAGGCTCCCCACTGAGCAGAGAGCCTGATGCAGGGCTCTATTCCAGGACCCTGGAATCATGACCTGAGCTGAAGGCAGAGGCTTAACCCACCTAGGGGCCACCTAGGTGCCCTGAGATTACTTAATATCTTAAAGAAAGAAAAAAAAAGGGACGCCTGGGTGGCTCAGTTGGTTAAGCGGCTGCCTTTGGCTCAGGTCAAGATCCCAAGGTCCTGGAATCGAGTCCCACATCGGGCTCCTTGCTTGGCAGGGAGCCTGCTTCTCCCTCTGCCTCTGCCTGCCACTCTGTCTGCCTGTGCTCACGCTCTCTCTCTCTAACAAATAAATAAATAAAATCTTTAAAAAAAGAAAGAAAGAAAGAAAGAAAAATAAAAAGAGGTACTGAAACGGGCAAAACTAATCTACAGTGGGAAAAAGGAAATCAGATCCTCAGTCAGTAGAGGCTGAAGCTGACTGGAACATCCCCACAGTCACATTCTAAACCTTGAAAACATTTGGGTTTCACAGGGTGAAAAACTCATTAAATGGTATACTAAAGACTTGAACATTTCACTGTAAAAAAATTTTACTTTAAAAAAAAGAACCGGGCGCCTGGATAGCTCAGTGGGTTAAGCTGCTGTCTTTGGCCCAGGTCATGATCTCAGGGTCCTGGGATCGAGTCCCGCATCGGGCTCTCTGCTCAGCAGGGGGCCTGCTTCCCTTCCTCTCTCTCTGCCTGCCTTTCTGCCTACTTGTGATGTCTCTCTGTCAAATAAATAAATAAAATCTTTAAAAAAAAAAAAAAAAGAACCATAAACCACCACTGAATTGTAGTTAATGACATGTAGGCCATAATGTGCAGGGGTAAAGTATACCGATGTCTACAACTACAACATACTCTTAAATACATGAAAATATAACAAAATGTTAATTATAGAATTTAGGTCATCAGTGTAAACGGTAGTTCACTGTCAATTCTTTAAACATTTCTGTGAGTTTAAAAACTGTCCTAAGGCGGGACTCCTGGGTGGCTCAGTGGGTTAAACCTCTGCCTTCGGCTCAGGTCACGATCCTAGGGTCCTGGGATGGAGCCCCACATCGGGCTCCTTGCTCAGCCGGGAGCCTGTTCCCCCCGCCCCCTCTGCCTGCCTCTCTGCCTACTTGTGATCTCTCTCTCTCTGTCAAATAAATAAATAAAATATTTAAAAAATAATAAAAATAAAAACTGTCATAAGGGGCATCTGGCTGGCTCCTTTGGTGGAGCATGAAACTCTTGATCTCAGGGTTCTGAGTTCAAGTCCCATGTTGGACGTGGAGATTACTTAAAAAAAAAGTCCCGGAGCACCTGAGTGGCTCAGTCAGTTGAGCACCTGACTCTTGATTTCAGCTCAGGTTGTGATCTCATGGTCCTGGGATGGAGTACTCAGTGGGAATGAACTCTGTGCTCAGTGGGAAGTCTGATTTGGATTCTCTCTCTCCCTCTACGCTCCCCTCCCTACCCCCTGCACACAAGCTCTCTTTCAAACAAACAAAAATCTTAAAAAATAAAAAATAAGGGGCGCCTGGGTGGCTCAGTAGCTTAAGCATCTGTCTTCGGCTCAGACTATGATTCCAGAGTCCTAGGATGGAGTGCTCAGCGGGGAGCCTGCTTCTCCCTCTCCCTGCCTCTCTGCCTACTTGTGTTCTCTTTCTCTCTCTGTCAAATAAATAAAAGTAAAATAAATCTTTAAAAAAAAGCTACAACAAAATGTTTGGTTGAGAAAAAAGTATATAGTAATTTCCCTTCCTTTTCTCTCCCCCTAGTAACCCATACACACTCCTAGCACAAATAACTACTGTTAATAGTTTCATGCAATATTCGTCGAGTATATAGGTGTCTGGCTGGCTCAGTCAACGGAGTGTGTGACTCTTGATCTTGGGGTTGTAGAGTTTTTTTTTTCCCTTTTCTTTTTTTTTTTTAAAGTAGGCTCCGTGCCCAGTGTAGAGCCCAACATGGGGGTCAAACACACAACCATGAGATAAAAACCTGAGCTGAGGGGCACCTGGGTGGTTCAGTCAGTTAAATGGCTGCCTTCAGCTCAGGTAATGATCTCAGGGTACTGAGACTGAGTCCTCTATAAGGCTCCTTGCTCAGTGGGGACGCTGCTTCTCCCTCTTCCTCACCCACAACTCCACATATGCTCTCTCTCTCAAATAAATAATAAAATCTTAAAAAATTCTTCCAAAGTGTCTTCACACATACACAAGAAAATCAAGTATCCATTTTTCTCTCCCCCTTTTTTTTTTTTTAAGATTTTATCCATTTATTTGAGAGAGACAGAGAGAGAGAGAAAGCACGAGCAGGAGAGGGAGATAGAGAATCTAAGCAGACTCCATGCTGAGTGTGGTGCCTGAGTGTGGGCTTGATCCCAGGACGCTGATGTCATGACCTGAGCTGAAACCAAGTCAGATGCTTAACCAACTGTGTCACCCTGGCTCCCCTATTTTCCTCCTTTTTATGAAAAAAGTAGCATACTTTAGATCGTATTCTGCATTTTGCTTTCTTCTCTTAATATTTCTGGGCAACCTCACCATTATCCATATATCAGAGCTTCATCATTCTCAACGGATATGCCATAATTTAATGAGTCATTTATTAGTAGACATCTTCGCTGTTTCTAAACTTTGCTATTGCAAAACTATAATCAATCTTTCAATAAATATACACCTATATCATTCAAAAAAGTTAAATAAATTTACAAATAAAATTACATCCCTTTCTGTATTATATATATAATCTAACTCTTCATGAATGTAAATGTTTCAAATCCATTGAAAACACACATGAGGTCTTTCGGTGCATTATAAATGATTAAGCAAAAGACGAAGTAGCAGTTTTTCAGTAAAAATCTCACACAAGAGATACCTGGGTTAAGTGTCTGCCTTCAGTTCAGGTCATTATCCCAGGTTCCTGGGATTGTGCCCCATATTGGGGTTCCTGCTCAGTGGAGACCCTGCTTCTCCTTCTCTCTCTGCCCCTCCCCTCCTTGCTCATGCTCTCTGTCTGGCTTTCACTCTATCTCAAATAAATAAGTAAAGTCTTAAAAAAAAACAAAAACAAAACAAAAACCTCACACAAAACTCAATTACATCAGTGAGGTTACTTTCTACACCAGCCAAGTCCCGTAAAATTGTGTATACATTTGTAGTTAAGCAGACTAGGTAAACACGGACACTCTCCATGATTCGGTTTTTCAATTTTGGCCAAATATTTCTTGGAAATACCAGGGCCTTGACATTAAAGACACAGTGCATTATTAGGCATCCAGTAAAGAGCATAGTAAGATAAATGAACCCATTTTAAAATTAATTTCCTTTAGGGGTGCCTGGGTGGCTCAGTGGGTTAAAGCCTCTGCTTTCGGCTCAGGTCCTGATCCCAGGGTCCTGGGATCGAGCCCCACATCGGGCTCTCTGCTCAGTAGGGAACTGCTTCCTCCCCTCTCTCTCTCTGCCTGCCTCTCTGCCTACTTGTGATCTCTGTCTGTCAAATAAATAAATAAAATCTTTTAAATAAAATAAAATTAAATTAATTTCCTTTATTACAGATAAAATGTATTACTAAATTCACTAAATAATTAAACTGAATATTTTCTCAGAAAAGTATTATTCAAACTCTGTGGTTAAGTTTTCTCCCCAATCCATGATGGACCAACATTTTTGTAAAACATGAAAAATGTTACAGCAATGTCAAATTGCCAAAAAGTTTCTATCACTCACTTTCTGAACTTTTACAAAAAATAAATAAATAGTTTTAAGATCAGCGTTGGTTGGCCAATGACACTTCTAGTAGCACTGATTCAGACCATGAGTATGACTAATTTTTTTTAAGTTCTTAAAATCATCTAGTCATCAATCAGTCTAAATACATCACCATAATTTAGAAAAAGTTTTAATTTACCTTGGGAAAATATTTGTATAGTCCCATGTACGCAAGTTGTAAAGTAAGAAACGGAGCAAATATAGACTGTGAAGACAGAAAATAAAATTATGTATTTTCAACATCATCATTCAAATCAAATCAAGAGCAGCTATAAAATTCTAAGCAAAAAAACTGTAAAAAAAAATACACATATATTTAATTGTAGCGGCTGAAAGCAGTCTTGTTTCTGCACAAGAGTAAAAAAAATAAAGGGACTGGATCTCCTCATCATAAAATATGTCTCTCAAGTCAAGTCACATTCTTTCAATGTACCCAAAATGTCTACTCTCACAAAAACTTATTCTTTTAAGGATTTAAAATATTCAGTGGTGACAGATGTATAAAACATTATGCAGTAACATCTCTCTCATCTAGAAGTAATCAAACAACAATTTCAAAGCACACATAAAAGGCCCAGTACTCACTAGATGCCATCCATTCCCAGACACTCGGACAAGAAATTATCTCATTAAATATACCACTGGCACCTAAATGACAAGCTATTCTTACTGTAGGTAAAATGGTGTGGTTATCTTGCTTCTTGCACAATAAAACTGAAAAGACCAAAATGATAATTAATTTACATTTATTCTTAAAATTAAAAATATTATGAAGGGAGTGAAAGAGCAAACATTACCAGATGGATGTATAATGAAAGCTGTGAGAAATAACAGCTGTAAATCTGATCTGATAGCAAAAAAACAGAAAAACAAAAAAACCCAAAAAACTGCAAACAAACAGGGGCGCCTGAGTGGCTCAGTGGGTTAAGCCGCTGCCTTCGGTTCAGGTCATGATTTCAGGGTCCTGGGATCGAGCCCCGCATCGGGCTCTCTGCTCAGCGGGGAGCCTGCTTCCTCCTCTCTCTGTGCCTGCCTCTCTGCCTGCTTGTCATCTCTCTCTGTCAAACAAATAAATAAAATCTTTAAAAAAAAAAAAACAAAAAAAACCTGCAAACAAACAAACAAAAAACCTCCTCACACATAAATAAGACATTAACTTTAAAAATCTTAAAAGCACAGAGCCCTTAAGGGGAAAAAAAAAAAGGAGCTACATATCTCATTAAATGCTGAAAGCCATAATAACAATGTAATGTCAAATTAAGTCTGTACAACGGATTCTCTTTAAGAAAAAATGTGCATAAAATAGATTTTAAAAAACTTTCTTGATGAATAATATAAACTTTAATTATCTCGAAAATTTGCTTTGAGCTCACTAGTTGGTAGTTATTCCTAAAATACCTAGTGAATGGAAATACTTCTAAGAGCAAGACACTGAACTATGAACTATGCTTTTCTTCATTTCTCCTGGCAGGTGAAAGCACCAAGAATATGGGACTGCCATTATGATACTACAACATTATGAAATGCTCAAGTGCTTGCTGAATCACAGAAAAATTACATCTGTTTAGGACCACAGAACTGCATTTTGAGGTTCAAATTATTTGAAAAGTGGTAATTTATATATAGTACATGTAGATACTTTACCCTTTGATTTCGGAAAGAAACTGCCTAAGTTAAAGCCTAGCTGTCACTTAGAACTATGTGACCTTGGGCAAATGATTTAACCTCTGAGTCTTCATTCCATAAAACGTAGAATCAGAAGGATGAGGTTCAATGACTCAATACATGTAAAGCATTCAGAATGCTACCTAGAGTATAGAAAAAGTTAAGCAATTATTATTGGGCTCTGTATTTTACCAGAACATTTCATCTATATCTAAGGTGAACAACAGTTTATATCTCCAAAGAGCCATATGAATCTGGTTAATAGTAATACTGGAAATCAATTCCATGGAGTAAAACCATTCATTCCATAGCCAATTTGCAGTTTCCACTCTGCTGCTTACCAAGTATTTGCAAACAAAAGCTCTGACTCCAAGGGCAAGAAGAGCACATCCCACCAATCTAAATATTCGAAAAGAGTCAAATTCTTCTGTTGTATTTCCATCTTCTTGATTGGGTTTTTCACTAATCAGCTGTTTTCGTAGCTTCATTGCTTCTTCAAATCTCGAGAGGTATTGTTCAAGGCCATGGCGAGAACCCCTCTGGATAGTGTCTGCTGTCAGGTCCCCTCTGTTCCGCTGCCGGAGCTCAAGGTTTACATCATTACTACACTCAGGTGGTTTAATGAAAGAGTCCAATTTGTCTCCCAGCTGAGTCCCCTTTACCTCGGCCACACCACTTTGCTGGTCAGTCGTTCCTGTACTGACCGAATCGCCCAGCACTACTCGCTTTGAAACTGAAGGAATGGTGAGGGAGTTCAATTTGTCACTGTCCTGCTGCTTTGATTTTGTTTGACCTTCGTCTTCTGAGAAAAGAAATTTAGAAGTCTTATGTAGTATATACTGGCAAACACCTCTCATATTAAAAAATATGCGGCTACTGCTAGAACTCTGCAGTCTAGCAGATATTATCTAAATACTGATTCTGCATAAAACATAAACTGTTTCCTTCCTCTCCACCCTTAGAATATATACCACCCCAAAAGAGGATACAACCCAAACTTTGGGAGTAGGAAGATAAAGCTAGGAGACAAAGTGGGAAAGATGATCATGGATAGAGCAAGCTATAAAGACCAGGTTTTCACGGATAATATCTCCCAGAAGAATGACTACATTGCCTGCTCTAATTTATTTGATTAAAAATATAAAATCATTAAACTTTTTAAAAATCTGTATTTTAATACTACTTTCTGAATCCAGAGTCCTGCCAGCATAGGGTGTGGCATATCCTACAGTAAAGCTACTGTTTACATAATCCTTCTACTGTAGTGAGGGAGCCATTCGTAGGTAACTAAGCAGTTTGAAGATGCTGCTCTGCTTTAAAAGCAAAACAAAACCTTTAGTGACAGAATTTTCAAAGCAAAAGAACAAAATACAGAATATAGCTTGAGAAGGACAATAAATGTCTTCGGAAATAATATCCTGTTGATAATCATTAAAAGGAAAAATGTGTCTTCTAACTATTGCTCTAGAAGAATTTGAAAGAGTGCTTATTACCTTTCCTGGTAACTTGTGAACTATCCAAAAGTTCACTGCTGTCTAGCTAAAGCCCACAGAAATCACAAAGCTTTAAGTAGCTTGCAAACACTGAATAAAAGTCAATCACAAAAGGCAACCAATGGAAACTTAGAGAACACTAGCTCATACTCAGTGCTCAATAAATATTCACATGAATACTCATTGAATTGTACATGCACTGGGCGAGAAATGAGGAACTCTCTTTAGGGTTAAATGCGGCTCCCGACATCAATCGTATCAATCTCAGCACACTAGGAGAGAAGACCTCAGGGGGGCACGACCCACTTGCTGGGGGTACAAAGAACGGTCACCCAGTTTTATCTTCCTGTTGTAGAAAGCCTGTAGATGACAGTGTTGAGGACACTGAACACAGACACCAGACTATGACCGTAAGAGTCCCATTTCCACGTACGAAGGACTAGGGAGCTGTTCAGTAAACACAAGAGCGGGAGGGCCGACAGAGTAACCGCGAAACGCAAAAGAAGGCAGACAGACGCTAGGAAAGGCACTGGAAGGGAAAGCATTTGGAACGGAAATAAAGGAAAGTCATTTCCCTGAGGCGCACAATAGAGCCATCTGACGGGATAAAAGGTGCGCCCTGCAAGAGAGGGGAGGGCGTGGGGAACGAAAAAGGGACTCTCTCGCATAACTGGGCACAGGGCACCATGGCATAGGAGCCAAGGCTTCGCAGCCTGCGGCGGAGATGGGGGACAATCTTAGAGCGAAGCCCACGGAAAACTGAAAGGGACTAGAAAGGTCCGGGGGTTAATTAAGTGAGAACTTGGGACATCACCTAAGAAACGGAGACAAGAGGGGAGGTCAGAGAGCAGAGCTTTTTCAAAAGGCCAGAGGGGCGTTACAGGGAAAGCAAGAACGATCCCGAAGACTCAGAGCGGTGGGTGGGAGAGTGAGGGAAGACGGGAGGCTCTCACCCGTGCCACTCCCGGGCCTGTGAAAGCCCATGATCCGGTTGATGCGCTGTTCCGAGTTCATAAGCAGCTTCCTCCGCCGCAGCTCGGCCCGACGCTGGGAAGCCGACAGGCCTGAGTTCGCCAGAGCCCCTGGCCGGTCGCCGCTGTCAGGCGCGACGGTCACCGGCTCCATCTCCCCCACCAAAACCAGGCAATGCTAACGGTGGTGAAAAGGTGGCAACCGCGCCGCAGATGACTTAAGGCCAGGCCGCAGGGCGCGAGCCCACCCCCTGCCGTAGGCCCGCCCCCTGCCGTAGGCCCGCCCCTGCAGCGCCGAGCCTGAGAGGCGGGCTAAGCACGCGTGCTGCCGGACGGGACAAAGCGCGGGGCTTGCGCCGCCATCTTGAATGAGGGCAGAGTGCACCTCCCCAGTCCCGTCTGCCTGGGTTGGCCCTCGCTGCTCCATTACCTCCGCCCCCCGCCCCCGCCACTGGGTTTCTCTGAAGTTCACTCGGACGTGAAGAAAACCCGCCTCCATGATGACGAGAGAGAAAGGAAGGTGGGCGAGGCATAAACTCACCAGAGGTTGGTGCCCAAAAGCAAAATGGAGGCTGTTGCGGCAGACGCTTGTTTCTAGTGACCTGCGACCTCGCTTGTAAACTACGGAACTACGTAACCTGAGAGCGACGATTTAGAAAGAGTTGCGTTTAGGGTGTTTTTTGCGCTCATTTTCCCTTTCTCCTCAGTTGCTTTTCTCCCAAATACGCACCTGGCGCGTTTCGGACCTTCTCTCCCTCCCCTCCTACCCCCTAGTTTAGAGGAAGAGAGAGAGGGGCCGTGGGAGAAGCGGGTTCTCTGCTGAGTGGGTAGCCTGGATGTAGGACTTGATCCCAGGACCTAGGGTCATGAGCTCAGCCGAGGACAGATGCTTTACCATCTGAGCCATCAAGGCAACCTGTTGAAGGCCTCCTTTGCGTCTTTGTTCGCGGCTTTCCCAGTGAAGACGTCCCTGTCCATTCTGCTTAAATCACCACCCTTTTCAAGACTCCATACTCTCTAATCTTATTTTTCTTATCCGACTCGTAAGCTAAATGTACTTATTTTATTGTCCGTTTCTCACCAGCTAGACTGTAGGCTCCATGAAGACAAGCCTTGTGTTTTGTTCAGAACTGCAACTCCTGGAACGGCGTGTGAGCACTTGGCAGAGCCCACCTAACTATAACGCCGTGTTGAGAATCACTATTAGGAAATGTTTTAATTTTAATTTCTTTTTAAGTCAGAAGAAAAGTATAATGATAACATAGAACAATGAATCTAACATGGATTATAGTTATCCTTATAACAACAGCCATAAAGTAGAATTTGAGAATGCCTTTATGAGGGCGCCTGGGTGGCTCAGTTAAGCCACTGACTCTTGATCTCCGCTTAGGTCTTGAGCTCAGGGTACCGAGTTCAGGTTCTTAGTTGAGCTGGCACGTGGCCTAGAGCATTATTAAAATAAATAAATAAATAAATAAAGCCTTTATGGAGGAAGTAAATTGTGTAGGGTACATAAATGATAGTTATTAATCACAAAGTCCAAGTGAATGGATAAAAGAATGAAGGAATTCAATCATCCTTCAAGCCTTGGTAAGAGGCCCTGTGGCCACTTGACAGGCTGCAGAGGGTGAAGCAATCTAGTGGGTCCCCTAAAATATAGACTGGAATCGGGAAACGTGAAACCTGGCCAAAACAGAGGGTAATAAGCTACTATATTTAACCTGCTACTATATTTACTTAGTCCCCTGACCCTGTACAGACAGAAAAGTTTGAGGAAAAAAATGTTAAAAAAAAAAAAGAACCTAACAATTTATCTTTTGGATTCAATAACAAGAAGAGCCAAGATATGTACACCGACTTTCTCCCTTGATTGGCTAAAAGCTAAATCTCAAGAACATACCCTACTTAATTACAAAGCATTAGAAAATGTTGCCCTGTGTGTACAGACCTACATCTCTGTGTCTTAAAAAAAAATTCTAAAACTGAAATAATTGTTAAGTATAATAAATGTGCAGAACTTAATGACATATAATCCTGATGAACCAAAACCAAATACAATTCCAGGATAAACAATATTTTTTTCATTTAAGAGAGCCTATAGAAGCCAAATTTAAATTTTGTCTGCTTAGATGCATGATAGATCCTTTAGTTTGATAAGAATTAAAAGTGTGAAGATTTCATGTTATATGCTTACATAACTCTGGGGAACCATTTCCCTATGGGGTTTCTGTATTTTATTGGTTAAACTTCCTAGTACTTCCCAATGGTATGGTTCCTTGATAAATGATGTGCATAGTTAAGATTATTATATTAATTTTTGTCTCCTCACTATGGACTTTACGAAGGCAAACCCACTCATTTTTTAAAAATTTACCAGTTTGCCCCAAACCTAGCACTGACAGCACTAGTTTCAACTTTTGTAAATAGTTGCAGAAATTTTTCTCTTATTATATATATATATATATATATATATATATTTTTAAAGATTTTATTTATTTATTTGACAGAGAGGGAGAGATCACAAGTAGGCAAAGAGAGAGGAGGAAGCAGGCTCCCCACCAAGGAGAGAGCCCAATGCGGGGCTTGATCCCAGGACCCTGGGATCATGACCTGAGCCGAAGGCAGAGGCTTTAACCATCTGAGCCACCCAGGTGCCCCTCTCTTATTATATTTTTAAAGATTTCATTTATTTGAGAGACAGCACAAGCAGGGGGAGGAGCAGATGGGCGGAGACAAGCAGACTCCCTGCTGAGAAGAGGTAGGACTTAATTCCATGACCCTGAGATCATGACCTGAGACGAAATCAAGAGTCAATAACAAACAACTGAGCCACCTAGGTGCTCCTCTTTTAGTTTTTTGTTTTAAGTAGGCTCCACACCCAGCTTGGAGCCCAAAGCAGAACTTGAATTCACAACCCTGAGAGCGAGACCTGAATTCACAACCCTGAGAGCAAGACCCAGAACCTGAATTCACAACCCTGAGATCCAAGAGTCAGATGTTTAGGGGCGCCTGGGTGGCTCAGTGGGTTGAGCCTCTGCCTTCGGTGAGGGTCACAATCTCAGGGTCCTGGGATGGAGCCCCGTGGTGGGCTCTCTGTTCAGTAGGGAGCCTGCTTCCTCCTCTTTCTCTCTCTGCCTGCCTTTCTGCCTACTTATGATCTCTGTCAAATAAATAAGATCCTTAAAAATAAAATGTGCTCTGAAAAACAAGCAAGATAAACTATAAACTCAGAGTAGCCAAACTATAGAATATTAAGGATAATAGAAAAATCTTGAAAGCTAACAGATTTACCTTCAAAGTAACAATTAGGTTGACAGTAAGCATCTTACCAGTTACCAAAGGGTCCAGAAGACAATGGAATACTATCTTAAACATATCAAGATTAAAAAAAACACAAAAAACAAAAACCTCTTTCAACCTAGAATTTTAAACCCGGCAATCATTGAGGAATGAGAATTTAGTTTATGACCTCCCAGACACCAGCTTAGATTCAAAGTGCTTTCAGCCAAAGCCTTCCATTGACTTATTAATGCAGGTGTATGTACAACATGGCACAATTCAGTGACTGGCAGGTTATCCATACCCCTTTAAATAACAGGTCAGTATATGTAAGCTCTTTCAATAACTTTATTGAATAGCCAAATTGATAAGTTAGCACAGTTCAAACGATTATTTGCATGGGTTACAAATGACTTTTTTACAGGAATAAAACAGTGAAAATTACAAACTGTAAAAAGGAAGACAAATCTTGTCTCTAATATTTAAGAGAAGCAAGATTTAACACAGCACATTGAAGATCAATACATATTTGAATTTGAGAACAAGAATTTAATGTTACAATATTTTACACTACTTTACAAAATTAAAATTTCTATATAAGGATTATATTTGAAATAGTTAACAAAATCTTGAAATCACATTTGATGGTCCCCTAGATAATAGCTGTTATGCATCTTTGATTAGAAGAAATAAATCTTTTGTTCTAATTATCGAAAAACAGTCTGTTAGACTTAATACATTACATTAAATTAAAAAAATGAAGTATATGCAAACTAAAATGGTATACAGCTTGAGTGAATATTAATGTCGGATGTACAGAAATGTTATTTTAAAAATCCTAGAAATTAGAAAAATAGAGTCCTTTTTATGGTAGAATTGCCATGCTCAGATTTAAATACCAAGATTGCCCTTGTCTGTTACTTTAGTAGTTGTAGAACTGTAGAAAATTTAAGGATCTTTTATAATTTATAACTACAATAAAAAAAATATGGCATAGTGTAAATATTAGTAACTTTACGTCAAAAAGTAATACAAGATGAGATAGCAGGTAGTGCCTACAGCAAAAAAAAAAAAAAAAAAAAAAACCCTAAACTAAACTAAACACATTCAGTATTGCAAAAAATAATTGCTTAATATCATTATCTCCAAAAGGTTCATTCATTCCCTCATTACCCAGAGAACAAATATTATGAATCTTAACTAAAGTTGTTTTTTTATGACATGCCTATGACAAAATTATTCTGGATTGCACATGTTACACATTATCTAAAATAATTTTTAAGGTGAAATTTTAAAAGTAAATTTGTGAAATATACTAACAAAGCATGTGGCAATAACAAGAGTCATATTCACTTAGGGATGAAGTGAGGCACAAGGAAGATTTCTTTCCCTAGAAGCACAAACTTTTCCCTCTGGAAGGCTCTTCACTACTATTAAGAAAGGATCTACAAATACCAAGATTGACAGTTCACATTAAGAAGAGAATTTTAGTTATTCTAAGAAACATCAGTGCACAAGGATGACTCTGTTTCTTTAAAAGAGGGAAAAATACAATTTTAATTTGCTACAACTTGAAAATAGTTTCCTAATAATAATGAAGCAGATTTCAAGAAAATTTCCAGTTCATGTGCCACTCTCATCCTGAAGATAAACCTTAACACTGCTTAAGGGAGATGATATTCCTATAAAATCCAAACATTTAGTCTGACCCAGCAGGTAAGCAGTAGTGTATATTCTAATGGGACCTGCTTCTTCTCTGTCCCCAAACAACTCAGTTAAAGTCAGCTCATACTGATGTAAACCTGAAAGTTACTATTTCATTGGTGATCATATAAGACCAAGATTGTAAACACATTTTTCTAACCCATTAAAACGAAGAAACAAAAATATTTTCATCAAGTATTACACACGAACAACTTTTATGTTAAGAAGTTCATACAAGACAAGGTGAATCTGTGAAAAATGGGCCAAACTCTTTAAAGATATCCTATCACAGCACTTTAAATATATAAATGCATAATTTACCTATTTGTAAACAAAATCCACTCAATGGTTTTGACTATAATATTTCTCTGGCTCAATCAAAAAAGCAGTCTCTTGAGCATGTTCAGAAATCAAGCTTCTACCATAACTTCAATATATTGGATATGTCTAATCTTAATATCCACCAAAACAAACAGCAGCATTCATGCTTTAATAAGTTTTAATATCCAAGAATAAATATCTAATGAGCGGCTTCCAATTATTAAACTTTTTAGAAAAATGTTACTGATGCATTTGAGACAGAATTTTAAAAACCTTTAATTTCTTTAATTCATCAATTCACCAATATAACACTTTTATTATACATCACAGAGCAGAAATGAACCAAACAAAGCCCACTTCAAGGATCAAGATAACCAAAGTCTCTCATCTCCCTATTACCATTGCCAGTCTCAATGTATTTATGAAGGCAGCTGATTCTTTTCACTGCAGAATATGATACTGGCTCCAACCAAGTCTTCTGCAGTCAAATCAGAAAACCACTTAATTAGTTTTCATTTCAAATCAAAGTGACTTTGTTCTTCAAGTATAGAGAATACTGACAGATTTTAAAGCTTGACTGTATTATTTCATATTCTTCTCAAACTAGACTAGAGTTAGTTTACTCTGGTTTTAGTTAACATGATGATCCTTTTTCTTCCTTTAAAAAAAAAACGAACAGGTGTGGGAGATGGGGTCTAGCTTTTCTACATATATTTACTTCTGAAATTTTTCTGATCTTAAAAAGATCATTATCAATGGATTTGTAATATCCCTGCAACACTCAGTCTCATGAGGTTGTAAATGTAGCAGCCAAATTTTCAGGAAAAAAGGAGAAATATACATTTGAAACACAGAAGTCTTTATTTTACAAAATTTACTTTGCCTCTGCAATATTGTCTCATCCTATTTCAATCCATAACATCTCAAACATTATTGGCAGCAAAGGAAAAAAAGTATCCAGTCAAATGTATGTAGATATATTTTGATTTGAAAAATACAGTATTTCAGAGTTTCATGTTTGATTCTCTGCTGTGGTCCTTTATTTGCTATAGTTTGTTGAAATCACAGTGAGAACATATAATCATCCCATTAGTCCACAAACCTAATAGAAAAGGAAAGTATTACACATTCTCAGGTGTTCTGCATTATCATGACTTTAAGTCAAATATCTTCATTTGTTCACTTGCTGTTGTATATGCAAGAGGAATTCATAATATGATAATGCAGATTCTGTTCTGTCTTCTACCATGTTTTGAAGGAAGTTTGCTTTCATTGGACTCTCATCCCTGAGGAATAAAAGATAAAAATATATACATTAGATAACAATGTAATAGTAAAATAAAGTGGATTTGTCATGAGGCTTTTAATATACTCTTTACTAATAACTGGATATAAAGAATAAATGAGTAATATTTATTGAAAATCCTTTTTTTTTTTTCCTGAAGGGTTTGCCTAAGCGTTAGGTCACATATGACTCAAAATAGGTCCTTGTAAAGCTGAACAACTGTAAACCTTGTAAAGCTGCTATTTCACTATTAGCAAATGGAAAATTCAACTTACCTTATTACATAAAGTATGGGGAAAAATGGTCTCTGCTCTCTTAGCCAAGAGATGAATGCTATTATTCTGGCAGATTCTGGTGTATCAAGTTCTGGAAGGTCTGTCTGTTAAACAAAACCAAGCAATATCCAACTTACTTGAGTCACATATCTAAAGCATCATTTACAGTGCTTCTCAAACTTTATCATGTATATGAATCCCCTGGAGATCTTAACCAACGGAGCCATCCAGCCCCACCTAATTTTAACTTTAAAATCGAAAATTATCCAAACAAATGCTATAGAGCTTAACAAATGCTTTCTCATGGATCATTTCAGTTATTCTTCCATAAGCAAGAACATTCTTAATTTACAAATGAGGCTGTTAGTGACTTGTCCATGATTACAGAGCTGGTGACAAAGTTTATTATTACTTTCTTCAATAATATATATTAATCCAACTGACACTAATCACAAATCATTAGCTTATTTAGCAATTAGATAAGTTCTTACTCCAAATCAGTGGTTAAAAGGACCCTGCCATAGACCAATGAAATGGTCTTGTGAGTCTACCACAGTCATAATCACGATAGAACAGTCTTACCATAATCTGTGGAATTAATGCATAGTTTTGAACTCCTAGAACCTGGCTGAGAAAATTTTGTCCACAATTTTTTCCAACCCAAAGCATCAGTACCTGGGGAATAGGAAAAAAATCATTTTGAGACGTGTGTAACAGTGAACTGCTGACTCACCTTTACCACTGTGTATGTTCTAAAGATCAAAATGATGAGTACGTTTAGTGAGCTTATACAGTCTTCAAGTGAATAATTTTCCATGATGAGACATGTATGCTTATCATGAAAAGAGGCTATGGAGGGAGAAGGTGGCTCATACAAAAATGTATAGATTAAATAGCACATAATCTGTTCAGAAAAAGACATTAAAGGGAATGAAGATACAGCAGTATGCAGAGACAAGGATCCAGATTAGTCAGATTACTCACAGAGCCTGCATCCATGAGGAAAGCTCCATCCCTGCTCAACTTCTCCACAGAAAGCTGAAGAATAGGTGGCTGAGGTATGGTGCGATCGTTGATGTTGAGTGCTCCCTGAGGAATTAAGCAAAAAAATTAAAGGTTTTAGACTTTATTTATTTGAGAGAGAGAAGAGGGGCAGAGGGAAAGGGAGAGAGAATCTCAAGCAGACTTTCCTTTCAGCATGGAGTCCGATGTGGGACTTGATCCCACAACCATGAGATCATGACCCAAGCCAAAATCAAGAGTCAGAGGCTTAACCGACTGAGCTACCCAGGTGCCCCCCCAAAAGTTATAGCTTTTCAATACAACTTAAGAACAAAATACCCCAATAATTAGACAGCAACAGCTGACAGGATGGGTTCCTCATGTCAAGGGAAAAAAACCTAAACTTTTTATCAGACCAAATGCCCATAGGGAACAAAACCAGACAACACGGCTTGAGGTAGCAAGCACACACAAAATTCAGCAAAATTTGCAGACCCCCACCACACACCTTATCAGGCTGTTGCCAGATCCTGAAGCTGCTATGAGAAGTATGAAAATGTATCCAGCTTGTCACTCTGCTCCTAAAGTTGCAATTTGGGACCTCATGCTGGCCAGCCCTTAATAAGGACACAGAACTTGTGCCTATTCAAACTCGAGCTCAAACCTTCACCTTCAGAGCTGACTTCTGGTTTGTAAACTCTACAGCACTAAAGCTCTCCCTTGCCTCTAACCAAATCTTTGCATTCCAGGAATTTTTGTTGACATGGTAATATGCAGTCACAATTAAAAAAAATTTTTTTAATGTCACTTCCAAGACTTTGAAACTTAGCTAAATCACAGTTATTCATATTTAAATATAAGGAAGATGAAGAAATATTTATTGCTCATCTAAACAAACCCATCTGAATCCCAATAAATCCAAATTAACTTCTGATCTTAACTATTATTTAAAAAATATAATAAATGCAACCAATACCTATGTATCCTGAACAGAAAAATGACTTCAGTGAGAACCAAATGAAGTCTGGAATTTAGTTAATAAATAATGGCTAACTGTGTGACTTAGGTTATGTGTACATGTGTGGGAGGAATAAAGGCCGAATGCAAATGAGATTTTAATAGTTCTATTAGGTTTGACATTAATTTATTAAGGCCAGAAATGGAAATTTCTCATTTATAATGAATACTACTATTCTCTGAAAACACACACACACCTTTAAATATTCATAACTATTAATTTTTGACCAAAAAAACTTTGAGTACTTAAACTAAGGTGCTTGATTAAACCTTACCTAAAGGAAGAAGTAAATAAAATACTGATCTATCAAGGGGTATGCCCCATCCAGCTTAAGGATTTAGCTTTAAAGAGGGAGTATTAATCACATTACCTTAAGACCTCACACCTTAAGGCATGTGGAAACCACCACAAAGAATATGCAGACTCAAGAGAGCCATTCAGAAATTTCCCCTAAAGGCTTTTTTTTTTTTTTTTTAAGATTTTATTTATTTATTTGACAGAGAGATAGAGACAGAGCACAAGTAAGCAGAGGGTTAGAGAGAGAAGCAGGCCCTCCGCGGAGCAGGGAGCCCGATGCCGGGCTCCATCCCAAGACCCTGGAATTGTGACCTGTAGGGAAGGCAGGCACTCAATGAACTGAGCCACCCAGGCACCTTCCCTAAAGGCTTTCTAATGTGAAATAAAAAAAGAATCTTGTCTTTCTCTGGTGGGAAAGAAGATAAGCGATCAGTGGCACTGTTTTCTAGTCTCCTAGCAAAGACCCATAAGAAAGAATGAAGTAAAAAAAGGGGCAAATAATATTACAATTTAAATATTTTTTCTTTGGGGCGCCTGGGTGACTCAGTTTTTAAGCGGCTGCCTTTGGCTCAGGTCATGATTCTGGGAGTTCTGTGATCAAGCCCCTGTCTGGCTTCCTGCTCAGCGGGGAGTGTGCTTCTTGCTCTGCGCCCCACCCCCTGCTATGACCCCCCCATGCATGCTCTCTGTAAAATGAATAAATAAATCTTTAGAAAACAACAACAACAAAACTTCCCTCATTTCAACAATGGACTCAGAATAATTAGGACTTTAAAACTCCAAGAAATAGCCACTAAAAAAGTAATCAATCTTACCTCATCTGAGAGATTGTCAACTCTATACAAACTGGGATGAGTTGTGAGCATAAGGTAAACCAAGGGCTGATTTTTCACCTGACACATGGCAAAAATGCGTTCATCTAGACGTGCATTTGTCCCAGTCTGAAATGATTTCTGTAACAAAACACAACCCCCCATTAAAAAAGGGGGGGGATTTAATAATAAATATAAACAAAGCTTTGCAAATATAAGATGTTAAAAGAATATCTTCAGACAGAATTAGCAAATTTTTTGTTAATTATTCTTTTAATGGATTCTGTTAAGTATCTTTTAAAAAGTCACACATCTATTAAATTATGACTACACTGCCACCTGAAAGAAACTAATTACATGACCACGGCAAAGTCATTAGGTCTCTCTGGTGTTTCCTAATCACTGAACTAGATCTAAATATTCTATCTGCCATAGAGGGATAGTGATATAGAAATCTAAATAATACCATGAGAAGAATAAAGTTAAACTGCAGATGATGAAATAAAAACATACATGAAGGACTAAAGATCTGTTTTGTAAATGTTAGGAGATGACTAATGTGGTTAACTATCCTTGTTTCTCCCATAATTAGAGAAATTAAACAACACAATAAAGGTTAAAAATCAACCAGAAAAAGAGAAATGAGGATGTTAATTAGCAGAATAAAAGTAGTAAATAGTAAGTTTTACTGATGTTTAAGTACTAAGTTTTAACTGATATATTAGCTTCATGGAGGGTATTATTAGTTTTGGGGTAGGGTTTTAAGCATTCCTGGGGCTCCTGGCTGGCTCAGTAGGTAGGGCATGCAACTCTTGATTGTGAGGTTGTGAGTTCCAGCCCCACAGTGGGTGCAGAGATTACTTAAAAAAAATAAAATCTTTAAAAGAAATTTGTAAGCATTCCTACTGATGGAAAGTTGTAGAAACAGGCAAAGAGCTAGCAGCAATGAGATGATGTATTAAAACAAGTGCAAGTGCTATAAATAAATAAAGACTGGAAAAGGCTCTTAAGTTTGTTTGTTTTAATAATCTCTACTTCCGAAATGGGGTTTGAAGTGATAACCTGGCATGCTCTATCGAAGGAGCCAGAATGAGGCCCCAAGGCTCTTAAGATTTCTTTTTAAGTGAGCTCTGCACTCAACATGGGGCTCAAACCCATGACCCTGAGATCAAGAGTTGCATGCTCTACCAACTAAGCCATCCAGGTGCCCCAAGAACTTTTTTTTTTTTTTAAGATTTTTTATTTATTTATCAGAGAGAGAGAGAGGGAGAGAGAGCGAGCACAGGCAGACAGAATGGCAGGCAGAGGCAGAGGGAGAAGCAGGCTCCCTGCCGAGCAAGGAGCCCAGAACGCTGGGATCATGACCTGAGCTGAAGGCAGCTGCTTAACCAACTGAGCCACCCAGGCGTCCCCCCAAGATCTTTTAAATTATTATGTTAATAGTCATTAAGAAAGAAAAAAGAATATTATGAGAAATGGAAGAAGGAAAGTTTATTTATTCATTCAGTAACTATTTACTGATAGTCCAATATGTACGAAGAATTGTTCTTCTAGGTGATGGGACAATGTGGTAACTTTTCAAAAAAAGATAAAAATCTTTGCCCTCATGGACAAAAAATCCTAGTAAGGGAAAAGTAAATAATAAATAAGCAAAATATTGATATGTCAGTGTTAAAAACTATGGAGAAAAGGGAGGGAAGAGAAGTAAAGAACGTAGGTTAGGTACATTAGGTAAAGAAGAATATAGGTTAGAACACTGCACACTAAATGGGGAGATCAGGAAAGGCAGGCCTCAGTAAAAGGACAACATTTAATGGACGACCTAAAGAGAGAAAAGCTCAGATTTTTAAGTATTAAAATTTAAGCATTTATGTAATTTCTGTGCATTTATATTATATTCAGAAGTGGAAATACATAATTTGAGTTAAAGAAGCTAGAAGTTGATCCAAAAGCCATTCTATTAGGATGAGTGGGTTGTCCTTCTTCCCTAGAAGAGATGACATACACCACACAAATCAATCCTGGAGTTCAGAAAAATATACAAATTGACAATTTTTGTAGTTTCCATCAATTTTGGAATCTGGGATGCTCTCCCAGGTGATTTATTAACATAAGCTTTTTGATAAAATTTAATTGATATATTAAAAAATTTGTAATATGTATTTAAAATTAATAAACTTTACACCCTAAGTATACAAGCTTGGACTTTTTATTTTGGATACTGGAAAAATAAGCCTCCTCTACCTACCAGCAGTAGGGGCAAAGAGCAGGCAGAGAAGACAAGTAATTAATATCAAATAAAAAACTCTACAAGACATGGGGCACCTGGGTGGCTCAGTGGGTTAAGCCGCTGCCTTCGGCTCAGGTCATGATCTCAGGGTCCTGGGATCGAGTCCCGCATCGGGCTCTCTGCTCAGCAGGGAGCCTGCTTCCTCCTCTCTCTCTCTCTCTCTCTCTCTCTCTCTGCCTGCCTCTCTGCCTACTTGTGATCTCTCTCTGTCAAATAAATAAATAAAATCTTTAAAAAAAAAAACAAAAACAAAAACAAAAAACTCTACAAGACCATAGAAGGAAAGGCAACTGCCAGCAAGGTAACATTTAAACTCAAACACAGGAAGGAACAGGAAAGTATAATGCAGGGCATGTATGAGAGGGAAAATCTAAGATTAAATAGTAGTATGTGGGTGAAATACTGGACAGAGCAGGAAAAAGCCAGAAGAGTTTTATGTTATGTGTGACTTCTTACATGAGAAATAAAACATATAGCTCTTGTTCTGGAAAACTGAAAAACTGATCATTGACATCTCTGATAATGTCAATGAATACTTGGTGAACATCTCTTACAAATATGGCACATGCTTTAAATCAGTATCTTGTGAATTTATTAGGTTACAGATTCTTTCAAGGTTCAAGTAAGAGTCAAAGTCACTGTCCTCAGAAAACTTTAATGGCTTAAAGTAATACATACAGTGTTCAGTGGTTCACAGGATAAAAATTTGGGCTATTGACATTTTCACTATTATAGTTTCTGGTTTTGATTCTCTTACCTGTTTAAGGAGAGCCAACACAAAGAGTGGGAAAAGCCGCAAAGAAAAAGGAACCATGAGTCCAGGCTGCTGGTTACTTAGGACTGAAGAACGATAAGCTGAAAGAGAGTCTATGACAGCATTCACTAGGGCATCCCGAGCATCACTCAGACTGGCAGTCACAGACCTGTCAACAGCTAACAGAGACAGAGGTAGGGACAAACAAGAGAAAAGAGAGAAATTTAGCTACCCCACTGTTAAGGATAGAAGAGATGTAATTTTTTTTATTATACAAATTCTCTAACTTATTACACAGATAAGCAACCAAGGAAAGCATTTAAAAGCACATAGTTTGACAAATCAAACCAAACTCCCCTGAAATCGGTCTCTATTTCCTAGCTGTATGACAATATGGCAAGGAATCTAACCTTCATGAGCTTATCTATAAAATGGGAAAACTGTATCTTGCTGGATCTAAGATGTTATTAATTATAATCCACCATCTTATGTTATATACCACAGAGAAAGAAAAAACTCTGTAGCTAAATATACATGCTCTCTTCACAGAGAACATTATATTTATTGAAAGACCTCTCAGGAAGCTACTTAGATGATTCTTATCATCAGTCATGCCACTGTTCATATGCATTTCTTTTTTTTTTTTTTTTAAAGATTTTATTTATTTATTTGAGAGAGAGACAGTGAGAGAGAGCATGAGCGAGGAGAAGGTCAGAGAGCGAAGCAGACTCCCCATGGAGCTGGGAGCCTGATGCGGGACTTGATCGCGGGACTCCGGGATCATGACCTGAGTCAAAGGCAGTCGTCCAACCAACTGAGCCACCCAGGCGTCCCTGTTCATATGCATTTCTGCATACTTGAAAAAAATGTTTCCAAAAAAATTTTTTTAAATACTAAAAGAACTATTATTGTTTTGAAGACTTCTCAAACTAGAACTAAACTCAATTCATGTGGTCTCAAAAATACAATCAATAAATTAATGATATTAACTGCTATAACCAAATTTGTCATAGCCAAGAAAGAAGACCACTGTTACCTGGCCAATAGCAACTCTTTTTTTTTGTTTTTTAAAGTGGGCTCCACACTCAGTTTGGAGTTCAACAAGGGGCTTGAACTTATGACCCTGTGATCAAGACCTGTGCTGAGACCAAGAGATGGATGCTTAAGACTTCAATTGAAGACTTCTTAAGATTTTGATAAAATGTGAAAAAAATGTGCATACTGGGATAAAGGAAATTTAGTAATAAAATAAATATTTGTGAAGCAAATTGTGAAAATTTTTTAAATCTACAAATACTGCTTGAATTATAGTTCTTGTTGTTGATAATAAAGATAATAAAAGAATGACCATATGATTACTAAAAAGTGTTAGTTCAAGGGCGCCTGGGTGGCTCAGTGGGTTAAAGCCGCTGCCTTCGGCTCAGGTCATGGTCTCAGGGTCCTGGGATTGAGTCCCACATCGGGCTCTCTGCTCAGCAGGGAGCCTGCTTCCTCCTCTCTCTCTCTGCCTGCCTCTCCATCTACTTGTGATCTCTCTGTCAAATAAATAAATAAAATCTTAGAAAAAAAAAAAGTGTTAGTTCAACAAAATATAAAGGTAGTGATCCTCATATTTTTAGGTCAAGATCTTTAACCTTCAACAGCATGTGAGACTAAAACAGGGTTGGATTCCTTATCAGGCTTCATTAAAGAAAAAAAATTTCCCAATAGGAAATGTGAGAAAATGAGTAATTATTCCTAATATTGACAGATCTGAGTGTGAAGCAAATGGATGCAATGGCATCTTTCCTGAAGGAGGAAAAAATTAAGAATCAAAATGATGTTAAGCTCTATGTATTTGAAAAAGACCAAAAAAGGCAGCTATATCTGATACGGAAGTAAAGAAGTGAAGGTATCAGTAAATTTTCTTCTAGCTCATGTGATCTGGCCAAGGCTGCAAACTTATCTGTGAGAGTAAACTGGTTTTTAATCCTGAATTCCAAGACTCCAAGACTAAAGATCATTACAGTTCAAAGTCTCTTGTAATCCAGGTTCTAGAACTCATTAAAAAGCTATTAACCACTAGTAAATTTGAATATGTTTTTTAAGATTTTATTTATTTATTTGACAGAGAGAGATTACAAGTAGACAGAGAGGCAGACAGAGAGAGAGAGAGGGAGAGAGAGAGGGAAGCAGGCTCCCTGCTGAGCAGAGAACCCGATGCGGGACTTGATCCCAGGACCCTGAGATCATGACCTGAGCCGAAGGCAGCGGCTTAACCCACTGAGCCACCCAGGCGCCCCAGTAAATTTGAATATTAACTAAAATATGATATTTAAGCCCATCGTAGGCAGATTATGAGACAGAAAGCAGTTTAGTACCTGCCTAAAACCAATGAGGGAAGGAGGAAGGAGTAGTGGGCAGTAACTACTAATGGGCATGAGGTTCTTTTTGGGGTGATAAATGTTCTAAAATCAGGTTGAGATGAGGGCTACGCCATTCTGTAAACATACTATAAACAGTGGGGTTGTATTAGGTAAAATGGGTTATGTGAAGTGGTATATAAATTATATCCCAATAAAGCTCTTAAAATTTTTTAAAAAATAAGGTTACCTGCAAAAGATCCTTTCATTCAAGTAGCTACCTAGGAGGCATACATAAGTTCTAAAACACTGAAACCTTTAAAGGTACTTACTTAAAGGAAAAAAAACTAAGCAGATTTTTCTATTATTATATTTGTGAAATATTTATAATAGCCGATAATGATTCTTACCCATATTGGCCAATAACCCTGAAATTGCTTGAACATCAGCTCCAAGAAAGACTTCATTCAGAGTTGAAACTACAGGCAAACACAATGTATGAACACGAATTCTTCTTTCACCTTTGCCGAAAAGACAAAAATGATAGTAAGGACACAACTATATTAAAAAATTTGTATTTTCTTGAAATCACTTCTTTTTAATTTAGAACCAAAAAGGGTTATTCAGTATGCAGAAATAGTATCAAAACTTTAAAAATAAACAAAAAGAAACAAACTTCAGAGTTTTATTCATTAAAGATTTTCTTTATTTGAGAGAGAGAGAGAGAGAAAGAGGGATCACAAGCAGTGGGGGCGGGGAAGGGCAGAGGAAGAAGCAGACTCCCCATTTATCAGGGAGCCTGATGCGGGACTCAATCCTAGGACCCTGGGATCATGACATGAGCCAAAGGCAGATGCTTAACTGACTGAGCCCTCTTATTTTTTCACTACAAAATTCTTTTTGTTTGGGGCATCTGACTGGCTCAGTCGGTTAAACATCTGCCCTGAGATAATAAGGCTCAGGGTCATGATCCTGGCATCCTGGGATCAAGCCCTGGTTCAGGTTTCCTGCTCAGTGGGGAGTCTGCTTCTCCATCTCCCTCTGCCCCTCCCCTCTACTTGTGCTCCCTCTCTCCCTTTCAAATAAATAAAATTTTTTAAAAAATTCTTTTTGTTCAAATTACAATTGAAAAGAGATCATAATCAAATGGTGGTAAAATGCTAGCTTAAAAATCTTTTTTCTGAATATTTTGGTTATTTTATCTTTTTTATTAATATAAATTTTAAATTACATACATTGTATATATGAATTACATACACTAATGAATACATACATAATGACAACAATACTTCCACACGTGTTCTAGAGTCTGTTTTGACATTTAAAGTCCAAAGAAATTTTATACTTTCCTCTTTAATCACAGAAAAAACTTTTTATTTTATTTTTTCAGTGTTCCAAGATTGTTTATTTATTGTTTATTCACCACACCCAGCAGAAAAAACTAAAAAAAAAAAAAAAAAATCAATTAATATAATTATTTTCTCGGGGCGCCTGGGTGGCTCAGTGGGTTAAAGCCTCTGCTTTCAGCTCAGGTGATGATCCCAGGGTCCTGGGATCGAGCCCTGCATAGGGCTCTCTGCTCAGTAGGGAGCCTGCTTCCTCCTCTCTCTCTCTGCCTGCCTCTCTGCCTACTTGTGATCTCTGTTTGTCAAATAAATAAATAAAATCTTTAAAAAAAATACAATTATTTTCTCTTTAGTAATTACCCACAATAAAAAATCAATAAATACAGAAAGATGAAAACTTTTTGATAACCATCAAATATCAGATATTATGTCTGATATAATTTTTAAAATTTCTAACCAGTAAAACCTTGAACACTAATGAAAAACAAGTCAAAAAACTAGAGATGATATTCATACTACAACCTGTACTGATACATGAAGAGTGATGAAAATGTACATATGAGGAGCTCATTAAATTACTTTTAAAAAGGAGAAATAATATCTGCAAAAAAGGGTAACAGTGTTTAGAGTTTCTTTTTCTTTCTTTTTTTTTTAAAGATTTTATTTATTTATTTGACAGAGAGAAATTACAAGTACACTGAGAGGCAGGCAGAGAGAGAGAGAGGAGGAAGCAGGCTCCCTGCTGAGCAGAGAGCCCGATGCGGGACTCAATCCCAGGACCCTGAGATCATGACCTGAGCCGAAGGCAGCGGCTTAACCCACTGAGCCACCCAGGCGCCCCAGTGTTTAGAGTTTCTATTCTAGCCAAAAACAGTGAGAGCTAAAAGAAAACAGTTACAATAATTAGCCTATCAACAACAACAAATAAACATACAGAGAGACATGCAAAGACATACACACACACAAAATCAGAGGCTGAAATGGAAAGGGCACTTGATGGGACCATGAATTGGTGAAATCCTTCCAAAAAACAATCTGACAATACTAAGATTTTTCTAAACAATCAGCCTGACACTAAGTAGACTCTTAGTAAATATCTGTTAAAAACAATGGCTAAGGAAAACAAATACAACACATCTTAGCTTTACCAGGAATAGCAACAAAGCTCTTAAGATGAGAAATACTCTTCTGGCTTAATAGGAGTGAGTATGTCCAAAGGAGAGGGCATTCATTATAAGGCAAAGAATACATGACTAAATAAAAAAATTTACCTTTGCCACAACACAATGGATTTATAGTTAACTACACTGGACTGTAATCTTAAAAATCTGCTAAAAGTGTAATCTCATGTTATATGTCTTTGCCACAATAAAAACAAACAAACAAAACCAATTTACCTTTGCTGGATGTATACAAGAGTGCAGACTGAAAGGAAACCAACTGAGTGTCAGTAAGACTCTCTTCCACAGACATCTGTACTGCATACCCAGCATCTGGGTTTACGTTAGGCAAAGACAGTAAATCTGTCGACCGAACAAAGAAGTTCCCATGGAAAGTATGAATGGAAAGACCTAGAAGAGAAAATTTTATCAAGATGATTTACATAAGGCAATATATAGATACTTCCATTTTATCTTTGTCACCTATCAGACTGACAGAGTAAATTCAAAAGTTTAGTTGTGGAGCTGTGGAGTGGGGGAGAAAGTTTAGTTTTGGGCACCTGGTTGGCTCAGTCGGTTAAGGGTCTGCCTTCCGCTAGGATGATGATCTCATGGTCCTGGGATCCAGCCCTGTGTTGGATTCCCTTTTCAGCAGGAAGTCTGTTTCTCCCTCTCCCTCTGTGAATGCTATCTCTCTCACTCTTGCTCTCTCTCAAATAAATAAATAAAATATATTTTTTTAAAGATTTTATTTATTTATTTGACAGAGAGATCACAAGTAGGCAGAGAGGCACGCAGAGAGAGGAGGAAGCAGGATCTCCGTTGAGCAGAGAGCCCAACGCGGGGCTCAATCCCAGGACCCTGGGATCATGACCTGAGCCGAAGGCAGAGGCTTTAATCCACTGAGCTACCCAGGTGCCCCAAGTATCCAACTCTTAATCTCAGCTCAGCTCTTGATCTGAGAGTTGTGAGTTCAAGCCCCTCACTGGGCCCTATGCTGGGTGTACAGCCTACTTAAAAAAAAAGTTTGGGGCGCCTGGGTGGCTCAGTGGATTAAGCCACTGCCTTCGGCTCAGGTCATGATCTCAGGGTCCTGGGATCGAGCCCTGCACTGGGCTCACTGCTTGGCGGGGAGCCTGCTTCTTCCTCTCCTGCTCCCTTGCTTGTGCACTCTGTCAAATAAATACATAAAATCTAAAAAAAAAGGGCGCCTGGGTAGCTCAGTGGGTTAAACCTCTGCCTTCGACTCAGGTCATGATCTCAGGGTCCTGGGACCGAGTCCCGCATCAGGCTCTCTGCTCAGCAGGGAGCCTGCTTCTCTTCCTCTCTCTCTGCCTACTTGTGATCTCTCTCTGTCAAATAAATAAATAAAATCTTTAAAAAAAAGAAGAAGAAGAAGATTTATTTATTTATTTATTTAACAGAGAGAGAGAGAGAGAGATCACAAGTAGGCAGAGAGGCAGACAGAGAGAGAGGAAGGGAAGCAGGCTCCCCACTGAGCAAAGAGCCTGATGTGGGGCTCGATCCCAGGACCTTGGGATCATGACCTGAGCCGAAGGCAGAGGCTTTAACCCACTGAACCACCCAGGTGCCCCCAATTTTTTTTAAATGAGAGATATAATTCACATACCATAAAAATCACACATACACGTACAATTCAGTGGCTTTCAGAACATTCAAAATAGTTTCTATTTTCTGGGGCGCCTGGGTGGCTCAGTGGGTTAAGTCTTTGCCTTCAACTCATATCACGATCCCAGGGTCCTGGGATCGAGCCCTGCACTGGGCTCACTGCTTAGTGGGGAGCCTGCTTCTCCCTCTCCTGCTCCCTTGCTTGTGCGCTGTCAAATAAATTTAAAAAAATATTTTAAAAAAAGCTTCTATTTTCTTTTATAATGTTTCTTCAGAAACCTTTTTTTTTTTTTTTAAGTAGGCTCCACGCCCAATGTGGGACTTGAACTCACAACCCTGAGATCAAGAGTTGCATGCTCTAGCAACTGAGCCAGCCAGGTACCTCTCTTCTCTATTCTTAATTTCATATTCCATTAGTTTAAGTAAAATCTCTTATAAAATGAACTTTTTTTTAAAAAGATGTATGTATTTATTTATATATTTATTTGACAGAGAGAGAGAGACAGAGATCACAAGTTGGCAGAGAGAGGGGGAAGCAGGCTCCCTGCTGAGCAGAGAGTCCAATGCGGGGCTTGATCCCAGGACCCTGAGACCATGACCTGAGTCACTGAGCCACCCAGGCACCCCAAAATAAACTCTTATGAGCAAACCTTATGAAATAACGTTAGCTGAAAATGTTTATTTATTGATATCAAAAGCAACACATCTATGTAAGTGTGAAAAAAGTGCCCCCACCTTTCGTACACCGAATCCTCATGACTGCCTCAAAGCCAATCTTTCGAGTGAGGTATCTCTGTAGTTCCTTCTGTAATTTCTGTACTTGGACTGGGTTCTGCTGATGGTGGTAAGAAGGATAGTAATAGACACTTCCTGCTGAATACCGAGAAATACAACCTGGAAGAAAACACATACTTTTTAAAAATTCTGTAATTAACTAATACTGCATGAAAAAACTACTGGTGTTTGAATCAATCTTGCCCCAGCCTCCCAAAGTATTATCAAAAAAAGAGTATTTCATCCTTTTAAATAGCAGTATAAAATCTCTCTATTATAAACGTTCAGAAATACATAATAAATGTTTAGAAGACCAAAGGTTTGTAACAGACTGATTAACTCTCTCAAAGGAATAAAAATTCCTTCACTTTGTCCTTTATTTAGAGTATCATCATATAAATGTCATTTTCACATTCACTTGAGAAAAATAATCATGAGGAAGAACTCACCCAGAGAAGCCAAGTCAGAATACTGTCCACTGAGAAGGAATAAGTCCACGGCTACCTGCTGACCAGAACAATCTAAGGCTAATTTCTTGTAAAAGTCAGTGGATGGTGTCAAGTGAATCTCCTGTTAAAAATAAATTACAAGAAAGAAAAAATTTTTAATTATTAAATTGTCATAAAATTTTAAAACCTATCCCTTGAAATATATATATATATATATATATACCAAGATGTTAACAATTATCCTTGGGCATGCTAAAAATGCTTTCTTTTCAGTTCTTCATTTTCTCAGCGAAAAACATGTACCGCTTAAGGATTTTCTATTTTCTACATTTATTTATTTATTTATTTATTTATTTATTTTTAAAGATTTACTTTATTTATTTATTTGACAGACAGAGATCACAAGTTGGCGAGAGGCAGGCAAAGAGAGAGGAGAAAGCAGGCTCCCTGCTGAACAGAGAGCCCGATGAAGGGCTCGATCCCAGGACCCTGGGATCATGACCTGAGCTGAAGGCAGCGGCTTAATCCACTGAGCCACCCAGGCGCCCCTATTTTCTACTTTTAAAAAGAAATACATCTATAATGCTAATTTCAATAATCTATTAAATGCTTAGAATGCTGGAAAATGTTCTAAAGAATTCATGTGTAATATCTATGTAGACCTTTGAACTATTGTAAGAAGCTAGTACTATAATTATTTTTACTTTATAAATAAACATAAGGAAACAGAAGGGCAAAGAAATTAATTCTTCAAGCTCGTACAGCTAAAAGGCAGTTGAGGGACGCCTGGGTGGCTCAGTCGGTTAAGCATCTGTCTTTGGTTCAGGTCATGATCTCAAGGTCCTGGGATCAAGCCCCAAATCGGGGTCCCTGCACAGCAGAGAGCCTGTTTCTCCTTCTGCCTACTGCTCCCCCTGCTTGTGCTCTCTATTACAAATAAATAAAATCTTTAAAAACATAGTAGTAAAAATGATAAAACAAAAAGCAGAATTTAGACAGACTGACCCCAGGACTGACACCATCATCATTACAGTATACAGCAACTCTCATCATCTTTTAACCAATACACACTTCAAATCGTTTATATACACAAAGTGCTCAAAAGCAATCCATGGCAGTCAATAAGACAGACTACTTTTTAGCGGTCACCCACATTCTACTTTGTTCCTAAAAGGTATATTCTTTAGACTGCCAGACTTTCTTATTAAAGGCAGGCTGCACTGCTAGCGGCCCGCTAAAGATCCAAAAATAAGGTAAAAGTGAATCAGGTGGTAAGTGTAACAAAATAGAAATTTCGACATAAAAGAGAAATGCTTTGTCTCTTTCCTTATATTCCCTCCTCTCCACAACTGAAAAATAAATGAACAGGCTTTGTGGTTAAAGGACAGAGCAGAGTCCCAAAATATATGGTAACATACATTTGATGACTTTCTAACCTTAGCAGATGACCTTTGGTTGGGCTCCTCTCGTGGTCTCAGGGCTCCCACTCCAAGAGTAGGAAGTTGTGTTTGAAAGACAGACATTCGACCACCAGTTGGGGACATCAGCTTAAAGGCAGCCTGAAGTGCAGGACCCAAGGCACTCTGGGTTTCCAGGGTCTTGGTGAACATTTGTGGCAAAGTTTTCAGTAAATCTTGAACAAGCTTGTAAAATAAAGCAAGAAAACTCAAAGATGTTAACAATTAAAAACTTCTTCCACAAAAGTCAATAACTAATACAGTAGACAAGACACTGAGTCATGATGATGGTCAGAGAATCTACAGACAGTACAGTAAACAATGAAGTTGGCCAAATGACAAGAAAGCCATTTTAAGTCAACATTATAAATTGGCAAGCAAGACAAATCAAAATTGGGGCCTTACAGTTCTTGCACATGCAGTAGTCCAGCAAGACTATAAGTCCAAAATGTATCCAAAAGAACCATCACAGTTTAGATTTGATTTCTTTTAATGCCATCAAACACGGCCTTCTCAATCACCTCTACACACTTTATTCTTTTCAGTTCCAAAGCGATTTAACTCTTCCCCTATTGAAAAGTCTAAGATAGCCAGTAAATTTTCCAACTAGTAATACCACTACAAAAGAAAAACAAAATGAAAAACTACTACCTATTCAGGTTAGGTTGTACAAATAAAGAGAGTTAAAGGGAAAAGAAGTACTTCACGCTATGGTGAAGTCACTGTTGCCAACAGCTGAGACCATAGACTTGCTAGTTAAAATGTTACCCCTACGGCATATATGCATGTACAGGGTAGACAACATCCCCCCTTCAGACACATTCTGTTCACCTCTCACTGTATTATGTCATGGCAATTTCCAGGCAGGGAATAAGTTTCTTCTGAACTGACCCCAATGACACTCTGTGAATCAGAAAAGCAAAGGGCACTGAAAGCAGCCTAGCTAAAGTGCTTCTATGTAGTGACCAGAAGCTTATCTGAGCAACCCTCCCCATTTCCCAAATGGTGGCAAGGCAGGTTTCCTTCAGGTTTTCCTTTACGAAATAGGCTTATCTTCTACCCTATTACAAAGTATCTTGCTACGTTAGACTTAAGAGCCATCAGTTCAAGGGTAAACTCAAGATCTGTTCATCTGATGAATTTTAACTAACAGCAAATATAAAATGTTATACATCTTAGAAATGCCTCAGAAAGAAAAAAACTACTTAAAGTTCATTTTGAAAATACATTCCTTCAATATTTTAAAAAAATGTGTCAGATAAGAAAATGTAACTTACCTCTTTACTTTCATTTAAATTTACTAATAAGTTCTCTGGCATAGGTATAAAAACATCTGAAAAAATAAATAAATATTTCTTTCAAACAAAACTTAATTGTTAAAGATGTTCCAAACATTTAACACTGATATAATTAACCACCCCCAGGGATGCCTGGGTAGCTCAGTCCATTAAGCATCTGCCTTTGTCTCAGGTCACAATCTCAGGGTCCTGGGATACAGTCTGGTGTCTGGCTCCTTGCTCAGCAGGGAGCCTGCTTCTCCCTCTGTCTGCTGCTCCCCCTACTTGTGCTCTCTCTGACAAATAAAATCTTAAAAAAAAAAAAAATTTAACCACCCTCATAATTTAAAGAAAAGTGACCTCCTCTATTATATAAGCACTGTCTACCTATATTAAAAAAGCCATCAAAGGACTATTGATTTAGGTATTTATTATAACTTATGTTACCATATAAAAGGTAAATAGGCTCCTAATTAGAAAATATTGATCTGTTGAGTAAACACTCAGTACAGGTTTGCACAAGTGCTTTGCTTCTTAAGTTAAAGACAAGAGTTCAGAATCCTACTTTACATTCTTGCTTATTAGCCCATGAAACTAGTAGTCTTGGCATTAAAAAAAAAATGTTGACTAAGATGACACACAAGAATGCTAGGTCTTTACAAAGAAGTAATGGAACCCAACAACAGCTCTGTCATTCAAAAAGCACATACTGTCTCATAAAGAATGTCCCAACTAGTGCCAATATTTATGAGACTATAAAATCAGGTAAATCAGATGGTATGCTAACTGACCACTTCAGATGAGCTCCTCAGGATTCAAATTCATTTTTACTTAGGAATTAAATTCTCTTCCTTTAAAAGGAAGCAAAACTATGGTTGGAGGTGAAGGATTATAAGAAGTCTTACTTTCCACATATTGGTACTATTTGCTTTTTTTTTTAAAGGCTCATTATAATGTTCATAAAAAATAATACTAAAATACTATTTGTAATATTAAATATTTACTTTAGCTGCCACACAAAAATTCTACAGTCAGGGCACCTGGGTGGCTCAGTTGGTCAAGCATCTGCTTTCGGCTTGGGTTATGATCTCTGGGTCCTGGGACTGAGCCCCGCATCAGGCTTCCTGCTCAGCAGGGAATCTGCTTCTATCTCTCTCCCTCTCTCCCTTTCTCCCTCCGCATCTCTCTTTCTCTCAAATAAATTAGAAAAATCTGAAAAAATTCTCGTTGACAGTTGACTATTTAGATTTTTTTCTTTAAAGAATGTTTTGAGGCGCGTGGATGGCACAGTCAGGCCATCCAAGTTTGATTCTTGTTTTCTGCTCACGTCGTGATGTCAAGCTCCATGTTGGGTTCCACGCTTCACATGGACGCTGCCTAAGGCTCTCTCCCTCTGCCCGTCCTCCCACACGCTCTGTAGCTCTCTCTCAAATAAATCAATCGTAAAAATTTTAAAAATGTTTAATAAGTTTAATTGAGATATAATTCCCGTATCATAGAATTCACCCTTATAGAAGACAACAATTCAGTGATGTTTTTATATATTCACAGAATTGCAAATCATCAACACTAATTCCAGATTCTTCTCATTATCCCAAAAGGAAACACCATGTGAACTCTTCATGTCCCTGCCAACTCCCAGAGAGCTAGGAAGCCACCAGTCTGTCTGTGGATGTGCCTATCCTGGACGTTTCATATTTTTAAAAATATTTAATTTAGAGAATGCATGATAGCGGTGAGTGGCAGAGGGAGAGGCAGAGAATCCCAAGCAGACTCCATGCCCAGATGATCTAAGACGAAACCAATAGCCCAACACCTAACTAACTCTTGATTTCAGTTCAGAATATGGTCCGAAGGTCATGATCCCGGGATTGTGAGATCAAGCCCTACATCAGACTCTGCACCCACGGGGGAGTCTGCTTGGAATTCTCTCTCCTTCTGCTCCTCCCTCACGTCCCATCCCCCACACCACAAGTGCGAGCACGCGCACACACACAAGCTTTCTAAAACAGATAAAATTTTAAAATAAAAAGAGTCACACACGAAAGAGTCACAGTATCAGGTACTTTATGACTGGCTTCTGACATTCAGCATAATGTTTTCAAGGTTCGCTATGTTGAAGCACCTATCAGTACTTTATTCTTTTTTACTGACAAATAGTATTTCACGGTATGGATACACTTTTTATTTATCCATTCATCAAATAAGGGGCATTAGGGTTGTTTCTACTTTTTGGCTGTGTTGCTATGAACATCCACCTGCACATTTTCCTACTTTCCTTGAGTATCTATATATATATTGACTAGAATTGCTTGGTCATATGATAACTCTATGTTTATAAACTTTTGGAGCAAGAGGTAGACTGTTCCATAGTGGCTGCAGTATTTTCCATTCCAACCAGCAGTGTCTGAGAGTTCCACTTTCTCCATGTTCTTGCAAATATTTTACTTGTTACTATCTTTTTTTTAAATCCCTGCTATATGACATCCAGCAAGGGACACTCCATCCATCAGCTTACGTATAAAACTGAGAGGCTGGATCTTAGCAGTGAATTCACAATTTGGCCCATCATCAGAATCACCTATTCAGTGATTTTATTTCATGCAAAATAATTATCTGGTTAGGGAATGAATGAATAACCAGGCTGGTTTGTTGTGAGATTAAAAACAACCAGGACAGAAACCGGGGCTCTTTTAAACTACTGCCCTTTAAAGATGTATAGTGAGTCCTCACTATTTATGGATTCTGTATTTGCCAATTTGCCTACTAAAATTTTTTTTTGAAGATTTTATTTATTTTTTTGACAGAGAGTGAGAGAAAGAGCGAGCACAAACAGGGGGAGTGGGAGAAGAAGAAGCAGGCTCCCCTCTGAGCAAGACCCATAACCAACTGAGCTCACCCATGTACCCTACTCACTAATATTTATTTGTAACCCCAAAACCAATACTCATGCTGTTGCTTCTGTGGACATTCATAGACATGCTCAGAGCAGCAAAACAATTTGAATTCTGAATCTGAGATTTTCTAACTAGTCTCATCGTGGTTTTCATTTGTATTTCCCTGATAACTTATGATACAGAGCATCTTTTCAAGAGCTTATCAGCCAACTGTTTATAGAAAATATTGAATACTGTGTATAGAATAGAGACATGTCTATTCAAATCATTTACCCACTTTAAATTGTGTTTTTCTTGTTCAGTTGTAGAAGTTCTTTCTATAATGCAGATGTAAATTCCTATATCTTTTTTTTAAGATTTTATTTATTTATTTGACACAGAGAGAGAGACATCACAAGTAGGCAGAGAGGCAGACAGAGAGAGGGGGAAGCAGGCTTCCCACTGAGCAGAGAGCGCAATGCGGGGCTCGACCCCAAGACCCTGGGATCATGACCCAAGCCAAAGGCAGAGACTTTAACCCACTGAGCCACCCAGGTGCCCCACAAATTCCTATATTTTTTAAAAAAGATTTTATTTATTGGGGCATTTGGGTGGATCAGTTGGCTAAGTATCTGCCTTCGGCTCAGGTCATGATCTCAGGGTCCTGGGATTGAGCCCGCATCAGGCTCCCCCATTCATTGGGAGTCTGCTGCTCCCTCTGCCTCTTACCCTGCTTGTGCTCTCTCTCTTCTCTCTTAGTCTCTCTCTCAAATAAAATAAAATTAAGGGGCGCCTGGGTGGCTCAGTGGGTTAAAGCCTCTGCCTTCAGCTCAGGTCCTGATCCCAGGGTCCTGGGATCGAGCCCCATGTCGGGCTCTCTGCTCACCAGAGAGCCTGCTTCCCTTCCTCTCTCTCTCTGCCTGCCTCTCTGCCTGCTTGTGATCTCTGTCTGCCAAATAAATAAATAAATAACCTTAAAAATAAATAAATAAGTAAATAAAATTAAGATTTTATTTATTTACTTGACAGAGGGAGAGAAAGATAGCATGTGAGAGAGAGAGAGCATGTGAACGAGGAGGAGGAGCAGCAGGAAGAGGGAGAGGGAGAAGCAGGCTCCCCACTGCGCAAGGAGCCAGATGCAGGGCTCAATCCCAAGACCCTAGAATCTTGACCTGAGCCAAAGAAAGTTCAAATGACTGACCCACCCCAGGTGCCCCTAGATATAAATTCCTGATCAGACATATGATTTATAATATTTTCTCATTCTGTGGGTTGCCTTTTTACATTCTTAACTGTGAAACACAAAAGTTCTTAATTTGGGGGGTACCTGGGTGGTTCACTTGGTTAAATGGCCAACTCTTGATTTACACACATGTCATGACCTCAGGGTTGGGAACTTGAGCCCCACATAGGGCTCCATGCTTAGGAGAGTCAGCTTGAGATTCTGTCCCTGTCCTTTGACCCTCCCCCTTCTTGTGTACTTGCTCTCTAAATAAATAAATAAATCTTTTTAAAAATTATTTTTTAATTTTGAAGAAGCCAAATTATCTATTTTCCTTTTTCTTTTTTTTCTCCAAGATTTTATTTATTTATTTGACAGAGATCTCAAGTAGGCAGAGAGGCAGGCAGAGAGAGAGAGTGGGGAGGAAGCAGGCTCCCCGCCTAGCAGAGAGCCTGATGTGGGACTCGATCCCAGGACCCTGAAATCTCTTAAAATATCTGTACTATAAATGGTTCTTAGATACTTATTGTAACCTATAAAAGCTAGTATAACTTTTCACTGTTGTGAAATATAGTGCTCTTGCATGGTATAGAAGAATGTGAAGGATCATATCTTACCAGAAATGGACTAAGTCTCTCACCTGGGCGAAAGGAGCCTCCTTATTCTTGCCAGCATTTGTATTTCTTTTTTATTTTAATTTTAATTTATTTATTTTTAAAAGATTTTATTTATTTATTTGGCAGAGAGAGAGAGAGAGATCACGAGTAGGCAGAGAGGCAAGCAGAGAGATGGGGGGAAGCAGGCTCCCTGCCCAGCAGAGAGCCTGATGCAGGGCTTGATCTCATGACCCTGAGATCATGACCCAAGTCCGAGGCAGAGGCTCAACCCACTGAGCCACCCAGGCACCCCATAAATAAGTAAATTATTAAAAAAAAAAAATCAATTCAGGGGCACCTGAGTGGCTTAGTGGGTTAAAGCCTCTGCCTTCGGCTCAGGTTATGATCCCAGTGGGATCGAGCCCCCATTAGGCTCTCTACTCAGCACGGAGCCTGCTTCCTCCTCTCTCTCTGCCTGTCTTTCTGCCTACTTGTGATCTCTGTCAAATAAATAAGTAATATCTTAAAAAAAAAAAAAAATCAGTTCAGCATATATGTTTGGTTTATTCCTGGAATAAACCTATTCTGTCCCACTACTTTTATATGTCTCTCCTCAAATACTTTTTGAATGAATGAATAAGAAGGGAAAAAGAAACCTATGTTTAATTTGTTTGAACATTAACTTGTTTTTGTTGCCTCAGAATTCACTTTACCTCTGTTACTGTTTTCTCTTCTATAAAATGAGGGATTGGACTAAAGGACTCTTACAATTACAATAAGCTTATGACTTTATACTCAAGCTCTTAGTCATATCATATACACCATACACACATACATATGTCAAATATTCATGATATATTTATAAAACTGAAAATTCCTAAGGCGTTTCAATAATTTTAAGTATATATACCTTCAATATCTGAAACGATTAGCATCTGAGGTTGAGAGAGACCTTCTTGAAGACTGTAGAAGTGGATTGTACTATCAAATGTAATGAAGCCAATTTTTGTCCTGGTGTTCCCAGGAAGCCTACAACAAACAAATTCAAAAGAATATTGCATCAAGTTTTTCCATATACATACATATATAAAAATATCTGTGAAGAGTTAACATATATACATCATACAAAATATGATATATGATAACATATATATGTATATCATACAAAATACTTTTGTATTACGGAAATAGTCCCAAAATAAATGATTAATCCACCAAATGTTTAACTAGTATGAAAACAGAACTTACTCAAAGTGAAAACATTACACGTAAGCCAAACAATCAATAAAACCCTGCAATAATACAGCAATCCAAAACTCACTACATCTATATAAAGTTACATAAATTACAAAGGAAATAATATATTAAAAAAATATTTGAATGTGTATATAAACATTTTCATGTTCTTATAGTGAACTTTGTAGATGATTTTAACAAAAAGTTTTAATTTAACAAAAAATTACCACTTAGCAACTGTAAAATATAATATATTCATGTGTCTATGTGTATATAATATATATATGTATGTGTATATATGCTAGGCATGGAACCCACCAAAGGGCTTGAACTTCAGACCCTCAGATCAACACCTGAGCTGAGATCAAGAGTTTGATGCTTAAGCAATGATCCACCCATGCACCCCTAAAATATAATATAAATTAATGTATTGCATATCTTTTAAAAAGTTTACCCAGGGGCACCTGGGTGGCTCAGTGGGTTAAAGCCTCTGCTTTCGGCTCAGGTCATGATCCCAGGGTCCTGGGATCGAGACCCACATCGGGCTCTCTGCTCAGCGGGGAGCCTGCTTCCTCCTCTCTCTCTGTCTGCCTCTCTGCCTACTTGTGATCTCTGTCTGTCAAATGGATGGATAAATCTTTAAAAAAAAAAAAAAAAGTTTACCCAAATCTTACATCGTTCACCTTAAGAGCACCAAAAGTATCTGTCTTAAAGAACTTAAATATGTGGACCTTCAGTTTCTTAAGGAGAGAGACAAACTAGTTTTCATTCTTGTTAATTAAAAATACAAATACTGGGTGCCTGGGTGGCTCAGTCAGTTAAGCGTCTGCCTTCAGCTCCCGTAGTGATTCCAGGGTCCTGGAACCAAGCCGTGCAGTGAGAAGGGAGCCTGCTCTGCCTTCCCCTCCCTCTGCTCATGGTCTCTCTTTCTCAAATAAATAAGTAAAATCTTAAAAAAATAAATAAAAATTTAGGGGCACCTGGGTGGCTCAGTGGGTTAAGCCTCTGCCTTCGCCTAGGTCATGATCTCAGGGTCCTGGGATCGAGCCCTGCATCAGGCTCTCTGCTCAGTGGGGAGTCTGCTTCCCTCCCTCTCTCTGCCTGCCTCTCTGCCTACTCGTGATCTCTCTCTCTCTCTCTCTGCCAAATAAATAAATAAAATCTTTTAAAAATAAAAAAATTAATTAAAATTAAAATAAAAAAGAAATACAAATGCTGGCAAGAATAAGGAGGCTCCTTTCGCCCAGGTGAGAGACTTAGTCCATTTCTGGTAAGATATGATCCTTCACATTCTTCTATACCACGCAAGAGCACTATATTTCACAACAGTGAAAAGTTATACTAGCTTTTATAGGTTACAATAAATATCTAAGAACCATTTATAGTACAGATATTTTAAGAGACTTAACAGATATGACAACTAAATGCAACATGTATACACTGTTTGGATTCTTATTTCAACAAACCTTCAAAAAGGGCATTTCTGACATAACCAAAACTTGAACTAGGTATTAAACCATATTACAGAATTACTGCTAATTTTGTTTGCTGTGATACTTGTATCTTAGGGTGAAAAAATAATTGCAATTATTTATAGGTAAGAAGATATGCTGGCTGAGATTTGAGTGAAAATACTCATGTGGGGGAGGCCTGGGTGGCTCAGTTGGTTAAGCAGCAGCTGCCTTCGGCTCAGGTCATGATCCCAGCGTCCTGGGATCAAGTCCCACATCGGGCTCTTTGCTCAGCAGGGAGCCTGCTTCTGCCTCTGCCTGCCATTCTGTCTGCCTGTGCTTGCTCTCTCTCCCTCTCTCTCTCTGATAAATAAATTAAAAAAAAAAAGAAAGAAAGAAAAAAATACTCATGTGGAAAAAGTGTTTGTGTATGGGAGGGATTAGATGAAACAAGAACAAATGAACATAAAATCATTGAAGTTGAGGAATGGTACCTAGAAGTTCACTACATTCTATTTACTAGTTGTTTGAAATTTTTCCATAATGAAAAGTTAAAATAAATTTGTTTCTCAGGGGGCCTGGGTGGCTCAGTGGGTTGAGCCTCTGCCTTCAGCTCAGGTCATGATCTCAGCGTCCTGAGATCGAGCCCCACATTGGGCTCTCTGCTCAGGGGGGAGCCTGCTTCCCCCTCTCTCTCTCTGTCAAATAAATAAATAAAATCTTTAAAAACCCATTTATTTATTTTTAAAGATTTTATTTATTTGACAGTGAGAGATCATAAGTAGGCATAGAGGCAGGCAGAGAGAGAGAGGAGGAAGCAGGCTCTCCACTGAGCAGAGAGCCCGATACAGGGCTCGATCCCAGGACCCCGAGCTCATGACCCGAGCCGAAGGCAGAGGCTTAACCCACTGAGCCACCCATGTACCTCTAACAAACCAATTTAAATGGACATTTAGAACATAATTATATACAGCATTTTTAGTATTTTGAAACTATTAATTCATTTTGCAAACAGTAGTTTCAAATTTAAGCTGAATTAAGGTACTTACAAATCCAGATTGTCCAACAAACTCTGGCAAACTGAATTCAAGTATCCAGTTTCAACTGCATTGTGAGATACATCAAATACAAAGAGGTACACTGGAGGTTGAGGTGGTCGTAACTGGAGAAAAGAAAGATCTCATTAAAGACCTTTAACAGGATTAAATCTAAACCTACCATCTGTAGATTAAATGGAGACACTAATAAACAATAATGGATTAAGAAAATAACATAGAAATATCAGGAGTTCTAAAAATAGACGAACTATATTATACTGTTTTCAGATGTGGAGTTAGAAAAAGAAAAATGAAGATGTGATTGCCCTAAGTCAGAGAGTTTTTCTTTAGGGACAAGGAGAGAAAATATAGTCAGAGGGCTTTTGGGAGTACAGCAATGTTCAATTTCTGACCTGCATGGTACTAATAACACAGGTGTTTACAGCTACTTGTTAACCTACACATTTGTTTTATAGACTTTTCCACATATATACTGTATTTCACAATTTAGGGAAATTAAAACTGTGTAAGTGACAAATCAAGTTAGCCTGAGCTGGTTTCTTAACCAACGCATTTTAGTCAAGATCCATAAAAATGTACAACTATATTTTAAAATTCCAAACTCAAAGATTTGTTCTCAAGTCAATAAAAAAGCATCAAATAACCACAATGAGAACTGGGCATGTAGTATACTAACATTTTTTTTGGAGTGTACTAACTTTTGTATTTTTTTGCACAGACCACTTGCCAGATTCATAGCATCTGTCACCTAAAAGATAAATGGAGAAGGTGCAAAACATCTTGCAATAGGCAAATTTACAAATTTAAAGGAAGTCAGTTTTCCAAACCCTGGGAGATAAAAGACACCTCGGGCAGCCAATACAAAAGAACAGATGCATCTTCTGATTTTTTGGTTTTAATTCAACAAAGAGATAGCTATACTAGGGAAAACTATTACCAACCATTTAAGTGTCACAAAACTGTCTTCTACAATGAACTTTTCTGTGGTGAAAAAAAAATGAACCCTCATAATTTCTATTTCCCATTGCCCGGAGATTATCCCCACAAAAACATAACAAGGTAAAATAAAACATAAAAAATTGGGGCGCCTGGGTGGCTCAGTGGGTTAAGCCTCTGCCTTCCGCTCAGGTCATGATCTCAGGGTCCTAGGATTGAGCCCTGCATTCAGCTCTCTGCTCGGCAGGGAGCCTGTTTCCTCCCCCTCTCTCTGCCTGCCTCTCTGTCTACTTGTGATCTTTCTCTCTCTCTCTCTCTGTATGAAATAAATAAATAAAATCTTAAAAAAAAAAAAAACCATAAAAAATTGATGTGAAGTCTTATCTTCATATTCCTTCTATTTAGAGGCATAATGGCATGGTGAAAGCATAAGCAAATCAAAAGGCATGGATTTTTATACAAGGTCTCCCACTTACTTAAAGGATATTTAGCGAGTCACTTAATCTGTGTTCACATCTGTAAAGCAGGATTAACAGCACTGACCTAGCTTAAATCGGATGGTTGTTTGTGATGATCAAAAATATGTAAGTGCTTAATAAAATGTGAAATGCTAACGAAACATTAGGCCTAATTATTATTTTAAAAATCCAAGACCTCAGATACTCATACAAGTGCATAATAATAGTACTTACAAGAGAACATTTATCACGACATTATTAGAAAAATATTGGAAGTGACCTAAAAGTAAATATGATCCTGGTATTTCACATTTCTAGATTGATACACAAAAAATACAGATGAAATTTTACGTATACTTTTACTTTTCAAATTTACCCTTATATAATAAATTACATTTATAATGAACAAATATAAGATTTAAAAACATAAAATTTTGTTATAGAATGCTACAATGTTTTATTTAAAGCCCAGTGTTAAATAAATAGGCTACATAAAAATGAAAGCTTACCATGTATTCTGAAGGAGCCATAAATTCAATAGTAGCATTCTGAACTTCAGGTCTTCTGTGAGGTTCTCCATAAACTCTAGTCAAAGGGTTGTACATGAATTCCTCAGGAACTATAAGTCAACAACATTCAGTGATAAAACTGAAAGGCTTAAGTTTGATGTATCTTGCATTATTTGTTTTCTTATTTTCAGAATTTATAGATAAGCCAATATGGACTAAATATTAAAGGATAAATACACTGTTTTTGACTTCAAGTTTCCCCCACACTCAATAGCACCAAGTATGTCTTGCTTTTACAGCCACAATAACGGTGATTTTTCTCTTCCTACCTTCTAATATAGTCTTTGTCTTAATTCTTGCTAAAACTGCTTTCCTAAATCAGCTTGAAAGGATGATAAAAATTCATTAAATACCAATTATTATCTTAAATGTGAGACTATATTTTGTGTTAAATTTCATAATGGTACACAAATATTAACATTTGACACAATATGTACAGACTCTGGCTGCCCCACAAATCTATGGTAAAAATACAAGCTAAAGCCTAACAGTTCTGTGACTTCCATTAATTAAGGAGGCCTTTATGGAATATCAGTTACCTACCACTTATAATATACTAGTGCTCAAAGAATATTTTCTAAATTATCATTGCCCCTGTCTTCCCATTAATGTTTAGAAATTCAAATCCTGTTGAAGGGTAAGCCATAGTTTATGAAATGGTCCTGGGCTGCATACTAAAATGATTCCTACCTTTATTATAATTTTATTTCACATTCTAAAGCACATATACATAAGATTTTAAAGGCATACCAAACCCTATACATATGTTTTCTAAATTTTTAGAGTAAAAATTATGTTCTTATTCTATGCTCACTTTACTCCTAAAAAACATAAGAATGGTCTTTAAAAATCTCTTAAATTCCCCATTTCCCAATGCTTAATGAAATTTCCTTTCAAACAGAGACCAAGTTTCTTTTTTATCTTAATTTTTTTTTTTTTTTTTAAAGTAAGCTCTACACCCAATGTGGGGTTTGAACTCACTACCCAAAAGCAAGAGTCACATGCTCCCCTAAATGAGTCAGCCAGGTACCCTGGAGACCTAAGTTTCAATATGGTTATCAACATACCCTTTTTCCTCTCTAATCCTAATAAAGTGTTACTGGTTAGCTGACATTCCTTAAACACTGACTGTAAGCAGCTTCTGAAAGAGATCTCCTCTTCCTCAATTACTGAAAAAACTACATTCAACTAACCTTCTAGCACTGCCCACCTCCCTTCATACAGCAGTGAATGAAGCTAATGGCAGCTATTCTGTGGACTTATTTTCTTTCACCCTAGAGAAAAGGCATGGGACAATTTCTAAATAAAAATATTTCTTAAATTATAGGCTTAAATAATACCATGAAATATGCTATTTATTATATATCTAATATAATAAATGTTAAAAAGTGGTATCAGAATAATATCACATTTTGTTCAAAAAGTATATAATTATTCATATATGTATACATATGCACATATATGTACGTATGTATAAATGTGTAGAAAGAAGTTAACAAAAGTTATCTTAGTGTTGAAGGATTACAAGTAAGTAAGAAAGGTTATTGGTGCTTTTCTTTAAAATTTCACCTTATCTGCTTTCTCTACAACATGAACTGAAATTTGTAAATGTTATTAAAAAAACATACCATCGTTAACTCGATAACATAAGTTACACTTCCATCTCCTTTGATCCAGAAAGCTGACAAAAGGGTTGATATATGTCCTGCATGAGCGGCATCTCACAATTGTACTGGAGGTAACCACAGGCAATTGCTAAAAAAACAGAACTGATTTTTTAAAGGCAGTGATCATCACATCTAAAGGCCAAATACTAATCCATACCTTTCAAGTTAACTTCTGGGATACTGTAATTTTAGAGAAGAAAAACAAGGGTAAAAGATGTGTCCAAACTGTCACACAACAAAGTTATGTAGTTAAAATGTACTGATTTTAAAAACTATTTTTCTCCAGGAACATTCTCATTAATCCTGCCTTTTCAAAAGTATTTTTTTTTAATTTTTTATTTTTCATAAGCATATATTTTTATCCCCAGGGGTACAGGTCTGTGAATCGCCAGGTTTACACACTTCACAGCACTCACCAAAGCACATACCCTCCCCAATGTCCATAACCCCACTCCTCTTCTCCAAACCCCCCTCCCCCCAGCAACCCTCAGTTTGTTTTGTGAGATGAAGAGTCACTTATGGTTTGTCTAAAAGTATTTATTTTCTAATTAAACATTTATATTATGAAATCAACATGGTAAATACCCAATGTATTTTTGAGATAGATGGTAAATGGCCAATGAAATGACCAAGTAAGTTATTAGGAATTTTCTTCATGTTGTATTAAGAGGCTTACTAAATTCTCATGAAAGAACTGTCATAAAGTAAGGTAAGGGGAAATTATTAAGTATCCAATTAAACCCTGCAATTATGTTCTTATTTAAAGTTTATCCTACATACTAGAAGTTCTAAAGTCTTAATATAAATTTGTTTTAGAATAGTCACCTCACTTATGTACTGATCCTCCCAAGAGTATGTCAAGGTCCCCAAGCCTTATGATAAAAGTGGAAGGGCTTCTTTGTTCTTCCCCTAAGCAGAGGGAACAGCTTCCTAAAGCAATAAATTTACTCCAAGAATGGCAGGACTGGGAGACTTGGTAAAGCATTTTAAGTAGGCAAATAATTTACAACTTTTTAAAATAGCATGGTTCATTTATTTATTTTCTCTCAGTACCTCTTGAATTTTTCAAAAATAGGCTTATTTTACCTCATTTCGAAGTGTTTGGTAATAAAAATGATGGCTGAATTACAAATAAAGGAACCTGTCAATGGTCAAGTTCCTAAAGAAAGCGCAGATAAATTCCACATGTGATTCTTGCACTACTGTAGAAAATTCCTTACCACCAAGATAATTTTCCATTAGACATTTATGTTCATTAGTGAAACATACCACTAGGTCTTTGAAAGGATGAAGCAGCAGTCCCAAAGGAAGTTTGGCTTTATTCAGTAAGGCCTGAGTCTGAGGAATGCTAGTCAGCGTGCATCGAAATAACCTGTATCAAAGTAAAAACCATGTATCATTAAAAAAAAGAATCACTGTCAGCTGTCACTATGATTATTTTTGGACAAAAAAAAAATACATGAAAGGTAACACATTTTAACAGTGGATCAAATTACAAAGAAACTTTTCAATAGGCCCTCTCAAATTTTATCCCATTAAATATTTAAGTCCTATTCAGAAAGAGAGGCTGGATAGTTACAACCCAGTATTATGTAACTAAAATACAGTCTCTTCTTGGCTTGGCTTGTGCATAAAACAGCCCAGACTAACAAATGACTTCTTCTTTATATAAATCTTGGTTACACTGGAATTAAAAGGTGATGACACAGGTGCCTGGGTGGCTCAGTGGGTTAAGCTGCTGCCTTCGGCTCAGGCCATGATCTCAGGGTCCTGGGATCGAGTCCCGCATCGGGCTCTCTGCTCAGCAGGGAGCCTGCTTCCTCCTTTCTCTATCTCTGCCTGCCTCTGCCTACTTGTGATCTCTCTCTGTCAAATAAATAAATAAAATCTTAAAAAAAAAAAAAGGTGATGACACAAATGTACAAATGCAAGCTTAAGTTTATTAATGAAAAGATCAGTTTTGTTGAAGGTTCTAAAAAAACCATTTAAAAAATAACAAAATTTGATTTTGTTATCACTACAAAGTCATCACCACATACATTTTAAACTAAAGATCCATTTTAAGGGATAGAAGGGTATTAAGTTTGTTATGAAAAATAATTTTAAATGAGAGCAAATAAAGAATTATGTAGAATCAAATCCTATATGTTGGACTTGAAAAAAAAATTTATTCACCACAATGATAATGAGTGTCATAGTTCCATTAGGGCTGGTAAGAGCAGTCATCAGCTTAGAAGTTACAACCGTATCTGAGTTAGAATATTTCAAATATCAAGTAAGCAATTAACAAAGATCTATTTTCCTGTATGCAAAACTATTTTCATAAATTAATGGTTGTACTGCTAGTTCATAAAACATGTAGCGCCAAAAACAAAATCCAAAAATTCTAGAATAAAATGTCATGTGGAATAAGAAACACTATTTGAAACCTTACTCTGGGTTACAGTTGAGTTTCTGGATATCTTCATGCAAATTTGGAACAGGAGGCCGCAAAGGTGTTGCTGGAAGCATGTTTCTTTCTTGAAGAAGATTGATAACTCTTAGCCCCTCCGGATGTAGACTTAATCCACTCATGCTTGCAGCTAAATGATTAGCACCTAAGGGAGTCTAAAGATACATAATTTCAAAGTAAGTAGCCTTTATAATGTTTTCAGTTGAAAACAGAAGTATATAAGGACTTAGTTACTTAATTTTGCTCTAAATAACAAAACTAATCTACATTTCCTGGTCAATTTTGTTTGGTTCTGGGGATATGTAATAAAACAAGTCTTATGAAATTCCATTATTTTAATTGGTTAAAAGAATTCATTACAGCTTCCCAAAACTTTTATGCCTACACAGTTTAAATCAAAAGATGGAAAGCTGGTTAAAAAAGAAAAAAAGTTTACCTGAGTAAAGCCCTGTGGCCCACTTGAGTAATTCAAGGAAGAGGGTGGCATTCCAGTTGTACTAGGTGGTCCTGTGTTCTGATAACCAGGTGGTAAGGAGGGATATGAATACCCAACACTTCGGCTCATTGTGGGATTCTTGTTAGTATGCTGTGGTGTTGCTAGAAACAAGGTAACTTTTAAGTTCTATTTTATACTCTAGAATACTTCAAATAAACACATACATCCATTGAATTATAACTCTAAAATCCCTTGGGTAATTTAATTCCTTCATTTATCAAATTTGCAATATAAGACAAATAAACACTACTGACAAAATAATAGCAATAATGAAAATCTAGTTAATGTAGACTATAACCAAAAACACATAAAAATAAGCTTATATGAAAAAAATAAACTTGGTATGGTTGATTTACTTTTGTATCATTTACTAAACTTTATATTTAGACTAAAATTCTAATTCAAAACATCAATGAAAACATATTAATGTACAACTGGTTTAATATATTGAAATAGATTTAATTCATAAAAATACTCTATAGCCAGAACATAATAATAAAGCCCATGATCCCAATTCTTTTTTTTTTTTTTAAGATTTTATCTATTTATTTCACAGACAGAGCTCACAAGTAGGCAGAGAGGCAGGCAGAGAGCGAGGGGGAAGCAGGCTCCCTGCCAAGCAGAGAGCCCAATGCAGGGCTTGATCCCAGGACGCCAGGATCATGACCCGAGCCGAAGGCAGAGGCTTTAACCCACTGAGCCACCCAGGTGCCCCCATGATCCCAATTCTTAAAGGAAAAGAAAACTAATAAAAAAATCTAAAGGTATAGAAATAAAAAATGCTACCATGAGGTATTACTGTGGGATAAGATTATGAAATTTTCTTCACTGTTTCCTATAATAAACACATACTAAAACAAAACAAACATACACATACACAAAAAACCAAAAATCATCTTTTATAGCATCTCACCCAAGAAGCCACCGCCTTCAATTTCATCATAACTATTGTGAACCACCATAGATCCATTATTGGTATTTGATGCAATACCTAAAAAAGAAGTTTATTACAATATTTAAACTAGAAAAATTGTTAAAATTTCTGAAAAATTTGAGCACTAATGTCTAAACTTTAATGTGACTTTCCAAATATTTTAGCCCACAACCCAGGAAAAATGTCAAATCTTGAAATAAAAATTTCAAATAATGCACATTTTAAAGTATACAAATTATATAAAAGTTGTGGGTTTTTAAAAAAGATTTTATTTATTTATTTGACAGACAGAGATCACAAGTAGGCAGAGAGGCAGGCAGAGAGAGAGGGGGAAGCAGGCTTTCTGCTGAGCAGAGAGCCCAATGTGGGACTCGATCCCAAGACCTTGGGATAATGACCTGAGCTGAAGGCAGAGGCTTTAACCCACTGAGCCACTCAGGTGCCCCCAAAATATATAAAAGTTTTAAATAATTTTATGAACTTCTAAAACTGATAGTCCTTCGTGCAGTTTGTAAAATTATATATTATCTGAAAGATTTCAGCAGTTGAGAGCATTAAAAACCTCTAAAGAACAGTACACACTGAAAAAAAAAAGTCACCAAAATCAATACTATTTAAAGAGAAACTAAATCATGAAGATAAAAATACTTTTTTGGGGGAGGCAACTAGGTGGCTCAGTTGGTTGAATGGCTGCCTTCGGCTCAGGTTGTGATCCCAGAGTCCTGGGATCGAACCCCACGTCGGGCTCCCTGCTCAGCTGAGAGCCTGCTTCTCCCTCTGCTGGCCTCTCTGCCTACTTGTGTTCTGTCAAATAAATAAAATCTTAAAAAAATATATAGTTTTTTTTTCAAACTAAGGAACAGAGTGGAATCTAGAATTAATCTGAAGATGATATGAGTTAATGTAATGACTGCTTTATTCTAGGGATCAGCTACTAAAATAAAATAAAAGTCTTAACTTCCTTTCCCTCCAATTAAAAAATTTAAAGATAAATGCCAGGAACACCTGCTTATGAAGAATTGAAATCTATTTCAAGGACCTCTACTATTTATGAGCTCTAAGTAAGGTATAGAAGAAACTAAAATTAGTAAATAGAATCAACCTCTAGCTTCTAAGTACAAAGGTGCTAACTCTAACAGTCATTTTAACACCAACAGTTAAGTTTAATAGTTGATAAAATCAGTTAATTCCTTTCTAGCTCTCAAGACCACCATGACTTTAACCATGAGTTGATATGAAAACCTTAGTAAAACTGTTTGTAAAAGAAAATGAAAACACTGGGCATATTTTTAGTTGGTTAAAAATGCAAATATTTATTGTAGCTTGATTTTCAAAATTATAATGTGGCAGACAGTGGGACATTTTCATTTTGTTACTCATTGTTAACACCATTCTTTCCAAAATATTCACAGGTCGCTCTTTTCCCTACTTATATAATACTAAAAAAAGGAAATGCTAGAAAAAAAACAAAAATAATATTCATTGTATTCAGAAGTAGGATATGGACAGCGGTTTTTCCCTCCTCTGTTTTCCTATTTCCACATTTTGTTGCATTGGTTAGGTTATTGCTAAAATCAATTTCTTACTTGACAAAATATATTGTTTAAACTAATAAACTTGTATTTTAAAGTTATATCTGAAGACAATGCTTTAAAACATTTTCCTGTTTATACAACACATCAATAAAAGAAAGAACAAGAACCATATGATACTCTCAATAGATGCTGAAAAAGCATTTGACAAAGTACAGCATCCCTTCCTGATCAAAACTCTTCAAAGTGTAGGGATAGAGGGCACATACCTCAATATCATCAAAGCCATCTATGAAAAACCCACCGCAAATATCATTCTCAATGGAGAAAAACTGAAAGCTTTTCCGCTAAGGTCAGGAACATGGCAGGGATGTCCATTATCACCACTGCTATTCAACATAGTACTAGAGGTCCTAGCCTCAGCAATCAGACAACAAAAGGAAATTAAAGGCATCCAAATCGGCAAAGAAGAAGTCAAATTATCACTCTTCGCAGATGATATGATACTATATGTGGAAAACCCAAAAGACTCCACTCCAAAACTGCTAGAACTTGTACAGGAATTTAGTAAAGTGTCAGGATATAAAATCAATGCACAGAAATCAGTTGCATTTCTCTACACCAACAGCAAGACAGAAGAAAGAGAAATTAAGGAGTCAATCCCATTTACAATTGCACCCAAAACCATAAGATACCTACGAATAAACCTAACCAAAGAGGCACAGAATCTATACTCAGAAAACTATAAAGTACTCATGAAAGAAATTGAGGAAGACACAAAGAAATGGAAAAATGTTCCATGCTCCTGGATTGGAAGAATAAATATTGTGAAAATGTCTATGCTACCTAAAGCAATCTACACATTTAATGCAATTTCTATCAAAGTACCATCCATCTTTTTCAAAGAAATGGAACAAATAATTCTAAAATTTATATGGAACCAGAAAAGACCTCGAATAGCCAAAGGGACATTGAAAAAGAAAGCCAAAGTTGGTGGCATCACAATTCCGGACTTCAAGCTCTATTACAAAGCTGTCATCATCAAGACAGCATGGTACTGGCACAAAAACAGACACATAGATCAATGGAACAGAATAGAGAGCCCAGAAATAGACCCTCAACTCTATGGTCAACTAATCTTCGACAAAGCAGGAAAGAATGTCCAATGGAAAAAAGACAGCCTCTTCAATAAATGGTGCTGGGAAAATTGGACAGCCACATGCAGAAAAATGAAATTGGACCATTTCCTTACACCACACACGAAAATAGACTCAAAATGGATGAAGGACCTCAATGTGCGAAAGGAATCCATCAAAATCCTTGAGGAGAACACAGGCAGCAACCTCTTCGACCTCAGCTGCAGCAACATCTTCCTAGGAACATCGCCAAAGGCAAGGGAAGCAAGGGCAAAAATGAACTATTGGGATTTCATCAAGATCAAAAGCTTTTGCACAGCAAAGGAAACAGTTAACAAAATCAAAGGACAACTGACAGAATGGGAGAAGATATTTGCAAACGACATATCAGATAAAGGACTAGTGTCCAAAATCTATAAAGAACTTAGCAAACTCAACACCCAAAGAACAAATAATCCAATCAAGAAATGGGCAGAGGACATGAACAGACATTTCTGCAAAGAAGACATCCAGATGGCCAACAGACACATGAAAAAGTGCTCCATATCGCTCGGCATCAGGGAAATACAAATCAAAACCACAATGAGATATCACCTCACACCAGTCAGAATGGCTAAAATCAACAAGTCAGGAAATGACAGATGCTGGCAAGGATGTGGAGAAAGGGGAACCCTCCTACACTGTTGGTGGGAATGCAAGCTGGTGCAGCCACTCTGGAAAACAGCATGGAGGTTCCTCAAAATGTTGAAAATAAAACTGCCCTATGACCCAGCAATTGCACTACTGGGTATTTACCCTAAAGATACAAACGTGCACCCGAATGTTTATAGCAGCAATGTCCACAATAGCCAAACTATGGAAAGAACCTAGATGTCCATCAACAGATGAATGGATCAAGAAGATGTGCTATATATACACAATGGAATACTATGCAGCCATCAAAAGAAATGAAATCTTGCCATTTGCGACAACATGGATGGAACTAGAGCGTATCATGCTTAGTGAAATAAGTCAAGCAGAGAAAGACAACTATCATATGATCTCCCTGATATGAGGAAGTGGTGATGCAACATGGGGGCTTAAGTGGGTAGAAGAAGAATCAATGAAACAAGATGGAATTGGGAGGGAGACAAACCATAAGTGACTCTTAATCTCACAAAACAAACTGAGGGTTGCTGGGGGGAGAGGAGTTGGGAGAAGGGGGTGGGATTATGGACATTGGGGAGGGTGTGTGCTTTGGTGAGTGCTGTGAAGTGTGTAAACCTGGTGATTCACAGACCTGTACCCCTGGGGATAAAAATACATGTTTATAAAAAATAAAAAATTAAAAAAAAAAATTTTCCTGTTTACATACAACTTCAAAATGCTTGTATATTTTACTTTTTATTTAGGTTGATGAATATTTGTTAACATTTACAATAACAGCAGAAAAAAAAAAAAAACACTGCTTTCATGGAAAAGAGCCAATGTATTAAAAGGACAGTTCTAACACCATGCCCAGAAAAACAGAAATTCTCACCTTCCTCCGCCAAAAAGCATCTAACTTTAGAGCCATGATTGTTAAAATCTGCCCAGCAACAAAAAAAGATCACTAGTTCCTAAATGCTAGGCCCGATACAGGGTAGTAGAATACTAAGGAACTTTTTTAAACTCTAAATTCTTGAAGGCCTTCCTAAGTGAAACAACTAAATTTTCTGGAAAAAATAATACCTGAATGCAAAAATTCAAATAATATTGATCCTTCCACCCCCCCAGTCAAAACATTAGGATTTGACTTGGTTTTGCCTTGCTTACCTTCCTGGTTGACAACTGAATTGAATGAGGGCTGGGGCGCAGCTCTATGTGATGGTTTCTGAGGAGTGACTGCCCTCACTGGAGGTGGTCCTCCAGCTGGAGGGGGCCCAAGAGGAGCTCCTGGTTGGAAAGTGGTAGGCAGAGATGGGTTCACTAATGCAGGTGTAGAACCTACAGAAACATCAGTTTTTTACAAGTCACTTAAGAACTAAGAAGAACAGCCTTTTACCAAATATGTGTTAACTTCCAGATTTACATTTTAATTAAAATCACTAACAAATTACCAGAAATATGTTACCTGCTCAGGTTTATGACTTCCTAATTTATATGCATGCTTTACACATTTTCAAGTCTCTTTTACATGCTTCTTATTTGTCAATTATTAAAGGAGCATCAAATCACTTATTATAGGGTAGATTCAATGCCCTGTTTATTGATTAATTTTAATTAACTGGTCACAGAGGTTCAACAAGGCCATGTCAAATATTCCAACAGAAATTAACATGAATAAAATATTAATGACCTATTAACATAGTCCATTCAATTAACATTAATTAGGTTGACAGCTTTCTAAAGCTACAAACTAGAAGTGCCTGGGCGGCTCAGTCAGTTGAGGACGGACTCTTGTTTTCAGCTTGGATCATAATCTCAGGGTCGTGGAATCGAGCCCCATGTGGGGGTCTCTGCTGAGCTTTGGAGCCTGCTTAAGGTTCTCTTTCTCCCTCTTACTCTATTCCTCTCCCCTGCTCACAAGTTCTCTCTCAAAGAAAAAAAAGAAAGGAAGGAAGGGAGGGAGGGAGGGGAGGGGAAGAGAAGGAGAAAGGAAAGGAAGAAGGAAGGAAGAAAAGAAAACAAAGGAACACTCCCTAGGCTTAAAAAATCAGGAAATGATACAAAAGTTAAAGTATATACTTTATAAAACACTGATATCTGAGAAGTTTAACACTACTCACAAAACTAAACTAGGAATGACGTGGTATTTTTCATTATATCTACCAGTATCTTGCTGCCTTGATTTCACGAGTTTTCTTTTCTTTTTTTTTTTTTTTAAGATTTTAAAAATTTATTTGACAGAGAGAAATCACAAGTAGGCAGAGAGGCAGGCAGAGAGAGGGGGAAGCAGGCTCCCTGCTGAGCAGAGAGCCCGATATGGTGCTTGATCCTAGGACCCTGAGATCATGACCTAAGCAGAAGGCAGAGGCTTAATCCACTGAGCCAACCACGTGTCCAAATTCCAGGACTTTTTAAATCCTCTGAATTTGTAAGTGAAATAGATAATAAATGAATTTTACTGATATTCTACCTGTATTTGTAAAACCTTGTGATTTTTTAAAGTAAAGGGATAAAGAGACCCAGATACAAAAATTTTCAATGTTTCTTCAATACTGTTCAATTCTCCAGGGTCAAAATGAAACGTGATTGTTATTACTGAACCTTATAGCTCCGAACAAGACAAATCAGTGCCCTGTTAACAACTGAAGATACAGATTACTGCCATATAACTCCCTTATCAAGGAAGCACTGATATATATCCATGGCAATACAGACAAGTCGAAAGAACAAAAGGACAAGGTACACTACCAACTCAACACGAGCAAAAATGTATGATACATCTGGCCACAAAGGTGTAACAACCTAATGTTTAACAAAATACAAGTGAGCTTATAGAAATTTTTCACAGGTTTAAGAAAAAAAAATTGAAACCACAACATGCTACATTTCATAAAGTAGACTGTTTAAAAAGACTTTATTTATTTATTTGACAGAGAAAGAGAGAGATTGCAAGTAAGTAGAGAGGCAGGCAGAGAGAGAAGGGGAAGCAGGCTTCTACTGAGCAGAGAGCTCGATGTAGGGCCTGATCCCAGGACCCTGAGATCATGACCTGAGTCGAAGGCAGAGGCTTACACTGAGCCACCAGGAGCCCCTAAAGTAGACATTTTTCCAAGCTGAATAATTTTTTCTTTTTTAAGTAGTCACAAGCCCTGTGTGAAGTCCAACAGACCTTGAACTCATGACTGCAAGATCAAAACCTGAGCTGAGACCAAGAGTCAGGCACTTAACCAACTGAGCCACCCAGGTGCCCCTCAAGTTGAATAATTCTTTTTTTTTTTTTAAGATTTTATTTATTCATTTGACAGACAGAGATCACAAGTAGGCAGACAGGCAGGCAGAGAGACGGAGAAGCAGGGTCCCCATTGAGCAGAGAGCCCGATGCGGGACTCTATCCCAAGACCCTGGGATCATGACCCGAGCCAAAGGCAGAGGCTTTAACCCACTGAGCCACCCAGGCACCCCTCAAGTTGAATAAATCTTATATATAACATTAGTAGCTAGAGTTTTAGAACCTGCCCTCTTGAGACCCCTAAAGCCAATGTAAGGATGTTAAAAGATGGCTTATGAGGTAAAAGCAAAGTCAGATCGGGTGCCTGGGTAGCTCAGTCGGTTAAGTGTCTGCCTTCAGCTCAGGTCAAGATACCAGTGTCCTGGGATCAAGTCCCACATTGGGCTCCTTGCTCAGCGGGGAGCCTGCTTCTCTCCCTGCCTGCTGCTTGTGCTCTCTCTCTCCGCTGACAAAATAGACAAACAAACAAACAAATAAATAAATAAATAGAAATCTTAAAAGAAAAAAAAAAATAGTCTGCCTTCAGCTCAGGTCCTGATCTCAGGATCCTGGGATTGAGCCCCAGCAACCGCTCTCTGATCAGTGGAGAGTCTCCTCCTCCCTTAGACGCCCTCTCCCATTGTTCATATTTCCATGCTCTTTCTCTAAGATAAATAAATAAAATCTTAAAAAAAAAAAAAAAAAAAGGAAAAAAGAGAAATTTAATGATGTGCACTCGAAACTTAGCATAACCTAGATACAGTTTTGAGATCAGATAATCAGGCACCTACTACCAATTAAGTGTTAAAAAAATGAGGAATTTTTTTTAGAAGTATCTAAGAAAAAAGAAGGATAATCATATATTTATTTAAGGTTCATTTTCTTAGTAAATGTATCTTTCTTCCCCTTCTTTTATATAAGAAGCTTCCTAAGTTTTGTCATTCGCTTTTGTCTTTCACCGTATCTGTGGTGTAGCTCTCTACCTGAGGGCTTGTAATAACTGAAAAATTTTCAGATTATTAATGATGTGCTTTTTAATAAGAAGCTACACCTACTCTTAAATAGTTTTTATTTTTTTTTAAGATTTTATTTATTTATTTGACAGACAGAGATCACAGGTAGAGAGGCAGACAGAGAGAGAGGAGGAGGAAGCAGGCTCCCCACTGAGCAGAGAGCCCAATGTGGGGCTCGATCCCAGGACCCCGGGATCATGACCTGAGCCAAAGGCAGAGGCTTTAACCCACTGAGCCACCCTCAGTGGCTCCTTCAGGCGCCCCTAAATAGTTTTTTAATAGTAGCTTTTCCCAAACTATTCTCTTGTGGCTTTGGGCCAAGTATTCAAACCTCATTTCTTATCTGTAAAAGAAGATACTGTCATGAAGATTAATTAAGATACCACATACAGAAGTTTGGCAAAGTGCTGGAAAATAAAAACATTCAATAAATGTTACTTATAATTATCAATAATGACATGAAAATTCATTAATTTCAAATGACTGATGCTCACTCATGGTGCCAAATGAATTAAGAATAAAAGTAACCAGATGATTTCAGTTTGAACAACTGCAGATCAGAAGATTTCTACACAGAAACCAATTTTCAGTTTCAATTGGTTAAGTGTCTGCCTTCAGTGCAGGTCATGATCCCAGGGTACTGGAATCAAGTCCTTCATTGGGCTCCCTGCTCAGCGGGGAGCCTGCTTGTCCTCTCCCTTTGCCTGCCGCTCCCCCTGCCTGTCCTTGCTCACTCTCTCACTCTGTCTCTGACAAGTAAATAAATAAAATATTAAAAAAAAAAAAAAAGAAAGAAAGAAACCAATTTTCTAGAAGCAACTTTAACCTTTATAGACCAAAATGCAAAATGTATTCACCAGAGCCAATGACTGATCAGAGGCCAAGAAAAACAGTTTCAGCAGTTCAAGTATATGTAGTATACAGGAATACATACACTAGGTAACTATTGATATTACTATTTCATTTGGAAGTTTTTACTAGTTCATTTCCTTGAGGATGTCAGCTCAACAGAATCAACCTGCAGATCTCAATACAGAAATTTTAAAAGCTTTTTAAAGTAACACTATTAATTTTGTTAAGTGTACAAGACACTAATTTTAAGAGCTAAGTAGGAACAGTGAAATGGTTAAATGTAATTGTGAACCAGATACGACCAAATTTTGATATACAAACTGATATACACACAATCCCAATCAAAACTGCAAATTGACAAACTAATCCTAAAATTCTTATGAAAATGCCAAGGAAGACAGAATAGTCACAACAAACTTGAAAAAGAAAAACAAAGTTGGAGGGGTGCTTGAGTGGCTCAGTCTGTTAAGCATCTGACTTCAGCTCAAGTCATGATCTCAGGGTCCTAGGATGAGCCCTGTGTGGGGCTCCCTGCTCAGTGGGGAGTCTGCTTCTCCCTCTGCCCCTCCTCCTGCTCGTGCTCTCTCTTTCTCAAATAAATAAATAAAATCTTTTAAAAAAAGAAAAGAGAAGAAAGAGAAAAGAAAAAAGTTGGAGGAGTCATACTTCCCAAATTCAAGACTTACTACAAACCTATAGTAATCAAGTTGTTTGGTACTGGTATAAAGACAGTTATATATATATATATATATATATATATATATATATATATATATATATATAAAATATACCATATTATATATATATCAGAGTCCCTTACATTTATGATCAATTGATTTTCAATAAAGGTGCCAACACCATTCAATGAAACAAAGAATAGTCTTACCATCCAATAGTCCTGGGACAAATGTATACTCACACGCACAAGAATGAAGCTGAACCCCTACCTCACACTATTCACAAAAATTAACTCCAGATTGATCAAAGACCGAAATATGAGAGCTAAAACTATAAAATCCTTACAAGAAAAAATAAATATAAATCTCTGCCCACTGCTTTCTGACTGCAATTCTGGTAATTAACACTCTTCACTACAAAGTTATTGTCAGGATCCTACACTTTCTGGGGACCAAAACTGTCTAAGCCATAACAAAAAGATAACCCAAGCCTCAGATCAAGACAACAAAAAAGAGACCGAGCTTCTTAATATGGAACTGAGCTTCTTAATATGGAACCCAGTTAAAAAAAAGTAATGGCAAGCCCATAAGGAAGCAGATCTACATGCATACCTGATTCCCTGAAGTATCATGGGTGACTCAAAGAAACACAGAGGATACCATCAAAGGTAAAAAGCAAACCCATGATTCTAAGCTAACTCAAGGTTAGAGAAGTAACTTATTTAAAGATTAACAATGAGAAAACTAAGAGTTCTCCGTTTGGTTTTAAGTCTTGAAATATAAATTATAACATCTCAACTCCCAAAATTTTCTCATTTCTACAGAGGAAGTACTCCTAATAAGAACTCTACCTGATTTTATGAAGTTGTTTTGAAATGAAGGATCTCCAGAAGAGACATACTGATGACTTGTCAAATTTGTATTCCCAGATATAGTTGGTTGGGATGATGCAGGAGGACAATGGTTTGTCTGTGATCCTGTGGATGAATAGTTATACTGCCAATTCAAAGGTGGATGTACGTTGGCTCCAGGAAGAAAGCTACCAGAAGGCATTGGTGTAGCAGCTGGGTTATGAGAAGTAGGTAGTGGCATTCGGGGAACAGGAGCACTGTGAAGTGAAGGTGTCACTGGATTAGAAGCCACAGGTGGTCTGTGAAGAGTCTGCCCAGGTCCCTGATAATTACTTAACGGAGAAACAGTCTGAGAACCACCATAGTTAGACTGTCCAGAGACTGGATTCAATGTCTTTGCTGGTATTAGATGAGGATAGGATCCTGGAAGCTGAGAATTATATCCTTGGTTCACTGATACTTGTGAAGACACCAGTGCATTTTGGACAGGACCTTCCAATAAGAGGAGGAAAAATTAGTATTGCAAACAAAGCAATAAAAATACTTTAAGAAATACAGTAATACATATGGTACTCTTATAATTAAATAATAAAAAGACAACCCAATTTAAAAATGAACAAAAGATTCAGGCATTCAAATATATTTCCAAAGAGATATGCAAACAGTCAATACGCACATGCAAAAACACTCAACATTATTAGTCATTAGAGAAATACAAATCAAAACCACAGTGAGATGGCACTCACACCAATCTGAATGACTGAAATGAAAAAGTCGGTAAACATTTTAGTGTTAACAAGAACCTGGAGAAAATACTGAGCCCTGCATCAGGCTCCCGTTTCTCCCTCTCTCACTCCCCCTGCTTGTGTTCCCTCTCTCACCGTGTCTCTCTCTGTCAAATAAATAAATGAAATCTTTACAGGACACCTGGGTGGCTCAGTTGGTTAAGCGTCTGCCTTTGGCTCAAGTCATGATCCCAGGGTTATTGGATCCAGTCCTGCATTGGGCTCCTTGCTCAGTGGGCAGCGTGTTTTTCCTTCTGCCCCTGCCTGCCATTACCCTTGCTTGCGCACTCTCTCTCTTGGTCTCTGACAAATAAATAAATAAATAAATAAATAAATAAATAAATAAATCTATCTTTAAAAAAAATGTGGAGAAACTGAAAACCTCACACAACGCTAAAAGAAGTGTAAAATGGTGCAACTACGGTAGAAAACAATTTGGCAGTTCCTCAAAGTATTAAACCTAGTTATCATATAATCCAGCAATTCCACTCTTACCTTGCATAAAAACTCATGCACAAATGTTCATAACATCATTATTCATAATTGCAAAAAAGTAAAAACAACCCAAATGTCCATCAACCAATGAACAGATAAACAAAGGGTACATCTATACAACGCAATATCATAAAAAGGAATGCAATATTGACTACATTTTACAACATAGATAAACCTTGACAACATTATGCTGAGTGAAAGATGCTGGCCATCAAGAGCATACATTGTATGATTCATTTATATGAAATGTGCTGAACAGCAAAATCCAATTGTATTTGCTGGACTGCAGGCGCTGGGAGATTGTAGGGGCTGGGAGGAGGAGGGAATGGGGAGTAACTGCCAGTAAGAATAGGGTTTCTTTTGGGGATTATAAAAATATTATAAAACTGATAGTAGTGATGGTTGCAGGAAGCCTGCTGCTCCCCCTGCTTGTGCTCTCTCTGTCTCTCTCACAAATGAATAAATTTTTTAAAAATCTTTAAAAAATTATAAAATTGATAGTAGTGATGGTTGCAAAACTCTGTGAATACAAGAAAGATCAATGAATTGTACATTTTAAAGCTGTTATGGGGCGCCTGGGTGGCTCAGTGGGTTAAAGCCTCTGCCTTCAGCTCAGATCATGATCTCAGGGTCCTGGGATGGAGCCCCGTGTTGGGCTCTCTGCTCAGCGGGGAGCCTGCTCCCCGCCCCCCGCCTACTTGTGATCTCTATCAAACAAATAAAAATATTTTAAAGATTAAAACTAATTAAAAAATAAAGCTGTTATAAAGAAAAATCCCTAGAACTACTACTTCTACTCAGGAATATACTGTTATTTCTGTTGCTTAAATTAGACAATAAAAGGAAATAGATAAACACTTTTTTTTTTTTTTAAAGATTTTATTTATTTATTTGACAGACAGAGAACACAAGTAGACAGAGGCAGGCAGATAGAGAGGACGGGAAGCAGGCCCCCTGCTGAGCAGAGAGCCCGATATGGGACTCGATCCCAGGACCCTGAGATCATGACCTGAGCCGAAGGCAGTGGCTTAACCCACTGAGCCACCCAGGCGCCCTAGATAAACACTTTTTTAAAAGATTTTATTTGAGAGCAAGCGAGTATGAGCACAAGCGGGGCAGGAGGAGTAGAGGGTGGAGAAGCAGACTCCCCACTTAGCAGGGATCCCCAATGTGGGGCTCAAGCCCAGGACCCTGAGATCAAAGGCAAATGCTTAAAAGACTGTACCAGCCAGGCAACCCAAGATAAATACTTTTTAAAAAGATAGCACTCAGAGTGCACCTGGGTGGCTCAGTCAGTAGAGTGTGCAACTTTTTTTTTTTTTAAAGATTTTATTTATTTATTTATCTGAAAGAGAGAGAGAGAGAACAAGGAGGACCAGAGGGAGAGGGATGAATACACTCCGTGTTGAGCTTGGAGTTGTACTTAGGCCAGAACTCATGACCCTGAGATAATGACCTGAGCAAAAATCAAGACGTGAATGCTTAACTGATTAAGCCACCTAGATGCCCCAGCTCCTCTTTAAATATTTATGTATAATGAAGACCCTCATCTTTGAGTTTAATATATGCATATGGTAAAGTCACTGTCAACTGACATGTTACTTCATTTAATGGCGAAAGACCTTCATAAACAAGCTATTCAATTTCCTACTCCTTTTCCTCTGCTCAGCTCCAGTCCCACCCACCTGAATGTTTCTTCAACAAGCTTAAATATGCTCCTACCATAGGGTTCCTTCACTTTTTAACTCTGCCAAGAATGCTCTTCCCCAAGATAATCTCATTCAGTGTCTTTACTTGGGTCTCTTTTCGAACAATCTCCTCAAAGAAGCACCACGTGAACACCATAATTCAAATAGCACCTCTTTTCATTCTCTTCACCTCTGACCCTGCTTTATTTTTCCTTCTAGTGTTAAAATGACACATGTTATTTATTTATAGTCTCTCCACTCACTATAACATACGGTCCATGAAGATAGGGACTTTATTTGGAGAAATGTGAGAATCAACTGTAATAAAAGCTAGTTTCAAATGCTACAGTATTCACCTGATGGGATCTCTTTTATTTTTTTATTCCTAAAGATTTAATTTATTTATTTGGCAGGCTGAGAGAGAGAGGAGGAAGCAGGCTCCCCCGCTGAGCAGAGAGCCTGATGCGGGGCTCGATCCTAGGACCCTGAGATCATGACCTGAGCCAAAGGCAGAGGCTTTAACCCACTGAGCCACACAGGCGCCCACTGATGGGATCTCTTAAAGGTAAAAAAAAATTATTCCATCCCTGGGGATAAAAATATATTATATGTTTATAAAAAAAATTATTCCATGATATGGCACCAGGCTGGATATTCTTATAAGCATGACTTTTAAATAAATTAAGGATGCCTGGGTAGCTCAGTCAATTAAGCAGTCCGCTCTTGATTTTGGCTCAGGTCATGACCTCAGGGTCATCAGAACGAGTCCCACAAGAGGATCCACAATGACCATAGAGCCTGCTTAAGATTCTCTTTCTGCCCCTCCTTTCACTCACACTCTAAATAAATAAATAATAAAATCTAAATAAATAAGCTAAAAAGCAAAATAGTTCCTTTCTTGAAAAATTCGGTGCTAAAGACATGGGGTTGGGGAAAAGGTATAATCATCCACACTGGAGGGAAGGTAGAATAGAATGACAGAGCAGCACCAGCAATGGGAGAATGGTTACACACAGGAGAACTAACCAATTAAATACATACAGGATAATGCAAGCAAGGTCTCTCACTCTCTGAGAAGGGAGTCACAAATATGGAAAGGGGCAAACTAGAATGAATGAACCTAATGATGGTGGGTCTGCACTGGGAGTTACAACTGAAACTCATGGATTTCAATATATATATAGATAGGTAGTTTCCTTAATTCTGTCTGCTGAGACTGGTAGCAGAGACATTCTAATTCTCTGATTACATCTAGTACAAGATCTTGGTTTCTAAGTATTTTTCTCTCCACTAAAAGGAATCATGGCTAGCAAAATATAAAAGAAAAAACAAAAACAAAAAAACAAAACAAAACAAAAACCAATAAACAAAAAAGGAATCTTAGGGGCGCCTGGGTGGCTCAGTGCCTTAAAGCCTCTGCCTTCGGCTCGGGTCATGATCTCAGGGTTCTGGGATCGAGCCCTGTGTCAGGCTCTCTGCTCAGCGGGGAGCCTGCTTCCCCCTCTCTCTCTCTGCCTGCCTCTCTGCCTACTTGTGATCACTGTCTGTCAAATAAATAAATAAAATCTTTAAAAAAAAAAAAAGGAATCTTAGAAAGTACAAGAGCCTATACTATCTTACTGTGCCAGAAGTTAAAAGTGCCCAGGAATGATATAATACAAGAAACAGCGTGGACAGCTTGAAGGGCACCCAAAGGCCATCTGAGATAATATAAAGTCAAAATAAGTAATAATAATATCAGTGGATTATAATCCACTGAATAAACAGTCTAAACCAATAAATAAATAAATAAATTCATAGTCTAACAAGGAATGAAATATTTATATAATCTCTATCAGTGACTTTTTAAAAAAGATTTTATTTATTTATTTGACAGAGATCACAGGTAGGCAGAGAGGCAAGCAGAGAGAGAGAGGAGGAAGCAGGCTCCCTGCTGAGCAGAGAGCCCAACTCGGGGCTCGATCCCAGGACCCTGGGATCATGACCTGAGCCGAAGGCAAAGGCTTTAACCCATTGAGCCACCCAGGCGCCCCTCTATCAGTGATTATTTTAAGTAGGTTCCATGCTCAGTGCAGAGACCAACATAGTGCTCAAACCCACAACCCTGAGATTAAGACCTGAGATCAAGAGTAGGATGCCTGGGGCGCCTGAGTGGCTTAGTTGGTTAAATTTTTGTCTTCAACTCAGGTCATGATTCCAATGCTCTGCAATCAAGCCCCATATTGGACTCCTTGGTCAGCAGGGAGTCTGCTTATCCCTCTTCCTACCCAACCTGTGCTCTCTCTCACAAATAAATAAATAAAATCTTTTTTTTTTTTTAAGATTTTATTTATTTGACAGAGAGAGAAAGAGAGAGATACATCAAGAGAGGGAATACAAGCAGGCAGAGTGAGAGGGAGAAGCAGGCTTCCCGGCAAGCAGGGAGCCCCGTGCGGGGCTCAATCCCACGACCTCAGGATCATGACCTGAGCTGAAGGCAGATGCTCAATGACTGAGCTACCCCGGTGACCCTAAATAAATAAAATCTTACGGAAAAAAAAAGGGGGGGCACCAGGGTGGCTCTGTGGGTTAAAGCCTCTGCCTTCTGCTCAGGTCATGATCCCTGAGTCCTGGGATCAAGCCCCGCATGGGGTCTCCGCTCAGCAAGGACCCTGCTTCCTCCTCTCTCTCTCTCTGCCTGCCTCTCTGTCTACTTGTGATCTCATCTGTCAAATAAATAAATAAAATCTTAAAAAAATATTATTCCTTGCTAATTGAAGCTTTCAAAGTTAAGTTCTGTCCTGTCAATTTCTCACAGATTCACTGCCTGTCTAAAAAGTATAAAAGTACCTGCCTTGGTCATTTCTTTAGGTCTCAATTTCATTATTGGGTCTCCCTGCACATGTAATATTAATCTGTCTCATGTATTTAATTCATAGTCCATCTAGAAAACCTAGATAGATAGAGGAAAACTTCTACCTCCCACCCCGGGGACAAATGGAGAGTGACCTAATGGGTTTAAGGTTGGGGAGGGAGGTGATGAAAATCGATTGTGGGGGCGCTTGGGTAGCTCAGCTGGTTAGGTGTCCAACTGTTTTGTAGGTTTCTTTTTTTTTTTTAAGATTTTATTTATTTATTTGACACACACAGAGACAACAAGCTGGGGAGTGATAAGCAGAGGGAGAGGGAGAAACAGGCTCCTGCTGAGCAAGGAGCCTGATGCTGGGCTTGATTCTAAGACCCTGAGATTATGACCTGAGTTGAAGGCAGAAGCTTAACCCACTGAACCACCCAGGTGCCCATAGGCATCCAACTCTTGATCTCAGCTCAGGTCTTGATCTGAGGGTTGTGAGTTCAAACCCTCCCATAGCACTCCAGAGTTGGCACGGAGCTCACTTAAAAATAAATCAAATCAAATCAAAGCAGGTGTGATGATGAATATACTGAAAACTACTTACTTGTATACTTTAAATAGGTGAATAGTATAGTATGTGAATTATTGTATCTCAATAAATCTGTTTTTAAAAGTGGCTTTGGGGTACCTGGGAGGCTCAGATGATTAAGCATCTGCCTTCAGCTCAGGTCATAATCCCAGGGTCCTCAAATCAAGCCCCACATTGGGCTCCCTGCTTAGCAGAAAGCCTGCTTCTCCTTCTCCCACTCCCCCTCTGCTGTGTTCCCTCTCTTGCTGTCAAATAAGTAAGTAAAATCTTTTTTTTATAAAATGAGATTTATATGAAACACTTACAGTGGTATTTCTCATAGTACTCAATAAATGTTTGCTGTCTTCATCTAAGAAACATGTATTTGTGCCCTTAAGAATGTAGCACTCCCCTAAGGCTGTTTATCAGTAAATCAAATAATTTCATCTGAACTAATCTTTTTTCCTAGTGTTTCTTTTAGTTAAGACTAATCCTGTATTTAACCTAATTATTCATTTTATTCCAAATGGTTAAGAACATTCTATTCATTCCTTCCTTAAAACACACATTTACCAAATATCATTGGAGTAAACAAAGGTGAATAAGATCCACTTCAACACTGCCCTCAAGTAGCTCACAGTCCAGATTGGAAGGCAAAGAACCAGGCAAGGACAATTGAGAGTGATGTGACAGTGGCAACCCAGGGCACTATGAGAGCACGGAGGAAGTAACACCTGGTCTAAAGAGAAGGCAAAAAGGTAGCAAAGATGGTTTCCTGAGAAAGGGAAGCTTCAACTAAGATCTTAAGAGATAATCAGAGTTAGTTCTAGGAAAATGAGTATCAAGACTGTTTCCAGAAAGGGGAGCAACATGCACAACAGCCTGTGGTCATACAAAGGCACTGTGAAAGAAGTTCAGTATAACAGAACAAAAGCCAAGTGACTGAGCAAATCTCTGCAGTGCAACACAAGTTCAGAATTTTTCCCTTAATGAGTCTGGATTTCAAGGGCGCCTGGGTGGCTCAGTCACTTAAGCATCCCACTCTTGATTCTGGCTTGGGTTGTGATCTCAAGGTCATAGGATGGTGCCCTGAGTCCAGCTACACATTCAGAACAGTCTCCTTGTTCCTCAACCTCTGCTCTGCCCCAGGTGTGTGCTCTTTCTCTCTCTCTCTTTCTCTAGCTCTTAAATAAATAAAATCTTTAAAAAAAAAAAATAAGTCTGGATTTCATCCTAAGAGCAATGGGAGGCTTGGAAAGGCTACCTGTGAGACATTTTAAATTTGCATGTAAGAGAACCTCTTAGGGATTAGAGAAGAGATCAGAGACTGAAAGGAGTCTACTGCTGTAGTCCAGACAAGAAACCACTGACTAAATAAAAAGCAGCCGTGGGAATATAGAGATGTTTGAATCAGTAAGAACATTTGTCAAAGGTAAATAAATATGGGCACCTGGATGGCTCAGGGGGTTAAGCTGCTGCCTTCGGCTCAGGTCATGATCTCAAGGTCCTGGGATCGAGTCCCGCATTGGGCTCTCCGCTCAGCAGGGAGCCTGCTTCCCTCTCTCACTCTCTCTCTGCCTAATTGTGATCTCTCTTGTCAAATAAATAAATAAAATCTTTTAAAAATAAATAAATAAATATAAAGAAGTAAAAACATTTGTCAAAAGTTAATTCATAAGCATATTGTGGGTCTTATGGGTAAAAACAGATATTTCACAGCCTAATCTTATCACAAGATTTCATGGTTCATTTTGTATTTTTATTTACTGTTTTATCATAGGCTAAATGCAAAAAAGGCCTTCAAGCCAGGTCCAGCCACATGAAAGCCAAGCATCATCAAAATGCACAAATGGGTGATGCAGTAGGTTGAGAGTTGAGAGTCCAACTCTCAGTTTCTGCTCAGGTCATGATCTCAGGGTCCTGGGACTGAGCCCTACATGGGGCTCCATGCTCCACACAAAGTCTGCTTAAGATTCTCTCTCTCCCCCTCTCTCCCCCTTTCCAACACACACTCTGTCAAATAAATAAAATCCTTTTTAAAAATGCACAAAATAAGGCAGCACCTGGCTGGCTGCCAGTAGAGTGTATGACTTTAAGATAAAAAATTATTTATTTATTTATTTGAGAGAGAAAGAGAGCCAGTGTGTGCACAAGGGGGGGAGGGCAGCGGAAGAGGGAGAGACTCCCTGATGAGTGGGGAGCCCAACATGGGGCTCAATCCCAGGACCCTGAGATCATGACCTGAGCTGAAGTCTGACACTTAACCAACTGAGTATGTGACTCTTGATTTCAGGATCATGAGTTCAAGCCCCATGCTGGGCTTAGAGCTTACTTAAAATGATTTCAACTTTTTTTTATTCTGAAGTCATTAATAAAGTAAGCAGTCCATCAAAATTAGAGATCAGAGATTATGAATGGGTCGAGAACACAGCACTGTGATATACAAGTTATTCTGAGCACAGGGCATAAGTTCCTTAAATCTCTTAGTCAACCAAAAGCAGAGCCTCCCAAAAGAATGCCAAAAAACTCAATTATCATAAATCTCCAGCCCAGGAACAACCAGAGATAACTGACTCCTATCACCTGAAATGAGAAGTCTCCACACCACACTTAAACATATTGCCACAGAACTATCAAATCTCCCATCTATTCTATTAAGGGCCCCATTTTTCCTAAAAATCATTTTGTTTTACTGTAAGTGCCGTTCTCTCTCTCCCCTTCTGCTATTAAGATGGCACCTAAGGGGTGGTTGGCAGCTCAGTCAGTTAAATGTCTGCCTTTGGTTCAGGTCATGATCCCAGGGTCCTGGAATTGAGCCCTACATCAGCTTCCTGCTCAGTGGGGACCTGCTTCTCCCTCTCCTGCTCCCCATTTGTGCTCTCCTTCTCTGTCAAATAAATAAATAAAATCCAGAAAAAAAAAAAAAAGGATAGTTATCTGTCTCCTTGAGTCACATCTTTGTAAACTCTCATACTATATAAAAAAAATGGTATCTTCTCTCTTACTGATCTCTGTCTCTTGCCAGTTTAATTCACAGGCCCCCAAACACCAAATCTAACAGTGTAGGAAAAGTTCTTCCCCCACAACTGAAAACAAGTTTCATCTTTATTTTTTCAATTTCTGAAGATTATATTTATTTATTTGAGAGAGATAGAGAGAGAGAAAGAAAAATGAATGGAAATGGGGCAGAGGAAGAGGGAGAAGCTGACTCCCACTGAGTGTGGAGCCCAATGGAGGGCTCCATCCCAGGATCCCGAGATCACAACTTGAGCCAAAGTCAAACACTGAGCCACCCAGGTGCCCCGCATTTTTTTAAGTAGATCCATGAGCAGCATGGAGCCCAAGGTGGGCCTCATACTCACATCCCTGAGATCAAGACCTGAACTGAGATCAAGTTGGATGCTCAACCCCCTCAGCCACCCAGGCAACACTTGACTTTAAAAAGAAAAGAAGACTGACCATGATAACCCCCAAATGATCTTCCAACACGTACAAAATTAAAACAATCCAATCAGTTTTGGCTTCAACCCGACATAATCCATCACATTATTTAATATGTTAACTTTGAACTGTACTGCTTTTACAGATGTTTTTATTTTAACTTTTACTTTTACATTGTACAGAACCTATAAACATATGAAGTCTAAGCCTAGCTTTGTGTTTGCATACCTTTTTTTAAAAAAAATTTAACATTAGAGTTGCAAACAAATATTTAACACCCATACGTAAGTTTTAAAAACTGACTGAAGAAATACAACTGATGGGACTTGATGTGGAACTGAATATCTGAGTTCATGTGAAGAAAGTGAATAGAGGAAGCAATCAGGGATAACTCCTCAGATTCCAAACTGAACAACTCAGTGGACAGCAGTGCCATTCACTGGAGAGAAGGAGAAGAAAAGAATTGGGGAAGATAGAGAACAGCAAAAGGAGGAGGGAATAAAGAATTATTTTAAATATACTTTCAGGTGTCACCAAGAAATCCAAGTACAGATGTACAACAGAAAGACATCTATCTGCAGCCAAAGAGATGGATTTCAGCTTATGATTATAACTTTGGCAATCACTGGCACATACACAACATTTAATACCATGGGGATTAATGACATCCGGAAGTATACATAGAGTAAGAAAAGAAGAAACCTAGCTACAGAAATGATGTGAAAAAATATTTTGGGGGTTTTCTTTTGAAATTTTTAAAGTTTTTTTGCTTTTTTTTTTTTTTTTGTATAATCTCTATAGCCAACTTGAGGCTCAAACTCACAAGAGCCCATACTCTACTTAACTGTGCCAGCCAGGAAAGATTTTATTTTTAAGTAATCTCTACACCCAACATGGGGCTCAAACTCACAACCTTTAGACCAAGAGTCACATGCTATACTGACTGAACCAGCTAGGCATCCCTACTGTTATTATTATTATTTGTTTTAAGAACGAAAGAAAAAGAAGAGAACCAAGTCAGAACCTGAGAAACACCAATATTTAAGAAAGAGAGAAAAGAAGGGACATCTGGGTGGCTCAGTCAGTTAAGTATCTGCCTTCAGGATCCCAGGGTGCTGGGACTGAGTCCCACATCAGGCTCCCTGCTCAGTGGGGAGCCTGCTTCTCCCTCTCCCTCTGCCACTTCTCCCTGATCATGCCCTCTCTCTGGCAAATAAATTTTAAAGAAGAGAGAGAAGAAAAAAGGCAATCAAAAAAAGAAGAAAATTAAGAATACTGCTGTTGGGGCGCCTGGGTGGCTCAGTGGGTTAAGCCGCTGCCTTCGGCTCAGGTCATGATCTCAGGGTCCTGGGATCGAGTCCCGCATCGGGCTCTCTGCTCAGCAGGGAGCCTGCTTCCTCCTCTCTCTCTGCCTGCCTCTCTGCCTACTTGTGATCTCTGTCTGTCAAATAAATAAATAAATAAAATCTTAAAAAAAAAAAAAAAGAATACTGCTGTTGAGGAAAAAAAGACAAATCAGAAGGGTCTTAAATGGAAACAAGTAGTGATGAAGAACATCAGATGCTGCTTGAAAAATATGAGAAATGAAAAATATTTTTCGTATTTAATAACTAAAAAGTCATCTGTGCCCTTATTTAAAGCTGTTTTGGGGGATGTGTGGAAATAGAAGCCAAATTTAGAGAAGGTAAAGAGGCAAAGATGCAAACAAGAGATTAAAATAAAAGCAGATGGCAGCACTTGGGTGGTTCAGTAGGTTGAGGGTCTGACCTGATTTCGGCTCAGGTCTGTGTTGGGGTTATAAGATCAAGCCCTGTGGAGGGCTCTGCACTCTGCTTCTTCCTCTCCCTCTGCTCCTCCCCCTACTCTTTCTCAAAATAAATAAATAAATAAATAAATCTTTAAAAGTAAATGATTGCTACTCAATTACCCAAACAGCAGCTTCAGAATCAAAGAGATACAAGTTCCACCTTTGTAAATTCCATTTCTTTTTTTTCTCCCCCCAAAGATTTTACTTATTTACTTGACCCACAGAGAGAGATCACAAACAGGCAGAGAGGCAGGCAGAGGGGTGTGGGGAAGCAGGCTCCCCGCCAAGCCGAGAGCCCAATGTGGGGCTCGATCCCAGGACCCTGAGACCATGATCCAAGCCGAAGGCAGAGGCCTTAACCCACTGAGCCACCCAGGTGCCCCTGTAAATTCCATTTCTATTGCACTCAATGGGATCCCAGAACCCCCATTAGTAAAAATGTCATGTCCTAGGGGTTCTCATGTACATCAGAAGAAACTTTATGAAGAAACCACTGATGTGCCAAAATGCCTTGATATATGATTACTAATGAAATCTAAAATGCAAAAATTTTCAAAAAAACTTCAGTATACTATTCCAATGAAATATTTATTTTTTAAAAATATTTTATTTATTTGAGAGAGGGAGAAACAGAGAGAGCACAGGCAAGGGGAGAGGCAGAGGGACAGGGACAAGCTCTGCTGAGCTGGGACCCTGCCAGGCTTGATCCCAGGACCTGGAGATCATGACCTGAGCTCAAGGCAGACACTTAATCATCTAAGCGACCCAAGTGCCCCCAAAATAAATTTTAATTTTACAAGTTTCTTCAAGAAAGCCTACTGGACAGTCAAAAAAGCACAATCCATAAACTATCCCTTTCATGCAAATTTAATACTAAAGGGAAAAGATGGCGCCAAGAATGGTTTTCCCTAAAATTTCAAGCAAAAAGACCAGCACTCTTTGTATTCTTAAGCAATTCATTCATTAATCCATTCAGTAAATACATACTATTTGCCAGGGACAGTTTACATTTTCCATCAATCATACATGAATCCAACTGAATGACCAATTTAAATTAATTCAAGGCTCTCCAGAGTATGGTTCTATTAATTATGGTGTCATACACAGAAGTATAAGTAAAAGTCAGAGAAAAATGACCAAGTATTCAAAAATATCACATTTGAGAGAGCAATATGTTCCTTAAACCTTGACAAGTTCCTTCTTTTTGTGTAGGTATTTTTTTTTATTTTATTTATTTATTTGACAGGCAGAGAGAGGAAGGAAAGCAGGCTCCCTGCTGAGCAGAGAGTCCGATGTGGGGCTTGATCCCAGAACCCTGGGATCATGACCTGAGCGAAAGGCAGAGGCTTTAACCCACTGAGCCACCCAGGCGCCCCTTTGAGTAGGTATTTTTAAATACAATGAATGATAAATTAAATATTGGGAAAGAATCTCATTCAGCACCTCACCCCACACATTAAATATATTCTGATCACTAAGAGAGCTGACCAAATGAAACTTAAAGTGCGACAAATGGATGCCACTGTGTGAGTACAACTTGTGGGTCAGTCACTAAAAAATAATAGCACTCGGAAAGCAATGGAAAGAGAAAAGCAAATGCAAGGAATCTAAGTGGGGTAGGAGCAATTACAAAATCTGGAAAACATTTATGAAATGTGATGTTGAAATAGCAAAGAAACTGACTATATACTAAAAAAAGTGAGGGTCAGGTTATATAATAATTATAATCCAAGGGAGAATAAGCTACATGGCAATTTTGAAAAATATAAACTTACTATAATCATATGCATCCACCTACACAAAGAAACCAAAGAGAAGGTTCTGATCCTTGATTCAGGCTCTAATTCCAGGTGCTAGGTCCTGAGATTCAGATATAACAACCAGATAAACTGAGTAAGAGTGGTTAACTAAGACTGCCTACGCTTGAAATCTAGTTTCCACAATTTATTAGCTGTGTGACCTTAAACTAGTTCCTTGTCCACCCATCACAGTTTCCTTTTTTTTTTTTAAAGATTTTATTGATTTATTCGAGATAGAGAGCACGCAAGTGAGAGAGAGAGAGAGAGAGAGAGAGAGAGAGAATGTGCATGTGCATGAGCACAGGGGAGGGGCAGAGGGAGAAACAGATGGGGAACTCTGTCCCAGAACCCCTGGACCACGACCGGAGCCTAAGGCAGACGCACATCCCACTGAGCCACCCAGGCATCCCGCATCATAGTTTCCTTGTCAGTACTTAACAGTTCTTACCCCACAGTGCAGTTGTGAGTATTAGATGAGATAATGGGTATAACGTAACCTAGCACTGGGTTTGGAATATGTAAACAATAAATGTTAGTTCTTATGGTTACTATATCTGTCTTTCAGGAACTTCCAGTCTATCAGCAGAGACAAACATGAAGCTCAACACCAAAAGTTCTCACAGAGATACACAAAAAGTTTTGGAAGTCCAAAGTTATTGCCCCTACTGAAAATATGAAAAGGCCACAACAATCACAGACCACATGCCAATTTTATTTGTAGCATGCTTTGTTCATAACTAGAGATTTTCTATATCAAATACACAATCATAAACATGGTTTACATCATAATGAAACTAAAAAAGACCTACATTTCTGTCATGCCTACAGCAGATGGCACAAGTCTAACATGTAAATTGATGACCAAATAACAACCCCCAACATATTCTATTGTCTTAGTTAATATTGTAAAAAAAAAAAAAAACACTAAAAATACATCAGAAAAAAAGGAGTTTGGAAATGAGCTCTAATCTTGTATTACATGAATACATATTTAGTGACTTAAATTCCAAAACACCTAATTCTAAAACTTCCATTCAATGAAACTGGTAATTCCTCAAATGTGCTAGATACATGTGGAAAGTTGGAGAGAGGATGATGTGCAAAAGCAGATACCCTTGCTTGTATAGCTTTTATAGTCCAGAGGGCAGAAAGGTATTATTTTACAAAATTACATACGTTAGGGGCACTTCAGTGGCTCAGCTGGTTAAGTGCCTGCCTTCAGTTCAGGTTATGATCCCAAAGTCCTGGGATCAAGCTCCACATCGCTCTCCCTGCTCAGCGAGGAGTCCACTTCTCCTCTCTCTGCCTCTCCACCTGCTTGTGTGCTTGCTTGCTCTCTCTCTCAAACAAACTCTTCAAAAAATTAAAAAATTACATACATTAAACCAGGGAAATCTGGGTGGTACAAATGATGACAAATATCCTTTGAGACCTCTACTATATTTGGGAGAAAGTGAACATTACGTAAATATTACCAAAAAATAAAATTAGTAAAACTACAGTTAGAAACTCCCTTGGCAAATTGATCCAAGTAGTCAAAAAATCCAACTAATTAAAAGTGGGAGTCATGGGATACCTGGGTGGCTCATCTGATTAAACAGCCAACTTGATTCTGGCTCAGATCATGATCTCAGGTTTGTGAAATGGAGTCCCATGTTGGGCTCTGCACTCAGTGTGTAGGCTGCTTGTCCCTCTCCCTCTCTGCCCCGCTCCCACAGAGTATGTATGCACTCTCTCTCTCTTCCTCTGTCTCAAATTAAAAAAAAAAAAAAGGAAAAAAAAGTGGGAGTCATGAAGAGCACCTGGCTAGCTCAGTCAGTAAAGCATGGGATTCATACTTGGGGTTGTGAGTTTGAGCCACATAGGTACAGAGATCACTTAAAAAAAAATTTTTTTTTAAATCTTTAACAAAAAAGAGTGGGAGTTATTATTTGCCTTTAGCCTTATTACATATTAATGAGATGAAGATATGCCAGTTTATATAGCCTTACAGTTTCACTGTCAATTTTTGCAAAGAAAGTATGTGTACACAAATACAGACTTAGAAAAACTTGTCTAGACAACCTTTAGATTGCAATGTAACAATCTACCACAGAAAAAAAATGTCCTGGTGTGTCAGGAATTACATATAATGACACTATAAAATACCACAATAAGTTACAGAAAAATGGAAAAGGTAACTATTCAGTCTTTTGATTTTCTAAAAAGTATCTGAATATTCAACTGAACTGTAATATGCAATTTATTTATTTTTTTAAGGTTTTTTTTTTTAAGATTTTATTTATTTATTTGACAGAGAGATCACAGTAGACAGAGAGGGAAGCAGGCTCCCTGCCGAGCAGAGAGCCCGATGCAGGACTCGATCCCAGGACCCCGAGATCATGACCCGAGCTAAAGGCAGCGGCTTAACCCACTGAGCCACCCAGGCGCCCCTGTAATATGCAATTTAAAAAAGCTACATTGGGAGGTACAAACTTCCAGCTATGCAATGAGTAAGTCATGGGGATGAGAGGTACAGCCTAGGAAATATAGTCAATTGTATTTGTAATAGGATTGTATGGTGACAGATGGTAGCTACACTTGTAGTAAGCACAGCACATAGAAAAGTCCAATCAGTAATGCTACATAACCAAAATTAATTTAACATTATGTATCAACTGTAATTTTAAAAAAGCTACATTAACAGGTGCCTGGGTGTCTCAGTCAGTTAGGCATCTGACTCTTGATTTCAGCTCTGATCATGATCTCAGGGTCGTGAGATGGAGCCCCTCCTGGTAGTCTGTGCTCACCAGAGAGTCTGCTGAAGATTCTACCCCTCTTCCTCTGCCCTTCCCCTGGCTCACCCTCAGGTGCACTCAGGCTTGCACGCCCTCTCTCTCTCTCTCCCTCCCTAAAAACAAATAAAAAAATCTTTTTTTAAAAGATTTTATTTATTTATTTGACAGAGAGAGAGATCACAAGTAGGAAGAGGCAGGCAGTGGAAATAGGCTCACTGCTGAGCAGAGAGACCGATGCAGGGCTCGATCCCAGGACCCGGAGATCATGACCACTGAGGCTTAACCCACTGAGGCTTAACCCACTGAGCCACCCAGGTGCCCCAATAAATAAATCTTTAACAAAAATAAAAAGCTACATTAAATCTACAGTATGAGTATTCAGGGGAGCCTAGGTGGCCCAGTCATTAAGTGCCTGCCTTCAGCTCAGGTCATGATCCCAGGTCCTGAGATACAGCCCCTGTGTCAGTCTCCTTGCTTGGCAGGGTGCTTGCTTCTCCCTCTCCAACTCCCCCTGCTTGTGTTCCCTCTCTCTGTGTCAAACAAATAAATAAAATATATATATTTTTAAATCTACAGTACGAGTATTCAAAAGATACTTTAGGACCAGTAACTGCCCTAAAAGAGTTAACCAATAAAATCAGATTTCAACACTGAACTCTTTCTTCCACCTTCTAGAGAAATACCCTCTCCAATTGTTCACTGCATCCCTGCTGTCTTTATTATTAGCAGGATGAACAACAAAGAAACCCAGCACACGCCATTAGCCATTTTACTGAAAATAATTCTACAAAAACTTTAGAAATGGGGATAATAAAGACTTTCAAAATTATACCTTCAATATGCTATTTGTAGTCTAAGGATTTCCTTTTCTAAGTGAATTCTCAATTGGCCCTGGGCAATGTGTGCACAGGGACTGTTTTCTTGTTTTCTTTTACATTCCCAAGGACAGAACTTAGAAAGTGTGCAACAAATGTCTGTTGGACAGAGTTAAGCCAACAGCGGTGACAAAATCTTTTATACTACATGTTGCAGTGGCTAACTTCCTTCAGTATCACACCAAAATTATCACAATGCACTTAAATATAAACTGACAAGCGTATTTGCAGGACTTGCTCATGTAAAACTGCACTTTATAGATTATAAGAAAAAGCCGTAGCCATATGACTTTTTTTTTTTAAGGATATAGAAGTTTATTGAATACACTGCAAAAAAGCAGCAGGAAGGACAGGAAGAGAGCAATCATATGACATATCCAGTTTTTCTGCCTCAAAGTGAAAGTCTTAAAATGATTTCATCCTCAGTGTAAATGTTACTAAATAGCCTAGAATCAAACGCAGTTTACTTAATCTGTTACCACAAGTATGAGAAGGAACAATTCATTCAACTTAATACCATTACAGTGCTTACACTTATTCTTGCTTCTGCCTACATACCTGCCTACTCAAGACATTTTTAAAAGTCTTTTAGAGCCTTCTTTGTAAAGAAACACTAGTCTTCTCTAAACACAATGTAAATTGGGTATTTTAGTCACTGGCTATTTTCCTGAACTTCACAAAAATCTTAGATTACAATGGGCATTTTAAGTATATTAGTTTTATTCTACTAGTTTTGTTATGATGAGCCAAAGATTTATTCGTAAATCAGTAACTTGGAAAGATTTTGGCAAAGAATCTTTCTTTCTCTAATATAACAATTATAGTAAGTTTACCCAATCACCATGTAAGACAATTTAAAGAGTCCTAGAAGAGGCATAAAACTAACTCTAACACCAACTAAGAAAGTGCAGTCCCACATGTACACTCTCGAGAGAGGTTCAGAGATGTTTCCGACCACTTTTCCAAGTGAGTAAAGACCTCTGGAAATCAAACAGGAGATCATCCCCTATTATTTGGTTCTTCCAAAGCTGAAAAACTTAACAAGTGGCCTAAGTACATTCGCCTATGGTTCTGGAAGACACGAGCAGGCCTTAAAGGGGCCTGCCAAAAGCACATTCATTTACCTCCATAAATTCAGACGCCCCCCACCCCCACCCCACCGCAGGCCCTGTGGAACTGAAATAAATGAATCAGTCCCGGAGCTGTGCTGTCTTGGAAGACAGGGTGAAGTGGCAAGGAAGGGGAAAGCACATGAACAGGCACTATGAGTCTTGCATGCGAGTACTGAGGTATGCACCGAATCTGCATCTTTCACCCACGTATACCCAGCGTGTTGTATTCAGCAAGCACTCATTAATTGTTCACTGAACGCATGAATAAATAAATATGAAACAACTTAAGACGAGTCTGGGATTGCGGCTGGATATTCACGGCGGTCTCCTTCGCCCAGGCGCCCACCACCACCCGCTCATTTGCCTGGCCGGGAGGTCACCCTCTTCTGTCGCCATAGGCAGCGGCAGTAACCAAAGGTCAGCTAGAGCCCAGGCCGCGCCAGCCGCCCGCCCCCCGGGGCAGTACTTACCGTTGCTGTAGAGAGACCCCGACGCCGAGGCGGCCCCGTTCTGGGCCTGGAGGCCGGTTGGGGCGCCGCCGGAGGCCGGTATCCCCGGCTGGGACATGACGACGGTGCGCGTCGGGGTTGGCAGGGGATGGTCGGGGTCTGCGACAGCGCCAAACTAAGAGCTGAAAGACGACTGCTGGAAGCGGAGGGAAGGAACCACCAACTCAGGACTGAGGCGAGGAGAGAGGGTGGCGCATCATGCCCTAGGCATGGCGCTGCATTCTTCCCAGCCCGCGAGCGGCCACGGGTTGGCCTGGGAGCTGACGCCTGGGAGTCGGACAGGTGAGGCCGAGAACGCCGGGCTGGAAGGCGGCAGCCTACCAAAAGAGGAGAGAGGCCCCGGCCGGAAGTGCCTGTCAGCCGCTGGCCGCGCAGGCGCAATCGAGACACGTGGCACTTCCGGCTCCGGGCTCGGTCGAAGTCGCTGCTGCGGTTGGTGCGCTCTTTTTTCCTCTCAGGGCTTCCCAGAGGCCGCCCGATAGCTCCGGGTGTCCCTGCCCGAAGGACCGTGCTCGACCTCGCCTGCCACGTCACTGAGTCGCACCGCCGGCCGGAAGTGGCGTGTGTCACTGCTACGGAAATCCCCGCCGTAGTGAACGTCATCTCGCGGGCAGGGCTAGAATCTGAGGGCAGGCCGGGCTTCGGGAGCCACTTTCGAGGGGTGGGACTGACAGTTCCTCTCTCGGCGTTTGTGAAGATAACCTGAGACGACAGACGTCATCGTCCTCTCTTAAAACTATGCCTCTGGTAGCTGAACTGATGAATATTCGTCGCAGTATTTCATTTCACATTTCATTATATTCCAAGTGTAAATTATAAGGGTTTTTGGGGGGGGTTGTTTGCTTGTTTTAAGGGGGGGTAATTATGTACGTGTGTTAAAAGTAATCAAATCGAGGAGCAACTCTGTTTTTTCACTGGACGACTCAACTAATTTTAATTTTGAAACTCGCTGATTCATAGCATAGTCACGCGAAAGTTCATTAACATCATCACATTGAGCAGCAGGTTTAAATGGCAGTTTTAGTTCCTCTTCTAAGAGGTTACAGTAAGGTAGAACATTCAAACTTCCTTTCTGGGCAAACAGACTTATTTTTTTATATATACTTTTAGGGAGGTGGGATAATACAGTTAATTGATGGTCTCCTTAACCATTTTACCTACCTTCATTCTACTTGGGTTTTTCCTGCCCTGAGCTGATGACAAAGCTCTTCTTTAATCTACAGATTTGTTCTGTTGATTAAAGTATCCTACCAAGGGCGCCTGGATGGCTCAGTTGGTTGAGCGCCTTCAGCTCAAGTCATGATCCCAGGGTCCTGGTATGGAGTTCTGCATTGGGTTCCTTGCTCAGGGGGGAGTCTGCTTCTCCCTCTTCCTCTGCCCCTCCTCCCTACTTGGGTTCTCTCCAATAAATAAATAAACCTTAAAAAAAAAAAAGTCACGCCAAGGATTTTGTAAATGCCTGCTATGAAATACTGTATTTATATTGTATAATGTTATGGTATATAATCATTAGAGCAAGAGCTAAACCATTGTGTCAGACCTGAAAAGCAAACAGTAAGAATTCAAATAATTAAGGGTTAAATTTTCTCCTAATCCTGTTTTTATCATTTGCCTCAGAACCTTACTAAAAATGTATTTGTCTTGTGTGGAGTTAAACAATTAAACTCCTTTGCACAAGATGCAAGTATGAAGGTTTCTTTAGAATGAAGACGATACTTTTAGTCAAACTGTTTCCCTATAACAAAATCCCAAATCATATATCTCAAGATTAATCAAAAATATGAGCAACACAAGCCTCTCAATGTTTTAAAAAGAAAACAGACCTCAGAGAGACTGTACCTTCCTGAGGTCAGAGAGAAAGTCACCGTCATTCTTCAAAGAGACAAATGCTTAGACCTGGTCTCAAACTTGCAGTAGTTTAATTTTTTTTCTTTTTTAATGCAACTCCTTAATTGGTTTATTGACTTTGGCACTGGAGTTTCATTTGGTTAAATCAAACTTTCTTTGGACTTTATTCTGTTTAAACAATATCTGTGTGCTCAGAGGGGAAAAAAAAACACCTAAAAGATTAGACATTTTGAAACATAAATCATGGTTGGTTAAACAAACCAATGGCTGGCTAAATAAACCAACCACGGTTGGTTAAAAAAAAAAAAAAACCATAATATGCTAGTAAGTAAATACTCCTTTTTCTAAAATTTGTCCCCCTTCCTTGTTTTGTTTTTATTCCCCCAAAAGCTATGGCTAAGTGATAGTTTTAAAATACTTAGGAGATGCTGGGGGGAGTGGGGGTAGGACTAGGGTGGGTTGGGTTATGGACATTGGGGAGGATATGGACTACGGTGAGTGCTGTGAAATATGTAAAGCCTGATGATTCACAGACCTATACCCCTGGGGTAAATAATACATTATATGTTAATAAAAATAATTTTAATAAAAAATAAAATAATTTTAATAAAATAATTAAAATTTTAATAATTTTATTAAAATAATTTTAATAAAAAATAAAATACTGAGGAGAAAAGCAGCATTTGTCATCTGCCCACTCTCAGGGACAATAGGAAGTTAAGTTTAAGGAATTGAGGTGAGACAACATAGTTAAAAAGGTAATTTTTTTTCTTTTTTAAAAATATTTTATTTATTTATTTGACGGAGAGAGACACAGCGAGAGAGGGAACACAAGCAGGGGGAGTGGGAGAGGGAGAAGCAGGCCCCCCCCCAGAGAAGGGAGCCTAATATGGGGCTCAATGTGGGGATCAATCTCAGGACTCCAGGATCACTACCAGAGCCAAAAGCGGACGCCTAATGACTGAGCCACCCAAGCGCCCCAACAGTATTTTTCTTTTTAAATGTCATCCGTACATTGTCAAACCCTTCTCTGACTTCTTAAAGTGTGACTATATAAATATCAAGGAAAAATTATTAGTGCTATTATGAGTTGTTAAGGGTATTGATTTTCTTTTTTTAGTTAACTATATGAATCTATCCTACAGTACCATACATTTTTCTAAACTGATGTCAGTAATATATTCTACCTTTTTATCCTTGTTTTCCAGAACAGCAGGACCTTATGCCACAGATACACCCTTCATATGTATATGTAGCAGATTTTCCACGCTTTATTTTCAAAGCCTTCAATCCTACTAAAGATGATAAACAAACAAAAAAACTAGGTGATACTTCAGAGTCTCAGCAGGAGACAGCACTATACAAAGAATATTCCATTAAATGTGATTATTTATTTTAAACCAAAGAGGTAGACAAGGATTCCTAATAAAATTCGCTGACAGGGGCACCTGGGTGGCTCAGTGGGTTAAAGCCTCTGCCTTCAGCTCAGGTCATGATCTCAGGTTCCTGGGATTGAGTCCCACATCGGGCTCTCTGTTCAGTGGGGAGCCTGCTTCCCCATCTCTCTGCCTGCTTCTCTGCCTACTTGTGGTCTCTGTCAAATAAATAAATAAAATCTTTTTAAAAAATAAATAAAATAAAATTCGCTGACATGCAGAGGTGAACCCAGGCTCATACAGGAGGGCCCCTTTGCCTGCCTGTTCCTTACTGTTGAATTGTCAGCTGATAAATGGGAACAATTCTGTTTACTTTTCAGAATAGGGGGAGTTAATTTAGGTCCTTTAATTATTTAAATATGTGTCCTATTTCAAACAAAGAGACAAAAAAAAAAAAGGTTTCAGTTACAAACAACAGGTTCTGAAATTCTTGTGACTCCGTTTTAAGAACAGTTCCCTTGGCCTCATTTGCCTCTGGCAGGACATCTGTTTGTATCTAAAGTCAGTAGCTCAGAAGCTACACCGCAAGAGCACTCATCTCACACCAAACCAGTAAATCCCATTGTTCTCTTTGAAAACTTTGCATCTTTATGTAGGTTCTTGCCATTCTCACCACCCACTGGTTAATTTTTATTATTTTGCACGGGAGCTCCAGGGATAACCTTTCTGGTTTGCCTCTCTCCAATCCATCTTACATGTTTAACTGAGCTCCTAAATACTGATTCTGTCTTTCTTCTGTCTTTTCCTTTACCCCAACACCTATAATTGCTCCCCTTGTCTGTTCCATCAAGTTTCTCTGCATGGCTTTTCTCATCTTGCACAGAGTAAAACCCAAATCCCCACTCAACCTTCTAAGTCCCACATGACCTGGCCCTGATACCTCTCTGTCTTCATCTTCCACACTCTCTCACTCACTCCACTATACACATACTTGCTGTTTCTCCACCTACCCAACCACAAGCCTGCCTTTTACACTTAACTTCTTTTTTTTCTTTTTTTTTTTCTTTTTTTTATTTGACAGAGAGAGATCACAAGTAGGCAGAGAGGCAGGCAGAGAGAGAGGGAGGAAGTAGGCTCCCTGCTGAGCAGAGAGCCTGATGCGGGGCTCAATCCCAGGACCCTGGGATCATGACCTGAGCTGAAGGCAGAGGCTTTAACCCACTTAGCCAGAGCAGGCGCCCCTACACTTAACTTCTTAACCCACGATGCTCTTCTGAAAGATATACCTGTGGCTCAATCTCTCACCACTTCAGGCTTTATTCACAATAACTTATTGTTTACCCCTTCTCTAAATACCCCTACAATAGCATACCCTCTCTGCTCATTCTAACCCTCTTATCTTGCTTATTGTGTGTGTTTTTTTTTTCATAACACTTCTCATTGTTAAATGCTTGAGGCTATGTTTACCTTTCTTCATGGAATAAAATTCTATACATATCCTCCCCATTCTAAGGTGATTTTTTTTTAAAGATTTTATTTATTTATTTGACAGATAGAGCTCACAAATAGGCAGAGAGTCAGGCAGAGAGAGAGGGGGATGCAGGGTCCCTAACAAGCAGAGAGCCCCATGCGGGGCTCAATCCCAGGACCCTGGGATCATGACCTGGGCCGAAGGCAGAGGCTTAACCCACTGAGCCATCCAGGCACCCCGTAAGGTAATTTTTAAAATTTCATATGTGTCTTGTTTTTAGATCCTCAGTAGAAACCAAGGATGTGTCCTTCTCACATCTATATTCTCGGCACTTGGCTTAGGGCCTCACCTTTAACAGATGTTCACTAAATGTTTTCAAGTGAATGAATTTAAAGTGTCATCTTTTCCCATCTTCTGACTATTTTGCCCCTCAACAATTCACTACTTCGAGTTCATATTTCAAGTATAGTCTAAACCACATTACTAGTACTTATTTCTAAATTATGTTGTCTTTCATTCTTTCAGGTTCTTTTTTAAAAAGATTTTTTATTTTATTTAAAGATTTTATATATTTATTTGACAGAGAGAGGTCACAAATAGGCAGAGCAGCAGGCAGAGAGAGAAGCGGAAGCAGGTTCCCCGCTGAGCAGAGAGCCTGATGCCGGGCTTGATCCCAGGACCCCAGGATCATGACCTGAGCCAAAGACAGAGGCTTTAACCCACTGAGCCACCCAGGCGCCCATAAATACATTATTTTTAAATTTAAATTTTGGTCAGTGGTATTGAAGTATTGGTACTGAGACAACGAGTAACAAGTAGGAATCTGGTTTGGTTAGGATGGTCAGGACAAGAGGTGACATTTAAGGTGTGATCCAAAGGATGAGAGAGGTAGCTATACAAAGAGAGAAAATGGAAAGAAGAAAGGCTCTGGTCAAAGGCAACATCACCTACAAAATGCAGAGGCAGGAATGAGCTTGCTATGGTGAGCAAGGCAGAAATGGCAAGAGGTAAGATTGGAGAAGTAGATGAGGCAGAGCAATACCTCTTGTAAGGCATTGTAAGAAGTTTATAGGCCTTGGGAAGCAGTTGAAGAGTTATAAAGAGGGGAGTAATTTGATCTAAGTCATGCTTTAAGATGAATGCAATTTTATTTTATTTCTTAAAAAGATTTTAGTTATTCATTGGAGAGAGATACAGAGACAGGCGGAGAAAGAGAGAGCACAAGTAGGGGGAGAGGCAGAGGGAACGGGAGAAGCAGACTCCCTGATGAGCTAGGAACCTAACCTGAGGCTCCATGCCAGGACCTGGAGATCATAACCTGAGCCACAAGATGCTTAACCATCTGAGACCCAGGCATCCCTGAATGCAATTTTTAAAAAATCAGTAAGGAAGGCACCTAGGTGGCTCAGCTGGTTGATCATCTGCCTTTGGCTCAGCTCCTGATCCCGCTGAACAGGGGAGTCTGCTTCTCCCTTCCTCTGCCTCTTCCCTAACTTGTGCGCACTTTTGCTCTCTCTCTCTCTCTCCCCCTCACTCACTCCCTCTCAAATAAATAAATAAAATCTTCAAAGAAACTAAAAAGAAAAAAATCTGGGGTGCCTGGCCGTCTTAGTGGGTGGAGCATGTAAATCTTGTTCTTGGGGTCATGACTTTAAACACCACATTGGGCCTAAAGCTTACTTTAAAAAAATCCAACAGCTGTGATGATTATTGACTGCAGGGAGAAGAATGGAGTTGTTGCATTAAACTAGGCCAGGGATACCAGTAATCTGCGGTGAGGTTGCTACTGTGGGAATTTAAGTAATCCAAGTTAAAATTCTGGACTTTGAAAAACTCTTTTATTTTAGCTAATAATATGCTATCAATCATGACATCTTACAGGTTTGTTCAAGGATTTATAGATTCTCACACACAACTCCATATTTCTTTGTTCTCGCAGACCCAACCTAGGCCTGTGTTACCACTTACCTGCATGATTGGACCAACCTCATTCCTGAGCTCTGTTTTCAGTCAAGCTGTTCCAATACAACCCACACTAGTTGCTGCTAGAGCAAACTAACTTTCTTTCTTCCTTAAAAGATTATTTATTTATTTATTTGGCAGAGAGACGGTGAGAGAGGGAACACAAGCAGGGGAAGTGGGAGAGGGAGAAGCAGACTCTCCACTAAGCAGGGAGAGCAATGCTGGGCTCTATGTGGGGCTTGAATCCAGGACGCTGGGATCATGACCTGAGCCCAAGGCAGACACTTAACGACTGAGCCACCCAGATGCCCCTAGAGCAAACTTTCAAAAGCAACACTGAACACGTTTCTGCTCTATTCAAAACCCTCAAGAGGCTCTATAATATGGGAGCCTAGGTCCCTGATAGTCCAGCCCAAATCTACCCAGTCAAATCATAATACCTGCCTGGTGCTTTTTCCATCTCTCCCCCTTTTTGTATGTTATTTTCTCTTATATCATCCCTTCTGAATCTTCTGGATATTAATCCCCATTTTACCTACACGGGCATTCTAGGTGGCTAGTTTTGTTAGAAGCATAGTCTGTGGCTAGAAGTTGTGTTCTTATCTTTTATATTCTATTAAAAATGTATCCGTTAAAATTCAGAATTTAGAATCATTAATTACATGGTAAAGTGTCTATAATAAATGTTTTGAATTTTAAATGTTTTATAAAACTGTGTACAGTATGATTATAATCTAATAAGAGTGGTTTAATTTGTGAGGTGAGACTGGGGGTGATTTTTGTTTCCATGATGTATTTTTCTGGGTTTTCTAAACTTTTTCTTTTCTTTTCTTGTTTTTTTTTTTTTTTTTTTTTTTTGACAGAGAGATAGAGGGCAGACATAGGCAGAGCAGCAGATAGAGGAAGAGGAAAAGGTAGATTGTCCACTGAGCAGGGAGCCTGACCCAGGACTTAATCCCAGGACCCTGAGTTCATGACCTGAGCCAAAGGCAGCCTCTTAACTGACTGAGCCACCGAGGCACCCCAAATTTTTTATAATTAATATGTATTACTTTTATAACAACAATCACCAAAAAGAATGGGGGTAAATATGTTATGCAGCCTTTAAGACTATCTCAGACAGGGGTGCCTGGGTGGCTCAGTGGGTTAAAGCCTCTGCCTTCGGCTCAGGTTATGATCCCTGGGTCCTGGGATGGAGCCCCGCATCTGGCTCTCTGCTCAGCAGGGAGCCTGCTTCCTCCTCTCTCTCTGTCTGCCTCTCTGCCTACTTGTGATCTATCTGTCAAATAAATAAATAAAATCTTAAAAAAAAAAAAAAAAAAGACTGTCTCAAACACTGGCATCACTGGCTTCTTCACTCCCTCATCACCATCACCATTTTCTACATTATCCTCTCTCCCCTCACCTTTTTTGAAACTCAGGTGTGACTTAACACATTTTCCTGCCAAACTGGGAGGTCCTTGAGTAAAGACACTATGTCTTGCCTATTGTCACAACTCTGCATTCCTAGATATTTTACAATTTCTTGCTGAAGCCAGGAGTTTTTAGATTTTTTAGATTTTTTGAGGCTGAATAAAATGCCAGCAATATCAGGAAAGAAAGGCTATCAAGATAAGAGCTATAATTTTGAGGAGTCCAGTGAACTAGTCCTTTAACTACTTAGAAGCATTTGTTAAACCTGTTAACCTTAAGGGGCGCCTGGGTGGTTCAGTGGGTTGAGCATCAGACTCTTGATTTCTGCTCGGGTCCTGATTTCAGGGTCATGGGATTGAGCCCCATGTTGGGGGTGTCATCCTGAGCATGGAGTCTGCTTGGAATTCTCTCTCTCCTTCTCCCTTTGCCCGCCCCAGCTTGCGTGCTCTCTTTGTCTCTCTACAACTGAAATAAAACAAAAACAAAAAACTGTTAACCTTAAAAATTAAACTGTCAGTTATCTTACTGGAAAAAAAAAGTTTATTCTGAAATAGCAGAGAACTGCATTTCCAGACACACAGGCTAGGGCTTTGCAAGTCTAGAGAACATGGGAGAGGACCACTCTTTACAGAGGACTGGCTAAGTTGAGAGGCCTTTGTTATAAACAAAACACCTCTCAGAATAAACTGGGAGCTCTAAGTTTAGTGGCTTTTCATTGGCTCAGTTGTGACAGTCTCTCATTGGCTGGGCTGTTGCTGGACAAAGAAATCCTTTCCTCCTGTTACAGAGGTAAATAGTTTTTTTCATATGGGGAATGCAATGGAGGGGTCTGCAATGGAGGAAGAGTGGCAGGGTATAAGAGCTTCCATTTCTGGTTCCTGACTCCAGTGTGTGTGTGTGTGTGTGTGTGTATGTGTGATTAAAATTTATTTTTTAAAGATTTTTAAGATTAAGATTATTTTTTAAGATTTTATTAAGATTTATTTATTTAATGTGTGTGTGTGTTTTAGGATTTTTTTTTTTTAAGAGATTTTATTCATTTATTTGACGGACAGAGATCACAAGTAGGCAGAAAATCTGGCAGAGAGAGAGGAGGAAGCAGGCTCCCTGCTGAGCAGAGAGCCAGATGCAGGTCTCGATCCCAGGACCCTGGGATCATGACCTGAGCTGAAGCCAGAGGCTTTAACCCACTGAGCCACCCAGGCGCCCTGAGGATTTATTTATTTAAGTGATTTCTATACCCAACATTAGGCTCCAGCTCATGATCTCAAGACAGAGTCCCCATCCTCCACTGACTGAGCCAGCCAGGCACCCGTCCTGACTCCATTTTAAATGAGATTTCCTTTTATTAATTTTAAAGAAATCAAACAGGATTCAAGAGTAGGTAAGTGGAAAGGAGAGTAGAGGGGAACCCAGACTGGAAAAACAAGTTCCTCTAACTCAGATCAATGGACTTTAGGGAAATTCTTCAATCCCTTGAGGACAAAAATGTACCTAGGAGGGATGCCTGGGTGGCTCAGCCGGTTAAGTGACTGCCTTCCGCACAGGTCATGATCCCAGGGTCCTGGAATTGAGCCCTGCATTGGGACACCCTGCTTGTGTTCTCTTGCTCTCTGTCAAATAAATAAAATCTTTTTTTAATTTTTAAAAAATATTTTATTTATTTATTTGACAGAAAAAGAGAAATCACAAGTAGGCAGAGAGAAGGGAAAGCAGGCTCCCCGCTGAGCAGATAGCCCAATGTGGGCCTCCATCCCAGGACCCTGAGATCATGACCAGAGCCCCAGGCAGAGGCTTAACCCAATAAGCCACCCAGGCATCCATAAAACCCTTTTTAAAAAAAGTACGTAGGAGTCCTTCATTTATGAATAGATCACTTGCTCATATGTATTGAGCACCTATTATATGCCAAGCATTGAAAACAGGTTCAAGGGAGGAAAAGGTAGATATGGTTCCTAATCTTAGGAAGCTTACAGAATGTCTATTGGGAGAGACTCTACACAAACAATCACATATTTACTTGGACAATTATAAGGTAACTCGAATGGTAATAGGCTAATTATACAGTTGCTGGGGAAACCAAGATTGGGAGGGAGTTTTGTTTTATTTTTTGTTTTGATTTTTAAGATTTTATTTGATTAGGAGCTCCTGGTGGCTCAGCTGTTAAGTGTCTGCCTTCCACTGGGTTCATGCATGATCCTAGGGTCCTAGGATTGAGCCCCCCACATCATACTCCCTGCTCATGGGGAAGGTTGTTTTCCCTCTCCCACTCTCCCTGCTCATATTCCTGCTCTTGCGGTTTCTTTCTCTGTCAAATACATAAATAAAATCACACAAAATTTTTTTTTATTTGTTTATATATTTATTTGAGAGAGAGGGAGACCTGGGGGTGGGCAGGAGGAGTAGGGGGTAATAGGAGGGAGAGAATCTCAAGCAGACTCACCACTAAACACCGAACCATACGTGGGGCTGGATCTCAAACCCTGAGATTATGACCTGAGCTGAAAACAAGGGTGAGAAGCTTAATCGAAGGAGCCACCCAGGCACCCCTGGGAGGGAGATTTTGATGAGAGGTCTCTGTGCTGAGACCTGAAGAGTATAGATGACATAGGGAGGTAGAGAGGAGAGGTTTAGAAAATTTGTTCTAGCAGAAGAAATGGCAAATGTGAAGGGAAGACACATGGGCTAAGGCATTTTCTGAGGCTGCAGCCAAAAGAGGGAGATCCAGCAGAGGAAGTCATAGAATTTTCTTCTATTGAATAACCCATTCTTTAACCCCAAACAGCTCCTTCTTCTGTCCCTATGGCCTCAAAACCAGGCTTGCGAGCAATCATGAGAGCCTCACACTTCCATTCAAGGCACTCAAATATTCTTATTTAAACACATTTAAGGAAGATACCGTTAATCCACCAGTAAAGAACAGCAGAGTCAGGACAGTCTTGTTTAAAGCTCAAAACCTAGCATCCAACCTATTATCTGGCACATAATTACGTTTTGTAAAATTACTTGTGAATTCAAGAAACAGGTGTACTTTAAAAGATATATTTTTTAAAAATGTATTTTTAAAAACGGATGTAATGTGTAATTTTCCCAAGCTACAGACTCGCGTTTGCTTCTCTGCCTAGGTCCTCGGACCTCTGAAGCCCTTCCTGACCGGCATGGGGAGACGAGGTTGGCTCCAGCCCTCAAGCGCGCTCAGCCTAGGTGTTGGCGGCGGAACCGCGAGGAGGCGGAACTTTGGGCTCGTGGAACGGTGGCCCTGCGGACCATCGGGAGGGAAGCACCCCCCCCCCCCCCCGCGCCCCGGCCCGGAAGGAGCTGATGGGAGCTGGGACCTCGGCAGCCATCGCGCTTTGCAGTTCGAACTAGAAGGTTGTAGGGCGGACTCCAGGTGGGGAATTGCGATCTGCCCATTCGCAGGTGAGTGGCGGTCTCTTCCCCCGGTAGAACCGGCAGGCGGCAGCTGTGGATCACAGGGAAAGTGCACTTTTCGGACCTGAGCCCACCGGGGCCCCTGGTTGTGGCCAAGAGAGAAAGGGGTCCCTGTTTTCCTCTCCGGAGTCAGGCAGCACTAAAGGGAACGGGTTCTTTTCCTGCTCTGCGGTGGTCGCTCTTAGAGTCCTCTGGATAGTGCACCTGCTGCTGTCAAGCGGTGTCATTTGAGGAAAGAACGAGCTGACTGTAAGGCGCAGATAAGCCCTTCCTTCCCCTCAGCCTCAGTTTCCTCACCTGATCAGGCAAAGGCGGCCGGGATCATTGACAGCTCCGGACCCTGCGACGCGGTGTTTTCAGTTCTCCCAGTTAGTGTGCTGGCAAAGTGAGCTTCCTTACTAGTAGAAGTTAACGTTTGGCCATAGCCCAAGTCCCAGGTGAGTGGGAGAAAAGATACTGGTTGGGGGAAAACTAATGATTTATAAATTGTTCCCAGATTTTTGAACAGCATAGAGATTTGTTTTGACAACAGCTGAAGCTCTGACCTCACTGGCCCAAAAGCCAAACTCATTAGGTACTTCAAGTATTTGGTACACTTGAGCAAAACGAGGTGAGGGAATCCTTTTAACTTGAAAAATTAAAAGTAGTATTATTTGCATATTTATCTGTCAAGCTCAGTATTACCACGGGTCTTACTCTGAAGAATATCCTAGGTTCAGTGTTAAAATACCAGTTTAGAGGATGAAAGAAGGGGCGACTGGGTGGTTCATCTGGTTAAGCGTCTGCTCATGATCTCAAGGTTCTGGGATCCAGTAGGGTGTGGGTTCCTTGCTCAGCGGGGAGTCTGCTTCTCCCTCTGCTTCTTCCCCTGGCTTGGGCGCACTCTCTCTCTTTCTACCTCAATAAAATAAAATCTTAAAAAAAAAAAAAGAGTATGAAATAAAAGGAAACATTTACTGTCTCCTATGTGTGAGTTGCTAACCATTCACACAATTCATTAAGGAAGGTAATGATATCATCTCTGTTTTACAGATGAGGAATAAGGGAAAATTAATAATTTGTCAATAATTGTGGTGCAGACTTAGTAAAGCAATGTATAGCTAATACTTTTTTTTTTTAAGATTTTATTTATTTCTTTAACAGATAGAGATCACAAGTAGGCAGAGAGGCAGGCAGAGAGAGAGGAAGGGAAGCAGGCCCCTGCTGAGCAGAGAGTCCGATGTGGGACTCGATCCCAGGACCCTGAGATCATGACCTGAGCCGAAGGCAGCGGCTTAACCCACTGAGCCACCCAGGTGCCCAATACTTTTTTTTTAAGATTTTATTTATTTGACAGAGATTACAAGTAGGCAGAGAGGCAGGCAGAGAGAGAGGAGGAAGCAGGCTCCCAGCTGGGCAGAGAGCCTGAGGTGGGGCTCCATCTCAGGACCCTGAGATCATGACCCCAGCTGAAGGCAGAGGCTTTAACCCACTGAGCCACCCAGGCGCTCCTCTAATACTGTTTTGAGGATATACATTCATTACCAAGATATTTGGAACTTAACTAACCACGCAGGTGCCCCAGAAAAGGAATGTTTTGGCTTTACTTTAGAAATGTTAGAGAAGCATTGTTAATAGTTACAAATATAAGCAGTTGAAAAAAGTACATTTTAACCACCCTTTCCTTGCACTTCAAGCAGGAACTGAGACAAAAGATTAGGCTGGGGCGCATGGGTAGCTCAGTGGGTTGAGGCCTTTGCTTTCGGCTCAGGTCATGATCCCAGGGTCCTGGGATCAAGCCCCACATCAGGCTCTCTGCTCAGCGGGGAGCCTGCTTCCCCCTCTCTCTCTGCCTGCCTCTCTGCCTACTTGTGATCTCTCTCTGTCAAATAAATAAAATCTTAAAAAAAAAAAAAAAAAAAGATTAGGCTGTCAGGAATGAAAATCACTGGCACATTGTTTGAAGTTTATAAGTCAGAATTCTATAGTAATGATGATTTCTCCACCCTCTTTGAGTGTACTTGTCTGATACTCATTTAAATGATTTGTCTGCAAAACATTACTAACTAAAAACCTTTAAAATTACACGTTTGAGGGGCTCCTGGGTGGCTCAGTGGGTTAAAGCCTCTGCCTTCGGCTCAGGTCATGATCCTGGGGTCCTGGGATCGAGCCCCGCATCAGGCTCTCTGCTCAGCAAGTAGCCTGCTTCCTCCTCTCTCTCTCTGCCTGCCTCTCTGCCTACTTGTGATCTCTGTCAAATAAATAAATAAAAATCTTAAAAAAAAAAAATTACACGTTTGAAATATTTCTTTTGTAAGTGATGAACCACTGAATTCTGAAACCAATATGCGCTGCATGTTAACTCACTAGAATTTAAATAAAAATTTGAAGAAAAAGAAAAATTTTCTTTTTCTTGTATATAGCTTTTGAACAATTTCAACTAAGCGTATTTTAAGGGGGCGCCTGGCTGGCTCAGTCTGTGGGGCATGCTACTTTTGATCTTGGGGTCATGAGTTCAAGCCCCATGTTGGGCCTGGAGGGTTTTATTGTTGTTGTTGTTGTTGTTTTAAAGATTTTATTTATTTATTTGACAGAGAGAGATCACAAGTAGGCAGAGAGGCAGGCAGAGAGAGAGAGGAGGAAGCAGGCTACTTGCCGAGCAGAGAGCCCGATGCAGGGCTCTCCCAGGACCCTGAGATCATGACCTGAGCTGAAGGGAGAGACCTTAATCCACTGAGCCACCGAGGCGCCCCTGAAGACAGCGGCTTTAACCCACTGAGCCATCCGGGCACCCTTGGCCTAGAAGTTTTTAAAAAAAGTATTTTAAGGTTTGAATTTGTCACTGCTTATGTTGATTTTCATTTTCTTAATTCAATATAGGCAAGTGTAGTACTCAAGACTCACAACTTTTCATAACAAAGCATTTTTCCCCCTTCGCTCACTCTTAAAAAAAATCCTATTTATATTTGTCACAGATTTAACCTTCCAGTTGAGTGTCACTTTTCCCCAAAGGAAACTTGAGTTTTTATTCTTGTTGATTACATGAATGCAAAGGTCTAATTCCATTACTATGATTGCTATGCATTCAATCATAAAATGTTTTCTTGAGTTTTGTATTTGCATCACTGTTTCAAAACTTTAAAGGCTATAGAAAGAAAAATCTTAAGAATTTTAGGGGAGAATATGTATAAGGGCAGCACTGTCTCGAAACATTTAACATTACTTTTCATTCTTGGTAATGCACAGGTAATTTAACATTATTACTTAACATTAATTTAACATTATTACTTTTCATCCTTGGTAATGCACTGAAATTCTATAAAACATGGTCAAGCAGAGTTTGGGCTCATATTTCTAGTCCTATTTGAATTTGAAAGAGAAGTGTGCATTAATTTCTGAATTAGCTTACAGGTAGTTTACTGATCTTATGGAATTTATGCACATTTTCATTATAAACCCGATGAAGTTGGATAGAAAATTATGATTAATCTTTTCTAGTAAATATCTTCACCTAGAGTTGAAGGAAATTACTCTAGTATCTTCTCTGGTGACAGTGACAATGTTGTTAATATTTAAAGTGAAGCTATTCATGAAAAGTATCATTAAAAACTTCTTCATATCGGGGCATCTGGGTGGCTCAGTCGGGTAAGCATCTGACTCTTGATTTCTGCTAAGGCGATGTTCTCAGGGTTTTGTGAGAGAGAGCCCCGAGTCAGGCTTAGCTCTGGCATGGAGCCTGCTTAAGATTCTACCCCCCCTTCCTCCTCCCACCTTTTTCTCTCTAAAAAATTTTTTTCGTTTTAAAATACTGAAGTTTTTCCATATTCTTGTTAATGTTGAAGTTAACTTGAAAATTGGCATTTAGAGTTTATGCTTTTGAGGAGGCACCTGGTTCAGTTTATAGAGTGTACAACTCTTTATCTCAGGGTTATGAGTTCAAACTCCATGCTGGGTATAGAGATTACTTTAAAAAAATCATTAAAATATTTATTTTGAATTTCAGTTAATTAAGTCAGAATGAGTTAATGCCATGTTACATTGTATAGTATTCAAAATGTTTTTCAGGTACATTATCATAATTAATTATTCTTAAAACTCTGTAAGGCAGATAATATATTCCTGTTATAGGTAAGAAAAAACTGGAGCTCAGAAAGATTGCCTTTCCCAGAAAAAAATGATAGTATTTCAAATGGTGCATATTAAATCCAGATTTTTAAAATTCTAGGATAGGAACTCACTTGCACCATAGCTTTATCATCCTTTGCTTCCCAAAATTAATAATGTATTGTTTCTGTAATGCTACTCTGGTGTTATATTTGCCTTTTTAGATCATTGGCGCTTTTATTTTTATTTCTGTTTTTTAAAATTATTTTTATTGACATATAATGTATTATTTGCCTCGGGGTACAGGTCTGTGAATCATCAGTCTTACACATTTCACAGAACTCACCATAGCACATACCCCCCCCCAGTGTCCGTAACCCAGCCACCCTATCCCTTCCTCCTACTCCCCCAGCAACCCTCAATCTTTATTTTTTAATAATAGCTTTATTGATGGTTCACATACCATAAAATTTATCCTCTTAAAGTATACAATTAAAAAATAAAGGTATGCAGTTCAGTGTTTTTAGTATATTCACAGTGTTCTGCAACCATCACCACTATCTATTCCAGAACATTTTCATCACCCAAAAAGAAATCCACTACTTATTAGCAGTCACTCCCTGTTTCCCCTTTACCTCCCTTGTCTGACAACCACTAACTTGGTCTGAGAACTTACATGTTCAGGACATTTCATGTAAATGGAATCATTCATTTAAGTTTAATGGGAGAAGGCTTTAAGCAGTTATTTGTAATTTGAGAGCTTCTGCTCGATTCTACTCTTAAGTGCTGATTTTCGTGTTTACTGGAGTAGATCACTTTTCTAATCTGTATAGGCACTTTCCTGTTTGTTGTTCATGCAATAAATAAATCTGCTGACGTGTATATGTTTCCTTATTCTTGACCTTTGCTCTTCACATGTCTAATAGTGTATTCATGGTGTTGTGTAACTTCTTTAGGGCTCAGGTATCTGTGGCTAAGTAACTTTATTCTTAGTTGGGCATTTTTAATTCTACTTTGAAATGACTAATGCTTGCTACCTTGTTTTAAGGTCCTTAGAAACCACAACTTTATAGAAATATTAGTATCTCATAATCTTCTAAAGCAGAATTTCCCCATATGTGTTAATAAATTATTTCTCTAGGGGCAAATTTTACAACAGCAAATTTGGACCATCTTTATGCAAAGTCATTTTTCTTTTAAGGCTTACCCTACCCTATTCCACTCTCTGTCAGTCTCATAGCTTTCACCTACTAACAGTCATCTTCAGTGAGGAATTCCTTTTTTAGTAAATTCTGCTCTCAACATGGGGTTCAAACTTATGACCCCAAGATCAAGAGTCACATGCTGCATTGACTGAACCAGCCAGGCACCCTTTCAAGGACTTTGTCAGTTGATTCACAGTCTTGCTCTCTCTAGCTCTCCGTTCTTCCAGGTGATTTTGCTGTCAGTGTGGACAGTATACCATGTGTCCTGGCTTCCCCTTTCTTTCACTCCAGTTTTCTTCATCTGTCTATGCCAGAGCCAGGCCTTGGAACTTGCCACCACCCAGATCTGATGCTCTTGAATTTCTGAACGCGGCATTCTCCTCCAGTTTGCTGACACAGTTCTGCTCCATCTTTCACTTTTCTCGCCCTTTTTACTATGACTATCTTTACAGTTGCTTTTTGATCAGATTTTCCCCCATTCTCTTAGTTCTCTTCTGTGAGAAGCCTGCCTTTGCTCCCAAGTTTATCCCTATATACTAGCTGCCTTTATACCTTTACTCACACAGCCTGAACTTTTGATCATACCACTTCAGCCTCTCATTAGTACTCTCAAATTCCTGTTCCCCTTGTCTTTTTTCAGGTCCTAATCCCTGTTCACTCCATGTTCTGTAAAGCTGATCCTTGCTGGGAGGTGAGGGCAGCAGGGGAGGTTGGAAATCCATGCAGATGGGCAGAGCTGTGAATGTTTTTCAGCCCCAGTCAAGCACTTGGCTCTTTTTAGCAGTCCTTTAACTTGATCTTTTCCCCACAGTAGCTATTCGAATCTTCACTCTGCTCCTCAGAAAAGTCTCTGTACTCATTCTTCACTTTCGTTGTTGGATTCCTGCAACCTCCTCTGTACGTTCCTGGCTCTCCTTCCTTCTACTCTTAGAGCAGACGTGCTCTCAGCCCTGGCTTTTCTTGAGACTTTGCCCTTTTGCTTTCTGCTAGCTCCTTATCAACATACTTACCCTTCCTTAAGAAGAAAATCCCACTTCTGTCATTCATTTCAAACTCTTTGAAAGAAGAATCTTTCCTTACTGCCTCTAGCTATTGACCTTCTGTTCTACTCTCTCCATAATAACAGCAGCCAGGTATTAAGTACTTATTTTGTGCGTTTTATCTCACTTGATCTTCATAACACCCTGCGAGAGTTTGCAAAAGAAACTGTAGCTTGTTCTAAGGTCACACAGTTAATTACTTCTGGAGACCTAGCTCTGCTGTGCTTTAAGTACTGGCCTTGGGTCTCTAGGACTTCTGCTCTGCTGTGGGGGGCTTATGCTCTCAGCGGTTGTCACCTTGTCACGAAGAAAGCTGTGACATCTTTACAGTGGTACTGCAAAGTGGTACTTCGTGGGGCTAACTTCTTTCTACTTTTTCCACCATCTCTTCTTGGTTTTTTGTTTTTGTTTTTTTAAGATTTTATTTATCTGAGAGAGTGAACGAAAGAGAACACAAGCGGATAGAAGGGCAGAGAGAGGGAGAAACTGACTCCTCTCTGAGCAGGGAGCCTGACTCCGGGCTCAATCCCAGGACCCTACAATCATGACCTGAGCTGAAGGCAGATGCTTAACTGACTGAGCCACCCAGGCGCCCCTCTTCTAGTTCTATCCTTTCAGGGTTCTTTTGGTTCTTCTACTCTTCTGTCCCTTAAGACCATCTCAAGTGAAAAGTCATTTCTTCCATAGCATTTGGCTGGTGCTTGAGGCAGGAGGCCTTTAGGCAGAATAGATGGGAGAAATTCATTTGTTGGTTGGGAAGGAGAATGGGTAGAGGTTTTAAGGTGGTAAAGTATAGGTCACCAGCAGTGAATGGCAAGTGGTTCACTTTGACCCAGGGAAAGCTACAAATAGAGAAGATTTAAGCTTGTAAAGGTGACCAAAAGATAGATAGTGGAAGTTCTGAATTACAGGATGAGGAGTTTGAATCATTTCTCAGCCCACAGACCTCTAGTGGCTCTCTATCCAAAGGTATAGGGTGGCCATATAATTTCTTATCTGATCAGGATGTTTCTGAGAATAAAAGGAAGTACTATTAATAATTGTACTGAGGCATCTGGGTGGCTCAGTGGGTTAAGCCTCTGCTTTTGGCTCAGGTCATGATCTCAGGTCCTGGGATCGAGTTAAGCAGAGCAGGGAGCCGGCTTCCCCCTTTCCCTCTGCCTACCTCTCTGCCTACTTGTGATCTCTCGCTCGCTCGCTCTCTCTGTTAAATAAATAAATAAAATATTAAAAAAATAATAATTGTACTGAGCTAACTTTGCGGAGACTGTCCCCAGCAAGCTGGGAATTATAGTCACCCTGATCATGCAACAAGTCAAGTCTAAGATGCCATTTTGATGAAGCCATTCTGGAGGGTGTGTACAAACTGGTACAAACAGAATTTGAGGTTAAGATGATAGTTTGGGAATGTTAAGGTTCTTCACTTACTGGTGCCTGTATGAATCAAAGAAAGCTTGAGACTACAAAAACTGATAGAGCTGGGATGTAACTTAACTGGATGTGGGATGTGAGGGAGGAGGAATTACACATTAGAGTTATAAGCTGGAGTGATTTTAAAAAATGGTACATAACCATTTAAAAAAATTTAAGCCTTGGGGTGCCTGGGTGGCTCAGTCTTTAAGAAAACGTCTGCCTTCGGCTCAGGTCATGATCCCAGGGTCCTAGGATCCAGCCCCGAATTGGGCTCCCTACTCAGTGGGAAGCCTGCTTCTCCCTCTCCCACTCCCCCTGCTTGTATTCCCTCTCTTGCTGTCTCTATCTCTCTCTGTCAAATAAATAAAATCTTTAAAAAAAAAAAAAAATCTAGGCCTTGGAATGCCTGGGTGGCTCAGTGAGTTAAGCCTCAGCCTTCAGCTCAGGTCATGATCTCAGGGTCCTGGCATTGAGTCCCACATCAGGCTCCCTGCTCAGCAGGGTGTCTGCTTCTCCCATCTCCCTCTCCCTCTCCCTCCACCGGCCACTTCCCCTGCTTGTTCTCTCTCTCTCTTTCTCTCTGTCAAATAAACAAGATTTTTTTTTTTGACAGACAGAGATCTCAAGTAGGCAGAGAGGCAGGCAGAGAGAGAGGGGGAAGCAGGCTCCCCGCAGAGCAGAGAGCCGGATGCGGGGCTCCATCCCAGGACCCTAGGATCACGACCCGAGCCAAAGGCAGAAGCTTTAACCCACTGAGCCACCCAGGCGCCCCTCTGTGTCAAATAAATAAATAAAAATCTTTAAAAGAAAAAAAAGAGAAAATCTAAGCCTTTAAAACGGTCATAAGGCCACTGCAACGTAAGAGAAAGGGAATGGACCTGGAAATCAGAAAGACCCATGTTTGGAACTTGAATGTGACAATCCCTAATACTTGAAATTTAGTTATTATAACTTCAGTTTCTTCTTCTGTAAAATGGAACAGTAATGTATTTACTTTGGGGCCCAGTCAGTAGAGCATGCAACTCTCCATCTTGGGGTCCTGAGTTTAAGCCCCACATTGGGCATGGAGCCTACTTAAAAATAAAAATAATATAATATTTACTTTGAAAGGTTGTTGGGGTATTTAGTGGTGACATCCACAAAGTGCCTGTGGGCCACATGGTAGGAGAAATAGAGCAGCTAATGCTGAATGCTTCTTCCATGCCAGCTGCTAAGTGCTTTGTGTGTAGTAATGGATATAATCTTCACAGCCATCTCGGTAGCTATTATTGTCCCCAGTTTACAGGTAAGGAAATTAAAATAACTTGTCTAAGGTCAGTGGTAAAGTCCTGGCTCTGTAGCTCTCGTTTTTAACCTTTCAGCAAATTATAATGCTTACAGGGGTAGCTGCTACTTCTTGTGAGCTTTGCTTTGTTAAATTGAAAGACAGATTGAATATTGTTTCTTAGGTCCAAATGTTTCAGGTAGCAAGCATGAGACCAAATGCCTAAATTTAGTCTCAGATTTGTTTCTCATTCTGACTTATGCCTCACTGGTGACCATCTGTTGACTAACGCTGTTTGCAGCCCCCTAACCTGTCCCATCACAGTACCTGAGTTTTTGCTGTCCTCACTTCGTTTCACACCTCTGCACATAGTATAACAACCAACAGCCACTTAGCAAACCCTTACTTAATCTTCAAGATTCAGGCTGAACATCATCCAAGAAACCTTTCCTTAGCTACAACTTGTTGCCTTTGTAGAACTGTGGATGTAGAGACAAGGAGGACTGGTTTTCTCTTTTTCTATACAGAACATGAAGTCATTTGTGAGCATACCATACCCCTTCCTACTGCATTACTTCTTTTTTTTTTTTTTTTAAGATTTTATTTATTTGACAGAGAGAAATCACAAGTAGATGGAGAGGCAGGCAGAGAGAGAGAGAGAGAGGGAAGCAGGCTCCCCGCTGAGCAGAGAGCCCGATGCGGGACTCGATCCCAGGACCCTGAGATCATGACCTGAGCCGAAGGCAGCGGCTTAACCCACTGAGCCACCCAGGCGCCCTACTGCATTACTTCTTTTATTCTGATTTTCCACTGTTAGGATTATTAATCCCCTTATAGCTTAAGATTTTCAGTATGGACAGTTTTTTTTCTTTGTGTTTGTATAAGTTTTGAAATTCTCTAGGGTAAGTTGTTACCATCCTAGATAATATTCTATTCAGTTTTAACATTTTTCAGTTGAATTACATTTGTGTAGCTAACTTACCTCTCTAGACTATAACCTTTTCAAGAGAAAGAGCCATGTTTATTATATTTGTATCCTGTATGGTGTTTAGCTCAGGATCTTGGACATAATATGAATTTGGTAATCGTTAGAATTAAATAAAATGTCTTGGGACGCCTGGGTGGCTCAGTTGGTTAAGCAGCTGCCTTCGGCTCAGGTCAGAATCCCAGCGTCCTTGGATCGAGTCCCACATCAGGCTCCTTGCTCAGCGGGGAGCCTGCTTCTCCCTCTGCCTCTGTCTGTGCTCATTCTCTCTGACAAAAAAATAAATAAAATCTTTAAAGAAAAAAAATGTCTTAATATACCACTGCTTTGATTTCCTGCAGTAAAAGTTATGATTCTATTTGAAAAATAAACATCTTACCTAAAAATCTTCAGGAAAGATAAGTCCCTTATATATATTTTCTGTGACTACAAGTTTCAAATTTCTACATGACCTAGAAGAATAATAAAGAATGAGATATAATTTTCAACTTGAGTAAAATAAGAATTTCTAAGGTACTGGATTTTTTTTTTAAGATTTATTTATTTAGAGAGAGAGCAAGTGAGCGGTGGTGAGGGGCAGAAGGAGAGAGTTTTGGGATTTAATTATTACGTCAGAGAGAGAGCGCATTTGTGCACAAGCAGGGGGCTCAGCAGGCAGAGGGAGAAGCAGGCTCCCTGCTGAGCAAGAAGCCAGATATGGGACCTGATCCCAGGATGCTGAGATCGAGACCTGAGCCAAAGGCAGGTGCTTAACCAGCTGAACCACCCATGCATCCCTAGATTTTTGTATATATTTGTGGCTCTTCTAGTTCTCATTTTTGTGCTACTGACCCATGAAACTTCATAATTTGTGAGTCACTCTCAGTCAGGAATGGACTGGTTGCAAGAACAAAATTTTGCTCTTGCGAGTTAAAGTAAGGGGATGGAAGAGAGGAGAGGCTATTGCCTGGATCCAGGGAATATCCTAGTAAATACTGCTAGGCCTCCTAAACTGGAGGTAGGTGTCTCTTTTTTCTCTCACTTTCAGTGCAGTGTAATCTCCTAACACCTTATCATCTAGCAATTCTTGAGTTTGCTGGGCCTACCTGGATCAAGGTTGGTAGCCCACTGACGGAAATGGTTAAAGAAAGCAGTGTTGTGGAATATCTGGGTGGCTCAGTTGTTAAGCATCTGCTGACAGCTCAGGTCAGCTCAGGTCATGATCGCAGGGTCCTGGGATCGAGTCCTGCATCGGGCTCCCTGTTCAGCGGGAAGCCTGCTTCTCTCTCTCCCACTCCCCCTGCTTGTGTTCCCTCTCATGCTGTGCTTCTGTCTGTCATATAAATAAATAAAATCTAAAAAAAAGAAAAAGAAAGAAGTGTGTCACACTTGTCTAAAGATGTCAAAGAACTTTTCAAATTGGTAGGACTTGGCCCAAATTTGGGCCTGGGTTTTGTTTAGCGCTAGAAAATGAACTTTGGGGGCGCCTGGGTGGCTCAGTGGGTTAAAGCCTCTGCCTTCGGCTCAGGTCATGGTGTCAGGGTCCTGGGATCAAGCCCCGCATCCGGCTCTCTGCTCAGTGGGGAGCCTTCTTCCCCCTCTCTCTCTGCCTGCCTCACTGCCTACTTGTGATCTCTCTCTGTCAAATAAATAAATAAAATCTTAAAAAATATATATAAAAAAAGAAAATGAACTTTGTTATCTGAAAATGTATTTTTGTGCATGTGATCTTTCATTTCTCCAGGATTTTTTCCCTTTTCTTTCCATATTAGCTTTATTAGTTATCAAGCCATGTCAAGTAAATGCTAAACGAAACTATGCTCTGCATTTTCTACTGTGATTTAAGAAAATGTTTTTTTAATATTTAGTAATACGATTAAAATTTGAAAAATGCGGAAAGATGATAGACCCCCAAATTTGCCACCTATTACCATCTGCTATAAAAGACCAAAAGTAACAGAAAGTGGGTTTTTACTCCACTTAGGTATAATCAGACTTGGAAAACTTACTTAATTATCATAAATTTCCTTGTTTCATCTCTTTCTCTTTGCTCTTCCTACCCCCACTCTAAGGTTTTGGTACGTATTTCATAGACCATATATACTTCATTTAAATTACTGTTGATTATAGATGATTTCCAAAATTTTTCTTACATAATGCTTTGATGCATATCTTTTTAACATAAAGATTGTCTGTATTTAGGACAATTTCTTTTTTTTTTTTTTTTTAAAGATTTTATTTATTTATTTGACAGAGAACACAAGTAGGCAGAGAGCCTGATGCGGGGCTCGATCCCAGGACCCTGGGATCATGACCCGGGCCGAAGGCAGAGGCTTTAACCCGCTGAGCCACCCAGGCGCCCTAGGACAATTTCTAAAAGTAGAATTCTTGGGGAGATTTCTGGGGGGTCAGTTGGTTAAGCATCCCACTCTTCATCTCAAGCTCAAGTCTTGATCTCAGGGTTGCGAATTAAAGCTTACTTATCTTATATAAATAAGTAAATAAATAAGTGAATAAGAATTCTTGGGTCAAACGGTATAACATTTATTACTGCTGAATTCGTTGTTAAAAAGATTTGTACCAATTTATACTGCCACTAACTGCCTCTCTTACCACATTTTTTCCAGTTCTGGCTGTTACACTTCATTTTCATGTTTGCCACTCTGATTGGCAAGTAATGGTCTCTGGTTGTTGGTTTTTTTGTTTGTTTGTTTGTTTGTTTAGTCACTTTCTTATGGTGGGTTTTTTAAAAATGGAAAGAGCTTTTACTTTTTCTTTTTTCTCAAGATTTTTTGTATTCGTCAGAGAAAGGGGTCGGGGGAGAACAAGCAGGGGGAAAAGCAGGCTCTCTGAGGAGCAAGGAGCTCAATGAGGGACTCCATCCCAGAACCTGGGATCATGACCCAAACCAAAGGCAGACACTTAAAGACGTCCACCCCCCACCTCCTCCTTTTTTTAAAGTAAGCTCTACAACCCACATGGGGCTTGAACTCAGGATTCTGAGATTAAGAGTCGAATGTTCTACCAATTAAGCTAGGCAGGCACCCCAATAGTTTGTATTTTAATGGCCTTTTTTTTTTTAATGCATCAGTATATATCAGTTTAGACCACCCTGGATATAGGCACTTAGGTGGCTCAGTGGGTTGAGCCTCTGCCTTTGGCTTAGGTCATGATCTCAGTGTCCTGGGATTGAGCCCCGCATCAGGCTCTCTGCTCTGCTTACTTGTGATTTCTCTCTCTCTCTCTCTCTCAAATAAATAAAATCTTAAAAAAAAAAAAAAAAAAAGATCACCCTGGATACGAATGGCTAACTCCTTATTGTAAGGTTCTCGTAGGATTATTTACTCAGAGTTCACGTTTAATGTTGTTAAATGGTGACTACTAAATTCAAACACTTTCTTTTCCAGACCCAGTAAGATTTCGATATGTCCTTCATATTTGACTGGATTTACAGTGGTTTCAGCAGTGTGCTACAGTTTTTAGGTATGTTGGCTCTTTGTTCTTTATTGTTATCCCATTTAATCCTACTTAAATAAAAGTGCTTATTTGTCTAGAGCCTCTTTATATTATAACCCAGTAGTTGTGAATGTGAGCTTAGAAATCATACAAATGGGGGCACCTGGGTGGCTCAGTGGGTTAAAACCTCTACCTTCGGCTCAGTTCATGATCTCAGGGTCCTGGGATTGAGTCCTGCATTGAGCTCTCTGCTCAGTGGGGAGCCTGTTTTCTCCTCTCTCTCTGCCTGCCTCTCTGCCTACTTGTGATCTGTCTGCCAAATAAATAATAAATAAAAATCTTTAATTAAAAAAAAAAGAAATCATACAAATGTAGTTACTCACTGTGTCACTTGTAAATTATGTAGTCTTGGGCAAATTACTTTTTCCACCTTAACCTTAGTTTCCTTATCTGTAAATTAAAAATAATTCTACCCCTTAAGGTTGTTGATAGGAATATTATTTACAGGAGTAGCTACCTTTGATTAGCCACTTTACCTAAGTGCTTTAGATACTTTATCTCATTTAATACACTCACAGGAATTCTCTGCTTTATTTTTGTTACTATAAAATGAACGTTCCATGGGGCGCCTGGGTGGCTCAGTGGGTTAAAGCCTCTGCCTTCGGCTCAGGTCATGATCCCAGGGTCCTGGGATCGAGCCCCGCATCTGGCTCTCTGCTCAGCGGGGAGCCTGCTTCCCTTCCTCTCTCTCTGCCTGCCTCTCTGCCTACTTGTGATCTCTGTCTGTCGAATAAATAAATAAAATATTTAAAAAAAAAAAATGAACGTTCCATAAAGTACCTTGTATATCATAACTGGCAGCATATAATCTGCTAAATAAGACTTGTATACCCAGCAAATCTGACTAGTGATTTTCCTCTCTTCTAGATTTTAAAGAGGAAAAATTTTAGCATCTCATTCTCTTATTTACACTCTCAACTTCTCACATTTTCCAGTGAAACAAGCTTTTGATTAACTTTTATGTTCTGATGTATACAATTTTATTATTGTAGTAATTAATGAAGATATTTCTGGTCTTCTATTTTCAAATCATGCCCTAAGTTTAGTCTCCATGTAATCATCATCTTGAACTGGAACAAAGAGACGCATTTCATGTAATTACAGAGTTGTCAACATAATTCCTCACTGGGCACAACCATACTTATGAATTATCATCTTCTATATAAATGGCTCTTTTTCCATAAACATAATTTTAACAAAGGAAATAAATTTTGTTTGGAAAATACACATTTTGTTTGATTACTATGTATTAAAAGGATAAAAATGTAAGATCAAATTTTGTCAGTCTATTTTTATTTCTTATTTAGACCTCAATGTTTGCACATTTTTAAAAATCAAGGTTTGGGGTTTTTTTTTTTTTCCCTTTTTAAAATAAAATTCCTCACATTTTATAATGTCACTCTACTACAGGTCAAGTATCAGATCTCTCTACATTACCTCCTCAAGAGCTCTTAAATATTTTTATCAGATTGCAATATTTTGTTACATATTTGCAACAACTGGGTCAGAAATAAACATTTTAAACTTCATTATACTGGGATAACCCAGGTTGTAACAGGTTGGTATCTATATCTCAGTTTATAGAAAAATTAATGTCTACTGAACTATGTTGAAAAAGCAAAATAAATTGCCTCATACGCAGGAGCAAGAGGTTAATAGGGCTAACAGTGGGAGGCAGTGTAGAGAAATGAAATGAACCAAAGCTTTGGCATCAGGTGTGATTTCAAATCTTACTTCTAACTTCAGCATTTGAGCAAGTTAACTTTAAGCCTTTGTTCCCTTCTGTAAAAAAGAGGATAATAGTATTTACTTAAAAGAGTTATTTTAAGGATTACATAATGTGTAACAGCTTGCTTAATAGTGCCTGTCACAAGATAAGGATTTAATCCAACCCACTTTAAAGATTAAAGTTGAAACGTTGTACGTGTTCCCTTTTGGAATCTTATCCAGTGCACTTCTACTACTTAATAGGATGGTAAGATTGATTGTGATTGCACTGGTTAGAAACAATCTGTGTAGAAACATTTTAAGAAATAGAAATGTCAGGGTACCTAGGTGGTTCAGTTTGTTAAGCGTCTGCCTTTGGCTCAGGTCATGATCCCAGGGTCCTAGGATGGTATCCCCTATCAGGTTCCTTGCTCAGTGGGGAGTCTGTTTCTCCCTCTTCCTCTGCCCCTCTCTCTGCTTTTGCTCTCTCTAATAAATACATAAAATCTTAAAAAAAAAATACAAATGTATAAAAATGTGTTAGTCACAATTCATGATTAAATAAGAAATGTAGTATCCCAGCTCAAGTAAATATGGAAGACAGTCTTCCCCTTAGGATCAGAACTCTTGGTCACTGGGTTATCAAAAGATTAGGACTTAAAAAAAAAAAAAAAGATTAGGACTTTAAACAATTTACTTCTTAAGCTTCAATGTGGATAAAGAATTGGGTATTATTTTGGCATGAACTTATTTAAATGGGTAACCTGAATTACAATGCCTTATGTCTTTAAAAGTTCATTTATTGGCTGAGTGAATATTTTTGGAATTGCTACTATGTCCCCAGTGCTCATGTAATTCCATGTGTGTGAGACAGTTAAACACATGAAACATAAAGTTCAATATTACCACATACCCTATTAGAATGTCCAAAAGCTGGACATTGACAGTAACAGATGCTGACAAGGATGTGGATCAGCAAGAACTTTCATTCACTGCTGGGACTGCAAAATGGTACAGACACTTTGGAAGATTGGGTGATTTCTTAAAACACTGGACATACTCTTACCATACAGTCTAGCAGTTGTGCTCCTTGGTATGTACCCAGAGGAGTTTAGAGTTTAGATCCACACGTGAACCTGCACACTGATGTTTTATAGCAGCTTCATTTGTAATTGCCAAAACTTGGAAGCAACCAAGGTATCCTACAGTAGTTGAACAGAGAACTAAATTGGTTCGTCTAGACAATGGAGTATTATTCAGCACCAAAAAGAAATGAGCTATCAAGCCATGAAAAGACATGGAGGAAGCTGAAATGCATATTACTAAGTAAAAGAAACCAATCTCAAAAGGCTACATACTGTCTGATTTCAACTATATGACATTCTGGCAAGGCAAAAAGGCAGAAATACGGAGACTAAAAAGATGAGTGGTTGCCAGGCAGTGGGGGAAGGGTGGGATGAACGGGCAGAACATACAGGATTTTTAGGGCAGTGAAAATACTTTGTATGATATTACAGTGATGGATGTATGTTCTTATATGTCTGTCAAAACACAGAATAGGGGCGCCTGGGTGGCTCAGTGGGTTAAAGACTCTGCCTTTGACTCAGGTCGTGATCCCAGGGTTCTGGGATCGAGCCCCACATCGGGCTCTCTGCTCAGCAGGGAGCCTGCTTCCTCCTTTCTGCTGCCTCTCTGCCTACTTGTGATCTCTGTCCGGTAGATGAATGAAGTCTTAAAAACAAACAAACAAACAAACAAACAGAATATACAAACTAAGAGTGAGCTGAGCCCTAAGGTAACTCTGGGTGATTATGATGTATCAGTATAGGTTCACCATTGGTTAAAAATGTACCATTTTGGTGAGTGACACTGGAAATCTCTGTACTGTCCTATCAGTTTTGTTGTAAACCTAAAACTCCTCTGGGAAAAAAAAAAAAAAAAAAACTTAAAAAAAATAATAAAGCTCAATTTTGAATTTCACAGTAAATGCCAATCTCTTATAAATTGGTCGATGATCTTTTTCCTGTCACTTCCTCTATCAGTATTGGTTGATACATCTAAATTATGTGCTTGGTTCTTCTTGTTATTGCTTTAGTTTTCGGCAGTTCTGTGAATAGTTTAACCATATTCTCAGGGAAATTTGACAGTGACCTAAACTTTTCATTGAAAAAACTCACTATGATTTTTATTGTCATAACTTCTTACTTTTTTATCAACCATGAAAATTCCTTTAATTTTCCTTTTGGTCCAGCTTCATAAATACATGATGTCAAGTATGTTATGAGTATTTCTCTAATAGAGAACATTGCTATTTATCCGTAACTTGTCAAGGGAATCAGCATTGTGGTATTGAGACAAGTTTAGGGAACACATTCAATGACTGGGACAAAGTTTAGTGTTTTTTTTTGTTTGTTTGTTTTGTTTTTTTTTTAAAAGATTTATTTTATTTGTCAGAGAGAGAGAATACACACAAGCAGACAGAGTGGCAGGCAGAGGCAGCGAGAGAAGCAGGCTCCCTGCCTAGCAAGGAGCCCGATGTGGGACTTGATCCCAGGACCCTGGGATCATGACCTGAGCTGAAGGCAGCAGCTTAACCAACTGAGCCACCCAGGCGTCCCCAAAGTTTAGTTTTGAAATGATTTGAGGGGTGCCTGGGAGGCTCAGTCCATTGAGCATCTGCCTTCAGCTCAGGTCATGAGCCTGTGATCACTGTCAGATTCCTCTGCCTACTGCTCCCCCTGCTTGTGCTATCTCTAGCTCTCTCTGTCTCTCTGTCAAATGAATGAATAAAATCTAAAAAAAAAAAAAAAGACCTGAACTTGGAAATCATGACAGATTTAGAATAGCTCTTCAAAACAAAAAATAGATTAGAAATTCAAGCTTATTCAAGCCAATTTTAAAATCTTACAAATTCAAAACATATTTTCCTTATGTAAATGTTATACTTATGTATATGTATATATATGTATATACTATACTAATGTAAATGTTATACTATTATTTGAAGTCTTTTGCTTGGATAATCTATGTCAGAGAGAATTTTGACTAATCATAGCTCTTACTCTGCAGGATTATATAAGAAAACTGGTAAATTGGTATTTCTTGGATTGGATAATGCAGGAAAAACAACATTGCTACACATGCTAAAAGATGACAGACTTGGACAACATGTCCCAACGTTACATCCCAGTAAGTATATTCCCATGTACAACATGTTACTTTATCAAGTGATACCAGTTCATACGCACTAATCAAAAATTTTTTTTATCTTTTGGTATTTTTTGGTATATTATGATCAGGTGATATGACCTATTCTTAAAATAGTATAATAAATCATAGCTGACCCACTCCACTTCCAAGAAGTACATTTAGATCTTAAAATAATATACATAGCTTTTTTTCAGTTAGTATACCCTTCTTCAGCTAGAGGAATTAAAGTTACTGTCTCAGGGATTTTAACGTGATTGAGGTCTTTCCAACCAGATATTGCTTAGGCTATATAAATAGTCACCATTACCTTGTTTAGATAACCTAAATTTCTTTCAAGTTTTAAAACTGTACTTCTAATCATTATTCAGTGGACAGATTATAGTCTTATACTTTGCTAGTGACATTTGTTAACCAGTCAGTTCTCTACTCTGAGAAACCTCAACAAAGTATGTTATAAAGACCATAGAATTATTACAAAAAACAGGGCACATACAGATACATTTATAGAAAGTTTTAGAACAATTTGAAAGACAATTTAGAAAATTTGAAAAACAATTTACTGTGGTTTCTTTAAGAAAGACTGCCTGAATGACATTAACAATGACTCTGTAAATCACTTAGTAGATACCATCTAGTAAGTATATAAGGTTATATCGTGGTACTATTTGAGAAAGTAAAGTTCATGTTAAAGTGACAAAATTATTAGAATAGAAGCCTAATTTAAATACCTGTGACCTTCTGTCACTTGAAAAGACTATAAGTCAAGTAGACATAAAGTTTTTTGGTTTTTTTTTTTCATTTTTTTAAAGATTTTATTTATTTATTTTGACAGAGATCACAAGTAGGCAGAGAAGCAGGCAGAGAGAGGGGAAGGGAAGCAGGCTCCCCGCTGAGCAGAAAGCCCAGTGTGGGGCTCGATCTCAGGACCCTGTGATCATGTCCTGAGCCACTCGTGCCTCTAATTTTATTTTTTTAAACAACTAGTTCAAAAGCAAGCTAATCACAGATTAATTATGAAATAATGAGGGTAGATTTAAATAATCAGCATAAAATTGAGCACTGGACCAGAAAGTAGATAATAATATGATAGTTATTTAATTCAGTAAATATACAGAGAAAAAGGAAGGAGAATAACAAAAAGTACTATTTTATCAATAAAACTCTTAGTTGGAAAAGGGAGATTTCATAAAACTGATACATCTTTTTTTATATTAGGATAAGAGTGGAGCTTGGCAAATAAGATTCTGATACAAGAACAATACTATTAAAGAAAAAATGATAATTGTGAAATTGAGTATATAAATTGTATGCAATTTATATACTCAAGAGACTATAGAGTGGTGTGGTATTATATTAGGTGTAAGTCAGTTAAGAAAATTTTTTTAAAGATTTTAAGTAATCTGTACACCCAACATGGGGCTTCAGTGTGTAACCCTGAGATCAAGAGTTGCATGCTCTATGAAGTGAGCTGGCCAGGCACCCCCATTTTTTTTTTTTTTTTAAAGATTTTATTTATTTATTTGTCAGAGAGAGAGCGAGCGAGAGCGAGCACAGGCAGACAGAGTGGAAGGCAGAGTCAGAGGGAGAAGCAGGCTCCCTGCGGAGCAAGGAGCCCGATGTGGGACTCGATCCCAGGACGCTGGGATCATGACCTGAGCCGAAGGCAGCTGCTTAACCAACTGAGCCACCCAGGCGTCCCAGGCACCCCCATTTTTATATTTTTGATGTTGCTCTCCTTTATTCATCAGATACTTATTGACACCTACTTTATGTCACACATTGTTCATAGTACGAGGAGTGAAAGCATTGGCAGAAAACAGTTGCCATCTCAACTTTCCTGCCGTTCTTGTTCATTTTATCTCAACATTTTCCATTAATCAAGAACATATGAGATAAAGGTAATATGTATCTACCCTATGATCTGACAGTTCCTTTGCTAAGTATTTATCAAGAAGAAATGAAAATATATATTTGCCAAAATCCTTGTACAAGAATGCTTATACCAGCTTTCTTTGTTATAGCCCCAAACTGGAAACAGCACAGATACCCATCCCCACCAAAAGAATAAATGATGAAATTCTATTCAATAAGAAATAGGGATAACTGTTTATATACAGTATATATTATGATGCTTGGAAGAAGATAATCACAAAAGTTACATACTGTATGGTGTCATTTATATGAAATTCTAGAACAGGCGCAACAGACCTGTGATGATAGAATTCAGATTACTCCTGGGAGTGGACAGTGAGTGGGGAAGGGCAAACTCCCTGGGATATTAAAAGTTTTCTGTGTCTTACTCAAGCTGGGACATTTTATAAAGTAGGGAGTATATTAGCATATTAGGGATTGTAACCATAAAGGTAATTTCCCAAGTAAATATAATCCAAGCATTATATTTACCTTATGGAAAGGAACACACTTTGAACATGAATTGTATTGGTTTATTCAGTTGGGAGGCGACATAAAGAATTTTTAATAAAATACTCTGGGGCCTCAGCAATATAATGGATAGTTAAAATTATACTGAACCTTTCATTATAATTATAGGGGACTTCTGCTTTTGCTCTGGGGCAGTAAGAGCATCTGGAATTATCCCACTGTAAGCAGCTAGAAAACTGGACAAACGTATATACTACAACTGTTTTCAGAACTGGACAATATCTAACACAGGACTATGATTCCTGAGAGAAGGAAAACAAACCTTTCTTTATTCAAGTTTTACCACAGAGATAATCTTCAGATCGTGGTGCAGGGAGAAGAAATCCAAACATAACCCAGTATCCTTGCTGAGTTGAGACAGAGACTGAGGTGACGAGAATTTGTTTGGCATAATACCAGAGAGGAAGGAGCTCTGCAGACAAAGAACTGCAGAAAGGTTCATGGCTAAATACCAATCCATGTGCATAGGGTAAAACTCCCCTTGGCCAATCAAAAAACAATTTCTGGAGAAAGAATAATTCTAGCAGAGCTGTTAACCAAGTAATTCTCAGAGTTCACATGCGCCCAGGAATCATTCATATTCCCACCAACCGCAAAGGAGAGACCTGGCATTCACTAGAGACTCCATAAGGTCCATACCTTAGTAATGGGGCAGAAGTACCGGTAAAGTAAAGACAACTATAACCTAACAAAACTTAAAAACTGATCTGCAAGCAGTATAACTGTCTGCCAGCACAAAGTCCACCTCACTTCAAAGGAATACAGTGAAATCCAGCATCGAGTGAAAAATGACTAGACATGCAAAGAAGCAATCAAGTGTGACCCAAAACCAGGAGAAAAATCAATCAGTAGTGATAGAGCCAGAAGTGACTAAGATCATGGAATTAGTAGATGAGGATGCCAAAAGAGCTGTGATGAATGTGCTCACAGACTGAAGGAAAACATGAAAAGAATGAGGAAAGAAATGGAAGATACAAGACACAACCAAGTGGAAACGTCTACAAATGAAAAAAATAACAGTAACTGAAGTGAAATTTTCACTCCATAGGATTAACAACAAATTAATGCCAGTACTGCAGAAGCAAGGACCAGTGAACTTAAGTCAACATAATAGAAAGTGTATAAAATGAAGCACAGAGAAAAGTGAAATGAACAGATACTCAGTGACTTGCGGGAAAATATGACGCAGTCTAGGGCATCTGGGTGGCTCAGTGGGTTAAAGCCTCTGCCTTTGGCTCAGGTCATGATCCCAGGGTCCTGGGATCGAGCCATGTTTCAGGCTCTCTGCTCAGCAGGGGGCCTGCTTCCCTCTTTCTCTCTGCCTGCCTCTCTGCCTACTTGTGATCTCTGTCCATCAAGTAGATGAATAAAATCTTAAAACAAAAATAAAAACAAAGCAGTCTAGCCAACCTATACTTGAAGTCCTAGGAGAGGAAGGGAGGGAGGGAGCAGAAAAAAATTTGAAGACATAGCAAAAATTTTTATTGCAACCGTGTTTATCATTAAAGACTGTCATCACTTGATAATATGACAGCCATGAGAGAAAATTTCCCTGGTATTATCTAAGATGAATTACAGAAAAAATTATTAGGTTGGAGCAGTTACTTGAATTCACAGCAAATAATTATCTGAATAGTTAATATTTTCAGCAGGAGAAAGAGAGAAGGAAAAAAATGTTGGATTTGTGGGGGTTAGTGAATACTAGAATATTATCATGACTTGCGTTATGTTGTCAGTATAAATTGAAGTGTATCTAATTATAACAGATTCTTGTATTAGTGCCTAAATGTTTGATTTGAACTAATTTGCAATCAAACATTAAGTAGCAATATATACCATGAATGGATATCTGATTTTCTTGTTGTAAGAATAATATGATTTTCTTACCATATTGTTATTTAGCTTCAGAAGAACTAACCATTGCTGGCATGACCTTTACAACTTTTGATTTGGGTGGACATGTGCAAGGTAAGATTCTATTACTCTTATAGTTGCTCGGTTTTATTTTAATAAAAATGTGGCCATTAGTTTCCAGTTCATGAAGTCTTGTTCTGTTAAGGAAGGCAGAGTACACTTAAAATTTAAGAATTGTTACCACGAGATAAGCTTTTTTTAAAAAAAATTATTTATTTATTTATTTATTTATTTGACAGACAGAGATCACAAATAGGCAGAGAGGCAGGCAGAGAGAGAGGAGGAAGCAGGTTCCCCGCTGAGCAGAGAGCCTGACGTGGGGCTTGATCCCAGAACCCTGAGAACATGACCCCAGCTAAGGGCAGAGGCTTAACCCACTGAGCCACCCAGGCGTCCTACCACAAGATAAGTTTTAAACCAAAGTGATTTTCATGATAATCCTGGTCAGTTTAAGTCTTAATTGCTTTTGGTATAAAGCATGTAACCTAAATTTAGCCTCTGTCCTCTGCTCCAATCCACATTTCACCGATTGTCATAATCATGTTATGATGTTACTGCTCTGTATTAAAAACTTTCAATGGCTGACCTACAAAATGGAAGCCAAACTTGTTGACCTGGCATTTGGGATCTCTATAATCTGATCCCAGTTTATTTTTTGAGTCTTTATTTCCCCCTGTTCCCTTTTCTATTCTCTGTTCTCCAACCAAACAAAACCCTCTCGGTGTTCTTCCTCTCTGGGCTTTTGCTCATGCCATCCCCATCTGCACACAAGTAACCCACCTTCAGGGCCCAGCGTAAGTGTGGCTACCTCCCATTCTCACCTGGGAATGCTCTTAATTATATTTCCATGGTGCTTAGTACATTTGTGTAAATGTCTACAAGTTTGGAAAAGGCTCTGTTATCTCCTCTACTAAACTTTCAGGAACTAAAGTGTATTTCATATGTCCCCCAAAAGACATGACAGTACCCAGCACTTGGTAATTCATAAATAGTGAATATTACAAAGTTGGTGGGCATTCTAAAGCTCCTGTGACAAATAGTTGAAAAGATTTTGGTGGTTGTGGCTAGTGAATGCACATTTGAGACATTATAATTATTTGAAATATATATGAAATACTCCAGAATACAATGGTTAGAGAGAATTGGAACCTAATGGAGTCTGAGACTTAATTTCTGTGTTGTTTTTAAGATAAAAACTGAAGTCAGTTGCTTACCCCTAAGGCACCCCTAGAACTTCTCTAAAAATAATGTCATAGAAAAATTACCCTAAAGGTTTTGTTGACTTCAGTTAATTTCTGTTATAACAGTTTGTTTTATTATTTTAACTTAACAAATCTGTACCCACTAATTTCCTTCTTTCACTGACTCCGAATTTATCAGTGGCAAAATAACTGCTAAACTTGAAATGTCAGAAAATGAATATTGCATATAAATTTTTAAAATAGTGGCAGTCATCCAGTGAACTTAATATGCATCATTGTCCATTGGTAGCAAATAATAATTCCACTTCTAACTTGGGAGAACTGGAGTAGAGTAAAATATTTGACTTGCTTATATCAAGGAAAGCCTTCCTTGGTCCTCTGGAAAAATTTGGTGATCCTGGGTTAAAGATGAATTTAAATATATAGTGAAGTGGTAGCAGCTAAGGGATAATTAAACTTGGTTTCTTGTTGGACTCTTCCATCAAACCATGTGCTAGGTTTGACCGGCAAATAAAATCTAACTCCTGATTGTTTTTGTTAGCTCGAAGAGTGTGGAAAAACTACCTTCCTGCTATCAATGGCATTGTATTTCTGGTGGATTGTGCAGACCATGAAAGGCTGTTAGAATCAAAAGAAGAACTTGATGTAAGTTAACTAAAACTAAACGTAGCTGAATCACTCTGGTAAGGTTGAAGAAATAGGTTGGAGATCTAAGTATCAGAGTGCAGCTTTTCTGTAGTCTCTGATACAACTCCTGGCAATTTATGGAGCTCAGTGGTTAACTCTGCTTAGAACACAGCAACAGTAGCTTCGAGTAATTGTAGCTTTTGAGGACATACTAGCACAGACCTTCTTCCTGAAGACCTAAGCTCACTCTGTGCAGCATACCTTTGTAGTATATTTCATGTCTGCGGCATACCTGGAGTGCCTTGGTCTTGAGTCCCTGGTCATCCTAGATGCCATTTTCTTCAGGAGTTGGCCGGAACCTGGAAATGGTGTAATATGCTATCTTAGTCACCACTTCTACGAGTGAGTGGAGGCATGTGTAGGCACTACTCTTTCCCCCTCTCCCAGGTCAGATGCTTCATAAAGTGGCTCAGGATCAGCCAGGAAGGCCAGGGCTTGATCTGGGACCACAGAGGAAGCAGTGATTTGACCTGACTGTGCCTCTGCCCAGAGCAGGCAAAAGTGTTCATGTGGCAAAGTCCAGGTAGGTTCTGTGGTCATGGAACAGGGTCAGGGATTTCCTGACTACCTACTTTGTGCCAGGCATGTGTATATTATATCATTTAATTCCCAAATCAACTCCATAAGGTAGGTGCTACTCTTCCAAATTCTCTTTGAGCTTCACTGAGGCTTATTTGTTCAAGATCTCACAATTCATAAGCAGTAGAACTAGAATTGAAACCAGGTCTGCTAGCTTCAAGGTGTTTGTTTTAGAGTCCCTTAGTGATTCACAGAGCGAGAAGCAGAGTTGAGCATTTACACAAGGAGCTTACAGTTTCTTTGAGCTCACTTTTTTGTGTGTTGTTAAGGTTATTTTTTTGTTTGTTTTTAACTCCTCTCTCTACCCAGCTTGGAGCTAAAACTCACAAGGCTTAGATTAAGAATTGCAGGTTCTACTGACTGAGCCAGCCAAGCACCCCTGATCTTACTTTCAAATGTACAAAAAGTTTGTCAATGGAATTTGGCAGAACTGACATGCTATGGTAGAGAATGAGTCCTTGTTACTCATTGGTATCTTGTCATAAGGAGCTCTTCAGATAGTTTCATATCAACATCTTATCTTTCATTTTGTCTTGTTTCAGTCACTAATGACAGATGAAACCATTGCTAATGTGCCTATACTGATTCTTGGGAATAAGATTGACAGACCTGAAGCCATCAGTGAAGAGAGGTTACGAGAGATGTTTGGTTTATATGGTCAGACAACAGGAAAGGTAAATAAAAGTGTTTTCATTTTTTGTTGACTAGTGTGAATATTTCATTTGACAGTGTAAAGGTCTTTCAGTTCAGTGTCTTATTTATTTTTATCTTCTGAAATAGTTTAATTCCAATATTAGCACTAACAGTAATCATGGTGATTAGTCCAACTGGCGGTCTGCCTTTTTTTTTTTTTTTTTTTTTGAGGTATAACTGATATGTAATGTTAGTTTTAAGTTTTTTTAAATTACTGTTGTCCAACTACATATGCCCATTATTTTTTTTTTTTTTCATAAAAACTCATTTGTACATTTGGGTCTTTAAATGTCTTTATGTGTTTTCTTTCTACCACTGAATGAAACCTTTTCTTGGGGATAACAAGAATGTCAAAACTCATGCTTGTGGGAAACCAAATGAAAACTTTCAAAGTTTTATTTGTCATAGATTTTCAGAATTAGCCCCCAAATAATATACTTAAATGTTTAAGCATTCCAGTAGTGTATTTAGACCCTGAGTTCATCAGAGAGAAAAATAAAATGTAAATTTGAACACAGGAGTGTTGGGGGATTTTTTGAACATAATACTTTTTTTTTTTTTTAAGATTTTATTTATTTATCAGAGAGAGGTGGGGGGAGAGAGCGAGCACAGTTAGACAGAATGGCAGGCAGAGGCAGAGGGAGAAGCAGGCTCCCTGCCGAGCAAGGAGCCCGATGTGGGACTCGATCCCAGGACGTGGGGACCATGACCTGAGCCGAAGGCAGCTGCTCAACCAACTGAGCCACCCAGGTGTCCCGAACATAATACTTTTTTTAAAAGATTTTATTTATAGGAGAGAAGGAGAGTGAGCATAAGGGGGTGGGGGAGGGAGAGGGAGAAGCAGACTCCCTGCTGAGCAGGGAGCCCCATGCTGGGCTGAATCCCAGGACTCGGAAATCATGACCTGAGCGGAAGGCAGATGCTTAACCAACTGAGCCATCTAGGCGCCCTGAACATAATACTTTATAATAAGCTTCAAAATGTGTTATTTTTGCAGTCAATTTTTACAGTCAATTTGTATGAGGGAGAGATGTTGGTATAGAAAAATCTCAGAATATACAAACAAAATTTTCTTGGTTTATATGTATTTCTTTCAGAGTAGAGAAATACTGCACTGTTTTGAAGGAGACTCTGGTGTTAGGGTAGACTTTAGTCTGTTTTTGGTGTCTTCTTTTCAGTAAGTCAACTTCCCAGTTTTAGGAAATGCCTTGTTTAGTCATAAACCTACTCAGAAAGGTTTGTCTTTAATATTAGTGAAGCCGGCTTGGGTAACTTAAATTTTTCCAAGTCAAAGACTGTTTTCATTTTTATGTGCCTCACAAACTCCCCTCTTTCCCACTGAGTGAGAGGAGGAGATTTCTTGTGTGTCTAAGGCACTTGTCTGCCCAACACCCGAGGCTTAAGCACAGTCACCCTTTGTTCTGAGATGTAGAAGCTGCAATTCAGCTGTAAAGTGGAGCTTTTATTTCATAAAGAGGTCATCCATCATAATATAATGTCTGTCTTCCCTTCTAGGGCAATGTATCTCTGAAGGAACTGAATGCCCGACCCTTAGAAGTTTTCATGTGCAGCGTGCTCAAAAGGCAAGGTTACGGAGAAGGTTTCCGTTGGATGGCACAGTACATTGATTAACAACCACTTGCATCGGTTCCAGGTCTCATCATTCAGGCCTACTCAGAGATTTGATCCACTCAACATGCATAACTTGAATTCAATAGACTTTTGTTGGTTAGAAAACAGATTTTTTTAGATTATTAATATTATATCAACTTAATTTGAGTGCAAATTGAAAACTGATTCAAGTTTGAGTATCACAATGTTAGCTTTCTAATTCCATAAAATAGTTTATACAGTTTATAATCTGACATTATCCCCAGTGCCATTTATAAAGAACAACTTTCCAGCAGTACATTTGAAGCACTTTTTAACAACGTGAAGCTACGAATACAAACCATGTTTAAAAGCTCATCATGTTAAATTTTTATGTACTATTTTGGAACTAGTTTTTAAATTTTAGATTATATGTCCACCTATCTTAAGTGTACAGTTAATAATTAGGTTATTGATGATTGCATGATGCCTTACAGTTTTCAATAATATTTTTTCTTATGCAAACGTCATGCAATAAAACATATCCTGATGTTTGGCATCTTTGTTGGGCAGGTGTTTCATTTTAATGTGTCTTATCTAGCTAGTATGCTCTGACGTTTTTAGTATTTAATAACATACGTATGAGGGGGTTGTGGGGCAGGGAGATCACTTCAGAATTTTTAGGATAATGTGTAAGTCTCTAGAAGCTTTTGCATTTACCATAAGACACACTGTGTTTGGTTCCATTTTACACATTTCTCTCTGCATCGCGTATATTTGTCACAGTAATGCTACCATGATTAATGCTGATGGGATCCACCTTCTAGTTTCTGTGGGATCGGTCTTTTGAAGAAAAGCACATCTGGTACAACACAGGGTTAATTGGGGGTTTGATAGGCTTATAGCTCCATTCCAGTTGTCTGATTCTGAAGTGTTCCAACTTACCGGTGCCCTGTTTTGGTCATTTGTGCCTTTTCACCAAAAGTAGTGACGGGCACCAGTGTCCCCACATTTAGAGGTACTCCCCACTCCCTTTTAAATAATGACGCAACAGGTAGCACAGCACCTTGTGCGTAGCTTCATTGTAGAGGCCTGTATGTGTGAGGAGAAAGGAAGCCTATTCGGCCGTCTGAGCTGCATGGGGATTCTGGTCCTGTCCTATAGCTCTTTTGCATTGTTTGGCATATTTTATTTCTCATTAGAAATCAATGAATGCTTGTGTTCGATTTTCTTTTTTCTTAATTGCTGTCAGCTCTTACTTTATATTTATAGCACAAAGTCTTTTGTTTTTACAAGTAATGCCTGCTGTGTGATAGCATCTGCAAGCCTCACTGATAGATTAATGTTTTAGGTAGCTTTTAAAGCACTTTAATTTTCTAAGAAATTGAGTAATTCTTTTCCATGAGGTTCTGAGATTCCTGTAATTACTAAAATAAGCTGAAAGATAAGTGCCAAATACGTATTTTTAAAGACTCAAACTTAAGAGAGTTAGTTCTCTCTTGGTTATAAACCAGGATTTTATAGTATATTTAACTAGTTCCATTGAGAATAGATTGCTCCATTCCATCAAGAATAATTTTAATATCAGAATTAGTGTTTTCTTTAGCTTTTTTCCAAATCAGTTACTCTAGTTCTATCATTAATAATGGAACATCTGAGACAGATTAAGGATTAAGGGATATGACTGGAAGGAATCACCAGTTAGCTAAATCAACAAGGTCATTTCAGCATGACCTCTGGTTTTAGTAATATGGCTCTTCTGTTTCACTTTAACCTTTCTTTCAAATGAAAATAGAGCTTCTTCCCTGCTTAGAATCATCACTAGCATCATGGGAAAAGGAGGAGATGACATATCAACCTGTTGGTTTATTTTGCCACATTTAATTCAAGTACTTACTCTTAGGGGCACCTGACTGGCTTATTTTATGGAGCATGTGATTCGACCTTGGGGTTGTGAGTTCAAGCCCCACACTAGATGTAAAGATTACTTAAACGAATGAAAAATAAATCAAGTACTTCTAATATCCTGACTAAACAGAACTAGGCCTTATTAAAAGTAACTGTCTCTTGTTGGTATCTATCTTGAGCACCTACAAGGACATTGCATTTTCTTCAAGTATTTCCTTATATTGTGATATTGTGAAATCAATTACTTGTGTCATAAATTGGTATAAAGGAAAAAACCCTCCTAATTTCTCTGAAGTGGAGAAATGCTTTCTGGTACAAAATATATCATTCCAGAATTCTCATTCTAGTTCTGACACTGGGATCATAGAATTAAAGTCAGTTGTGGACCACAACTAAACTGTGGCTATTTTCCCAATGATGAGAGATTCTTACGGCCTGAATGTTCAGAAATGAAGCTGCACATAGCAGCAAGTGGCTTTCATCCCAGCTCTGGGGAGATGGGCCCGAGTCATTGGGCTTACCATCTCACTCTTCCAGCTCCTCTGAACACATCCATTGAGTCACTGCTCCCCTTCAAGAGAAGCATATTAAGAGAATTGCAAGAAAAAGTAAAAGCACATGGGGAAGACATTTACTCTCTACATGCTTGTGCAAGTATGTGCGCCTGTTCAGTATTTTGGGGTAAATTGTAGCATTGGGGACATAGATTAATTTTGTACCTTTTACCATAAGTTGTGAAAATGTATACAAGATTGGATTCCATATAAATCAGGCACTGCTCAAAACATACATTAAAATCTTTAGTCTACAGCTCTAAAAAACAAGATCTCAGCCTGCATTTCTCATTTTAATGAAACCCTTAACCTCACACCTCTTTCAAGGATTGCTGTTAATTATATTTTCGGGTAACTTTTTAAACTGATTCCAGTTTGTCTTTAGCTCAGTGAATTTTTAAAATGGAGAGAAGAGCATAGCATTTTTTAAAATTGGGGCAAGACATTTTCTGAAATATATGAAAAAAATTCTTCACCATTGGCTTGGTTGACCCAGTATCTTTGAATGCCAAAGATGTATGAATCCAGATACTGCCTGCATAGATGTCAATTTCAGTTTTGTGTGCTTATATGCATATACACATTTACTGTGGTTTACAATGTTTTTTTTTTCCTGAGTTTTGAACCAGCTCACACGTCTTCCTAGTACTTTCCAGCACATAAACTTGCAAAATAATTAAAATAAGGTAATAGCTATAATAATACTGTTTCTTGCCTTCTGCAAAATGATTTGATCAGTCACATTCAAAACACATCATTTTCACAAGTTCGATCATTAAAAACAGTGTAATTCTAGCTGACATGATTTGAGAGTTGTAAGAGAAAGGTTTACATGTTGTGAAACTGTATTGGTTGTGACTCACTGTGGCATTTCAGTTTTGATAGTTATGTGATTCAAGTTTGCAAAGATTTATTGCCAAATTTTCACTAGACTACAATGAGAAGAGCTAATATGAAGGGAATGCTCTCAAAATATCTTGCGTTCATTTTACTTAGAATATATTGTTTGAATCAATTTAAACCTATGTAAAAGTTGGTGAAGGTTCCAAAATTTTCCAAGAAAGCATAAAAAAATAGAGATGAGCACAAAAAAATTCCTTAATGCAAAATTAAAGATGAATTAAAGGTTTTCTATGAACCTTTACTATTTTTTGCTATAAATCTAAGCGTTCAGAAAACGGTGTATCTTCAATGAAGGTCTAAATTCTCAAAACTATATGGTATGCTTCTGATGGCTTCCATCACTGGTCTTTTGAAATGCAAATCAGTGCTTTTTAAGCCCCCATTCCCCCAGAAAGGAAGGAAAGAACAGGTCTTGGATTATGGGACTCTGTCTCTGTGCAAAGTGATTGGGATTTTGTTAAAACCATGTGTCTACTCTTGGTCCCTAGAACCATCCCTCCCTCACACTCCCACACCACACCTGGATAAAAAGTATGAAGTGGGGCACCCCGGTGGCACAGTGGGTTAAGTGACTGCCTTTGGCTCAGTTTATGATCCTGGAGTCCCAGGATGGAGTCCCACATTGGGCTCCCTGCTCAGCAGGGAGTCTGCTTCTCCTGCTGACCTGTCTCCTCTCATGCTCTCTCTCTCATTCTCTCTAATAAATAACTAAGAAAAACATTAAAAAAAAAAAAAAAGTATGAAGGGAATCTACAGAGTCACTGAAGAGTCATATTGAAGATGTAGCTCTGAACCAACAAATTTTTGTTCTCATAATTTAGAACATTAAGTAATTAATGCATTTAATACCACTGATTGATTGTTCAGGGATTTGACTACAGTTTTTAAAAGAATCAAAAATAATCACACTAAGCAAATTTATCCAGAGTAGACCTTATGGAGCGCCTGGCTGGCTCAGTCAAGTGTCTGCCTTCTGCTCAGGTCCTGATCCCAGGGTCCTGGGATAGAGACCTGTATTGGGCTCCCTGCTCAGTGGGAAGCCTGCTTCTGCTTCCTATTCCACTCCCCCTCCCCCCTGCCTGTGTTCCCTTTCTTGCTGTGTCTCTCTCTGTCAAATAAATAAATAAAATCTTTTAAAAAATAAAAAAGTAAACTTTGTTTCAGGAGCATCCTTGCCCCAAATAGATTTTAGGGCAGAAATGGAAAAGCCTTTTGAGTGATTTCACGCCAAGTTATTTTTGGAAAAGCTTCACTGGAGTGGATGAATTCTTCTTTAAATAAGGGAGGGAGAATTTGAATTAATTTCAATTTTAAATATTTTGGGGGAAAGGGGGTGGTAGTTCTACAGCTTTTGACATACAAGTGGTCTTTGGAATTGTTTTCTTTATCAAGTGTAAAGATTCACATCAGAATGACCAACTTCACATGGGTTTCTCTGTTCCCTGGTGCCACTCCTAACCTGAACTCATCATCATACAGTTGCCATACTGAGGTGAGAGCACTCAGGGTGAATGTAGTCACGTTACTTTGAAAGTGATCAAAGTGTTTTCTGTAGTGAGGACTTCAGTATTTGACTGAATTATAGAGTATGTTGAATGGTAAGTCAGTCAGTTCTTTTTATCACTAATCTTGTTTGCACTTTTGTATACCACTGCTTGCACTAGCATCTCAGTGTAGATTTTAACAATGGTTTCACAGTGTATACAGATTGTTAAGCATAATTTATATGAAGATGTTTCTGTTTACCTTTATGTATTTTATAAAGAACAGCTACGACTGATGGTTAAATGTTCTTGAATTGAATTGTGTTTGTATGTTAATTTGATTTTGTTTTATTATTCACCCCCTATGAATTTGAGTGTCAGGAATAGAAAAATAAAACACTAACATGGTCTTTGAAAAACTCTAGTGTCAAGTTCTGTCTTTATCATCCAACTTTAATTTTCATTTTGCTCACTGGAAATTTCTTGGACTTTGAAATTATGAATAGAACTTTCCCTTTGTACAAAGATTCTTAAGAAACTTTGCTTAAGTACCAAGGCCTACCTTGCCTGAAAACAAGGGCAACCTGAAGTCGAACTGACACAATATTCACTCTGCTGAAATGTAAAAAATAAAGCAACCAGTGGTTTTATCTATATCAAAGTTCTCTAGCCTTAGTATGCATCAGAATCTCCTGGGAAGATTTTATTTTATCTGTTTATTTTTTAATGTAAACTCTTTGCCCAGTGTGGGGATCTAACTCACAACTCCTGAGATCAAGAGTCCCATACTCAACTGACTGAGCCAGCCAGGCACCCCTCCTGGGAAGATCTTTTTGAAAAGCACAAAAGAAAAAAATCCAACCAAAGGTGGTGATTAAGTAGATCTGGAGTGGGGGTGGAGGGCAGGAATCTGGATCATTCACAAGCTTCTCAGGTTTTTCTGATACCAGAGTACATGAATTTTTCATTTAGCAGGAACAGAGATGTAACAATACTAAATACTAATAACACTAAACGATTACTGGCTCATCAGTGAAGAAAAACATTAATCATTTTGGTAAGGATTATTGAGTTACTTTTGAGACTTAAACATTTCCTACCTTTAACATTTCCCACAAAAATGGACAGAAGGACAACAACCTTTGGGCTAGCTCTTTTAACATAAGCAATCACAATTCTATTACAGTTGTGTCCATCAAATAGATCTACCTCTGGACTCAAATTATTTGTTGAGTTGAAACTAACAGGAAGATAGAGTGCAATGAAAGGACAAATAATGAGAAATAATGTCCAGTTTATTTAGCCCATTTTCTTGAATTTAGCTATATCTTTTTTTTTTTTTTTAAGATTTTATTTATTTGAAAGGGAGAGAGAATGAGAGAGAGAGAGAAAGCATGAAAGAGGGAAGAGGTCAGAGGGAGAAGCAGACTTCCCGCCAAGCGGGGAGCCCGATGTGGGACTCAATCCCAGGACTCCAAGACCATGACCAGGGTGGAAGGCAGTCGCTTAACCAAATGAGCCACCCAGGCTGTATCTTTTTCAAAGGTACAAGTAATGCAATGGTCAGAGACCTCTGCAGAATGTGAAAGACACCTTGCTCGGAATAGGGAACTTCCTAAAAAACAACATAAATGTAAATGAATCCCTTTGGGTGGTGGCCACTCTCCTTATTGAAAGGCAAGACACTGAGGCACCTGGGTGGCTCAGTGGATTAAATAAAGCCTCTGCCTTCTGCTCAGGTTATGATCCCAGGGTCCTGGGATAGAGCCCTGCATGGGGCTCTCTGCTCAGCAGGGAGCCTGCTTCCTCCTCTTTGCCTGCCTCTCTGCCTACTTGTGATCTCTGTCATAATAAATAAATAAAATCTTTAAAAAAACAAAACAAAACAAAAACCAGAAAGGTAAGACACTGCTTAAAAACTTGTTAACTATAAAGTCCTAAAACAAAACGAAGGTCCTAAAAAAAGGCCTTGTTTCTGTGGCATCCCTTATACAGGGTTCAGCTAGGGATGCAGTTCACTGACAAAAGTCAGGACCTCTATTTACAAAGCCTCTTAACCTTGATTTATTTAAAAGTTAGACATTAAAGGGGTTCCTAGGTGGCTTAGTCAGAAGAGCATGCAACTCTAGATCTTGGGGGTCGTGAATTCAAGCCTCATGTTGGGTAGACATTACTTAGATAAACTTAAATAAATAAATAAATATTAGGGGTGCCTGGGTGGCTCAGTCAGGTAAACATCTTACTTCCGCTCAAGTCATGATGTCAGGGTCCTGGGATGGAGCCCCGAGTTAGACTCCACACTCAGCATTGAGTCAGCTTCTGCCTTTCATTCTCCCTCTGCCCACGCACCCTGCCCCCCAGCCCACCATGTGCTTTCTTACAAATAAATAAAAATCTTTAAATAAATAAACGAATAAAATTTTAAAAATAAAATTTGACATCAAGGCTCAATAATTTTCTGGCTATTACGTAGTATATAAAGTAAGCTTTGCTTTGGAACGTGGGTTTTGATTTGGGACGTTATAACAAGTAATTTAAGATGTTTACTAAAGTCACTAACTTCAGTGATGGCAATATGCCACTACAAACAAGCTCTTTATGTTGCAAAAGTTAATTCAAGAGCTTTCGTCCTTGATTGTACCGAAAGGGCTTGGGTTAATAGGTAACACATCAATGCAGTCAAAAGGTTTTCTACCTAACAGGTTTCAAGGCTGTTTAAAAGTAAAAAAGGAGAAGAAATAATTGGAGGAGAGGTACAGGCGGACAGGGGTCAAAATGGAGATTTTTGTTCACTGCTTTCTGTTTTTTTAAGATTTTATTTATTTATTTGACAGACAGAGATAACAAGTAGGCAGAGAGAGAGGAAGGGAAGCAGGCTCCCTGCTGAGCAGAGAGCCCGATGCAGGGCTCCATCCCAGGACCCTGGGATCATGACCTGAGCTGAAGGAAGAGGATTTAACCTACTGAGCCACCCAGGCATCCCATAAAAGCAACTTTAAATGAAAAGAGAATACACCCGAACAGTTAGGGCCTAAGGGGCCAGAAACTTTGGATACCTTTTCTTCTTTTCTGTAGCTGTCTCTTTTTCTCTAACTTAAACAAGCAACTAGAGATGAAGAATGGGGTGTCTAGACTCAGACCTTACCTGAGCTGAAATCCCAGCTCTCTCTTATCAGCTTTGGTGCCCCTGTTCACTGCTTTCTTGAGCAAAAAGTAACTAAAAGTGGGGCACCTGGGTGGCTCAGTTGGTTAAGCAACTGCCTGCAGCTCAGGTCATGATTCTGGGGTCTCTGAATCGAATTCCACATCCTGCTCCCCCTGCTCAGAGGGGAGCCTGCTTCTCCCTCTCCCTCTGCCTGCTACAACCCCTGCTTGTGGTCTCTCTGTCAAATAAATAAAATCTTAAAAAAAAAAAAAAAGGCGGGCCCCTGGGTGGCTCAGTGGGTTAAAGCCTCTGCCTTCGGCTCAGGTCATGATCCCAGGATCATAGAATTGAGCCCCAAATCAGGCTCTCTGCTTGGCAGGGAGCCTGCTTCCACCTGTCTCTCTGACTCCCTTTCTGCCTACTTGTGATCTCTGTCTGTCAAATAAATAAATAAAATCTTAAAAAGAAAAAAAAAAGCAACTGAAGGTGAAATTCAGTATTGGAATTGTAGTCCCATTTGATCTGGGATTAGCAAAATTTCACAAACTAGAGAGATTAGAAATATTACCAAGTTACAGCACCACTTTTATGGTTCTCCTAGCACTTGGGTTTGGGTTCAAGTCTATCTAGACCTGTATCCGGACTGGGAAGCCCATACCAGGCTGAATGCAGTCTGGAGAAAATCAAGTTGACTTTTGGCTATTCTAGGGTCTTCACTTAAAAAAAAAAAAAAAAAAAAGTTGGGGTGCCTAGGTGGCTCAGTTGGTGAAGAAACCAACTCTTGATTTTGGCTCAGGTCATGATCTCAGGGTCATGGGCTGGAGCCCAACACAGTGCTTGGCAATCCACAAGGTGTGTGCTTCCGGATTCTCTCTCCCTCTCCCTCTACTCTTCCCCCTGCTTGCACATGCACATGTCCTTTCTCTAAAGTAGATAAATATAAATAAATGAATAAATAAAATTTAAAGAATTTTTTAAAGTGAAGTAGAGTTGACATACCTAATATAATGACATATTATATTAGTTTCAGGTGTATAGCATACTGATATGACAATTCTACACTTAATGCTCATCACAGTAAGTTTAGTCACTATCTGCCACCATACAATGTTATTACAGTATTATTAACTATCTTCCCTATGCTATACTTTTCATCTCTGTGACTTATTTATTTTATAATGGGAAGTTTGTACCTCCTAATCCACTTTATGTCCTGCACCTGGCCCACAACAAGAGCCGTCTTGCACACCTTTCTCTCACCTGGAATGTCCCAATTGCCTCATCCAAATT